>NC_140992.1:266633925-267833925 GCF_052327205.1 Somniosus microcephalus | reverse complement strand
GTAGAGCCCTAGCCTCTGAGTCAGGCAAAGGTTGTGGGTTCAAGTCCCACTCCAGCGACTTGAGTACAAAATCAGTGCAGTGCTGAGGGAGTGCTGCACTGTTGGAGGTGCTGTCTTTCAGATGAGACGTTAAACCGAGGCTCTGTCTGCTCTCTCAAGTGGATGTAAAAGATCCCAAAGCACTACTTTGAAGAAAAGCAGGGGAGTTATCCCTGGTATCCTGGCCAATATATATCCATCAATCAACATCACTAAAACAGAATATCTGACCATTATATCATTGCTGTTTGTGGGAGTTTGCTGAGCGCAAATTGGCTGCTGAGTTTCCAATATTACAACAGTGACTACACTTCTAAAAGTACTTTCTTGGCTGTGAAGCGCTTTGGGACGTCCGGTGGTCGTGAAAGGTGCTACATAAATGCAAGTCTTTCTTTCTTCAACAAATAGTGCTACAGGATCTTTAACATCCACCCAAACCACCGGATCAGGTTCTTTTTATTTAACAACTCACTCAAAGTACAGTATCAGCTTCGATTATAAGATAAATGTTGGAAATGCGCACATGTGACGCACTAAAGGACAAGGAAAGCGTGAGAAGAGCGCCTGTGATTTCCCGACATGCGCTCCTGGCGGATGAGGTGTGCACTGGGATAACATGCACGTAAAACGACCCCTGCGTGCGCAAATCCTGGACTGGGTGTTATGCTCAAAACCTGCTGATTCAGATGCGAGAGTGCTATCAACTGAGCCTCACCATATGACATCACAATAGTAATTATTTCTTTCATTCTATGAGTATTGTGCAAGTCTGGACATTGGATTAGTTGTCAAGATCTTGGAAGTTTGTCAGATAAATTGAAGTAGGTTCACAGGAATATAAAGAAAGGTTACAGTTCCATTTCCACCTCACTGATTAGTTTTTCAGGCAAATGATTTTTAGCTGCTTGTCTCAAGTATTAATTTCAGTCAGATGCGCCTGATTTTTATTCTGTCCCTCTCCAACATTTTCCCCCTGTTCAACTAGAACTTGCATTCATATAACACCTTTAATGTACTAAACGTTTCACAGAGCAGAAACAGCAGTAGACCATTTGGGGGTGATTACCAAAAGCATAGGCGATGAACGGGCTGGTAAAGAGGGAAGCAGGTTCAGAAAGGGAGTTCTGGAGAGATGGCTGAAGGTTCTGCCACCTTTGAGGAGGAAGGCACAGTACCGCTGCAGTCCGTGTGGTGAAGGTACTCCCACAGTGCTGTTAGGGAGGGTGTTCCAGGATTTTGACCCAGTGACGATGAAGGTTGGGTGATATACTTCTAAGTCAGGGTGGTGTGTGACTTGGAGGGGAACTTGGAGGTGGTGGTGTTCCCATGCGCCTGCTGCCCTTGTCCTTCTAGGTGGAAGAGGTCGCAGGTTTGGGAGGTGCTGCCGAAGAAGCCTTGGTGAGTTGCTGCAGTGCATCTTGTAGATGGTACTGTTATGTCTGACATTGGTGATAGGTACGCGATTGCCTTGGCCTGAGCACATGGAGTTTGATAGTGCTGTTATCGTTGTATTGTGTCTGACATTGGATAGGTATTCGATTGCTTTTGACTGGAAGAGTGTGTTTGGATCAGCCATTAAAAGCAACATGAATTGAGCTCTGCATACGGCCTCTGGATTATCTTTGCAAACGCAACATTTGGCGATGAGGATGGCTGAAATCTCTCTTCCACCACCTCCTCCCTTCCTCGCACTACCCGGTGAGCCCCCGATCCCCGAAAATTGGACTAGTGGGCTCAGTCAACCTCACTGTACGCTATGGAACAAAAGTTTTGCCAGATTTTTGTTTTCATGTGGCACGCCAAGGAGCTAACCTGATGGGACTGGATCTTTTCAATGACCTGGGTTTTTCTCTCTTGGACACAGGCGGGTCTGCGATTCTGCACGTCGCCCCACCGTGGCGCCAAACATGGCCAGCACCCCTCGAGGGTCTGGGCTGCCTGACTGCCTTCACCCACCAGCCCATGGTTGACTCCACCGTTACCCCTGTCATTCAGCCACTGCGCCGCATCCCGCTTGCTCTCCGTGACGGGGTCACAGCTGAACTAAAGCAGCTACTGGAAGCTGGCATCATCGAACCAGTTGATGCCTCCCCATGGGTCTCCAACCTGGTGGTCGCAAAGAAAAAGTCAGGTGGTCTACGCGTCTGTGTCGATCTTCGAGCAGTGAATAAGGCCGTAATCCCTGACAAATATCCACTGCCCACGTCAGACAAGCTCACAGCGCAGTTCTATGGCTCCATCCTGTTCTTGAAACTGGACCTTCGGCAGGGCTATCTACAGGTTCCCTTCCACCCCAGCAGCAGGGACCTCACTGCTTTTGTGACACATGCTGGCGTCTTTCGGTACACCAGGATGCCATTTGGACTTAGCTCGGTACCCAGCTGCTTCCAAAAGGTGATGTCCTCTGTGCTCGCGGGCATTCCTGGGGTGGCCATCTACCTGGATGACATCGTCGTGCATGGGCCCTCGACCTCCACTCACGATAAATGCCTTCACAGAGTTTTCACAGCTCTAGCAAAACACAAGCTCACACTGAATGGCAAAAAGTGTGTCTTTGCTGTTTCAGAGATCGAATTTGTGGGGTTTCGGTTGTCAGCTGACGGTATATCCCCACTCCAGTCAAACGTGGATGCCAGTCACAGCATCCCGGAACCCAGCTCTGCAGCACAGGTTGCCTCCTTCCTTGGCATGACTGGGTGCTACCTGAAGTTTTTGCCCCAGTACTCAGCCACCACAGCCCCACTGCGCCAGCTCCTGCGAAAGGATGAGCCCTGGGTGTGGTCACAAGCCTGTATGGAAGCTGTTCGCCTCCTCAAATCGCAGCTCACGTCACCTCCAGTGTTGGCTCACTTTGACGTCGCCAGCCCCACTCTTGTCACCTGCGATGCGTCCGCTGCAGCTGTGGGGGCAGTGTTATCGCAGATACAGAATGGAGTGGAGAAACCAATCGCCTTTGCCTCCCGAGCCCTTAGCCCCACTGAACAGAAGTACTCAGTAGGCAAGCGTGAGGCGCTGGCGTGCGTCTGGGCATGTGAGCGGTGGCACCTGTACACGTATGGCCGTGCCTTTACCCTGCGAACTGATCACCAGGCTCTCACTGCCCTGCTGTCGACATCCAGCACGGGCCACAGACCACTGCGTCTACACCGCTGGTCTGACCGCCTCCGCCAATACAATTTCAGTCTCCAGTTCACACCAGGACGTGACAATGTTGTTGCAGATCTGCTCTCCCGCACTGCCTCTGCCCCAGCCCCACTCATCGGGTTTGAACATGTGGAACAGGATATCGTCCAGATGCTGCACACACCCCTCCAAACCACAGTCTCTCTCCAGGAGCTCAAAGAGGCCTCTGAACAGGATCCGGCCCTCTCCCAGCTGTGCACCTTCATCAGAGATGGCTGGCCTCGCAAGGTGCCTGAGGAACTGTCTGCCTACTCCAGAGTTAAAGAGGAACTCTCCTGCTGGAATGACTCCTGTGTTGCACGTGGGCTCTGCACTGTGGTCCCAAGTGCCCTTCGTGCGCGTGTTTTATCCATAGCGCACAAGGGCCACTTGGGCATAGTGAAGCTCAAACAACGATGCCGAGACCTAGTGTGGTGGCCGGGTATCGACAGGGAAATCGAGGCCCTGGTCAAGGACTGTGCAGCCTGCCTTGTAAGTGGCAAGACTGGCCACTAAGCTCCTCCACCCCTGCAAAGGTTGTAATCTCTGGCTTACTCCCGGTGCCACGTGCTAGTAAGTATAGGAATAGGAAGATAGAACAGATGAATGCGTGGCTAAAGGGATGGTGCAAGGGGGAGGGCTTTAGTTTCCTGGATCACTGGGTCTGCTTCTGGGAAAGGTGGGACTTGTACAAGTCGGACGGTTTACACCTGAACCAGGGGGGAACCAATATCCTTGCGGGGAGGTTTGCTAGCACTGCTGGGGAGGGTTTAAACTAACTTGGCAGGGGGTTGGGGTACAGAGTGGAGCTATAGTAGGGGGTGATTTACGGCCAAATACAGAGGGAAAAACAAGTCAGCTGGGAAGGCAGAGCAAATATGTGAAGGCAAAAGAGAATATGGCAGGGCTGGAAGGCATTTATTTTAATGCAAGGAGTCTTGCAAATAAGGTGGATGAACTGAAGTTGTTGTTGAACACATGGGAGTACGATATTGTTGCTATCACGGAGACATGGTTGAGGGAGGGTCAGGACTGGCAGCTCAATATTCCGGGGTATAGAATCTTCAGGCGAGACAGAGGGGGGTGTAAAAGGGGAGGGGGTGTTGCAATATTAATTAAGGAGTCAATTACTGCTGTAAGGAGGGATGATATATTAGCGGGTTCCTCTAATAAGGCCATATGGGTAGAACTTAAAAACAAAAAGGGGGCAAGCACTTTGCTGGGAGTGTACTATAGGCCCCCAAACAGTCAGGGGGAGATAGAGGAACAGATATGTAGGCAAATCTCCGAGAAGTGCGAAAATAATAGGGTAATAATAGTGGGGGATTTCAACTTCCCCAATATAAATTGGGACAGTCAGAGTGTGAAAGGCTTAGAGGGTGCAGAATTCTTAAAGTGCATCCAGGAGAGCTTTTTGAGCCAACATGTAGAAAGTCCTACAAGAGAGGGGGCGGTACTGGACCTAATTCTGGGGAATGTAGCCGGGCAAGTGGTGGAAGCGTCAGTAGGAGAGCATTTTGGCGACAGTGACCATAATTCGGTGAGATTTAAGGTGGTCATGGAAAAAGACAAAGACAGCCCGGAAATAAGGGTTCTAAATTGGGGGAAGGCCGATTTTAATATGATAAGGCAGGATCTGGCCAAAGTGGACTGGGAGCAGCTGCTTATAGGAAAATCCACATCAAAACAGTGGGAGACTTTCAGAAGGGAAATAGAGAGAGTACAACGCCAACATGTTCCTGTAAAGGTCAAGGGTGGGACCAACAAGCAAAGGGAACCTTGGATGACAAGGGATATACAAAAATGCATTAGAAATAAGAGGGGGGCTTTTGGCAGTTACAAAAGACTAAAGACAGAAGAAGCCCTAGAGGAGTATAAAAAGTGCAGGGGCATACTTAAAAAAGAAATTAGGAGGGTGAGGAGGGGCCATGAAATAACACTGGCGAGCAAAATAAAGGAAAATCCTAAGATGTTTTATAAGTATATTAAGGGCAAGAGGATAACCAGGGAAAGGGTAGGGCCCATTAGGGACCAAAGTGGCAATCTGTGTGTAGAGCCAGAGGATGTAGGCGGGGTTTTAAATGAATTTTTTGCATCTGTGTTCACTATGGAGAAAGACGATGCAGACATAGAAATCGGGCAAGGGGACTGTGACATACTTGAACATATTAGCATCGAGAGGGAGGAGGTGCTAGCGGTTTTAGCGGGCCAAAAAGTGGATAAATCCCCAGGCCCGGACGAGATGTATCCCAGGCTGCTGTGGGAGGCAAGGGAGGAGATTGCAGGGGCTCTGACACTAATTTTCAGAACCTCTCTGGCCACAGGGGATGTACCAGAGGACTGGAGAACAGCTAACGTAGTACCATTATTCAAGAAGGGTAGCAGGGATAAACCAGGGAATTACAGGCCAGTGAGTCTAACATCTGTGGTGGGGAAATTATTGGAAAAAATTCTGAGGGACAAAATTAATCTCCACTTGGAGAGGCAAGGATTAATCGGGGATAGTCAGCATGGCTTTGTTAAGGGTAAATCATGTCTAACAAATCTGATCGAATTTTTCGAGGGGGTGACTAGTGGGGTGGATGAGGGAAATGCTGTGGATGTGGTGTACATGGACTTCAGTAAAGCTTTTGACAAAGTCCCGCATAGGAGACTGGTCAAGAAGGTAAGAGCCCATGGGATCCAGGGTGCCTTGGCGCGTTGGATCCTAAACTGGCTGAGTGGCAGGAGGCAGAGGGTGATGGTCGAAGGTTGCTTTTGTGACTGGAAGCCTGTGTCCAGTGGGGTACCTCAGGGATCGGTGCTGGGTCCCTTATTGTTTGTGATCTACATAAATGATTTGGATGAAAATGTAAAAGGTATGATCAGTAAGTTCGCAGATGACACGAAAATTGGTGGGGTGGTAAATTGCGAGGAGGAAAGCCTCCGGCTACAGGACGATATAAACGGGTTGGTCAGATGGGCGGAAAAGTGGCAAATGGAATTTAACCCTGAAAAGTGCGAGGTGATGCATTTTGGACGGACAAATAAGGCAAGGGAATACACAATGAGTGGTAGGACCCTAGGAAGTACAGAGGGTCAGAGGGACCTTGGTGTACATGTACATAGATCCCTGAAGGCAGCGGAGCAGGTAGATAAGGTGGTTAAAAAGGCATATGGGATACTTGCCTTCATTAGCCGAGGCATAGAATATAAGAGCAGGGAGGTTATGATGGAGCTGTACAAAACGCTGGTGAGGCCACAGCTGGAGTACTGTGTGCCGTTCTGGTCGCCTCACTATAGGAAGGATGTGATTGCTTTGGAGAGGGTGCAGAGAAGATTCACCAGGATGTTACCTGGGATGGAGCGCCTCAGCTATGAAGAGAGGCTGGACAGGCTGGAGTTGTTTTCCTTGGAGCAGAGAAGGCTGAGGGGGGACCTGATTGAGGTGTACAAAATAATGAGGGGCATAGATAGGGTAGATAAAGAGGAACTTTTCCCCTTAGTGGGGGGGTCAATGACAAGGGGGCATAGATTCAGGGTAAGGGGCAGGAGATTTAGAGGGGATTTGAGGAGGAACTTTTTCACCCAGAGGGTGGTTGGAATGTGGAACTCAATGCCTGAAAGGGTGGTGGAGGCAGGAACCCTCACAACATTCAAGAAGCATTTGGATGAGCACTTGAAATGCCATTGCATACAAGGCTATGGACCAAATGCTGGAAAATGGGATTAGACTGGACAGGGATGGATGGGCGGCGCAGACACAATGGGCCGAAGGGCCTCTTTCTGTGCTGTAAAACTCTATGACTCTATGACTCTATGACTAACCCCTTGCCTGGCCCTCTCAGCCCTGGGAGCACCTGCAGCTGGACGTCTGCAGGGAGATCCATGGTGTCCCCCACCATCAACGGTTTCTAGTGGTGACCTATGACCTGCACTCAAAATGGCCAGAGGTCACTGCCGTGGGCTCTGTCACCTCTCGTGTCATCATCGATATCCTTGAATCCCTCTTCTCCCGCTGGGGGCATCCAAAGGCCATCACCACAGACAATGGGCCCCAAATGGTCTCTTCGGAATTCTCCTCTTACCTTGAGAGCAAGGGCATCCGTCACATACGCACACTGCCACCCCGAGTCAAATGGGGGGGTGGAGCATTTTAACCAGACACTGAAAAATGGCCTCAGAGCACACCTATCCCAGGGGTGTGCGTTTGACAAGGCCCTCCTCCACACACTGCTGCACTACAGAGCCTCCCAGCATTCCACTACAGGGGTCTCACCCGCATCCCTCATGCTAGGCCATGAGCTCATGCTGCCCCTTGGCAGGCTCCGCCCCTCGCTAGCTCAGAGCCCTGCTCCATGGGCTCAAGCCACAGTCGCTAGACAGCAGGAGAAGATGAAACTCTGCTTCGACCAGTCGAAGAGGGCCAAGGCGCCCAACATCTCAGTCTCCAATTGGGTCAGAGTCCGCAGGCCTCACCGCAACAATAAGATGGCCTGATTCTGGTCCTCCCCTCTCCAAATCAGCCGCCAACTTGGACCAGCCACTTTCTGCCTCACTGACGGCTCTCGGTGGCATGCCAGCCGCCTTCGGAAGGTGCCAGCACCCCCTGATGCGGGATTATATGGATCTAATCCCCAAGCCTTACCCCCAGGGTGGCGGGATGCACATGTGGTTCAACCAGCCAACCCTCAAGCAGATATTGTGCCTCAGCCTGCTCTTCACCAGTCCGCACCTCGGCCTGTTCGTACACGTTCTCGCCCTGGCCACCTACAGGACTTTGTCACTACATTTCATGTTTGAAATTCTGTGAGGGGGGAGGAAATGTTATGTCTGACATTTGGTGATAGGTACTCGATTGCCTTGGCCTGAGCACATGGAGTTTGATAGTGCTGTTATCGTTGTATTGTGTCTGACATTGGATAGGTATTCGATTGCTTTTGCCTGGAAGAGTGTGTTTGGATCAGCCATTAAAAGCAACATGAATTGAGCTCTGCATACGGCCTCTGGATTATCTTTGCAAGCGCAACAGGTACACACTGCAGCCACGGTACGCCGGTGGTGGAGGGAGTGAATTGTTTAAGGTGGGGTGCCAATCAAATGGGCCTGCTTTGTCCTGGATGGTGTCAAGCTTCTTGAGTGTTGTTGGTGCTGCACTCATCCAGGCAAGTGAAGTATATTCCATCACATTCCTTACTTGTGCCTTGTAGATGGTGGAAAGGCTTTTGGGAGTCAGGAGGTGAGACTCACCGCAGAATACCTAGCCTCTGACCTGCTCTTGTTGCCACAGTATTTATGTGGCTGGTCTCGTTAAGTTTCTGGACAATGGTGACCTCCAGGTTGTTGATGGTGGGGGATTCGGTGAAGGTAATGCCTGGGAATGTCCCCAGGATGAATTTAATCAGGGGAGAAAATGTTGGGAGAAGGGAGAAATAAAGGCCCAAAGATTTGGGCCGGGACCCAAGGAGGTCTGGAAAAGTAAACACGGTGGTGGTTCAGTGCGAGGATAAGGACATACGAGCTTGGGATATTATCCAGGTGGTACATGATGACTGCGGTTAGGGAAGCTGCTTTGCCTGCCGACCAAAGCCGAATGTTGGGCTCGAGGTGTCAGTCAATGGCCGAGAGGATGTGGAAAGACGTTTACTGAGTTTGAAGGTTGGAGATTAGTTCTTGGAGATGTCTCTGCTATATTCAGAAGAGGTGGTGGTTGTTAAGTCTGTGTGTTATATTGAGAATTACTACACAGACCACAAGAGTAAAATTTAACAGGTCTTTACTAGTCGAAGGTCAGGGCGGAGCTGCCCAATAAATCATTACACAGCACTTATATACCGGTGTGGTCACCACCGGTATTACAGTATACAGCAGCCAAGATAAAGTAGTGCAACCCTTAAAATAGTTCTCTTAAAGGTGGAACGTTACATACACTACAATCCTCCCTTTTTAGCTTAACAGTATATATATTCCCCATTAAACATAACATCATAACATATATGTAGCCAAGTGGGAAAATGCAGTGAATATTTAAGTCCACTAGATGGCGCGGTTCATTTTCCCCTTTAGAATTTGAGAAAAGGGTTATGGGTAAGGCCATGTGATGCCAAAGGAACCTCCCCTTTCTTCACAGCCTCCATTTTCTAGATCCAGCGTGGGGGGTGTGCTCAGGAGAGTTGGGGTGAATATGACTTTTTAAATGAACATAGTCTGCGTAAAGTACAACTAAAACAGCATTTAGTGCAGCCAGACATAGTTTTAAAGTGATATTGTTTCCCAAATCACTCGATATCACGGGGATGCTTGTAGATTGTCCCACCATGTGCTGGTGTTAACCTTTGTTAAAATTGTTGTTGAGCCCTTGGGGCTACGTTTCGAACGAGTTTAATACTTTCTGTTTGCTTGTAAGAGGTGACAAGTGATAACGGGACATACGAATGTATGGTATGATATGTTTTGTTTTGTATAATGATTGTTAGTTAATTAACTGCCTTCACCTGTGGTTTGCCTCATGTTCTGTTTTGCAGCAAGCCACTGCCGTATTTTGTCGACTGTGTTTTATGTATTTACAATTTCATCCTAAACCTAGACCCAAGTTATTAATACAGAATAAAAAACCCCAAAAACGAAAGTTCGTGTCCTGTGCTGCTCCATTTCGCCAGGCTACACATTTTGGTACCAGGAGTGGGGTCTGTTAGCTTGGAGTTTCTCAGGTTTGGGAAAGTTACATAAAATACGGCAGTGGGGGAAGAGCGGTGTGGTGCCAAGTGGACCTGGAGACGGACGGAGAGTGCTGCCTGGGGTTGCTAAGGAGGACCAGACCAGACAGACGGGATCCAGAGGGCGCCAGGACCAATCTGGGAGAGGACCCATCAAGGCACCGAGGAGGGACACCATTGGAGAAGAATCGTCGCAGCGGCCATCCCATTCAGTGACTGTCAGGGACTTGTGAACTGAGTCAAAATGTTAGACCCTCCTGAGGAGGCGGGTGGAGCTCACAATTCGGATGGTGAGGACAATACCTCTAGTGTGGGTGAGGGCAACCAGATAGATGAACTCAAGGCACAGATTTCAGAGTTGAAAAAAAACCATGACCAAGCAATGGCAATTATTGCCACTCTAGGTAATGGGGCAACCAAGTCATATGTGTATGTACCCAGAGAGCGTCAGATCCAACCATTCAGTGGTGAGGTATCTAAAGATAGTCGTTCAGTTGATGAGTTCATTGAAGAGGTTGAAAGTGTACTACGAGCTAGAGATCAGACTCCTGCAGAGCAGGTAGATTTCATTCGATCTTTGTTGAGGGGGGCAGCCCTACAGGAAATTAGGTTACGGTTGGGTGGAGAGTCTAAGCAGCCCAGTGACCTGTTCAGTTACCTAAGGGGGGCTTTCACCGAAAAACGCAGTGAGTCTCAGCTGTTAGAAACTTTCTATGGACGCAAGCAAGAAGAGGGCGAAGATTTCCGAGAATACTCACATGCACTCTCTCAGATTATTAGAACTTTGGTAAAGCAATCACCTGATGCTGTGCCGGACACAAAACGGGTTGTCAGAAACAGATTTGTTGATGGTGTTAGAGATCCCTCACTCCGGAGAGAGTTGCGCAAGTTTGTACGAGACAACCCCCAGTCTACCCTGTTCGATGTACGTGAGGAAGCTGTCTTATGGTCCTTAGAAGACCAGCCCTGTAGCACTAAAGTTGCAAAGAGCAAGAATGTAGTGTGTGACAGTACGGGGAGGGATCTTCAGTGTTCTGCCATTGGGGTACCAGGCAGCCAGGCTGTCACTTTACAGGATGTTCTTAAAGTGGTGGCGGAACAGGGTAAAGCTATCAGGGAACTAACAGAGGCAGTACGGGGTCTTGCTCTACAGAAGGAAAACACGGGTAATGACAAGGTTGGGAAACCTAGAGCCAAGCCAAAGTTCACTGATGAAGGTCAGCCTATTTGCTTTAAGTGTAACGGGGCGGGGCACATTGCCAAACAGTGTCCTCAGAAGCACGAGGTAGCAAACACATCCACCACTGCTGGCTGGGGTGCAGGAAAACTAACTCCCTCGATTGCCATGAGCCGGGCAATGCGAGGAAAACCTGCAGGCTCTCAGAACAGTACTGGTATTCATGACAGATTTCTTGACCGTGCAGTAGGTAAATGTCCAGTAGTAGATCTCAAGATTGGGGGGGTTACTGCTAACTGTTTACTGGATACCGGGAGCCAAGTCAGCACTATTACTGAAGTTTTTTTCAGAGAGCACTTACTTGGGAGGGATGAGGATATGCTGCCTACAACCGGGTGGCTTAAGATCACTGCCGCCAACGGGTTGGACATTCCCTACTTGGGCTACCTTGAGTTAGACGTTGAAACTATGGGCATAACCTTACCCGAATGTGGTTTCCTGGTAGTCAAAGAGCATCAGCAGTCACAGCCTGCAGCACCAGGTCTTATTGGTATGAACATCATCAGCCGATGCAGACAACTAGTTTATGCTGAGTTTGACACTACTCTAGGGGGAAAGTTGGATTCAGATTGGAGGGAAGCATTTCAGCAAGTACAACAGTGTAACATCACTCCAAAGTCATCTTCTGTCCGTGTAGCTGGTAGGGGTGCTGTACATGTGCCTGCGTCTTCCATAGCTACAGTCTACGTAAAGGGACTTAAAACTCAGTCAGGTGGCAGCACTAAAATGCTGTTGGAGCCAGGTAACACACCATTGCCAGGTGGCCTGGTAGTTGTCCCCACTCTAGTTGAATCAAAGGGACATTTATTTCCAGTGCAGGTGGTAAATTTCTCTGAGGAGGATGTGTGGTTAAACCCCAGGACCAGGCTTGGTATTCCGACTCAGGCAGAGTGTGTAGACAAGGACTCCTGTGAGGTGCGATTTCAACGCATCTCCGCTGACACAGAGGAAGTAACTGTTGGCAGACAAGAAGGACAGATGACAGACAAAGACATTCAGTTGCTTTTGGACAAACTACACATAGGTGGCACACAGGGCCAACAAGCAGAGTTAGGTGCACTTTTAGCCAGGTATTCGGAAGTATTTGCTTTTAAGGATGAGGACCTAGGCTACACTGATAAAGTTGAGCATGAGATTAACTTGGTAGATGACGCACCAGTTACAGAGCCATACCGTCGTATCCCACCTACACTGTACAAAGAGGTGAGGGACCACATCACTAAGCTTTTAAGAAAGCGTGTCATCCAGGAGAGCAATAGTTCATACGCTTCACCCATAGTGGTAGTTCGTAAGACTGATGGAGACATACGACTATGTGTTGACTTTAGGAAACTAAACTCAAAAACCAGACGTGACGCATTTCCTTTGCCCCGCATTGACGAGAGTTTTGATGCCCTTCATGGTGCAAAGTTCTTCTCGACCATTGATCTTGCAAGTGGGTACCACCAGGTTGCTGTTCGTGAAAGTGACAGGCCTAAGACTGCTTTTACAACTCCTTTTGGCCTTTTTGAGTACCTCAGAATGCCTTTTGGTGTCTGTAATGGACCTGCGACTTTTCAACGACTTATGCAAGCGACTATGAGCGACTTAGTGTTCCACATCCTATTAGTGTATTTAGATGACATCCTTGTGTTCTCTCAGACCTTCCCGGACCATTTAGAGAGGCTTGAGACAGCTCTAAGACGACTGAAAGAGACAGGTTTGAAAGTAAAGCTTGAAAAGTGTCACTTCCTGCAGCAGGAAGTCAGGTTCCTTGGGCATCAAATTTCAGGGGAGGGTATAGGGACAGATCCAGAGAAAATTGCCGCCGTAAAGAAGTGGCCGGTCCCCAGTACAGTCAAAGATCTGAGGTCATTTCTTGGTTTCTGTAGTTATTACAGGAGGTTCATTGAGGATTTTTCTAAACGAGCTGGCCCTCTCCATGACGTAGTCAATGCATGCCTTAGGGAAGACAGCCCAGCAAAAGCAAAACGGTTGTTTGAAGGTTCATGGACAGCGGCGTGCCAAGCTGCTTTCGAACAGCTGAAAGAAAAGCTGATCAGTGCTCCAGTGTTAGGTTACGCAGATTTCACTCAGCCTTTTATTGTAGAGACGGATGCCAGTAACCTAGGATTAGGTGCCATCCTCCACCAGCAGCAGGGAGATAGGAAGAGAGTGATAGCATATGCCAGTAGGAGGCTCCGTAATGCTGAAAGAAATGACAGAAACTACAGCAGTATGAAACTAGAGCTCCTCGCCCTCAAATGGGCTGTTTCAGAGAAATTTCGAGGTTACCTTCTAGGTTCCAAGTTCACTGTCATAACAGATAACAACCCCCTGTGTCACCTTTCTACAGCTAAGTTAGGTGCTGTTGAGCAAAGATGGGTGGCTCAGTTAGCTGTTTTTGACTTTGACGTCAAGTACCGCCCAGGCCGCTGTAATGCAGCAGCAGATGCCCTCTCTAGGCAGCCGTTAGCAGGGGAGCCCGAGTCAGACAGTGGGGATGCGGACTATGATGGTTGTGTGGCCATATGTAATGTCACTCACAAGGGAACAGCTCTAGGACCAGACTTAGGGACAGCAGGAGTCAAGTGCTGTAAAGTCAGACAGATCCGTGTTTCGGACGCAGAAGAAAGTACTGAGCGTAGTGAGTTGCAGGGTAACACACCAACACTTCCCGGTTACTCTAAAGAGGAACTACGTAAGTTTCAGGACACAGACCCCACCCTCAGCGTGTTTAGGAAGTTTTGGGGTGAGCAGCGGAGGCCAACTTACAAGGAGAGGTCGCAGTTATCCAAGCTAGTATTATCCACGTTAAAGCAGTGGCCCCGTATTTGTGAGCAAGATGGTTTGTTGTACCGTGTAATCGAGAATGTCCATGTTGGTGAGTGTCACCAGCTACTACTGCCCTCTTGTTTGAAAGAAGTCGTGCTTGAAGGTGTGCATGATCGTATGGGCCATCAGGGAATAGAGCGCACACAGAACCTTTTGAGACAGAGATGTTTTTGGGTTGGGATGTATGGGGATGTGGAACAGTGGGTCAAGAAATGCGAGAGGTGTGTTTTGACAAAAATGCCCCACCCCAAGATACATGCCCCTATGAAATCATTTCTAGCCTCCCGGCCCCTTGAAGTAGTTGCTGTAGATTTCACCATGCTGGAACCGGCCTCCGATGGTCGTGAGAATGTGTTAGTGGTGACCGATGTTTTCACTAAATTCACACAAGCCTTCCCTACTCGGGACCAAAAGGCTGATACCACGGCAAAAGTCCTTCTCAAAGAGTGGTTCATGAAGTATGGGGTCCCAGAAAGATTGCATTCAGACAGAGGTCGAAATTTTGAGAGTGAAATCATTGCCGAGCTGTGTAAGCTTTATGGTGTAAAGAAAACCCGCACTACCCCACACCACCCAGAAGGAAATGCTCAATGTGAGAGATTCAACAGATCTTTACATGATCTTTTGCGTACACTGCCTCCAGAAAAGAAGCGCCGCTGGCCTGAGCACTTATCTGAGTTGGTGTATGCCTACAATGTAACACCCCATGCTACGACTGGCTACTCACCGTACTATCTGCTTTTCGGGGTTCATCCACACCTTCCTGTAGATGCTTTATTAGGTCAGGAGCAAGTGTTAGACAAGAAACATGAGTGGTTGGTTGTCCACCAAGAGCGTTTGAAGGAGGCACATGCAAGGGCAAGAGAGTACACTGAAAAGAAATCAGCTCAAAGAATTGAACTTAACAAAGACAAAGTGTACTGTCCAACCATTGAGGTGGGTCAGTTGGTATACTTACGACACAGGCCTTTGGGTAGGAACAAAATTCAGGATGCGTGGGGTCCTACTGTGTACAGAGTGGTGGAGGTACAGGGTACTACACATGCAGTTGAGCCTGTAGAGGGCGGTCCTTTAAAAAGGGTCCATAGAGTTAATCTTAGGCCATGTGTTACCCCTGTCCCTGAGCCTAGGCGGACGAGAACCAAGTCCCCTGTCACCGTACCCCCTGTCACTCTTTTGACAGAATCGTTGCCAGAGCCCTCTGATACTGAGTTTGTTGTGGTAGAGGAAGTCACCTATCCAGAGTTAACTCAGGAGGAAAAAGTAAACAATGATCCTGTTGGTAACGCCCAAGATGTACAGGAATCAGAGGCTGTTTCTGAGCCAGAGCATTCAGACCCTTCTGAGTGTGGGACTGAGGTTGAGGTACCCATTCCGGCTCCTCGCAGAACTAAAAGAGCCAATGCTGGGGTAAACCCTAACCCATACCATTTGCCTCAGTCAGCCTGTAATGCAGTCTCACTCAGTCCTGAGGTGTTCTCTCATGTTTTATCGAGTCTGGGTACTGCATTTTTTCGAGAAGCTGTAAAAGAAGTGAAAAACGGGTGCTAAGTCACCGAGGACGTTGACTTTAAAGCAGGGGAGAATGTAGCCAAGTGGGAAAATGCAGTGAATATTTAAGTCCACTAGATGGCGCGGTTCATTTTCCCCTTTAGAATTTGAGAAAAGGGTTATGGGTAAGGCCATGTGATGCCAAAGGAACCTCCCCTTTCTTCACAGCCTCCATTTTCTAGATCCAGCGTGGGGGGTGTGCTCAGGAGAGTTGGGGTGAATATGACTTTTTAAATGAACATAGTCTGCGTAAAGTACAACTAAAACAGCATTTAGTGCAGCCAGACATAGTTTTAAAGTGATATTGTTTCCCAAATCACTCGATATCACGGGGATGCTTGTAGATTGTCCCACCATGTGCTGGTGTTAACCTTTGTTAAAATTGTTGTTGAGCCCTTGGGGCTACGTTTCGAACGAGTTTAATACTTTCTGTTTGCTTGTAAGAGGTGACAAGTGATAACGGGACATACGAATGTATGGTATGATATGTTTTGTTTTGTATAATGATTGTTAGTTAATTAACTGCCTTCACCTGTGGTTTGCCTCATGTTCTGTTTTGCAGCAAGCCACTGCCGTATTTTGTCGACTGTGTTTTATGTATTTACAATTTCATCCTAAACCTAGACCCAAGTTATTAATACAGAATAAAAAAACCCAAAAACGAAAGTTCGTGTCCTGTGCTGCTCCATTTCGCCAGGCTACATATATATACACAACTTCATGTAAAAACAGTTTACAGATTCAGTCTCTCTGGAGGCTTCCTGACTCGGTCCGGATAACGCCTCGGTGGTGTAGTAGTTTTCGGTGGTGTAGTAGGTTCTTTTGGCAAGGTCGATTCGGCTTGAATGCCAGTGTCGGGTTCATCTGATTCCAGTATTACCGGATCGGAGGTAGATACTATGGGTATCTCTGCTTCATCATTAGGCGTATAAAGTTGTGGAGTAGGTTGGCCCTTTTCGGATGACTCTATGATCTGGTCAACATGACGCTTTATTATGCTTTCACCAATGTCCACGGTATACATCAGCGGTCCCAGTCGTGTACAAATAGTTCCCGGCTGCCATTTCTCGGTACGGTAGTCCCGGGCCAAAACTTGTTGACCTATCTGGAAGGTTCTAGTTGGCCTTTCATTCATGCCTTGAAATTGCCGGTTCTCTACGTCCCTTCTGATGTTTGGCTTGATCAAATCCAGCCGGCATCTTAGTCTTCTATTGAAAAACATCATGGCGGGAGTTTGGTTTGTGACCGCATGTGTTGCATTCCTGTACGCCAACAAGAAGTTATCTACCTTATGTTGTAGATTTATGTCTTCATTACCCATGGCCTTTATGGCCTTCTTGAAGGTCTGGACAAACCTTTCAGCTAATCCATTGGTGGCGGGATGATATGGGGCGGACGTGTAGTGCTTAACCCCATTGTTTTTTAAGAACTCCTGAATTCTTCGGACACAAATTGCGGTCCATTATCAGAACAGATCTGTTCCGGCAGCCCATTCCTGGCAAATATGGTCCTTAATACTGTGATGGTTTTTTCCGTAGTGGTGGAGGACATCTTTATTACCTCCGGCCACTTGGAGTGTGCATCCACCGCGATTAAGAACATTGAGTCCATAAATGGACCAGCAAAGTCGATATGTACCCTTTGCCATGGAGATGAGGGCCACTCCCATGGATGTAGAGGAGCTTGTGGTGGGGCGTTTTGGACCTTCTGGCATCCTAGACAGCTCTTGGTCATTTCTTCGATGTCTCCATCGATACCTTGCCACCACACAAACGCTCTGGCTAGGTTCTTCATTTTCACTCCACCCAGATGCCCCTCGTGAAGCTCCTTTAGCACTTTATGCTCGAGTTTGGGTGGAATCACCACTCTGGATCCACACATCAAAGTTCCTCGGCACACTGACAGCTGTTCTCTTCTTTGCGAAAATGCTGGCAACAGTGGTTCGCCATGTGCTGGCCATCCCTTCATCGTTAAATCGTAGACTCATGAGAGAGTCGGGTCATTTCTTGTTTCCTTTTCGATCGTAGAATTTGTTACTGGTAGACATTCCACTATGGTTGAGTGGAACATATCCACTGGGTCCACTGTAGGCGCCTCTTCTACCGTTGGCAACGGTAGGCGCGATAAACCGTCAGCATTCCCGTGCTGTTTTGATCCTTTGTATTCTATGTCATATTGGTGTGCCCCTAGGAAAAGGGACCACCTCTGTAGCCTTTGCGCTGTCATAATGGAAACGCCCTTTTTAGGGTTGAATATGGATACCAACGGCTGGTGGTCTGTCAGCAGTGTAAACTTCTTGCCCTGCAGGTAATGATTGAATTTCTTTACTCCCCACACAAGGCTGAGAGCCTCCCTATCTATCTGAGCATAGTTGCGCTCAGCGGAGGTCAATGATCTGGATGCAAATGCGACTGGCCTTTCCGAGCCATTTGGCAACTTGTGTGAGAGTACTGCTCCAATACCATAAGGGGAAGCATCACAAGCTAGACGAATAGGTAGCGTTGGGTTGAAGTGAGCCAACACTTCCTCTGAGGTGATCAATGCCTTGCTTTTGCGAAAGGCCTTCTTACTGTCCTCGCTCCACTTCCATGGTACTTCTTTCTGCAACAGAGCATTCAGCGGGTGCAGCACCGTGGATAGATTTGGCAGAAACTTATGGTAATAGTTAATCAACCCTAGGAACGACCTCAACTGGGATACATTTTCCGGAGCGGGGGCCTTCACAACAGCTTCGATCTTGTCAGGTGACTTGTGCAGCCCCTCCTGGTCAATGACATGACCACAGTACGAGATCCGTTTCTGAAAGAACTCACATTTCTGGCGATTAACTCGAAGGCCATATTCCTTCAACCTGGTGAGCACCAGTTTCAAATTTGCGAGGTGTTCCTCCTCGTCCTCTCCTGTAATCAGGATATCGTCCAAGTAACACTGAGTGCTTGGAATTCCCTGTAAGACCTGCTCCATGGCCCTCTGCCAAATTGCTGGAGCCGAAGCCACTCCAAAAACCAGTCTATTATATCGATACAAGCCTCTGTGCGTGTTGATTGTGAGATACTGGCGCGACTCTTCCTCAACTTCCATCTGTAAGTACGCTTGCGCCAGGTCTATCTTGGTGAAGTGTTTCCCGCCAGACAATGAAGCAAAGATATCCTCAATCTGCGGAAGCGGATATTGCACCGTGTGAAGCACCGGATTAACTGTGATCTTGAAGTCTCCACAGATGCGGACCTTCCCCGGTTCCCCTGGCTTGTTACTCGATGAACGCTTCATGACGGGAACAATGGGCGTGGCCCACTCACTCCAGTCCACCTTAGACAGTACTCCTGAACGTTCAAGCCCTTCCAGTTCAGCTTCCACAGCAGGTCGTATCGCATAAGGTACCGGTCTGGCTTTGAAAAATTTTGGGTTTGCATGTTCTGCAATCTTGATTTTTGCCTTAATTCCTCTCAGTGTTCCCAGTCCCTGTTGGAACACCTCTTTAGCCTCATCCAATATTCTGGACAATCGTTCAGGTTTGACATCTTTCTTTCCGGAATCTACCGTTATTGCGTTTAGGGAGTGCCAGTCCATATTTATTTTCCTGATCCACTCCCGTCCCAGAAGTGGTGGACCTCCCTCAGGTAGTACATATAAGTCCATTCCTTGGTGTTCTTTGCCCTTGTGTATCACCTTGACTTTTATCTTTCCGATGGGGTATACTTTTTGCCCCGTGTATGTCTGCAATACTATCTCCGTATCCCGTAGGGGAATATGTTTGAATAACTTTTTGTAATCTTGCTTATTCATGACCGCCAACGCCGATCCGGTGTCCAATTCCATCTTCACTTGGACTTCTGCAATCTGCAGTGTGACCCAGATAGTTTGTCGGTCAGCTTCCTTACTCACATTGTGAATTCTCAGACTACCCAGTTTCTTGCTGTTGGAGTCTGAATCCGAATTCTGTTCATCCGAACTCTTCTCAGCCACCTTATGTACCTTTCTGCACTTTTTCTGCGGTGACTTTTTGTTGCTGGTCTTCTTTCCTGACCGGCATACTTTAGCTATGTGACCAAGCTTGCCACATTTTCTACATTCCTGGTTTTTAAACCAGCATTGGTTCTGGTCGTGTGTCGTCTTACCACAACGATAACATTTCGTTGTACCCAAAGCCATTTGATCTACGCTGAGTACCGCTGCCTTCAGCTGCATTTCCGCAGTGCCTCTCGCTGCGGCTTCGTGCGATGCTGCAATAGTGACAGCCTTATCAAGTGTAAGATCATTCTCTTCAAGCAGCCGCTTTTGTGTTCCTTCTTTCGACAATCCGCACACGAATTTGTCTCTCAGTGCCTCTGTCAGACTTTCCCCAAACTGACAGTATTTCGCTAGCTTACGCAGTTCAATTAAGTACTCCGCGTTGCTTTCCTCTTTCAGTTGCGTTCTCGCATAAAATTTAAATCGTTCCGCTAACATCAGCGGTGTGGGGTTCAAATGATCCTTCAGGACAGCAACAATATTAGCGAAAGTCTGATCCGCCGGTTTAGCTGGTGATAGAAGATGCTTCAATAGCCCGTATGTCTTTGCACCCATTGAGTTTAGTAAGGTTAGTGCTTTATCTTCATTTGATATTTTATTTGCCTTACAATATATCTCTATGCGTTCTACATACGTGGCCCAATCTTCAACATCGGGATCGAAATCGTTGATGTTACCATGCTTAGGCATCCTCGCAATCTTCTTGAGAAAACACAAAGAAATTTTTCTTTAACTTTTTTTTTCAAAATGGCGGTTTCCCGCGCTTGTCTTCTTCCCCGCCCACGAAAATGGCGGCTTCCCGCGTTTGCCTTTCTCCCCCGCTGGCTGTAATGGCGATTGCCGTATTGCTGCGTTCGCCCTCCCCAGCGGTTCTCGAATCGTGCCTCCCAGCCCCTCTTGCAGTCCGGTCCTTTCCCCCCCGGCTGCGGCTGAGTTCTCCGCGGTTTTTTAAAAAATTTTCTCCCGCGCCTTTCGCTGTCCCGGTCACTGCGCCTCGCGGCCTCGGTAGCTGCCCGGCCTTTTTCACCGGTCGCGGTCGAGCTTGCTCTCGACGCTGTTGCGTCTCCCAGCCCGCTTGCAGCCCGGTCTCTCACACCAGCTGCGTTTGTATTCACCGCGGCTTCCGTGCCTTACGCTGCCCCCAGTCTCAGCGCCTCTGGCCCCGACTTCTGACCGGCTCTTTTCCCCGGCCGTGGTCGAGTTCTCCGCCCTTATATCCTCCGATCTTCCCTCCCCTATTTCACAGCCAACGTGGCCGACTTGCTACTCGTCGCTGATCGGCTTACCCACCACCGTGATAGAAGGGATGATCACTGCCTGTTGCTGATGGAAGGCTTCGTGTCAGAATTCTTCCTTTGCCCTGCAGACCCGAGTCTTCTCTCAGCAGAATGGTGAGGGCGGATGCCTCCTCTCGACGCCCGTTAAACTGCCTTGGATGTATCTCTGCCGCAGGGTAAGATCGTACTCGTCGCCACTGTTAAGTCTGTGTGTTATATTGAGAATTACTACACAGACCACAAGAGTAAAATTTAACAGGTCTTTACTAGTCGAAGGTCAGGGCGGAACTGCCCAATAAATCATTACACAGCACTTATATACCGGTGTGGTCACCACCGGTATTACAGTATACAGCAGCCAAGATAAAGTAGTGCAACCCTTAAAATAGTTCTCTTAAAGGTGGAACGTTACATACACTACAGTGGTCTCATTCTTAAACCTGCCAGTTTATATTGAGGATGATGTGCTAATGAAAAAGTTGGAGTCGTGGGACATTAAAATTTGCTTGCCAACAAAGAGGAGATACTATCCAGGAACGCAGGTAGCAGATCAAGCCCATTATGTAAAGGTGCGATTCCCAAAGGGGGTAAAGTCATTGCCGTACAGCATGAAATTCGAGACAATGGAAGGAATGCAGTACTTCCGGGTACTGCATGATAACCAGGTGAAGGTTTGTTATTATTGTCTGGGACACGAACATCTTGTAAGAAGCTGTCCAGACTTGTATTGTTATAACTGCAGCGAGTCTGGACACATCGCTCGGAGCTGCAAGGTGGAGAGCTGTGGGGTGTGTCACAAAGGCCCCACCCGCTGTGAGTGTGAGGTAAAAGGAAGCCCCTTGAGTGATGAGGAGATGGGAGAAGGAGCAGGAGGTGTAATGGAGCGGCCGGAGGAGCGGAGCAGGCGGAGGACACAGCTGGTGAATGGAAGGAGAAAAGAGCGCAGGAAGAGGCAGAAAATTGCGCAGCAGAGAACAGGATGGAGATGTTGGCAAACACACCAAGTACAGTAGAAAAGTGCAAAGACAGCGGAGGGTAGCACGGGTCGAGGGCAGAGTCGAGCCATAATACGGCTCGGCTCTCCCTAAAGAATCTGGTGTCCGCGGGGGGAGAGGAGGAGGGAGCGGGGTGCGTGGTAAGTGTAAGTACTCCAAAGAAAGATGGGGAGTCGAACATCTCGGGGAGCAGGAGGGGGCAAGACAAGGAGAGGGTGCAAGAGGCAGGAGCCTTAAAGGGACAGCAGGATGGTAGTGGCGAGACAAAGGTGACAGAAGGGAGCAAGGTAGGTGCAGATGCGCCATTGTCCCAGAGAGAGAGAAGAAACAGGGAGCAAGGGTCAGCGGTGGAGATGAGGCCGCAGGGAGTGGCACTGTTGGAGAAACCATGATAGCAGGAAGACTCTCTAAGGGAGATTGTGGCCGCAATTTCGCCAACGGAGGCGGGATCATGCCGGGAGAGGTGGTTGGTATAAACGATTTTCCATTAATAGGGCTTGTTAAGCCCGCCCTGCGGGGTTCCCGGCCAATTAAAAGGAAGCGGATCTGATGAAGTCATTTGATGGCGCGTCATCAGCCGGTGTCGTTTAAGGGACCATGCCCGCATTCATTTTGACAGTTCTGCTGTCAGTGTTCTACAACATTGAGGTGCTGCAAACACTGACAAGCACTGCACAGAGGTGCACGGCTGCACCCAGGCTCTCCCATGACTCCCTCGATAAGCTTATGAAGGGAGTCACAGCACGCAGGGAGGTTCTTTTCCCTTCCCATAGGCAGAAGAGACCACCCCAGGACACCAACGCAGCCTGGTTGCACATTGCACAGGAGGACACAAGCAGGGATGGGGTCAGGATACCAGGCTGCAGTGGCGCGAAACTTTCAATAATCTCAGATCATAAAACGTTACAGCAAATCCATACTCAACCTCATCCTGCTGTGCCACTCATCACATCCCCATCACTCTGCCTTCCCTACCCTACTCCTGCACATCCTCACTCACACCAACTTACCTTGTACCTCCACCCATCCCTCTCTATCTACATTATCACATCCCCATCTCACTAGCCACCCCTCACACTCACCCTCATCCTAGTGCAATCATACCAACTAACAACACGCAAGGGTAGGCACTTGGGTGTTTTATGCAATGTTCATGTAAATTTTCTGTTAATATGTTGTTAAACATTGAAATCTTTATTTTCAACTCTTTGCCTTATTATACAGATCTGTGCTCACCTTTAGAACTGTCTTGGTCAGTTGCAGTGAATAGTGAAACATAAGGGTACCCCCGCAATGTTGATGAGTGTGAAAGGAATGGCTGGGTCATTGTAGGGATGCCTTATGCTGTTGGTGTGGGGGGGGGTGTTAACCTGGTGCATCATGTGGCAGCCAGGGTGTACAGCATCAAGTGAAGTAAATTTGGCCATGGTGATGCCATCGCTGGCCTCCCGGGCAGCATTGTTGTCGGGTGCTGATGCCCTGTGTCCTGTGCAGCATCAGGTGATTGCGGAGAAGGTTGGTATTGTTGTGGGTGATGTTGGTGTGCCTGGTGATGTTGGTGTTGGGGCAGATCGTGGAGTGATTCAGAGGACCAAGGTGAGATTTTTTTAAGGGCACCAATGTTGCTGGAATAGATGGCAGCTGAAGTTGAGATGACAGAAGCGATCTGTCAGTGGTGAGAGGTTGCTCCAAAGAGGTGACAGTGGAGAGAGAGTTTACTCCAAACACTTCCAAACTGCAGACAGCTCAAAAGTGTCTTCCAAATCCTGAAGGCTCAAGCTTCTGACATTGGAAAGTGACCAGCTGTGAAATGGTAGCTTTCATACCACTTTTGCAGCTGTCACCTATTCGCAGCAATGGGGAGACACAGAGAACCCGACCTACTTACCTGACGTGATCTCCGAACGCCGTGAACCCCGTTAAAAATGTGATAAAATAGAAACAGGCTGGCAAAATAGCAGTAAACAAGCACTTAACAAGCAGCTAAATATCTTAAATGCCTCCCCCGCCGCTTGGTGTCGGGTCTGTTCTGAAATCGCAGACCCGACACTCTGGAAACTTACATGGAGGCGGCTTCACAGCAGGTTCCCAACCCGCTGTCAATCATTTCGATTTGGACAGCGGACCCGCCTCCAAACCGCACTCTGAGAGCCGGCAAAATTCTGTCCTATGTATCTGATGAGGAGCAGGGACGGGAGGCTACAGAAGAGCTTGAGAGTGAGGAGTCAGAGGGGGACAGAGACATGGAAGTGGGGGGTGGGGTGGCATTGTGTGGAAAGGGAAATCTTAGTGAGGGGCAGAAGGAGGGAGAAAGGGCAGCTCCTCGGCCTAAACCTAATGTAAGGAAGAGGCTGAACCTGCAGGGAAGGTTCAAACAGGAGGTGAAAAAGAGCCGGAGGCTGCAGGAGAAAGAAACAGCTGCCCGAAAAGTTGGGAAGGAGCATGAGAGGAGGGAAGGGCCGGAGATTATATGATGGGGAGTTTATCAGGCACACTTCCCTTTTTCGGAGTCACGATTACATTGGTCTCGATTAATGTGAACGGACTGAGAGGTGAGAAGAAATTGCAGCAGTTGTTGCAGTGTTTTAAAGGCACTGACCTGTTGTGTCTGCAAGAAAACTTTTGGGATGAGGATATCCTAGAAAGTGTTCGGAAGGTTTGGAAGGGAGAGGTGTTTGCAAGTTGTGCAAACAATAACCGTAGAGGGGTGGTTGTTTAGGTGAGTCCGTCCATAAAAGAGAACGTTGCCTTGGTGGACAAGGACACTGAGGGGAGATTTTTATGGCTAAAGGTAAAAATGGAGGAATTTAATTGCGATCTC
Organism: Somniosus microcephalus; assembly: GCF_052327205.1. Lineage (NCBI taxonomy): Eukaryota > Metazoa > Chordata > Chondrichthyes > Squaliformes > Somniosidae > Somniosus > Somniosus microcephalus. The sequence continues at coordinate 267,809,323 of NC_140992.1, read as the reverse complement.
TTTAATATCTATGCATTGAACGACCATTGCAAGCGTCGCGAGGTTTTTCGGTGGTTATTCACTGAAGTGGCAGAGGTGGAAAATCCTTGTATAGTTGAGGATTTTAATGTATTATTATCTCGGATGGACATTTCAGCCCAGATGACCTTTAAGGTTGATAACTCCAGAGGGATGATTGTAAAAATGATGGCAAATTTAAATTTGAGAGAATTATGGAGGGATCGGAACCCCATAAAAAGGAAGTTCTCCAGATCAGGTTGGGTGGGTGATGTTTTAAAACAGAGCCGAAAAGATTTTGTGTTAATGTGGGAAGGGTTAAGGTCTGAGGTGATGGAGATTTATTACAACAAAGTACTTTTAGTGACCAATTGGCTTTGGTTCTTAGAATTAGGAACAGCAGAGTTAAGATTGGTCCAGGGGTGTGGATTTTAAACAATTAATACCTGAAAGAAATTACTTATAAAGAAGGTGTAACGTCCGTGTGTAATTGAGACACGGACTGCAGAAGTTGGTTATAACAGGTGTTTACTGAATGGAGACAAAACTGAAACTACTATACAAAGTTACTACACAGGCTTATATACAGGGGTGGTCACTACTGGTACTGCAGTATACAGGGGCTGCAGAATATAGTTCCTTCTTCAAGGTGCATACACTAAAATTCCTCCCCTTTTAGCTAAACAGTACATAACATTTGATTAATAATTAAATAACATATTTACAATTACAGTTGCTATATACATTAGCTGAAGTTAATCAATTATAAATTCAGTCTTTGAGGAGGTTTCCTGATTCTGTCCGGATAACGCCTCTTCGGGGTATCAGGTTCTTCTGGCAAAGTTGATTCGGGATCAACGTCGTTGTTTGGTTTGTCTGCTTCCAATATCACCGATTCTGAGGTAGATGCAATTGGTACTTCGGTTTCATCACCAGGTGTATAGGATCGTGGTGTAGATTTGACGTTTTCCAGTGACTCTAGAATCTGGTCAGCATGGCGTCTTACAATGCTCTCTCCAATGTCCACGGTATACATTCGAGGTCCTTGCCGTGTGCAGATCGTTCCTGGCTGCCATTTCTCTGTGCGGTAGTCCCGGGCCAAAACTGGTTGACCTATCTTAAAACTCCTGGTCGGCCTTTCATTCATATTCTGAAACTGTCTGTTCTCCACATCTCTTCTGATGTTTGGCTTAACCAAATCCAAGCGGCATCTTAGTCTTCAATTGAAGAACATCATGGCTGGAGTTTGGTTGGTAACCGCATGTGTCGCATTCCGGTAGGCAAACAAGAAGGTATCCACCTTGTGGTGCAGGGGTATGTCTTCATTACACATTGCCTTGATAGCCTTCTTGAATGTTTGAACGAACCTCTCAGCCAATCCATTGGTGGCTGGATGATATGGGGCGGATGTGTAATGCTTAACACCATTGTTCTTTAAGAACCTCCGGAACTCTTCAGACACAAACTGTGGTCCATTGTCGGAGCAAATCTGTTCAGGCAGCCCATTTCTGGCGAATATGGTTCGTAAGACTGTGATAGTTTTTTCTGTGGTGGTTGAGGACATTTTTATTACCTCTGGCCACTTTGAATGTCCATCCACCGCAATTAAAAACATCGAGTCCATGAATGGACCAGCAAAATCAATGTGTACCCTTTGCCATGGAGATGAGGGCCACTCCCATGGATGTAGAGGGGCTTGTGGTGGGACGTTTTGGACCTTCTGGCATCCTGTACAGCTCTTGGTCATCTCTTCGATTTCTCTATCGATTCCCGGCCACCACACAAACGCTCTGGCTAAGTTCTTCATTTTTACCCCTCCCAGATGACCCTCATGAAGCTCATTGAGCACTCTATCCTTCAATTTGGGTGGAATTACTACTCTGGATCCACACATCAAGGTTCCTCGGCACACTGACAACTGTTCTCTTCTCGGCGAGAATGCTGGCAACACTGGTTCGCCATGTGCTGGCCATCCCTTCACCGTTAAATCATAGACCCTGGAGAGTGTCGGGTCATTTTGTGTTTCCTTTTCTATGTTTGCATTCGTCACAGGTAGACATTCGACTATGGTCGAGTGGAATATCTCCACAGGATCCACTGCAGGTGCTTCTTCCACTGTCGGCAACGGTAGGCGCGACAAACCATCAGCATTCCCATGCTGTTTAGTTCCTTTGTACTCGATATCATATTGGTGTGCCCCTAGGAAAAGGGACCACCTCTGTAGCCGTTGTGCTGTCATTATCGGGACGCCCTTCTTAGGGTTGAAAATGGAGACAAGAGGTTGATGATCAGTTAGTAGAGTAAATTTCTGTCCGTGCAGGTAGTGATTGAACTTCTTCACCCCCCACACCAGGCTGAGGGCCTCTCTGTCAATCTGGGCGTAGTTACGCTCGGCTGCAGTTAACGAGTGTGACGCAAAAGCTATCGGCCTCTCTGAACCATCAAGGGATTTATGTGACAGTACCGCTCCAACGCCGTAGAGAGACGCATCACACGCCAGTCTTATCGGTAGTGATGGGTTGTAGTGAGCCAATACTTCTCTTGAAGTGATCAGGCCTTTACACTTCTGAAAGGCCCGCTTATATTCATCGCTCCATTTCCATGCTACTCCAGTTTGTAGCAGGGCATTCAGTGGGTGCAGAATTGTGGACAAATTCGGCAAAAACTTATGGTAGCAATTCACCAATCCGAGGAATGACCACAGTTGCGACACATTTTCAGGCGCTGCAGCCTTAACTACCGCTTCAATTTTGTCAGGGGACTTATGTAACCCCTCTTCATCAATCACGTGGCCACAATACGATATTTGTTTCTTAAAAAACTCGCACTTGGGGCGATTGGCTCGTAGCCCATGTTCTCTTAGTCTAGTGAGCACCTGCTCTAGGTTGGCAAGGTGTTCACTGTCATTTTCACCTGTCACTAGGATGTCGCCCAAGTAACACTGAGTCCCTGGAATCCCTTGCAGGACTTGTTCCATCGCTCTTTGCCATATAGCCGGAGCTGATGCTACTCCGAATACCAGTCGATTATACTGGTGAAGACCTTTGTGAGTGTTTATCGTGAGATATTTCCTAGAGGATTCTTCAACCTCCATCTGCAAATATGCTTGCGCTAGGTCAATTTTTGTAAAACGTTTCCCTCCAGATAGTGAGGCGAAAACATCTGCTATCCTCGGAAGAGGATACTGTACTATGTGAAGGACTGGGTTCACAGTCACCTTGAAGTCCCCACAGATGCAAACCTTCCTTGGCTCCTCTGACTTATTGTTTAACGTTTTCTGCATGACAGGAACGATGGGTGTCGCCCACTCACTCCAGTCTACCTTAGTTAACACGCCTGCATTCTCCAGATTCTCCAGCTCTGCCTCAACGGCTGGGCGAATTGCATATGGTACCGGTCTTGCTTTGAAAAACTTGGGAATTGCATTCTCTTCTATTTTTATCGAGGCAGTTACGCCTTTAAGAGTTCCCAGTTCTTGTTGAAATACCTCTTTAGCGTTAGCCAAGATTTTTGACAATCGTCCAGGTGTGACGTCGTCATCCTTTTTACCAGCCACAGTCAGTGCCTGAATGGAGTGCCAGTCTAAACTTATCTTTCTGATCCATTTACATCCCAATAATGGTGGTCCACCATCTTGCAGTATGTACAGATACAATTTCTGTATTTCCTTGCCGTTGTATTTGATAGGCACCCTTATTTTCCCTCTGGGGTATACTTTCTGCGCTGTATATGTCTTCAAGACAATGGATGTGTCTTTCAAGGGTATGTGTGAGAATAGCCGCTCGTAGTCTCATCGATTCATGACGGTCAGGGCTGATCCTGTATCCAATTCCATTTTGACTTGGGGCCCTGCTATCGTGAGGGTGACCCAAATGGTTCGGTGATCCTCTTTTGTGATTACGTTGTGTAGTTTGAGACAGCTTAGTCTCTTGTTCCCGGATTCACTATCGCTCTTCTGGTCTTCGTAACTACTGTCCGTCATCTTTTGTACTTTCCTGTACTTTTCCTTAGTAGTCTTTTTGTTGTCGTTCATCTTCTTCCCGGACCTACAAACTCGTGCAATGTGTCCCATCTTTCCGCATTGCCTGCATGTTTTGTCCTTGGACCAGCAGTCCTTCTGGTCATGGGTTGTTCTGCCGCAGCGATAACATTTTTCAAATCCCCGTGTCATTTCATGAGTGCCGTATTCCTGTGGCTTTTGCTGTATTTCCGCAGCTCCCCTTGCTGCTGCTTCGTACGATACTGCCACGCTGAAAGCCTTATCTAGCGTCAGCTTTTTCTCTGAGAGTAACCTCTTCTGGGTTCCTTCACTCAGGAGTCCACAGACAAATTTGTCCCGTAGGGTATCTGCCAGTCCTGCTCCGAACTGGCAGTGCTTTGATAGCTTGCGTAGTTCCGTAAGGTAATCAGCATTGCTCTCATCTTTATGCTGATTTCTCTTGTGGAATTTAAATCTTTCTGCTATCAGCAGCGGTGTAGGATTTAGGTGTTCCTGTAGGATATCAACAATTTTGTTAAAACTCTTCTCCATCGGTTTGACTGGAATGATCAGGTTCCACAATAGGCCGTACGTTCTTGTGCCCATTAAGTTTAGTAGTACCGATACCTTTTTCTCATTGGCTACTTCATTTGCCTTGCAATATACTTCGACTCTTTCCACATACGTGGTCAAGTGGTCAAGTCTTCTATTGCATTATCGAAGGCAGTGATATTGCCAGTCTTCGGCATCTTGGAGATCTAAGATGGCGCCTCCCGCGCTTTGCCTTCTTCCCCGATTGAACAAAATGGCGCCTCCCGCACTTTGCCTTCTTCCCCGCTGGATTAAGATGGCGCCTCCCACGCTTTCTGCCTTTTTCGCTGCTGCCAGCGCTGTTGCTGGCGTTTTTATGCCTTGATGACGACGCCCTATGGTCTTCATGCACTTCCCCCCGCGCTGCTGCCAACGCCGCTCTCCGCGGTCCCCGTGGCAAACTGCAGCTCCTCGCGGCTTTCTGCGCTTCTAATTTCTTTTATTTTAATTACTGTTCCCGTCGTCAGAGCAGACCCTATGGGACACTTTCCTCCCTCTTCTCGGGTCTGTAAGCTGCCCGGCTTCGTAGCACCGGCCGTGCCCTGTGTACTCCACCCTCTCTCTCTCTCTCTCCTCTTCCCGACAACGCTGCTCGGCCCCGTTGAAAAGCCACCCGATCGAGCTCTAGTCCGCTGCAGCCCAGGAAGGATCAGTGTACTACCTGCCACCAGCCCGATTAGCTGGAACACCATAGACTGGATAACCAAGCCCAGCTCTCGACAGCCTCTCCTGCAAATCTTCGATTTCGATGAATCAGAGGGCGGTTGCCCACGGTCGACGCCTGTTTCTTCATTTATGGTTTTTTTTTTCTTTTTGAATTTCTTCCTTCTGGCCTCGACCTCGAACAACTTCACTTCAGGGATGGATCCCCGTGAGGTGGTGCAGAACTGTAGGTAAGTTCGGATCTGTTCGTCGCCAATGTAACGTCCATGTGTAATTGAGACACGGACTGCAGAAGTTGGTTATAACAGGTGTTTACTGAATGGAGACAAAACTGGAACTACTATACAAAGTTACTACACATGCTTATATACAGGGTTGGTCACTACTGGTACTGCAGTATACAGGGGCTGCAGAATATAGTTCCTTCTTCAAGGTACATACACTACAGAAGGGATTTTAAATATAATAAAGAATGCTCGGAAGGAACCTCTATTCTTGAAAGAAAGAAGAGTTTGGTGGAACAATTTCAAATATGAGGTAAAAGTTTTATCGGTACGTTATGGGAAAAAGAGAGCGGCAGCTAACCGATGTCGAGAAGAGAATATAAACAAAAGGTTTACAGATAGCTGTAAAACAGTTGATGGAGGGGATAAGGAAGCAGAGACCAAGTGGGTGGTTTTAAAGGAAGAGTGGGAATTATTGCAAGCTGAAAAATGCAAGGAGGCCATTCTCCGGGCAAAGGCTAGAGATGCATTGGAGGGAAAAAGATGCACTAGATATTTTCTAGAGCAAGAGAAGCTGCGACAGAGATTATCATTAATTGTAGAGTTGAAGTTTGGGGAGAAGATCATTAATGAAAGTGGGGAGGTTGTGGAGGCGGCTAGTAATATATATACAAAAGAAGACATTTCCAATTGGCGATGAAGAAGGTTAGTGCTTTTATTGAAGAGGGTTTAAAGGCAGATGAGAGAAGCATGTGTGACAAAGAAGTAGAATTAGCAGAAATAAAAGTAGCAATAAGTGGAATGAAGTGGGGGGGGGCGGGGTTGCGGGGAAAGCCTAGGGTCCGATGGACTAAGTGCAGAATTTTATAAAGAATTTTTAGAGATTTTAAGTCCATTGCTCTTCGAGGTTTTTAAGGCGATTAAAATTGAGGGAAGCCTGGCCCCATCTATGAGGAGAGGTATCATAAGTTTCACTTATAAAAATAAAGGGGATAGAAGGGATCTAAAGATTTGGAGGGCCCATCACATTATTAAATGTTGATTATAAGATCTTGGCGAGGGTTATGGTAAATCTATGAAGGAGGTGATGCCGCAGATAGTTTTGCCATCTCAGTCCTATGGAGTCTTAGACCAGGACATCGCAGACTCTGTGGTCTCAATCCGAGATGCGATAGAGCTCATGGAAGAGAATGGGAGGGAGGCTTATGTATTAAAGATAGATCAAGATAAAGCCTTTGATAGGGTCTCTCGTGAGTTTTTATTGGTGGTTTTGGAAGTATCTGGTTTCGGGAAAAATGTCATTGAGTGGATAAGGATTTTTTATTCAAACATATATAGCTGTGTTAAATATAATGGTGTAGGAGTCTACGTACTCCTAGCAAAAAATACTGAACTCGGAGAGGTTCAACAGAAAAGGTTTAATTGTTGAGGCTGCATGCTGAACACAAAATGGAGTCAGAGACTACACAAAAGTACAACTCTCTTTCATCAGTGCACAGCTTCGACTGCTCCTCCCCCGCTCTGGGCTTAACTAGGTTGCAGATCGAGTTTCTTAAAGGTGTGATCCTTCTTAAAGGCATGACGCCTGATTTATAGTCTACGGACCGGAAAGCGGATTGTGTCCGTTCTGTGATCGGTACGCCACAATGGCTTTTTAATCCAAGTATTTTCCGATACAGAGGTCAGTGAGACAGGGTTGTCCCCTGTCCCCATTGTTGTACACATTGGTAGCAGAACCATTAGGTTACATGATGCGAAAGGAACAAGGCGTAGTCGGAATTGCAGTTCCCAGTTCCGGGCGGGTGTTGGTGATACACCAATATGCAGATGACATAACCTTAACATTGAGAGACGGGGAGTCAGTGAGGAAAGCTATGGGAGTAGTGGAGGAGTATTGTAGAGCTTCAGGAGCCAGAGTGAATTATAGTAAGTCCCAATGCCTGGTTGGAGGAAGGAGTAGGGGGGTATGGTTAGAGGAAAGTCCCTTTAAGTTAGTGGAAGTTTTGTAGGGTTCTCAAAATTCCCACATTCCCCAAAAATTATAGATAAAGGGACCCTGTATGGACAAGTTATTAAAAAGGGTACCCAAAAGAAAATGGCTTCTGAAACCTCATGACAGAAGCCTGCAGGATTTTAAAAAGCAAGGCCCTGCAAAAGGCAGCCCCATTCAAATCTTGAAACGAAACCTAACATGCATGAATCTGTGTGAAAGACTTTGTCATTTCTAAAGCCAGACAGCTAGGTAAACACAGAATATGCATTCTTCATCTTGAAACAGATCAACTCAGGATAGACCTAATCTTGAGGCCATTAACTTTTTGCATAAATAATCGGTAACAGCTCAAAGTAGCTACCAAGCCAGGAAAAGATGATTAAACTTCATAAATGACAAACAGCCAGGATATTGAAGCCGTTAAGCAAGGAGACAACCGCCCCAAAAGCCGTTAAGGTGAATGACTGTAATCACTTTAGACGAGCCCGCCAAAATTAAACAAAGAACTGACCTGATTTGGCGCGCAGATAAGGGGCGAAGAACCGGTATAATTGTAGGCCCACCGGTAGCCAAGCGCTCTCTCTCTTCCTCTTCTTCCTCTCCTCCCTCCCCGCGCTGCTCGACACTGAGGACGCCCATTACAACACCGGGGGCTAAACGCGGGAGGAGAACGGGACCCAACTCAACACACACAGGACACACGGGGCCGCAAGCGGGCAGGCGAGACGAGACGAACAGCAAGGCCAATAAGCAGAGAAGGGCAGCGTAAAGAAGCATTGGGGATGAGCGGGCACAAACCCCGGCAAGCTGGTGTTCGAAGCATGGGTAGAAGGAGCGGCTGACGACAACGAGCACAACGGTAACAAATTCAAGCCAACAGTATAGACCGCCAACCGAACCCCAACCGCAACAAAACCTTCAGCGACCAAACCACCACCAGAAGAACAACCATTCTGCAAGGTAAAGTACCCAACAAAGACTTTACTCCCTATCTCTAACGGAGGAAAAGAGGGGACTTTACACAGATGATTCCACCGCCGTGCCCTGGGACCATGTGATGACGGCAGGCCCCAAAGGACACAAAGAGCGAACCCCAAAACCACAACCGGCTTAATCGACAGGTTTTGAACCATAAAAATGAACTCCATTGGTAAGCATAAATCCCTGGCCCCTCGTAGCTCAATCTAGTTAGGTATTGGAGGTGGGACAAGGGTAGGGGGATTTTTAACGTGTTTGTTCCCTCGATGTGCCGTGTGTTCCCCATTCCCAACTAAGTGTACTTTTATATGCCTGTAATTATTCTAGCGATTTTTCCAGTGTTGTAATACTGTTGTGCCTTTTAATAAAATTATGGTTTTCTTGTACCAAACCAGTTGTCTACTCTATTTCTGTATCGCCGTCTGTACCTAAGTCCAGTGTCTAGAACCCAGGGGTGTGGGAGCGATTCAAACCACTCAGTCGGGCAGAGCTGACTGGGCACATGCCACCCCCTACAGTTTTGGAAGTTTTGGCGGTACATATGGGGTGCAAGAAGAACAGGGATGAAGTGGATCGATTAAATTGGGAACCAAAGGTTATGAAAATTAAAAAGATTTTGAGAAGATGGGAAAGAAGGTGGTTGAAAGTGCAAGGAAGAGCGACAGTGGTGTCTGCCCTCCTGCTATCTAAACTGTGGTACTTATTGACGGTGGAGGATAGTCCTGAGTGGGCAGAAAAGTCCATCCGAGAGGCTTGTGTGAGGTTTTTATGGGAAGGGAAACCAGCCTTGGTTGCTTACAATACGGACATTGGACGGAGAAATCAGGGAGGACTCAATTTACCAGATATTGATTTGAAGAAAAAATCCTTTAGAATCAAATGGGTGAAGAGATTTGTTCAGAAGTCAAATACTAGTTTTGAACATTTTTAAAAATGAAGTGGGATAGGAGGACAGGGTATATTTTATATGAAATACAATAATATGTTTTTGAAATCGATTAAACCTCTCCCTAGGTTTTATAAGGGGGTTGTGGAGACTTGGGCCCAATTTGTAAAAAGTGTGCAGTTTACGCCCAAGGGGGCTGAGGAATTTTTAGAACAGCCCTTATTTTGAACAGGTGGGTCAACATCGAAGGAGTGGTGATATTTAATCAAGCTTTTATAAAAGCTGGTATTATATGTGTGAAAGATGTATTATACGAGGTAATTCCAGGTTGGTTGCTAGAAGCAGTAGTGAGGGACATGGTGTGGGAGGTGGATCAGGAGGTGGAGCAAAAAGCAATAGGGATCATGTATGAGAAGATTGTGAGGGCAATGTCAAAGGATTGGATGGAAGAAAGAAATGCGCAAATCTCCAAAGGAAGTAAAATGCATCCCGCTTTTCCAAGCTTTCTGCTGGAGAAAGGGGGAGGAGTTGGTCCAATTTGACAACTGTAATGGCAGTTTTGGCAGAGTATATACCCACAGCTGGACTTCAACAGGATTTGGAAGGGAGTGTGGGCGAATTTTAAATGTCCAGAGCGGATTGAACTGGATTTCAAATTGGCTCATAACTGGATTTTTACCGTGACGGTTGTAAAGTCTGTGGGTTGTGCAGTTAATAAATACACAGACTTCAGAAGTAACAAACAAACAGGTCTTTACTATTCGAAGGTCCGGGCAAATCTGCCCCAGAAATCCTGCTACAACACTTATATACTGGTGTGGTCACTATCGGTATTACAGTATACAGAAGCCAAACAAATAGTGCCACACCTAAAGTAGTTCCCTTAAAGGTGAACGGTTACATTCAATAGTTCCCTTAAAGGTAGACGGGTACATACACTACAATCCTCCCTTTTTAGCTTATTACTTACAGAGTCCCCGTTAAACATACATATCTTCAACTTCCTATAAAACAAATTACAGCTATAATCTCGGTGGAGTCAATGTCATATAAAACAATTTACAAATATAATCTCGGTGGAAACAGTTCACAGGTTCCGCCTCTGCGGAAACAGTTCATAGATTCAGTCTCTGATCTTGACTCGTTCCGAACAACATTTCTTTGGGGTAGCCGGTTCACCTGGCTAGCGTGACTCCTCCATAGCCTTTTTCTTGACGTAGCAGCTTGAACTTTCGTCCTGTTGAACCAGCGGTGCGGACTTTGACAACCAACTGGCTGTCTTGACATTTTCCAGTTTTTCAACTAATTTAGCTCCTTTCGTAATGTCCCGCCTGGAATGGTAGAAGTGCTAATATTTTAGACAGTTATTATCTTCTGCTTCTTCTTTTTCTTTTCTGCCTTTTTGAAACTCTCGGAGCTCCTTTCTCGGCTGCCAGCTGTAGCGCCACCAACTCTCTATGTTCCTTAGACCTTAAGTGCTTCCTCCGGATTTCAGCACTTTGGGAGTTTTCATCACAAGCTGGGCAGACCACATCCTCGTAATATTCAGTGTCACTCAACAGGTCATGGTAATATTCGGGTTCGTCCTGAGTTAGGCCAGCGAGAGAGCCTTCTTCTTCCTCCTCATCCGTCTGGACGTTAGCTGACGGTGGTTCCTTCCCTAGACATCTTTCTTGAAAAGACTTCTTCATGCATTCATATTCATCCCGCTCTTCCTGGGTTGTCTGCCATTCCTTCACTACTGACCTCATTTGTGAGTTCAATACCTTCCCTTCCACCGGGGATTGCGGTATCAGGCTATTTAATCCTTCTACTGAAGCAGCTGTTTCAACATTCTTCTGTTCACATTGACGTGATTCAACGAACTCTTCATAGAGTAAACTGTAACACAAAATCTGTGTTGCCACCTCAGTTATTTCCGTAACTTTTGGGAGCTCCGAATTCCTTCCCTTTGCAGATTGAAGCTCGTGTTCCCATTGTGGAGTCTTGTCTCTCAGCATGTGAAGGAGTTGGCTGACCGTTAACTCTTCCACGGGGACTCTGTGGATCAGAGTCTTCACCATTTCATCCACCTTACCCTCCAATGCTTTCACCTTCCTTTCCTCTTGTACTTTGGTTTCAAGCGCTCGAAGAAGTTGCGCCTTGATGCTCCCAAGCTCATGTTCAGAGCCCATTCTTACAGTCTCTGTGTTTCTTACAGTTTCCTTCCCTTCCACTGAAAGGATTCCCAGTTGACTCTGCTCTTCAAGTCGTTGAACCTCGGTCATTGCCGCCTCATATTTGTCTTGGGTTTCCTTCAATATTTTTATGAGTTCTTGGACATCTTGTCTTTCATGTTCTGCCAAGTCTTTCACCTCTAAATTCTCATCTATGGATGGAACTTCTACCGATGAGTCTGTCTTGGCCTTGAGCTCATCAAGAATTTCCTGCAGCCTTTGGACTTCTTGCTCATGTTCAACCTTTAGTTGTTCATATGCTTCTACTGAAACTAGCTTTTCGGAGGTTGCCGAGTTAATCCCCTCCAGAATTGTAGCCTGGGCCTGTTCATACTGTTCTTTCAACTTCTCACACTCTGCTTGTAAGGAGTCGTAGAGAAGAACTGGAATAAAATCCCGGCTTCCTGAAGATTCCTCTTCATTTGCTTCTTTCGCAATTTCCTGTTGGAGTTCAGCCAAGGCTGCTATGCTATCTGCCTCTTGAAGTCTCACTGCCATCAAATCTTCTTTATTCTTGCAGTCTATCTCAGTCATTTTCCGTTTATTTTCATTTAACTGAGTGATAAGCTCCTCTTGCAACATGGCCACATTATTCACATCAGGTAAAGAAGCGTTTCTCTTTTCCATGTCCAAGATTTTTTTCTGCATCTCTTTAAGTGCACACTGCGATTCAGCTTCTCTTAACCTTGCCTGCACTAGCTCCGTCTCCAATTGCAGAACAAAATCCTCAGTGTAGCGTGGTTTGCCTTTATGCTGTATCTCTAGATCATGCAAATATTCTAACTCCTGAACATCATAAGGGAGGTGTGATCGGTAATTGGTCACGATGGCTCTATGGTCGCTCTCTGCTTGAGCCAGCAGGTTCTGTTGTCTTTCCAGACTCTCCCATTCGGTGTCATAGAACTTTTTCATTGTTTTCATCTCTTGTACGAGACGGTAACTTAATTGTTCGAATTGTTGTCGTACTTTGAAATAACGTTGAGTTCGAGCTCGGTGTTCCTCCGTAATGCATATGTCTGTGACTTGAACAGACTCAGAATTCTCTGCCTTTATGCACGCCATCGTTTTTCCAACCTTAGTCAGTGAGTTCATGTTAACCTTGTTTTTCATACGTGGGCTGGACTTATCGTCTTCCGGCTCAGAGTCTGAGCTGCTTGTCTGCATCGAGTCCTCACTCGTCATTGCTTGTAGGTAGTGCCATTCCATGTCTATTTTCTTGATCCACTCCCGTCCTAGAAGTGGTGGTCCTCCCTCATGTAGTACATACAAGTTCATTCTTGGGTGTTCTTTACCCCTATCTCTCACCTTGACTCTTATTTTTCCCATGGGGTATACTTTATGCCCCGTGTATGTCTGCAATACGAACTTGGTATATCTTAAGGGTATGTGTGAGAATAGCCGGTGGTAATCCCCTCGATTTATGACTGATACAGCTGATCCAGTGTCCAACTCCATTTTCACTTGGACTCCAGCTATTTTTAGCATGACCCAGATAGTTTGTAGGTCAGCTTCCTTACTCACATGGTGGATACTCAGACTACCCAGCTCCTGGCCGTTTGGATCTGAGTCTGGATTCTGTTCGTCTGAACTCTGCTCAGCCCCCTTGTATACCTTGTTGTACTTTTCTTGTGATGGCTTCCTTTGGTTGTTGGTCTTCTTCCCTGACCGGCATACCTTAGCGATGTGACCCAGTTTGCCACATTTCCTACATTCTTGGTTCTTAAACCAGCATTGATTCTGGTTGTGTGTTGTCTTCCCACAACGATAGCATTTTGTTGTACTCGAGGTAATTTGGTCCACCCCGAGCGCCGCCGCCTTTAGTTGCATTTCCGCCGTTCCTTTCGCGGCGGCTTCGTGTGATGCGGCTATAAGGACAGCCCTGTCAAGTGTAAGGTCGTTCTCTTCGAGTAGGCACTTTTGCGTCCCTTCCTTGGACAATCCGCCTACGAACTTGTCTCGCAATGCCTCTGTCAGATTCCCTCCGAACTGGCAATATTTCGCTAGCCTACGCAGTTCGACCAAGTATTCTGCGTTGTTTTCGTCTTTCCATTGCGTTCTTGCATAGAATTTGAATCGTTCAGCCAACATCAATGGTATTGGGTTCAAGTGGTCCTTCAGAACAACCACAATCTCTTCGAAAGACTGATCCGCCGGTTTAGCTGGTGCTAGTAAATCCTTCAAGAGCCCGTATGTCTTTGCGCCCATCGAGTTTAACAATGTTATCGCCTTGTCGTCTTCCTCTATTTTGTTGGCTTCACAATAGACCTCGATGCGTTCCACGTACGTGGCCCAGTCTTCTATCTCAGAATTAAAATCATTAATATTCCCTCGCTTAGACATCTTTCTTCCCTTGGGAGCAGCACCAGTATTTCTTTAAGTATTCTTATTTATTTGTTTGTTTCTAAGATGGCGGTTTTCCCACGAAATCGGCGGTTTCCCGCTCTTTCCTTCTCTCCCCGCCCACTTCAATGGCGGTATGTCAATCAAGATGGCGGTTTTCCCGCGAAAATGGCGGTTTCCCGCTCTTCCTTTCTCGCCCCGCCCACTTCAATGGCGGTTTCCCGCTTCTGGCCTCTTCTCCGCCTAATGGTGGCTTCCCGCGTTTCTTCCCGGTGGAAGGGGTACGCTTCCCCCACAGCGGACAGGTTCAGCCGCTGGCTGGCTACCGCACAGCTCCCCTTACTCGGCTATGTCTTTTCCTCCCGCCCGCACGGCTCTACCGGCGCTGGGTACACCCCGTTAATGGAGGACAGTTCAGCCGCTGGACTGGCTCTCGCGCAGTCTCTCTCTCCGTACCCGGCTCTGTCGCTCTCTCACCCGCACGTTCGGTGCTACCGGCCCTGGGTACCCCGTTGGTGGAGAACAGCTCAGCCGCTGGACTGGCTCTCGCACAGTCTCTCACCCCGTTTTCGGCTGTGTCTCTCACCCACTCCCGCACGTTCGGTTTTGCCGGCTCTGAGTACCCCGTTGGTGGAGAACAGCTCAACCGCTGGACTGGCTCCTCGCAGTCTCTCTCTCCGCACCCGGCTCTCACCCGCACGGTTCCCGTTCGCCTCCCCAGCCCTCTCGCAGACCGGTGTTTCCCTCCCCGGCTGCGGCTGGGTTTCTCTTCCCGCGCCTACTCGCAGGCTCAGCGCTTCGTGGCTGCGGTCGCTGCCCGGAGTTTTCCCCCGATCGCGGTCCGGCTGTCACCCGACGCCGTTGGACCCGACTTTTGGCTGGCACAGCTCCCCCTCGACCGAGGTCGAGTGCTCTGCCCTTATCCTCCGGATACTTCTACACCTTCCCCTACTCACAGTCTCTTCGGCCGCCTTGTTTCTTGCTGGTCGGCTCACTCCGCACCGTGGCAGAAGGGTAGTCAGTGCCTGTTGCTGATACAGCTTTTGTTGTTAGTCTTCCTGCTTTCTGTTGTTGCAGCCTCGTGTTTTCTTTTGGTAGCACGACGAGGGCGGTTGTCTCTCTTCGACGCTCTTCGTTGCTTTTGGTAGTCTTGCCGCAGGGTACGATCGGACTCGTCGCCACTGTAAAGTCTGTGGGTTGTGCAGTTAATAAATACACAGACTTCAGAAGTAACAAACAAACAGGTCTTTACTATTCGAAGGTCCGGGCGAATCTGCCCCAGAAATCCTGCTACAACACTTATATACTGGTGTGGTCACTATCGGTATTACAGTATACAGAAGCCAAACAAATAGTGCCACACCTAAAGTAGTTCCCTTAAAGGCGAACGGTTACATTCAATAGTTCCCTTAAAGGTAGACGGGTACATACACTACAACGGTCTTATGTAAGATTGGACGAGTGGAGATGGCAACTTGCCCAGTGTGTGGAGCATGGGATGAGACTCTGTCCCATTTACTGGTGTTATGTCCGCAGTTAAATGATTTTAAGTACTATGTTCGACAGTTGTGTGAGGTTTTCTTGCTGGGTGGGAATCCCGTGGAACTCAATTTTGAGATGGAGATTGCAGGAGAGTCTGATCGAGTCTAGCGGAGCGGCAGTTAATTTAATGTTCAGTTTGGCCAGATTCGTGATTGTGCAAAGAAGGAATGCTCTGTTTTTTAAGGGGAGGAGAATAAACCTAAAAGAATATTTTAAATATAAGCTAAAAGATCATTATAAGGCTCTGTGGATGTTTTATTCAGAAAGGAATTTAAAGATAGTGGGCTAGATTTTCAGTTGCTTGCGCCAGCAGTTAGCGCCTTAAGAGAAGTGACTTTTGGGCGCTATGCGTGTAGCGCCCGGGCGCAGCGCAGTTTGCGCCCCGCCCCAAATTAAGTTGCCTGTTAGCGCCGGCGCAAAGTTTAGCGGCCGCCCGGATGCGCACGCAGAAAATGACGTCACATCCTCGTGCAACGCCCTTTGGCCCCACCACCACCACCACCTCCTCCTCCTCCTCCTCCTCCTCCTCCTCCTCCTCCTCCTCCTCCTCCTCCTCCTCCTCCTCCTCCTCCTCCTCCTCCTCCTCCTCCTCCTCCTCCTCCTCCTCCTCCTCCTCCTCCTCCTCCTCCTCCTCCTCCTCCTCCTCCTCTCCCCCCCCCCCCCCCCCCCCCAGACTCTGCCTTTGAAAAAAAAGACATGCACCCTTCCCCTTTAAGAGCTCACTGGCACCAGAGTGTCTGCTGTGCGCTGCGCCCGAACTCGGGCGCTGCGCTCTGCACCGCCGGCTTAGCGCCTAAAGATAGTAGTGGTACGCCTCTTTTAGCGCTCCACCAACCTCTTAGGGCGAAGCCACTGAATTTCCGGCAAAGGGGCGCTACTTTGGGGCGGGCGCTAACTTCAGGCGGGCGCTAAGGTTAGCGCCCCAAAACTGTCTATACTGAAAATCTAGCCCATAATTTTATGATCAATATTTAAAGTACAATAGATTAATATATGTTACGTGAGACAAACTAAACTTCAGGTTTTGATGTTAATATGTGGTGGAGGAATGGCTGTGCAGAGTGGTGGAATGGATTTGTATGATACAATGGAATGGTCACAACAATGTTGTAAATGTTTTCAATGTTCAATAAATAAAAGAAGTGGGTAGCACCCTCGCCTCTGAGTCAGAAGTCTGTGGGTCCAAGATCCACTCCAAGGCTGTGAGAACAAAAATCTAGGCTGACGCTCCCAGTGCAGTACTGAGGGAGAGCTGCACTATCGAAGGTGCCGTCTTTCAGATGAGACGTTAAACCGAGGCCCCCATCTGCTCTCTCAGGTGGACATAAAAGATCCTCTGGCACTATTTCGAAGAAGAGCAGGGGAGTTATCCCCGGTTCCTGGACAATATTTATCTCTCAATCAACATCACTAAAACAGATTATCTGGTCATTATCACATTGCTGTTTGTGGGACCTTGCTGTGCGCAATTTTGGCTGCCGCGTTTCCTACATTACAACAGTGACTGCACTTCAAAAGGTACTTCATTGGCTGTAAAGCACTTCAGGACATCCTCAGGTTGTGAAAGGCGCTATAGAAATGCAAGTCTTCCATTGTGATGGATGAGCAAGGTTTAGTGCAGAACAGAATGCAGACGGCATAGTTTGGGATGGGAGGAATGAGCGTAGAGCTGAGTGGCAATAATGCATTGAAGAACCTTAGAATGGAATGGGAGGTTAAAGATAGCAGTAATTGAAGAGGAAAAAACATTTGAGGGTGGGTGACCTTTTTGAGGAAGGTGGTGACGATGGGAATTGAAGGGGATTGAAACAGTGCCTGTGTAAAAGAAGCTGTTGACTATCGATACAAGTTTTGGCTCTGCCTTCTATTTTTGTTCGGGTACAGCTGGTCATGCCCATAAGTGTCCAAGTGCTCATGGCACCTGTCACATTTCTGGATTTCAGACCATGCCACCACAGGGGTACCTTGGTGTAATATTCTGACAGGGCTAGACAGACTGGATTCAGGGATGATGTTTCCCCTGGCTGGGGCGGGGGGGGGGGGGCGTGGTCGAGAATGAGGGGTCACAGTCTCAGGATACGGAGTAGGACAGTTAGGACTGAGATGAGGAGAAATGTTTTCACTCAGAGGGTGGTGAACCTGTGGAATTCTCTACCACAGAAGGCTGTGGAGGCCAAGTCACTGAATATATTTAAGAAGGAGATAGATAGATTTCTAGACACAAAAGGCACCAAGGGGTATGGGGAGAGAGCGGGAATATGGTATTGAGATGGAGGATCAGCCATGATCATATTGAATGGTGCAGCAGACTCAAAGGGCCAAATGACCTACTCCTGCTCTTATTTTTCTATGTTTCTATGTTCTATGTTTCTAACATATGCTAAAAATGCTACTATTGGGTTGAACCAAGATCGCCTGGAGTTGATTTCACAGGACAGCAGAGCTTTCATGGATGAATAAAGTGGTGCTGGAGACAATCTAATGTAAATTGACAATCCAGTGATCCTTCACAGTGCATCAACTCTATTCAGTTTGATTGAAAGCTGACATTGAAGTCAAAATTTGAAAGCAGGATGCTGTGCATGCACACGAGTGAGAAAAAGGTAGACTCGAAAAAGACAGAAGGCTACAAGGAGAGGAGGATGAGGCAGCCAAATGGACTGCCTCAGTCGTGGGCATGACCACATTCTTGGAACACCTCACAGTTGGTATTGGAGATGAGGACTGGGGGCCAGAGAAAGGGATAAGAGGAGATGGCTTGTCATTAAGGAGAACATTTTGTGATTGCCCTTTACCCTCCTGGATGACAGTGAGTTGGAGTCTTTTGGCCGTGGAGAAAAAAGTATATTGTGTGAAGTGATCAAGCCAGATCTGGCAGTGGGCAACCAGGCCATTCATTCACCATGTGTGCTTCAGTTTGCAGCACTCAGACTTAATGGTTCAGAGGTAGAAATTGTTCTGGGGAAATGACAGGGTTAGGAGACAATGGAAGACTTGAAGGATACAAGAGTCAAAGGCAGAACTAAGAGAGCTTTGAGGAGGTCAGAACTGACAACAGTGTCGTGGAGGACGGCGACCTAGAGGAGAGAAAGTTTGAAGCTAAACTGTCTCAGTGAAGGAGCAAGGAGAAGTTTTTTAGAAGCAGAGGATGAGCATAGTGAGTAGGAGTTGGACAGAGAGAGGTGGATGTTGAGGGAGATGAGGTAGTTAAGAGATGACCATGCCAATGCTTGAAACCATTGAGGTGATGAGGCCTTGCATGATGGGAACGTCTTGGAGAAGAGGCATCATAGCTGAGCCCAATCCTGTCTTTGCCTGATGTCCAAACACATGCAGTCTTTCCATCAGGAGTTAACGGATAGCAATCAGGAGCAGGTACCCGAGCCCAAGGATACTGAATCCAATTATAGTACCCTTAATGTCACCATGGCTGAGACCATCTAGCTGAGCACAGGTCAACTGAACCACGGACCCTTCTGGTCTGTCCTATAGTGAGCAGAACCCTTACCAATTTTCCTTTCCAAATACATTGACCTCCAAAGTCTTCATCCTTCCGACATCCTTCACATGTACAAATCATGTTCATGGCATGGCCTCCTACTCCAACTCATTTGCTCCAAGACCGTAAGACTGTGTCCTTCCTCCGACAAGGACAGGCTTTTAAAACCCAACCTAAGAGTCACCTAACCACTGCTTAATGATTCCTTTCATCCCATCCTACATCGCTTGGAATGAGTCTCACTCAATCACCTAGCTTATTCAGCAGAAGGAGGTCAACACTCGCTGTCTTTACTCACAAAATAAAATCACTGTCATAAGTTAAACTATTCTTCATTGGCTATTCTGCTGTCCTATCAGAAATCTGTATGACTGTGAAACAAGTTTACAAACTGTGATCACCATCCACCAATTCCTTTAATTATTTACTATTGTAAGAACACACTAGTTGCGGTAAATTTTGCTGTAACTTGGCTAAACTTAAAAGTTGACCACATTTTATGTACCATCATGCTTCGCGAGGCCAAGAGACTGGTTGCTGAGAAGCTGCGGTTGTAAGCTGTGAAAGCTGCCAATTGTATTTCAACAGATAAGGAAAACAGACTTTGAAAGTTCTGTGGGAACAGACAATTGAGCTGTTGAATCAGTGCAAAAACAGAAACATCTTCAGACTATGGAATGTAACTAGCCTTGAAGGCGCATGGATACTTAATGAACTATTGGTAAGAAGAACTGAAAAACAACTGATGACTATTGTCCGTATAGTTAGAGACATGTACAAAGTGGGAGGGTTGCCAAGTTTTAAGGGTTAAAATATGCTGTTAAAAGACACTCGGGACTGCTGCAGTCGGGGCAACTTGGTCAGTTGCCAGTTAAAGTCGTACGTCTAGTCACCACTGAACCGACCACTCGCTGGTGTTAGTACATATGTAGTGTTGGCTTATTATCACTTGACCTTATAGTAAGGGAATAAACCTGTGTATGCTTAGATATAATCGGGAGTATTATATGCAAGTTTTGTGTGAGCTTACTTATAACCTCTTGCTGATTTTAAGTAAAGGAATTTACTTGGGTTTTGTGTTGTCTGTTCAATGGGTCTGGACTTTGAAAACTGTTTGACGGGTTGGAGGACAAGGGTGAATCTAAGCATCTTACACTATTGATTAACCTCAATGAAAAATATCATGACATCCATGTAGAAAAGCAGTAAAATTACATACATGTGGGAGACTATATACGCTAAATTGCACACAAATAGCAACATTTCATAAATGCAGATATAAACAGATGAGTCACTTCCCAGGTACTCCTCCTGTGCCTGTACTGCCCCCTCCAGGTAGACCACCATACCAAACTCCCCCAGCTCCAAGGCATGAGCACTCGCTCGGTATGTGTCTATGCTGCCTCTTCTACATTTATTACCCCTTCCACCAGCATCACATATTGCCTTTCACACCATGATCTTGACATGAAAAGCAAGCAAAATAATCGAGCTGACAGAATTATATATTTTGGCCCGCTCCATATAGGTGGACGCAAGTAGTTGATTAGCTTACCACCAGAACTGCTGATGTCAATGCCCTCACTGTCTCCCCTCTTGCCTTTCATGCTGGCAGTCTATTGGACTTGGGCTTAGTGATCACAATCCAATCACGGGTGCCTGACAGTGCGTCACAGTTAACTATCTGTCCATCAAGAAAACATTTTAATCTTTTAGAAGATTCAATTTCGAGGCCTTTCTCAGATTAAGCTTGTTCCGCTAAATTGGGCATTTGTTTTCAAGACTGCTCGTGTGTGATATTTCAGCAATTACTTTCTGAAGCAGGATCCCTAGGTAATCATGGAAAACTCCAAGCAAAACTCAATAGCGTTTGATTAAATGCAAACCTCTTGCCCATACATGTCTGCTTCTCTCACCTTGAATGAGTGTTCATCTGTGCTGTCACATTGACAACACCAGCTGATACCTTTCAGAATCAACGGGCTGAACCTGTTAGATAGACTTTGCACTGTCCAGCTCTCCTTTACACTCCATTCGTAATTTGTAGTTTCGTAGGTGAGTTCTCACCGGTGTCCTGGCCAATATTTATCCTTCAACCACCATCACTCAAAACAGATTATCTGGTCGTTATCACATTGCTGATGGTGGGAGCTTGCTGTGCGCAAATCAGCTGCCGCGTTCCTTACATCAAGTGCATAGGGGGGCATCCTGAGTGTCATTGTGGCTGAGTTGATAGCACCCTCACCTCTGGGTCAGAAGATTGTGGGTTCCAAATCCACTCCAGAGACTTGAGCACAAAAATCTAGGCTGACACTCCCAGTGCAGTGCTGAGGGAGTGCTGCACTGTCGGAGGTGCTGTCCTTCGAATGAGACATTAAAGCAAGGCCCCGTCTGCTCTCTCACGTGAACTTTAAAGATCCCATGGCACTATTTCAATAGAAGAGAAGGGGAGTTATCCCCAGTGTCCTGGGGCCAATATTTATCCCTCAATCAACATCACAAAACAGATTATCTGGTCAGTATCACATTGCTGTTTATGGGAGCTTGCTGTGGGTAAAATGGCTGGCATGTTTCCCACATTACAACAGTGACTACACTTCAAAAGTACTTCATTGGCTGTAAAGTGCTTTGGGATGTCCGGTGGTCGTGCAAGGCACTATATAAATGCAAGTCTTTCTTCATTTTCCTTTTTATCAGTTTAAACTGATCCTTCCTCCTTGTGTCTGTGACATCTCTCTTTAAACGGGAGTTGAATCCAGCAGGAACCGGGATCAGCAATGTGGTTTGTACCTGGTACTAACACTAAGGACGCTGATGATGTGATGGAACCAGCAGGCAAGGGAATATCTGTCTAAAGAAGAAGAAGTCAGAGAGTAAGAGAGCCCTGCAGCAACTGGTCAATATGGGCACTCTCCCAGGGACCCCACCCGGTCATAACTTCCAAAAGACAAAGTGTGTGGTTCGCCTAAAAGAAAACAGTTCTTCTGCAGCAGAACACTTTTTTTATATTGGCAAGCAGCAACAGAGATAATGGGCCAGTAATCCCGTTCCCAACGCGTGAGTACGGACGGTGTACTCACGCGTGTGGCCGGAGGAATTGCCGGATTCCAGCACGCACAACGCATGCGCGGGAAACCGACATTTCCTCTCAATCGAACTAAGGGGTTAAGAGGTCCAACGCGTGCGCGCAGGACTCTGCGCGCAGACGTTGAACTTCCTTCGTTTTGACAGGTTTGCGCGTGTGCAAGGGCCTGGACTTTTTGGAAATGAAAAAAGGAGGCGTAAGTCGTGGATTCTTGAAGGTAAGTGGTCTATTATTTAAAATTATTACATTTTTTCCACAGCTTCATTGTTTTTAAGGACTGTACAGTAAGATAAGTTTATTTTTAGACCCGAATTCGTAAAAAAATATTTTTTTCAAAAATGTTATTAATTGTTTTAAATAGTTTTTTAAAGTTAATTATAGTTTGTTTAATTATTGGGATGTTTTATAAAATTTTAATTAAAGTTAAACTAGTCTTTTGGGCGCCCGTACTTTTCATGTGTTTGACAGTCTTCACTATCAAACTCATGAATGAGTTTCCCCTCCCCTGATTGGCTGCAGAGTGCTCACCTGATCCCAGCCGGCACATCGCACTAACTACGCCGCTGGATCAGGTAAGCACATCGCGCCGACATCTGAACCGGGCCAGTGACAGGAAATGCAAGCAGGCCCGGGCTTCAGATGTCGGCGCGCCGGGTGAGTGCAGATCGGGGGCTTGCACCCGCGGCAAGCTCCCGATCCTAATTTCAGGGCCATTGTGCTGGTAAAGTTAGCAAATGTAGGAAGAAGAGAGAATGAAGAATTTTCAAGACACTGTGCTGGTGGCAGGTGGCCAAACCCGGAAGGAGGGAAATCAGATTACCTTGAGGATCCACCTGCGGACCCCCAGGGTCCATGGAACCCAGTTGAAGGCCTATGATTTAAACAATGGCCCAGAAATTCAGGTCTCCAAGGGTGAGCACGCGCTGGGTACTCACGCGTAGGCCCAACAAAAGTGCCGGTTTTGTGCATGCACTGCGCATGCGGGGGAAACCGGCACTTCCGCTCCCTTGAAAGAAGGTGGAACGCGTGCGCTGGAGAGGCAGCACGTACGCATCGAACTTACGTATTTTTTGCAGCTTTCTCCAGGAGGGTAAGTCTCCAGGAGCTACACATGTAAAAAGCAGTCGCAAGGCCTGCTTTTAACAAGGTAAGTGGTGAATTACTTAAAATTAAAACATTTTTTCCACAGGTTTATTACTTTTAAATACTTTAAAGAAAGGTAAGTTTATTTTTAGCCCTGTTAGAAAATGTAATTAATTTTTTCAAAAATTTAAATTATTGTTTAAAGTAGTTATTACATGTAATTTATAGTTATTTTAAAAATGTAAATTTTTAAAAAATTTATTTGAGGTTTTAGTGATGTTTTGGGGCTTATAGTATTTATAGGTTTGCCAGCTCTTCCTGTCAAACTTATGAATGAAGCATTCCCTGTTACCATTGGCTCTCCATGGCCCACGTGATCCCAGGGGACGCATCGAACTAACTGCGCCCCTGGGATACGCAAGCACTGCGCGCCGGCAGTTGGAGCAGGCCCAGGATCGGAATCCCACGCAGGCCCACAGCACAGCGGCCGGCGCGTTAGGTAAGTGCAGGTCGGGGGCTTGCACCCGCGGGAAGCCTCCGACCCGAATTTCTGGGCCATTATAAATCAGCCGTTCCAAGCTACATCTTTACTCGCTATAGGATCTGTCCATTCCTGTCACTTAAATGGCCATGATCTGAAGCAGATGCAACAACAGCTACAAATTGATGATACACTATTGCTTAATAATACATAGCACTAGCTTTATTTTCTTGTCTTCTTCCACTACAAAGAAAATCTGGGACAGGTAGAGCATCGGTGAAGTGAACATTTATATGTCTAGCTCTGATGTCAATATAAATTTTGCAAACAAAAACACGCACCTACATATACATATAATATACCCATATATACACACATACACATTTGTATATATATTTTGTATTCATTCATGGGATTTAGGAAGGATGTGAAGGCCTTAGAGAGGGTGCAGAAAAGATTTACGAGAATGGCTCCAGGAATGAGGGACTTCAGTTACGTGGATAGACTGGAGAAGCTGGGGTTGTTCTCCTTGGAGCAGAGAAGGTTGAGAGGAGATTTGCTAGAGGTGTTCAGAATACTGAGGTGTCTGGACAGAGTAGATAGAGAGAAACTGTTCCCATTGGCGGAAGGGTCGAGAACCAGAGGACACAGATTCAAGGTGATTGGGAGAAGAACCAAAGGCGACATGAGGAAAACCTTTTTTACGCAGCGAGTGGTTAGGATCTGGAATGCACTGCCTGAGAGGGTGGTGGAGGCAGACTCAATCGTGGCTTTCAGAAGGGAATTGGATAAGTACCTGAGGGGAAATAATTTGCAGGGCTACGGGGAAAGAGCAGGGGAGTGGGACTAGCTGAAGTGCTCGTGCAGAGAGCCGGCATGGACTCAATGGGCCGAATGGCCTCCTTCTCTGCTGTTACTATTCTATGATTATAAGTGGGCATCGCTGGCAAGGCTTGCATTTACTGCCCATCCCTAATTGCCCTTGAGAAGGTGAGCCGCCTTCTTGAACCGCTGCAGTCCATGCGCACACATCTATGCACACATGCATCTAGACACATATACATAGATACACAGATATATGCATCGCTACATTAAGGCCCTATATAAATGTAAGTTGTTGTTCAACTAGTAGAAATGTTGTTTTATTACAGCATTATACCAGGTACAATGCATTATTTTGCTGCTATGGTTCAGTTGTAATTGAGCTCAGGATGTGCTTATTTACAATAAAACATTCACCTTTTCCTTTACAGTCACAAAGCCTAATTTCAATAGGTTAACTGCTGTTGGTGAGGAAAGTTTGCAAATTGGCAAGTGCTTGTAAATTTCAGCTCCAGGTCAGAAGGAACCAGCATAGAATGACTCGCTTTCTCTCTCTCTCTCTCTCTCCCTTGCTTTTATTGACAGTTTGAAGTGCAATGACTGTAAGGAAGAGAAGCATTTTTTGACACAATTTTCAAGCTAGACATTAAAAACCTGCTGAGCTTTGGCAAAACAGTTAAATCAGACGGTGCTATCAAGAAGGAACAAAGACATTGGCGGCAGGTTTGGAGGCGGACCAGGTGGTAAAATTGAAAAAAATGATGGCGGGTTCCGATCCCACCATCAACCCACCTCCGTGCAACTTTGCCAAAGGCGGGCTCACAGACTCCCGTTCGGTCCCACCACCAAGCGGCGGGATAGGCACTTAAGGCAGTTAACTGCTTGTTATCTTCCTCTTACACGTGCTTCTACGTGGTGCCTCCCCTGTGGCTTCAGCAGATGTGGAGGCCCCTTGCTCACTTTCATGCTGCTCCTGCTTCGACACCTTTGGTGGGCATCCTCTGGGTTTACGAGCCTGTGAGGGCTCGGCAACAGTCTACGCCTCCTGCGTCTGTGCAGGGGCTGAGACGCCCATCTCAGTTGGGAGAGGACTCTGGTGGGGCTCTGACTGAGGGCTACTCAGTGGCATGGGAGTGTGAGTGCTTGGAGAGGAGCCCCCACTTCCTTGTTGCCTGCCAACAACATCCCTCTCATGGGTCAGTCCCACTTCAGTGCTAGCAAGTGGCTTGACAGCACCTTTCTGCACACAGCGGGGCCATGAGGACCTGTCTCTGCACTGGCAGTCCTACTCAAAAGGACTCCCATGAAGCTCTGGTTTCTCTGCTCAATAGCTGCCCATCACTCCTCCAGAGACATCAGTCTATTCTGAACATTCAACATGTTTTCCTGACTCTGGCGACTTATTTCCTCCATGACTGTAGCCATCCTTTCCACGGAGGTTGCCATCTTATCTGTGTAGGTGCGTTCATGCACCATTGCCTCCACAAAGGCACTGTTCATGTTAGACATGGACTCCTCCATCCTCTCCACACTCGCAGTAACCCTGGAGACAAAACCTGCCAGAGACTCCTGCACCTGTTCCTGGAGTTCCAGCACCGCTCTCTTTCTGGATCGACCCGGAGGCACAGGGTCCACATGCAGCTGAGCAGAGCTGGGAGCACCCTGCGCCCTCCGACGAGGACTCTCCACTGCTGTCCCTGTCTCCACCATCCGCTGAGATACACCAGGTGACAACACTACTCTATCTCCCGAAGATCCCACCAAGGTGTGCGTATCTGCGCTGGTGCTGAGTGCACTGAATTCTGCTGATGCTGCGCCCTCAGACGTTGCAGGTTCCTCTGATGAGTCTTCTGGCTCCGGCTCTTCCTCCTGGGCAGTGGGGAAGGGGGGCTGCCGATGGTCCTGTGGGGGAGTAAAGGCATGAGTTACACATGTGATATTAACGTAGCTTGCACATGGAATAGTGCAGATCATCATAAGTCAATCTGTATGAGCATCAGATGCCATATCAGTCACTCATGCAATGTCAATGAGAGAGATGCAAATCTATTCTGTCACCAGCGTGCTCTGCTGCACCCGTCTGACCGTCCTCCACTTCCAAATCCTCATCACCTCCAATTATTTCGAGGGCCGCCTCCTCAGCGTTGGTCATATGGGCAATGGAAGGTGGCCCTCCTCCTGTCCTAGCCCTCTCCCTCTTATTGTGAGCTCTCTTTTCCTGCAATGAGGGACACAAGTGGAGTTTGAGTGAGAATGATGGAGTGAGTGTAGAGAATCCATAGCATAGATGATTAGAGGGAGACAAATATGGAGTGAGGTGCCAATACCAAGGGCCTTCCCTGTGTGTTGTTAGTTGTTGGCATTGCATCACAGTGATAGCGAGTGTGAGGGCAGCATAGTCGGATAGTGAAGTGATTGTGTACATAGAGAGAGAGGGATGGTTACGGGTGCAAGGGATGTAAGGGTAAAGTGGCATGTGCAGAAGTAGGTTGACAATGCAGAGTGCTGGTGATGAGAGGAGATGGGGAGCAGATTGAGGGTAATGTGTGATGTTATACTCACTTTCCCTGAGCAGACCAGGTCATTGAACCTTTTTCGACACTGCACCCAGGTTCGACTGCACATCGATCTCGAGCTGACCTCCTGTGCAAATTGCAACCACACAGCTTTGGTCTGCTGTGGTGGCTTCCTCCTCCCAGAGGATGGGAAGAGTATTTCCTTTTGACCTCTGACTCCCTCCACAAGAGCATGGAGGGAGTCAGCAGCAAATCGTGGTGAGGCCTTCGCCCTTGAGGGTGCCATGTCAGCAGTAGTCAGCAGAGTAGACAATCCAGCAGCAAATAATCAGAGAATGAACCAAGGCTGCACAGGCCCCTTAAAAGCAGCCGGCTCACAGACGTCAGCAGAGGCGCGTTCCAGACCCAAAACACTAATTGGCCAGGCGCGCACACGCAGGGACTCAATTGCCCAATTAGGGCAAAATCGCATTTTTTAACCGAATGAAAGCGGAGGCGGGACCGAGACCCGCCGACCACCTGACCCGCACCCACCCCGCCACCAATGATAAAACCGCGGCCATTGTGTAGCTAAATGAGGAATTAGGCCTTGATGGGATAACACAGATCTCAGTGGGCCTCTTCAATAAACAATACTTATCAGAAGGTTTGCCATCTAAACGGTTGAGATTTGTGTGAGCTATCCAGCCAATCAACTGTTACTGTGGTCTTCACATGCGGGCTTTAACTTTAAGTTTTAAACAAAAACCGCAATATATTATTGGTTATCATGATCTAAGGCTATCATCGATAGGTCAATGAGGCCTTGGCGATGCAACATCCTGTCCACCATTGAAAGGTAAAGATATAGAAGAAGCTGTTAAGGTAACTTGGTTACTACAGTCAAGGGGTCGGAAGGAGAGCTGCAGTCGACAAGGAGGGAACCCGACCGATCGTCAGAAGGAGCGAGCTGCAATCATCAGGAGTTGGCCACTTTGGGGTGATTGTACGACCAGTTACTTAGAACATATTTGGGCATTGTATTGCTAGAGCATCTTTATTGCCAAGAGTAGAGTAAGAAGTGTCACTTAATTTCAGATGTATTGCCATTTAAATCCATAAGCGTTTTTGTTTTCTTTTCTCTCTTCTTCTTTTCCTTTAATAAATGACCTTATTCAACTTAAGAGCTTTTGGGTGATTCATTAATTATTTCCCCTGTAAGTCGCGGGTCAAAACGAACTACAAGCCTGAGAATAGGACAGCGAGACTTACATGACTGAAGTGCGAGGGACACATACAGATACAGCAGTAATGTCCCAAGTAATGGTGCTGTTACCACCAGCGGCAGACTGACCTGGTGCTCCTGCACAATCTCCCACAATCAGGTGATATACAGCGATGAATTAATTGTTTGTAATTATTGACAGACCTAAACCAAGAGGACACTGACGCTACATTAATGAGATCTCTGCCCTCCTCCAATTCTGGCCTCTTGCATATCCCCGATTTTAATCGCTCCACCTTTGGTGGCCATGCCTTCAGCTGCCTGGGCCCTAAGCTCTGGAATTCTCTCCGTAAACCTCTCCACCTCTCCATCCTTTAAGACGCTCCTTAAAACCTACCTCTTTGACCAAGCTTTTGCTCACCTGTCCAAATATCTCTTTATGTGGCTCGGTGTCATATTTTGTTTGATAACGCTTCTGTGAAGTGCCTTGGGATGTTTTACACCTTAAAGGTGCTATATAAATCCCCAAAGCCTTTCCACCATCTACAAGGCACAAGTCAGGAGTGTGATGGAATACTCTTCACTTGCCTGGATGAGTGCAGCTCCAACAACACTCAAGAAGCTCGACACCATCCAAGACAAAGCAGCCCGCTTGATTGGCATCCCATCCACCACCTTAAACATTCACTCCCTCCACCACCGGCATACCGTGGCTGCAGTGTGTACCATCTACAAGATGCACTGCAGCAACTCGCCAAGGCTTCTTCGGCAGCACTTCCCAAACCTGCGACCGCTACCACCTAGAAGGACAAGGGCAGCAGGCGCATGGGAACACCACCACCTCCAAGTCACACACCATCCTGACTTGGAAGTATTTCGCCGATCCTTCATCATCGCTGGGTCAAAATCCTGGAACTCCTTCCCTAACAGCACGGTGGGAGTACCTTCACCACACGGACTGCAGCAGTTCATGAAGGCGGCTCACCACCACCTTCTCAAAGGCAACTAGGGATGGGCAATAAATGCTGGGCCTTGCCAGCGACGCCCTGATCCCATTTTTTTTTTAAGTTGTTATTGTAATTTCCCTTTAGTGGAGGAAGCTGGGCCTACATGAGTGCTAATTGTCTACACCACATCTGAAATTAAGTGACAACCACCCACCCACCTTAACAACCGAGGTACAGAATTTAACATCAAGAGAAGCTAATTGTTTACTTTCTCTGGAACCAGCATTGTGCATGTCTCCGAACATCATCAAGAACGGCAGCATTTGGCACGCCTAAGTCCCAAAACCGGCCGAATCAGGTGATTCTCCAGACATCCAGAACCACCACCCTCCCATCCTGAGTGGCAATTTTTTTGGATTGGCAAGGCCGGCATTGATTGGTCATCACCAGTTGCCCTGAGAAGATGGTGGTGGGCTTACTTTTAAAACTGCCCGCAGCAGAGTGGCTCGTTCGGGCCACCTCGGGGGGAGCGGTGTGTGGGACTCATGTTGAGCGTGTGGGACTGGAGTCACACTCAGGCCCAGATTGGGTAAGGACAGCGGATTAGCAAAGCAGTCGGGGTCTTTAACGACAAATCTGACAGCCTCATGGTCGCTTTTACTGATACCAGCTTTTTTTATTTTGAACTGAATTCAAAAAATTCTCAAAACTGCCATGGTGGGATTGTGAACGCACGTTGTAACTGGGTTAATTAGTCCAGGCCTCTCGGATTACTGGTCCAGTAACGTCACCACTGTACCACAGTATCCGGGAACAATAAATCTGACCGCATATGGCTTGCATATGGCTCTAGGAGAATACAGCAGCACGGGGGGACAGCAGAGATGGTTATTGCAGCAATCCCAAATATATTTAATGTAAAAAAAGATAAAGAGCGCCTGTGTAGTTAAACATTTATATTTAAGCAGCAAGGCTGCTCAGCTGTCTGAATGAATTTTCAGATTACAGAAATAAAACGGATTTGTCTCTGATTTATTTAGTACATCTGGGACTTAAAGAAATTACTTCAATCCGCACTGCAACTAAGGACAACAAGATTTGAGTGCACATTCCAAGCTGATCAATAGAGCGTGTTGTCACTTACTGTGGGACTCTTCATCCGAGGCACAGCACTCAGTACTTTTTCCCCTTTATTGAGGCATGGTAAACTAGATTCTGAAATCAGCCCTAATGGAGTGGGGCTCAACTCTTCACTCTCACCTGGATTTTAAAATTCTCATCCTTGATTTCAAATCCCTCCTTATCTCTGTAATCTCCTCCAGCCCTACAACCCTCCGTGATACCTGCGCACCTCTAATTCGGGCCTCGTGAGCATCCCCGATTTTAATCGCTCCACCATTGGTGGCCAAATCTCTGGAACTCCCTCCCTAAACCTCTCCGCCTCTCTATCTCTCTTTTCTCCTTTAAGATGGCCCTTGGATCCTACCTCTTTGACCAAGCTTTTGATCATCTGCCCTAATTTCTCCTTATGTGGCTCGGAGTCAAATCTTGTTCACCTGTGAAGCGCCTTGGGATGTTTGACTACTGACATGAATCAGTCATTCATGAAAGAAAGACTTATGAAATAATACTGAGCGGCCTACGGGTGGCGCTGTCCAGGGAAAGTATAAATACTTGGGCATGGGCCCAGCTTGCGCAGGACATTCTTAACAGGAACTAGTGAAGGACACAACTAGACCTCCATGTTGTAAAACAGTTGATTAAAGCTTTGTTTAACGCTTAGACCAAGTGCCTAGTAGTTTTCTTACGCCAACTACGATAAAGATGCTACAGCAATACAAGTTGTTGCTGTTGTTGATGCGTGGATTCAGTTGGTCAGCGCACTGCCTAGCACGGAACTGAGCCTTAGTGACCCATAAGTGCCTTAGGTGCGATCCCACCCTGCACTGTTGGCTGATCTCCGCCACAAGGCAGTCGAGATGCTGAAATTGCCCTCAACAGCCGGTATCCAGGGAGAGGGAAAAAGTCTGCCAGTGTTCACATCCCCAGGACATTGCTGCAGGAGTTCCTCAGGGCAGTGTCCTGGGCCCAACCATCTTCAGCTGCTTCATCAATGACCTTCCCTCCAACATAAGGTCAGAAGTGGGGATGTTCACTGATGACTGCACAGTGTTCAGCGTCATTCACAACTCCTCAGATAATGAAGCAATCTATGCCTGCATGCAGCAAGACCTGGACAACGTTCACGATTGGGCTGATAAGTGGCAGGTAACATTCCATCCACACAAGTGCCAGTCAATGACTATCTCCAACAAGCAAGAGTCTAACCATCTCCCCTTGACATTCAACGGTATTACCATCACCAAATCCCTCACCATCAATATCCTAGGGGTCACCATTGACCAGAAACTTAACTGGACCAGCCACATAAATACTGTGGCAAAAAGAGCAGGTCAGAGGCTAAATATTCTGCAGTGAGTGTCTCACCTCCTGACTCCCCAAAGCCTTTCCACCATCTACAAGGCACAAGTAAGGAGTGTGATGGAATACTCTCCACTTGCCTGGATGAGTGCAGCTCCAACAACACTCAATAAGCTCAACATCATCCAGGACAAAGTAGCCCACTTGATTGGCACCCCATCTATGACATTAAACATTCATTCCCTCCACCACTGGTGTACCATTGTGTGTACCATCTACAAGATACACTGCAGCAACTCGCCAAGGCTTCTTCGGCAGCACCTCCCAAACCCGAGACCTCTGCCATCTAGGACAAGTGCAGCAGGCGCATGTGAACACCACCACCTCCAAGTTCCCCTCCAAGTCACACACCATCCTGACTTCGAAGTATATCGTCGATCCTTCATCGTCGCTGGGGCAAAATCCTGGAACTCCCTCCCTAACAGCACTGTGGGAGCACCTTCACCACACGGACTGCAGCTGTTCAAGAAGGCGGCTCACCACCTCCTTCTCAACGGCAATTAGGGATGGGCAATAAATGCTGGCCTTGCCAGCGACACCCACAACCCATAAACGAATAAAAAAATAAAAAAATGTTCCTCATCATGTTCCAATGAGCCATGCTGGAAAGTCCACATGGTGGAGGCCAGGTGAGGTCTGGGCAGTAATCTGCTTGGTTCAATACACTCGCTCTCCAGGTTCACACACAAAGAACGGCCAATTGCACTGGAGAGGGTACAGAGGAGATTTACGAGGATGTTGCCAGGACTGGGGAATTTTAGCTATGAGGAGAGATTGGATAGGCTGGGGTTGTTTTCTTTGGAACAGAGGAGGCTGAGGGGATATTTAATTGAGGTGTATTAAATTATGAGGGGCCCAGATAGAGTGGATAGGAAGGACCTATTTCCCTTAGCAGAGAGGTCAATAACCAGGGGGCATAGATTTAAAGTAATTGGATTAGAGCAGAGTTGAGGAGAACTTTTTTCACCCAGGGTCTGGAACTCACTGCCTGAAAGGGTGGTAGAGGCAGAAACCCTCATCACATTTAAAAAGCACTTGGATGTGCACTTAAAGTGTCGTAACCTACAGGGCTACGGACCAAGAGCTGGAACGTGGGATTAGGCTGGATAGCTCTTTTTCGGCCGGCACAGACAGGATGGGCTGAATGGCCTCCTTCTGTGACGTACATTTCCATGATTCTATGATTCAATTGGATGAAAAGCCAGGGTGCATTCACAGCGAGACTTAGACCCCTCAGGAAGGGTGGAAAGAAAATTAGAGGGAGGGGAAGGATTAATTTCCCTTCTTAGTCCTAACTTCCTGACTTGTAACTGGTGTCCCCTGCTTTAAATAAGATCATAAGAAATAGGAGCAGGAGTCGGCCATTTGGCCCTTTGAGCCTGCTCCGCCATTCAATAAGATCATGGCTGATCTTCTACCTCATCTCCACTTTCGTGCACGATCCCCATATCCCTTGGTTCCCTTTATATTCAAAAATCTATCGATATCTATCTTGAATATACTCAACGACTGAGCCTCCACAGCCCTCTGGGGTAGAGAATTCCAAAGATTCACCACCCTCTGAGTGAAAAAATGTCTCCTCATCTCAGTCCTAAATGGCCGACCCCTTATTCTGAGACTGTGACCCCTGGTTCTAGATTCCCCAGCCAGGGGGAAACATCCTCCCTGCAACTACCCTGTCAAACCCTATAAGAATTTTGTATGTTTCAATGAGATCACCTCTCATTCTTCTAAACTCTAGAGAATATAGGCCTAGTCTACTCAATCTCTCCTCATAGGACAATCCCCCCATCCCAGGAACCATTCTGGTGAACCTTTGTTGCACTCCCTCTATAGCAAGTATATCCTTCCTTAGGTAAGGAGACCAAAACTGTACACAATACTCCAGGTGTGGTCTCACCAGGGCCCTATATAATTGCAGTAAGAAGTCTTTACTCTTATACTCAAATCCTCTTGTAATAAAGGCCAACATACCATTTGCTTTCCTAATTGCTTGCTGTACCTGCATGTTAACTTTCAGTGATTTGTGTACAAGGAAACACAGTGAAAAATGTCCCCAGTTCAGTTTTTTATGGTTTCCTCCGTAACCTTGAAACCTTCAGTTAGATCATTTCAAAGTCTTCTTCATCCTGTAGAGCACATGAACAACTTTCTTAACCTTTTCTCATAACTTAAATTCCTTTATTTTATTGCTCCCTTGGTACCCTCTTAAAGTCTACAATATTTTTCTTATTATTAGCTGTATTTATTTCCTTTGATAACTTTGGAATCTGGAGTGCTTGAAAGCATTTTCTATTATGGTAATATCATTTCATAAATAATTTTCCAAATTTCCTCCATTTTATATTTTAGTTCTGGACACTACTCCGGTCCTAAGGTGCTGGCATAACTGGTTCACTCTATTTCTATTATATGTAAAAACAAATTAATATGTTTGAGGTATCAGGCATGGCTCAGTGGGTAGCACTCTCACCTCTGATTTTGAAGGTCGTGGGTTCAAGTCCCACTCCAGAGACTTGAGCATGTGATCCAGACTGACACTTCAGTGCAGTACTGAGGGAGTGCTGTGCTGTTGGAGGTGCTGTCTTTCAGATGAGACTTTAAGGTGGGCATGAAAGATCCCCTGGCACTATTCAACAACAACAACTTGTATTTATATAGCACCTTTAACGTAGTAAAATGTCCCAAGGCGCTGCACAAGAGTATTTTAAGACAAAAAAATTGACACTGATCCACATAAGGATAAATTGGGGCAGGTGACCAAAAGCTTGGTCAAAGAGGTAGGTTTTAAGGAGCATCTTAAAGGAGGAAAGAGAGGTAGCGAGGCGGACAGGATTAGGCAGGGATTCCAGAGCTTAGGGCCTAGGCAGCTGAAGGCATGGCCACCAAAGGTTGAGCGATTATAATCAGGGATGCTCAAGAGGGCAGAATTAGAGGAGCGCAGATATCTCGGGGCTGAAGGAGATTACAGAGATAGGAAGGAGACAGGCCATAGGGATTTGAAAACAAGGGTGAGAGTTTTGAAATCGAGGCGCTGCTTAACTGGGAGCCAGTGTAGGTCAGCGAGCACATGGATGATGGACGAATGGGACTTGGTGCGAGTTAGGACACGGGCAGCCGAGTTTTGCATGACCTCAAGTTTACAGAATGTGGGAGGCCAGCCAGGAGTGCATTGGAATAGTCAAGTCTAGAGGTAACAAAGGCATGGATGAGGGTTTCAGCAGCAGATGAGCTGAGGCAAGGGCAGAGACGGGCGATGTTACGGGGGTGGAATTAGGTGGTCTGTGTTATGCCGCGGATATGCGGTCGGAAGCTCATTTCGGGGTCAAATATGACACCAAGGTTGCGAACAGTGTGGTTCAGCCTCAGACAGATGTTTTGGAGAGGGATGGAGTCAGTGGCTCGGGAACGGAGTTTGTGGCGGGGACCGAAAACAATGGCTTTGGTCTTCCCAATATTTAACTGGAGAAAATTTTTGCTCATCCAGAACTGGATATCGGACAATTTAGAGACTGTGGAGGGGTCGAGAGAAGAGGTAGTGAGGTAGAGCTGGGTGTCGTCAGTGTACATGTGGAAACTGATGCTGTGTTTTCGGATGATGTCGCCAAGGGGCAACATGTAGATGAGAAATAGGAGGGGGCCAAGGACTGATCCTTGGGGGACACCAGAGGTAACGATGCGGGATCAGAAAGGGTTATGATTAGATAGATAAGAATGGAACCAGGCGAGTGCAGTCCCACCCAGCTGGACGATGGTGGAGAGGCATTGGAGAGGATGGAGTGGTCAACCGTGTCAAAGGCTGCAGACAAGTCAAGAAGGACGAGGAGGGATAGTTTACCTTTGTCACAGTCACAAAGGATGTCATTTGTGACTTTGATGAGAGCCGTTTCGGTGCTGTGGCAAGGGTGGAAACCGGATTGAAGGGATTCAAACATGGAATTGCAGGAAAAATGGGCATGGATTTGGGAGGCGACAACACATTCAAGGACATTGGAGAAGATGGTGATGGGGCGGTAGTTTGCAAGGACGGAGGGATCAAGGTTTGGTTTTTTGAGGAGAGGGGTGATGACGGCAGATTTGAGGGAGGGGGGGACAGTACCCGAGGGGAGAGAACCGTTAACAATATCAGCTAACATGGGAGCCAGAAGAGGAAGTTGGGTGGTCAGCAGTTTGGTGGGAATAAGGTCGAGGGAACAGGAGGTGAGTCTCATGGGCAAGATGAGTGCAGAGAGGTCATGAGGGGAGATCGGAGAGAAACTGGAGAAAGATGTGAGTTCAGGGCTAGGGCAGGGGGAGTTCCTGGCCAATATTTATCCGTTAACCAACATCATGAAACAGATTATCCCATAAGCCCTTCCTACTACCTCATTCTATTTAAAATGCTTAATCCAATTAATCTCCTAATTCAATTTTTAACACTAAATTCCCACTTTGCTGTGTTGTTCATGTTGTTTAATTCAAATTACCTGCCATCTCCATATTTTGGTGCTTAAATTACTTTGAATTAGCAGGAGTAGAAAATATACCTCATTTTCTCAGAATCTCCAAACTGTCGAACTCCTCACCTCTCCCAATGTTGCCTTTTCTCTTCCAATTTACAGACTTTCATATCCCAAGCTTGGTGTCACTTACTCACTAATTCTTAATATACCGCCACTCTCCTAACAGTTTGCACTATGAGCCTTAGCCCTTCATCTAGTTTCTCAAGGTCACCTCTTTCGCAAGGCCCTGAACACGACATACACTATGTTAGAACTCCGTCACTCCAATCTCTTGGTGCCACGCCACATTATCAAGATGCCCTCAGGTCTTTGGAGTTTGAAATAATCCTGAAAGACTTCACAACCAATTCTGGCATCATCTATTTAAAATAAAGCGGCATACGCATCCCGGGAGACCTCAACCACACTGCTAGACCCCCGTAGCGTTAGAGTATGTCAGGTTTTATACCCAGGAAAGCTTATGACAGCTTGCCATCATTATGACAAGTCTCTCTCGCTTGAAAGCCACGTAAAGTAAGTGCTGCGGCAAACATCAAATATTGAGCAAAGAAAATAAGTAACTCAGCGAATGCAGTCTGAAAAGAAAATTATATTTTGCTATTATTACCTTTGGGTGCCATTACAGGCAATATAACCCTCTAAAAGTATATGGTTTGTTCTCAGAATCATAGTTAAAAAGAAATCACAATCATTAGCTTGCATTAATCACAAGGAAGAATGTAGGAGCAACGAAGCATTATATGCTACATTAGGTAAGTTTACACACACATGAATCATACAGCACAGAATGAGGCCGTTTGGCCCATCGTGCCTGAGCTAGCTCTTTGAAAGAGCTATCCAAATAGTTCGACTCAGAATCACAGAATCACAGAAACCCCACAGTGCAGATAGAGGCCATTTCGGCCCATCGAGCCTGCACCGACACATATCCCACCCGATCCCTGTAACCCCTACACCAACACATATCCCACCCTATCCCCGTAACCCCACGTATTTAATCCCCCTAACACTCCCCTGCACATTTGCCCCATAGCCCTGCAATTTTTTTTCCTTGTCAAGCATATATTCAATTCCCTTTTGAAAGTTACTATTGAATCTGCTTCCACCACCCTTTCGGGCAGCGCATTCCTGATCGTAACAACTCGCTGCGTAAAAAAAATCCTCCTCATCTCCCCCCTGGATTTTTTTGCCTACTATCTTAAATCTGTGTCCTCTGGTTACCGATCCTCCTGCCAATGGAAACAGTTTTTCCCTATCTACTCTATCAGAACCCTTCATAATTTTGAACACCTCTATGAAATCTAGTAAAATAAAATAAAACCTCAATAAATAATTGAAGAAATCATTTTTTTTAACCCCTTATTCTCTCCCCTCCTCTCCCTTTCTGGGGCGCATTTCCACCCTCCTGTTGTCCCCTGGTCCATAGACCAACTGCCCATGGTTCATGCGAACCTTGACAGTGAGTGCCAGTGGGTTATTTTACCTTCGAGGCTGTGAGCTAAGCCCAGTCCTATTTGTAGCCGGTATGTAAACATGCCTTTACGAGCAAGGGGCAATTGTACAGGAGTGGGAATGCTAGCTAATTGCCCCTTGGGTGCTGCGGCCCTGGTTGAGACCAGTTAGCTCAGCACTGTCTGGTGATTGAGCCTGGAACCTTTCCGGGCTGTAGAGATCAGAATTTATTTCTGGGTTGGTTGTCTGGGTGCCTTGAAGGGATTATTTCACCTGCTTATCACACGTGGAGGTGAAATTAATTTCAGGTAGAACCCTTGTTGTAGGGCCTGGAAAGCAACCTATTATTTTGAATATTAAGGGACTCACGGGATCTGGGGGTAGTGCAGGAAGGTGGAATTGAAGTCAAAGATTAGCCGTGATCTTATTGAATGACGGAGCAGGCTCGAAGGGCCAAATGGCCTACCCCTGCTCCTAGTCTTTATGTTCTTACATAATCGGATAAACATCTATTTGCCCCATCTCTTTGTTTTCTGTCCCCTAACCATCTCGTAATACATACGCTTATATTATTATGTCCTAATGTTCTTAACCCATTAGTCTCGGCTGAATAAAAACGCATAGGTGAAGAACCTGTATGTTTGCTCACTCCACCATCCAATTTCTAATTTTCACCTGTGGAATTCTCTACCACAGAAGGCAGTTGAGGCCAACTTATTAAATATATTCAAGAAGGAGTTAGATATATTTCTTAAGGCTAAAGGGATCAAGGGATATGGGGAGAAAGCAGGGACAGGGTACTGAATTTGGATGATTAGCCATGATCTCATTAAATGGCGGAACAGGCTTGAGGGGCCGAATGGCCTACTCCTGCTCCTATCTTCTATGTCTCTATGTTTAACATTTCTATTTATTTCCTTCAAAACTAGTCCTGTTCTAACTCACTAAATTGTAAACATAACATAGTCCTTGCCCCAATATATTTATAGATTATTAAAACTTCCTGTCCACAAACCTTACTTTCCTATTGTCACAATTTGTAATTATGATTTTCTGTCACATTTAACATTACAAATTGCTTTATCAAGATGACCCATTCAATTTTGCTATAAAATGTGGCAGCCAATTTGCACACAGCAAGATCCCACAAATGAGCAGATATTCTGCTTTTGGTGGCGTTGGTTCAGGGAGGAATGTTGACGAGGATATCTGGAGAACGTGCTGCGCTTCTTCGCATCGTGCCATGTGATTTTTTCTTAAAATCCACCTGAACAAACAGTTTAATACCTCACCGGAAAGACGCCACCTCTGACAGTGCAGCACTCCTCACTCAGTACTGCACTCAAGAGCCAACCTAGTCCGGGGTGGGACCGGAACCCGCAGCCTTCTGACTCAGTGGCAAGAGGGCTACCAGCTAAGCCAAGTTGGCAGCTGAGAGAGAAGAGAAAGCTGGCAAGTAAAATGAGTAACAGGGGAGGACGATGTCGAATGCCCTTTAAACCAAATCCAGAGAATTCAGTCAGTGCTGTAAACCATCACAGCTGCCCTTCAACGGTAAATTCATTTGACCTTTTTGACAACTTGATGTTGTAACCCCGCTCATTGCCATCCATTATTACCTACTTAACAAAGGATCTTACAGCAGCTAAACCTGGAGGAATAAATAAAGTTCAGCCGCAGCTTTTGTTATCATCCTTGAATGGGCGAGAAGAGAAAGCTAACACAAAATGCAAAAGGCATACAAGCTTTACATCCGTCCTCTTTGTTATGTGGAGACTGCACAGGTGAAAGAAGGCGCACACTTCATCTCGCTGTTTTGAATGGATAAAAGAACCCAGACCATTAACTCTTTGACCTCACTGTAAGACATTCACACTACAAAGCTTTCACTTCAATGGAGGCATTCTCTCTCACCCTGCGCCCCTCCCCCCACCCCAGGATAGGTCAATAGGTTAAAACATTATTTAGATAGTTTGCAGAGAGGTCCTAACCTGCAAATGATTAACTACCCTGGACACTTAATCCTAGAAATGTCACGAGCCAAACGCAAGAAATCGAGAGGACTTCGTTTAAAGACTCTTCCCCACGTGCACGCAATTCTCTTTCTCTACCTCGCCTCCTTTCATTGTGTGCAACACTCGTTGACATTTTGACTTGGAATTTGTGCCTCCTCTATCATCACACATGTCAAAGGGTCTCTTTGCCCAAGTGAGGAATGGCCCTTTTGAGTCATCTCCACTCACAGTGAGATTGAAGATGAAGTGATTACACTTATGGAAAGTTTTCATGTTAACTCACCGTGTCATCTAAAATTCTGCTGCCCACATCCTAACTCACACCAAGTCCCATTTACCCGTCACCCCTGTGTCCCCACCTCTGTAACATCGCTCGTCTCTGCCCCTGCCTCAGTCCATCGGCTGCTGCAACCCTTATCCATGCTTTTCTTGTATCCAGACTCGACTATTACAACGCTCTCCTGGCCAGACTTCCATCTTCCACCCGCCATAAATTTAAGATATCCAAACCTCTGCTGCCTGGATTCTAACTCGCACCAAGTCCCGTTCACCCATCACCCCTGAGCTCGCTGATCTACACTGGCTCCTGGTTCATCAACGTCTCGATTTTAAAATACTCATCCTTGTATTCAAATCCCTCCAAGTCCTTACCCCTCCCTATCTCTGTAGCCTCCCCCAGCCCTACAACTTCTGAGTGCTGTGCATTGCTCCAACTCTGGCCTCTTGTGAATCCCCCACTTCCTTCACCCCACCATTGGTGGCCGTGCCTTCAGCCATCTAGGCTCTAAACTCTGGAATTCCCTTACTAAACCTCTCCTCTCCACCTTTCTCTCTCCTTTAAGATGCTTCTTAAAACTTACCTCTTTGTCCAAGCTTTTGGTCACCTGCCCTAAAGTCTCCTTCTTTGGCCCAGTGTCAAATTTTGTCTGATCACGCTCCTGTGAAGCACCATGGGACTTTTTACTACGTTAAAGGCGCTATATAAATGCAAGTCGTCATAGTGTGCGGCAGTTTTAATGAGGTGTGATGCGTGGAAAAAGGGGGCAACAACCCTACATGACTTTTGCGCATGATTTGCCTTCCTGGTGGATCACAGGATGGGCACAGCAAGCTCCCGCCTGAAACAGATGGAGATTCATAATAATATTACAATAGCATGGAAATAATATAATTGCAATTCCTGCAGCATTTTCCGGCCATCATCATGGGTTAGCAGATCCAGCTGGTATATAATGGGCATTCAAAGATCATTCAGCTGAGTTGTATACGGCAGTCAGATTAAGAAGCCAAGTAAGAAAATCCATTCACTAGTTCTAAGCTCATTTGTACACCATTTTTCTTTGTTTTTCCACTGGCACTCATTAACCTATGTTATAATTTCCAACATTACAACAGTGACTACACTTCTAAAAAGGATATCACTGGCTGTGAAACGCTTTGGGACATCCTACGCCCTTCATCTCTCCCTACCCTCCCTCCCCTTCTTCTGTCCAGCCTTCCTGATTGGTGTCATTTTTCTTTATCCCCAGCACCAATGGATTTGCCAATGGGAATTTCCCCCCTAACAGATGTGTTTGGAAGAGGAGGAGGACCAATAGATGGATGCAAGGCCGGTCAGGTTGATTTGGGCCCGTCCAATGGTACCTGCACACCCATATCTGCAGTTCAGGGGTAATCCAGGCCTGGCTCTGGCAGATGACTGGCGCATGTGATGGCTCCTATTGTGATAGCAGACCTAACAAGACCACTAAGGCCTGATTAACTACAATGCTGGATGCTTCATATTGCTTTCAGTGCCACTGCATGACAGAAAGCATAACAGGGTGGATTTATCAGTGAAAAAGCCTGAGTGACGACACAAGCCAAGATACTGCCAACTACTTTTGGAGGCATTGTTGCACTAACCTGGCAACGGTTGTGGGGACCTATCTTGACAGGGTCGAGGTTGGCAGAGAGCCGGTTGTCATCTCCTGAACGGACATCTGCAGCTAACATGCAGCAGATTGTTGGCACCTCCAGTGAGCTACAGACTAAAGCCTGCCTTCACTCATTCGCCTTTCGGATGAGGCGTTAAACCAAGGCCCCGTCTGCCCTCTCAGCTGGTCATAAAAGATCCCACGGCCACTATTTCAAAGAAGAGCAGGGGAGTTCTCCCCGGTGTCCTGTCCAATATTTATCCCTCAACCAACGTCACTCAAAAACAGATTATCTGGTCATTATCGCCTTGCTGTTTGTGGGAGCTTGCTGTGCGCAAATTGGCTGCCGTGTTTTCTGCATCAACAGAGAGTGATTACACTTCAAAAAAAGTACTTCATTGACCATAAAGCACTTTGGGACGTCCTGAGGTTGTGAAAGGCGCTATAGAAATGCAAGTGCTTTCTTTTTGTTTTCACCTCCTTTCAGGCAGGCTACGCTCCAGACTGCGAGGAAGGTGCTGTGGAGTAGCACAGAGTGGCAAATAAATCATCTGGCACCACTTCTACATCAGCAGCTATCAAACAAAGAGTGCAGTGTTGAGCTGCTCCATCACCTCATACCAGCAGCTTGCTCGTGATGCAGCAGTTCCTGCTGGATGAGCAAGTGTGCCCATCAGGCGTGAAGCTCAGCTGTGATACCTACAGCATCTGGCCTCACGCAGGAACATAAGAACATAAGAAATAGGAGCAGGAGTAGGCCATTCGGTCCCTCGCGTCTGCTCCGCCATGCAATAAGATCATGGCTGATCTTCTACCTCATCTTCACCTTCCCGCGCTATCACCATATCCCTTGATCCAAAAATCTATCATAAGAACATAAGAAATAGGAGCAGCAGTAGACCATTCGGCCCCTCGAGCCTGCTCCGCCATTCAATAAGATCATGGCTGATCTTGGCCTCAACTCCACTTTCTTGCCTTTTCCCCATAAACCTTGACTCCCCTGTAGCTCAATTGTATAAGAATATATATCGACCTCTGTCTTGAATATGCTCAACGACTGAGCATCCACAGCCCTCTGGGGTAGAGAATTCCAAAGATTCACAAGATGGAGAAATTTTTCCTCATCTCAGTCCTAAATGGCCGACCCCTTCTTCTGAGACTGTGACCCCTAGTTCTAGACTCACCAGCCAGGGGAAACATCCTCCCAGCATCTACCCTGTCAAGCCCTGTAAGAATTTTATGTGTTTCATTGAGATCACCTCTCATTTTTCTAAACTCCATAGAATATAGGCCGAGTCTACACAATCTCTCCTCATTGGACAATCCCCTCATCCCAGGAGGCAGTCCAGTGAACCTTTGGTGTACTCCCTCTAAGGCAAGTATATCCTTCCTTAGGTAAGGAGACTAAAACTGTACACAGTACTCCAGATGTGGTCTCACCAAGGCCCTGTATAATTGCAGTAAGATATACCCCAAAGGGGAAAAATTCAGTTGTTTGCACCTCCCGTTAGTACCTAAAGAGGGCGCCAATTGGGGCGC
The DNA here is from genome assembly GCF_052327205.1 of Somniosus microcephalus. NCBI lineage: Eukaryota > Metazoa > Chordata > Chondrichthyes > Squaliformes > Somniosidae > Somniosus > Somniosus microcephalus. The sequence goes on along the minus strand of NC_140992.1, from coordinate 267,766,372 downwards.
AAAGCAACTAGCGCCTGGGCGCGGCGATGTTTGCGCCACTCACAAAATTAACTAGACATTTTGTGGTGGTGCTAAACACTACTGCCACGATCTCCTGCGCCGGCAGATCGTGACGTCAGTCGAGTGCGTAACGCCCCCGTAGCGCCCCGGACCGGATATTGAGTGGCGCTCCTGCCTTACCGCCTGCCGCTAGCAATGACAGTTTGAGGGGAGCGCTATTTAAAGGTGACCGCTTCCTGCCTTTTTTTGTCGGTGACATTTTTGCACCACGCATTCTGAGAGAGAGAGAGAGAGACTTCTGGAGAGATTCAACGCTGTGTGAAGGAGTTTTGAGTACTGAGCAGCACTTTGCAGGTTAATTTTGATTTGCCCTTCCTTGCTTCGCCAGCGCTCTGAGGTAACGCCTCACTCCTCGGCCTTTGCGCCTTAAGACAGGTGTGAAGCGCCTGATTTAGCGCTCCAATCATCTCCAGGGGCGATAAAGCCAAGTTTGCTGTCGGAGGCGATAATTAGCGCCAGGCGCTAAACTTTGCGCACGGCCCCGATAATGACGCCCCAAACGGGGCGATACTGAATTTTCCCCCCAAGCCTTTTGTAATAAAGGCTAACATACCAAGAAGGACCACTTAGGGTGAGATACTTCAGACACAGCACTCATGGAAATGTGCACAAGTAAGGGAGATAACACCTTAATGAGGAGAGAAAACAACAAAGATTAATCTTGAAATGGCCCATATTTGTACTTTTCTTTGAAGTGAGAGGTAAACACTCCTGATATCAGTGCAGTAAGTTAGCCCCTCACAAATCACTGCCAGCTGTCTGTTATCCTACATTGCTATTCAGCAGTCACAGGTGAAAGAGATGGATACAGCACAAGTAATGAGAACTGCAACACTGAAGAGTTACTGTAGGGTCTTTCAGAGCTTGTTGGACTTTGTTAGTTCACAGATTGGTAACCTGTGACCTTTCCTCCTCCTGCCCACCCCCCCCCCCCATGTTCAATTAGCTGTCAGAGAGCCAGTCTGATATTCATCCCAATTACTGACAGGCATCATTGAGTTCCCTGGTGGTCTGGGCACCCGCAGTGTGTCCTATGACATGCACCTTGGAGAGCAGCTTTGAAAAGCCAAAGCCCTATTGAATTGCTGAACAGCAAGTTCTTTTGTCTCGCTTTCGAATGTCCTCAACGAGTCGCTGGTGGTTCTGTCATCCTTTCTCACGTCGAACAAAAAAGAAAAGCTATTTCTGCTTAAATCAAGGAGTTTGACAAAGTACCGTATAATAGAATTGCTAGCAAAATTAAAGCCCGTGGGATTTAAGGGACAATGGCAGCATGGATACAAAATTGGCTTAGGGACAGAAAGCAGAGAACAGTGGCGAGTGGTTGTTTTCCAGAAGGGAGGGAAGTGTGCAGTGGTGTTCCCCAGGGGAATCACTGCTCTTTTTGCTAAATATTAATGACCTGGACTTGGGTGTACGGGGCATAATTTCAAAGTTTGCAGATGCTACGAAAGTCGGAAATGTGGTAAACAATGAGGAAGATAGTAGCAGACTTCAGGAGGACATAGACAGACTGGTGAAATTTAATGCAGAGAAGCGTGAAGTGATTCATTTTGGTAGGAAGAATAAAGAGAGGCAATATGAACTAAATGGTACAATTTTAAAGGGTGTGCAGGAACAGAGAGACCTGGGAGTGTGTGTGCACAAATCTTTGAAGGTGGCAGGACAAGTTGAGAAGGCTGTTAAAAAGGCATACGGGATTCTTGGCTTTATTAATAGAGGAATAGAGTACAAAAACAAGGAAGTTATGCTAAAGCTTTATAAAACACTGGTTAGACCTCAGCTGGAGTATTGTGTTTAGTCCTGGAAACCACACACTTTAGGAAGGATGACAGGAGAGGGTGCAGAGGAGATATACTAGAATGGTACAGGAAACTCTTTTTTATCCGGCACCGACGGGACCGGCGTGGTGCCGGTTGATCAAAAAGTCCGGATTACAGAGAGGTATACTTACCAAGGTACGAGAGCCCCGTACACGGCCACAGGTGCAGGAGCCCCGGTTACACAGCACTTGTGCAGGAGTCCCGGCTACACGGCCACAGATCCAGGAGTCCCTGTTGCACGGCCACTAATATATAGTAAAACTTACCTGAACCTACTCCTGAATTTTGCCGGTTAAGAGAGATTTCCGGATATTTAGGTGCCGGTTAAAAGAGAGTTTCCTGTACCAGGGATGAGGGACTTCAGTTATGTGGAGAGACTGGAGAAGCTGGGGTTGTTCTCCTTCAAGCAGGGATGGTTAAGAGGAGATTTGATAGAGGTATTCAAAATCCTGAATAGTTTTGTGGAGTAAAACCTATCTCTTTGACCAAGGTCTTGATCACCTGTTCTCCTTAGGCAGCTCGGTGCCATATTTTGTTTGATAATGCTCCTGTGAAGCGCCCTGAGATGTTTTACTACCTTAAAGGCACTATATAAATGCAAGTTGTTGTTGTTCGATGTCGATCTTGTGCCACTGGTGCCTGACACTTGGTTCTCACTCAACCGGTGGCACCTGAAAGTTTTACAGGTTCAATAAGTTTTGCTGAAGACCAGTTTTTCTGGGGCCTGTAAATGGATTGGTCCTGGTGTAGGAAACAGTTAAATTCATGATGTTAACCTTTGCTTTAAAGTGAATTTCTATTAGCAAGGTTCTGTTAATAAATAGGATTCCAGTCAAACAGCGATAAGGATTGGCCACAAAAACGGCCTCTGCAAGCTCCAGCTTTGAAAGGGCACCATGCCATAGATAGTCAGGCATGGGGAGTTATTCCTGTTAAAACTGAAGTCCAGCTAATTGGATAAGGTAATATTTTGAAACATGCGGATTCTCGCGTACCAGAGTGAAAGAAAGGAATAAAAAGAGAGGGGGTTAGAATAGATACTTCAGTATGTGACAAGGCTTTGGCCAGACGATCATCTCGAGCTCGAAACCTGTGACGCAGTGGGATCTCCGGTAATTTTTATCGTACGTGTAATTATTATTAGTAATGTTTATCATTGTATATGTATAATTATTGGTAGTAATAGCTAGCGTGGTATATGTGTAATTATTATTAGTAATAGTTAGCATTATATATGTGTCATTGTTGGTAGTAACAGTCATTGTATGCTTAATTCCGATGAAAAAGAATAAATGCCTTTGAACCTATTATCTTGTGGAATAACTTACAAATTTATAAGTGAGCGCATTCATTCGCTAACACTGGGACCAGTAAAACACACTGTTCTAGCAGTAGCAGTGCGTGTATTGGCAGTGGTGTCATATGTGCAAGGCAATTTCCAGTTGTGTTGTTATGTAGCAGTTTTTTTTATGATGGTTTATTTATTGAATAATTTCTTGCTGGTTACAGAACACACAGGGGAGGTTAAACGGCAGTTACTGCCAGCTGTTTCTGTCAGCTGCACAATATACAGACGAGAGTCTGGCTGACATTCACATCTCAAGCCAAAGCGGAGACAGGCGTAGCTCAGGGAGGCCTTGGTCCCTATGGGTTGACCGCTGTCATAGCGCTGGGACTGGGACTGTCAAACCGTCCACTCTAAGGCCGAGATTTTCTGGGGGGTCAGCGAGCACGATCGGTGGCGGGTCGGGTGGGAAATTGCTTTTTTCCCCCAGCGGGTTGGGACCCCGCTGTGAACCCACCACCACGCGCCTTTACCAAATGGCGGGTCTGTCAGCACTGAGCAGACCTGACACGCAGCAGTGGGGGAGTCAATTAAAATGTTTACAGTGGTTTTAAACTGACCTTTTGAATTTGACAGCTCGCTCACCAGTTTCCCGTTGTTGCTAGACCACGTCTGTGAAGCTGAGGCGGGAGGTCAGTGGCCATTGAATCAGCTGATGAATTGCCAGCTTCAAATGTCAAGTAAAAGCTCCCACCTTACAGAGATATCTTCCTCAGCCACAAGCTCTTCCTCACTGCATTTCCACAACAGATTCAAGATGCTGCAAGTCTTTACACAATTCTCCATCCAGTCTGGCCTCATTACCTCTCTCACCATTTACAGATCACTTCTGTCATCTTTACTTCACCTGCCATCTATTCCATCAACATGGGTGCCATTTATACTGTCTCACCTTGGTCCTCAGAATCCCACCATGATCAGCCCCAACATCAGCAGCACCAGGCACACCAGCAGCACCAACAACATCAAAATTCTCCGCAATCAACTGATGCTGCACAGGACACAGGGCATCAACACCTGACCATATTGCTGCCCGGGAGGCCGGGGATGACCTCAGCATGGCCAGATTTACTTCACTTGAAGCTGTGCCAGGTTAGCACCACCCCACACCAACACCATAAAGCATCCCTACAATACCCAAGTCATTCCTTTCACACTCATCACCATTGCAGGGTGTACCGTTATGTCTCACCATTCACTGCAACTCACTAAGCCACTTCCAAAGGTGCACAAAAACCTGTCCAAGAAAGCAAAGTGTTGAAAATAAAGGTTTCAATGTTTGACACCACATTAACAGAAACTTTACATGGACATTGCATAAAATACCCATGGCTACCCTTGTGTGTTGTTAGTTGGTATGATTGCACTAGGATGAGGGTGTGTGTGAGGGGTGGCTAGTGAGATGGGGATGTGATAATATAGATAGCGACAGAGGGATGGGTGGAGGGCCAAGGTAAGTTGGTGTGAGTGAGGATGTGCAGGTGTAGGGTAGGGAAGGCAGAGTGATGGGGATGTGATGAGAGGCACAGCAGGATGAGATTGAGTGTGGCTTGGTACTAGCGTTTCATGATCTACTGAGATCATTGAAAGGTTTGCGGCACTGCACCCAGGTCCTCCTGACCACATCCCTGCTTGTGCTCTCCTGTGCAATGTGCAACCAGGCTGTGTTGATCTCCTGGAGATGTCTCTTCCGCCCATGGGAAGGGAAGAAGACCTCCCTGCGTGCTCTGACTCCCTCCATAAGCAAATGGAGGGAGTCATGAGAGAGCCTGGGTGCAGCCCTGTGCCTTTGTGCAGTGCTTGTCAGTGTTTGCAGCCCTTCAATGCTGTAGAACACTGACAGCACAAATGTCAAAATAAATTTGCACATGGTTCCTTTAAGGAAACCGGCTGATGACGTGTCATCAAATTACATCAACAGATCCGCTTCCTCTAATTGGCCGGGAAATGCATTGGGTGGGGCTTATCAAGCCCAGTCAAGGGAAATTCATTTTGGTCAGCGGGCTGGAGCCAGCAGCGGGGTCGGGGCCCGCCACTTATGTCGCCCGCTACGGACCCGCCGAGGTCAACAAAATCGGGGCCACAGGTCAATGGGCGGAGCCTTTCCATTCGATTCAAACACCGCATGAGATTGACAATTTGGGGAGGTCTTAAATGGACAGCTATATCTGAGGCGAAGACGTGAATGAGATCTGTGCCGGCACAGGGTCGCGAGGCTTGTAGAACCTTTGGCAGATGGTTCCACATTCAGAAGCTTCTGATTATGAGCTTATGTCTGACCACCTCTCAACCTCGCTCTCCTCATATACAATGCTCCTTAAAATCTACCTCTTTGACCAAGCTTTTGATCACCTGTCCTAATATCTCCTTATGAGGCTCGGTGTCAATTTTTTTTGTGTGAAGCGCCTCGGTATATTTGACTGCGTTGAAGGCGCTATATAAATGCAAGTTATTGTTGTTGTTGTCTGCACTCTGCTCACCAATCTGAGGCCGTCAGTTGTATGATGCTAATTAGAGGTTCCATGATTCCATGTCAGGAGTGAGCAACCAAGTTTCAAGAGTTACTGTTAAGTTAAGCGTTAGCGCAGGAGAAACATTTTGTTGTTTTGACATTTTGAGGAGAATAGCTATGTTTCTAATTACTGTAAATATAGTGCTAGAAATTCGTGGCCTTAGCACCGCTCCGTAGCACCATTAAATGGCGCTAAAATGGCGGCTGCTGCTCTTTCGCCAGCTACTGGCAGTTCCCGTGATGGCCGCCATTTTCGTGCTTACCTTCGGGCTGTCGGTAACTGGCAGCACCATGCTGGAGCAAATGGCGGCGTTGACTTAAATCGGTGTGCCACGCTCATTGAAACTTATAAAATTCTAACAGGACTAGACAGACTAGATGCAGGAAGAATGTTCCCGATGGTCGGGGAGTCCAGAACCAGGGGTCACAGTCTAAGGATAAGGGGTAAGCCATTTAGGACTGAGATGAGGAGGAATTTCTTCATCCAGAGAGTGGTGAACCTGTGGAATTCTCTACCACAGAAGGCAGTGGAGGCCAATTCATTAAATATATTCAAGAAGGAGTTAAATATATTTCTTAAGGCTAAAGGGATCAAGGGATATGGGGAGAAAGCAGGGACAGGGTACTGAATTTGGATGATCAGCCATGATCTCTTTAAATGGCAGAACCGGCTCGAGGGGCCGAATGGCCTACTCCTGCTCCTATCTTCTATGACTAGTAAGGGCATCAAGGGATATGGTGATAAGGCCGGTGAATGAAATTGAGGCAGGAGATCAGCCATGATCTCATTGAATGGCGGAGCAGGCTCGAAGGGCCGAATGACCTACTCCTGCTCCTATTTCTTATGTTCTTATGTCACAAGCGTGAACTTTGACCCTAGTGCTGAATTCAGGTTAACCTGGTGTGCAAGCATGCTGACAGTGGTGATGGCTGCACTCTTAAAGAGACAGACACATCATTTAAGGTTTTCAACTGTTTTTTTTTGTTGATTTTATTGAACTGGTGGTTTGCTGCAATAAATGTGAAAAGTTTTTTTTAAGTGTGTAGGGAGTGCTGCTGGATGCTTGCAAGGAGTCGGGTGGTAAATGAAGGCCTTTGAGAAGACAGAACATGCTGCAAATACTCAGCAGGTCAGGCAACAGCCGTGGAGAGAAAAACAGATTTCATGTCTCAGGTCGAGATGCTGCCTGACCAGCTGAGTAGTCTCAAGATTTTATACTGTCATTTCACATTTACAGCATCCGCTCGCAGAGGGAAGAGGAAGATACTGAAGAGGGGGAAACTGCAGAGGAGGAAGCAGAAGAGGACAAATCAGATGGAAGGATACATCCCAGACAGCCCCTTTGTGGTCGGGATATCCGGGGTGGAATCATCCACCTGTGGTCTCAGTGAACACAACCCCAATTCCCCTTTCAACATTTGTCCCATACCTTACCTTCCACCTGTTACTGACCATCACAACATCCTCCTGGCCACAATGATGAAATAAAAGCCACAAAGCAAACTTTCCAATCCACCTATATACATCCATCCATCCAATGTGACATCAAGAAATCAACTCATCACTCGTATGCATTCTCTTAGTGTCTTGTGTGTGCCTTTGCCTATCCTAGTGATCTCACGCAGTGATACCCCAGTGGCTACAGCATGGCTGGCGGAAGACTGCTGACTTTCAGTGGGGGACACTGTCCTTGCTGGCTGACTTTGAGGAGCTGGTAGCTGGTAGTGTCAAATCAATCTTCTTCTTCTTGTTCTTCTTCACTCTCCTCTCCCTCTTCTGGTCACCCACTGGCTGGGCAGGCTGCATTTCTTGGGTGTGTGAAATGAGGAAGACACAAGGGTGAAGTTGTGGTGAGGGGAGGGCGGGAAAGCATGAGTGCATGCCAGAAGAAGGATAACGCATGAGGGTACCAGCATCTTATATCCTTTCAGCCCCTCCGCTGGCCAAGGGCTCAGCCACGCCCCTGCCAAGAATGGCCAGCGCCGTCTCCTCCAAGGGGGTGAGGTGAGGCGAGGAATGGTAGATGTGCCTCATGATTGGTGCAGATTGTTGGTGGGTGAGTGATTGGGGGGGTGGGCGTTGTGCATTGAGCAGTGTGTGAGGCTAGTGGTGCAGTTGGTAGGAGACGGCTTTTGAAGATGCATTCACTGACCTTGACCAGTGGTCTGAGGTCATGAAGCTTCTTTGGGCACTGGAGCCAGGTGGTGGGGGCGACACTGCCAGCAGTGTCGGCCTCGGTGATGTACTCCCACATTGTTCTTTCTGGAGGGCTTCCTGGCCCCTGTGGGTAGAGGACCGCTCTTGCCGTGTTGACCCCCTGCACAAAGCTGGAGTGCTGCGTGCGAGACCCTGGGTGCCCCTTCCCTGTCTTGTTGAACCATTTGTGTTAGTGCTGAAGCAGTTTTTCCATTTTTTGAGGTTAGGGAGGGAATTCAGCATTAAGAGCTGAATGTTCACATTTGGGACTTCTTTTTAATGTTAAATATCTTTTTAAAAGGCAGAAAGGGTAAAAAAAAACCTGCATTCTTTCACTTCATTTTAATTTGTATTGCTTCAGTGTGCATGGCTCCTTTAATTCTCAGACCTCTTCATCACCCACAATCGCTTGCGAGCTCCACAGCCTCACTTCCAGAGGCTGTACGAAGCTCGAATGCCACACCTGCACACGAACTTTGCCTCGGATGCCTCCAGCAACGCCACCAGGATGGTGTTGCACAGCAGGTAAGCTCTGCGCCAACAATCTCCAACCCCGCAGATCAATTTTGCTCCTGTCGAACTACAGCCATATTTGGCAGCCGTTAATTCCAGTTGTCGGTAAGACCGGCAACTTTGCTGGCTAAAACAAATTTCTCCCTCTCACTTTTTGTAATTAATTTTTTTTTAATTCATTCATGGGATATGGGCGTCGCTGGCAAGGCCAGCATTTATTGCCTATCCCTAATTGCCCTTGAGAAGGTGGTGGTGAGCCGCCTTCTTGAACCACTGCAGTCCGTGTGGTGAAGGTACTCCCGCCGTGCTGTTGGGGAGGGAGTTCCAGGATTTTGTCCCAGCGATGATGAAGGAACGGCGATATATGCCCAAGTCAGGATGGTGTGTGACTTGAAGGGGAACATGGAGGTGGTGGTTTTCGCATGCACCTGCTGCCCTTGTCCTTCTAGGTGGTAGAGGTTCCATGGGAACGGTAGCGTAGTGGTAATGTCACTGGGCCAGTAATCCAGAGGCCTGGACTAATGAGCCAGGGATATGAGTTCAAATCCCACCACGACAGCTGGGGAATTTAAATTCAGTTAATTAAATAAATCTGGAATAAAAAGCTAGTATCAGTAATGGTGACCATGAAGCTGTCAGATTGTTGTTAAAAACCCATCTGGTTCACTAATGTTTGTTAGAGAAGGAAATCTGCTGGTCTGGCCTATATGTGACTCCAGACCCACAGCAACGTGGTTGACTCTTAACTGCCCTCTGAAATGGTCCAGCAAGCTACTCAGTTGTAACAAATGAAACCAGATGGACCACCCGGCACTGGCTATGGACATGGCAATGGCACACTCAACCCTGCAACGTCCTCCTCACCAACACCTGGGGACTTGTGCCAAAATTGAGAGTCTAGTCAAGCTGGGCGGGGCTTTAGAAGGTCAATCAAGGGAAAATAGTGTGGGTTGGCCAGAAGTCGATGGAGGCGGGGACGGGACTAAAACCTGACAAGTGGGTGTCCAGCCCTCTGGTTTGTAAGGGACACAAGGTCTGCTAATACATCTGGTCCATGCCAGTGTTTAAGGATATAAGAGCAAGGGTAGGCCATATGGTCCCTGTTCTGACCTTCAATAAGATCATAGCTGATCCTCTACTTTCCCATGCTGGCCCCATATCCTTTGATTCCCTTAGTGTCCTAAGCTAATCACCTACTCCTTGTCGTAGAAAGTTCCCCATCGTCACCACTCTCTGGGTAAAGAAGTTTATCCTGAATTCGCAATTGGATTTATTGGATACTATCTTATATTTATAGCCCCTAGTTTTGGTCTCTTACATGCGAAAACATCTTCTCTATGTCTACCCTATAAAACCCTATCCTAATCATAAAGACCTCTGTCAGGTCAGCCCTCGGCCTACCCTTTTCCAGAGAAAAGAGTGCCAGCCTGCTCAGTCTTTCCTGATAGTTATAACCTCTCAGTTCTGGTATCATTCTTCAAAATCTTTTTTGCACCTTCTCCAGTGCCTCTATATCCTTTTTTATAATGGGGCAGTAATTCCTCCCCAAACGCGTGAGTACGGACGGGGTACTCACGCGTCTGGCCGGAGGAAATGCCGGTTTTCAGCATGCGCAGCGCATGTGCTGAAAACCGGCATTTCCTCTCCTCTAACCCAAGAGGTGAAGAGGCTAGCACGTGCACTGTAGGGGGCAGCGCGTGCGTCTTGGATTTCCTCTGTTTTGGGGGATTTGCACATGTGTAAAGGCCTCCGGTCTTTACGCTTGTAAAAAGCACACGTAAGTATTTATTTTTACAGGTAAGTGGTGTTTTAGTGCAATTTAGACATTTTTTTCCACAGGTTTATTATTTTAAAGAATCTACAATAAGGTAAGTTTAGTTTTAGACCCTTTTTATTAAAAATTTATTTTTTTCAAAAAAAAAATTATTGTTTAAATTATTTTTTTTAACTTATTTATACTTAATTTAATGATTGGGATGTTCTTTAAATTTTATTTAAAGTTTAAGTAGTGTTTTGGGGTGCAGTACTTCGCATGAGTTTGACAGTTCTTACTCTCAAACTTATGAATGAAGTTTCCCCTCCCCTGATTGGCTGAACAGTGCTCACCTGATCCCAGCCGGCACATCGCACTAACTACGCCGCTGGGTCAGGTTAGCACAGCGCGCCGACATCAGAACCGGGCCACTGACAGGAAATCCACTGCGGGCCAGGTTTCAGATGTCGGCGCGCCGGGTAAGTGCACATCGGGGGCTTGCACGCGCGGCAAGCCCCCGACACCAAGTTCTGGGCCAATATGGAGGCCAGGACTGTGCGCGGTGCTCCAAGTGTGGCCTAACCAAGGTCCTATGCAAGTTTAACATAACTTGTAGGAGTGGCACTGAACTCAAGGAGAAGATCAATCCTCTAGCTTAAAAGCACCAGAACAATACACTTGTCTCTTCACTGCCTTGCTCCTTCTTGCCTCTGCAGCCTTCCCTGCCTACATCCCTGCTCACACCCTCCTCTCTTACAACTCTGCTTTACATTGCGTTCCCCCCACCCCCTCCTTCTGTTTTCCCAATAGTGATAGAATCTTTAGCCATCTTGCCCAGGATTGGCCTCCCTAAACCCATCTGCCTTGCTACCACTATAGGGTAAGTACAGAAAAACAATTTCCTCAGATGGGGAAATCAAGAACGAGGAAACATAATCTTAAAATTAGGGCTAGGCCATTGAAGAGGGAAACCAGGAAACAGTTTTTCACACAAGGAGTAGTAGAAATCTGGAATCCTCTCCTCCAAAAGGCTGTAGAGGCTGGGGGACAATTGGTGCTTTCTCGACTAAGAACAATAGATTTTTGTTAGATAAGGGCATCAAGGAATATGAGCAAAGGCAGGTAAATGGAGTTGAGGTACAGATCAGCCATGATCTAATTGAATCGCGGAGCAGGCTCGAGGGGCTGAAAGGCCTCCTCCTGTTCCAATGTTCCCATCTTCCCAATTTGAAAAGTCTGCTTTTTTGACTGTGGTTAGTCACCTCCCCCTAATTTCAATACCCTGCACCCCCCCACCCCACCCCTCCACTCCACCCCACCCCTTCCCCCACCCCACCCCAACACCCCACCCCCCCAACAACCCACCCCCCCCACCCCGACACACCACACCGACACCCCACCCCGACACCCCACCCCAACACCCCACCCCGAAACCCCTACACCCCACCCCCCCCACCCCGACACCCCAGCCCGACACCCACCCCGACACCCCACCCCGACACCCACCCCGACACCCACCCCGGCACCCCAACATCCCACCCCGACACCCCACCCCGACACCCACCCCGACACCCCACCCCCCCACACCGACACCCACCCCGACACCCCGACATCCCAGCCCGACACCCCGACACTCCAGCTCGACACCCCACCCCGACACCCACCCCGACACCCCACCCGAGACCCCGACACCCCAGCCCGACACCCATCCCGACACCCCGACACCCACCCCGACACCCCACCCCGACACCCCACCCCCCCAACAACCCACCCCCCCACCCCGACACACCACCCCGACACCCCACCCCGGCACCCACCCCACCCCAACACCCCACCCCCCCAACAACCCACCCCCCCCACCCCGACACACCACCCTGACACCCCACCCCGACACCCCGACATCCCACCCCGACACCCCAGCCCGACACCCACCCCGACACCCCGACACCCACCCCGACACCCCGGCACCCCACCCCGACACCCACCCCGACACCCCACCCCCCCACACCGACACCCACCCCGACACCCCGACACCCCAGCCCGACACCCCGACACCCCGACACTCCAGCTCGACACCCCACCCCGACACCCCACCCCGACACCCCGACACCCCAGCCCGACACCCATCCCGACACCCCGACACCCCACCCCGACACCCACCCCAACACCCCACCCTGACACCCCGACACCCCACCCCGACACACACCCCGACAACCCACCCCGATACACACCCCGATACCCCGACACCCACCCCGACACCCACCCCGACATCCCACCCCACCCCCCCACTCCGACACCCACCCCAACACCCCACCCCCTCAGGACTTACGCCCGATTGTGAAGTGACTTGTGATGTTTGGCTATGTTGAAAGTACTGAAAGTCAGTTGCTGTTATAAGTCGGAAGGGAGGCTGTGCATATTTCTGGACACCAAACCTTAGTTAAAGTTCTGTAAATAGAATTGCATAGAAATTACAGCACAGAAACAAGCCATTTGGCCAACTGCTCTGTGCCGGTATTTATGCACCACACGAGCCTCCTCCCACTCTATTTCATCTAACCCTATCAATATAACCTTCTATTCTTTTCTCCCTCATGTATTTACCTAGCATTCCCTTAAATGCAACCACTCTTTGTGGTAGCAAGTTCCACATTCTAAGCACTCTCTGGGTAAAGCAGATCCTCCTGAATTCCTTATTGGGTTTATTAGTGATGATCTTATATTTATAGCCCCTAGTTCTGGTCTCCCCCACAGGTGGAAACATCTTCCCTACGTCTACCCTATCGAACCATTTAATAATTTTAAAGACCTCGATTAGGTCACCGATCGACCTTTCCTTTTCTAGAGAATAGAGCCCCAGCCTATTCAGTCAATTGAAAGGAATGACAGATTGAAAAAAATAAATTAAAATACAGAACGCAGAGCAATCAGATGTCAAGTTCACACTAAGTGTACATTTTGACTAAGGTGACATTGCAGTTTTCCCCTGTGGAATTCCACCGTTTATCAGGGGCTTTACAACAACAGGACTATAGCTAACTGAAGCACTTCTGGAACCACAGTTAATACCTTTAATCCCCTTTCTCCAGGTTTTAAAGGTGTTGGGGCTAAATAACACTTTGGTCCAATGTCACATTCAATTAGAAGCAGAATGATAAGGTTTTTCGCCAGAAGAGGAAGGCAGCCGGACTGAGGTAACATTATGCAAATCACTACGGGGGAAAAATTCAGTTGTTTGCGCCTCCCGTTAGTGCCTTAAGAGGGCGCTAATGGGGCGCAAAGCAACTGGCGCCCGGGCGCGGCGATGTTTGCGCCGCTCGCAAAATTAACTAGACATTTTGCGGCGGCGCTAAACACTACAGCCACGATCTCCTGCGTCGGCAGATTGTGATGTCAGTCGAGTGCGCAACGCCCCGGTAGCACCCCGGACCGGATATTGAGTGGCGGCCCCTGCCTTACCGCCTGCCATTAGCAATGACAGGTTGAGGGGAGCGTTTTTCAGTCAGAAAGGGACTGGGGGAGCGCTATTTAAAGGCAACCGCTTCCTGCCTTTTTTTGTTGGTGGCATTTGTGCACCACGCATTCTGAGAGAGAGAGAGAGACTTCTGGAGAGATTCAATGCTGTGTGAAGGAGTTTTGAGTACTGAGCAGCACTTTGCAGGTTCATTTTGATATGCACTTCCTTGCTTCACCAGCGCTCTGAGGTAGCGCCTCGCTCCTCGGACTTTGCGCCTTAAGACAGGTGTGAAGCGCCTGATTTAGCGCTCCAATCACCTCCAGGGGCGATAAAAGCCACGTTTGCCGTCGGAGGCGATAATTAGCGCCAGGCGCTAAACTTTGCGCACGGCCGATAATGGCGCCCCAAACGGGGCGACACTGAATTTTTCCCCTTACGTCCCCAAAAGGGGAAATGAGAGTGACTCGCTGAATCCCTGCACTGGAGATGACACGAGTGCAAAACAGTTGGGCTTCCAGTCTCTTAACGTAGCATTTATTGCAGGCAGAAAGAAGAAAGAAAGACAAAAGCACAGGAGCCAAACAGTTTCCTTTCTATTTGGCACTAAGCGAAACAATGCACTTCACTCTGTATGTTAGCAAACAAGATGGTAATTGCGAAAACATTAAACGTCCTCTCCGCTGCATGTCTGAGCTGATTCAAAATAATTTGGTCAGGAAACTGGGTTTGACTAAGAAAAATCTCATAAACACTGCATTGAAATGAACTCTTTCTTTGCGACCCGCCACATCACAGCTCCACCCCACCCCCTCCCTCGCCCGATTCGCCCTCTCCCCCGCCTTTCTAGAAGTCAGTTTGGGGAATCGTAACAACTTTGTTGGCACTCGTCAAGAATCATACAGCACAGAAGGAGGCCATGCACCCCATTGTGCCTTTGCCAACTCACTAAGCTATCCCCTTAGTCCCATTCCCCTACCCTGTCCCTATACTCTTTCAAATTGTTCTTTTTAGAAATATATACCAACTTAACAGCTACTAAGGATTCTGATTCCACCACGGATTCCAGTAGATGTGCGAACAAGCCTTTGCATAAAAAACTTTCTCCTATTCTGTCCCTGCCATCTTTTAGTGTAGCCTGGTTCTGCTCCTACTGTGTTCTAATTCTGTGTTAGATTTCAGGAGATGGTTTTATTCCTGTTCCTGGCTGGGGTGGAGATCGCCTTTACAGAAGGTAAGTACTGTAGAAAATATAGGGACAGAGTGATCTCCTGGAAGAATTTCGATCGCCTAGATGGGTCGGAGAGGAATTTCCCAGATTTTTTTCTCCCAAATTGGCCATTGGGTCTTTTATCTGGTTTTTCGCCTCTCCCGGGAGATCACATGGGTTCGGGTGGATGGAGAGTGATAGAAGATTTGAGGTTAGGATCAGATCAGCCATGATCTTATTGAATGGTGGAGCAGGCTCGAGGGGCCGATTGGCCTACTCCTGCTCCTATTTCTTATGTTCTTATGTTCTTATGAACCTAAATTTCATACCATCATAGAATCATACAATGGTTACAGCACAGAAGGAGGTCACTCGGCCTGTCCAGCCCGTGCTGGCTCTCTCTGCAAGAGCACTTTAGCTAGTCCAACTCCCCCGCCATTTTTTTTTCCTTCAGGTGCTTATCCAATTCCCTGTTGAAAGCCGCGATTGAGTCTGCCTCCACCATCCTTTCAGGCAGTGCATTCCAGATCATAACCACTCGCTGCGTAAAAAAGTTTTTCCTCATGCCGCCTTTGGTTCTTCTGTCAATCACCTTAAATCCGTGTCCTCTGGTTCTCGACCCTTCCGCCAGTGGGAACAGTTTCTCTCTATCTTCACTGTCTAGACCCCTCATGATTTTGAACACCTCTATCAAATCTCCTCTCAATCTTCTCTGCTCTAAGGAGAGCAATCTCAGCTTCTCCAGTCTATCCACGTAACTAAAGTCCCTCATCCCTGGAACCATTCTTGTAAATCTTTTCTACACCCTCTCGAAGGCCTTCACATCCTTCCTAAAGTCCGGTGCCCAGAAGTGGACACAATACTCCAGTTGAGGCCAAACAAGTGTTTTATAAAGATTCATCATAACTTCCTTGCTTTTGTACTCTATGGGCTGGATTTTAACTCAGGTGCGGGATGGTGTTGTGGTACAGGTAGACTACCCTTTATCCGAACTTCCGAAAACTGAAACCCTCTAAAAAACGAAGGTTTTTTCGTTCAGCGTAAGTCGTGCGCACGACATGACCAGAGTGGCGCACGTCTTACGCTGAGCAGAGGGTCAGCGTAAGTCATGCGCACGACCCCCCGCGGACCCCCGCGGACCCCCCCGCCGACGCCGACCCCCCCGCGGACCCCCCGCCGCGGACCCCCGCCGACCCCGACCCCCGCGGACCCCCGCCGACCCCGACCCCCGCCGACTTACGCTGAGCAGAGGGTAGCGTAAGTCGTGCGCACGACCCCCCGCCGACCCCCCCGCGGAACCAGCTGACTCTCTTCCAAAGGCTCGAAAGCAACGAGAGCTCTGAGCCCGCGGCGGTGCCGGCCCCTGTTCCGACCGAGCACGACGACCTGTTGGTGGAAATGCGGAACTTCATTGCATTCCAGGCTAGCAGCGACGGACAAGCCACGACTGCGGACCCCCCCGCGGACCCCCGCCGACCCCGACCCCCGCCGACCCCCCCGCGGACCCCCGCCGACCCGGACCCCCGCCGACCCCGACCCCCGCCGACCCCCCCCGCTGACCCCCGCCGACCCCCCCCGCGGACCCCCGCCAACCCCCCCGCGGACCCCCGCCAACCCACCTTCCGAAATCCGAAATTTTCCGAAAACCGAAACATGGCTGGTCCCGAGGATTTCGGATAAAGGATAGTCTACCTGTATCTGCATTTCCTGTTATCCACCCGAATCTAAATGGATGTGGGAGATTGATGCAATTTTAACTTAATTGTACAATTGATTTCCAACGTGTGGGAACCCTTTGCAAATTGGTTTCTCCTGACTGAAAGTAGCCTCCGATGACGTCATCATTGCTGCTGCATTTAAGGTCTACAGCAAGCCTTGCTTCTTCTGCAGACTGCCAAGCTTTTTGTCTGTGGAGTGTGAGAGACCTGCAGGAAAGATGACTAGCGGGAGACCCAGATCAGCTCCTCGTTTTGACGAGGTGGCCCTGCAGGCATTAGTAGATGGGGCTACAGCCAACAGGGAGGTGCTCTTCCATTCTACAGGGAGGAAGAGGCCTCCCAAGCAGGCCAAGGCCGTGTGGATGGAGGTGGCTGAGGAGGTCAAAACCTTGGGAGTCACCCGCAGAACCTGGATACAGTGCCGCAAGAGATTTCATGACCTTCTCCGCACTGGAAAAGTGAGTATGATTTTCCCATCACCCTCAATCTGATCCCCATTGCATTTCCTCACCAGCACTCCGTTTCAGCAATCTCTTCCTCCGCATCCCACTTGACACTGACATTCATGCACACTTACGCATTCACTTTCTCTCTATGGTCACATTCACATAACTATTCGACTATGCAGCCCTCACACTCCCTAACACTGTGATGCTATGCAAACAACTGACAACACACAGGGAGGGCCCTTGGTCTTGCAACCTCACTCCATCTTTGTCTCCTTCTAAGTATCGATGCTATGGAATCTCTACACTCACTCCTTCATTCTCACTCAACCTCCACTTGTCTCCCTCATTGCAGGAAAACAGAGCTCACAATAAAAGAGAGCGAGCGAGGTCAGGAGGAGGGACAGCCTCATTAGCCCACCTGACCCCTGGGAGGAGGCAGACCTGGAAATCGTGGGAGTAGAGGAGGATGCGCAAGTGGGGGACGGGCAGACGGGTGCAACACAGCAAGCTGGTGACAGAAAAGTTTCCCATCTCTCTCACTGGCATTGCATGAGTCGCTGATAATGATTTTGAAGCTCTAACAGATGGACTTATGAACATCTGCAATATGCAATGTGCATGTAACCTTGGCATCACATCTCTGACTCTTTCCTTTACTCCCCCACAGGACCATCGCAAGCATCTGTCCCCACTAGCCAGGAAGAAAAGGCTGAGCAGCCAGACTCCTCAGAGGAAGCTGCAACCTCTGAGGGTGCAGCGTCACCAGAATTCAGTGCACCCAGCACCAGCGCAGACACTCACACCTCGGTGGGACCTTCGGGTCATAGAGTAGTGTTGTCACCTGGTGTATCACAGCTCACAAGTGAGCATCAGCAGATTGTGGAGACAGGGACAGCAGTGGAGAGTCCTAGTCAGAGGGCGCAGGACTCTCCCAGCTCGGCTCAGCTGCATGTCGACCCTCTGCCTCTGGGTCCATCCATAAGATCAGCGGTGCTGGAACTCCAGGAACAGATGCAGGAGTCTTTGGCAGGTTTTGTCTCCAGGGTCGCTGCGAGTGTGGAGTGAATGGAGGAGTCCATAGCGACCATGAGCAGAGCCTTTGTGGAGTCATTGGCGCATGAACGCATCACGACGGAAAGGATGGCAACCTCCCATGAACTGATGGCAACAGTAGACGAGAGGATGGCTTCGGCCATGGAAGAGATAAGTCGCCAGAGTGCTGAAAACATGGTGAGTGTTCATAATAGAATAACATCTCTGGAGGAGCGATGGTCATCTATTGAACTGAGAAACCAGACCTTCATGGAAGTCCTTCTGAGTAGGACTGCCATTGCAGATATGGGTCCCCATGGCCACCCTGATGCGCAGCAAGGTGCTCTCCAGCCACTTGCAGGTGCTAAGGGGGACCTAACCCATGAGAGGTAAGTTGGTGGCAGACATCAAGGAAGTGGGGGCTCCTCTCCAAGCGCTCACACTTCCATACCACTGCAGAGCCCTCAGTCAGAGCCCCACCAGAGTCCACACCCAAGTGAGATAGGCGTCTCAACTGTAAGAGTTTTGCAAAATTCCCCTGAAAACAAGAGAAACATTGGTCCACATCGTGGATGAAGATTTATGTGGTTTTGAATTGCCTCTGGGTCAGATCAATGTTTTGAATCATGCTCAGAGCCACGAAAGACTGCTGGACTAGACTACAATGGAGTCGAGGAAATACGTGGAAATATTCACAAACATTGAGAAGGAACATCTTTTAAGGCTTGTGCTTTTGAGCCCGGTCAAACACAGAGGTTTACAGCTTGTAATGTGTTTGTGTGAAAGACCTGTCAATCAAGCCAGGGAGGTCAGGAGTTGCCTACCTGACCCGAGGTCGATTATGGCTGGCTATGATTCAACAGCCAATCACAGTCCCTTTTTTGTGTACTGGTCAGACGGAGCGGCAGCAGAATGAAAGACCTGTCAATCAAACCAGGGAGGTCAGGAGTTACCTACTTGACCCGAGGTCGATTATGGCTGGCTATGTTTAAACAAGCAATTCAGCAGCCAATCACAGTCCTTTTGTTTGTGGACTGGAACTTTAGGCGGGAATTTTTCCAGCCAGAGCGGCAGCAGCAACAGGTATAAAAGATAGCTACTGAGAAGCTATCGGGCTCTTCTCTTTTTACTTCGCTGGATCAGGTGAGCAGAGTGTTTTGACTCCTAAACAAGACAACCTAGCAAGGACTTTGGGGTGGTGATTTAAGGGAATTGTTAAGATTGTTTAAATAACATTATAGCCACTGTATCCCTCGCTTTTGCCGTGTGTACCCCCTTATTATATATACTGCATTTATTTATTTTCTGTGTTCGTGTGGTATAGTTTATATTTGATGATGGTTCCTTAGTTTAATAAATTTTGACTTTGCTCATATCCAAACAAATTGTCCGCTTTAACATCATTATTAATTGTAAGTCCTCCAGTCAGAACTGAAAGGTGGGGTAGCGATTCGGAACCGCTGTTAAAATTGGTTTACAGTGCAGCAGGCAAAAAGGCTGCTGGCCAGGTATGTTACCATAAACCAGGAAATAGATGCCCCCCCTACACAACCCCTGCACAGCCACAGGAGCAGCAGACTGTTGACGAGCCCTCACAGGCTCGCAACCCCAGAGGTGTCGAGACAGGAGCAGCAGCAAAGTGAGCAAGGGGCCTCCACACCTGCTGAAGCCACAGGGGAGGCACCATGTAGGAGCACGCGTAAGAGAAAAATTCTGCACAAATAGTCACAAGGGTAGTCACTTGGGTGAAATGTTGTGTATATTGTAAAAATGCCATCAGTTGGTTCTTGTACATAAAAATTCTGATGGCAACTGTTGCAGTTGTGGCGTGTGTCATTTCGCGAATGGGACTTTCACATTGAGGCCTTAGGATTACTTGCAACTGTCAGTATGCTGGTCAAATAGCTAGGAATCCGCAGGGTCTTGGCCATTGTCGATGCTCAGGCAAGAAGCTGCAAGGCAAAAGTGCTTGATTGACTAGGCTAAGCAAATCTGGCCAAGATGAGTGCGTTCCTTGCATCCCGGGCAGCTATGTTCTCGCGTAATGCTGCCGCTGGTTGATGGGCCTCTGCAGGATGTGCGTTTTCGCACTCCTCCTCCTCCTCATCTGAGGAGGATATGTGAGGAGCCACTTGGTCCTCAGGAATCTGCAAGCCATGATGCTGTGCCATGTTGTGAAGTGCACAGCAAACCACGATGATTCTGGAGACCCTGGCTGCTGAGTACTGCAGGGCTCCACCGGATCTATCCAGGCATCTGAAGCGCATCTTCAGCAAACCGATGGTTTGCTCGATTATGGCTCTGGTGGACATGTGGCTGGAGTTGTATCTCTCCTCAGCTTCGTTGGATGGGCTCCTAAATGGCATCATTAGCCACGTCCTCAGGGGATAGCTCTTGTCTCCAAGGAGCCATCTGTTAAGTTGGTCTGGTGGACTGAATAGCGGAGGCACACTAGACTGGCGCAGTATGAAGGAGTCATGGCAACTGCCAGGGTACTTGGCACAAACATGCAAAATTTCCTTCTTGTGGTCACACACCAGCTGAACGTTAAGGGAGTGGAAGCCCTTGCGGTTGACAAAAATACCTGGATTGCGATGGGGTGCCTTAAGGTCCACATGTGTGCAGTCAACAACGCCCTGCACCCTTGGAAAGCCTGTCAGATTACCAATCCAACCGCTCGCGCCGTGACACTTGCTCGATCCTTGGTGAAATGGATGTGATTATGCGCGATGGCAAAGAGGGCATCGGTTACCTGCGTGATGCAAGTGTGTGTGGCCGCCTGGGAGATGCCGCTAATGTCTGCTGCTGATCCCTGGAATGAGCCTGAGGCAAAAAACTTGAGTGCGGTGGTGACTTTGGCGGCCACTGGTAAGGCTTGTCCACCTGGTCGTCTGGGCTGCAGGTATTGTTGCAGCATTGCGCAGATGTCACTCACTACCGCTCGCGAAAGTCAGTGCCGCCTTTGGCACTGCTGCTCAGACATGTTGAGGTAGCTGACCCTGTGTCTATAGACCCTGTTTGGGGGGTATCTCCTGCGCCGACGTGCTTCCAAGCGCTGGCCCCTTCTGGCCTGTGCAGCTTCAGGTGGGTGAGCAGCAGCTTGGTGCTGCTGTTGGTGCTGCTGCTGTTGGTGCTGCTGTTGTTCCTGGTTCTGCTGGTGCCGCGGCTGGTGCTCGAGCTCATCTAATGCCCAGAAGGGAAGGAAATAAATGGCTCCCATGCTTCTGGTATACACCTCAGTTGAGGAAGCGTTCAGTGAAGGCGGCAAGAGTGGTTTCCCAGGTGGTCACACTGGAGATGGGTGTCAGGCTCCAAACTGCCACAGCTGTGGTTATGCCTTCTAAAAGTTCCCCCAGACCTGAGACAACAAAGTCCTGCCACCTGCAAATAATGGCTGATCAAATCTCCTCTTTAATGGTTGACCTGCAGCTGATAGTCAGCAATCTAATAGTGCTCCCGCCAGGTTTCACCGTCATGTTTCCCATCAGGCATGTTTAACATGGGAAAAGGGTTAAATTCGCAAGGGCCTTTCAAAATAGGATTATAGAGGCTATTTAGTGCTTGTTAAGGGCCTTAATGACCTATCCCGCTTGCTGGAGGCGGGACGGAGTCGGGACCATTAGACACGACTGAGTTAAAGTTGCTTGGAGTCGGGAACCAGGCGGGGGGGGGGTTCCGCCCGCCAGTTTTCGCGATTTTAACCCCCCCCCCCCCCCCATGCCTCCAATCATGCCTCCACGGCCCATTGAAAATCCAGCCCTGTGCCTCTGTTTATGAAGCCCAGGATCCCGTTTGCTTTTTTAACCGCTTTCACAACCTGCCCTGCCACCTTCAACAGTTTGTGCTCATATACCCCCAGGTCTCTCTGTTGATGCACCCCCTTGAGAATTGTACCCTTTAGTTTATATTGCCTCTCCTCATTCTTCCCACCAAAATGCATCACTTCACACGTTTCTGCGTTAAATTTCATTTGCCACGTGTCCACCCATTCCACCAGCCTGTCTAAGTCCTCTTGAAGTTTATCATTATCCTACTCAGTGTTCACTATACTTCCAAGTTTTGTGTCATCCGTAAATTTTGAAATTGTGCCCTGTACACCCAAGTCCAAGTCAGTAATATATATCAAAAAAAGCATTGGTCCTCGTACCAACCCCTGGGGAACACCACTGTATACCTTCCTCTAGTCCGAAAAACAATTCATTCACCACTACTCTCTGTTTCCTGTCACTTAGACAATTTTGTATCTATGCTGCCACTATCCCTTTTATTCCATGGGCTTCAACTTTGCTGGCGAGCCTATTACGTGGCACTTTATCAAATGCCTTTTGGAACCAGATTCAGCAATGCCTCCTTCCTCATTGGGCTGGAAGCGTACTCATCAAGAAAGTTCTCCTGAACACACTACAGAAATTCTTCCACCTCTCTGCCCTGTACACTATTACTCTGCCAGTCTATATTAGAATAATTGAAGTCTCCCATTATCACTAGTTCTTCTACCTCTCTGTAATTTCCCTGCAAATTTGCTCCTCTATATCTTTCCCACTAGTTGGTGGCCTATAGAATACATCTAGTAGTGTAATGGCACCTCTATTGTTTCTTAACTTTAACCAAATAGATTCTGTCCTTGACCCCTCCAGGACATCCTCCCTCTCCAGCACTGTAATATTCTCCTTAATCAATACTGCCACCCCACCTCCTTTCTTTCCTTCCCTATCTTTCCTGAACGTCTTATATCCAGGAATATTTAGTACCTTTTTTGAGCCAGGTCTCCATTATCGCCACAACATCATATTCCCATGTGGCTATTTGCACCTGCAGCTCACCAACCTTGTTTACCACACTTCATGCATTCACGCACATGCACTGTAAACCTATCTTAGACCTTCTTGTATTCTCTCATTAGTCTGACCCCACCTAATACCGTACTATTTCTTACTCTAGTGTTATCCATCTCTCCAAATCCTTTGTGCACTTTGTTTCTCCTTTCTAATGCTACATGCTGCTGCCCATCCCCCTGCCAAATTCGTTTAAACCCTCCCCAACGGCACGAGGAAACCTCCCGGCGAGGATATTGGTTCCAGCCCTGTTGAGGTACAACCCGTCCGGCCTGTACAGGACCCACCTCCCCCAGAACCGGTCCAAAAGTTCCAGGAATCTGAAGCCCTCCCTCCTGCACCATCTCTCCATCCCTCCTGCATTCATCTGCTCTATCCTTCTATTTCTATACTCACTAGCTCGTGGCTCTGTGAGTAATCCAGAGATTACTACCTTTGAGGTCCTGTTTTTTAATCTCTCTCCTAGCTCCCTAAAATCTGCTTGCAGGACCTCATCCCTCTTTCTACCTATGTCGTTGATACCGATATGGACCACAACCTCTGGCCCCTCCCCCTCAGAATGTCCTGCAGCCACTCAGTGACATCCTTGACCCTGGCACTAGGGAGGCAACATACCATCCTGGAATCACATCTGCGGCTGCAGAAATGCCTGTCTGTTCCCCTAACTATTGAACCCCCTATCACTATTGCTTTCCTGATTTTCCTCCTCCCCCTTGTACAACTGAGCTACCCGTGGTGCCGTGCACTTGACTCTGGCTGTACTCCCCTGAGGAACCACCGCCCTCACCAGTACTGGTTGGAGAGCAAGATGCACTCAGGGGACTCC
This sequence comes from Somniosus microcephalus, assembly GCF_052327205.1. Lineage (NCBI taxonomy): Eukaryota > Metazoa > Chordata > Chondrichthyes > Squaliformes > Somniosidae > Somniosus > Somniosus microcephalus. The sequence continues at coordinate 267,742,645 of NC_140992.1, read as the reverse complement.
TGCACTACCTGCCTGGCATCTCCTTGTCTGTCTGACGGTCACCCATTCCCTCTCTACCTGCACACTCTTACGCTGCGGGGTGACCACCTCCTGAAACGTGCTATCCACAAAGCTCTCAGCCTCACGGATGCACTGCAGTGACGCCAGCTGCTGCTCAAGCTCCGAAACCCGGAGCTCAAGCTCCTACAGCTGACAACACTTCCTTCACACGTGGTTGTCCAGGACACAGGAAACATCCTGGAATTCCCAAATGGCAAAAGATGTGCATTCCACGGGGCTGAGGTGCCCTGCCGTGTCTCTATTTAATAGACCATTAACTAATTTAACAGAAACAATCTCAAGACTTAAAAAAAAATCAATCACCAATTTTTGATGTCAATGCTAGAGGAGAGGTGGGAGGAGCTGCTCTCAACATCAAGGCAATATTTTATCGAGTACGGCACCGAGGACCCCGATCAACATTGAAGTCAATGGGAAAGCCATCCAATGGCTGGATTCATACCTGACGCAAGGGAAGATGGTCATGGTTGTTGGAGACCAGTCATCACAGTCTCAGGGCATCACTGCAGGAGTTCCTCAGGGAACTGTCCAAGGCCCAACCATCTTCAGCTGCATCATTAATGACCTTCCCTCAATCATGGGGCCAGAAGAGGGACTGTTCATTGATGATGGTACAGTATTCAGCTTCATTCACAATGCCTCTGATAATAAAGGTGTGCAAAAACTACGGGTAGATCTTGACTTTGTGCGATACCATTGGGGGCCGTGCCTTCAGCCGCCTAGGCCCTAAGCTCTGGAATTCCCTCCCTAAACATCTTTGCCTCTCTACCTCTTTCTCCTCCTTTAAGGAGATTGGCACCCCATCCACCACCTTAAACATTCACTCCCTCCACCACTGGCGCACCGTGGCTGCAGTGTGTACCATCTACAAGATGCACTGCAGCAACTCGCCAAGGCTTCTTCGACAGCATCTCCCAAACCCGCAACCTCTACCACCTAGAAGGACAAGGGCAGCATGTGCATAGCAACACCATCAGCTTCAAATTCCCCTCCGAATCACAAACCAGCCTGACTTGGAAATATATCGCCGTTGCTTCATCGTCGCTGGGTCAAAATCCTGGAACTCCCTCCCTAACAGCACCGTGAGAATACCTTCACCATGCGGTTCAAGAAGGCGGCTCACCACCACCTTCTCAAGGGCAATTAGGGATGGGCAATAAATGTTGGCCTTGCCAGTGACGCCCACATCCCGGGAACAAATTTAAAAAAAAGATACTCCTTAAAACCTACCCCTTTGACTAAGCTTTTGGTCACCTGTCCTAATATCTTCTTATGTGGCTCAGTGTCCAATATTGTTTGATAATCGCTCCTGTGTAGCGCCTTTGGATGTTTTATTATGTTAAAGGTGCTATATAAATGCAAGTTGTTGTTGTTGTAGTTGTTGATAGCGCAAAATGGATGACAGTGAATCGGCAGCCTGTTATACATCTCTCGCAACTTCTCTTTCCATTGAAGTCAAGCGGGAGAGATGTAAAACGGGATGCCGACTCGCTATCATCCGTTATACGCTAACGCACAAAGTCAAGATCTACACCAAATATTTCAAATTTTTCATGGATCCGAACAAGTTATCAACACAAATTTCAGCTTGATCCAGACACCGGAGGCAAAAAAATTCCCCAGGAACTGTGAGCATAAAATACTGCCCACGACCAGCCCTACCACCCCCCACCCCCCCGGCACCCCTGCACTCCCTGCATCCCATCCCCCAGACTGATACCTGGGATGGCAGGAATGACGTATGAGGAGAGATTGGGTCGATTAGGCTTATATTCGCTGGAGTTTAGAAGAATGGGAGGGGTTCTCATTGAAACTTATAAAATTCTAACAGGACTAGACAGAATAGATGCAGGAAGGATGTTCCTGATGGCGGGGGAGTCCAGAACCAGGGGTCACAGTCTAAGGATAAGGGGTAAGCCATTTAGGACTGAGATGAGGAGGAATTTCTTCACCCAGAGAGTGGTGAACCTGTGGAATTCTCTACCACAGAAGGCAGTTGAGGCCAATTCATTAAATATATTCAAGAAGGAGTTAGATATATTTCTTAAGGCTAAATGGTTTAAGGGATATGGGGAGAAAGCAGGGACAGGGTACTGAATTTGGATGAACAGCCATGATCTCATTAAATGGCAGAACAGGCTCGAGGGGCCGAAAGGACTACTCCTGCTCCTATCTTCTATATTTCTATGAAAACAAAATAATAAGCCATGGTGAAGGATGTCAGCACTCGGTTTCACCATCAATCACTCCTCGATCAGCAGGAGCATAACTTTAATGTAAAGTCAATTCTCTCTACATTGCCCCCTTAATTTCCCACTGCATATATCCTTGTAGCGGCATTGGGGGAGCTAACCTGCATTGCCAATTCATGCCTAATTTTGGGCAGTCTTGTGTTATTGTCGCCAGGGCACCTCATACAGAAGAGACTTTCATCTCATTATACTGAGCTGGATTTGAATCTGTGTTGAAGAGGTGAAAAAACAGTGTGCTGACACTTTGCACTATCCAGTCTCTGAAGACTTAACTTTGGAGAACTTGCGAGCGCTGGATTATAATTATGAACTCCATCTAAGTAAACACTGGTGCAGGCAAGCCATGCGGAGCCTTGGGTGGCCACCTCGATAGGGAACAGGTGGGTGCACTGCCCTTCCCTGATGGACACAATCTTCAGCCGTCTATGCCCTAAGCTCTGGAATTCCCTCCCTAACTCTCTTCACTTCTCTTCCTGCCTTTAAGACCCTTGTTAAAACCCATCTCTGACGTAGCTTTTAGTCAACCTTCTTAATACCTCCTACTTTGGCTTGGCATACATTTTGTCTCTGATTACACTTCAGTGCGGTATTTGACAACATTTTCCACTTTAATGGTGTTGTATAAGTGCAAGTCTTTGATGATATGCATGGCTGACGTGTGAGACTCCCCACTGATGTGCAGAAGTGGCCCCGAGATGTTTTTGCCCCATCTGTCTGCAGTCTCAGCAGGTCCTGTCTGGAGAAAATGTGAAGTAATTTTTTTCCGAAGAAAAGGTGAGAAGCTTTTCAAATCAACAGAGGAATGAGAACAGCAATTAAGCAAAACCATTTTATGTGACTACAGCTGGAGTTCATCAATGGTTGATTAAACAAATAATTGTTTCAGTGCCAGTGAAACATCTCCAAATGAATTTTGATGAGCTGAGTCCCAAACGACCGCCTGGCAGATTGCAAGCCAAGCTCGTGCACCAAACAATTGGAATAGAATATACGAAGTCACCAAAATGACTGGTGCATTTGCTGTTTTTGCCCCAATTTTAAAATTCTCATTCTCTTGTTCAAATCCCTTCACAGCCTTACCCTTCCCTATCTCTGTAACCTCCTCCAGCCCTACAACCCTGTGTTCCTCTAACTCGGGCCTCTTGTGCATTCCCCACTTCCTTTTCTTCGAACGTAACAATTTTTAGGACCAGAACAAAGCCCAACAAGTCTCTCCTTATCACTGATCAACCCCAACCACCTACCTTCGCACCATATTCCTCAATCCCTTCAGGTTGTCTTCCAAACTGCCCCTCAAACTCAGGTATACCGGGCACATCAACTGCATTCTCTGTAGGATTCGCAAAATTGGACTTTATATTAATAAGGGTCAAATGGCAGAAGAGGCCATGATTTTATAGACTGTTTTAAAAGAAGCCCAGAAAAAGGGGCATACAAAATGGCCACCATTCCATGTGACCAACTTATTGGGACACTTTAAAATGGTTCCTGCGCAACCTCAGACAGATTTGTGGATTCAACCCAAAGCAAGTTCTGGAAGCCGTTTCTGAGAGAACGAAACCAGACCCACACGTAAGCATATGGATTAGATGCAGATCCAGTCAAGATCGGCCTGGAGACAGAGGACATCAAAATGTTGACCCAGACAAAAGGGGACAATTTCATATTCATGAGAACAGCACCCAGGACTAGATAACGAGATCAGCCAGCAGGCCATTAAAAACAATGAGGGTAATTCCAGACCAGAGATGGGCCTGTTACCAGCCGTTTAGGACATTTTAAATATAATAACTACCCCACGGTGCTCCCAGCCCGCCAAAAATAAAACAAAGACTAACCTGATTTTGGGCGGGAAGTGAAGCCTCTGGAAGAAAAGTATATCTGGAAGACTTTTTCGGCAGTTGGACACAGCAGCAAGCTCTCGGGACAGTCAGACACGCCAGGTTGGAGAGCTGGAAACACGCAGCTTGAATCCGGACACCCAGAAGAAGAAGGAGGCAATCGCAGGAGGAAGAAGAAAGCCAACATCGAAAAGGCCGTCTCGAAACCGGCGTCCCACCCCGGGGAAGCACATCGGGAGATCATCGACTGTCCCCGTGCCGTTGCCGGAACGAGAGGCCATCGACCCAGCTTGGGAGAAGAAACAAAAAAATAAAGGTCCCAAAAGAAGAAACCTTCCAGCCACCCCGGCTTGGGAGAAGAGATAAAAAGAAACTGAAGAAGCGATGGGAGCCAGCCCAAGGCTCCTCTAACCAGGGTCGAGCCGACGATCCTCGACCCCGCCGACATCCAGGCCCGCCAGTGTCCAGCCACCCCCGACCCCCACCTCAGGAGAGAGGTGTGGCACAGCTCGCAGGGGCTCCACGGTCCATGTGGAGACGAGACGCCTGAAAGGACCAAACACAGACTCGATTTCAAAACCTTTCACTTCCTAGTGGGATTGGTGAGCATGTTTCTGGTCCTTCACAATCAGATCTAGATAGGTTTAATAAGGGGGTGGATTTAAGGGTACAATTAACATGAGTTGTTGTCCCTCGATGTTCCGTGTGTTTCCTTATTTCATGATGATCTTTGTAGAGTATAAGATGCCTGTATTTGCTTTAGTTAGTACTGTGTCGTTATGATTTGTTTGTGTGTTTTTCCCTCCCATGTACTCCCTTATCTGCTTGCATTTGATTTGATATTTTTCCTTATGCAATAAAATTTCATTTTGTTTCATCAAACTTGGTCTACAAGAGTTTTCTCTACATTATAGTTCCTGCACCTAAGTCCAGAGTATAGAATCTAAGGGGCAAGTGGGTCGAACCACTCAAGGTTTTACTGTGCAAGAGAGAGAGGCCTCTAGAGAGAGAAACCTCAGGGAAACCTCTTGAGGAAAACCCCTTACATCTCCAGTAGCTCAGATCTCGACTCCATTACCCCTGGGCAAAAAGGTGCCTGGCGAAGTCTGGAGATGCTGAGGTGCGAGGGATTCCATTAATGTCACTGATGAAGACTCTGTTGTTCATCCACTGCCCCTCACACCAACGACATTGTTTCTGGGGAATAATTCATTTGGCAAGTCAAAAGACCTCAATCAGTCAACCAATCAACTGCTAGCAACAACGGCAAAGGGAATATACAAACATAGAAACATAGAAGATAGGAGCAGGAGTAGGCCATTCGTCCCCTCAAGCCTGCTCCGCCATTCAATGAGATCATGGCTGATCATCCAAATTCAGTACCCTGTCCCTGCTTTCTCCCCATATCACTTGATCCCTTTAGCCTTAAGGAATATACCTCACTCCTTCATGAATATATTTAATGAATTGGTCTCAACTGCCTTCTGTGGTAGAGAATTCCACAGGTTCACCACTCTCTGGGTGAAGAAATTCCTCCTCCTCTCTGTCCTAAATGGCTTACCCCTTATCCTTAGACTGTGACCCCTGGTTCTGGACTCCCCCGCCATCAGGAACATCCTTCCTGCATCTAGTCTGTCTAGTGCTGGACATACACACCGACTCAGTCATACGTAGGGCGAAGGGAACAGGCTATGGGCACTTCAGGTAGGCAACCGTGCATTAGAACTGGAAAGAAAAGATAAATGGGCATTTTAGTGAGTTTGGGAAAAATGAAGGAAAAAGTGGGGGGGTGGGGGGGGTTGTAAAAATCTACAGGTCAAAATCACAGGGCGAGAGTAAATGGGAGTAAATGACCTGAGAACTACTTAATAGAAAACTATTTGATGCTATAAAAGATCATCACTTGCTATTGTCTATCATTCTTGCCCTTCTCCTGAGCTTGTGGGTTTTATTAACCTTTTCCTTTTGGGCATACAATTCACAGGTCTTCTTGCCCTGCCATAATGATAGCAGCTTGGAATTAACTGCCACTAAAGAGGCTTATTTTAAAAATACGTACCGTGTCGGCCTTGCTCAGAGGTAGCACTCTTGCCTCTGATTAGTGTATATGCTGACTTTCACCCTCTCCCCCTTTTTCTTACTTTTTTTTTCTCCGAACTCACTAAAATGCCTGCTTATCTTTTATTTTCAATTAAGATAATGGGTGCCCTAGCTGAAGAGTTAAACAGATTATCCCGTTGCCATTCATGGGACCTTGCTGCGCGCAAAGTTTTTCTTCCTTTATGAGTTTGTACGTGACTGCTACTAACTGTGCTTTAGTATGTGACTACACACCAGGTCATTCCTAGTTCCCTTTGTATGTCCTTGCCACCATTGTAGGATAGAAAGAACTTGCATTTCTATAGCACCTTTCACACCCACTGGACGCCCCAAAGCGCTTTATAACCAATGAAGTACTTTATTGAAGTGTAGTCACTGTTGCAATGTAGGAAACGCAGCAGCCAATTTGTGCACAGCAAGCTCCCACAAACAGCAATGTGATAATTAGTGAAATAACAATAGAAAATGCTGGAAACACTCAGCAAATCAAGCAGCATCCGTGGAGAGTTAACTCGAAGAAGAGCAGGGGAGTTCTCCCCGGTGTCCTGGCCAATATTTATCCCTCAACCAACATAACAAAAACAGATTATCTGGTCATTATCACATTGCTGTTTGTGGGAGCTTGCTGTGCGCAAATTGGCTGCCGTGTGTAGTGTATGTACCCGTTTACCTTTAAGGGAATTATAGAATGTAACCGTTCGCCTTTAAGAGCACTACTTTAGGTGTGGCACTATTTGTTGGCTCATGTATACTGTAATACCGATAGTGACCACACCAGTATATAAGGGTTGTGATACGTTAACTAGGGCAGATTCGCCCGAACCTCTGAATAGTAAAGACCTGTTTTATTTGTTAATCTTGGAGTCTGTGTATTATTTGCAATACAACCCACAGACTTTACAATGGCGACGAGGCCGATCGTACCCTGCGGCAACAGTAGTTCCTAAGCAACTAAGGAGCGTCGAAGTGAGGCAACCGCCTTCGTCGTGCTGCTGGAAGAACACACGAGGCGGCAGCAACAGACAGGAAGCAGACTAGCAATGAAAGTTCATCAGCAACAGGCACAACTACCCTTTTACCACAGTGCGGAGTGCGTCAATCAACTAACAAAAGAAAGCAACCGGCGACCGCAACGACTGTGAGTAGGGGAAAGTGTGGAAAATATCCGGAGGATAAGGGCAGTGACCACCACGGTCGAGGGGGTGAAAAAGGCCGGACAGCGACCGGGATCACAAGGCGCGGTGGCGATAAATAAATAAATAACTAAATAACCCGCGAAGAATCAGCCGCAGCCGGGGAGGAAAGGGCCGGACTGCGGGAGGTCGGGGAGAGGCGTTTGAATCCGCTGAGCGAGAGCCCGAGAGGGAGCGAGCAAGAGCCGCGCGAGCGGGTGAGCCAGAGCCCGAGAGGGAGCGAGCAAGAGCCGCTTCGAGCGGGAGGCGCTTCGCGAGCCAGCGATCGCACCAGCGATAAGGGCCGAGAGCCGCTTCGGGCGAGAGGCGCAGCGCGGGCCATCGATCGCATCCAATGATAAGGGCCGGGCCGCTTTGAAGTGAGGGGCGCAGCCGGGCCATCGATCGCAATCCCTGATAAGGGCCGCACTCGGGCTGGTAGGGCAGAGTCGGCAGACACTGAAGGCGCGAGAGCCGCGGTGAACAGCACGGGCCATCGATCGCGGCGGAGATAAGGGCCGCACTCGGGCTGAAAGACAGCGTCGGGGGTCGGGTGAAGACCGCCAAGCGCGGGAAAACCGCCATTGAAGTGGGCGGGGAGAGCGAGAAGCGCGGGAAAGCCGCCATTTTTCGCGGGAAAACCGCCGGGGAAGAAGACAGAAGCGGGAAACCGCCATCTTAGAAAAATAATAAGAATTTAAAGAAATACTGGTGTTGTTCTCGAGAAGAGAAGAAGATGCCTAAGCGAGGAAATATTAATGATTTTGATGTTGAGATAGAGGACTGGGCCACGTATGTGGAACGCATAGGAATATATTGCAAAGCCAACGAAATTGAGGATGACGACAAGGCAATAACTTTGTTAAATTCGATGGGAGCAAAAACATACGGGCTCTTGAAACATCTAATAGCACCAGTTAAACCAGTGGACCAGACCTTCGAAGAGATCGTAGCAGTGCTGAAGGATCACTTGAACCCCACACCGTTGATGCTGGCTGAACGATTTAAATTTTACGCAAGAACCCAGAGGAAAGATGAAAGCAATGCGGAATACTTGGTCGAACTGCGTAAGTTAGCGAAATACTGCCAGTTTGGAGGGAATTTGACAGAGGCACTGCGGGACAAGTTCGTATGCGGCTTGGCCAAAGAAGGAACGCAGAAGCGACTTCTGGAAGAGGACGACCTCACACTGGACAGGGCTGTCCTCATAGCTTCATCGCACGAAGCTGCAGCGAAAGGAACGGCGGAAATGCAGCTAAAGGCGGCGGCACTCGGGGTGGACCAAATTACTGCAAGCACTTCCAAATGCTACCGTTGTGGAAAGACAACGCACGACCAGAATCAGTGCTGGTTTAAGAACCAAGAGTGCAGGAAATGTGGCAAACTGGGTCACATCGCGAAGGTATGCAGGTCCGGAAAGAAGACCAACAAGCAAAGGAAGCCACCACCACAAGAAAAGTACAACAAGGTGCATCAGGTGGCTGAAAAGAGTTCAGACGAACAAAATTCAGACTCAGACCCAAACAGCCAGGAGCGGGATAGTCTGAGAATCCACAATGTGGGTAAAGTAACTGATCTACAGACGATCTGGGTCACACTAAAAATAGCTGGAGTCCAAGTACGAATGGAGCTGGACACGGGATCAGCTGTATCAGTCATCAACCAAAAGGACTACCACCGGCTATTCTCTCACATACCCTTAAGAAATACTAAATTCGTATTACAGACATACACGGGGCATAATGTATACCCCATGGGAAAAATACGAGTCAAAGTGAGAGATAGGGGCAAAGAACACCCACGAATGAATCTGTACGTATTACCTGAGGGAGGGCCACCACTCCTAGGGCGGGAGTGGATGCAGAAAATAAACATGGAATGGCACTACCTAAAAACCATAGGGAAGGAGGACTCGGTGCAAGCTATCAGCTCAGATTCTGAAATGGATGATGATAAGACCAAGTCGAAAACGAAGACAGGCAGAAGGACTTATGGTACCAAGAAGAATAAAGCTGCAGAGCAGAACTCCAGGTTGACAGAGAATTCTGAGCCTGCTCAAGCTAAGGATTCATCCACGACGGAAGAACACCGAGCTCGGACTCAAACTTATGTCAAAGTACGACAACAATTAGAACAGTGGAGTGACCGTCTCGTACAAGAGATGAAAAATATGGAAAAGTTCTGGGACACCGAATGGGAGAACCTGGAAAGACAACAGAGGCAGCTGGCTCAAGCAGAGAGCGACCATAGAGCCATCGTGACCAATTACCGATCACATCTCCCTTATGCTGTTCAGGAGTTAGAATATTTGCATGATCTAGAGATACCGCATAAAGGCAAACCACGCTACACTGAGGATCTTGTTCTGCAATTGGAGACGGAGCTAGTGCAGGCAAGGTTAAGAGAAGCTGAATCGCAGTGTGCACTTAAAGAGATGCAGAAAAAAATCTTGGACATAGAAAAGAGAAACGCTTCTTTACCTGATGAGAATAATGTGGCCATGTTGCAAGAGGAGCTTATAGGGGCGAAACTGAAAGAAGCTAAGCAAAGGATGTTGGAACTTGAAACGCAGAACCAAATCAGCGGTAATCAGCTATGTCGAGCAGAGAAGGAGTGCAAGGGTCTACATGAGAAGGTGCAATATCTCTCAGCCCAAAATAAGGGACTACTCACTCAGTTAAATGAAAGTAAACGGGAAATGGCTGAGATGGACTGCAAGAATAAAGAAGAGTTGATGGCAGTGAGACTTCGAGAGGCAGATAGCATAGCAGCTTTGGCTGAACTCCAACAGGAAATTGCGAAAGAAGCAAATGAAGAGGAATCTTCAGGAAGCCAGGATTTTATTCCAGTTCTTCTCTACGACTCCTTACAAGCAGAGTGCGAGAAGTTGAAAAAACAGTATGAACAGGCCCAGACTACAATTCTGGAGGGGGTTAACTCGGCAACCTCCGAAAAGCTAGTTTCGTTGGAAGTATATGAACAACTAAAGGTTGAACATGAGCAAGAAGTCCAAAGGCTGCAGGAAATTCTTGAGGAGCTCAGGGCCAAGACAGACTCATCGGTAGAAGTTCCATACATAGATGAGGATGTAGAGGTGAAAGACATGGCAGAACTCATAAAAATATGGAAGGAAGCCCAAGACAAATATGAGGCGGCAATTACCGAGGTTGACCGACTTGAAGAACAGTTTCAACTGGGAATGGGCCCTGAACATGAGCTAGAGAGCATCGAGGCGCAACTTCTCCAAGCACTGGAAGCCAAAGTACAAGAGGAAGAGAAGGTGAAAGCATTGGAGAAAATGATGGATGAAATGGAGGAGTACGCTGAATTACGTCCAGGGGAACAGGAGAATGGGGAAACAGCTACTTCAGTAGAAGGATTAAATAGCCTGATAACGAAATCCCTGAAGGAAGGGAAAGGATTGAACGCACAAATGAGGCCAGGAGGGAAGGAAGGGCAGACATCCGAGGAAGAGCAGGATGAATATGATTGCTTGAAGAAGGTTTTTGACCTGTTGAGTGACACCGAATATTATGAGGATGTGGTCTGCCCAAATTGTGATGGGAACTCCCAAAGTGCTGAAATCCTGAGGAAGCACTTAAGGTCTAAGGAACATAGAGAGTTGGTGGCGCTACAGCGGGCTGCCGAGAAGATGGGAACTTCAAGAGTTGTAAAAAGGCAGAAAAGAAAAAGAAGAAGCCGAAGATAATAACTGTTTAAAATATTATTACTTCTACCTCAGGCCGAACACTACGAAGGGTGCTAAATTAGTAAAATAAAAATCCGGGGACATTATCAAGGCAGCCAGTGGGTTGTATAAGTCCGCACTGCTGGTGCAACAGGACGAAAGTACAAGCTGTTAAAAAGGTTATGGAGGAGTCACGTTTACCATGTGAACCGGCTACACCAAAAAGATGCTGTCTGGGACGAATTAATACCAGAGACTGAATTTATGAACTGTTCCCACAGAGACTGAACCTGTAAACTGTTTCCACTGAGAGCATGTTTGTAAATTGTTATATGACGTTGACTCCATCGAGAGTATATCTGCAAACTGTTTATATAAAGTTGAAGATTGTATGTTTAACGGGATTCTGTAAGTAAAAAGCTAAAAAGGGAGGATTGTAGTGTATGTACCCGTTTACCTTTAAGGGAATTATAGAATGTAACCGTTCGCCTTTAAGAGCACTACTTTAGGTGTGGCACTATTTGTTGGCTCATGTATACTGTAATACTGATAGTGACCACACCAGTATATAAGGGTTGTGATACGTTAACTGGGGCAGATTCGCCCGAACCTCTGAATAGTAAAGACCTGTTTTATTTGTTAATCTTGGAGTCTGTGTATTATTTGCAATACAACCCACAGACTTTACACCGTGTTTCCTACATTACAACAGTGACTACTCTTCAAAAAAGTATGTCATTGGTTGTAAAGCGCTTTGAGACGTCTGGTGGTCGTGAAAGGCGCTATAGAAATGCAAGTCTTTCTTTCTCTCTCCACAGCTGCTGCTTGACCTGCTGAGTGTTTCCAGCATTTTCTGTTGTTATTTCAGATTTCCAGCATCCGCAGTATTTTGCTATTGCGATATTGGTTGAAGGATAAATGTTGACCAGCACACCGGTTGAGAACTCCTCAGCTCTCCTTTGAATTAGTGCCAGTGAGATCTTTTACGTCCACCTGAGAGAGCAGACGGTGCCTTGGTTTAACGTCTCATCCGAAAAACAGCACCTCCGACAGTGCAGCGCTCCCTCAGCACTGCACTGGAGTGTCAGTCTAGATTTTTGTGAGACTTGAACCCACAACCTTCTGGACTCAGAGGCAAGAGTGCTACCAGTGAGCCACTGCTGACAGATATTGCAATTTTATTGGTTTAACTGACAGGCAGAGAACAGGAGCTGATGGCCATCAAGATATTTCAGTTTCCTAATTTCACGATTGAAAGTGTTCCAATGCACTTGTTCTGAGCGGAGACTGATGCACCTTTCTCTCCCCCACACGCACCACCCCCCAACTCCCAGTCATCAAGAGCACCCAACGGGTGATGCCCTGGATGAAGAGCATGATGGATCTTTCTTCCAAACCCAAGCTTCAAAAAGGCTCATCGGTTTATGCGCCTGGCGATCATTCCGCTATCTTCAGAATAGAAAAAAGTGAATGATTGGGAAATGGAGCTCCTGCCTTCGAAAGTCACTCTCTGGGAGGTGATTCCTGAGGTCAGGAGAGGTCCACCTCCAGATACAGGATGATACCATAAGGTCAATAGGGATATTGCCCATACAGTTTTCATAGCTGGCTCCTCTCAATTCAGTATCATCAGATCATACCACACAAAAAGTCAAAAAACAAAACGTTTGATCACCATGGTTGACATGGTAGCAGAGGAAAAAAGGCAAAACACTTTGATCCTGATCTTGACAGCAAATTAAGAGGCAATGTTGCTCAGCGCTTAATGTGAATCATTAAGGATGTTACTGAAACTGGCTCTTTGATGGGCCGGTAACTGCAGAGCAGGAAGTGCTGTCCCCCTACAATGCCTTTATCCACTCTACTTTCAAGTCAATGCAATGCATCATATAAAATGCAGTCATGACCTTGCACGCTCAAAGCTGACACAGCCACAAGCACAACTTGTTCAAATCCACCCCTCACCATCCTCAGCTCGCATGGGTAATGAGATGACTTTTTTTTTTAATTTAAATGTCAACGAGCGTGGCCTGGAGCTGAACAGATCAGTCATGCTGGGTCATCAGTTGTGCTGGAATTGGCCTCGGCTCCCCCTGCGAACTGTCAGTCGGTGCTCCCGCCCCTAGATGTTGGGTCAGGGCAGAACCAGGCGCGGTGGTGCAGCTCCGCCCATAGGCAAATAACGCACTCGTTTCCACATCATTACGCCTGTTTTAGGAGCATAAGACGGGCGCCAGGATGGCAGATTTAGCAGTGGGAAGGCTTACGCCGGATTCACGTGGGGTCCCGGGCCTCTGCTAAGTTTGGCACGGCCTTTATGTAGACACCCATGGCGGCCGCCTGGAATGAGCACGTGCCTCATTTTAATATTTGAAATGAGGCTCCTGTGCCCATTTGTGAAATTGGTTAAAAATAGTTGGAGCTTGTGCTACCGCAAACTTCACTTCAGGCTCTACTGCAGCCTAACCAGCGGGTCCTTAAAGATAGACCATGTAAGAAGCCTGCAGGTAATGTGGAGCCAGAAGGAGCAGGAGTGCCCAACCGCAGGAGTGGGCCCCCACTGAAAGACTGGCTGGCACCGGTGGCACACGCTTGCACCCCCCTCCCAATCTCCCCCGCCCAATCTCCCCCTCCTGATCGCCCCCTCCCGATCATTCCCTCCCAATCACCTCCCTCCCGATCACCCCCTCCCAATCACCCCCCCAATCATCCCCCTTCCCAATCGCACCCCCCATCACCTCCCATTCCCAATCGCCCCCTCCTGATTGCCCCACCTCCCAATTGACCCCCCTCCCAATCGCACCCCTGCCCCACCTCCCAATTGACCCCCCTCCCAATCGCAACCCTCCCAATCAACACCTTTCTGATCTCCCCCCTTGCCCCCTGCCCCTATCACACCCACTTCCTGATCACCTTTCCGATTGCCTCCCCCACAATCGACCCCCTTCCAATCACCAATCACCACCCTACAGATCGTCCCCCACTCCCAATTGCCACCCCCACAATCGCTTCCTCCCCTCCTGGACCTATCTGTGGGCCTCGGCTGCCGCGGACATGGGCCATATTTGGTCAAGCCCTGATTGACCGATTTGCACCCATCGTTCGCCTCAATTATGATGATGAGGTCCCGGGGCCTCTCCAGTCTGAGCACCTTGGCTGCGCACCGTGCAGGTCGTGCCCAGTGAAGAGCACTAATGAATTTAGGATTCACTGTTTCAATACAAGAATACAAGAGCAGGGGGGTTATGCTTCAACTGTATAAAACACTAGTTAGGCCACAGCTAGAGTACTGTGAGCAGTTCTGGTCACCACATTACAGGAAAGATGTGATTGCACTAGAGAGGGTATAGAGGAGATTTACCAGGATGTTGCTGGGAGTAGAGAATCTTAGCTATGAGGAAAGACTGGATAGGCTGGGTCTGTTTTCCTTGGAACAGAGGAGGCTGAGGGGAGACCTTATTGAGGTGTATAAAATTATGAGGGGCATAGATAATGTGGATAGAAAGGGCCTATTTCCCTTAGCAGAGGGGTCAAAAACCAGGGGGCACAGATTTAAAGTAATTGGGGGAAGGTTTAGAGGGGATTTGAGGGGAAATTTCTTCACCCAGAGAGTTGTGGGGGTCTGGAACTCACTGCCTAAAAGGGTGGTAGAGGCAGGAACCCTAACCACATTAAAAAAGTACTTGGATGTGCATTTGGGATGCTCTAACCTGCGGACACGATGGGCTGAAATGGCCTCCTTCCATGCTGTAACTTTCTATGATTCTATGATTCTATGTTTCAACAACAACCTGTATTTATATAGCGCCTTTAATGTAGTAAAACGTCCCAAGGCACTTCGTAGGAGCGATTATCAAACAAATTTGGCGCCGAGCAACATAAGGAGATATTAGGAGAGGTGACAGAGGTAGGTTTTAAGGAACGACTTAAAGGAGGAAAGAGAGGTAGAAAGGCAAAGATGTTTAAGAACATAAGAACATAAGAAATAAGAGCAACAGTAGGCCATATGGCCCCTCGAGCCTGCTCCGCCATTCAATAAGATCATGGCTGATCGTCCAAATTCAGTACCCTTTCCCTGCTTTCTCCTCATATCCCTTGATCCCTTTAGCCTTAAGAAATATATCTAACTCCTTCTTGAATATATTTAATGAATTGGCCTCAACTGTCTTCTGTGGTAGAGAATTCCATAGGTTCACCACTCTCTGGGTGAAGAAATTCCTCCTCATCTCTATCCTAAATGGCTTACCCCTTATCTTTAGACTGCGACCCCTGGTTCTGGACTCCCCTGCCATCGGGAACATCCTTCCTGCATCTAGTCTGTCGAGTCCTGTTAGAATTTTATAAGTTTCAATGAGATCCCCTCTCATTCATCTAAACTCCAGCGAGTACAAGCCCAATCGACCCAATCTCTCCTCATACGTCATTCCTGCCATCCCAGGTATCAGCCTGGTGAATCTTCGCTGCACTCCTTCCATGGCAAGAACATCCTTCCTCAGATAAGGCGACCAAAACTGCACACAATACTCAAGGTGTGGTCTCACCAAGGCCCTGTACAACTGCAGCAAGACATCCTTGTTCCTGTACTCGAATCCTCTCGCTACGAAGGCCAACATACTATTTGCCTTCTTAACCGCCTACTGCACCTGCATGCTTACCTTCAGCGATTGGTGCACAAGGACACCCAGGTCTCATTGCACTTCCCCTTCTCCCAATCTATTGCCGTTCAGATAATAATCTGCCTTCCTGTTTTTGCCACCAAAGTAGATAACCTCACATTTATCCATATTATACTGCATCTGCCATGCATCTGCCCAATCGCCCAACCTGTCCAAATCATACTGGAGTTTCTCTGCATCCTCCTCAGAGCACACACACCCACCCAGCTTTGTGTCATCTGCAAACTTGGAGATATTGCATCTAGTTCCCTCATCTAGATCATTAATATATATTGTGAATAGCTGGGGTCCTTGCACCGATCCCTGCGGTACCCCACTAGTCACTGCTTGCCACTCAGAATAAGACCCGTTTATTCCAACTCTTTGCTTCCTGTCTGCCAACCAGTTCTCTATCCAAGTCAGTACCTTGCCCCCAATCCCATGTGCTTTAACTTTACATGCTAATCTCTTATGCGGGACCTTATTGAAAGCCTTTTGAAAGTCCAAATACACCACATCCACTGGTTCTCCCTTATCTATTCTACCAGTTACATCCTCAAAAAATT
This sequence comes from Somniosus microcephalus, assembly GCF_052327205.1. Taxonomy (NCBI): domain Eukaryota; kingdom Metazoa; phylum Chordata; class Chondrichthyes; order Squaliformes; family Somniosidae; genus Somniosus; species Somniosus microcephalus. The sequence goes on along the minus strand of NC_140992.1, from coordinate 267,726,311 downwards.
CCAGTACTCCAGGTACAGCTCCTTCCTGTCCCAGAACTGGTGCCAGTGTCCCATGAAAAAGAACCCCTCTTTCCCACACCAGCCCTTTAGCCACGTGTTAATTCTCCTGATTTGTCTGCTTCTATGTCAATTTGCACATGGCTCGGGCAATAATCCAGAGATTATTACCCTCGAGGCCCTGCTTTTTAATTTAGAGCCTAACTCCAGATACTCTTTCAGCATGACCTCCTCCCTGTTCCTACCTATGTCATTTATTCCAACATGGACCACGACAACTGGATTTACCCCCTCTGTTTCCAAGCTCCTCTCCAGCCGCTGTGAGATAGCCCTTACCCTGGCACCGGGTAGGCAACACACCCTTCGGGATTCTCGTTCTTGGCTGCAGAGGACTCTATCTATCCCCCTAATTATAGAGCCCCCTATCACTACCACATTTCTATTCTGCTCTTCCCCCATTGAACAGCCTTCTGAGCCACGGTGCCTTGGTCTGCATTGTGGTTGTCCGCCCTGCAGTCTTTCTCCTTGTCCTCACAGGTAGCAAGTACATTGTACCTGTTGGACAGGATCAGTGTCTGTGGGACCTCCTTCTCAACCTCTCGTAAATCCCCACTACCTGGCTACCTAGCAATCACACCCTCCCCTTCCTGAACCTGTGCTTTCCTCTGGGGTGTGACTGCATTCTGGATAAAACTGTCCAGATATTCCTCCCCCTCCCTTATATGTCAGAGTGTCTCCAACTCACACTCCAGCTCAATGATTCTGAGCCGGGGAGATTCGAGATGGAGACATCTCCTGCAGACGTGTTTGCTCGGGACAGTCTCACCGTCCAGAAACTCCCACATACTGCAGTCCAGACACTCAATCTGCCCTGCCATATCTTAGTCTAACCTTATTTTATTTATTTAATTGGTTAACGTCTTTATTCAATGATTATTTATAGTTATATTAATTAGTTTAACTAGTTAAGCTATAAATTTAATACAGTACTTTGTAGTCTCCCGCACCTGGTTTAAACCACCATCCAATGTTAGCGAGAAAAGAGAGGGAAAAAAACCTTAATACTCACCAACCAATCACCTACCTGCTGTCCTGTGACGTCGCTCCTTGTTTTTTTGGAAATCGTCGAAGGTTCTGCCACCGCTGATCAATTAGGTCCGCGCTGCCCGGTCTCCCGCTGCTTTAAGTACCACCACCATTGATACCGCCTCCAATTAGGTCCGCGCTGCCTGGTCTCCCGCTGTTTAAATACCGCCGCCATTGATACCGCCTCCAATTAGGTCCGCGCTGCCTGGTCTCCCGCTGTTTAAATACCGCCGCCATTGATACCGCCTCCAATTAGGTCCGCGCTGCCTGGTGTCCCGCTGCTTTAAGTACCACCACCATTCATACCGCCTCCAATTAGGTCCGCGCTGCCTGGTCTCCCGCTGTTTAAATACCGCCGCCATTGATACCACCTCCAATTAGGTCCGCGCTGCCTGGTCTCCCACTGTTTAAATACCGCCGCCATTGATACCGCCTCCAATTAGGTCCGCGCTGCCTGGTGTCCCGCTGCTTTAAGTACCACCACCATTGATACCGCCTCCAATTAGGTCCGCGCTGCCTGGTCTCCCGCTGTTTAAATACCGCCGCCATTGATACCGCCTCCAATTAGGTCCGCGCTGCCTGGTCTCCCGCTGTTTAAATACCGCCGCCATTGATACCGCCTCCAATTAGGTCTGCGCTGCCTGGTGTCCCGCTGCTTTAAATACCACCGTCATTGATACCGCCTCCAATTAGGTCCACGCTGCCTGGTCTCCCGCTGTTTAAATACCGCCGCCATTGATACCGCCTCCAATTAGATTCGCGCTGCCCAGTCTCCCGCCGCTTTAAGTGCCGCCACTACTGATACCGCCAACTAATTGACTACCTTCTGTGTAACAACAACCTGAAGGGTCTCATGTTTATATGTATTTATTTGGTTACATCAATCATTTAAAGCTTCAATGAAGTTAATTTTATTGCTGAAAAGGAAATTAAATTAGTGCTGAGTTGGGAGAATGAAGAATAGTTCCTTCCATGTCACATTATCTGAGTAATCCATTTTGCAAACAGCACTTTTCTGTGCGAGTGGACCGTTATTCATAACCCCTAAATGCATCGGAAAACTGCATTTATGGCCTTGTGGACATGAATAATTTAGGGTCGCGGCACATTTTCTGAAATTACTAAATGCTGGCAGTTTGACCCGTACTCATTTTTAACAACTTGCGCATTTGTTTTGAAATGACGAGTGCGACTTTTGTGCTAATTTGGCAAGTTAACAATTACCGGATTACAAATGTTCAGCACTGTGCATCCTTAAACCATCAGATTGCTGGATAAGCCATCAAACAAAGATAAAATACTTCATTGTAGTCAACTGTGACTCAAAAGGCAAGGCTGGCACCTCGTAAAAAACAGAAATGTAATAGGTTTAAAATATACACTGTCCTTAAATCAAATTCCACCAATTATCAATTCATAAAGGCACAATGCATATTTTACTGCCTCTGTTTTTTTTAATCAAACGTATATACACGCTAAAATCCAAACTTCCTGGAGAAATAAATGATTGAACACCACAAAATTATGATGGCTTTTGATAGAGTGAATAAGGAGAAATTGTTTCCATTTACAGGGGGGTCGATAACCAAAGGACAGAGAGTTAAGATAATTGGCAACAGAACCGGGGGAGATAAAATAAAGAATTGCATTTATATAGCGCCTTTCACAAGCACCAGACATCCCAAAGCGCTTTACAGCCACTTTTGACGTGCAGTCACTGTTGTAATGTAGGAAACGCGGCAGCCAATTTGCGCACAGCAAGCTCCCACAAACAGCAATGTGATACAGGCCAGATAATCTGTTTTAGTGATGTTGATTGAGGGATAAGTATTGGCCTAGGAGACCGGGGAGAACTCCCCTGCTCTTCTTCGAAATAGTGTCATGGGATCTTTTACATCCACCTGAGAGAGCAGACGGGGCCTCAGGTTAACGGCTAATCTGAAAGACGGCACCTCCGACAGTGCAGCACTCACTCAGCACTGCACTGGAGTGTCAGCCGAGATTTTGTGCTCAATCTCTGGAGTGGGGCTTGAAGCCACAACCTTCTGACTCAGAGGCGAAGCTGCTGCCCACTGAGCCACGGCTGACATTTTGACATCAAGATGAGGAGACATTTTTTATGCAGCGAGTTGTTGTGATCTGGAATGCGCTGCCTGAAAGGGTGCTGGAAGCAGATTCAATAGTAACTTTCAAAGGGGAATTGGATAAATACTTGAAAAGGAAATATTTGTAGGATTGTGGGGAAAGGGCAGGGGGAAGTGGGACTAATTGGACGCTCTTTCAAAGAGCCGGCACAGGCATGATGGGCCGAATGGCCTCCTTCTCTGCTGTATGATTCTATGAAGGATGTGGTGAGAAGGCAGGTAAAATGGGGATGTGATCAAGCAAAAAGTGACAGTCTTGTTGAAGGCCTACTGGCCATTTCCTGTTCTTAAAAATTCTTAGGCCTAGAAATTCAGTTGGTAGCGCCAGCCGCTAGCGCCTTAAGAGGGCGATAAGTGGGGCGCAAAGCAGCTAGTGCCCAGGTGCGGCACAATCCGCACCTCTTGCGAACTTGAGTGAAGATTTAGTGGCGGCGTAAAACCACAACTCCCACACAGCTGCGCGCGCAGATCCTGATGTCATTTCACGGTGCAACGCACTTGGTGCGCCCCGAACCGGAACTTCAGTGGCGCCCCCCTGCTTTCCGCCTGGCGCTCCCAGTGGCTGGTTGAGTGGAACGGTTCCCAGTCGCCGTGGGGCTGGGGGGGGGCTGCTATTTAAAGGGGACTCTTCCTGCATTCTTTGTGGTAGCCATTTTTGGACCACTCCTTCTGTGTGAGAGAGAGAGAGATTTGCAGAGAGACAAAGGGAGAGAGCTTTCTGCATTGTCTCAGCGCTCGCACAGGTACTTCTGGCTTCAGCCCAGAGCTTTGCAGTTGGATTGATTTTTCAGTGCCTTAGCCTTGAGTGGCCACATATAATGGGGGCTGCAATGGGTGGAAACGTTGGGTTTCTCCATTGCATTGAGAGGGCTCAGAGACGCCGAGAGAGAGTGCCAATCATGGCCAGACAGAGGAGGGCCAACAGGCATCGGCACAGGAGGCCTTACCCTCCCAGGGTATACCGCCAGCACTTCTCCTACCTCAACATGTCTGAGGGGCAGTGCATTCAGAGGTTTCGATTCAGAAGGGAGGTGGTCACTGAGATCTGCCACCTGCTTCAGAGAGATCAGCAGCCTCAGCTGAGGAGCAGGACGTCTCTGTCGGTGGCAGTGAAGGTGACAGTGGCTCTCAACTTCTATGCCACCAGCTCTTTCCAATCCGCTACTGGGGACATTGCCAATGTCTCCCAGTTTGCGGTGCATTGCTGCATCTGCCAGGTCACGAATGCCCTCTTCAAAAGGAGACGTCAGTACATTTCCTTCCCCATGACCCTAGACAAGCAGCAAGAGCGTGCAATGGGATTTGCAAGAATAGCGGGCTTCCCCATGGTCCAGGGCACCATTGACTGCACGCATGTGGCTTTGCGGGCGCCTCTAGAGAATGCTGAGGATTACCGCAACCGGAAGGGGTTCCATTCGTTGAACGTGCAGTTGGTGTGTGACCACAGGCAGCTGATACTAGCTGTCAATGCCCGCTTTCCAGGCAGCAGCCACGATGCCTTCATCCTGCGGCAGACTTCTGTGGCAGACCTTTTCGAAGCCCCGGCTCACCCAGGAGGCTGGCTTCTCGGGGACAAGGACTATCCTTTGTGCACCTGGCTGATGACCCCGCTCCGTGCGCCCAGCACCCCTGCTGAAGAGCGATACAATGACAGCCATCAAGCGACCAGGAACATCATTGAGCACACAATCGGCATGCTAAAGCAATGGTTCCGCTGAATGGACCATTCTGGGGGAGCCCTTCAGTACTCGCCTGAACGAGTCTCCCATTTCGTTGTAGTGTGCTGCATGCTGCACAACCTGGCTATCTTCAGGGCTCAGCCACTGCCAGCAGACATTGGAGGACCACCAGAGGAGGAAGAGGAGGAGGAGGAGGAGGAGCACCAAGACGGGAGGGAAGCACAAAGTGCAAGGGCCGTCCGTCAGCGGCTTATTGCAAGTCGGTTCTAGGCCCCCTCTCAGGGAATGGCTTGTGCCATTGAAAGAACATGAATGGACCCGCTCCGCAAACCCTGAGCTGATCAAGGCAACAAATAGTTCAAAGGGCAAACATGCACAATCTGAATAAAGACAATTATTTATTTAACAAACTCTGTGCCCTTCCCGCATGACAAACAAATACAGAGAAACCCCCCAAAAAACATTCAGACACATAACTGGCTCTCACAACCTGGAGACAATGAACAAAAGAGTTAAACAAAAATGACCATGATCCTCGGCCTTCACAAAAAAAACACAGCATTTTGCCACACCTCCTACTTTTTGGCCTGCGAGGGTGATCTGCCTCGCTTGCGAGATTGGCCCCTTCCCGCCCTGCAGCTCTTCCGCAATGAGACCCCAGTGGCTGCAGCAAGGCTGGGAGAAGGCTGCTGAGGGTCAGATAGTGATTCGGCAGATGCCCTTGGGGGACGGCCTGGACCAGCTCTGGGCCTGGAGGGCCTGGCTGCTGACTGCTCCAACTCTGCTTGGGCAGCAGCAGTCTGTCCTACGGGTGGTGGCAGCTGCAGTGGAGGAGTGACAGTGTTAGCAGCAGGATGCTGCCAACCTGACAGAGCACAGGCACTCCCTGGTCGGACGAGACACTGGCACTCGCACGGGGCAGCACTGAAGCATGCACAGCAATCTGCTGAAGCACAGACTGCTGGCCTGCTGCAGCGCGGCGACGGCCCCGGCGAATCCTGCCCGATCCAGCGAGGGTGGCAGCAATTAGTGCTCGTGTGACCCTGATCTGTGTCTGCATCAGACCAGCCAGTGACTGCATGGCACGACTAAGCACTTGGCTGGAAGCCGCCTGTGCTGCCCCGAATTCCTGTACACTCCTTGCCAGTGACTCTATGGAGTCAGGCATCCTTGCCACTGCAGCCATGAGCTTAGTGTGCCTGCGCTCAGCCTAGGCGCCCATTTCAGCAAGGAGCCGCACCTCCCCTGCGCTCACTGTAGCAGGGCTGGAGGCCACACTCTCCCTCTGGGGAGAAGGCCACCGAGCTTCCCTACCACCCCCCCCCCCCCCCGGCGTTGCTGCAGCCCGCTGGGCCCCGGAGCTTCACCCTCCTCAGACCCTTCCCCCCTGCTCCCCTCCAGGGAAGACGTGTCCCCATCGTGGCCATGGGCTGCCTCGGCTGAGGGTGGCACTGATGTTCCGGCTTCCTTTTCCTCCTCCTCGCCTTCCGATTCACTCACAGTGGCAGCTTGAGGGCCCGCCTCCTCACCTGGCGAATCAGCATCTGAAAGCAGGGAGGTACAAGAGTTGCTTCAGCGTGAGGACAGGGCAGCAACGAGGGAGGCATGAGTGCTGCAATGCACTGCATTGGTTCGATAGTGGCAAAGGATGCTGGTGTGAGGCACAAGTGGAAAGAGAGATCTTTTTAGTCCATACCGCCACGTTCTCCTTAATTTCCATGGGCTTCCATCTTCTTAACAAATGATCACTAGCCTCGGGTGTTGCTCCAACACGGGTGTGACAGGGATTCCATAAGGGGCAAGTTCATCAGCCTCAAGCAGGAGGGAAAATGCTGCATAACCTGAGCTGAGACTCTGCACAACTACAGGCCGAGGAGCCTCTCAGGTGACAATGTGGCAGCTCTGAAGAGCAAGAAAGCAAGGAAGAAGAAAGGCCACTTGGCTTCTTTGAGCTTGTCTCTGTCCACAGACCAGTCTGTTCTACCCTGCGCTCTTCTGAACTCATTCGATCTTCTGAGGAACACATTTTGTTTCCTGTACCCTTTCCCCCAAGATTCAATCAAGCAAAATTCCTTGGATGTCTATCTAACCTATACAGGAAACTCTCTTTTTACCGGCACCTAAATATCCGGAAATCTCTCTTAACTGGCAAAATTCAGGAGTAGGTTCAGGTAAGTTTTACTATGTATCAGTGGCCGTGTAACCGGGGTTCCTGGATCTGTGGCCGTGTAACCGGGGCTCCTGCACAAGTGCCGTGTACGGGGCTCTCGTACCTTGTTAAGTATACCTCTCTGTAATCCAGACTTTTTGATCAACCGGCACCACATCGGCCCCGTCGGTGCCAGATAAAAAAGAGTTTCCTGTATTAACTTTTAGCCTTGTCGGGCCCGACAGCCCCGGATTCCCAGGAGTCATCCTGTTCCATGAAATTCTTCTAGTGATACTTATAATCCTCAATCTCATCCTTAATTAGATATTGACTTGGCTTATCCCTTTCCAAAGACCAGTCGATCACCTGTGGTGCTTCACAGGGTGAGTCGAGACCAAATGTAATCTTCATGTGAAGCAGGGTTAGAAGCTGGGGATAATTGGAACAGAATGTGCAGTCATAATTCAGTCTCCATTTTAAACTCGTTAGTTCTGTATGGATTTTGATATGTTCACTATAAGTGACTGTGTCTGCGTTGACCTTTTACGACTGTCAATAAAAAACAGGTGAGGTAATTAGCTGTCTTCAAATTTCAACTTAAGTTTTTTTATTGAGAATTGAAGTATCATCACATGGAGAAATACATTCTGCTGCTCCCTTTCACCTTCTCTCTCTGATTCCAGTCTCTCTCACACCCTTTCTTTCTCAGCCCCTCTCATTCTCTCTCTTCCCCCTCACTCTCTCTGATCCCAGTCTCTCTCTCTCACCCTCTTTCTCTCTGATCTCAGGCGCTCTCTCCTTCTCTCCCTCTCCCTCTCACTCTCTGTCTCACATCTCAGTTTCTCTCTCTCACCCCCTCTCTCTCTGATCTGTCTTGCTCTCTCTCCCCCTCTCCGTCTCACACTCGCATCCTCACTCTTTCTCTCTCACCCGCTCGCTCTGATCCCAGTCTCTCTCTCTCACCCTCCCTCGCTGATCCTAGTCTCTCGCTCTCTCTCTCTCACCCTCTCTTTGATCTCAGTCACTTTATCTCCCCCTCTAGCTTGTGCTAGTCATTTATTCAGCCATGTTGACTTGTATACAGTAGCCATGTTGACTCTCTCGACCAGTGCCTCGTGTTAAACAAGACAACCCATATAGATGTAGCCCACTACTAAAACATACAGCTACACCTAGTGTACCATTCTAGAATGACATGTTACTGCATATCATTACATCCCCCTTCCTTTGAGGTTAAACAAAATCAATATCAATCAACTTTCAAGAAAATGATATCAGTAACACTTTTGTTAGTGCTCTATAAACCTTCAAATGAACTTGTTTTTTTTTTACATAATGACACAAACATTTTTTTTAAACATCTTCACAACAGTCAACACACCTTCAAAGCTTTACTTTATGAACTCTAAGCTTTTCATTCTTTTATTATAGTTTTCTTTGTACTCAAAGATTAAGTCTGTCAGGCTTTTTTACTTCACGTGTGGATCTTCTCAGCACAGGTAAGTCTGATGTGTTTTCATGAGAGCCTATATGTGTTTGTGTTAGATTGTTCTGGTGGTGAGTGACAAGATTCAGTTGCGGCATTGTCATCGATTTGCTCTTGGATAGTTTCTTGTGTTTTCAGGAGGGAACGGCGGTTCCTCCTGAGAATCTGTCCTTCCTCAGTTCTAACAGTGTATGACCTTGGTCCTACTTCCTCAAGAACTGTAGCTTTCCTGTTCCATGCATTTGGATCCTCAATCCTGACAACATCATCCCTTGTCAATGGTTTCATAGTTTTGGATGACTTGTCATAGTGTGATTTCAGTTTCAGCTTTAACAGTTGAAGTCTCTGTCTCAGTTCCTTACTCTGCTTTTCTTTTGCACAGCAGGGTAGCGTGGTGCGCAACTTGCGACCCATTAGGAGTTCAGCAGGTGAAGAACCAGAGTCTAAAGGTAAGGCTCGGTAGCTCAGCAGGGCGAGATAAGGATCAGACTTGCTTTCTGTCGCTTTCTTCAGTAGCTGCTTGAGAACTTGAACACCTTTCTCTGCCTTACCATTCGACTGAGCATACAGAGGACTGGATGTGATGTGCTGAAAGTCATAATGTGCTGCAAACTGTTGCCACTCCTTACAGTTGAAGCACGGACTATTGTCGCTAACGGCAATCCTGGGAATCCCATGTCTGGCGAAGATGGATTTAACATGCATTATGACACTGCTTGCTGATGTGCTTGAGAGCAGCGCCATCTCAGGATAGTTAGAATAGTAGTCAATCACTAATAGATAGTCTTTACCATTCAAATGAAAAAGGCCCATACCAACCTTTTGCCATGGTGCTGTTGGTAAGTCAGCTACTATCATTGGTTCCTTTGCTTGTTTGTTTTGGTGTTTCTGACATGTCTCACATTTGCCTATCATGTTTTCAATGTCCTTATTTATGCCAGGCCAATAAACAGTGTCTCTTGCTCTCCTTTTGCATTTTTCAATTCCGAGGTGTCCCTCATGAATCCTTTTGAGCATGTCTCGACGTAGAGCCTGTGGAATGACTATTCTGTTCTGTCTTAGTAATAGTCCACTTGCGACACTCAACTCTGACCTGATGTGATAGTACTTTGGACAGGAACCTTTTTGCCAACCATGATGAATGTTCTCTATTACTGTTTGTAACACTGTGGCCTAGAAATTGAGTTTGCGCTGCGCCAGGGCTTTAGCGCCGGAAGTTAGCGCCGGCGCTAAGTCCCTTTGCGCGCGCCAAAAATTCAGTAGCGCCGCGCCCAAACGGCTGCCGGCGCTACTGAAGGGTTTTAGCGCCTGAAAACTGGCGCAACGCGCCGCATTGCGGCGCTATTCCGGCGCTGCGGCGCCCGCTGCGGTGCGGCAGGCTCGGGAAGTGCAGGCCTCCTCCTTCCGTTAAGGAGGAGCTGCCTGCACCCGGCCGCGGCCCGCGCAAATCTCTTCAAAAATGAGCCTGGCACCTCGGACAAGTGCCGGGCTTGCATCTGTTCCGGGGGGGGGGCGGGGGGAGAAGTCCGGGGAGGGAGCTGCGGGCAGGCGGCCAGCGGGAAAGCGGCCGACCGCCGCGCCTCCTTAAAGCGCCGGCGCAGACTCCGGCAACACTCGTTTGCCAGAGTCTTAGTTGCGGCTGCCACTGGCGAGGCGGCCGCAACTGAATTTCGGCTTGGGGCCGGATTACCACGGCAACCGGGACGCTGCGCACACCGATGACGTCATCGGTGCCGGCGCAGCGCTACCGGTCTACCGCCGCGGAAGGGCCCCAGGCAATTTAGGAACCGGCGCCAATTGCAGCACTAGGCCCTCTAGCGCCGCAAAATCGGTGCTAAGGGCACTGAATTTCTAGGCCTGTATCTTTTACTGTTTCTTCTGCTATTTGCTTTGATTTTGTGTCTGACACGGGCAGCGCAGCAGTGACCATACTCACATGAACATCCACGTCTTCCTCAGTATAGCTCACATGACTCATTGTGGGTGCTCGAGATAGTGCATCTGCTAACACTATGGCCCCGATTTTCTGGCCGCCGTCGGGCGGCTTTTCATGCGGCCGGGGGCCGAAAATCGGTGAAAAAGCGGGTCGGGACCCCCCCCGCCTGATTCCCCGCCCCGTCCGACTTTCGGGCTGCCATTTCCACGTGCCCCGCTTCAGTCCTGGCCGCCGCTGGCGGGACTGGCCGTCGGAGCACTAACAAGCAATTATCTGCTTGTTGAAGTGGATTTTCCCGTGCCGTTGCGACTTTGGGGCTTTCCCCACCTGAAACCCGTCTGCGGGGAACCCCGCTGCTGAGAGCTGGCGTGAAAACAGCTGGCTTGCTTGCTTGCAGCAGCAGGTCGCTGAGGGCTGAAGAGATTTAAATAGGCAGCATGTGCAGGCTGCAGGACCTTGTTGATCAAGGCTTGGGGAAACTTTTTGAAGCCTTAGGAGCAGCTGTAGAAAGTTGGAGCCTCACACACTTCTCCAGTGTGAGCTCCTGGGAAGACCCTCTCACCACCCTAACTCAGTGCCCCCTCAACGGAGGCATCTGCCAGAAGCATGGGAGGCCTTTGGTACCTTCCCTTCCTGGCATTAGAGGATCTCCAACAGCAGAGGTGGCAGCAGCAGAACCAGGAGCACCAGGCTGCTGCTCACTCACCTGAAGCTGCACAGGCCAGAAGGGGCTAGCGCATGGAAGTGGCTTGAGAGCACTTTGCTGCGCTTTAGGGGGCCAGTGGGACCCGTTTCTGGACTGGCAGTCCTACTCAGAAGGACTTCCATGAAGATCTGGTTTCTCTGTTCAACAGATGGCCAATGCTCCTCAAGAGATGTCATTCTCTTATGAGCACTCACCATGTTTTCCGTACCCTGGCGAGTTATCTCCTGCATGGAGGTTGCCAACCTTTCCATGGTGATGCATTCATGTGCCAATGACTCCACAAAGGCTCTGCTCATGGTCGCTATGGACTCCTCTATTCGCTCCAAACTCGCAGCGACCCTGGAGACAAAACCTGCCAGAGACTCCTGCATCTGTGCATGGAAATCCATCACCTCTTCTCTTGCGGATGGACCCAGAGGCAGAGGGTCGACATGCAGCGCAGCTGAGCTGAGCTGGCAGAGTCCTGCGCCCTCCGACGAGGACTCTCCACTGCTGTCCCTGTCTCCAGAATCTGCTGAGGCTCACTTGTGAGCTGTGAAACACCAGGTGACAACACTACTCTATGTCCCGAAGGTCCCCCCGAGGTGTGAGTGTCTGCGCTGGTGCTGGGTACGCTTACTCTGGGGCTTCATCTGAGGAGTCTGGCTGCAGAGCCTCTTCCTCCTCCACAGTGAGGACGGGGGCTCTGGATGGCACTGTGGGTGAGTAAAGGAAGGAGTTAGAGATGTAATGCCAAGGCTCTTCTGGTGACTCCCAGCGAGTTGGCATCTTCTGACACCTGCATCCATGCAGCATTGGTCTCAGTGGGAGGCCTCTTCCTCCCTGACCTAGGGAAGAGGACCTCCCTGTGGGCCCTTACCCCATCCAATAATGCCGACAGTGAAGCATCGTCGAATTTGGAGGCAGCTCGGAGTCTGGCACTGGCCACAGCTGCTGTAGGCTCCTCTGCCATCCTGTATGGTTCATTTGGAAGCCTTCAGAGGATGCAGTGCTTGCTATGGACCTTGAAAGCACCACAAATGATGACATCATACTGTGGGGATTTCTGACTCGAATTGGACAATTAGCAAGGCTTCCCACATGCTGGGAATTAATTGGCCACTTGAGGGAAAATTGCGTGGAGCTGGCTGACACTTTTTTTATGTGTGTCAGAAACCCCACATTCGGGGAAATCTGACCATTCCCCACACAAGCTGAAAATCGGGGCCATATGTGTTTGCCTGGTGTGTAGATCAGTTCAAAGTCATATCTTTGCAGCTTCATCATGAGTCGTTGAATCCTTGGAGACATCTTATTCAGGTTTTTTTTTACGATGGCAACCAGTGGGCAGTGGTCTGTCTCAACTGTAAAGGTGGGAAGTCCATATATGTAGCCATGGAACCTTTCTAGTCCAACTGCCAAGCCTAGACATTCCTTTTCAATCTGGGCATATCGACACTCAGAATCAGCCATAGACCTGGAGGCATAGGCAACAGGCTTCCAATCTTCACCCTCTGCTTGTAGCAAGACCGCACCTAGGCCATCTTTTGATGCATCCGTTGACACTTTGATTCTCTTTGTTGGGTCAAAGAAGGTGAGTACAGTTGTGGTTGTCAGCACTGTTTTGAGGTTCATCCACTCTTGTTCATGTCTTTCTGTCCATGCGAACTCATTTGTTTTGTGTAGCAGGTCTCGCAGACAGGCTGTCTTGGCTGACAAGTTAGGAATGAACTTTCCAATGAAGTTTATCATCCCCATGATGCGTAGCACTCCTTTTTTGTCAGTGGGTCGGGGCATGTTGAGTATGGCGTTTACTTTTTCCATATCTGGCTCTATTCCTTTACCAGATAGATTATCTCCTAGGAAAGTGACTTCCTGGACGCCAAACTGACACTTGGCTTTGTTGAGCTTCAGTCCATTCCGGCGTATGCTCTGTAGCACTTTAGTCAGTCTCTCATTGTGTTCTTTCAGTGTGGAGCCCCAGATGATGATGTCATCAACATAGACCCGAACTCCTTTCAGACCTTCAATTATGTGTTCCATCGCTCTATGAAAGATTTCAGATGCAGTTATTATCCCGAAAGGCATTCTGAGGAAACAATACCTGCCAAATGGTGTGTTGAAGGTACAGTATTTGGTGCTCTCTTCATCCAGTTTTAGTTGCCAAAATCCTTGTGAGGCATCGAGCTTTGTGAAGTATCTGGCACCTGACATTTCACTGGTGATTTCTTCTTGCTTGGGAATCTGGTAGTGTTCACGTTTTATGTTTGCATTTAAGTCCTTTGGATCCATGCATACTCTTAGATCATTGTTCTTTTTCTTTACACATACCATGGAGTTAACCCAGTCTGTTGGCTCTTCGACTTTCCTGATGACTCCTAGTGTGGTCATTCTGTCCAGTTCTTTCTTGAGCCGGTCATGCAGGGGTGCTGGAACTCTCCGTGGAGCATGTACCACTGTCTGAGCATCCTCCTTTAGCTGGATCTTGTAAGTGAATGGTAGAACCCCAAATCCTTTGAACACATCCTGGAAATTACTCACTACAGAATCCATTGAGTCATCTGGTCTGCTTATGGCACAGTTTATACGGTAGACTCTCTTGACCAGTTCTAAGTCCTCACAAGCTTTGTCACCTAGTAGTGAATCAAGTCCTTCAGCCACAACAGAAAACATGAGATGATGCACTTTGTCTTTGACTGTCACTTTAAGTCTGCATACACCTAAGCTACCTATTTTCTGTCCATTATAGTTCTTCAGTAGTACTGACTTTTTCTGTATTTTGGGCTTTTCTTTCATATTTTTAATGTCACTCATACTGATTAAGTTTGCTTTTGCCCCAGTGTCTAGTTTCAATGTAACTAATGCTCCATTTACCTGCAGTGGCATCATCCATTTGTCCTCTTTTACTGCATTAACTTTATGTTCAGTATTGCCCATTCCTGAGGGCTGCACATTTTCTGTATCCTTTTCTATGTTGTCACATGACACCATTCCTACAAAAAATGTCTCACTTAAATCAGTGTCCTCTTTTACTGCATTAACTTTATGTTCTTTCTTTGTTTTTACTTTTGAAAAGCATTGTTTGGCAAAGTGATTCTTTCCATTACATTTTGTGCACATTTTCCCAAACGCTGGGCATTGTCTTGACTGGTGCTGGTAACCACAGCGTTTACAATTGAAAGTTCCATCCTCTGATTGCTTTGCATCCCTCTTCTGCCCACGTTTCTTCCCCTTGCAGGACACAGCACCGACAGTTGCACTGTCACTCACTACAGTTGCACCATTATTAATTTCACTGAAAGCCTTTGCGTGCTGCTGAGCTAGCTCACTGGCATGGCATATTTTCACAGCATCCTCCAATGTTAGTTCGGTTTCTGTCAACAGACATTCCCTGACCATTTTATCATGAATACCAAACACAATCTGGTCACGAATCATGGATGATTTCAGTTCAGAGAAATTACATGTCTGTGCTTTCAGTTTCAGATCGGTCACAAAGCTATCAAAAGTCTCATTTTGCTGCTGTGTCAGTGAACGGAACACGTACCTCTCATAGGTCTCGTTCTTTTTGGGAGAACAATGTGTAGCAAACTTCTTTAGCATGTCGTCCATTTTTTCTCTGTCCTCCTCTTGATCAAATACAAATGTATTAAATACCTCTATCGCCTGCGGGCCTGCAACCGTGAGCAGCAACGCTATTTTCCTTGCATCTGGCTTCGTACTGAACCCGATGGCGGCAATGTAGAGTTCGAATTGTTGTTTGAAAGTCCACCAATTGCAGTCGACATTCCCCGTGAGTTTCAAACCATCTGGTGGCTTCAAATTCTCCATGTCATGTTTCGCAATATTCAGCAGATATTACCACTCCTGGTACCATGTTATGTTCATAAATAAATAGACGTTTTTATTATGAACAGCTAGCTTGTGCTAGTCATTTATTCAGCCATGTTGACTTGTATACAGTAGCCATGTTGACTCTCTCGACCAGTGCCTCATGTTAAACAAGACAACCCATATAGATGTAGCCCACTACTAAAACATACAGCTATACCTAGTGTGCCATTCTAGAATGACATGTTACTGCATATCATTACATCTCCCTCTCACCTTCTCTGATCTCAGTCATTCTCTCCCCCTCTCCCTCTCACCCTTTCTCTCTGATCCCAGTCTCTCTCTCTCTCTCACACTTTCTCTCCGATCCCAGTCTCTGTCTCTCTCTCTTTCTCTCTTACCCTCTCTCTCTCTCTCACAGTTTCTCTCCAATCCCAGTCTTTGTCTCTCTCTCTCTCACCCTCTCTCTCTGATCCCAGTCTCTCTCTCTCTCACACTTTCTCTCCGATCCCAGCCTCTGTCTCTCTCTCTCTCTCTCTTACCCTCTCTCTCTCTCTCTCACACACTTTCTCTCCAATCCCAGTCTCTGTCTCTCTCTCTCTCTCTCTCTTACCCTCTCTCTCTCTCTCTCTCTCTCACACTTTCTCTCCAATCCCAGCCTCTGTCTCTCTCTCTCTCTCTCTTACCCTCTCTCTCTCTCTCTCTCACACTTTCTCTCCAATCCCAGTCTCTGTCTCTCTCTCTCTCTCTCTCTTACCCTCTCTCTCTCTCTCTCTCACACTTTCTCTCCAATCCCAGTCTTTGTCTCTCTCTCTCTCTCTCACCCTCTCTCTTTCTCTGATCCCAGTCGCTCGCTCTCTCCCCTACTTTTTGTCAAGTTTATAGAACTCAAAACAAAGTCTACAACCAGGTATAATCAGAACAAGGTCATTTTTTCTTTCTGTCTCTCTTTCATAAACACACACAGAGCTTCTCTATTTAATTTTATCACAGTAAAGCTTTTGAAATATATCATCTTGCTTTTCAAATAATCTGGAAAAAAACCTTTTGAGCAGAAAATGCGAGAAGCTAAAGAAAATCTAGCTGACTGAATGGTATTGGGGCCTTCTGGGAAAAGTACACAATCCAAATTCAAAGTCTGACCAAAAATATCAATGCCATTGCCCAGGCTTTGGGGAGGAGGCCGAGGCTTTCAAGTAAGGACTTTAATGAAAGCATTAAAAGACACAAAATACAATTCAGTCGATAAATTTAACATGTTATCATACAACTAGCCGAGGCATAGAATATAAGAGCAGGGAGGTTATGCTTGAACTGTATAAAACACTAGTTAGGTCACAGCTAGAATACTGCGAGCAGTTCTGGTCACCACATTACAGGAAAGATGTGATTGCACTAGAGAGGGTACAGAGGAGATTTACCAGGATGTTGCCAGGACTGGAGAATTTTAGCTATGAGGAAAGATTGGATAGGCTGGAGTTGTTTTCTTTGGAACAGAGGAGGCTGAGGGGAGACTTGATTGAGGTATGTAAAATTATGAGGGGTCCAGATAGAGTGGATAGGAAGGACCTATTTCCCTTAGCAGACAGGTCAATAACCAGGGGGCATAAATTTAAAGTAATTGGTAGAAGAATTAGAGGAAAGTTGAGGGGAACTTTTTCACCCAGAGGGTGGTGGGGGTCTGGACTCACTGCCAGAAAGAGTTGTAGAGGCAGAAACCCTCAACACATTTAAAAAGTACTTGGATATGCACTTGAAGTGTCATATAAGAGTACAAATACACAAATCACTGAAAGTTGCGACACAAGTTAGCAAGGCCATAAAAAAACCAAACCAGGCACTAGGGTTTATTTCTAGAGATATAGGCCTAGAAATTCAGTATCGCCACGTTTGGGGCGCTGCAGCCGGGCGTTCACTAAATTTAGCGACCGGCGCAACTTTGCGCCACCTTCGCCGAAATTCAGTTGCATCGCCTCAAGAGGTTGCTGCTGCGCTAAAGCAGGCGGTGCACGACTATCATAAGGCGCTAAGCCGGCGAGCTAAGGCGCTACCACCGAGGGCGGGCTGTGCTTCAGCAGGTTGCTGCGCATGCTGCAGTGCTGGCCCGTGCGAGTGCCAGTGTATCAGCCGACCAAGGAGTGCCTGTGCTCTGTCATGTTGGCAGCATTCCTGCAGCCAACACTGTCACTCCTCCACTGCAGCTGCCACCACCCGTAGGACAGACTGCTGCCGCCCAAGCAGAGTTGGAGCAGTCAGCAGCCAGGCCCTCCAAGCCCAGAGCTGGTCCAGGCCGTCCCCCAAGGGCATCTGCCATCTCACCTCAGCAGCCTTCCCCCAGCCTTGCTGCAGCCACTGGGGTCCTATTGAGGAGGAGCTGCAGGGCGGGAAGGGGCCACTCGTGGAAGCGAGGCAGATCACCCTCGCAGAGGAAAAAGTAGAAGGTGTGGCCAAATGTTTTTTTTATATATGAAGGCCGAGAAGGTTTTTTTTACATATGAAGGCCGAGAATGTTTTTATATATGAAGGCCGAGAATGTTGTGTTTGTTTTATATATGAGGGCCGAGAATGTTGTGTTTGTTTTTTATATGAGGGCCGAGAATGTTGTGTTTGTTTTATATATGAGGGCCGAGAATGTTGTGTTTGTTTTTTATATGAGGGCCGAGAATGTTGTGTTTGTTTTATATATGAGGGCCGAGAATGTTGTGTTTGTTTTATATATGAGGGCCGAGAATGTTGTGTTTGTTTTTTGTATGAAGGCCGAGGATCATGGTCATTTTTGTTTAACTGTTTTTTTCATTTTCTCAAGGTTGTGAGAGCCAGTTATGTCTCTGACTGTTTTTTGGGGGGTTTATCTGAATTTGTTTGTCATGCGGGAAGGGCACAGAGTTTGCACAATAAAAAAATTTCTTTATTCACATTGTCCATGTTTGCACTTTGAACTATTTGTTGCCTTGACCGACTGAAGTTTTGCGGAGTGGTTCCATTCATGTTCTTTCATTGGCACAAGCCATTCCCTGAGAGGGGGTCTAGAACCGAGTTGCAATAATCTGCCGACGGACAGCCCTTGCACTTTATGCCTCCCTCCCGTCTTGGTGCTCCTCCTCCTCCTCCTCCTCCTCCTCTTCTGGTGGTTCTCCAATGTCTGCTGGCAGTGGCTGAGTCCTGAGGATAGCCAGGTTGTGCAGCATGCAGCACACTACAACGAAATGGGAGACTCGCTCAGGCGAGTACTGTAGGGCTCCTCCGAAATGGTCCAGACAGCGGAACCATTGCTTGAGCACGCCGATTGTGTGCTCAATGATGTTCCTGGTAGCTTGATGGCTGTCATTGTATCGTTCTTCAGCAGGGGTGCTGGGCGCACGGACCGGGGTCATCAGCCAGGTGCACAAAGGATAGCCCTTGTCCCCGAGAAGCCATCCTCCTGGGTGAGCCGGGGCTTCGAAAATGTCTGCCACAGAAGTCTGGCGCAGGATGAAGGCATCGTGGCTGCTGCCTGGAAAGCGGGCATTGACAGCTAGTATGAGCTGCCTGTGGTCACACACCAACTGGACGTTGAGCGAATGGTAGCCCTTCCGGTTGCGGTAATCCTCGGCATTCTGGAGAGGTGCCCGCAAAGCCACATGCGTGCAGTCAATGGCGCCCTGGACCATGGGGAAGCCCGCTATTGTTCCAAATCCCATTGCACGCTCTTGCTGCTTGTCCAGGGTCATGGGTTGGAGATGTACTGACGTCTCCTTCTGAAGAGGGCATTGGTCACCTGGCGGATGCAGCAATGTACCGCAAACTGGGAGATGTTGGCAATGTCCCCAGTCGCGGATTGGAAGGAGCCGGTGGCATAGAAGTTGAGAGCCACCGTCACCTTCACTGCCACCGACAGAGACATCCTGCTCCTCAGCTGTGGCTGTAAATCTCTGCGAAGCAGATGGCAGATCTCAGTGACCACCTCCCTTCTGAATCGTAGCCTCCGAACACACTGCTCCTCAGACATGTTCAGATATGAGAACTGCTTGCGGTATACCCTGGGTGGGTAAGGCCTCCTGTGCCGACGCCTGTTGGCCCTTCTCCATCTGGCCATGACTGGCACTCTCTCACGGCGTCTCTGAGCCCTTTGAATGCAATGCAGAAAGCCAACGTTTCCACCCATTGCAGCCCCCATTATATGTGGCGACTCAAGGCTATGGCACTGAAAGTTAAATCCAAGTGCAAAGCTCTGGCCTGAAGCCAGAAGTACCTGTGCGAGCACTGAGTCAAAGCAGAAAGCTCTCTCCCTTTGTCTCTCTCCAAATATCTGTCTCTCACACAGAAGGATTGGCACAAAATGGCTGCCACTTATAATGCAGGAGGAGTCTCCTTTAAATAATGCCCCCCCCGCGCCCTGCAGCAACTGGGAACCGTTCCACTCTACTAGTTGCTGGGGGCGCCAGGCGCACAGAAGGGGGGCGCCACTGAAGTTCCGGTTCGGGGCGCACCAAGGGCGTTGCACCATGAAATGACGTCAGGATCTGCGCGCGCAGCTGAGCGGGCGGTGCGGTTTTGCGCCGCCGCTAAATCTTGAGTGAAGTTCACGAGAGGCGCAGATCGCGCCACGCCTGGGCGCTAGCTGCTTAGCGCCCCACTTCTCCTTCTCCTAAGGCGCTAGCAGCTGGCGCTAACAACTGAATTTCTAGGCCTTAGAGTACTGGGTACAGTTCCGATCACCATATTATAAAAAGGATATAGAGGCACTGGAGAGGGTGCAGAGGATATTTACAAGGATGATACCAGAAATGCGAGGGTATACTTATCGGGAAAGGATGAACCGGCTGGGTCTCTTTTCTCTTGAAAAAGAAGGTTGAGGGGTGACCTAATAGAGGTCTTTAAAATGATGAAAAATTTTGATAGAATGGATACAGAGGGAAGAGCATAACTAAAGGCCATCAATATAATATAGTCACCAAGAAATCAAATAGGAAATTCAGCAGAAACTTTTTTACCCAAAGAGTGGTGAGAATGTGGAACTCGCTACCACAGAGAGTGGTTGAAGCGAATAGTATAGATGCATTTATGGGGAGGCTAGACAAGCATATGAGGGAGGAGGGAATAGAGGCTATGCTGATAGATCTGGATGAGGAAAGATGGGAGGAGGCTCATGTGGAGTATAAACGCCAGCATGGACTGGTTGGGCCAAATGGCCTGTTTCTGTGCCATATATCCGATGTAATCCTGTTCCTGGGACTAGGGACAGGGTCACTGGCCAAGGCTTGTGAAAGCTAAGCAGAGCCAGGCCTGGTTTAGTACCTGGAGGGGTGACCATCAGGGAAGACCAGGTGCAGAAGGTCACAGAAGGAACCCCAAGGAGGGGCAGTTGGTGAGAAGGTCATGGAAAGAGCCCCAAGGAGGGGCGGTTGATGAGAAGGTCACAGAAAGAGCCCCAAGGAGGGGCAGTTGGTGAGAAGGTCACAGAAAGAGTCCCAAGGAGGGGCGGTTCGTGAGAAGGTCACGGAAAGAGCCCCAAGGAGGGGCAGTTGGTGAGAAGGTCACAGGAGGGGCGGCTGGTGAGCAGGCCCGGGCGTTGGGCTGAAGATTGTCGGAATGGTGGAAATGGAATGGCGGCGCGCACAGATGCAGCGGCTTTGCTTCTCCCAGGACAGTGCTATTTACATTAATGTTAATGTTATTTGTACTGGACTCATGGCAGCTTGCAAGATCACATTTTGTTGTTCATGTACTTGTGCATTGTACAATGACAATAAAGTTGAATTATTATTATTATGTAACATACAAGGTTATGGAGCAAGAGCTGGAAAGTGGGATTAGGCTGGATAGCTCATTTTTGGCCGGCACAGACACGATGGGCTGAATGGCCTCCTTCTGTGCTGTAAATTTCTATGATTCTATGATTCTATAATATGATCACTTTTGATTAAAAAACTCGTTACATCTTTATTTTCAGCTTTAGAAATGTCAGGTACTATGAAAAAAAATGGCAGGTGAAAAAAATTTCAGGAAACATTTTGAGTGATTTGTGGGAACCCAGTGGCCAAATAGCCCAATCAGAGCAACATGTTTACATAGCAAAACCCCAGTCTAAATGTGAACATACGTATTTATAATAGAAAAAAACTGAC
Organism: Somniosus microcephalus; assembly: GCF_052327205.1. Lineage (NCBI taxonomy): Eukaryota > Metazoa > Chordata > Chondrichthyes > Squaliformes > Somniosidae > Somniosus > Somniosus microcephalus. Next base: position 267,705,211 of record NC_140992.1, on the reverse strand, counting down.
ACAAAAAACGTGTGGGGAAAAAAACCTGACAACAGGAAGTAAAGTGGTACAGATAGGAATTGTGAAAAGAAAAAAAGAAATGTGCAAAGGAAGGCGGTAAAGGGAAGGGAAAAGGGAAAGGGAATGGGAAGGGAAGGGAATGAGAAAGAAAGGAGAAAGACAAAAAGAGAGAAAGAAAGAAAGACAGATTTGCATTTATATAGCGCCTTTCACAACCTCAGGACGTCCCAAAGTGCTTTACAGCCAATGAAGTACTTCTTGAGATAGAAAGATATTAATCAGTATGATATGCTGGGCAAGGCCTGGTCTTCTAGATTCATTAGATCACTTTGACTTAAATCACTTTTGTTGTATATTTTCTTTCCTTTCTTCCCCAAGCTTCCCATTTTCTCCTCTCCACCCCTCTAGTTCCATGTCTGAGCTTGAATAGTGACTGCTGGCGATCTAATCAGTTCGACGCAAGTCCTCAATTGATGCCCACACACCCCACACATTTCCCAGCAAGAGTCACTGGACCGCAACCAGGAGAGGGAACTACGGGCAAGTTTCTGCATTACCCACAGTCAATTGACAGAATCCGAACCCGGCTTCCAAGTGGCAATCATGAGGTCGCACTAAGTAAAAGCCAAGGCATTCCCTCAGCTCCTGTTTGGACGCTGCTTTGGAACTCTCAATAGCAAACTGGATTTTCCACCTCCTTTGTACATTGGCATTGAAGCCAATACCTGCACCCCAACAGCTCGCCAGGCTGATAGCAGAGGTACCTATCCTTAGAGCTGCGCAGAGGAATGCAATTGTCACAAGTTAAAATAGTCCATTTGCTATCATTCTACATAGCATTATTCAACAGCACCAACAACTTGGATTTATATAGCGCCTTTAACATAGTAAAATGTCCCAAACTGCTTCACAGCAGCGTTATCAGACAGAACTGACACCGAGCCCCATGAGGAGATATTGGGGCAGATGGCCAAAAGCTTGCTCCAAGATATAGGCTTTAAGGAGCATCTTAAACGATGAGAGGCGGAGAGGCGGAGAGGTTTAGAGAGGGGATTCCAGAGTTTAGGGCCCAGGCAGCTGAAGGCACAGCCGCCAATGGCGGAGCGATTGAAGTTGGGGCTGCGCAAGAGGCCAGAATTGGAGGAGCGCAGAGACCTCGGAGGGTGGTAGGGCTGGAGGAGGTTCAATTGAAATAAAGAATAACAAGGAATTGCAAGTTTACATTTTAAAAAGAAAACTTTAATTTGAACCCAAAAGCAGAATTACTTACAAAAGAAAGATTTGCTGCTTGGCCTAACAATAGCTACAATAGGACTTTCTGGAAGCAGAAATCTTTTAAATAATACATTTCGAATTAATCGCACAATGCATTATTTATTGCGTACTGTTAGTTGTTTATGAAACTGAATCGGTATTAGAACGAATTTTTTTTAAATATTATTCCAATCTTGTTTTTGCTGTAGTGGGATATTTAAGAAACATTTAACATATCTGGTCAGCTCTGGAATCACAAGATACTGTCCTGAGAAGATAGCCTCTAATTGGTTTTGCTAACACTGATAGGATATCTAGCTCCTACCAGCATGTCAGATGCCACCTATCCCCGAAGGTACTGCGTTTTTCATCGCATTGCCCGAGTCAGGCACCAGGCATCATACTTCAGCCATGACTAAATCATAACGACGTTATCTGCGCTCTTTTCTAAGTCTTGTCACATCAAGGCAGCCAACGCATTAGGTATCAAGGCCTCGGTAGGCATGTGAAGATGAATGTAGTCAGATTGCTTCAAAGGACTGCGCCGACTCTAAGGGGAGAGATTAGGTGGCTTTATGCGGAAGTATGTTTGTGCTTAAAAAACTTGAGGAGGAACTGGAATAGTAAAAGTACTCCTCCATTGGCAATCTTCTAATCTCCAAATACACCACCCTACACACATTTAAGGGGAAGCTAGATAAGCACATGAGGGAGAAAGGAATAGAAGGAGATGCTGATAGGGTCAGATGAAGCAGTGTGGGAGGAGGCTCGTGTGGAGCATAAACAGCGGCATGGACCTGTTGGGCTGAATGGCTGTTGTTTCTGTCTGTGCGATGGATGCTATGGCCCCGATATTTACTGGGGCGGGATTTCCAAGCTGGGGAGAGGAGTTCTGGTCGAAATCCGGGTTTGACTCCACAGCCTGCACGTTTTGTTTGAAACCGGATCCCCGCCCCGGAAGCCAGCCTGATTGATAGACTTGGCTCCCTGTCGGGCGGGGAACGCTGCAGCAGAGGTCGCAGCCCCAGGAGCAGGTACGGTCGTGCTTAGAGAATGCGGGGTGTTGGGGTGGGGTCCGATCGCGGGGAGAGAAGTAGGTTAGCTGGGGGTGGGGGGGGGTGCGCCGGGAGGAAGCACTCCTGCGCCTCCTGGCCCACAGGCACAGCTGGAAAGGCACTTAGCTCTTCCACGCAGCAGTCCTCGCCTCCCTTGAGCTGCTTCTCCAGTCCATCCAGGCAACTGAAGTCCCTCATCCCTGGAAACATTCTTGTAAATCTTTTCTGCACCCTCTCTAAGGCCTTCATATCCTTCCTAAAGTCCAGTGCCCAGAACTGGACACAATACTCCAGTTGAGGCCGAACCAGTGTTTTAGAAAGGTTCGTCATAACTTCCTTACTTTTGTACTCTATGGGGTAGATTTTGGCGAACCTGTCGGGAAGAAGGCGGGACTTCCCCTTTCGAGTTTCTGACCCGCCTACTTCAACGTCCGGCCAATCCGCTCGATTTTCCCTTGATTAACCTTGTTGAGCCCGCCCAGCGGGCTCAGCAGGCCAATTAAGGGCCACCCGGCAACAGGTGACGTCACAGACTGCAATTTCATCTGTCAAGAGATCTTGGCAGATGAAATATCAGTGTTTTACAGCTGTTTGAAGCTGTCAAACACTTACACTCTGATTTCTAACATGAGTCATTCTGCACAGACTCAGTTTGTAGTGTATGTGCCTTTAAGTCAGAACTACTTTTACAGCTCCTGTATACTGTAGTACCGGCAGTGACCACACCGGTATATAAGCTTTGCGCATGCCTCTGTACCCCCAGTCTTGAGACTCCCCTCCTCCAGTAAAGACCTGTTTATTGTTAATGTACAGCATCCGTGTGATTATTTAATAACAGCATACCCTCTGAATCACGGATCCAACAGTGGCGATGAGTGTCGATTCGAATCTACCAGCAACATAAAAAAAAAAAATAGTCGAAGCCAGGAACACGGGCGTCGACCACGAGCAACCGCACAGCCATCAAGCAGAGATTGAACTTCGCAGGGGAGGCTGTGGAGAGCCGGGCTTGCTTCCCCAGCCACGACGAGCAGCAAGAGACCGACGACAGGTCCAGCGCAGACCCTTCCCGAGCAGCGGCGGCTGGAGCCGACCGACGGCAGAGAGAAAGCCGAGCAGCGTTGACGGGGTAAGACAGAGGGTGAAGAACGCAGGGCGCAGCCGGGGATTGAACACCGAGCGCCGTCGAGAAAAAGAAAACGAACCGGAGAGAGAGAGGGTAAAGAAACAGCCGGGTTCTAGACTGAGCAGCGTCGAAGAAAAAAAGAAGAACGCGCAGAGCACAGCCAGGGCTCACGGGCTGAACAGGGTCCGCGGGGCAAAGAAAGGGGAGTGCGGGAGACGCCATTGAGCCGCGGAGAAGAAGGAAGAGCGCGGGAGATGCCATTTTTAGAAGCCGCAGCGGAGAAGAAGGGCGAGCGCGGGAAGGAAGGAAAGCGCGGGAGACGCCATTTTGTGCCAGCGGAGAAGAAGGGGAAGCACGGGGGGTGCCATTGGTGATAGTTAACGCACAACCAAGGATGCCGAAGAGTGGCAGTATCTCTACGTTCGACAATGAAGTCGAAGATTGGGCGACATATGTGGAACGTATTGAGGTGCACTGCAGGGCGAATGAAGTGCCAGATGCTAATAAAGCACTGGTTCTTTTAAATTCCATGGGTGCAAAAACTTATGGGTTACTGCAAAATCTAATAACCCCAGAGAAGCCGGTAAACAAGAATTTTGAAAGCATAGTAGAAATCCTACAGGACCACTTAAACCCCACACCACTGCTGATAGCAGAACGATTTAAGTTCCATAAAAGGAACCAACACAAAGACAAAAGCAATGCTGAGTACCTAACGGAACTGCGCAAGCTATCGAAACACTGCCAGTTTGGAGCGGGACTAGCAGATACGTTAAGGGACAAGTTTGTGTGTGGGCTACAAAGTGAAGTAACCCAGAAACGGCTTCTATCAGAAAAGGATCTTACGCTGGACAAAGCTTTCAGTATGGCAGTATCACATGAAGCAGCCGCAAGGGACGCTGCAGAGATACAACGGAGGCCACAAGAATATGGCACCAATGAAATGTCCTATGGAACAGGGAAGTGCTATCGCTGCGGCAGAACAACACATGACCAGAAAGATTGTTGGTTCAAGGACCAAGTGTGCAGACAGTGTGGGAAAGCAGGACACATAGCAAGAGTCTGCAGGTCTGGGAAGAAACCCAACAGTAAGAAATCTCCACAGGAGAAGTACAAAAAGGTACACCAGGTGATGGACAGTGGTTCAGACGAACAGAAAAGTGACACAGACTCCGGAAGCAAGGAGCTGGGTTGTCTGAAACTACATAAGGTAACCGAAATGAAGGATCACCAGACTATCTGGGTTACACTCAATATAGACGGAGTCCAAGTGAAAATGGAATTGGACACAGGGTCAGCTCTAACAGTCATAAATCAAAGAGACTACAAGCGGCTATTTTCACACATACCCTTGAAAGCTACAGAGATTGTCTTGAAGACGTATACGGGGCAAAAAGTCTACCCCACAGGAAAAATAAGGGTGAAAGTGACATATAAAGGCCAGGAAATACCTAAAATGGATATATATGTATTGCCAGATGGAGGACCACCACTGCTAGGACGTGAATGGATCCGGAAGGTACAATTAGATTGGCATTCCATATAGGCACTGAAGGTTGAGGCCAAAAAGGATGACGACGTCACACCTGGACAACTGTCAAAAATGCTAACTGTCGCAAAAGAAGTGTTCCAGGAGGGACTAGGAACACTAAAAGGAATAACAGCAACGATTAAAATAGAGGAAAATGCAAGCCCAAAGTTTCTGAAGGCCAGACCAGTGCCTTATGCGATCAGACCAGCTGTGGAAGCAGAGCTGGAAGGGTTGGAACGTTCAGGAGTACTGTCCAAAGTGGACTGGAGCGAGTGGGCTACAACCATCGTTCCTGTAATGAAGAGGTCGTTGAGTAATATGCCTGGGGAACCAAAGAAGGTTCGCATCTGTGGGGATTTTAAGGTGACAGTGAACCCAGTCCTTCACACGGTACAACATCCGCTTCCATGAATTGAGGATATTTTCGCCTCGCTATCTGGAGTTAAACGCTTCACCAAAATTGATCTAGCCCAGGCGTACTTGCAAATGGAGGTACAAGAAGCTTCGAAACAATACCTTACGATCAACACTCATATAGGTCTCTATCAATACAACCGGCTGGTGTTTGGAGTAGCCTCGGCTCCAGCTATCTGGCAAAGGGCGATGGATCAGGTCCTGCAAGGGATTCCAGGGACCCAGTGTTATTTGGACGACATCTTGGTCACGGGCGAAAATGACAGTGATCACCTCGCCAACTTGGAGAAGGTGCTCACCAGGTTAAAGGAGTATGGGCTACGAGCTAATCGCCACAAGTGCGAGTTTTTCCAGAAACAGATCTCGTATTGTGGCCACGTCATCGATGAAGAGGGGTTACATAAGTCCCCTGATAAGATTGAGGCAGTAGTCAAGGCTCCAGCACCGGAAAATGTGTCACAACTGAGGTCGTTCCTCGGGCTGGTAAACTACTACCACAAGTTCTTACCAAATTTGTCTGCGGTATTACACCCACTGAACACCCGACTGCAAACAGGGGTACCATGGAAGTGGGATGACGAACGTAGACGAGCTTTCCAGAAGTGTAAAGTATTGATCACATCAAAAGAGGTGTTGGCCCATTTCAACACAGCACTACCAATTCGTTTGGCATGTGATGCATCACCTTATGGTATTGGAGCGGTGCTGTCGCACAAATTCCCAGACGGGTTGGAGAGGCCAGTAGCCTTTGCGTCTAGGTCACTAACCTCAGCCGAGCGCAACTACGCCCAGATTGACAGGGAGGCCCTCAGCCTAGTATGGGGAGTAAAAAAATTCAACCACTATCTGCATGGGCAAAAGTTCACCTTGCTGACTGACCACCAACCACTTGTCTCCATCTTTAATCCAAAGAAGGGCGTTCCAGTGATGACTGCACAGCGGTTACAAAGATGGTCCCTGCTTCTTGGGGCGAATCAATATGAAATAGAATATAAAGGCATGAAACAGCATGGGAACGCTGATGGGCTATTGCGCCTGCCACTGCCTACTGTGGAGGAAGCACCAGCAGTGGACCCTATCGAGATATTTTATTCATCAATAATTGAACGATTGCCAGTAACCAACGCGGATATAGAGAAGAAGACCCGAAATGATCCGACGCTATCGCAGGAATATGAATTGACGGTGAGGGGATGGCCAACACATGGCGACTCACTGTTGCCAGCATTCTCATCCAGAAGAGAACAGCTGTCAGTATGCCAGGGGACAGTGATTTGTGGATTCAGAGTGGTGATTCCACCCAAGTTAAGGGAGAGAGTGCTAAATGAGCTACATGAAGGTCATCTGGGGGGAGTGAAAATGAAAAGCCTTGCTAGGGCTTATGTGTGGTGGCCGGGAATCGATCAACAAATCGAAGACCTAACTAAGAGCTGCTTAGGATGCCAGAAGGTCCAAAATGCACCACCACATGCCCCTCTACACCCATGGGAGTGGCCCTCCTCTCCATGGCAACAGGTGCATATTGATTTCGCTGGTCCATTCATGGACTCAATGTTCTTAATAGCAGTGGATGCTCATTCAAAGTGGCCTGAGGTGATAAAAATGTCTTCAACCACTACAGAGAAATCGATTGCAGTCCTACGGACCATATTTGCCAGAAATGGTTTGCCAGAGCAGATTTGCTCTGATAATGGACCACAGTTTGTGTCCGACGAGTTCCAAAAATTTATGAAAAGGAATGGGATAAGGCATTACACATCCGCCCCGTATCATCCAGCCACAAATGGATTGGCTGAGAGGTTCGTACAAACCTTTAAGAAGGCGATAAAGGCCATGTGCGACGATGAAATTCCACTACAGCATAAGGTGGACAATTTCTTATTAGCCTACCGAAACGCGACACATGCAGTTACCAACCAGACCCCGGCCATGATGTTCTTTAACCGAAGGTTGAGATCTCATCTGGACTTGCTCAGACCAAATGTGCGAAGAAATGTTGAGGACAAACAATTCCAGCACATCAATGAAAAGCCGACAAGGAGCTTCAATGTAGGGCAACCAGTCTTGGCCCATGACTATCGAACAGAGAAATGGCAACCCGGAATGATATGTACAAGGCAGCGGCCATTAATGTACACAGTGGATGTCGGGGAGAACATTGTGAGACGCCACGTCGATCAGATCTTAGCATCACAGGAACGCGTCAACCCCATGTCTCGAGTACCTGGGGATGAACCCGACATACCGGTAGCATCTACTTCAGACCCAGTAGCAGTGGAACCCGATGAACTACCCGATGAAAAGGGGTCAGAATCGCCTCTGCACCAAGAACAAGAACCTCCGGAAAGGCACTATCCCGAAAGGGTCAGGAAGCCGCCCCAAAGACTGAATCTATAAATGGACTTTTGTTGTTTAATGTACATGTTGAAATGTTAATTGTTATTTGAATATTAGGGGTATTACTAATCTAAAAGGGGAGGAATTGTAGTGTATGTGCCTTTAAGTCAGAACTACTTTTACAGCTCCTGTATACTGTAGTACCGGCAGTGACCACACCGGTATATAAGCTTTGCGCATGCCTCTGTACCCCCAGTCTTGAGACTCCCCTCCTCCAGTAAAGACCTGTTTATTATTAATGTACAGCATCCGTGTGATTACTTAATAACAGCATACCCTCTGAGTCACGGATCCAACACAGTTAGAACTGTCACCAGCACTCAAAGCTGAAGTATGTCACTTTTGACAGATCGCAGCCGTTCAACTTTAAGTTCCGGCTGACTGATGGGCTCCCGACGGCTACAGGAAGAAAGGCTGTGAAGGTAAGTACAGGTAAGTTAAAGTTCTTTACACACTTTAGACACACCAAACACACTTACCTTTGCACTCATGCACCCATCACTCACCTGAGCGCCGACATCGCGACCCCTCTAACACCTTCAACCCGACGGCCCGCCGCGCCAACCTGGCGTGGTTTGGAGCCGTCGGGAAACCCACACGAAACCCCTCAAAATAGGGATTGGGCTAAAAACTGCCTGTTAACTACCTGTTAACAGACAGTTAATTGGCACTAATCCCCTTCCCGCCTGGTTTCGGCGGGTCCCAGTGCGGGGCGGGTACCCGCCGCCCCTGAAATTTATGTGGGGCGGGGTTTTCGGCAGGATGGTGTCGGGACCCCCGAATTCGGGATTTCCCCCCACACGCCTGAAACCCCACCTGACGGCTCCCCGAAAATCTAGCCCTGTGCCTCTATTTATGAAGCCCAGGATCCCGTAAGCTTTTTTAACCGCTTTCTCAACCTGCCCTGCCACCTTCAACGATTTGTACACATATACCCCCAGGTCTCACTGCTCATGCACCCACTTTAGGATTGTACCCTTTCTCTTATATTGCCTCTCCTCTTTCTGCCTACCAAAATGTATCATTAATTAACTGAATTTAAATTCCCCAGCTGCTGTGGTGGGATTATGAACTCTTTATCTTCAGATCATTAGTCCAGGCCTCTAGGATCACTAATGCAATAGCAAAATACTGCGGATGCTGGAAATCTGAAATAACAACAGAAAATGCTGGAAGCACTCCGCAGGCCAGGCAACATTCGTGGAGAGAGAAACAGAGTTAACGTTTCAGGTCAGTGACCCTTCGTCAGAACTGGAAAAAGTTAGGGATGTAACAGGTTTTCAGCAGGCGCTGAGGCAGGGTAGGGGAGGAAGGAATTAAAGGAAACGTCTGTGCTAGGATGGGAGGCAGGAGAAATTAATCGTTGCAAATGGGGATGACAGAATCATCAACAGCTGGCGTCTGAAAAAATAGGCGCATAAGTTATAGTCTGAAATTGTTGAACTCGATGTTGGGTCCGGAAGGCTGTAAAGTGCCTAATCGAAAGATGAGGTGCTGTTCCTCGAGCTTACATTGAGCTTCGTTCGAACAGTGTAAGAGGCCGAGGACAGAGAGGTCAGAGTGGGAGTGGAGGGGGGCTCGGGGTCACCCTTATGGACTGAATGCAAAGCGGTCACCCAATCTAGGATTACTAGTCCAGTAACATAACCACTACACTACCCTACTCGTCAAACAGTGAAGCAATTTCAACAGTGCTACCTAAATACAGGTTTTGTTTTGTTTTGTCAAAAAAAGCAAAATAAAATGTAAGGTCCCGAAATCAACATTCCACGAGAAGTTATGCTTCATGTGGTGTATCGCACGTAAGTAAAGGTTGGAAGGAACCGTTGTAGGTCCCCTTCTTAAACGATGTATGGATTTAAAGAGATGATATCGCTCTTGTATGTGACACAACCATTATTCAGCTAGATTAGAAACCTGAAACGTTCGCTCTTGATACATCATATGCTATCCACACTTTGTGGACTATTTCCAACTTTAATCTTTGTTCTGGGGGAGCGCTGCACTGTTGGAGGTGCCGGCTTTCGGATGAGACATTAAACTGAGGTCCCTGTCTGCCCTCTCAGGTGGACATAAAAGATCCCATGGCCACTATTCGTAGAAGAGCAGGTGAATTCTCCCTGGTATCCTGGTCAATATTTATCCCTCAACCAACTCCGAAAACAGATGATTCGATCATTATCACATTGCTGTTTGTGGGAGCTTGCTGTGTGTAAATTGGCTGCCGTGTTTCCTACATTACAACAGTGACTACACTTCAAAAGTACTTCATTGCCTGTAAAGCGCTTTGGGACACCCTGAGGTTGTGAAAGGCGCTATATAAATGCAAGTATTTCTTTCTTTCCTTTTCAAGCTCCGCCTTATAAAAACTCCAAACACATCTAAAACTCATCCTAACCTGTACTAAATCCCTCTCACCTATCGCCCCTCCCCTCTCCGACTCCTCCCATCCTGCAATGCACCAATTTCAACATTCTCAGTCTCATTAACCAATCCCTCCAGCTCTTCCTCCACCACTACCCCCCAACACACCTCTCCGAACTCCTCCGATCTTCCGACTCCAGCAGACAATGCACTATCCTGTCTTTTTGCTCCATCGCTGGCACCTCCATCAGTCGTTAGGTCCTTGTACTCTGGAATTCTCTCCCTAATCCCCCTCTTCTGCTACACCTCTCTCGAACTTGGAGAGTCTCCTCAAGACCTCTGTCTTTGATCACCACCTGCCTTTGGCCACGATCGCACTCTTCTCCTATCTCCCACTCAGGGTCCACGGTCCTCTCCGCCTCCTTCAGATGTTTTGGTACATTAAAAGGTTTTATAGAAGTGCTAATTGTTCTTGTTACTATGCTTCCAGATCATGATCGGCAATTTTTTTCCTGCGGACAATATAATTGTCCATTGATTTTTTTTTTGTGCGCTTTCGGCTGTGAGAATGTAAACGTACAGACAAAATGGCATTAATGGGAAATGTTACTTAAACAGTGAAGAAATACAACAGTCTTCCTCATTAGTCCCATAAATACTACATTCCCATGTAAACTGCAGGTTGGAAGCTATCAGATTGTATTCTCATGGGGGAACATGTATCCTACCTGTTGTTCATGTGTAATTCACTACAACCTGTCAATCACACAACCGCATATCCTTTAGATCTTCCTCTCTTTGTAGGATCCCAGCATTCTTTATTTTCCTCTATCTACATAAAACAACAGGAAGTTGCATTTATATAGCGCCTTTAATGTAGTAAAACATCCTAACACACTTCACAGGAGTGGTTATCAAACAAAATTTGACACTGAGCCACATAAGGAGATATTAGGACAGGTGACCAAAAGCTTCGTCAAAGAGGTAGGTTTTAAGGAGCGTCTTAAATGAGGAGAGAGAGGTGGAGAGGCAGAGAGGTTTAGGCAGGGAATTCCAGAGCTTAGGGCCTCGGCACTGAAGGCACTGCCACCAATGCTGGAGCGATAAAAAGGCCAGAATTGGAGGAGTGCAGAGATCTTGGAGGGTTGTAGAGCAGAAGGAAGCAACAGAGATAGGGAGGAGCGAGACCATGGAGGTATTTTTTAAACAATTTTAAAATCGAGGCATTGCCAGACCGGGAGCCAATGTAGGTCAGCGTGCACAGGGGTGATGGGTGAACGGGACTTGGTGTGATTTCGGATACAAGCAGAGGAGTTCTCGGTGAGCTCATGTTTATGGAGGGTGCAAGGTGGGAGGCCGGCTGGCAGTGTGTTGGAATAGTCGAGTCAAGTGGTAACTGACACGAATCAGTCATTCATGAAAGAAAGACTTATGAAATAATACTGAGCGGCCTGCGGGTGGCGCTGTCCAGGGAGAGTATAAATACTCGGGCATGGGCCCAGCTTGCGCAGGACATTCTTTAACAGGAACTAGTGAAGGACACAACTAGACCTCCATGTTGTAAAACAGTTGATTAAAGCTTTATTTAACGCTTAGACCAAGTGCCTAGTAGTTTTCTTACGTCAGTGACGAAGGTATGGATGAGGGTTTCAGCAGCAGTTGAGTTGAGGCAGGGGTGGAGACGGGCGTTATTACGGAGGTGGAAGAAGGTGGTCTTGGTGAAGGAGAGGTTACTTACTGTAGGAAGGAAGGAAGCCCATTTTCTACAATGCAACTTCTGTATCTAAATGCCCCACTTGGAACATTAGAACAACGTGTTTCACATCTGTCAGCACTAAATTCCTTCTGATATTATCTTTCCGCCTGAAGGCGCTGATTTGTGCTGGGGTTGCATTTCCCCTGGCATCAGCTACTCCACGTTAAGGAGCCAATGATGGAGCGATTAAAATACGGGATGCGCAAGAGGCCAGAATTGGAGTAGCGTGGATACCCTTGGAGGGCTGGAGGGCTGGAGGAGGTGTTGTGTATGTACCTTTAAGAGAATAACTGGTCTCAGACTGCAGTACCGGCAGTGACCACCCCTGTATAAAAGGCGCTAGAGAGCCTCGGTTGTTTAGTTTCGTTATTGCCTTCCACCAGTAAAGATCTATCTGTTTTCACTCCTGCTAGTCCGTGTCCCAATCATTCACGGACTTAACACTGGCGACGAGTAAGAAACGAACTTACCTGCAACTCAGCAGCAGCTCCAACGACGTTGTTGAAGGTCGGAGCCAGAAGAAAAAAAAAAAAAAGAAAAGAGGCCATTGAAACTCGGGAAACGGGTGTCGACCGTCAATCATCGATTTCAAAACTTGCAGGAGAGACTGTCCAGAGCCAGGCTGGGTTCCTCGGTCTGTGGTTTCCCAGCTAATCAGGCTGGTGGCAGGTAGTGCTCTGATCCTTCCTGGGCTGCAGCGGGCTGAAGCTCGATCGGGTGGCTTTTCAACGGGGCCGGGCAGCGAGTCGGGAAGCAAAGAGAGAGAGAGAGGGTGGAGCACACAGGGCGCAGCCGGTGCTTCGAAGCTGGGCAGCGTTCGGACCTAAGAAGAGGGAGGGAAGTGTCCCAGAGGGTCCGCTCCACGACGGGAAGATAATAAAAGAAAAAGAATTAATATTTAACGCGCAGGAAACCGTGGAAAGCAGCGCTAACAACAGCGGGGAAGAAGACAAAGCGCGGGAGGCGCCATTTTGTTAAATCGGGGAAGAAGGCAAAGCGCGGGAGGCGCCATTTTAGATTGCAAGATGCCGAAGACTGGCTGTATCACTGCTTTTGATAATACATTAGAGGACTGGACCACGTATGTGGAAAGAGTCGAGGTATATTTCGAGGCAAACTAAATAGCGGAGGGGAAAAAGGCATCGATATTGCTAAACTTAATGGGCGCTAGAACGTACGGCCTATTGCGGGATCTGATTACTCCAGCCAAACCGAAGGCGAAGAGTTTTAACGAAATTGTTGCTGTCCTACAGGAACACTTAAACCCTGCACCGCTGTTGATAGCAGAAAGATTTAAATTCCACAGGAGAACTCAGCACAAAGATGAGAGCAATGCTGAGTATCTTACGGAACTACGCAAGCTATCAAAGCACTGCCAGTTCGGAGCAGGACTGGCAGATACCCTACGGGACAAATTTGTCTGTGGACTCCTGAGTGAAGGGACACAGAAGAAGTTACTCGCAGAAAAAGAGCTGACGCTAGATAAGGCTTTCAGTGTGGCAGTATCGTATGAAGCAGCAGCCAGGGGAGCTGCAGAAATTCAACAAAAATCACAGGAATACGGCACCCACGAAATGACACGGGGATTTGCAAAATGTTATCGCTGCGGCAGAACTAACCATGACCAGAAGGACTGCTGGTCCAAAGACAAAATATGCAGACAATGCGGGAAGATTGGACACATTGCACGAGTTTGTAGGTCTGGGAAGAAGACCAGCGACAACAAAAAGGCTACTAAGGAACCGTACAAGAAAGTACAAAAGATGACGGACAGTAGTTCCGAAGACCAGATGAGCGATAGTGAATCCGAGAACAGGAGATTAAGCTGTCTCAAACTTCACAATGTAATCGCAAAAGAGGGTCAGCGAACCATTTGGGTCGCCCTCACGATAGCAGGGTCCCAAGTTAAAATGGAATTGGATACAGGATCAGCACTAACCGTCATGAATCGACGAGACTACGAGTGGCTATTTTCACACATACCCTTGAGAGAGACATCCATCGTCTTGACGACTTTTACGGGGCAAAAAGTATACCCCAGAGGAAAAATAAGGGTGCCTGTCGAATACAATGGCAAGAAAATACAGAAATTGTATCTCTACATACTGCCATATGGTGGACCACCGTTATTGGGACGGGAATGGATCAGGAAGGTAAACTTAGATTGGCATTCCATTCATGCAATGACGGTGGATGGTAAAAAAGATGAAGACGTCACTCCTGGACAATTGTCAACAATCTTAGCTAACGCCAAAGAGGTATTTCAACAAGAAATGGGCATGCTTAAAGGCGTAACCGCCTCGATAAAAATAGAAGTGAATGCAGTTCCCAAGTTTTTCAAAGTGAGACCGGTGCCATATGCAATTCGCCCAGCCGTCGAGGCAAAGCTGGAGAATCTGGAGAAGGCGGGCGTGTTGTCTAAGGTCGACTGGAGCGAGTGTGCGACACCCATCGTTCCTGTCATGAAGAAAACGTTAAGCAATAAGTCCGGAGAGCCAAGGAAGATTCGCATCTGTGGGGATTTCAAGGTGACGGTGAACCCTGTCCTTCACACAGTACAATATCCTCTTCCAAGGACAGAAGACATCTTCGCCTCGCTGTCTGGAGGGAAGCGTTTTACAAAAATTGACCTAGCACAAGCATATTTGCAGATGGAGGTTGAAGAGTCCTCTAGGAAGTATCTCACGATAAACACTCACAAAGGTCTTTACCAGTACCATCGATTGGTATTCGGAGTAGCATCGGCTCCGGCGATATGGCAAAGAGCGATGGAACAAGTCCTGCAAGGGATTCCGGGGACTCAGTGTTACTTGGACGACATCCTTGTAACAGGTGAAGATGACAGTGAACACCTTAACAACCTAGAACAGGTGCTCACTAGACTACGGGAACATGGGCTGCGAGCCAACCGCCCCAAGTGCGAATTTTTTAAGAAACAGATATCGTATTGTGGCCACGTGATTGATGAAGAGGGGTTACATAAGTCCCCTGACAAAATTGAAGCGTTTGTTAAGGCCCCAGCGCCTGAAAATGTGTCGCAACTGAGGTCATTCCTCGGATTGGTGAATTACTATCATAAGTTTTTGCCGAATTTGTCGACAATTCTGCACCCACTGAACGCCCTGCTACGAACGGGGGTAGCATGGAAATGGAGCGATGATTGTAAACGTGCTTTTCAGAAGAGTAAGGACTTAATCACTTCAAAGGAAGTATTGGCTCACTACAACCCATCACTGCCAATCAGGCTGGTGTGTGATGCGTCTCCCTACGGCATTGGGGCGGTACTGTCACGTAAATTCCTCGATGGTTTGGAAAGGCCGATAGCTTTTGCGTCACGCTCGTTAACTTCTGCCGAGCGTAACTACGCCCAAATTGACAGAGAAGCCCTCAGCCTAGTGTGGGGAGTGAAGAAGTTCAATCACTATCTGCACGGTCAAAAATTTACTCTACTAACCGATCATCAACCTCTTGTCTCCATTTTCAACCCTCAGAAGGGCGTACCGATAATGACAGCACAACGGCTGCAGAGATGGTCCCTTTTCCTAGGGGCACACCAATATGACATCGAGTACAAAGGAACTAAACAGCATGGAAATGCTGATGGATTGTCACGTCTACCGTTGCCGACGGTGGAAGAAGAAGACCTTGCAGTGGATCCAATGGAGTTATTCCACTCGACCATAGTCGAATGTCTCCCTGTGACGAATGCAAACATAGAAAAGGAAACACGGAATGACCCGACACTATCACGGGTCTATGATTTAACGGTGAAGGGATGGCCAGCACATGGCGAACCACTGCTGCCAGCATTCTCGCCGAGAAGAGAACAGCTGTCAGTGTGCAGAGGAACCTTGATGTGTGGATCCAGAGTAGTAATTCCACCTAAGTTGACGGATAGCGTGCTCAATGAGCTTCATGAGGGTCATCTGGGTGGGGTAAAAATGAAGAGCTTAGCCAGAGCGTTAGTGTGGTGGCCGGGAATCGATAGAGAAATCGAAGAGATGACCAAGAGCTGTGCAGGATGCCAGAAGGTCCAAAACGCCCCACCACAAGCTCCTCTGCATCCATGGGAGTGGCCCTCATCTCCATGGCAAAGGGTGCACATTGATTTTGCTGGTCCCTTCATGGACTCGATGTTTTTAATTGCGGTGGATGCACATTCAAAGTGGCCAGAGGTAATAAAAATGTCCTCAACCACCACGGAAAAAACTATCACAGTTTTACGAACCATATTCACCAGGAATGGGCTGCCTGAACAGATTTGCTCTGACAATGGACCACAGTTTGTGTCTGAAGAGTTCCGGAGGTTCTTAAAGAACAATGGTGTTAAGCATTACACATCTGCCCCATATCATCCAGCCACTAATGGATTGGCCGAGAGGTTTGTCCAAACATTCAAGAAGGCTATCAAGGCAATGTGTAATGAAGATATACCCCTACAACACAAGGTGGACAACTTCTTGTTTGCCTACCGGAATGGGACATATGCGGTTACCAACCAAACTCCAGCCATGATGTTCTTCAATCGAAGACTACGATGCCGCTTGGATTTGGTTAAGCCAAACGTCCGAAGAGATGTGGAGAACAGGCAGTTTCAGAATATGAATGAAAGGCCGACCAGGAGTTTTAAGATAGGTCAACCAGTTTTGGCCCGGGACTACCGCACTGAGAAATGGCAACCAGGAACGATTTGTACACGACAAGGACCTCTCATGTATACCGTGGACGTTGGGGAGAGCATTGTAAGACGCCATGTTGACCAAATTCTAGAGTCACTGGAAAACGTCAACTCCACACCACGATCTGATACACCTGGTATTACATAGAAACATAGAAACATAGAAGATAGGAGCAGGAGTAGGCCATTCGGCCCTTTGAGCCTGCTCCGCCATTCAACGAGATCATGGCTGATCATCCAAACCCTAGCACCCGGTCCCTACACCGACAGCCATCCCACCCAAGCTCTATCCCCGTAACCCCGTAACCCCACGTATTTAATCCCCCCTAACACTAAGGGCCAATTTTTTTATCATGGCCAATCATCCTAACCCGCACATCTTTGGACTGTGGGAGGAAACCGGAGCACCCGGAGAAAATCGACGTTCCAATTGCAGCTGCCGCAGAACCGGTAATATTGGAAGCAGATGAACCAAACAACGACATTGATTCCGACTCAACATTGCCAGAAGAACCTGATACCCCAAAGAGGCATTATCCAGACAGAATCAGGAAGCCTCCTCAAAGACTGAACTTATAATTGCTTAAACTTAACCAATGTATCTAGCAACAGTAATTGTGATTGTAATTCGTTATCATTAGTTGTTAAATGAATGTTATGTACTGTTTATCTAAAAGGGGAGGAATTGTTGTGTATGTACCTTTAAGAGAATAACTGGTCTCAGACTGCAGTACCGGCAGTCACCACCCCTGTATAAAAGGCGCTAGAGAGCCTCGGTTGTTTAGTTTCGTTATTGCCTTCCACCAGAAAAGATCTATCTGTTTTCACTCCTGCTAGTCCGTGTCTCAATCATTCACAGACTTGACAGGGGGGAGGCCATGGAGGGATTTGAAAACAAAAATGAGAATTTTAAAATTGAGCTTTTGCCGGACGGGGAGCCAATGTAGGTCGACAACCATAGGGGTGATGGGTGAACGGGACTTGGTGCGAATTAGGATACTGGCAGCAGAGTTTTAGACGAGCTTAAGTAAATGTAGGGTGCAAGCGTGGGTTGGATTGAAGGATTGAAGGATAAAGGGCCCCTACTTAAGCCACTGCTTCAACCATAAGAACATTCAGCCCTTCGACCTGCTCCACCATTCCATAAGATGATGGCTGATCTTCTACCTCAACTCCACCTTCCTGCACCATCCCCATATCCCTTGATTCCCTTAGTATCCAAAAATCTATCGATCTCTGTCTTGAATATACTCAACGACTGAGCATCCATAGCTCTCTGGGGTAAAGAATTCCAAAGATTCACCACCCTCTGAGTGGAGACATTTCTCCTCATCTCAATCCTAAAGGGCCGACCCCTTATTCTGAGACTGTGACTTCTAGCTCTAGACTCCCCAGCCAGGGGAAACATCATCCCAGCATCTACCCTGTCAAGCCTGTTTAGAATTTTATATGTTTCTAAAACCTAGGGAATATAGGCCTAGTTCACTCATAGGACAATCCCCTCATCCCAGGAATCAGTCTGTGAATCTTTGTTGCACTCCCTCTAAGGCAAGTACGTCCTTCCTTAGGTAAAGAGACCAAAACTGTGCACAATACTCCAGGTGTGGTCTCACCAAGGCCCTATATGATTGTAACCAGTCTTTATACAGTTGCAGTTGATGACATCTGTGGTGGGATCCCAAATCCTTACTCATCTTGAAGCATTGTGTGCAGTTTTGGTCGCCTTATCTGAGGAAGGATGTTCTTGCCATGGAAGGAGTTCAGCGAAGATTCACCAGGCTGATACCTGGGATGGCAGGAATGACGTATGAGGAGAGGTTGGGACGATTGGGCTTATACTCGCTGGAGTTTAGAAGAATGAGAGGCGATCTCACTGAAACTTATAAAATTCTGACAGGACTGGACAGACTAGATGCAGGAAGGATGTTCCCGATGGTCGGGGAGTCCAGAACCAGGGGTCACAGTCTAAGGATAAAGGGTAGGCCATTTAGGACAGAAATGAGGAGGAATTTCTTCACCCAGAGAGTGGTGAACCTGTGGAATTCTCTACCACAGAAGGCAGTAGAAGCCAATTCATTAAATATATTCAAGAAGGAGTTGGATATATTTCTTAAGGCTAAAGGGATCCAGGGGTATGAGGAGAAAGCAGGGACAGGGTACTGAATTTGGATGATCAGCCATGATCGCATTGAATGGCAGAGCAGGTTCGAGGGGCCGAATGGCCTTCTCCTGCTCCTATCTTCTATGTTTCTATGTTTCATCATATGTGCAATTGTAATTCAGTATCACAAAAGTAGTTGTAATAAACCCTCTTGTGTCTGAAAAAGCAAAGATTAAGGCATGCTGATCCTACACCCAAACTACACAGCCTCTGTGGTGCAGTTCTTTGTAGACTAAATGTAATTAGGTCTTGCTCATGTCCAAGCATTTCATAGCCACAGGGACTGAGTCAGTGATGGCAGGTCCCCCAGTACTGTACAAAAGGAATTAGGAGCGATGAAAGGGCGGGACCAACAAGAAGAATACCACAGGGCTCACTAAAGGAACCTGCTGCAAATGTTTTAAAGTTTATCTTGCAATATTGAATTGGGATTTTGTAAAAAAAAAAGAAATGACAGAAAATGATTATATAGTTCTCTGATTGGCCGTCTGCTGCTGGGGACCTGTGACAAATTTATTCGACAGATATCCAGGGTCACTGATTGATATACCAGCTCCGCAGCCCTTGTTAGTGGAAAAACAATTAGGAAAGACGGAGAAGGTTAGATTGGGAGGAATAAATAAATGAAATTGAAGTTAAGCGTAGGGCAGATGAAGAATGTGAAAGAGAAAATGGCAGAACACCAAGACAAGAATTAAGAGTTAAAGACTTAAGAATTAAAAGCAATTTTAATTGCTTTCAATGTTTAATGCAATTACGGACTTTATATATCAAAGAACTTGCATTTATACAACAACAACTTGTATTTATATAGCGCCTTCAACATAGTAAAACGTCCCAAGGCGCTGCACAGGAGTATTTTAAGACAAAAAATTTGACACCGATCCACATAAGGATAAATTAGGGCAGGTGACCAAAAGCTTGGTCTAAGAGGTAGGTTTTAAGGAGCGTCTTAAAGGAGCAAAGAGAGGTAGAGAGGCGGAGAGGTTTAGGGAGGGAATTCCAGAGCTTAGGGCCCAGGCAACAGAAGGCACGGCCACCAATGGTTGAGTGATTGTAATCAGGGATGCTCAAGAGGGCAGAATTAGAGGAGCGCAGATATCTCGGGGGGGTTGTGGGGCTGGAGGAGATTACAGAGATCAGGAGGGGCGAGGCCATGGAGGAATTTGAAAACAAGGATGGGAATTTTGAAATCGAGGCGTTGCTTAACCGGGAGCCAATGTAGGTCAGCGAGCACAGGGGTGATGGGCGAACGGGACTTGGTGCGAGTTAGGACACGGGCAGCCGAGTTTTGGATGACCTTTCACGACCTCGCCAATGAATGACTTTGAAACGAGTTCACTGCTCTTATGCAGACAAACGCTGCAGCCAAAAGTTGTGCACAGCAAGATTCCACAAACAGCATTGAGTTAATTAATCAGTTAGTCTGTTTTTTTTAGTGGTGTTTGAGGGAGGAATGCTCGTGAGGACACTGAGAGAACTGCCTGCTCTGCTTCAAATAATTCCATGGGAACAGGCAGACGGGGCCTCGGATTAACCTTTCGTCCAAACGGCAGCACCACCCGACAATGCAGCGCTCCCTCGGTAGTGCACTGAGGTATCAGCCTAGATTACTTGCTCAAGCAGGGCTTGAACTCACAATCCTCAGGGTCAAGGGCAAGACGTGAAACCAACTGAGGCGAGCTGATACTCGATGGTGGTCTTACAGCGATAAAACTACTCCTGATATGCAAGTAGCTTTATTACTGTAATATTAGTGATTGTTTTCACCTCATGCACTGCGACGATGAAACAAATAACGGGAATTTCCCTGGACCTGTCAGCAGTGTAAGGGTTTACTATGGGCCGTATTTACTACATTCCCCTCCCCCCACGCTTGAGAAGCGTACAGCACTTTTCTAATAATATTAAGAACAGCATAAGCAGTTATCCCGATCAGTATAGATTGGGAATAGATTGTGTTCGTGTAGAGAGTTTATCTCAGAGGTGAGTTCGGTGCAGGGTGGTGGGGGTGGGGGGTGGGGGAGGAGTTATGGATGGGAAACCTGGAAGCATGGATTTCCCGAATGGCAGGACGCCTTTTACATTTTTTCTCCAGGTTTCCCGCCCGGCAGCTCGACGGGCAGGAACGCCTGCAGCAGAAGAAGGCAGCAGGGAGGGAGAGATTGCAGTTGGGCTTTCAGAGGCAGGAACCCTAACCACGTTTAAAAAGTACTTGGATGTGCACTTGGGATGCTGTAACCTGCAGGGCTACGGACCAAGAGCTGGGAAGTGGGATTAGGCTGGATAGCTCTTTGTTGGCCGGCGTGGACACGATGGGCTGAAATGGCCTCCTTCCATGCTGTAACTTTCTATGATTCTATGGGGGGGGAGGGGGTTGGGAGAGATCACAGGGGGAGGGGGGAGATGGTGGTCAGGGGGGGTTAAAACGTGGTCGGGTGGGAGTAGATGGCGGTGGTGGGGGAGGGGTCCAATCACTGGGGTGGGGGCTGTTTACAGGTAAGCTTGTTGATACTGGAGGAAACACTCCTGCTCCTCCTGGCCCACAAGCAGTGCTGTAAAGGCACTTACCTCATGGATGCAGCCCTTCTCACCTCCTTTCACCTGCCATGTTCACCCGAGGCCCGGTAATCCCGGCTAACATAGAAACATAGAAGATAGGAGCAGGAGTAGGCCATTCGGCCCCTCGAGCCTGCTCCACCATTTAATGAGATCATGGCTGATCATCCAAATTCAGTACCCGGTCCCTGCTTTCTCCCCATACCCCTTGATCCCTTTAGCCTTAAGAAATATATCCAACTCCTTCTTAAATATATTTAATGAATTGGCCTCAACTGCCTTCTGTGGTAGAGAATTCCACAGGCTCACCACTCTCTGGGTGAAGAAATTCCTCCTCATTTCTGTCCTAAATGGCTTACCCCTTATCCTTAGACTGTGACCCCTGGTTCTGGACTCCCCCGCCATCGGGAACATCCTTCCTGCATCTAGTCTGTCTAGTCCTGTTAGAATTTTATAAGTTTCAATGAGATCCCCTCTCATTCTTCTAAACTCCAGCGAGTACAAGCCTAATCGACCCAATCTCTCCTCATACGTCATTCCTGCCATCCCAGGTATCAGCCTGGTGAATCTTCGCTGAACTCCTGTTGTCAAGAATAGAAACACTGTTAAAATGAAGGCACACAGCCTCCTTAAAAGGTTTCAAAAACCGATCCACCTCCTGTGAGCGGATTGGTCGCCCGCCCACTGTCCTGCCTCCGATAAATTAAAACCGGCAATGAGCAGGTTCGAGGCGTTCCTGTTTCAGATTTTTAACTTTTTAACCTCCCACCCGATCCAAACCCACCCGCTTTTGAGGGGTGAATATTACCACCTTTGTTTCAACTAAATAGATTAGGGAGGACTAAGGATCACAATAAACTCGAGGAACAGCACCTCATCTTCCGATTAGGCACTTTACAGCCTTCCGGACTCAATATCGAGTTCAACAATTTCAGATCATAACCTCGGCCCCTATTATATTTTTATATTTTTTATCCACACTTTTGGTTTGTGCCTTTTCCTTTTTTTCCCTCCCTCCCACACGGCAGCTGTCTCTCACTCTGCCAGCGCATTTCACACTTCATCTAGAGCCATTGTCTGTTTCTTTACCTGTCCTATTACCATCTCGTCCCACCTTGAATATCTCTTAATGTCTCTTCTTTCATCCCCTCCCCCATTTCCCAGCCCCCAAACTGCCTTTTGTTTCATTTCCTGCCTTTTCCCTCAGTTCTGTAGAAGGGTTTCGACCCGAAAGGTTGACTCTGTTTCTCTCTCCACGGATGTTGCCTGGCCTGCTGAGTTTTTCCAGCGTTTTCTGTTGTTATCACAATTTCAAGTTGTGTAAGGCCAGATCTCTGTTGGAGGTCAGGAGGTGGTTCTTTTCCCAGAGAATAGTGGACCACTGGAACAGGCAGCCGACTCGTGCGGTGGATGCCGGTTCCCTGAATCCCTTCAAGCGAGAGCTGGACCTGTTTCTGGCTGAGGCGGAGATCACCTCTTACAAGAGGGAAATTCAGGGCCAAAGTGATCTACTGAACCAGTTTCGATCGCCTAAGGGGTTCGGAGAGGAATTTCCCAGACTTTTGTTCCACCCCCTAATTGGCCTGGGTTTTTAATCTGGTTTGTCGCCTTTCCCAGGAGATCACGTCATTTCGGGTGGAGTGGGGAACGTGTATAACGTGATGCACAAGGCATTGCAGTTTTGTGGAACAGGCTGGATGGACCAGAGGGCCTCTCCCTGTCTGTCATCGTCCGTATGTTCATATCATAGAATCATAGATTAGTACAGCACAGAAGGAGCACATTCGGCCCATCGAGTCGGTTGGTGTAATGAACAATGACTACCATAAATTCATGTTTCTCTGTCCTTCCCGCACCAATTCAATTAATCAGTCCCCAGAACACTTGAAAGATATGATCCCCTCTTCCCCAATGGCCCTAAAGATATGATCCCCTCTTCCCCAATGGCCCTAAAGATATGATCCCCTCTTCCCCAATGGCCCTAAAGATATGATCCCCTCTTCCCCAATGGCCCTAAAGATATGATCCCCTCTTCCCCAATGGCCCTAAAGATATGATCCCCTTTTCCCCAATGGCCCTAAAGATATGATCCCCTCTTCCCCAATGGCCCTAAAGATATGATCCCCTTTTCCCCAATGGCCCTAAAGATATGATCCCCTTTTCCCCAATGGCCCTAAAGATATGATCCCCTCTTCCCCAATGGCCCTAAAGATATGATCCCCTCTTCCCCAATGGCCCTAAAGATATGATCCCCTCTTCCCCAATGGCCCTAAAGATATGATCCCCTCTTCCCCAATGGCCCTGTGCTTTGATACTGAGCCCATACAGAACAATAATGTCCCGGATTTAATTCCCGGACTGATCTCAGCCATACAAGCTTGAAATATTTTAATAGCTAATAAATTAAAAGTGTTCAAAGGGATTGATTTTTTTTTTGTTGCTAATGCCCCAAATGATTTTTTCCACCCGAGTTTACTCGCAGCTGTGTCCAGGTCATTAATCTTTCATTCCTGGAGACTCCACGGTAATCCTGGACGGTTCCTGACCTATAGCGTGGTGCAGTGTGCAGCTGACAAGCAACAAGGTACAGAACAGCAGCAGCCCCCCCCACCCCCCACCAGTCGGTACAACAAGCTTTGCAATTTAACACTGCACAAAATAAAAGCAATTTCATGGCAATTCTGTTACCTTATATTTTCATAAATGTGAATTCACTAACAGTAATATGGCTGGTGGCTGGGAGAAAAGTTTTAAAGTCACTCAGGGCATGTGCATAGAGTTCAGTTCTGGATGATCGAGAGACTCTCCAGCAGTGCCACCCAGTGCTCATATGAGATACAAAAAGCAAGTAACAGGGATTTGAGCTCTCTCTCTTTGTGCAAAGCAGCCTTCCTTATAGAATCATAGAACCTTACAGCACAGAAGGAGGCCATTCCGCCCATCGGGGCTGTACCCGCTCTTTGGTAGAGCTATCCAATTAGTCCCATTCTCCCCGTTCTTTCCTGATAGCTCTGCAAATGTTTTCTTTTCAAGTGCATGTCGAATTCCCTTTTGAAAGTTAGTATTGAATCTGCTCAGGCAGTGCATTCCAGATCATAACAACTCGCTGCGTGAACAAAATTTCTTCTCCTCTCCTCCCTGGCTTTTTCACCAAATACCTTAATTGCATCCTCTTGTTACCAAACAGTGGAAGTCGTTTCTCTCCATCTACCCTGCCATGATTTTGAACACCGCTATCAAATCTCCCCTTAACCTTCTCTGCTCGAAGGAGAAAAATCCCAGCATCTCCAGTCTCTCCACATAACTGGAGTCCCTCATCCCTGGTACCATTCTAGTAAATCTCCTCTGTACCCTCTCCAAGGCCTTAACGGTATAAACCATCCAAGAAGCAAGATAAAAGAAGGTTAAATAAATGGCGTGTCAGCCGTGGCTCAGTGGGTTCAAGTCGCACTCCAGAGACTTGACCACAAAAATCTAGGCTGACACTCCAGTGCAGTGCTGAGGGAGCGTTGCATTGTCGAAGGTGCCATCTTTCAGATGAGACATTAAACCGAGGACACTCTCCCAAGTGGACATAAAAGATCCCCACGGCACTATTTCGAAGAAGAGTAGGGGAGTTCTCCCCGGTGTCCTGGCCAACATTTATCCCTCAACCAACATAACAAAAACAGATTATCTGGTCATTATCACATTGCTATTTGTGGGAGTTTGCTGTGCGCAAATTGGCTGCCGTGTTTCCTACATTACAACAGTGACTACACTTCAAAAAAAAAGTACTTCATTAGCTGTAAAGCGCTTTGAGACGTCCGGTGGTCGTAAAAGGTGCGATATAAATGCAAGGCTGCCTTTCTTTCCCACACTCATACTCAAGCGAAATGATAGCGAGACCAGGTCAAGAACGTTATAACATTGTACCAGACAATGCGAGGGGTAGTTATGTGTCAGTTGTGGCTCAGCAGGTAGCACTCTTACCTCTGAGTTTAAAGGTTGTGGTTTCATTTCCCACTCCAGAGACTTGAGCACAAAATCCAGGCTGACACTCCCACTGCAGTAGAATCATAGAATGGTTACAGCACAGATGGAGGCCCTTCGGCCCCTCGAGCCCGTGCCGGCTCTCTGCAAGAGTACGTCAGCTAATCCCACTCACCTGCCCCTTCCCCATAGTCTGGCAAATTTATTTCCTTCAGGTATTTATCCAACTCCCTTTTGAAAGCCACGATTGAGTCTGCCTCCACCACCCTTTCAGTCGGTGCATTCCAGATCCTCACCACTCGCTGTGTACAAAAGTTTTACCTCATGTTGCCTGTACTGAGGGAGTGCTGCGCTGTCGGAGGTGACACCTTTTGGATGAGACACTTATTAAAAAAGACAGATCATCTGGTCATTATCATTTTGCTATTTGTGGGAGCTTGCTGTGCGCAAATTGGCTGCTGAGTTTCCCTACATTACAACAGCGACTACACTTCAAAAAGTACTTCATTGGCTGTAAAGTCCTTGGGACCTCCTGAGGTCGTGAAAGGCACTATAGAAATGCAAGTCTTTCTTCTTACAAATGGAAAAAGGAATAAATATCCACGACAAGAGTTCCAAGGTAGTTACTGGACTGCATATAATCCAGTCTGACGTGTTGAGCAGGCAAATCGCATTAACGTTGAAACTTTACACAAGATACTCAACTTGGCCTTCTCCTTGTTCTACGTTTCTCTTACATGGTATCAAATGTATTATTCAAGGTCGAAACTGCCTGCTATATCAATGCTGTTCATCTTTTCACCCCCTCTAATGGCGTCATCACTCTGCCACTGGCCCGAGTGCTAGCAATTTCCAATTCCGCCTCGGAAGTGCGCTTTCAGCTGCCTCCAGTGAAATATTTCCTACCTTAACCTTCTTTCGTCAACCCAACTTCCTGACAGCTGTAATTGGCAGAGTTGTGCACGGTCTTGTTTTGGTGATGGAGATGAGTCAATCTAAGCTGGACCAAACTGAGTCATGGGGGAAAGGATAGGAGTATGGTGCCTGCAGGGATCAAGCAATGCTGACTGCGGAAATGATGTGGTTTTGAGAATAGATTGTGTGGCACGGCCGGTGCTGTTTTTTTTTTTTTATTCATTGATGGGATGTGGGCGTCGCTGGCTAGGCCTGCATTTAGTGCCCATCTCTAATTGCCATTGAGAAGATGGTGGTGAGCCGCCTTCTTGAACCGCTGCAGTCCATATGGTGTAGGTACACCCACAATGCTGTTAGGAAGGGAGTTCCAGGATTTTGGCCCAGCGACAGTGAAGGAACGGCGATACAGGTCCAAGTCAGGATGGTGTGTGGCTTGGAGGGGAACTTGTAGGTGGTGATGTTCCCATGCGTCTGCTGCCCTTGTCCTTCTAAGTGGTAGAGGTCGCGGGTTTGGAAGGTGCTGTTGAAGGAGCTTTGGCAAGTTGCTGCAGTGCATCTTGTAGATGGTACACACTGCAGCCACAGTGCGCCGGTGGTGGAGGGAGTGAATGTTGAGGGTGGTGAATGGAGTGCCAATCAAGCGGGCTGCTTTATCCTGAATGGTGTCGAGCTTCTTGAGTGTTGTTGGAGCTGCACTCATCCAGGCAAGTGGAGAGTATTCCATCACACTCCTGACTTGTGCCTTGTAGACGGTGGAAAGGCTTTGGGGAGTCAGGAGGTGAGACACTCGCCGCAGAATTCCCAGCCTCTGGCCTGCTCTTGTAGCCACAGTATTTATATGGCTGGTCCAGTTCAGTTTCTGATCAATGGTAACCCCCAGGATGTTGATAGTGGGGGATTCAGCGATGGTAATGCCATTGAATATCAAGGGGAGATGGTTAGAGTCTCGCTTGTTGGAGATGGTCATTGCCTGGCACTTGTGTGGTGCGAATGTTACCTGCCACTTGTCAGCCCAAGTCTGAATGTTGTCCAGGTCTTGCTGCATATGGACACGGACTGCGTCAGTATCTGACGAGTCTCGAATGATGCAGAACAGTGTGCAATCATCAGCGAACATCCCCACTTCTGACCTTATGATGGAGGGAAGGTCATTGATGAAACAGCTGAAGATGGTTGGGCCTAGGACACTGCCCTGAGGAACTCCTGCAGTGATGTCATGTGATTGAGATGAATGACCTCCAACAACCACAGCCAACTTCCTTTGTGCTAGGTATGATTCCAACCAATGGAGAGTTTTCCCCTTGATTCCCATTGACTTCAGTTTTGCTAGGGCTCCTTGATGCCACACTCGATCAAATGCTGCCTTGATGTCAAGGGCAGTCACTCTCACCTCACCTCTTGAGTTCAGCTCTTTTGTCCATGTTTGGACCAAGGCTGTAATGAGGTCAGGAGCTGAGTGGCCCTGGCGGAACCCAAACTGGGCGTCAGTTAGCAGGTTATTGCTGAGTAAGTGCTGCTTGATAGCACTGTCGATGACACCTTCCATCACTTTGCTGATGATTGAGAGTAGACTGATGGGACGGTAATTGGCCGGGTCAGATTTGTCCTGCTTTTTGTAGACAGGACATATTTGGGCACTTTTCCACATTGCCGGGAAGATGCCAGTGTTGTAGCTGTACTGGAACAGCTTGGCTAGGGGCGCAGCTAGTTCTGGAGCACAAGTCTTCAGTACTATTGCCGGAATGTTGTCAGGGCCCATAGCCTTTTGTGGTGTATGTAACCTGTTCCACCTTAAGAGAACTTAAGCCTGTTCCACCTTAAGAGATGTACTACTTTCTCTGGCTGCTGTATACGTAATACCGGTGGTGACCACCAGTATATAAGCACTGTGTAGTAAGATGTATTTCAGATATAGTCCTGACCTCCAACCAGTAAAGACCTGTTGAAGTTTAATCATTACCTGCAGGGCCAAAAATTCACACTTCTGACAGACCATCAACCGTTGGTATCCATTTTTAACCCTAAGAAGGGTGTTTCAGTGATGACAGCACAGCGTCTCCAGAGATGGTCCCTTTTCCTAGGGGCACATCAATATCAAATAGAATTCAAAGGTACGAAGCAGCATGGCAATGCTGATGGGCTGTCGCGCCTGCCACTACCTGAAGAAGAAGAAACGACGAAAGTTGACCCTGTTGAGTTATTTCATTCGACCATCATCGAGTGTTTACCAGTCACCAATGCAAGTATTGAAAGAGAAACCAGGAACGACCCGACACTGTCCAGAGTCTACGAGGTGACAGTGAAAGGATGGCCAACACGTGGTGATCCTCTGTTACCGGCATTCTCAGCAAGGCGAGACCAGCTGTCCGTCTGCCATGGTACTTTGATGTACGGGACAAGAGTGATTATTCCTCCCAAGTTAAGGGAAAGAGTTCTAAAAGAACTGCATGAAGGTCATCTGGGGGGAGTTAAGATGAAAAGTCTTGCTAGGGCTTATGTATGGTGGCCGGGTATTGACCAACAGATAGAGGAGTTGACGAAAAGCTGCGCTGGGTGCCAAAAAGTGCAAAATGCACCTCCGATCGCACCACTACACCCATGGGAATGGCCTTCAGCCCCATGGCAACGCGTACATATTGACTTTGCTGGTCCATTCATGGACTCCATGTTCCTAATTGCGGTGGACGCACATTCCAAATGGCCAGAAGTGATCAAGATGAATACCACTACTTCAGAAAAGACAATTGCGGTGTTAAGAACAATGTTCGCAAGGAACGGATTGCCAGAACAGATCTGTTCGGACAACGGACCACAGTTCGTGTCAGAAGAATTCCAAAAATTCTTAAAGAAGAATGGGGTGAAACATTATACCTCTGCCCCATATCACCCGGCGACAAACTGGTTGGCCGAGAGATTTGTCCAAACATTCAAAAAGGCAATAAAGGCCATGAACGATGATCAGATTCCGCTACAGCACAAGGTGGACAATTTCCTAATGGCGTATCGAAACGCCGCTCATGCAGTGACTAACCAAAGTCCTGCCATGATGTTTTATAACAGGAGGTTGCGGTCCAGGTTGGACTTGTTAAAACCAAATGTGCGGAGGGAAGTGGAAAACAAACAGTTCCGGCATATTAATAACAAGTCCACTCGAAGTTTCGAAGTAGGACAACCAGTGTTGGCAAGGGGCTATGGAAACGAAAAATTGCAGCCCGGAACAATTCGGGCCAGACAAGGACCTCTGATGTACACAGTAGATATTGGTAACAATGTGATAAGGCATCATGCGGATCAACTGGTAGAATCAAGAGCAAGAGTCGAACCCATGGTTGTGACAGAGACAACTGTGGAAGACGTTAATGAACCTGAAGCATCTACCTCGGCAGGGACTGTACCTGATGATGACGTCCAATACATAGGGAACCAACAAGCAGAGTCACCTCAGCAACAAGAATCAGAGACCACTGAAAGGCGTTATCCAGACCGAATCAGAAGGCCTCCTGAGAGACTGAACCTTTGAACTGTTTATACCTGAAGTTATATATGTATATATGTTATGATGTTATGTTAAATGGGGATATGACTATTAAGCTAAAAAGGGAGGATTGTGGTGTATGTAACCTGTTCCACCTTAAGAGAACTTAAGCCTGTTCCACCTTAAGAGATGTACTACTTTCTCTGGCTGCTGTATACGTAATACCGGTGGTGACCACCGGTATAAAAGCACTGTGTAGTAAGATGTATTTCAGATATAGTCCTGACCTCCAACCTGTAAAGACCTGTTGAACTTTAATCTTGTAGCCTGTGTGTTATTAATTACAACTAGAACACACAGACTTTACACTTTTGCAGTATCCAGTGTCTTCAGCCGTTTCTTGACATCACGTGGCATGAATTTAATGGGCTGAAGACTGGCATCTGTGATGCTGGGGACCTCAGGAGGAGGCCGAGATGGATCATCCACTCGGCACTTCTGGCTGAAGATAGTTGCAAATACTTCAGCCTTGTCTTTTGCACTCACGTGCTGGGCTCCACCATCATTGAGGATGGGGATATTTTTGGAGCCTCCTCCTCCTGTTAACTGTTTAATTGTCCACCACCACTCACGACTGGATGTGGCAGGACTGCAGAGCTTTGATTTGATCCGATGGTTGTGAGATCGCTTAGCTCTCTCTATCGCATGTTGCTTCCGTTGTTTGGCATGCAAGTAGTCCTGTGTTGTAGCCTCACCAGGTTGACACCTCATTTTTCGGTATGCCTGGTGCTGTTCCCGGCATACTCTCCTGCACTCTTCGTTAAACCAGGGTTGATCTCCCGGCTTGATGGTAATGGTTGAACACCACCAGTTACATTATCTACACTTCAATCCGTTCAGTGCCAAGCAACACAGTTAAATCTTCTCTGCCTTCAGCTATAACTCCTTCAATGTAGCTTACTTTGGCTCTGTGCTGTACAAATATGTTTACTTCCCACCATCTGAGGAAATGTGTAAAAATATCTTCGCACCACGTGAAATTTTCAGCTGGAACGCTAGGGCGAGTATTGACGTTATATGTCATTGTTGGATGAAACGTTAAACCGAGGCCCCGTCTGCCCTCTCAGGTGGACGTAAAAGAGCCCATGGCACTACAGGAAACTCTTTTTTTATCCGGCACCGACGGGACCGGCGTGGTGCCGGTTGATCAAAAAGTCCAGATTACAGAGAGGTATACTTACCAAGGTACGAGAGCCCTGTACACGACCAAAGGTGCAGGAGCCCCGGTTACACGGCCACAGGTGCAGGAACCCCGGTTACACGGCCACAGATCCAGGAACCCCGGTTACACGGCCACTAATATTATGTAGTAAAACTTACCTGAACCTACTCCTGAATTTTGCTGGTTAAAAGAGAGTTTCCTGTATTTCGAAGAAGAGATGGGAAGTTCTCCCCGGTGTCCTGGGCCAATATTTATCCCTCAATTAACATCACTGAAACAGATTATCTAGTCATTATCACATTGCTGTTTGTGGGAGCTTGCTGTGCACAAATTGGTTTCCTACATTACAACAGTAACTACACTTCAAAAGTACTTCATTGGCTGTAAAGCGCTTCAGCATGTCCTGAGGTCATGAAAGGCGCTATAGAAATGAAAGACTTTCTTTTCTTTCTTTCAATTCAGCTGGAACCAAACACCTCCTGCCAATCACAGTTACACAGGGGCCCTGTGTAATTTCCCATGCTCACTCTTTGAGACTCTAACATAACGTTATATGATTACCACAGGAGAGCAGTGACACTAAACCAACACACAAAACCATTATGTGGCATTGGATCATCTCCTCCACAGCTAACTTGCACAAACAGATGCAAACCTAGTCGTGTATTTCTATTACCGCACTGCTATTACGATTCGAGCCTACGACTTTTTGAGAGATTGAGTAGATTGGGCCTAAACTTTCTGGAGTTTAGAAGAATGAGAGGTGATCTCATTGAAATATATAAGATTCTGAGGTGGGTTGACAGGGTAGATGCTGAGAGGTTGCTTCCCCTGGCTAGAGAGTCTAGAACTAGGGGGCACAGTCTCAGGATAAGGGGTCGGTCATTTAGGACTGAGATGAGGAGGAATTTATTCACTCAGAGGGTTGTGAATCTTTGGAATTTTCTGCTCCAGAGGGCTGTGAATGCTCAGTCATTGAGTATATTCAAAGCTGAGAGAGATAGATTTTTGGAATCTAGAAAATTAAGGGATATGGAGATCGGGCGGGAAAGTGGAGTTGAGGTCGAAGATCAGCCATGATCTTACTGAATGGTGGAGCAGGCTCGAGGGACCGTATGGCCTACTCCTGCTCCTAATTCTTATGTTCTTATGCTGATTTTGTTACTCCCAACCCGCAGCACTGCCCCCACCCGCCCCCCCCCCCACCCGCCATCAGTAATCTGGGGGTCCATCCTGGGTGAACGATGAACCCCTGATCTACCCTACATCACTAAAACAGGATACCCAGGCATTATCACACAGCTGTTTGTGGGAGCTTGCTGTGCGCAAAATTGGCTGCCGCGTTTCCTACATTACAACAGCGACTATACTTCAAAAGTGCTTCAGTGGCTGTAAAGCGCTTTGGGATGTCCTGAGGTTGTGAAAGGCGCTATAGAAATGCAAGTCTTTCTTTTTTTATCTGTTGCCGGACAAATAATATTGTGGCAGATCACCGGGCTGATTTGTTTCTGAGCAGAAGCTGGGAAGTGTTTAGTTTCCAAGCACCGTGTAGAGAGATTTCTGGAGCTTTTCTGTGTTACAGTGTTACCATGTTACAACAGTGACTCCACTTCAAAAAGTACTTAATTGGCTGTAAAGCGCTTTGAGATGTCCGGTGGTTGTGAAAGGCAAGTCTTTCTTTCTTTCTCTAGGTGAGATGAAGTGTACATTCACAACCATCATTTAAGGGCACTTGGACCATGGGGAGTAGATGATGGCAGCCAGCTAGACTCCTAACATGTCATCATAGATGTCCCTGATTAAGTAAAACAAGCAAAGGGGGTTATAAAACCCAATGGCCTAGAAATTCATTATAGCCACTTTTGGGGTGGTAAAGTCGGGCGGCCGCTAAAGTTTGCGCCCGGCGCAAAGTCGAGCCCCCTTCGCCGATATTCAGTTGCATCGCCCTAAGAGGTTGCTGCTGCGCTAAAACAGGCGATGCACGACTATCATTAGGCGCTAAGCCGGCAGCCCAGGGCGCTCACACCGGAAGTTGGGCGCAGGGCAGGTGCGGTGAGCTGCTGATTGCCAGCAGACACTCTGGCTCCGGTGAGCTCTTAAAGGGGGAGGGCGGATTTGTTGTTTTGAAAGGCCGAGACTAATTTGGGGAGGGCTTCTCTCCATCAGTTTGTTATGTCTCCTCCTCCTCCTCCTCCTCCTCCTCCTCCTCCCAAAGAAGGAGTGTTGCAAAACGGCTGCCTTTTCTACTGCAGGAGTGCCCTTTAATTTGCGCTCCCCACGGCCCGCCTCGGCTGTGTACTGTTCCACTTCACAGTCGTTCGGGCCGCCAGGCGCACAATGGGGCGGCGCGAGTGAAGTTCTGGTTCCGGGCACACAAAGGGCGTTGCACGACGAAATGACGTCATGATCTGCGCGCGCAGATGAGCGCGCAATGACTTTGCGCCGGTGCTAAATGTCTACTGAAGTTGGGGCGAGGCGCAGATCACGCTGCGCCCGGGCGCTAAACGCCTAGCGCTCGAGATCTACTCCTCCTAAGGTGCTAACGGCTGGCGCAGCCAACTGAATTTCTAGGCCAATGTTTCAGTTAGGAGTAGGCCGTCAGGGAGGTGGTCTAAAGGTCTGTGATAAATGTATGTTTGCCTTTGTGAACTTAGCATTAAAAAAAGAAAGGAGTGCTGAAGTGCCTTTAGTTGTCTAGGTTGATTTGGTGTTGAGATGCAATTGCTGGTCACCCTGACACAAGGGGCACTTGATCACTGCAGCAACTCACCAAGGCTTCTTCAGCAGCACCTCCCAAACCCGCGAGCTCTACCACCTAGAAGGACAAGGACAGCAGGCGCTTGGGATCACCACCACCACCAAGCTCCCCTCCAAGTTACACACCATCCTGACTTGGAAATATATTGGCTGATCCTTCATCATCGCTGGGTCAAAATCCTGGAACTCCCTCCCTAACAGCACTGTGGGAGTACCATCACCACACGGATTGCAGCGGTTCAAGAAGGCGGCTCACCACCACCTTCTCAAGGGCAACTAGGGATGGGCAATAAATGCTGGCCTTGCCAGCGACGCCCACATCCCAGGAACGAATAATAAAAAAAACAACATATGATGATTGAGGCTGGGTGGAACATGCCTGGCCCTCCTGTGTCAATTTCCTCCACGGACATCCATGGGGTGTCCCAGCATTAGGGCATCCCAAAATGCAGGCAATTAAGCTTTCAGCAGGTTCCTCCTCAGAGCAGTGCCCTAGCAGTTACGTGAGATTTTTATTTTCACCCACAATAGGTGACATGAATCAGTCATTCATGAAAGAAAGACTTATGGAATAATACTAAGCGACCTACGGGTGGCACTGTCCAGGGAGCATATAACTATTCGGTCACAGGCCCAGCTTGCGCAGGACATTCTTAACAGGAACTAGTGAAGGACACAACTAGACCTCCATGTTGTAAAACAGTTGATTAAAGCTTTGGTTAATGCTTAGACCAAGTGCCTAGTAGTTTTCTTATGTCAATAGGTTCTTCAGGCTCTCTGGAAAATGTTTGTAGGTCCTAAGGCTGCCAGCCAGGATCACATCTGGATGCCAGAGGACCACATCTGAGGCCATTCAGGATCACATCTGGATGCCATTCAGGATCACATCTGGAGGCCACGGGACCACATCTGGGGCCATTCAGGATCACATCCAGAGGTCATTCAGGATAAGAACATAAGAACATAAGAACATAAGAAATAGGAGCAGGAGTAGGCCAATCGGCCCCTCGAGCCTGCTCCGCCATTCAATAAGATCATGGCTGATCTGATCCTAACCGCCAATCCACTATCACAGAACATCTCCTGAATCTAACAGAATTATAGACACACGAAATAGGAGCAGGATCAGGCTACACGGCCCCTGGGCCCGCTCCGCTACCCACAGGGCCATGACCGATCCGAACCTAGACTCATGTCCAAATTCCTGCCCGCTCCCCGTAACCCTTAATTCCCTTTACTTCTAGGAAACTGTCTATTTCTGTTTTAAATTTATGTAATGATGTAGCTTCTACAGCTTTTTGGGGCAGCATATTCCATGGGCCTACCGCCCTCTGAGTGATCTGGAGGCCACTAAGGACCACGTCTGGATGCCATGCAGGATCACATCTGGAGGCCACTAAGGACCAAGTCTGGAGGCCATTCAGGATCACATCTGGAGGCCACTAAGGCAGCTGAGGTCTCGCTTCCTTGAGCATTTTCTGATGCAAGGCCCTGCTTGGGGGGGAAGGGTAATGTGAAGGTGGGTCTGCATTGGTTTGTAGCAAAATCAGGTGCAGAGAGGCCCAGACAGGTGCAATGTACTTCTGCACCTGTCAAGCATATGGCATGATGAGAGGGTAAAATAAATTTAGCCCTCATATAGCCCAGGCTATGAACTACAAATCAAGTTGATTGAAAAGTAAAATTACACAGAAGCAAGAGCAGACACTGCAGATTTCACTAGATTACGGCAATTAATACTTAATTTCTCACCAGTACTTTAAAGCAGTTTGCAAAAAATAATAAACCTCTCAAAACATCTACAATTATCTTAACTCAGAACACGGAGCTGCATCAGATATTCATGGATTGCTTCTACTAGCCTCAATTCGTTCAGCTGCCTGGCAAAGGAGAATGCACTGAAGAAATCTTGCTACCGTGCCTCAATTATATCCATCTCCTTCCTTTGAAGATGGCAGTGGGAGAAAGAAGTTCAAAAAGGTATCTTTCATAATGAAATTCAGCTGTCACTCACGGTAAGGTTTCAAAGCCATCAGGTTGGTCTCCCAGTGACCTGTCTCTCACCATAGACTCTTTCATGATAAAGGCGAGTTGTAAGAGCTCACTGCCCTCTCCAATGGAATAAACAATCACGCCTAATGGGTCTAGTACTCTCGTGGTAAGCAATCTAAACCCAATGCCCAACTGTGTCTGCGCAAGCCCTATAAACAGGTAATAACAATTCTCTTTGAAGTGGCCAGACAGGATATGTGCATTATGCGTACAGACAGACTCCATTCAGCAAGCAGTAATCTTACTTATGTTGCTACAACGCTGACGCAGGTACAAGGTGCCAGAAAGAGATGCTATCGGCCTGGAATTTGCGGTCAGCGGTGAAGCAAAGGCATTCGCCGCTGGCCCCCAAGTAAGCTTCTCACAAAGATCTCGCGACCTCTGTCGGGGTTTCCGAGGCGTCATTCAAATCAAAGTTGTTTAGTAGGAATCCCATAGTGCGAGCGGCTGTGACGTCAGCAAGCTGTCTCAGCAACCAATCAAAACGCTAAATTCTCACAGACAGCGAACCAGGAAGCTCTTAAAAGTCTCGCTTTTTTTAAATGTTAAAGAGAACAAAAGAAAGGTTGGGGCTCTCACACGAGGAAAAGGCAAAACTGGAATAAAGATGAACAAACTTTTTTTTTAATTAATTTTTTTTAAGTTTCATAAAAAATTAATTTTTTATTAAAATGGATAAAATTGACACTGCACAAAATTAAAATTAGTTTTTCAGGACCATAACCTTTGTTCAGCAGTCAATACGCTGTTAAAACCCCAGTTACACCTAATCCAAAAGGGTCTAATTTTTAGTGGGGTATTTAACAGCATCATTACTGCAGAAGAGCCGAGGTTTTCATCAGTTTCCCTGATTTGAGAGATTTCACTGATTGCCGGCTCTGGGGGCGGGGGCGTGCGGGGCACAGCGCAGCCTGTGTTGGAGCAGTGAATGACAGGCCACAACTTCAGATTTCCGAGTTAGGCTGCACTACGCTAAATCCTGAAATTACGGTCAGTTTCAAGGGCGAGATGGCATCGAATGCTGCCAGTTCACCATCATCGGGACCACAAATTCCGGGCCATAGTCTGTTACGGTTTAAAACAAGACAGATTTCCAATCCACCTTAGGCCACCAACGGTGTCAGCCAGTGGCTCAGTGGGCCGTACTCTCACTCTGAGTCAGAAGGTCGTGGGTTCAAATCCCACTCCAGAGACTTGAGCACAAAATCCAAGCTGACACACCCAGCGCAGTGCTGAGGGAGTGCTGCACTGTCGGAGGTGCCATCTTTCGAATGAGATGTTAAACGGAGGCCACGTCTGCCCTCTCAGTTGGATGTAAAAGATCTCATGGCACTATATCGAAGAAGAATAGGAGAGTTCTCACTGTGCCCTGGCCAATATTGATCCTTCAACCAGCACCTGAATCAGACGAGCTGGTCATTTATTTCATTGCTGTTTGTGGGAGCTTGCTGTGTACAATTTGGCTGCCGCATTTCCTACATTGGTACGGTGACTGCACTTCAAAAGTACATAATTGGCTGTAAAGCGCTTTGAGACGTCCTGAGGTCTGGATAGAAATACAAGTTCTTTCTTACTGTCCTCTACAGTCTACACATTTTTAAAACCGAATGTCACCTATTACTCTGATTTACCTTATCTTGTCTCTTACCCTTTTCAACCTTGGTGATATCCTGCAAATGGGCCCTTCACCAAGCTTTCTCAATTAAAAGCTAAAGGTTTGCACAAACCCATTCTTGTTTGCAGTGTCCTGGAAGTCAGTGGAATTGTCAAGCCTTCATTGCCTGTGAGGCGCCTTGGGAGGTCCTGAGGCCATGAAAGGTGCTGTATAAATGCTGTATAAATGCTGCATAAATGCAAGTTCTTTCTTTCAGTGCAGACTTCCCTCGCCTGGATGAGTACAAAAATTCAGTGAAAAGAAAAATGCAAATGGAAAAAAAAAACAAAGCAATCTGCTTTCAGTTAGCAACTTTTCTTTCTCCAACATTGGCCGTTTAATAATGATCAGATTGCATCATCTAACTCTCTGCATTAATGACCTCAGCCTCACCGCTATGGGAGGCTCTGAGGAGGGTCCTGTGCCAATGGTAGGGAGAGGAGATTGCAGAGAATAAACATAGAATCATACAGCACAGAAGAAGGCCATTCGGCCCATCGAGTCGGCGCTGGCTTTTTTCGAAGAGCAATCCAGTTAGTCCCACTACCCCTGCTCTTTCCCCCTATCCCTGCAATTTTTTCTCCTTCAAGTATTTGTTGGAGGCCATGTTTTAGAGTTGCCTGGGGGCCGGTCAGCTACCGACAGAAACTTTTAACCAGAGTGTGGTGTGGAGAAATCCAAACATTGGGGATGGATACAAAGAGAAAATGACTGCTAGAGATCGATTGGGAGCCATTTTAATTTAACCCACTATTCTCCATTGAACTACAGGCTTGAATTACAGTAGATTCCAAAATGATAAAAAACGCATCAAATAAAGTGTCAACATTTCTGGAGTGTCACACCCTGTTTGACTCAACACTTGTCCCCGGCACTCATTCTTCTTATTCAGGAATGTCCAAGGGCCACCAGTGGTGCAAATTGTCCTTTAGTTTCCACACTACCCCCCCAAACCCTTGAAACATAGAAACATAGAAGATAGGAGCAGGAGTAGGCCATTCGGCCCTTCGAGCCTGCTCCGCCATTCAATGAGATCATGGCTGATCATTCAAATTCAGTACCCTGTCCCTGCTGTCTCCCCATATCCCTTGATCCCTTTAGCCTTAAGAAATATATCCAACTCCTTCTTGAATATATTTAATGAACTAGCCTCCACCGCCCTCTGTGGCAGAGAATTCCACAGGTTCACCACTCTCTGGGTAAAGAAATTCCTCCTCATTTCAGTCCTAAATGGCTTACCCCTTATCCTTAGACTATGACCCCTGGTTCTGGACTCCCCGGCCATCAGAAACATCCTTCCTGCATCTAGTCTGTCCAGGCCTGACAGAATTTTATAGGTTTCGATGAGATCCCCTCTCAATCTTCTAAACTCCAGTGAGCATAAGCCCAATCGACACAATCTCTCCTCATACGTCATTCCTGCCATCCCAGGTATCAGCCTGGTGAATCTTCGCTGCACTCCTTCCATGGCAAGAACATCCTTCCTCAGATAAGGCGACCAAAACTGCACACAATACTCAAGGTGCGGTCTCACCAAGGCCCTGTACAACTGCAGCAAGGCATCCTTGTTCCTGTACTCGAATCCTCTCGCTACGAAGGCCAACATACCATTTGCCTTCTTAACCGCCTGCTGCACCTGCATGCTTACCTTCAGCGACTGGTGCACAAGAACACCCAGGTCTCTTTGCACTTCCCCTTCTGCCTTCCTGTTTTTGCCACCAAAGTGGATAACCTCACATTTATCCACATTATAGTGCATTTGCCATGTTTCTGCCCAATCACCCAACCTGTCCAAATCATACTGGAGTTTCACGACATCCTCCTCACAGCATACCCTCCCACCCAGCTTTGTGTCGTCTGCAAATTTGGAGATATTACATCCAATTCCCTCGTCCAGATCATTGAAATACATTGGCTCAGTGGGTAGCACCCTCGCCTCTGAATCACAAGGTTGTGGGTTCAAGTCCCACTCCAGGACCTTGAGCACAAAATCTCAGCTGACACTCCAGTGCAGTACTGAGGGAGTGCTGTACTGTTGGAGGTGCCATCTTTCAGATGAGACATTAAGCCGAAGCCCCGTCTGCTCTCTCAGGTAGATGTAAATGATCCCAGGGCATTACTTTGAAGAAGAGCAGGGGAGTTTCCTTGTTATCTGACCTCTGCGCACATGCACTCCAGGCAGAGGTCGCTAGACAGTCACAAAGAGCAGGAACGCTGGGTCCCTTTCCTCTCCCGAGTCAAAAGGTTTTGAGCACAAATGTGTTGCGTCTACTGCATAATGATCAGGAGCAAGATAGGATTTACAGCACAGGAACAGGCCATTCGGCCCAACTGGTCTGTGCTGGTGTTTCTGCTCCGCACCAGCCTCCCTCCACCCTACTTCATCTCACCCTATCAACATATTAATCTATTCCTTTCTCCCTTACCAACTTATCTAGCTTTCCCTTAAAGGCATCTGTGCTGTTCGCCTCAACCACTCCCTGCGGTAGCGAGTTCCACATTCTAACCACTCTCTGGATAAAGAAGTTTCTCCTGAATTCCCTATTGGATTTAGTGGTGACCAGTTCCTTAAAAGCTGCGTGGCTGCACAGCAGTCTGGAGCTCCCGGGTAAGCCGCTCGGCGGCATTTCAATTTGAATAACCGCGCATGTGCGAACATTTGAATGGGCCACGCCGCCACTTAAAAGGGCCACGCACCCCCAAAACAATAAATTACAGGGAACATTGTTGGTGACTATCTTCTATTTATGGCCCCTGGTCTTGTACTCCCTCACAAGTGGAAACATCTTCTCCATGTCTACCCTGTCGAACCCCTTCTTAATTTTAACAGACCGTCTATCAGCTCACGCCTCAGATACCCAGAACGTGTTTTCCTTCCCTACACTAGGGGGCGAGAGTGGGGGTGGGGTGGGTCCTGCAGCCAACTGCGACACCTTAAACCGCAGCCCCGGGGGTCTGTATATTCGAAGCATTCATGGATAGCACAGTCGCGTTGTACATGATTTCAGTTTCCTTTCTAAAGGCGGAAGTCACACCCCCATCCACATCCATGGGGCTGTGGTGGAAAGGGTGGACAGCTTTAAGTTCCTCGGAGTCCACATCACGGAAGACCTCTCCTGGTCCCTCAATACCTCCTCTCTGGTGAAGAAGGCCCAGCAGCGCCTATATTTCCTAAGGAGGCTGAAGTGATGTAACCTGTCACCCCTGATCCTCTCTAACTTTTACCGCTGCACAATAAAGAGCATCCTGACGAACTGTATCACAGTATGGTATGGCAGCTGTAGCTACTATGACTGGAAAGCCCTGCAGCGGGTAGTCAAAACTGCCCAACGCATTACCGGCACCCGGCTACCGACCATAGAACACATATACCAGAAACGCTGTTTACGGAGGTCACGGACCATCATCAAAGACCCTACCCACCCCAGCCACAGTCTGTTCGCCCTCCTGCCATCTGGGAGACGCTACAGATGCATTCGCACCCGTACGACCAGATTTAGGAACAGCTTCTTTCCCAGGGCTGTCATCCTACTGAACTCCACAAATAAACTCTAAAGCCTGCACATCTGCCAATGCACTTTATTATGTTTATGTTAATGTATTACAAGCCAAATGAATGTTGAATGTTTAAATGTCTTAATCTAAATGTACACTCTCGGGAGCCGCAAGCCTACATTTCGTTGTACTGCACTTGTGCACTAACAATGACAATAAAGTTGATTATGATTATGATTATGATTATGAAACTTGTAGAGTCGAGCAGAGTTAGAAAATACCACTTTAATGCAAACTCTTAATCGGTCGTCATCGCAGGACAACTCTATCTGGCTTTGTCACTCCGCAGAGCCGGCACAACATCAGCCCTCTGCTGTAGTAGATGTCAACTCTCACTTTACCCATGTGAGCTCGCTGGGAGCAGATTGCCTTTTAACTGCTGCGATTCCTCCCCCGCCGAGATCCTACAGCTTTGTGACATAGAATTGCATAGAGACAGATAGATAGATTTTTTGGGCTCTAGGGGAATCGAGGGATATGGAGATCGGGTGGGGAAAGTGGACTTGAGTTCGACGATCAGCCCTGACCTTATTGAATGGCGGAGCAGGCTGGAGGGACAATAGGGCCTACTCCTGCTCCTATTGCTTATGCCGATAGCGCAGAAACAGGCCTTTCGGCCCAACTGGTCCGTGCCGGCGTTTACGCTCCACACGGGCCTCCTCCCGCCCCTACTTCATCTCACCCTGCCAATGTAACCCTCTATTCCTTTCTCCCTCATGTGTTTATCTAGCTTCCCCCTTAAATACATCTATGCCATTCTGCCTCAACATGCCCCATGTGTTAGCGAGTTCCACATTCATTGACAGCGTTTAATTAAATAAAGTGGCTTTCTGCTAGGAAGCTAAACCAATCACACATCTTAAATAAAGAACGACATGGCCAAAGCCAGCTGAATATAACAGCAGCACTAGCCCTGCCAGAAGGTTTCTTTTCTGGTAACGTTATCTGCATTTTTATCCAACCAACCTTTTTTTTTTAAAGAGAAATTTTGCTGAGACTGTACTCGCCTTCTGATTTCTGATTATACATCGTCACTTGTTTGCATGGCTGAACACTCGTTCTTCACTGTAATATAACTGAACAGATATAAATTCTGTTGGTACAGTGAATTGTGGCACCCCGTGGTTAATCACTTCTTATTCCTCAGCCTTCGTGTGTGTCTCTCTCTCACACAGAAAAAAAACAATGTTGGTTTGCATCGATAAAGACAAAATGGTGCATCAATAAGGCCAAGATGGGCCAATATTTATCAATGTTCCATGAAAAGAGCTCTCCACAATTCCTCTGATCACATATTTTACCATCATCCACGGATCGCACAATGCTGTTTGTCTCCCCCAAGCATCACCTACAACTCAGGCAAAATATTTTGGTCTTTTTTTATGGTTAAATGGAGAGGCCCACGCGAGTGGCTTGAACCTGCTGTTAAAACCTATTGGCGTGAATTTTTGGGAAGGCTGGGAAGGAACTCTTTCAGTTGCAGGCAACCAGCGCACATCCAGTACTACCAAGGTCGGATGTCGTGCAAATCTGCCTCTTTAACGTGCCTCAGCCTCACTCCCAGAAGCGCGCCTTCTGTTGTACCATTCTGTCATTTCTCCATTTTCCATGAGTAACCCTATGGCTGAGGTTTAAGGGTAAATTTTGCAAGGCCTTGCACCATCAGTGGGGCCTAACACAGTTTAGTGCCAAGTTAGGGAACATTTATGCTCTAGGCCCATTCCCACTAGTAATGGGGTTGAGTTTACCCAACTGCATATAGTTGAAGGGATAATTACTAGTCCTAGCCCCTTTAGGGCTACCCTGGATCAGGCGTATTTCTCAATTGTTCACTTTCAACTAAAGTTTGAGGTAGCCGAATCCTAAAGACGCTTAATTGGGTCTAAAGGTCCGGACCATCTCTCCCTAAAGGAAAGGAACAACCCAAGAATGTTACCATCCTCCAGATAGCCCTTTTAATAAGTTTAGCTAGACTGTAACGTTCCGGATATTATGAGGGTCTGGCAAACTCCCCCAGAATTCTGCAACTCCTCACCAAAGAATGTACAGAGATTGAGTTCACGAGTTTGATACAGAATTATTATGTGAGACAATTCTAAAAATATATAGATTTATTAAAGAACTGACATGCAATTTACAGTTGGTGAATCAATCGCAACATTAACAGTTCCAAAAAGAGAAAAGTTACAATCTTATTATCAGAGAATCTTACTTTTAAATCTTAACTTCACAAGAGTATTACAGTTTTTAGTGTTCTACAGGATATCCACCAAAATCAAATACCTTTGATCCCCGAGGTACAAAGAGTTGGAGACTTACAGAGCCGCCTCTGGAGCTAAGAATCACTTTGCCTGATTAAAGCGAGTCTGTTATCCCATTTGAGAGTTCAATATTTATACCTTTTTCCAGTGGTATTTCCTTTAAGGTTTTCTGCTGGTGCAAGTTAATTATCTCTCGTGATTTTTCTGCTGACCTCTGCAACTCTTACAGCCACCTCAGCCAGAATCATGTCTCCTCTCTAGGTGTTCTAAATTTACCATATAAAAATGGTGTGACGGCAGGTGTTCCATACTTTATGTTATCTTTACGAGGGCAGATGTTCCTTATCTTATGTACTTCTTTATGAAGTGTAAATTAGAACACCTTATCCGGGGTGAACCATTGGCCCAGAAATTCGGGTCGGGGCTTCCCGCGGGTGCAAGCCCCTGATCTGCGCTTACCTAGCGCGCCGGCCATTGAGCTGTGGGCTCGCGTGGAATTCCGATCCGGGGCCTGGTCCAGCTCCCGGCGCGCAGTGCTTGCGTATCCCAGGGGCGCAGTTAGTTCGATGCGTCCCCTGGGATCACGTGGGCCATGGGGAGCCAATCGGAGCAGGGAATGCTCCATTCATAAGATTGACAGGAAGAGCTGTCAAAACTTATAAATACTATGGCCCCAAACATCACTAAATCTGCAAATAATTTTTTTTTTAAATCACATTTTTTAAATAAATTATAAATTACATGAAATAACTATTTTAAACAATAATTTAAATTTTTGAACAAAATAATTTTATTTTCTAACGGGGCTAAAAATAAACTTACCTTGCTTTAAAGTATTTAAAAATAATAAACCTGTGGAAAAAATGTTTTAATTTTAATTAATTCACCACTTACCTTGTAAAAAGCAGGCCTTACGCCTGCTTTTTAAATGTGTAACTTCTGCAGACTTACCCTCCCGGGAAAACCTGTAAAAAAAAACGAAGTTCGATGCGCACGCGCAGCCTCTCCTGCGCACACGTTCGACCTCTGAAACCCTTCTTTCAAGGGAATGGAAGTGCTGGTTTCCCGCGCATGCGCAGTGCATGCAGGAAACCGGCACTTCCATTGGGCTTACGGGTGAG
Source organism: Somniosus microcephalus (assembly GCF_052327205.1). NCBI lineage: Eukaryota > Metazoa > Chordata > Chondrichthyes > Squaliformes > Somniosidae > Somniosus > Somniosus microcephalus. The sequence goes on along the minus strand of NC_140992.1, from coordinate 267,660,932 downwards.
TACCCCGTGCGGACTCACCCGTGGAGACCCGAATTTCTGGGCCATTGTTTCATTCCCTAAAGCTCAGCCTGTCGGAGCCCTTCACCTTCTGTTTCAATAAAGTTATTTTCAGGGTCGACAACGATCTTATCTCAATAGCCAGAATGCTTTCATAGCTATTTCATAGATAGGTTTCTAAATTTCCAAATCCAGTTTGTCATGTTTTAATAAGTCCAGAATTTTTTCATAAAATGGTGTCTTTTTTTGAATAGTTTATATAGCTTATTCCTTCACATAGTATCCTTATGGACAACAGATTCTTCAATGGGCCAGAAATTCAGGTCGGAGGCTTCCCGCGGGTGCAAGCCTCCGACCTACACTTACCTAGCGCACCGGCCGCTGTGCTGTGGGCGCGCGTGGGATTCCGATCCTGGGCCTCCTCCAACTGCCAGCGCGCAGTGCTTGCGTATCCCAGGGGCGCAGTTAGTTCGAAGCGTCCCCTGGGATCACATGGGCCATGGAGAGCCAATGGTAGCAGGGAATCTGTATTCATAGATTTGACAGGAAGACCTGTCAAATCTATGAATACAGTTTGGCCCCAAAACATAACAAAACTTCAAATAATTTTTTTTTTAAATCACATTTTTAAAATAACTATAAATTACATAAAATAACTATTTTAAACAATAATTTAAATTTTTGAAAAAATTAATTACAGTTTCTAACAGGGCTAAAAATAAACTTACCTTTCTTTAAAGTATTTAAAAATAATAAACCTATGGAAAAAATGTTTTAATTTTACTTGATTCACCACTTACCTTGTTAAAAGCAGGCCTTGCGACTGCTTTTTAAAAGCATAGCTGCTGGAGACTTACCCTCCCGGAAAAACCTGCAAGAAAAACGGAAGTTCCAGGTGTACGCGCTGCCTCTCCGGCGCACGCATTTGACCTGTGAACCCCTTCCTTTAAGGAAACGGAAGTTCCGGTTTCCCGCGCATGCGCAGTGCATGCACGAAACCGGCACTTTCGTTGGGCCTACGCGTGAGTACCCAGCGCGTACTCACCCGTGGGGACCCGAATTTCTGGCCCAAATTAGTTTTGGTTCGATGTGAATCCACTTCCATAATCTGAAAGAACATCATCCAATCACTGTGGCACTCAGTCTCCAGGTTTCAGTCTTTTCAAAGGTGTAAGATTCTAAAAAAAAGTAATAAAACCGTATGGAGATCCGAATTGCGAATGAATGGTGAAATGATAATGGACGGACTCAAAATGTAGGAAGTCAGCATGTGTTCCTTTGTCTGCAATGATTTAAAATGGAGGTCGTGAGACCACATGGACAGGAAAGAGAAACACCGGATGAAGTGGAAGTCCTGCCCCCACACACATCACAGGAACATGAACGTGTCATGCAGAAGGAACTCCAATCAGGAAAGGTTGGGAGTGAAACTGACCTATCAGAGGGAGGCGGATGAAGAAATACGAGGAGGGCCGACAGGAAGCCACTATAAAGGAAAGAAGTGGGAAATTCAGAAGATGAGAAGCGGCAAAGAGGGCTGTTTGAAATGGCAGTCGACGTTTGCAGCCTACTATTGTTTCCGGACTGGGCACCCAGGGATAAGTGTATGTATGAAAGTTGGACATAGAGCATAGATATTGTTCAAGAGTATTTTTATGTACAGTTGACTTGGGATATGAATCGCCAGGGATTAGCATACAGGAAACTTTCTGGTATCCGGCACTGACGGGACCGAGTTGGTGCCGTCCCATCAAAACTGCCATATAAACCAGCGCTAATGTTAAAACATACGGAGCTTCTCAGCTCCGTATGAAACAACAAACCCTGTTGCTTAGCAACAGCTTCAAAACAGTCGGCCGCAGCTTAAAAGCGTCTCTGTAGCTAAGCAACAGCTTCAGCTAGACGCTTGGGAGCCACGACTGGAAAAAAAAAGCACCGAGAAGTAAAAAAACTTATAGTAAATGGCTCCTGAATTTTGCCGGTAAATAGAGCTTTCCGGACATTTAACCCCCGGTTAAACGAAAGTTTCCTGTATATGTTGCTGGAAAGTACATTTACGTACGGAACTGTGGGCATATGAAATGCCAAGGATTAGCATAAGTTGCAGGGATACTTTTATGTACGTTTAGCAAAACTATGTAGCATATGACTTACTGGGGCAGTACTTTTATGTACAAAACTGTGGGCATATTTATTGCCAGAATGAATTAATAAACTGCGGGCATATTTATTGCCAGAGTGAATTAATAAACTGCGGGCATATTTATTGCCAGGAATTAATAAACTGTGGGCACTGACATTGCCGCGAGTGCTTCTACGTATGCTTGAATTTTAAACTGCAGTGTGAATAAAAATCATTTTATTTATAACTAACTTATCTGTCATTGTTATGCTTATTCATAATTCTCGAGGTCCGAACAGTAGTCAGAGAACGTCCCACAAAGGACCTATAAGTGCCAATATAGCTCAGTCGGTAGCACTCTTGCCACTCACTCTGAAGGTTGTGGATTCGAATCAAACTCCAGGACTTAATCATTAAATCGAAGCCAACACTTCAGTGCAGTACTAAGGGAGCGTTGCAAGGCTGGTGGAGTCTTAGTTTTGTTAAGAGGTCGCCTAGCACAATTTGAAGATGAGCAGGAAGTTTTCCCAGCGTTTTGGCCAACATGCTTTCCTCAACCAGCACCACCAACAACAGATTAACTGGCTATTCTGTTTATGGGATCTTACTGTGTGCAAAATGGCTGCCAAATTCACCTACATGACAACAGTGTAGTATATTGTAGTTGAAGTAAAATGCGATAAGGCACACTATATAAATGCAAGTTCTTTCTTGCTATGAGCTGTAAAGTACAATCTAATTCAAGCGTATTTATTGTCTGATCATGGCAAGTTGTGGAGGGAAAAATACCAGGAAGAGAGCATTTTCCGATGACATCACACAGGTAACACAGGATCATTATCTTGGCATGTTGATCAGCATTGGGTAAAAATACTAACTTTCTGCATCTTGCAGAAGGGTAGAGTTTCTGCTGGTTTTGCGCCCAGACTCTAGCGCTATCGACCAAAGCAGAGCGAAATATCGGGGCGCGTTAACTGAGCTATGCCACAAACCACCGCAATCTTTTAGGCCGGTTCAAGGTTCAATTCGCTTAATTCAGCCCCTCCCCCACCAGCAACAAAATTGGCCACGCCCCCCAGGTCAATATTGCGAGATTCCACCGAATGCGCTGGTTCCGGAAGGCTCTTCAAATTGCGCTCATTGTCTTAGCCGCACAGGCACTAATCGGCACATTTTAAACGTTTTCACAGATCAAAAAGTATTTGACAAGTGTACACCAATGGTTCAGTATAGTTTTTTTTAAGTCTTTTTCAGTGATTTTAAATCAGGTTACTCATGGGTGGAGGACTGAACACCCTGATTAAAAATGTTTATTTTTGCTGATAAAACCATTTTCAGCTGTAGTAATAAAACTGCTCCAGTTAAACACTCTTAAATACCTTGTACATCAATTCATATTCTTTAATGTAGGGGGAAAAAAAAAAACAATTGCGTTCTATCACGCGGCCCGATTGCACTGGTTCATGGAAGGTTTTACGTTTGTGATTCTGCAAATGAATTTTACCGGAAACTTGAACTGAATCCTGGAGAGTTGGGGACCCTAGCTAGCAGACGCAGATGACTCATGTCTCGGGAGTAGGGTAGTCAACCCGTTGGGAAAGGTATTTACAGTAGAAGACCAACCAAATTAGAGGAAAGGGACAAAGTAAAAATATCTTACCAGAACGTCCTTTCCATCAAAGAAGAAATACAGAAAAATAAAAGTGTGGACAAGTAGAAATCGTACCTTCTCCCCCTCCACCCACTCTTAGGGTAAGATTAGGGGCCATACTTTGCTGTGGCAGAGCATCTACCGGTGTCTGCCCTTAGTTAGACTTGCCCTTGCATGTTTAATTTTTACATTTTGTTGCGTGGCAAGTTGCTGAAAGCGCGAGCTGATAACGGCACAGCGAGGGGAAACCGGGCATCTGGGACCCGAGTGACCGAGGCAAGCAACTGCGTATCTCCGTAACCAATCAGATTGAAACATTGAGAACTAAGCAGCGCAAGGATTGAGAAGGAAGTGTAAATTAGAGTGTGTGAATTCAATGTCAAATCAGGAACAGAAAGAGAAATAAAGAGAGGGAGAGAAAGATTGGATTAAGAGAGAGAGAAAAAAAAAGAGACGGAATGGAAAAGTATTTTTTTCCATTTTAAATTTGACATTTTTTTAAATCTCCAAGAACAATTAAAACCTGAAGGAATGAGACTCCACACTTGCAAGAGTTAAGTTTTCCGTGCCAGAGAGGTTGACTGGCAATAATTAACACTAATCACGCTGTTGTTGGACGAGACTTAAGTTTCTGTGGCGAGTTTAGTTTGTGTCTACCACGCAAATGCAGCAACTTCACGCCAATCAATGCATTTCAATGGTTTTCACAAAGCTAACAGCAGAGCGGTGCAACCCTGGCATCAATTTTTGGATATTCTCGTTTAACCATGTGACTGCCCCTCACCCGAAGATGCTGTAGCATTTGCACGTAAATAACGGTGAGCGCCATTAGCCTCACCATTGTTTTGACAGCAAATTAAAAACCAGGGCCCAGACTGTCTATTCCAGTGGTTCAGTTGGACGTTGACACTGTTTGATGAGGAGCAGGGAATTCTCTTGGTGTCCTGGCCAACATTCCTCCAACATCGCCAAAAAACAAACCATCTAATCGACCGTGCAGCCGATTGCTGTCTGTGGGATCTTGCTGTGCACAAATTATCTACTGTGTTTGAATATATATAACAACCATCAACCCACTTCAAAGCCATGCATCGTATGTGAAGTGCGCTGTGACATTGTTAAGCATTCTGAAACTACTTGTTGGTTAGACTATATACCAGAGAGTTGTTTTTCTCATTCCCCACTTTTCACAGAATCACAATCACAGAGTCCCCGCAGATAGAGGCCATTTCGGTCCATCGAGCCTGCACCGACACATATCCCACCCTATCCCCGTAACCCCACGTATTTAATCCCCTAACACTAAGGGTCAATTTATCATCGCCAAATCAACCTAACCCGCACATCTTTGGACTGTGGGAGGAAACCGGAGCACCCGGAGGAAACCCACGCAGACACAGGGAGAATGTGCAAACTCCACACAGACAGTCGCCCGAGGCCGGATTTGAACCCGGGTCCCTGGCGCTGTCTGATAACGCTCCTGTGAAGCGCCTTGGGAACGTTTTACTACGTTAAAGGTGCTATATAAATACAAGTTGTTGTTATTGCAGTGCTAACATCCGCATTTTATGAATATCAAGATTCACGTACAGAAGGAATAATAATTTGTATTCAGACAGGAGTTCAATCTTTCCTGCATTAAGATGTTGACCTCGCTGACAAGTCTTCCCCTCTTCTCTAACTGTCTACGATATCAGAATTCAGGTCCGTTCTATTTTTAAGCCTTTAAATACATAACCCAGCAAGAATGGCCTGTCACCAATATGACAGAGGTGAAAATAATTTCATTGTGCTTTGAAAAAGACTTTTCAAAGCTTCTGTTTTATGCGGGTGTCAGAATGGGCCTTGCATTATCTCCGTTAATTGCCAGCCCTGACAGAACTGTTAACGTGACGGAAATGGGAAGCAATGACATTGTGAAGGATGCGAGTCAAAGGTCAGTCCCACAGTGCTGCTAGGTAGGGAATTCTGGGATGCTGACCCTGGGACCAGGAGAGAGAGATTGGCCACGGATTCTCCACTGGTACTGGTGACAAGGTGCTGAAGGTGCACGGGAACAGGAACTGGCCATTCAGCCACTAGAGCCTGTTCCGCCATTCAATTAGATCGCGGCTGATCTGTATCTCAACTCCATCCACCAGCCTTGGCTCCGTAACCCTTAATAACTTGCCTAACAAAAAAAAATCTATCAATCTCAGCTTTGAAATTTTCAATTGACCCCCCAGCCTCAACAGCTTTTTGGGGGAGAGAGTTCCAGATTTCCACTCCCCTTTGTGTGAAGAGGTGCTTCCTGACATCACTCCTTTGAACGGCCTAGCTCTAATTTTAAGGTTATGCTCCCCCCCCCCCACTTGTCCTGAACTTCCTCCAAATTTAAAGCCCGGTTTATTTATTTAAATCTCAGGCTAACAAGAGGGATTGTTTGAAAACTCATTCTTATCCTGGCAATTTAGCCCAGTGTAGGCTTCAGTAATCTCCTTCGCTGGCCTATATTGTACTATGGCCTTGTATTAATTTAGATTTTAGATGATAGGCTGAAAATTTTCCCTCTGCTAATCCCGTAGAGATTTGACATAACTATTTAGCCTGTGGCTTTTATACTGAGGTTTAGAAAACCAAGCTTCACGGTGCCAACAAGTTAGTGCCTCCATTAATGTACAATTAATATAATAGCCCCTTGAGGATTGCAGGATTCTTTTTCTCTCGCTAGTTTACAAGGCCAGCTCAGACTGCACCTGTTAAAATGATTAGTTGATTAGCCAATCTGGAACTGGTAACTGTGTAGATTCACAGAAACTCCAAGAGTTACAGAATAAAAGTAACCATTTTCATTTTCTGGCTATATTGCTAAATATAATTACAAACTAGATGGTGCAATTTTAAAGCAGGTTGGGGGTGGTGGTGTGGGTGGTGGGCGCAGAAACTGAGAGGCCTGGGGGTTTAGGTGCACAAACCTTTAAAGGTGGCAGGACCAAGCTGATTAGGCTGTTAAAAAAAAAACATACATCATCCATATAAATAGAGAGAAAAGCAAGGAAGTTATGCTAAAACCTTCATAAAACATCGATTGGGCCTCAGAACCACATTTTAGGAGGGACGTCAAGGCCTTGGAGAGGGTGCAGAGGAGATTTACCAGAATGGTACCATGGATGCGGGACTTTAGTTACGTGGAGAGACTGGAGAAGCTGGGATTGTTCTCCTTAGAGTAGGGAAGGTTAAGCGGAGATTTAATAGAGGCGTTCAAAATTATTAAAGGTTTTGATAGAATAAATAGGGGGAAACTGGCAGGAGGGTCGGTAAGCAGAGGACACAGATTTTGTTTTCACGCAGCGAGTTGTTGTGATCTGGAATGCGCTGCCTGAAAGGGCGGTGGAAGCAGATTCAATATTGGGCCTGAATTTGTGGTCCGAACTGCAATAAAACTGCACACCTACCTGATGGTCCTGGATCCACGGGCCTTCAGGTAGAGGCCCACCTGTCCCAGGGGCGCAAGCGGGTCGCAAGCATCCCTGTGATCACGTGGGCCAGCCCAACCAATCAGAAAGGAGATGCCCATTGTGCTTATTGGATTCCACATACGTACGGAATCCCAATGAGCATAATAGGAATCACCCAAAAAACACCCTATCACAGCACTGAAATTTATTAAAAAATCACATGTTTATAATTAATTAAAGTACAATTTAATTAAACATTTAAAACAAAAATGTAACTATGAAATATAAAGTTAAACATTTTTCAAGGGGCCAAAAATAACACAAACTTATTTAACAGGTTTTCGAATGTTAAAATGAATTAAAAATTTTAATTTTAATATTTATTTAAACCCATATGCTGGTTAAAGAAGGTCCTGTGCCTGCTTTTACCAGGCGTAAGAGTTTTGCGGGCATTCATTGGGCAGTAGTTGGGCAAATAGCCCGACTCTCTGCCCGCGAATGTTCATTTCCCGGGGAAGTTTCTTGACAGATCGCAAGTTCCGGGTTTTCGCACATGCGCAGGGCATGCGTAAAGAAAGAATGACTTACATTTATATAGCGCCTTTCACGACTTCGGGACATCCCAAAGCGCTTTACAGCCAATGTAATACTTTTGAAGTGTAGTCACTGTTGTAATGTAGGAAATGCAGCAGCCAACTGAAAATCGCGGATGCGCAAGAGACGAGAATTGGAGGAGCGCAGAGATCTCGGAGGTTTGTAGGGCAGGAGGAGGTTATAGAGATAGGGAGCAGTGAGGCCATTGAAGGATTTGTAAACAAGGATGAGAATTTTAAAATCGAGGCGTTGCCGGACTGGGAGCCAATGTAGGTCAGCGAGCACAGGGGTGATGAGTGAACGGGACTCGGTGCGAGTTAGGACACGGGGCAGCAGAATTTTGGATGAGCTCAAGTTTACAGAGGGTGCGAGGTGGGAGGCCGGCCAGGACAGTACCTCCAAGTCCATCTGTCATGTGTGTCATGTATTGCCATCAATGTCCTGACAGATGACCCAGATGTAAACTGCTTCTGTTCCAGCAATCACTCTGGCATAAATGCGTGGTGATGCATCCCATTTGAACACCACGCACGAGCTTGTTGCTCAAGTTGACATTTGCTCAGCAGCTCATCATATTTCAACAATCTCTCCAAAGCCCTGCCAAAGCTGTGTGTGGGTGGTGCTCAGTAATAAGCCAATCTGAAACTGGCAGCAAGATTTAGCATACATGGGTAAAACGATGCGCGTTACTGGTGTCAGCTTGTTGAGGGAAGCCTCACGATAATTGTTCCACTGCTGTTAACCAGCCTTCCTTCAGATAAATGAATTATTCATCAGTCAAGTCCTGGAGAAACTGTAAAATATCAAGCCCATGTAGACACTCTCCAACCATTCAGGTGCTGCCCGTGTCCTAATTCGCACCAAGTCCTGCTCACACATCACCCCTGTGCTCACTGACCTACATTGGCTCCTGGTTAAGCAAAGACTTGATTTTAAAATTCTCATCCTTGTTTTCAAATCCCTCCATGGCCTCGCCCCTCCCTATCTCTGTAATCTCCTCCAGCCCCACAACCCCCCTGAGATATCTGTGCTCCTCCAATTCTGGCCTTTTGAGCATCCCTGATTTTAATCGCTCCACCTTTGGTGGCCGTGCCTTCAGCTGCCTAGACCTTCTCTGGAATTCCCTTCATAAACCTCTCCACCTCGCTACCTCTCTTTCCTCCATTAAGACGCTCCTTAAAAACTACCTCTTTGACCAAGCTTTTGATCATCTGCCCTAATATCTCCTTATGTGGCTCGATGTCAAATCTTGTTTTGTAACACTCCTGTGAAGTGCCTTGGGACGTTTTAATATGTTAAAGGTGCTATATAAGTGCCTTGGGATGTTTTAATACGTTAAAGGTGCTATATAAATACAAGTTCTTGTTGTTGATGAGTGCAATGAGACAGAGTTGGGCATACAGTACAGAGCTGTTCTATGTGTCACTGATGAAACAAGTGAATTCTCTCTCCATTGGTTTCTTCCATAGGGCATGTTCATTATTCTTAGTTGAAACAAAATTCTAAATAACTGCACATGTAAATATAATGCAGAACAAGACGTAGAAACCAGTATTTCCGACCGAATGTGGCCATCGGCTTTTGCAAACATTTGAGTTAGTGAGTGTATTAGCCAACAAGCGGTAGCTGGAGATAGTTGGCTTCGCTTGACCATCGTACAATTAACTTGGAATTAGATTGCTTTCCTTTTGAACTTTCCACCAATTCGGAGAAGGGACAAACAGCAACAAAAACTGCCAACTATATAGCAACTTTAACGTAGTGAAACATCCCAAGGTGCTTCCCAGGAGTGTCATCAGACAACTCTGTAACCTCCTCCTGAGATGATGGCTGATCTGTATCTTAACTCCATCCACCTGCCTTGGCTCCATTTCCTTTTATACCCTGAGCAACACCATGAGCCTTCACTGCTGAATGGAGGAGAAGGACAGTCAGCGGCCATATTCACTGAAAAGCAGAATTCGGCACATTACAAGAGTGGAGGAGAAGCACCTGATGACCCAGCTTTTAGAAGACCCACCATTTGAAAACGTGACGCAGCAATCACTTGCATCTTTGCCACCTCACTACATAAAGAAAAAGAAAGACTTGCATTTCTACAGCGCCTTTCACAACCTCAGGACGTCCCAAAATGCTTTACAGCCAATGAAATACTTTTTGAAGTGTAGTCACTGTTGTAATGTGGGAAACGCGGCAGCCAATTTGCACACAGCAAGCTCCCACAAACAGCAATGTGATCATGACCAGGTAATCTGTTTTCTTAGTGATGTTGATTGAGGAATAAATATTAGGCAGGACACTGGAGAGAACTCCCCTGCTCTTCTTCAAATTAGTGCCGTGGGATCTTTTAAACATAGAAACTAGGAGCAGGAGTAGGCCATTTGGTCCCTCGAGCCTGCTCCGCCATTCAATGCGATCATGGCTGATCATCCAAATTCAGTACCCTGTCCCCGCTTTCTCCCCATACCCCTTCATCCCTTTACACCCACCCAAAAGAGCAGACAGGGCCTCGGTTTAACGTCTCATTCGAAAGACGGCACCTCCTACAGTGCAGCACTCCCTCAGCACTGCACTGGCAGTGTCAGCCTAGATTTCTGCGCTCAACTCTCCGGAGTGAGATTTGAATCCACAAATCTTCTGACGCAGAGGCGAGAGCACTGCCGACTGAGCCACAGCTGACACAATAGCTCCTGAGCTTAGAACTGGTACATGTGGAACCAACCCTGCCATTTAGTGGCTGCAACTGCCTGTCAGATTAGGTCAAAGGCTGCCAGGTATTGAGAACAAATGAAGGTCCTCTGTGACCTATGACAGTGGCTTGCTCAGGTCTCTTTCATGCCAAGCAATGCAGCTGGTGCGTCGTTTTCATTATTGCTGCCTTTTCACTCAATGCTAAAACTGCAGTCTCAGACTCCGGAACAAAATATCAGCGCTGACTGATATATTTTTATTGTGATGTTTTTAGGGCATTTTTTAAAATCTGCTGCACAAGGGGAGGTAGAATGACGTGGGCTAATGCAGTGAAGGTCTTTATTACATGTGTACTGCGTGTGGCTTACTGCCCTTCACCATTCATTACATTGTGTGCACAATATTACCCAAAATAAAATCCCATTACTGGAAGCCCTGTAATAATTCTGTGGTATACAGCAGGAGGCTCAGGAAAGGGAGGAGGATGTTACTCAGCATTAAGTGGTTTGCAAGTGAACAATCACAATCTCTCCTACGCTGCACGAAGACACCAAGAAATATCAGCGATTACTGCACCAATATCTACGCCAAAGTTCAGGAGAGGTGTGCAATTAAAGGGGCACCATCTTCATAAAAATTTCTGTGGCAAAAAAATAATCTTTTCTCTGCCTTGCAATTCTTAACTTCCTTAATTCGCACAGCAATGTTGATTCCCAGTGCTCGGGAGGAATAGGTGACTTTGGACCTATGGTTCCAGCACTGGGGGTTTTCCTCGCCTCATGTCTGGGTCTGTTGTAGACTAATTGGCCGGGATTTTCCAGGATGTCTGCGGGCGGGATCAGTGGCGGGTCAGGTGGGAAAGTGTTTTTTTCTTGATAGTGGGTCAGGAACATTTCCCAATGTCGGGTCTGTCAGCGCTGAGCAGACCCGACAGGCAGCGGCGGGCGACCCAATTAAACTAATTATAATTTAGTTACCAGACCCTTAGCAGGCCTTACTTTTTAACTTTAACTTCATGGCCACAGGAACCATGCTGTTCGGTGACCACGTCTGCCAACCTGAGGCAGGAGTTCAGTGGCCATTGCTCCAGCTGATAACTTGACAGCTTCAAATATACAGTAAAAGCTCCCAGCTGACAGATCATCACTTTCCTCAGCCACAAGCTATTCCTCACTGCATTTCCACAACAGATTCAGAATGCTACAAGTCTCCATCCAGTCTCACCTCATTACCTCTCTCACCATTGACAGATCACTTCTGTCATCTGTACTTCACCTGCCATCTATTCCATCAGCATGGGTGCCATTTATACTGTCTCACTTTGGTCCTCAGAATCTGACCACGATCAGCCCCAACACCAGCAGCACCAGGCACACCAGCAGCACCAACAACAACACCAACCTTCTCCGCAATCATCTGATGCTGCACAGGACACAGGGCATCAGCACCCGACCACATTGATGCCTGGGAGGCCAGGGATGGCCTCATCATGGACAGATTTACTTAACTTTACACTGTACACCCTGGCTGCCACATGATGTGCCACACCAACACCATAAAGAATCCCGTTGATGGGATGTGGGCATCGCTGGCAAGGCCAGCTTTTATTGCCCATCCCTAATTGCCCTTGAGAAGGTGGTGGTGAGCCGCCTTCTTGAACTGCTGCAGTCCGTATGGTGAAGGTGCTTCCACAGTGCTGTTAGGGAGGGAGTTCCAGGATTTTGACCCAGCGACGATGAAGGATCGACAATATACTTTTAAGTCAGGATGGTGTGCGACTTGGAGGGGAACTTGGAGGTGGTGGTGTTCCCATGCACTTGCTGCAGTTGTCCTTGTATCATCTGCAAACTTCTTAATCATACTTCCTACATTCAAATCCAAATCATTGATACATACCACAAAAAGCAAAGGACCCAGTACTGAGCCCTGCGGAACCCCATTGGAAACAGCCTTCCAGTCACAAAAACATCCTTCGCCCATTACCCTTTGTTTCCTACCTCTGAGCCAATTTTGGATCCAACTTGTCACTTTGCCTTGGATCCCATAGGCTTTTACATTCATGACCAGTCTGCCATGCGGGACCTTATCAAAAGCCTTGCTAAAATCCATACAGACTACATCAAATGCACTACCCTCATCGACACTCCTTGTTATCTCCTCAAAAAATTCAATCAAGTTAGTCAGGCACTTTACAGCCTTCCAGACTCAATAGCGAGTTCAACAATTTCAGACCATAACCTCGGCCCCTATCATTTTTTTTTCTCTCTCTCTCACATGGCAGCTGTTGTTGATTCTGCCATTGCCATTTACACCTCATCTCGAGTCATCTTTTGTTTCTTCACTTGTCCCATTACCATCTTCTTTTGCCTTGCACCATCATCCCTTTTGCCTTCTATCACTTAGGTTTCTCAATTACAAAAGGTTCTAGCAAGTCAATAAAATGTAATGCCATAACCGGGTATTATTAAGCCCAGGACCAGCTGGACTACCTGTCTCAGAAAAAAAGAAAAGACTTGCATTTCTATAGCGCCTTTCACAACTACTGAACGTCCCAAAGTGCTTTACAGCCAATGAAGTACTTGTTGAAGTGCAGTCACTGTTGTAATGTAGGAAATGCAGCAGCCAATTTGCGCACAGCAAGCTCCCACAAACGACAATGTGATAATGACCAGATAATTTTTTTTTAGTGATGTTGGTTGAGGGATAATTATTGGCCATGACACCGGGGAGAACTCCCCCTGCTCTTCTTCAAAGTAACACCATGGGACCTTTTACGTCCACCTGAGAGGGCAGACGGGGCCTCAGTTTAATGTCTCATTCAAAAGATGGCACCTCCGTCAGTACAGCACTCCTTTGGCAATGCACTAGGAGTGTCAGCCTAGATTTTTGTGCTCAAGTGTCAGACTTGAACCCACAACCTTCTAGACTACAAAGTGAGAGTGCTGCCTACTGCACCACAGCTGACATTGTTTGGGTTTTAGAAAAAAACATATTTATAGGTCATGCATTATTCATCAGTGACTGGTTGTCTCTCAGTCTTTCTCTCCCTCTCTTTCCCCAGCCCTCTCCATATCAAATCTCATGAAACCTTCAATCATTCTCCTAACCATTGAACTCATCCAAAGAATCCTACCATTCCAGCGATTTAATGGAAATTACGGATGAGCGGGGATAGGGGTCAGGAATATTTGTGGTTCAAAACTTCACACTCAAGAAAAAGAAGTTATGAAAAATCATTAATAGAATAAATTTAGAGCTATAAATATCTCCTTTGTTCACAAATTTGATGAAAAATAAACTGCCTAATACTCACACCTACCTTTTCACTAAAATTATCGAACAGAGGAAAACAGAACTAGTCTTAAACTTCATCAGCTTGTTCCGAGGCCATCTTTGCTGCTCACTCAAATGACTAATTTGAATTTTGACAGAAGTGCTGCAGTCAAACCTTCTGGTCACCTTTGTTAAACAGGCACCTGCTGTAAGCAGACATTATGTCTCTTCCTCAAAGGCATCCGATTTTTTATATATTGGACGAGACCCACGCATGGATTGTACAGGCCTTTGGTAACTATGGCAGCCGAACAATACATGCATGGTAATGAACATCACTGTGATTCCCCGTGAGAAAAAGAGAGAGCAATATTTCAGGTCAAACATCATAAATTTAATATCCCTTCAGGTCCAACATCGTTATAATGGATTTCTGAAACCAGCTGTCATGGGATGTGTGCAGGGGTAGTTCTTTACTGACATGAATCTACTTCTCAAGCAGGTATGGTCACGTCATTAAGGAATTGATGGGCAGCCTCGGTTCCAGGTAAACAAAGAATCTCTTAGCGTCATTGGCAAATTTTGACAGTTGTATCTCTACCCGCCTTCCAAATCATTGATATCCAATGTGGAAAGCAAAGATCCCAGTACCGACCCTCAGGGGGCTGCACGGGTCACTTCCTGCCGCTCTGACGCAGTCCCATGCACGACCCTCTCCCACTCTTTTTTTTTAATACATTCTCGGGATGTGGGCGTCATTGGCAAGGCTGGCATTTATTGCCAGTCCCTAGATGCCCTGAGAAGGTGGTGGTGAGCCTTCTTCTTGAACCACTGCAGTCCGTGTGGCGAAGATGCTCCCAACATGCTGTTAGGTAGGGGGGTTCCAGGATTTTGACCCAATGATAATAGCTAGACTAATAGTCCTGGCATAGCATGCAGTGCACCACTAAAGTTGACCCAGAGATGATTAAGGAACGGTGTTACTAGTCCAAGTCGGGATGGTGTGTGACTTGGTGGGGAACTTAAAGGTGGTGGTGTTCCCATGCACCTATAGCCTGTGTCCTTCAGGTTGATGGAGGTCATGGGTTTTGGAGGTGCTGCCAAAGGAGCCTTGGCGCTGACTCCTGTGATTGCAGCCAAAAGCCAATCCACTTCAAACAGTGCCCAACTATTCCATGCTTGTGTACAGATCAAGTGTCTGGCTATGCCCCTGCTCTGTGGGTTGGTACTGACAGGCACAAAGCTTTAGAACACTTCCCTGATTTCTTTTAGCAAGTCCCACTGCTGGGTTTGAGCACATAATCCAGGCTGACACTCCAGTGCAGTACTTGAGAGAGCACTGCACTGTCGGAGGTGCCATACTTCGGATGAGAAGCTAACCCGAGGTGGCAACAGCCTGTTCAGGTGGAGGTAAAAGATTCCCATTTCACTGTTCAAAGAGCAGGGGGGTTCTCCTGCGGTCTGGCCAATATTTATCCCTCAAACAATATCACTACAAACAAATTAACTGCAATTATTTCATTGTTTGTGGGAAATTAGCCATTGTGTTTTCCTATGTAACAAAGTGACTGCACTTCAAAAGTACTTCATTGACTGTGAAGGGCTTTGGGATATCCTGAGGATGTGAAAAGCGCTATATAAATGCAAATTCTTTCTTCTTTATCAGTTTAGATTTGTTCCTCCTAAACTAGTGAGCAGTAGGGCATCGCATTTATAAAAACACAGCAGTCCTGGTTGGTTTGAACACAGACAACCAATTATCAATCCCAATATTGTGCAGTGAATGTACTGCAAAGGCATCCCCAAACATTATATGGCACCAGCTTGTCTCAAAGCCTCAAAGGGATTCATTCACCAGCAATGCTCCAGTGCATTGATCGAGTTAGCACTGTAAGTATTGCACTTGCCCTGCATCGCTCCAACGCATCCCTCCAGCACATCGCCCCATTGCAGCACTCCACGGCATCGCTCCAGCACAACGCCCCACCTCATCCCCCCAGCCCATCACAACGCTCCACCTCATCCCCCCGGCCCATCACTCCAGCACAACACTCCACCTCATCCCCCCGGCCCATCACTCCAGCACAACACTCCACCTCATCCCCCCGGACCATCACAACGCTGCACCTCATCCCCCCGGCCCATCACAATGCTCCACCTCATCCCCCCGGCCCATCACTCCAGCACAACACTCCACCTCATCCCCCCAGCCCATCACTCCAGCACAACGCTCCACCTCATCCCCCCGGCCCATCACAACGCTGCACCTCATCCCCCCGGCCCATCACAATGCTCCACCTCATCCCCCCGGCCCATCACTCCAGCACAACACTCCACCTCATCCCCCCGGCCCATCACTCCAGCACAACGCTCCACCTCATCCCCCCGGCCCATCACAACGCTCCACCTCATCCTCCCGGCCCATCACAATGCTCCACCTCATCCCCCCGGCCCATCACTCCAGCACAACGCTCCACCTCATCCCTCCGGCCCATCACTCCATGTCCACTATGCAACTTCCGTGTCCACCAGACTCGGCGCTGCCGGGGATTTACTCTGTGTCATCCCACTTGATGCTGCAAGAGGATTGCCCCTTCACCCTATATCTCTCCACTCAGCACTGCAGTGAGTGGTTGTGAACAGACCTCTACAGCGAAGCCCCACAAATAATTGGAATATATAATCATAGGCCTCATTATCATATTACTGACAGAATGACCCTACAGCAGCTCTGCTGCACTTAGGCAATGGTTTGACACCAGCAGAGTCTCCAGGTGGGTCAGCGCAAGAACACATCAGCACACACTGTTACCTTCAAATAGCTTGCTGCCTACCCTTATTAACAAGGTAGTAAGCTGTGTAGGAAAGAAAGTGTAGGCGTTACAATTCATGTGTGTGGGGGAGGAGAGGGTGAAATGATGTACCAGTAACCACAAATTCCTTAGGCGTTAAAATACGTGTTCTCTTGAGGTTCTGAGGGTTCAGCTTTGGGTGGTCACATTTCTGCCTGTAGTGTAACTCGCACCAAGTCCCGTTCACCCATCGCCCCTGTGCTCGCTGACCTACACTGGCTGCCGGTCCGGCAACACCTCAATTTTAAAACTCCCATCCTTTTTTCCAAATCCCTCCATGGCTTCGCCCCCTCCCCATCTCTGTAACCTCTTCCAGCCCTACAAACCTCCGAGATCTCTGCACTCCTCCAATTCTGGCCTCTTGTGCACCTGCTATTTTAATCGCTCCACCATTGGCGGCCGTGCCTTCAGCTACCTGGGCCCTAAGATCTGGAATTCCCTCCCTAAACCTCTCCCCCTCTCTCTGCTCCTTTACGACGCTCCTTAAAGCCTACTTCTTTGACCAAACCTGTCCTAATTTCTCCTTATGTGACTCAGTGTCAAATTTTGTTTTATAACGCTCATGTGAAGCGCCTTGGGATATTTTACCACTTTAAAGTCGCTGTATAAATGAAAGCAGTTATTGAGCGTTCCAATGAAGCTGATTATATACTGGTGTTGGTCCAGTTGTGATTCCAGAAGAATGGAGTCTGTCAGCTTGCTCCTGGTGTTAATGTTGTTAAATCCGCCCTCGCAATCCTCATTCTGGCAGTAGGCTTGTGCATTTGCTTTTTATTTTGTTTGTGAGTCCAGGAGTCTCCAGCCTGAATAAGGGAACAGCCAAGACCACCAAAAAAAAAACATTTGCTACTTGTGGGATTTGCTTCACACAAGTTGGCTGTCATGTTTGCCTACAAAACATTGGCTGCACTTCAAAAGAAAACTATTGGTTGTAAAAGCACTTTGGCACATCCTGAGGATGTGGAAAAATACTATCTAAAGAAAAGTTATTGCTTTATTTCTTTTAAAGCCCAAGCTTGATATTATTTACTCAACACTGCTGAGCTACCTCAACCTTGTCAGCGATTTTTTTTTTTTGGTGGGAGCTTGCTGTGCGCATGTTGGCTGTCACATAATTTATTTTGCTTGTGGGAGCTTGCTGTGCACAAATTGGCTGCCGCGTTGTCTACATTATAGCAGTGGCTACACTTCAAAAATATACTTCATTGGCTATAAAGCACTTTGAGACATCTTGGCTCGAGTGGAGCATAAACGCCGCCATGGACTGGTTGGGCCGAATGGCCTGTTTCTGTGCCGTATATCCGATGCAATCCTCTGAAAGGCGCTAGAGAAATGCAAGTTCTTTCTTTCTAATGCATTGTGGCCGTGATCTTCCACATAGTCCTCTCAATAATTAACGGAGGCTCCATCCCTGTACCTGTCATTACAACATACAGTAATGGCCATTGATTGGCTGCATACATTTCCAATCACTAACAAAAATGAAACATTCCTTTTAAAAAATGTAGCAAACTTACCATCACGAATGAAAGGGCTTAAGCAACTGAGGGAATAATCCCAGGTTAAGGCCCCACAATGATATTTACCTGAAATAAGTGTCCGAAATATATGGAAGTTACGTTAATAGATGTAATTTTTCACAGTGCAGGGTCCCCCTGAGTGGGGATGCCATTGTCCTTGCCTTTCTGAGGTTTAAGCGTTAAAATATGACATTTCATGGATTCTTTTTTATATTCATTCATAGGATGTGGGCGTTGATGGCAAAGCCAGCATTTATTGCCCATCCCTAATTGCCCTCGAGAAGGTGGTGGTGAGCCGCCTTCTTGAACCGCTACAATCCATGTGGTGAAGGTGCTCCCACAGTGCTGTTAGGGAGGGTGTTCCAGGATTTTGACCCAGCAACGATAAAGGAATGGCCGATATACTTCCAAGTCACGATGGTGTGTGACTTGGAGGGCAACTTGGAGGTGGTGGTGTTCCCATGCTCCAGCTGCCCTTGTCCTTATAGGTGGTGGAGGTCGCGGGTTTGGGAGGTGCTGCCGAAGAAGCCTTGGCGAGTTGCTGCAGTGCATCTTGTAGATGGTCCACACTGCAGCCACAGTATGCCGGTGGTGGAGGCTGCTTTGTCTTGGATGGTGTCGAGCTTCTTGAGTGTTGTTGGAGCTGCACTTATCCAGGCAAGTGGAGAATATTCCATCATACTCCAGACTTGTGCCTTGTAGATGGTGGAAAGGCTTTGGGGAATCAGGAGGTGAGGCACTCGCCACAGAATACCCAGTCTCTGACCTGCTCTTGTAGCCACATTATTTACGTGGCTGGTCCAGTTAAGTTTCTGGTCAATGGTGATCCCCAGAATGTTGGTGGTGGGGGTTTCGATGATGGTAATGCCGTTGAATGTGAAGGGGCAGTGGTTAGATGCTTGCTTGTTGGAGATAGTCATTGCCTGGCACTTGTGTGATGCGAATGTTACCTGCCACTTATGAGCCCAAGCCTGAATGTTGTCCAGGTTTGCTGCATGCAGGCATGGACTGCTTCATTATCTGTGGAGTTGCGAATGGCACTGAACACTGTGCAGTCATCAGCGAACATCCCCACTTCTGACCTTATGACCTTATGATGGAGGGAAGGTCATTGATGAAGCAGCTGAAGATGGTTGGGCCTAGGACATTGCATTGAGGAACTCCTGCAGCGATGTCCTGGGGTTGTGATGATTGACCGGCAACCACCACAAGCATCTTCCTTTGTGCTCGGTATGACTCCAGCCAATGGAGAGTTTCCCCCCTAATTCTCATTGACTTCAGTTTTACTAGGGCTCCTTGATGCCACACTCGGTCAAATGCTGCCTTGATGTCAAGGGCAGTCACTCTCACCTCACCTCTGGAATTCAGCTCTTTTGTCCATGTTTGGACCAAGGCTGTAACGAGGTCTGGAGCTGAGTGGTCTTGGCAGAACCCAAAACTGGGCATCAGTGAGCAGGTTATTGGTGAGTAAGTGCTGCTTGATAGCACTGTTGATGACACCTTCCATCACTTTGCTGATGATTGAGAGTAGACTGATGGGACGGTAATTGGCCAGATTGGATTTATCCTGTTTTATGTGGACAGGACATACTTGGGCAGTTTTCCACATTGTCAGATAGATGCCAGTGTTGCAGCTGTACTGGAACAGCTTGGCTAGAGGCGCGGCTAGTTCTGGAGCACAAGTCTTCAGCACGACAGCTGGGATGTTGTCGGGGCCCATAGTCTTTGCTGTATCCAGTGGGCTCAGCCATTTCTTGATATCGCGTGGAGTGAATCGAATTGGCTTCTGTGGTGGTGGGAACCGCAGGAGGAGGCCGATATTGATCATCCACTCGGCACTTCTGGCTGAAGATGGTTGCAAATGCTTCAGCTTTGTCTTTTGCACTCACATGTTGGGCTCCACCATCGCTGTGGATGGGGATATTCATGGAGCCTCCTCCTCCCGTTAGTTGTTTAATGGTCCACCACCATTCACGACTGGATGTGGCAGGGCTGCAGAGCTTTGAGCTGATCTGTTGGTTGTGGAATCGCTTAGCTCTGTCTGTAGCATGCTGCTTCTGCTTTTTAGCACACATGTAGTCCTGTGTTGCAGCTTCCCCAGGTTGGCACCGTATTTTTAGGTATGCCTGGTGCTGCTCCTGGCATGCTCTTCTACACTCCTTATTGAACCAGGGTTGTACCCTGGCTTGATGGTAATGGTAGAGTGAGGGATATGCTGGGCCATGAGGTTACAGATTGTGCTGGAATACAATTCTGCTGTTGCTGATGGCCCACAGCGCCTCATAGATGCCCAGTTTTGAGCTGCTAGCTCTGTTCCGAATCTATGCTATTTAGCATGGTGGCAGTGCCACACAACACAATGGAAGGTATCCTCAGTGTGAAGACAGGACTTCGTCCCCACAATGACTGTGCGGTGGCCACTGCTACCAATGTTGTCATGGACAGATGCATCTGCGGCAGGTAGATTGGTGAGGACGAGGTCAAGTAGGTTTTTCCCTCGTGTTGGTTCTCTCACCACCTGTCGCAGGCCCAGACTGGCAGCTATGTCCTTCAGGACTCGGCCAGCTCGGTCAGTAGTGGATTCTACCGAGCCGCTCTTGATGATGCTCAGTTGTGAGAGCCTATGATGCTCCATTACCGGATTACAGGCCAGGGCGGGACGGGAATCAGTGGGCTGGGATCTTTGAGACGTGACACTAAGTGATAAAGTATAACAGACAGCCTTAGAAGCCATGACTGTCTTTTGGAGATTTGAGTTTAGGTCAGACACATTCAAATCCCTGTAACATTGGAAACGCAAATTCCACTGGCAGATGCTGTGTTGCTTCCAGTCATTTTTGTTTTTACCTTCAAGGTCTGAAATTACAAACACTTAAGCTGCTCGTGTATTCTTTGGTGTATAGCATCCTCTAGTGGTCCTAACACAATAACTACTGACTGTGCTAATATGCAGCTGACTTGCGCCTATATAGCACTTGTCACATCATGAAACATCTCCAGGCACTTTACGGGGGTTGGCGAGGGGGGGGGGCGGTGGGGGCGGTGCGCAGGCTGGACAGGAGATAGGGTAGGAGCTAAAGGAGTGGTGGGAGAGTGGTCCCCCACAGAAATTTAGACCATACTATGTAATGGCGAAAAAAAGAGAGATAAAGAAAGAGAGAAAGAGAGAGAAAGAAAGTGCGAGAGAGAGAAAGAAAGAGAGAGAAAGGAAGGAAAGAAAGACAGGAAAGACTTACATTTATATAGCCAATGAAGTACTTTTTGAAGTGTAGTCACTATTGTGATGTAGGAAAGCAGGGAGGGTGATTGAGTCAGGCAGTAGAAATGTGTTTGAGGGATAATTAGACATGTTTCTGGAGGGAAGTAACCGAGAGATATGGTGGGGAGATGGGTATGTGACTGAGGCATTGTTGAAGCTCATACCCAGTTCCTCTCTCTGGGAAAAAAAACTACACTGCATTTTATTGGTACTTTTTTAAAAAATGTATTGATGTATTGTAAAAGTGTATTGATCACCCAGTCATCGAGCAGAATCTGTACATTATATCAGTGTATGCGTCACACTGTCTTTCATAAACTGTGCACGTCCATAGCTCTGACTATCGAGTCCTACACACTCTTCCTTCTCCCTCCATCCTTACTGTATTGAAAACTAGATTCATCCCATTGTCTCCTACTCTAAATCGCTCTTTCCCAGTCACTCAAAACTCTTGGAACTCCTTACCTCGGGCAGCTTTCCCTTCTGCCTACAACCTACATAAAATGACATAGAAGTTTTTTTAATTCGTTCAACGGGATGTGGGTGTCGCTGGCTAGGCCAGCATTTATTGCCCATCCCTAATTGCCTTTGAGTGGCATGCTAGGCTATTTCAGAGGGCAGTTAAGAGTCAACCACATTGCTGTGGGTCTGGAGTCACATATAGGCCAGACCGCGTAAGGACGGCAGATTTCCTTCCCTAAAGGACATTAGTGAACCAGATGGGATTTTACGACAATCCAGTAGTTTCATGGTCACCATTACAGATATTAGCTTTTTATTCCAGATTTATTTAATTAACTGAATGTAAATTCCCCAGCTGCCATGGTGGGATTTGGTACCACCCCCCGATCATTAGTCTAGGCCGACCGGATTACAAATCCAGTAACATAACCACTATACCACCGCTCCCATAGAGTTCTACAGCACAGAAACAGGCCACTGGTCTATGCCGGTGTTTATGCTCCACACGAGTCTCCCTCCACCTTACTTCATCTCGCCCTATCAAAATATTCTTCCATTCCTTTCTCCTTCATGTACTTATCCAGCTTCCCCTTAAATGCATCGATGCTATTAACCTCAACCACTCCCTATGGTGGCGAGTTCCACATTCTCACCACTCTCCAGGTAAAGAGGTTTCTCCTGAGTTTTGTATTGGATTTATTAGCGACTATCTTATATTTTTGGCCCGTAGTTTTGGATTCCCCCACAAGTGGAAACATCTTCTCTACGTCTATCCTTTCAAACTCCTTCATAATTTTAAAGACCTCTATCAGGTTACCTCTCAGCCTTGTCTTTTCTAGAGAAAAGTAACCCCAGCCTGTTCAATCTTTCCTGATAATTGTACACTTTAAAACCCAAGATTAGCTTCACCTAATCGCGTTCCTGATTAAGCCTACTGTCTTCACCCTCGACATGCCTGACCCGCTCCACCGTGGTCTTTCTTTCTGGCTACCTGAAGGTAATTAAAAAAAATAATTCCGAGGTGCGTTGCACCTAGAAAAGATAAGCCGCTTACCGCAGTAAGTTTCGAAGCTTCCCTCTTCTCCCGTCCTCACGTATCAATGAATTCATTTCTCATTTGCTGAGAAGATGTCTGAGATTAATTACCTGATTATTAAACAAACCCTGTTGAGTTTCTGAGCTATATAACTGTGCATCCTTCTAAAGAAAGATCTCCCTGAGGTGCTCTGTGCATACAATCACCACATTAGAGAGAAAAAGGAGCTTGCATTGTTCTGACAGGTCAAAGAGATCTCAATTCACTTGAGATTCTTTAATTTTTGTTGAGTTAATTAATAAAATACCCTCCAGAATCTCTTCGTCTAAAGAGAACTTGTTTGATATACTATCTCATAATCTGAGAGATGGATTTGCAAATCTTTGTCCCACAATAATGTATTTTAAGTGCTTGTTAACACACAGAGCAATAAATACTTTGATCAGCTCAGCGCCAGTAACATGAATATCTGGTCCCTCCGAGGATTGCAAGGAGGTTTTTAAAATTATTTTCCTTTGAAGGCATACTGCTGCAATTTTGATTACAGTTGCACAGCAGTTAAGAGTTGCTGCTGTGGTTTAGTACGAGCTGTAACAGTTTTACAGGTGCTGGGAGAGAGAAGGTTTTAAGATCCAAATGGATGATTCTTATCCAAGCCATGAATGTCACTGAAGGTAGATTTTTGAGTGGGCTACGTACAGTTTGGTGGCACATTCCACATCTAAGCTAGGGCACGGTCTGAAATGCGACGTCCTTCAGAGGATTGCACCTTCAACAAGGCGTTAGCCGTGGCTCAGTGGGGGGCACTCTCGCCTTCTGAGCCAGGAGGTTGTAGGTTCATTCACTCCTACTCTTGAGTCTTGTAGAACACAATCTAGGCTGACACTCCCAGTGCAGGGCTGAGGGAGTGCTGCGCTGTCAGAGGTGCCGCCTTCCAGATGAGACGTTAAACCGAGGGCCCGCCTGCTCTCTCAGGTAGATGTAAAAGATCAACAGAAAATGCTGGAAAAACTCAGCAGGTCAGGCAACATCCGTGGAGAGAAATTTGAGTTGACGTTTCGGGTTGATCCACTCCTTTTCCCCCCCCCCCCTTTCCTTTTGTTTCTCTCTCACACCTGGCAGCTATCTTTTGCCCTGCCAGTACACTTTACACCTAATCCCAGCCTATTACCATCTCGTCTAGCTTCTAATCTCTTTTACTTCTTTTGTTTCTTTTATTCTTTTGTCC
This sequence comes from Somniosus microcephalus, assembly GCF_052327205.1. Lineage (NCBI taxonomy): Eukaryota > Metazoa > Chordata > Chondrichthyes > Squaliformes > Somniosidae > Somniosus > Somniosus microcephalus. The sequence continues at coordinate 267,636,810 of NC_140992.1, read as the reverse complement.
GATTGCAGCCCTGCCTCCGATGTAGTTTCTTTTCTTTCCAGTTTTGAAGAAGGGTCCAACCCGAAACGTCAACTCAAATTTCTCTCCACGGATGTTGCCTGACCTGCTGAGTTTTTCCAGCATTTTCTGTTGTTATTTCGGATTTCCAACATCTGCAGTATTTTGCTATCGATGTAAAAGATCCCATGGCCATTGTTTCAAAGAACAGCAGGAGAGTTCTCTCCAGTACGATAGCAAAATACTGCGGATGCTGGAAATCCGAAATAACAACGGAAAATGCTGGAAAAACTCAGCAGGCCAGGCAACATCCGTGGAGAGAAATTAAAAGTCAACGTTTCGGGTTGAAACCCTTTTTCAAAAACCCTTTTGAAACCCCTATGTTTTGGGTCTTCACTTTCCCCGCCCCCCCCCCCGCCTTTACTTTTTTTTCTCTCTCCCACATGGCAGCTGTCTCTCATCCTGCCAGTACACTTCACACCTAACCTGAGCCGTCTTTGTCTCCTCTGTCCTATCATCATCTCGTCTGGTTTTGAATACCTCTTAATGTCTCTTCACTTCTCTTTTGTTCGATCGCAGCCCTGCCTTCGATCTATTTCATTTCCTTTCCAGTTTTGAAAAAGGGTTTCAATCCGAAACGTCGACTTTTAATTTCTCTCCACGGATGTTGCCTGGCCTGCTGAGTTTTTCCAGCATTTTCTGTTGTTATTTTTGAGTTCTCTCCAGTGTTCTGGCCAATACTTATCCCTCAGACAACATCACTAAAAACAGATTATCCAGTCATTATCACATTGCTGGTTGTGTGTGCCAATTGGAAGCCGTGTTTCCTACATCACAACATTACTTCATTGGCTGTGAAGCGCTTTGGAATGTCCTGGAAGGCACTATATAAATGCAAGTCTTTCTTTTTTAAATTAGCCAACTGTGCCCACAGATTATCTGGTCATTGTCACATTGCCATTTCTGGAAGCTTGCTGTGCGCAGATTGATTGCCGTGGTTTCTACACTACAATAATGGCTGCACTTCGAAAGTACTTCATTGGCTGTAAAGCGCTTTGGGGCGTCCTGAGGTCATGAAAGGCGCTATAGAAATGCAAGTTCTTTCATTTGCTTACTGCAAACAGTACATTATCTGAAACCTCTCAGCCGACCTGAAAGCCAACAAGGCTGCTTTTCCATGAGCAAAAAAAATTAGGATCCATTTCCCAGACACAGCGTTAACATCAGATGCGGAGCCTCAGTTTGCAGCCCACCCTCTCCATACCCGGTTAGAAACTACTTACTGAGAGATGGGGCCCGATTTTGTGGCTTGTGTGGGAAATGGTCGGATTCCCCCGAATGTGGGGTTCTGACACACAAAAATGTGTCAGCCAGCTACACGCTATTTTCCCTCAAGTGGCCATTTAATTTCCAGCATCTGGGCAGCCTTGCTAATTGTCCATTTCTAGTCAGAAATCCCCACAGTATGATGTCATCATTTGTGGTGCTTTCAAGGTCCACAGCAAGCACTGCTTCCTCTGAAGGCTTCCAAACGAACCATACAGGATGGCAGAGGAGCCTGCAGCAGCTGTGGCCAGTGCCAGACCGCGAGCTGCCTCCAAATTCGATGCGGCTTCACTGCAGGCATTATTGGATGGGGTTAGGGCCCACAGGGAGGTCCTCTTCCCTAGGTCAGGCAGGAAGAGGCCTCCCACTGAGACCAATGCTGCATGGATGCAGGTGTCAGCAGATGTCAACTCGAATGTGCATGTAACCTTGGGATCACATCTCTAACTCCTTCCTCTACTCCCCCACAGGACCATCCAGAGCCCCCATCCCCACTGTGGAGGAGGAAGAGGCTGTGCAGCCAGACTCCTCAGAGGAAGCTCCAACCTCTGAGGGCGCAGCATCAGCAGAAGTAAGCGCACCCAGCACCAGCGCAGACACTCACACTTCGGGTGGACCTTCGGGACATAGAGTAGTGTTGTCACCTGGTGTATCACAGCTCACAAGTGAGCATCAGCAGATTCTGGAGACAGGGACAGCAGTGGAGAGTCCTCGTCGGAGGGCGCAGGACTCTGCCAGCTCAGCTCAGCTGCGCTGCGTGTCGACCCTCTGCCTCTGGGTCCATCCGCAAGAGAAGAGGTGATGGATCTCCATGCACAGATGCAGGAGTCTCTGGCAGGTTTTGTCTCCAGGGTCGCTGCGAGTGCAGAGCGAATGGAGGAGTCCATAGCGACCATGAGCAGAGCCTCTGTGGAGTCATTGGCGCAGGAACGCATCACCATGGAAAGGTTGGCAACCTCCATGGAGGAGATAACTCGCCAGGGTACGGAAAACATGGTGAGTGCTCATAAGAGAATGACATCTCTTGAGGAGCGTTGGCCATCTATTGAGCAGAAAAACCAGACCTTCATGGAAGTCCTTCTGAGTAGGGCTGCCAGTGCAGAAACGGGTCCCCATGGCCCCCTAAAGCGCAGCAAGGTGCTCTCAAGCCACTTCCAAGCGCTGGCCCCTTCTGGCCTGTGCAGCTTCAGGTGAGTGAGCAGCAGCCTGGTGCTCCTGGTGTTCATCCTGCTGTTCCTGGTTCTGCTGCTGCCGCCTCTGCTGCTGGAGATCCTGTAATGGCAAGAAGGGAAGGAAGAAAAGGTGTCCCATGCTTCTGGTAGATGCCTCCGCTGAGGAAGCGCTGAGTGAGGGTGGCGAGAGGGGCTTCCCAGGAGATCACATTGGAGAAGTGTGTGAGGCTCCAACCTTCCACAGCTGTGCCTAAGCCTTGAAGAAGTAGCCCCAAACCTGCAACAACAAGGTCCTTCAACATACAAATGCTGTCCCTTTAAATCGCAGCTTTCCCGAATGAGCTGCAGCTGACAGCAAGCAAGCCGGCAAGCTTCACGCCAGGTTTCATCAGCGGGGTTCCCCGCAGGCGTGTTTAGCGTGGGGAACCCATGAAAATCGCAAGGGCACCCTAAAATCGGCTTAAACATGGTGATAATTGCTCATTACTGTTCCGACGGCCAGTCCCGCCAGTGGCGGGCAGGACTGATTCGGATCGCAGAGAAACGGCGGTCCGAAAGTCGGACGGGGCGGGGAATCAGGCGGGGGGGGGGGGGTCGCGACCCGCTTTTTCACCGATTTTCGGCCCCCGGCCGCCTGGAAAACCGCCCAACGGCGGCCAGAAAATCGGGGCCGTGGTCTCATTGAAACATACAAGATTCTGAGTGGGATTGACAGGGTAGATGTTGAGAGGTTGTTTCCCCCTGGCTGGAGTGTCTAGAACTAGGGGGCATAGTCTCAGGATAAAGGGTCTGAGATGAGGAGTAATGACGTAATAAAACTCACTACGCACTTGGTTCAAAGGGTTTTATGGCCTACTCCTGCTTCTAATTCTTATGTTCTTATGTTCTTAGTCAGTGAATGTTAAAGGGTGAAGATTTTGACAGGGCAGCATTGTGGAGCAGTCCTTTGCCAGGCATTGTTTAGTTCTGCCTTGGATTGAAACCCAGAAAGATTGATAACTGTCGCTCTCGAGTCTATACAAAATAATAAATAAGTAAAAACCTTCCTCCAACAGAGGTCTTTCATGCTTTTTTAGTTCCTCTCAATGCATTTGATCAGGAACAGTCAATCTGATTGGAGAGATTCAATAAACTGGCTGTTCCTGGGACCCGTTCTATGTCTGCTTTCGATGTTCCATATTTCCATCTCGCTTGAAAACGTCCAGGGCAAGACAGATTGCCAGAATAAAGAGGTGATGCCGAAGATATATGGCAGATAAAGGAGGACAGAGCTACTGCCTCCGAGCTGAACAACAGTGGGGAAACTTCAAAGCAAATCTTCTGCTGATTTCACTGACTGACTCCCAGCTTGACCTGGCTCAAACACACACTTCCTGGGACTCGTCGTAGCTTGAGGGACCTTAACAGACTACAATATAAAATTCACAATTGGTTTTGAAATGTTTTACACAGACAATGGCCCGAAGCTACATTTACCCCGAGAGCAAGGCGGGGAAGTGTGTAAAGGAACTCGTGAGGTATATTGTGTTCGGTCGAGACAGTAATCTGGCAGCAGGCCATTGCTGCTCGCTCTCTCTCCTGTTGTGTTGATCGACAGCTCAGAGGAATGCCAAGACAGTGCTTTTTAATACTGCTGCACTATCACAATGATCTTCTATGATGTATGGCCATTATGTACTCTCAAAGCTGGTAATCATAAATTGGGTTTATCTATCTGCATTTCAATGACATTTATCATTAAGCACTTATTTTGATGGATGCCAACCATCAGTATTTCAAACTGACTAGACCCCCTCCCCTCACCAGCACTGCTTCTCTATCTCCCATTCCCCCCCGTCACCAACCACCACCCCCACCACCACCACCACACCCCTCCCATCCCACTTGTTCCCGAGTCACTGGGTCTGTCTGGCAGTAGACTGGATCATAGCTTCCCTCGATCCTCAATACCACTACTGGCATTGCAGACTGGCACCTTCTGTAAAAGGGTGGGGAGTTGGATAGAATTATAGAATCTCACAGTGCAGAAGGGTGCCTGTACCGACTCTGTCAAAGAGCCGTCCAGTTAGTCCCACTCCCCCGCTCTTTCCCCTTAGCCTAGCAAATCTTTCTTTTCCTATTCCCTTTTGTACGATATTACATAAGAACATAAGAAATAGGAGCAGGAGTCGGCCATTTGGCCCCTCGAGCCTGCTCCGCCATTCAATAAGATCATGGCTGATCTTCGACCTCAACTCCACTTTCCTGCCCGATCCCTAGATCCCTTGATTCCCTTAATATTCAAAAATCTATCGCTCTCTGTCTTGAATATACTCAATGACTGAGCCTCCACAGCCCTCTGGGGTAGAGAATTCCAAAGATTCACCACACTCTGAGTGAAGAAATTCCTCCTCATCTCAGTCCTAAATGGCCGCCCCCTTATTCTGAGACTGCGACCCCTGGTTCTAGACTCCCCAGCCAGGGGAAACATCTTCCCTGCATCTACCCTGTCAAGCCCTGTAAGGATTTTGCATGTTTATTGAATCTGCTTCCTCCATCCTTTCAGGTAGCGCATTCCAGATCATTGTCTGTGTAGAACACTGTGTAAAAAAAGTTTTTCCTCAAGCCGCCTCTGGTTGCTTTGCCAAGTACCTTAAATCTGTGTCTTCTGGTTACTGACCCACTATCACTGGAAACAGTTTTGTTGTGTATGTACCTTTAAGAGAATAACTGGTCTCAGACTGCAGTACCGGCAGTCACCACCCCTGTATAAAAGGCGCTAGAGAGCCTCTGTTTGTTAGTTTTCACTATTGACTTCCACCAGTAAAGAGTTGTTTGTTTTCACTCCTGCTGGTCCGTGTCTCAATCATTCACGGACTTAACACTGGCGACGAGTAAGAAACAAACTTACCTGCAACTCGGCAGCACCTCAGACGACGTTGTTGAAGGTCGGAGCCAGAAGAAAGAAAAAAAAAAATAGAGTCCAAAGAAACTCGAGAAACGGGCGTCGACCGTCAATCATCGGTTTGAAAACTTGCAGGAGAGACTGTCCAGAGCCAGGCTTGGTTCCTCGGTCTGTGGTTTCCCAGCTAATCGGGCTGGTGGCAGGTAGTGCTCTGATCCTTCCTGGGCTGCGGCGGGCTGAAGCTCGATCGGGTGGCTTTTCAACGGGGCCGGGCAGCGAGTCGGGAAGCAAAGAGAGAGAGAGGGTGGAGCACACAGGGCGCGGCTGGTGCTCGAAGCCAGGCAGCGTTCGGACCTAAGAAGAGGGAGGGAAGTGTTCCAGAGGGTCCGCTCCACGACGGGAAAATAATAAAAGAAAAAGAATAAATATTTAACGTGCAAGGAACCGTGCAAAGCAGCGCTAACAACAGCGGGGAAGAAGGCAAAGCGCGGGAGGCGCCATTTTGTTAAATCGGGGAAGAAGGCAAAGCGCGGGAGGCGCCATTTTAGATTTGCAAGGTGCTGAAGACTGGCTGTATCACTGCTTTTGATAATACATTAGAGGACTGGACCACATATGTGGAAAGAGTCGAGGTATATTTCGAGGCAAACGAAATAACGGAGGGGAAAAAGGCATCGATATTGCTAAACTTAATGGGCGCTAGAACGTACGGACTATTGCGGGATCTGATTACTCCAGCCAAACCGAAGGCGAAGAGTTTTAATGAAATTGTTGCTGTCCTACAGGAACACTTAAACCCTGCACCGCTGTTGATAGCAGAAAGATTTAAATTCCACTGGAGAACTCAGCACAAAGATGAGAGCAATGCTGAGTATCTTACGGAACTACGCAAGGTATCAAAGCACTGCCAGTTCGGAGCAGGACTGGCAGATACCCTACGGGACAAATTTGTCTGTGGACTCCTGAGTGAAGGAACACAGAAGAAGTTACTCTCAGAAAAAGAGCTGACGCTAGATAAGGCTTTCAGCGTGGCAGTATCGTATGAAGCAGCAGCCAGGGAAGCAGCAGAAATTCAACAAAAACCATAGGAATACGGCACCCACGAAATGACACGGGGATTTGCAAAATGTTATCGCTGCGGCAGAACTAACCATGACCAGAAGGACTGCTGGTCCAAAGACAAAACATGCAGACAATGCGGGAAGATTGGACACATTGCACGAGTTTGCAGGTCTGGGAAGAAGACCAGCGACAACAAAAACGCTACTAAGGAACCGTACAAGAAAGTACAAAAGATGACGGACAGTAGTTCCGAAGACCAGATGAGCGATAGTGAATCCGGAAACAGGAGACTAAGCTGTCTCAAACTTCACAATGTAATCGCAAAAGAGGATCACCGAACCATTTGGGTCACCCTCACGATAGCAGGGTCCCAAGTTAAAATGGAATTGGATACAGGATCAGCGCTAACCGCCATGAATTGACGAGACTACGAGCGGCTATTTTCACATATACCCTTGAGAGAGACATCCATCGTCTTGACGACGTATACGGGGCAAAAAGTATACCCCAGAGGAAAAATAAGGGTGCCTGTCGAATACAATGGCAAGAAAATACGGAAATTGTATCTCTACATACTGCCAAATGGTGGACCACCGTTATTGGGACGGGAATGGATCAGGAAGATAAACTTAGATTGGCATTCCATTCATGCAATGACGGTGGACGGTAAAAAAGGTGAAGACGTCACTCCTGGACGATTGTCAACAATCTTAGCTAACGCCAAAGAGGTATTTCAACAAGAACTGGGCACGCTTAAAGACGTAACCGCCTCGATAAAAATAGAAGAGAATGCAGTTCCCAAGTTTTTCAAAGCAAGACCGGTACCATATGCAATTCGCCCAGCCGTCGAGGCAGAGCTGGAGAATCTGGAGAAGGCGGGCGTGTTGTCTAAGGTCGACTGGAGCGAGTGGGCGACACCCATCATTCCTGTCATGAAGAAAACGTTAAGCAATAAGTCCGGAGAGCCAAGGAAGATTCGCATCTGTGGGGATTTCAAGGTGACGGTGAACCCTATCCTTCACACAGTACAATATCCTCTTCCAAGGATAGAAGACATCTTCGCCTCGCTGTCTGGAGGGAAGCGTTTTACAAAAATTGACCTAGCACAAGCATATTTGCAGATGGAGGTTGAAGAGTCCTCTAGGAAGTATCTCACGATAAACACTCACAAAGGTCTTTACCAGTACCATCGATTGGTATTCGGAGTAGCATCGGCTCCGGCGATATGGCAAAGAGCGATGGAACAAGTCCTGCAAGGGATTCCGGGGACTCAGTGTTACTTGGACGACATCCTTGTAACAGGTGAAGATGACAGTGAACACCTTAACAACCTAGAACAGGTGCTCACTAGACTACGGGAACATGGGCTGCGAGCCAACCGCCCCAAGTGCGAATTTTTTAAGAAACAGATATCGTATTGTGGCCACATGATTGATGAAGAGGGGTTACATAAGTCCCCTGACAAAATTGAAGCGGTTGTTAAGGCCCCAGCGCCTGAAAATGTGTCGCAGCTGAGGTCATTCCTCGGATTGGTGAATTACTATCATAAGTTTTTGCCGAATTTGTCGACAATTCTGCACCCACTGAACGCCCTGCTACGAACGGGGGTAGCATGGAAATGGAACGATGATTGTAAGCGTGCTTTTCAGAAGAGTAAGGACTTAATCACTTCAAGGGAAGTATTGGCTCACTACAACCCAGCACTGCCAATCAGGCTGGCGTGTGATGCGTCTCCCTACGGCATTGGGGCGGTACTGTCACATAAATTCCTTGATGGTTTAGAGAGGCCGATAGCTTTTGCATCACGCTCGTTAACTTCTGCCGAGCGTAACTACGCCCAGATTGACAGAGAGGCCCTCAGCCTAGTGTGGGGGGTGAAGAAGTTCAATCACTATCTGCACGGTCAAAAATTTACTCTACTAACCGATCATCAACCTCTTGTCTCCATTTTCAACCCTCAGAAGGGCGTACCGATAATGATGGCACAACGGCTGCAGAGATGGTCCCTTTTCCTAGGGGCACACCAATATGACATCGAGTACAAAGGAACTAAACAGCATGGAAATGCTGATGGATTGTCACGCCTACCGTTGCCGACGGTGGAAGAAGAAAACCTTGCAGTGGATCCAATGGAGTTATTCCACTCGACCATAGTCGAATCTCTCCCTGTGACGAATGCAAACATAGAAAAGGAAACACGGAATGACTCAACACTATCACGGGTCTATGATTTAACGGCGAAGCGATGGCCAGCACATGGCGAACCACTGCTGCCAGCATTCTCGCCGAGAAGAGAACAGCTGTCAGTGTGCAGAGCAACCTTGATGTGTGGATCCAGAGTAGTAATTCCACCTAAGTTGATGGATAGAGTGCTCAATGAGCTTCATGAGGGTCATCTGGGTGGGGTCAAAATGAAGAACTTAGCCAGAGCGTTTGTGTGATGGCCGGGAATCGATAGAGAAATCAAAGAGATGACCAAGAGCTGTGTAGGATGCCAGAAGGTCCAAAACGCCCCACCACAAGCTCCTCTGCATCCATGGGAGTGGCCCTCATCTCCATGGCAAAGGGTGCACATTGATTTTGCTGGTCCCTTCATGGACTCGATGTTTTTAATTGCGGTGGATGCACATTCAAAGTGGCCAGAGGTAATAAAAATGTCCTCAACCACCACGGAAAAAACTATCACAGTTTTGCGAACCATATTCGCCAGGAATGGGCTGCCTGAACAGATTTGCTCTGACAATGGACCACAGTTTGTGTCTGAAGAGTTCCGGAGGTTCTTAAAGAACAATGGCGTTAAGCATTACACATCTGCCCCATATCATCCAGCCACTAATGGATTGGCCGAGAGGTTTATCCAAACATTCAAGAAGGCTATCAAGGCAATGTGTAATGAAGATATACCCCTACAACACAAGGTGGACAACTTCTTGTTTGCCTACCGGAATGCGACACATGCGGTTACCAACCAAACTCCAGCCATGATGTTCTTCAATCGAAGACTACGATGCCGCTTGGATTTGGTTAAGCCAAACGCCCGAAGAGATGTGGAGAACAGGCAGTTTCAGAATATGAATGAAAGGCCGACCAGGAGTTTTAAGATAGGTCAACTAATTTTGGCCCAGGACTACCGCACTGAGAAATGGCAGCCAGGAACGATTTGTACACGACAAGGACCTCTCATGTATACCGTGGACGTTGGGGAGAGCATTGTAAGACGCCATGCTGACCAGATTCTAGAGTCACTGGAAAACGTCAACTCCACACCACGATCTGATACACCTGGTAATGAAATTGACGTTCCAATTGCAACTACCGCAGAACCGGTAATATTGGAAGCAGATGAACCAAACAAAGACATTGATTCCGACGCAACATTGCCAGGAGAACCTGATACCCCAAAGAGGCGTTATCCAGACAGAATCAGGAAGCCTTCTCAAAGACTGAACTTATAATTGCTTAAATTTACCCAATGTATCTAGCAACAGTAATTGTGATTGTAATTCGTTATCATTTAGTTGTTAAATGAATGTTCTGTACTGTTTATCTAAAAGGGGAGGAATTGTTGTGTATGTACCTTTAAGAGAATAACTGGTCTCAGACTGCAGTACTGGCAGTCACCACCCCTGTATAAAAGGCGCTAGAGAGCCTCTGTTTGTTAGTTTTCACTATTGACTTCCACCAGTAAAGATTTGTTTGTTTTCACTCATGCTGGTCCGTGTCTCAATCATTCACGGACTTAACAAGTTTCTCCTTATTTACTCAGAGCAGCTTTATTGGGGCCTGACTCGAACTTATTTTTTCAAAGCTGTTGATTAGCTTTTGCTAGTTTTCTCAGTCGGGGCGTAGGTATTTTTTTTAAGTGACATTTGTGATGCAGGGATTCTGCGCTCATCAAACTGAGGGAGACTAGCACCAGGGTACGGAATGCTTGCCATTTCATGCAACCAGTGCCAGCATCATTCACTTCCCAGGCCACATACAGCATGGTTAGGTCAAAAGAAACATGTTGAGAACATGGTGCGACCCATCTTAACCCCCATCTTAACCTTACATCCGTAAGACAAAGGTCCTCTGCTAACCTGACCCCGCCACACAGTACTGTCCCCCAATTATCAAAATTCACGATAAGGCCTTAGACAACATGGACCACTTTCCATACCTCGGGAGCCTACTGTCAACAAGGGCAGACGTCGATGACGAAGTCCAACACCGCCTTCAGTGTGCCAGTGCAGCCTTCGGTCGCCTGAGGAAGAGAGTGTTTGAAGACCAGGACCTCAAACCCGGCACTAAGCTCATGGTCTACAGAGCAGCAGTGATACCCGCCCTGCTGTATGCCTCAGAGACATGGACCATGTACAGCAGGCACCTCAAAGCACTGGAGAGGTACCACCAACGCTGCCTCTGCAAGATCCTGCAAATCCATTGGCAGGATAGGCGCACCAACATCAGTGTTCTTGCTCAGGCCAACATCCCCAGCATTGAAGCTTTGACCACGCTCAATCAGCTCCAATGGACGGGTCACATTATTCGCATGCCCGATATGAGGCTCCCAAAACAAGTGCCCTACTCGGAGCTCCGGCATGGCAAGAGAGCCCCAGGTGGACAGAGGAAACACTTCAAGGGCACCCTCAAAGCCTCCTTGAAAAAGTGTAACATCCCCATCGACACCTGGGAATCCCTGGCCCAAGACCGCACAAAGTGGAGGAGAAGCATTCGGGAAGGCGCCGAACACCTCGAGTCTCTTCGCCGGGAGCAAGCGGAAGCCAAGCGCAGGCAGCACAAGGAGCACACATCAACCCAAGCACCCCACCCACCCGCCCCTTCAACCACCGTCTGCCCCACCTGTGACAGAGACTGTAGGTCCCATATTGGACTCATCAGTCACCTGCGAACTCATTTGTAATGTGGAAGCAAGTCATCCTCGGTTCCAAGGGACTGCCTAAGAAGAAGAAGAACCCCCATCTGTCCCAGCCCGCACCATTACTGCTGAGAGAGGAACTTAAAATCTACCCGAAGGTGTTGTTCATCGGTAACTCCTTCCAGTTCTCTCCAGGGCTGCTAACTGACCCGCTGAGTGTTTCTAGCACTTTCTGCTCGCGTTATATCATATTTTTTTTGATTGGAGTCCCTGCTTCTTTTATCACACCGCGGTACAGTTGTTACATTTAACTCCCAGGTCCATCCCAATTACCTTGACATGGAGGGAAAATAAAATAACTAGACTGCGAGTTGTCACGGATGTCACATCTTGTCCTATTTCCAACGGAGCACTGCAATCTTACAGCAACAAATATTTGTCAGCCAATGTGAGAGGTTGCTATTTTAATATAGATGTAACTTTCTGACAAGCCACAGTCAGAGAGAAGCACATTGCGGAATCCTGTGCATTGCTTTTAGTCACAGAGAGAGAGAGAGAGAGAGAGTACTCACTTGTGTTTCACTTTTAATTGGTTTAAAATGCAACTAGCACAGAAAAATAGCCACTTCGGCAAAGTGCCAGGGGACAAGTGCCACCCTTGGAATTTGTTGGCACCTTCAGAAGATAGACTAAGGAAGAAAAACAGAAGCAGAAATAGATGAGGGAAATTATGATGGCCTGGAATTTGCGGTTGTAATGACAGCAAAGCTGTCAGCGCTCGCCGCCATTACTGTGTAAAATTGAAAGCAACTTCTGGCATCCGGTCACGCCCAGATAAATGCAGAAATCCAGAGGTTGCGGTCAGTGATACCCTACTCCTCCACGGGGTGCGCTGTTGCAGCCTTCGCAGATGCAATCAATGATTTGACGTGATTGACGTCAAAAAAATATGATATAATGCGAGCAGAAAATGCTAGAAACACTCAGCGGGCCAGTTAGCGGCCCTGGAGAGAATGGAAGAGTTAACGTTTTCACCTGCAGGCCCCTTCATCAGAACTGGAAGGAGTTACCGATGAACAACACCATCGGGTAGATTTTAAGTTGCTCTCTCAGCAGTAATGGTGCGGGCTGGGGCAGATGGGGGTTAAGATGGGTCGCGCCACGTTCTCAACATGTTTCTTTTGACCTAACCATGCTTTATGTGGCCTGGGAAGTGAATGATGCTGGCACTGGTTGCATGAAATGGCAAGCGTTCCATACCCTGGTGCTAGCCTCCCTCAGCTTGATGAGCACAGAATTCCTGCATCACAAATGTCACTTAAAAAAAATACTTACGCCCCGACTGAGAAAAGTAGCAAAAGCTAACTTTTTACACAATTTTTACACACTGTAAGAAACATTTAAAAAGTTAAGCCTTGTTGAATGAGGTGTAACTGAGTTTTTAACAGCATACTAAGACATAATTACTGCTGAACAACCTCTCTGGCCCTGAAAAACCAAATTTATAAGTGTGGAGTATCATTCCCTCCATTCCATGATAAAAATTCCATAGATGTTTAATATAAGAAAAATTAATTTAAATTTTTTTAAAGTTTGTTTATGATATTTCAGCTTCTACCTTAATCCCATGTGTATGTCCAAATCTTTATTTTGCTTCCTGTAAAATGATTAAAAAGTGCATGATAATCAGTGCTTTTTACTTCCTGGTTTGCTGTCTGTGAGAATTCTTCAATCTGATTGGCTGCTCAGCCTGCTTGATGACTTCACTGTTCCTGGACGCCGCAGATGCCATATAGATGGCGCCAGAGTGAAAGTCACAGCAGAATAGGGGGAATCAATGCCACAGATCCCACTAAATCTTTGTGGGCAGCTTTCTCTGAGGTCAGCGGCGAGCGGCGTCCCTGCGCCACTGACCGCAAATCTTTATTTGCGGGAAGGAAAGCCAAGATTTTTTAAACTAGGAATACTTGCATTTATAGAACACCTTAGCGACTATTTAAAATATCTCCAAGGGTTTCACGGAATAAATTTAATTTGCAGTGCAATTACTCTGGCTATGTAAGCAAACACGTCAGCCACTTTTTAGGAGCAATATATCAACAGCAACAGGGATGCTATACCAACCAACATCCCTCCCTCCCTCTCGAGAAGGTACAAAATGAGGAGGGAAGTTGGGGAAAACATTGGTGTAGTACAGGGCTTATACAGGAGAGTCAACTTACCCAGAAGGGGTGATAGAGAGAATTTTATTTTAATGCAGTGATCTGGAATGCGCTGCCTTAAAGGACGGTGGAAGCAGATCCAATAGCAACTTTCAAAAGGGAATTGGTTATATATTGAAAAAGAAAAAATTTGCAGGGTTACAGGGAAACAGCAGGGGATTGGGACTAATTGGATATCTCCTTTATAGGATCGATTCCTCCCCCCAACAGAAATATAAAAACCCAGAAGAGCACAGCCCACAAAAAGGGCTCGGCAATAAAGGGTTAATTCAAACATTGCAGCCGAAACTACGAACCTTCAAGAGATTGGATCACAGACAATCTAATATATGAATCTAAAGTCTGAACAAGAACATCTGCATATTCATGTACCTTAAGGGGTTACCTTGTCCACCTTAGACCATGGCCCCCGAATAACTAGTTTCAGTGCAGGCCTCGACAATGGGCCGGGCCTCGAACCTTTTGAATACGAATGCTAACAGAAACCAACAACTTCGCACATGCAGTCACTTTGGGAGGGTTGCATTGTCAAAAAGATATCTCAAATCAATGGACAATACTAGGAACAATTCACACATTTTGATATGGCCATCATATGCTCAGGAAGGGGCCAGGAAATACTGAAGGTTGGTTTTGGTTTAAAGTGAGATCACTTCGTAGGCCGTGGTGTGGGAAGCCGACGGCAGAACAGCGAACAGAAAGATTCGGGCCTACAATCAACTCCAAGAGACAGCCGATCAGGAGTGGTGATTGTATGTTTCAGCCAAATCATAGAGGGGGTTTTTATGATTGAGTAAGTTTGTGAGTTTCAGTCAGATCATCATAATCATAATCATAATCAACTTTATTGTCATTGTTAGTGCACAAGTGCAGTACAACAAAAAGGGTTTTGTGATTGAGTCTGGGTAACTTTATATGTAACAGTCAAATCGCAGACAGGTTTAATTGTGTCATATTGTGTCGATGCAAATGACCCTTGCGTAGGGGTTTGTATTTTGGGGTTGTTAGCCTGATATAAATCGTAGGGATTTATACTGGGGAAGTAATTGTGTGTGTGTTCAATAAATGAATGAATCAAAGGTTGAGCCAAAACCCTGTGCCGTGTGTATTTTGTTCTTATAAATCCTGACGTCCAAGAACTGTTTGTAATGGGGGACCAGTATCGGAGAAAATCCCTTACACCTTCAAAGCCTCCTTCTGTGCTGTGAAGATTCTATGAACTTTCAGATATCTACATGTGCATTCCTTGTCTGGCACAAGCTTACAAATTGTCTGTTCTGTGTGGTTCTTGTACATCACTTCCTACATTACAAAAGTGACTTCACTACAAACGTACTTCATTGGCTGTAAAGCGCAGAGGTCATGAAAGGCGCTATATAAATGTAAGTTCACTCTTTGCTTCATTCTTATCAAATCGTCCAGCAACAAACCCACCAGTGCAATCCGGGAATTTTATCTAAAAGCCAAACTTTCTTTTAAAAGAAAGGGGCCACTCTTTTATGTAGCAATGCAATTTAAGACAAAACAAACTGAACTTTTTAATTGAAATGCAATGTTTAAATGATCAGCAATCCCTTTGTGTACTTAGTGTGATCAATGACAGAATTCCCCTCGCCTAATTGCAATTTGCAACAGGCGAGGGGGTTCAAGTACTCTGAATGCCACGTATGCCAATTGTATGCCTACTTTTGCAGTGTTGCCATGCATTATTGGGGATGAGAGCCAGTATGAGGGTCAGTGCTGGGTCCCCAACTCTTTACAATCTATATTAACGATTTGGAGGAGGGGACCAAGTGTAACATATCAAAGTTTGCAGATGATACTAAGATGGGAGGGAAAGTAGTGAGTGAGGAGGACATAAAAAACCTGCAAGGGGACATAGATAGGCTAAGTAAGTGGGCAGAGATTTGGCAGATGGAATACAATACTGGAAAGTGTGAGGTTATGCACTTTGGCAGGAAAAATCGTAGAGCAAGTTATTATCTTAATGGCAAGAAACTGGAAAGTACTGAAGTACAAAGGGATCTGGGGGTCCTGGTGCACGAAACTCAAAAGGTTAGTATGCAGGTGCAGCAAGTGATTAAGAAGGCCAATGGAACGTTGGCTTTCATTGCTAGGGGGATAGAATATAAAAATAGGGAGGTATTGCTTCAGTTGTACAAGGTATTGGTGAGACCGCACCTGGAATATTGCGTACAGTTTTGATGTCCATACTTAAGAAAGGACGTACTTGCTCTCGAGTCAGTACAAAGAAGGTTCACTCGGTTAATCCCGGGGATGAGGGGGTGGACATAAGAGGAGAGGTTGAGTAGATTGGGACTCTACTCATTGGAGTTCAGAAGAATGAGAGACGATCTTATTGAAACATATAAGATTGTGAAGGGGTTGGATCGGGTGGATGCGGGGAAGATGTTCCCGATGATGGGTGAAACTAGAACTAGGGGGCATAGTCTTAGAATAAGGGGCTGCTCTTTCAAAACTGAAATGAGGAGGAACTACTTCACTCAGAGGGTGGTAGGTCCATGGAATATGCTGCCCCAAAAAGCTGTAGAAGCTACATCATTACATAAATTTAAAACAGAAATAGACAGTTTCCTAGAAGTAAAGGGAATTAAGGGTTACGGGAAGCGGGCAGGGATTTGGACATGAGTCTAGGTTCGGATCGGTCATGGCCCTGTGGGTAGCGGAGCGGGCCCAGGGGCCGTGTAGCCTGATCCTGCTCCTATTTCGTGTGTCTAATTCTGTTAGATTCAGGAGATGGTTCTGTGATAGTGGATTGGCGGTTAGGATCAGATCAGCCATGATCTTATTGAATGGCGGAGCAGGCTCGAGGGGCCGATTGGCCTACTCCTGCTCCTATTTCTTATGTTCTTATGTTCTTATGTAGTATTTTTATTGGCCGTGGGTGGGGCGGTATGCGGGCTGTCCTCGGAGCTACTCCAGCACAGAACACAAAACTTTGGCAGAAGTGGGCAGCAACTCCATTTACACAGCTCTGGTGAAGTTTCACCAGCAGAGTGAGATCAGCAAGGAGGACATTCCCCCCAGCCATTGCCTCCAGCACCCAGGCCAAGACATCTTGTTACTTCAAGAACCCAAAGGCCTCATCCTTTTCCATCTCGGCTCTGAAATAAAGGCATTGCCATAATCATCATTTCAGTGCATGCTTAAACATCTGCATCAGCTTTTTCATTACTATTAAATCCAACAGGGAAATAAGTGTAGGGGGTGGCACGTGAGCCCAGTCAGTTATGCCTCTAACTGCCCGTGAGCGGTTCGAATTGCTCCCACGCCCCTGAGTTTCTCGACACCGGACTTAGGTACAGGTAGCGATACAGAAAAGACTCGAGTAGACAGATGGTTTGGATGTAAGCAAAACTCAGGATTTTATTAAACAGGAGAAATGAATACAGTCTTAAGAAAAGTTACCAGTATATAAAATTACAGGCAAATACAAATAACTATACTTATACAGGGAATGGGGAACACACAGCACATCGAGGGAAAACAACTATCTTAACAATCCCCTTATTCTTATCCCACCCCCTATACCTAACTAGATTAAGCTATGAGGGGCCAGAATTCATGCTCACCAATCAAAAAGGTTCCTTGGACTCAAAACAGCAGTGGGGTTCGGGGTTCACTCTTGGTGCTCTCTGGAGCCTGTCGTCATCACGTGGTCTCCGAGCGCTGCAAGGGCGTTGTCCAGGTTCGAGTACCCTAAAGTTAAAGGCCTAGAAATTCAGTCTGGCCACTTTTGGGGCGGTAAAGTCGGGCGGTCGCTAAAGTTAGCGCCCGCCGGAAAGTGTAGGCCACTTCGCCGAAATTCAGTAGATTTGGCCAAGAGTTTGGGCGAGCGCTGAAACTGGCGTTGCACTGCTATCTTCAGGCGCTAAGCCGGCGATGCGGACTGATAACGCCGAGGCCGGGCGCAGCGCAGGTGCGGTCATGTTTTGATTGACAGCAGACACCCTGACGCCGGCCAGCTCTTAAAGGGGGAAGGGTCGACTTTGACTGCTGCCACGCCCTGCATAGTGGAGCCCTGCAGCTAGGCCTCAACACTGCTGGTGGACCCAAATAGCGCCTGAAGCCATGGAGAAGGCCCGTGAACGAGGGCAGCGCTTCTCCCAGCATGCTTTGAGGGTGCTGGTTAATGGTGTGGAAAAGAAAAGAGAGATCTTGTGCCCGGACAGTGGCAAGAAGGCTCCAAGGAGGCAGTACAGGAGAGCCTGGAAGAAAATCGCCCACAGGGTGTCATCCACCAGCGATGTCCCCAGGAGTGCGGACCAATGCCACAAGAAGTACAACGACCTCACTCGGATGGTGAAGGTGAGTACCCTTTCCAGTGTCCTCCTCATCCTTGCATGTGCACCTCACATTATGGGCAAAGGGACCTCAAAGGCCTAATGGCCAGCCCTCCTCCCGCAGCTATGGCACTGGCATGATCATCAATAGCACTTTCTGCACTTAACACACTGGCCAAGCTATTCGACCATGGGAGGCAGTGCACACAGCAACAGGGCACCACACTGGCCAAGCTATTCGACCATGGGAGGCAGTGCACACAGCAACAGGGCACCACACTGGCCAAGCTATTCGACCATGGGAGGCAGTGCACACAGCAACAGGGCACCACACTGTACTTAGAGGCCGTCCTTTCTCTTGCAGGCCAAGCTGGCGCGGAATTTGAGGAGCCAGTCTGCCACCGGGGGAGGCCGTCCCCAGTACCAGGCGCTCAGTGAGCTGGAGGAGAGCGTGGCTCGACTCATGCGTGGCCGGGTGACTGGCCCTGTTGCCATTGGAGATGCGGACCCTGTACTGGGACCCACTGGTAAGGACATGACCGGTTTGACCTCTCTCGTTGCCCTTGCGCTTCAGATCTACATCCTTTCCCACTGTCCGACCAATGCGCATAATGCCACCACTCATGCCTCCCTCGCTGACGCCCTGTCCTCACTCTAAAGCTACTCTTGTGCCTTCCTGCTTTCAGCTGGTGAGGAGGAGGTGGTCCCTGAAGCTCAGAGTGCCAGGCCCTTGGAGGAGGAGGACGACGAGGACCAGGAGGAAGGCGGCACATCGGGGGAACCCTCATCCGCGCCAGGGGATGGCAATGGAGGGGAGACCTCTGGCCTGGAGGAGAGGCAGGGGGAAGTGTTGCAGGGGGGTGTAGCTCCTGGGCCCAGTGGGGTCGAGGCACGCGGGAAGGGTCGGGCAGCACGGCGGCCTTCTCCCCAGAGGGGGGAAGTGTTGCAGGGGAGGGCAGTTCCTGGGCCCAGTGGGGTCGAGGCACGTGGGAAGGGTCGGGCAGCTCGGCGGCCTTCTCCCCAGAGGGAGAGTCCGCCCTCCAGTCCGGAGACGGTCCTCGCCCAGGAGGTGCGCCTCCTTGATGAGATGTCCACGGCGTCGGAGCGGCGCCACAAGGAGTTCATGGGGGTTGTGGGACAGTTGCCTCAGGCCATTGAGTCCCTGGCTCATAGTGTGGTCGCTTTCGGGGAATCACAGGCCAGGGGGGTCGAGCAACTCGCGGCAGCACACGACAGGGGTGTCCAGCAACTCGCGGCAGCGCAGGACAGGGGTGTCCAGCAACTCGCGGCAGCGCAGGACAGGGGTGTCCAGCAACTCGCGGCAGCGCAGGACGCGAGTCGCGAGTCCATGAGTGGTGCCGTCCAGACACTGGCAGATCTGATGCGGGCACATACCAGGGCAGTTCGGGCACTCACTTCTGCCACACTCGCTGTGGCGCGGAAGCATCGCCAGGGCACCCGCCGCCCTGCTGCAGCACAGCGGTCTGGCCTCCACCAGATTGGTGCGCTTGCTGCACTGCCAGCCCGGCCGAGTGCCAGTGTCTCTGGCGAACAGCGCGCGCCTGGCATCAGCCAGCTTGCCCCCATTGGTGCAGCCGACACTGCCACTCCCCCAGCCAAGGTGCGACGAGCTGCTGCTGAGACTGATGCTGGCCAGCCACAGCTGCAGCAGTCAGCAGCCGGCCCCTCCCGGGCCGGGCTTCGTCTAGGCCGACCCCCAAGGGCATCTGCCGTCACGCATTGTGGCCCTCATGAGCCTTCCCCCAGCCTTGCCACACCCACAGGGCCCAGGTTGAGGTGGAGCAGCAGGTCGGGCAGGGGCCGGAGAAGCCTGCATAAGGACTCGCCCTCTCGGCACACCCAGTAGAGTGTGGTGATAGCGTTTTTTTTTATATGGGGGTGTTTGTGTTCTGCGGGGGGCTTATTTTGGTAAGGCCGAAGATGAAGGCATTTTTTGTTTTTATGGGGGTGTTTGTGTTGTGGAGGGGGGGGCTTATTTTTGTAAGGCCGATGATGAAGGCCAATTGGATGGGCAAGTTTTGTTATTCCTCCCCAGGTTGTGGGAGTGACAGATGTTTTTGACTGTTTTTTGGGGGTCTCATCTGTTTTTCTGTTTCATGTGGGAAGGGCCCTGAGTTTGTAAAATAAAGCTTTTTATTTATTCAGCATGTCCAGGTGTCATGTTTCAAGTGGTTGTTGCGTTAACCGGCTGAGGGCTTGCGGAGCGGCTGCATTCAGGTGCGTTCATTGCCACAGGCCATTCCCTGACAGGGGGCCTAGAAGTGTCGTTCAATAAGCCGCCGGCGGACGGTCCTTGGACCTTGTGGCTCCCTCCTGGGCTGGTACTCCTCCTCCTCCTCCTCCTCCTCCTCATGGTCCTCCTGCTCATCCTCCTGAGGTGGTGGTGCAACGTCAGGTGGCAGTGCCTGAGTCCTGCGGATAGCCAGGTTGTGTAGCATGCAGCACATGACGACGAACTGGGAGACTCTATCCGGCGAATACTGTAGAGATCCGCCGGAACGATCCAGGCAGCGGAACCGTTGCTTGAGGATGCCAATCGTTTGCTCTATGATGTTCCTTGTGGCTTGATGGCTTTCGTTGTATGCCTCCTCCGCTGGGGTCCTGGGCGCGCGGAGCGGGGTCATGAGCCATGTACACAAAGCGTAGCCCTTGTCCCCAATAAGCCATCCCCTTGGTGGAGGCTGTGCCTCGAACATGTCAGCCACAGTAGTCTGGCGCAGGGTAAATGCATCGTGGCTGCTTCCTGGAAAGCGGGCATTGACAGCTAGGATGCGCTGCCTGTGGTCACACACCAGCTGTACATTGAGGGAATGGTAGCCCTTCCGGTTGCGGTAATCCTCGGCATTGTCGATAGGTGCCCGCATAGCCACATGCGTGCAGTCAATGGCGCCCTGCACCATGGGGAAGTCCGCGATCCTGCCAAATCCGACTGCACGCTGCTCCTGCCTCTCTAGGGTCATGGGGAAGGAGATGAATTGGTGTCTCCTCGCGAAAAGTGCATCGGCGACCTGCCGGATGCAGCGATGCGCGGCAAACTGGGAGATGTTCGCTATGTCCCCAGCAGCGGCTTGGAAGGAGCCGCTTGCATAAAAGTTCAGAGCCACCATGACCTTCACTTCCACCGAGAGAGACGTCCTGCACATCAGCTGTGGACGCAGATCTCTGTGAAGCAGCTGGCAGATCTCTGCAACCAGCTCCCTTCTGAAGCGCAGCCTCTTAACACAATGCGCCGCAGTCATGGTGAGATAGGACACCTGCTGCCGGTATTGCCTGAGTGGGTAAGGCCTACGTTGCCGACGCCTGATGGCCCCTCTGCGTCTAGGCATGGCTGGCCCTCTCACACAGCGTCTGCGAGCCCTTCGCACATAATGCTGCAACTGAGGGTTGGAACCCCATACAGCCCCCATAATAAACTTGCAAACAGTGAAATCACAATGATTCAAATGTCAAAGCTCTGGCCAGAAGCCAAAAATACCTCTCCTATGTTGTCCCAAATCAGTAAGCTCTGTTCCTTGGTCTCTGTCCAGAAATCCAAAGCAGTAAAGTCATTGCAGCAAAATGGCTGGGCTTTATAGGTCAGTGTAAGTGCCCTTTAATTAGCGCTCCCCGAGGCCCACAGGGCCTCTGTTGCATTCCACTTCACAGTTCTTAACAGCGCCACGCCCACATTGGGCGGGCGCCACTGA
Source organism: Somniosus microcephalus (assembly GCF_052327205.1). Taxonomy (NCBI): domain Eukaryota; kingdom Metazoa; phylum Chordata; class Chondrichthyes; order Squaliformes; family Somniosidae; genus Somniosus; species Somniosus microcephalus. Next base: position 267,615,275 of record NC_140992.1, on the reverse strand, counting down.
ATTTCCGGTTTGGGGCGCACAAACAGCGTTGCACGACGAAATGACGTCATAAGCTGCGCGCGCAGCTGAGCGGGCGCAAACACTTTGCGCCGGCGCTAAATGTCTACTGAATTTGGGCATAGGCGCAGATCGGCCTGCGCCCGGGCGCTAAGTGCCTAGCGCTGGAAATATACCCCTCTTATGGCGTTAACGGCTGGCGAACGCAACTGAATTTCTAGGCCAAAGTCTCTGTTTGGGTACTTTACCTTGCAGGGATGATTCTTCTTCTTCAGCCGACAGTTTACGTTTGCATGAAGATAGTTGCAGGTTTGCTGAGGCTGAAGGCCCGATGATTCGAAGCCTACCATCAGTTTGTCTCCTCAGTTGGTCTTCCTCAGTTGGTCTTCCTCAGTTGGTCTTCCCTCCTCCCCTCGTCGCGTCCCGCCTCGCCTGGCCTGAATTGTCCGTGTCCGCCCGATGCAGTGCCAGGGCGATTTCCAGATGGAGTGGCAAAAGGCACGGGCAAAGGCCAGGGGGTAAGCGCGGGACGGGGAAAGAGCGACAGCCACGAGGGCGAGGGGACGAAGAGCCGAGCAGAGCAGAGAGAGAAGAGAAGAGAGCGATTGCTACCCGGGGCCTCCAATTATACTCTTTTTGAAAACCCTTATCTGCGCGCCAAATCAGGTTAGTTCTTTGTCTTAATCTTGGCGGGCTATTTTAAATAATGGTAGCAATCCATACTAACTGTTTTTAGATGGCCGGTAATCGCATCTACCGGCCCGATAATTGACTTGTTTTGTCAGGAATGTTCCTTGATGGGCCTGTCCAGCCTTGATGGCTTTCTTAATCTGTTTCAGATTATATATGTAAACTGCTTGATGGCCTTAATTATAGGCCTAACTGAATTTAGATTTGTCTCCAATTCGGTCTAATACATAATTCAAAGTCCTTTCTGGTTTCAAAATACAAAGTTTCTCTTCACAGACACTGCAGCTTTGGTTTCGATCCACAAGCTGTCTGCGTTGCAGAGTCCATTTAAAAATCTTACAGGCTTTCTGCCACGAGGCACGGACACCATCTTGGGTACCCTTTTTGATTTAAAATGTCCACGCAGAGTCCCGTTTATTAATAACAACCTTCGGGGAAATGTAGAAATTTTGCAAATCTTACATAAGGGGAAATTTCTTTACTCATAGAGAGTGATTAGAATGTGGAACTCACTACTACAGGAAGTGTTTGAGGCAAATAGCTTAGATTCTTTCAAAAGGAAACTAGACGAGTACATGAGAGAAAAGGGGATAGAAAGATATGCTGAAAGGCTGAGATGAGATAGGTGGAATGTGAGGAGACTCGTGTGGAGCACAGACTAGAGGGGTCGATTAGTGGCTTTGTGTGCTGTATATTCTATGTAATTGTCTTTTACATTTTGTTCCACCGCCGTTGACAGTGCTTCACTGGTGTGCATGAATTTCTCTGGTAGATACGATACCTCTAGGTCTTACTTCTGTAGCTTGATTTTTGTTTGCAAGTACAAAGGTTGACAATCATTTCACAAACAGATCAATCAGTGCCTCATGGTTCATATAACACTAAGGTTAGGGCCATGCACCAATTGATTTGACCCCTTTCACAAGTATTACATTACATGGAATTTACAGCACAGAAACAGGCCAATCGACCCAACTGGTTTGTGTTGGCGTTTATGCTCCACACGAGCCTCCTCCCACCCTACTTCATCTGACCCTATCAACATATCCTTCTATTCTTTTCTCCCTCATATGCTTATCTAGCTTCTCCTTAAATGCATCTATTATTATTCACCTCAACTACTCTCTGTGGTAGCAAGTTCTGTATTATAAACTTATAAACTTATAAACTTATAAACTTATAAAATTCTAACAGGACTAGACAGACTAGATGCAGGAAGGATGTTTCCGATGGCCAGGGAGTCCAGAACCAGGGGTCACAGTCTAAAGATAAGGGGTAAGCCATTTAGGACTGAGATGAGGAGGAATTTCTTCACCCAGAGAGTGGTGAACCCGTGGAATTCTCTACCACAGAAGGCAGTGGAGACCAATTCATTAAATATATTCAAGAAGGAGTTGGATATATTTCTTGAGGCTAAAGGGATCAAGGGATATGCGGAGAAAGCAGGGACAGGGTACTGAATTTGGATGATCAGCCATGATCTCATTGAATGGCGGAGCAGGCTCGAGGGGCCGAATGGCCTACTCCTGCTCCTATCTTCTATGTATCTATGTATTCTAACCACTCTCTGGGTAAAGAAGTTTCTCTGGAATTCCTTAATTTAACTTTTTTTGCAGTGTACTTTTCTAATTGTCAGTATGATTGGGCAGCTTGGTTATCAACCTTGATTCGATCTTCACCTGGCAACCAATACAATCCAAGTAATCGATCCTTGTACAGGTGTTCCATATTCTGTGTCACCTTGAGCTTGGACTGTGAGCTTCCGCTTATAAGGTCGCGCTTCTTGCAAGCATTCAGCCTGAAAATTGAATCTACGTATTTTGGCACCTCTGCAAATGGCAAAAAAAACTCTTTATATGTGGCACTAACCACACATTTTCCTTTCACTGATATGTCTGCTACTGATTATCTCACTACTTTTATTCTATTCTTCCTGCATTTAAGGTCTATGCTGCAATCTCACTCAGGTGTGACATTCACTTCTTATTCACATTCAATGGTATGATCGTTTCATTCACTACCAATGGTAACACCCAATTCCTCTCATTTAAGAACATAAGAAATAGGAGCAGGAGTCAGCCATTCGGCCCCTCAAGCCTGTTCCGTCATTCAATAAGATCATGGCTGATCTTCGACCTCAACTCAAACTTTCCGCCCTATCCTCATATCCCTTGGTTCCCTTAGTGCTCAAAAACCTATTGCTTGCTTGCTTTACAGATAATACTACAACATAAAATTGCTACACTGACTTTTCCACCACAACGTGTTTGTGATTTTGCCAGTTTTTCAATGGTTATTTTTGCCACATTTTACAACAACAGAGGATGGAGCAACTCTTTGTCTCGACTGTGTTCTGCATGTCCGATATTCTCCTTTCTCTTTTATTCTATGACAGATCACTTTTCATCGCTCTCACCTCTCAGTAGGAAGATTCTGGGTTCAAGTCCCATTGAAGATCTTGAGCACATAATCTGGCTTCACTTGTGCAGTGCTGAGGGAGTACCATATTGCATGAGATGATAAATCAATATACTGCTTGCCTTGTCTAATAGTTTAACTGGTAGTTAAAGATCCCATGGTACTATTCAAAGAGGGATTGGCAATTCTCCCAACGTCCTGGCCAACATTCCTCCCTCAAACAACACCATTAAATATTCTCCTTTCTCGATCGACACCCCATCCACCAGCTTAAACATCCGCTCCCTCTGCCACCGGTGCACTGTGGCTGCAGTGTGTACTATTTACAGGATGGACTGCAGCAACTCGCCAAGAGTTCTAAAGCAGCACCTCCCAAATCCTCGATCTTCACCACCTGGAAGGATAAGGGCAGCAGGCGTATGGGAACACCACCACCTGCAAGTTCCTCTACAAGTCACACACCACCCTGACTTGGACATGTATCACTGTTTCTTTATCGTCGCTGGGTCAAACTCCTGGAACTCTCTACATAACAGAAGTGTGGGAGCAGCTTCACCACATGGACTGCAATAGTTTAAGAAGGCGGCTCACCACCACCTTCTGAAGGGCAACAAGGGATGAACAACAAAGGCCAGCCTTGCCAGCAATGCCCATATCCTGAGATTTTTTTTAAAGAATTAAAACTACAGATCAATTGGTTATGCATCTCATTTGTTGTTTGTGGGACTTTGCTACGTGTAAAATTGCTGCCAAAAACTACAGTAACTGCATCAGGTAATCCATTTACGTGAAGCTCTTGAATACGATAGCCATAATAAGGTGTGGTATAAATGCAAGTTCTTTCTTTCTTGAGTACTCTTTGAACAGTTCCATTTTCCTTCCTACACTTCTTAGGTTTGTGCTTTTAGTATTTGTACTCGGAGATTTGAACAGCAACATAATGTCATATCCAATTCTCGGACAAGCCTTTCTCTCAGATATTAGTGAACAGGGTGAAAGTCAAGGGTGGGTCTAATAAGAACATAAGAACATAAGAAATAGGAGCAGGATTGGCCAATCGGCCCCTCGAGCCTGCTCCGCCATTCAATAAGATCATGGCTGATCTGATCCTAACCGCCAATCTACTATCACAGTCTTTCTTGAGTAATTTAATAGAAATTGTTGAGGAGAACAAGGAATATATAGATAACGAGAATATGGTGGATGTTATAGATATAGATTGTCAGAAGGCATAAGAATATAAGAAATAGGAGCAGGAGTCGGCCAAACGGCCCCTCAAGTCTGCTCCGCCATTCAATAAGGTTATGGCTGAACTTCTACCTCAACTCCACTTTCCCGCCCTATCCCCATATCCATTAATTCCATTAGTGTCCAAAAAAATCTATCATCTCAGTCTGGAATATACTAAATAACTGAGCATTCATGGCCTTCAGGGATAGAGAATTCCAAAGATTCACAACCCTCCGAGTGAAGAAATTTCTCCTTATCTCAGTCCTAAATGGCCTACCCCTTATCCTGAGACTATAACCCCTAGTTCTAGACTTCCAAGCCAGAGGAAATAGCCTCTTAGCATGTACCCTGTCAAGCCCTCTAAGAATATGAAAGTTCAATGAGATCACCTCACAGTCTTCTAAACTCCAGAGAATATAGGCCCATTTTACTTAATCTCTCCTCCTAGGACAACCCTCTCATCCCAGGAATTAGTGTAGTGAACCTTCATTGCATTCTCTCTAAGGCAAGTATGTCCTTCCTTGGGTAAGGAGACCAAAACTGTACACAGTACTCCAGGTGTGGTCTCACCAAAGCCCCATTGCATTGCACCATGCTTTCCTTACTCTTATACCTTGATTCCCTTAGTGTCCAATAAATGGTTTGACAAATTTATTAGAGTGTTTTGAGGATGTAATGAGCAGGGTGGATAAAGGGGAACCAGTAGATGTAGTGTGTTTGGATTTCCAAAAGGCATTTGATAAGGTGCCACATAAAAGGTTACTGCACAAGATAAGAACTCATGGTGTTGGGGGTAATATATTAGCATGGATAGAGGATTGGCTAACTAACAGAAAAGGGAGAGTCGGGATAAATGGGTCATTTTCAGGTTGGCAAACTGTAACTAGTGGGGTGCCACTGGGATCAGTGCTGGGGCCGCATATATTTACAATCTATGTTAATGATTTGGATGACAGGACCGAGTGAACTGTAGCAAAATTTGCTGATGATACAAAGATAGTTGAGAAAGCAAATTGTGAGGAGGACACAATCTGCAAAGGGATATAGATAGGTTAAGTGAATGGGCAAAAATTTGGCAGATGGAGTATAATGTGGGAAAATGCAAAGTTATTCTCTTTGGTAGGAAGAATAGAAAAGCAAAATATTATTTAAATGGAGAGACTACAGAATGCTGAAGTACAGAGGGATCTGGGGGTCCTCATACATGAAACACAAAAAGTTAGCATGTAGGTACAGCAAGTAATTAGGAGGGAAAATTGAATGTTGGCCTTTATTGCAAGGGGGATGGAGTATTAAAGTGGGGAAGTCCTGCTACAACTGTACAGGGGGTTGGTGAGACCACACCTGGAGTACTGCGTACAGTTTTGGTCTCCTTATTTAAGGAGGGATATACTTGCATTGGAAGCAGTTCAGAGAAGGTTCACCAGGTTGATTCCTAGGATGAAGGAGTTGTCTTATGAGGAAAGGTTGAGCAGGTTGGGCCTATACTCATTGGAGTTTAGAAGAATGAGAGGGGATCGTATTGAAATGTATAAGATTCTGAGGGGGGTTGACAGGGTGGATGCTGAGAGGATGTTTCCCCCTCGTGGGGGAATCTAGAACTAGGGGTCATAATTTCAGAATAAGGGGTCGCCTATTTAAGATGGAGATGAGGAGGAATTTCTTCTCTCAGAGGGTCATGAATCTTTGGAATTCTCTACCCCAGAGGGCTGTGGAGGCTGAATCATTGAATATATTCAAGGCTGAGATCGACAGATTTTTGAACTACAGGGGAGTCGAGGGTTATGGGGAACAGACAGAAAAGTGGACCTGAGGCCAAGATCAGATCAGCCATGATCTTATTGAATGGCGGAGCAGGCTCGAGGGGCCGAATGGCCGACTCCTGCTCCTATTCTTATGTTCTTATACTCCAACCCCCTTGCAGTAAAGAATAACATACCATGTGCCTCCCTAATTGCTTGCTGTACCTGTATGTTAACTTTCTGCGATTTGTGTACAAGGATACCCAAATCCCTCTTCATTCCATTTACTGGACTCTCACCTTCTAAAAAAATACTCTGCTTTTCTATTCTTCCTACCACAGTGAATAATTTCACATTTCCCCACATTATATTCCATCTGCCACCTTCTTGCCCACTCACTTAACCAGTCTATATCTTTTTGCAGCTTTTTTACATCCACCTCACAGCTTACTTTCCCACCGAGTTTTGGTGTGTTGTTGGTAGTTCTGTGCCTCAGGCACCTGCTGTGGCATTGCTTTCCATTTGTTTAAACAAGTAGTGCATAGACACAAGACAATGGCCTAGAAATTCGGTTGGCTTTGCGCCCAGTTTTCGCCCAAAGAGGGCTTTTGCGCCAATAGAGGAGTTCGCGCTGATATTCAGCGCTGCGGTAATGGCGGCGGTAGCCGGTAGCGCTGCGCCGGCACCGATGATGTCATCGGTGTGCGCAGTGCCCCGGTTCCGCCCCGATGCCGGCCCGAATCCCATATTCAGTTGCCGCCGCCTCCTCCGTGGCGGCCGCTACTTACATCCGGAGACCAGGGCCTTACTGCAGCCTTAGTGGGGCGCATAAAGGTGGAGGTGCGGCCGGCCGCTTTTTCGGCGGCCGCCTGCCCGCACCTCCTTCCCCGGCCTCCTCCACCACCCCCCCCCCCGTGGCATTGCCGGCTGCTTTCCGCGAGCCCGGCACTTCTCCGTGGTGCCGGGCTCATTTGCTGGCACAATCCAGTGGCGATCTCCCCGTTGCAGGCACCTCCACCTTAAGAGAAGGAGGAGGCCTGCAGTACCGCAGCCTGACGCACCGCATCGGGTGGCGCAGCGGCGCCTACAGCGCTGAAATTCAGTTTCAGCGCCCCAAGCGGGGGCGGGCACACCCTGGAATAGCGCCCGGTTCCGACTTGGGGCGCAAAAACCAAATATCTGACGGGCGCAACTGGCTCCGCGCTCAGCGCTAACTTTTGGGCGCAAACCAGCTGGCGGGCCCAAACTGAATTTCTAGGCCAATGCTTTTTAAAGTTTGTTAATACGATATTAAGGAACATGGCAAACTGAAGAAAAATGCATGAGATTTCAGTACGGGGCCATGGACAGGTTACTGGGGTGGGGAGATGGGTGGCAGATGCAGTTTAATGCAGGGAAATGTGTAGTAGACCTTTTTGGAGAATAAAAACACAGTGAAAGGGAGCATTACTGTATTTGGCAAGATTCTCAACAGAATGGAGGAACTGAGGGATCGTGGGGTGGAGATACATCACTCTTTAAAGTCACAACTGACAGCAAGGACCCGATCTTAAAGGTGGCGGGGAGGGGGGAAGGGGGGGGCTGGGTACAGTACGCGCAATCTCGGAGACAGTAGCGAATCCGGGGAGTTCTGGGGCATTAATATTGGCTGGGTGGGTACAGGAATCCTGGTGGCAGGAGGCAGTAGTCGGGGAACCGCGAGATTAATCCCCAGCAGTCAGGTCAGCGGTGGTGGTGGTGGGAGTGGGGAAGGGGGTTGCTGTAGACCCAAGCAGGGGATGCGGGGGAGCCCGGGGCAAGGGAGACCCAGGGGAGCACTCCTGCTCCTCTTGACCCACGATCCCCCGCTCCCGACAGGTTTGACCTGAGAAAGAAAGCCGGCACTGCCATTCCGCGCTCAGTCCTCCAACTAAAATTTCAGTCAAGACCCCCCACCAGCTTTGGGCAGGTGCCCTGCGCGCCTGATCAAAAGAGCAAGTTAAAATCGGGATACAGCGGGAAGGCGGTGGGATCGCAGGGGGTAATTCTCTGGCCATATTTTAACTGGCCCCCACCCTCCCCCTGCCAGGAAGGGAGAGGGAGTTAAAACCAGGGACCAAGTAATGTTTTTAGTTGAGCTTGTTTTAGGTTTTTATGTAACTAAATGAAAAAGGAATGACTTTACTAAGATTTGAACCAACATTGTGTACAACAGTTTTCGTCTCTAACCGTTTCCAGTTCTGACGAAGGGTCATCGACCTGAAACATTGACTCTGTTTCTCTTTCCACAGATACTGCCTGACCTGCTGAGTGTTTCCAGCATTTTCTCTTTTTATTTCGGATTTCCAGCATCTGCAGTATTTTGCTTTTGTATACAACTGTATTCAACAATTGAGCTCTGATAAACCAACCCATCTTCAGACACCTGACCGGCTCAAACCTATTGGCTAATTGATCTATTGACAAATGTAATTATTTAGGGGATGTCTCCAAATGTAATACTCAAACTGACATGAAAGACAGACACTACAGTAAGGGAATATCCGTAAATCCCCTTACTGCAACATTTATGGGGCAGTAAATGGCTCACATAAAGTCTGACGTAATAAAACTCACTACGCACTTGGTTTGCGCATAAAGCAAGGCTTTAATCAACTTGTTTCAGAACATGGAGGTCTAGTTGTACTTCACTAGTTCCTTGTCTTACAAAATGTCCCTGGCAAGCTGGGTCCGACGCCTGAGTATTTATACACCTTGACGGCGCCACCAGCTGGCCATCCAGCGTTATTTCATGAGTAGTTTCTTGATGATGATGAGATTTATAACAAAGTCTATATAGACAGAATTGTATACGATGTAGAAAGAATTGTCCTGGGTCAATATTTATCCCTCAACCAACATCACTAAAACAGGTTATCTGGTCATTATCACATTGCTACTTGTGGGAGCTTGCTGTGCGCAAATTGACTGCCATGTTTCCTACTTTGAAACAGTGACTGAACTTCCAATAAAGTACTTCATTGGCTGTAAAGCACTTTGGGATGTCCTGAGGTTTTGAAAAGCGCTATATAAATGCAAGTTCCTTCTTTCGTTGATGGACCGAATGGCCTTTACTTGTTGAATCTTGGTTTTTCTCTTCGTGTGCCGTGCCAATGTTGACCAAATGTTAGGATCCTTTTACTTTCCCCCCTGAGGGTTCCTATTCATAGCTGCAAAGCTGGACTCACTTTGCCAAACCTCATTTCAGTTGGATATTCGAGAAGCCATCCAACTGAGAAGTCCTTTCATCATTCTCTCTGATCCACCTTCAAACCCGGGTGCCAGATGTTGCGGGATAATTATCCAGCAAACCGTTATCGGAAAATCCCCGTCTTTTGTCAATGGAAGCGAGAGAAAAAAATTCCCCAATTTACCTTGCAGGCTTCACTCCTGCTCAAGCCTCTGCTTTCAGCTGGTGCCATTGGTTCATCCAGCTTACAAACTCTTCCATGGCCTCCAGGCAGTGACTCAATCTTCCTGTTGTATCTGTGTGTTAATAGAGACACTGAAGGCAGGAGTTAGTTTCACAGGTGTTTACTGAACAAAGTCTGGAGGTGAACTAACTGATACAACACAATATATAGGCTTATATAGCCCGAGTGGCCATTACCAGCATTACAGTACACAGGGGGCTCTTAAAGGCACATACACTACAATTCCTCCCCTTTTAGCCAACCAGTACATAATATTTTAAGTAATCATTAATTATATGTTACAAGAACAATAATCTACACATTGCTGCAGTTAATCAATTATAAGTCAGTCTCTCTGGAGGCTTCCTGACTCGGTCCGGATAATGCCTCGGTGGTGTAGTAGTTTCTGGTGGTGTAGTAGGTTCTTTTGGCAAGGCTGATTCGGCTTGAATGCCAGTGTCGGGTTCATCTGGTTCCAGTATCACCGGATCGGAGGTAGATACTATGGGTATCTCTACAACATCATTAGGCGTATAGAGTTGTGGTGTAGGTTGTCCCTTTTCGGATGACTCTATGACCTGGTCAGCATGGCTCCTTATTATGCTTTCTCCAATGTCCACGGTATACATCAGCGGTCCTAGTCGTGTGCAAATAGTTCCAGGCTGCCATTTCTCGGTACGGTAGTCCCGGGCCAAAACTTGTTGACCTATCTGGAAGGTTCTAGTTGGCCTTTCATTCATGCCTTGAAATTGCCGGTTCTCCACGTCCCTTCTGATGTTTGGCTTGATCAAATCCAGCCGGCATCTTAGGCTTCTATTGAAGAACATCATGGCGGGAGTTTGGTTTGTAACCATATGTGTTGCATTCCTGTATGCAAACAAGAAGTTATCTACCTTATGCTGAAGTTTTATGTCTTCATTACCCATAGCCTTTATGGCCTTCTTGAAGGTCTGGACAAACCTTTCAGCCAATCCATTGGTGGTGGGATGGTATGGGGCGGACGTGTAGTGCTTAACCCGATTGTTTTTTAAGAACTTCCTGAATTCTTCGGACACAAATTGCGGTCCATTATCAGAACAGATCTGTTCAGGCAGCCCATTCCTGGCAAATATGGTCCTTAATACTGTGATGGTTTTTTCCGTGGTGGTGGAGGACATCTTTATTACCTCCGACCACTTGGAATGTGCATCAACCGCGATTAAGAACATTGAGTCCATAAATGGACCAGCAAAGTCGATATGTACCCTTTGCCATGGAGATGAGGGCCACTCCCATGGATGTAGAGGGGCTTGTGGTGGAGCGTTTTGGACCTTCTGGCATCCTAGGCAGCTCTTGTTCATTTCTTCGATGTCTCCATCGATACCTGGCCACCATACAAACGCCCTGGCTAGGTTCTTCATTTTCACTCCACCCAGATGCCCCTCGTGAAGCTCCTTTAGCACTTTATCCTGGAGTTTGGGTGGAATCACCACTCTGGATCCACACATCAAAGTTCCTCGGCACACTGACAGCTGCTCTCTTCTTTGCGAGAATGCTGGCAACAGTGGTTCGCCATGTGCTGGCCATCCCTTCACTGTTAAATCGTAGACCCGTGAGAGAGTCGGGTCATTTCTCGTTTCCCTTTCAATGGCAGAATTTGTTACTGGTAGACATTCCACTATGGTAGAGTGGAACATCTCCACTGGGTCTACTGTAGGTGCCTCTTCTACCGTTGGCAACGGTAGGCGCGATAAACCGTCAGCATTCCCATGCTGTTTTGATCCTTTGTATTCTATGTCATATTGGTGTGCCCCTAGAAAAAGGGACCACCTCTGTAGCCTTTGTGCTGTCATAATGGGAACACCCTTTTTAGGGTTGAATATGGAGATGAGGGGTTGATGGTCAGTCAACAAGTTAAATTTTTGTCCGTGTAGGTAATGGTTGAATTTCTTCACTCCCCATACCAGGCTGAGTGCTTCCCTGTCGATTTGGGCATAGTTACGCTCAGCTGAGTTCAATGAGCGTGACGCAAAAGCTATCGGCCGTTCCGAGCCATCAGGGAATCTATGCGATAATACCGCTCCTATGCCGTAAGGGGATGCATCGCACGCCAGTCTGATTGGCAGTGATGGGTTGTAATGAGCCAAAACTTCTTTGGACGTGATTAAGTCTTTGCATTTATGGAAGGCACGTTTACAGTCTTCGCTCCATTTCCAAATTACTCCTGTTTGTAGCAGTTCATTAAGAGGGTGCAGAAGAGTTGATAAGTTCGGTAAAAATTTATGATAGTAATTTATCAATCCCAGGAACGACCTTAATTGTGAAACATTTTCAGGTGCTGGGGCTTTTATGACCGCTTCAATTTTTTCAGGTGACTTATGCAACCCTTCCTTATTAATTATGTGGCCACAATATGATATTTGTTTCTGGAAAAATTCGCACTTGGGGCGATTTGCTCGTAGGCCCCGTTCTCTCAGCCTCGTGAGTACCTGCTCCAAATTGGCAAGGTGCTCGTTGTCGTTTTCTCCTCTTACAAGGATGTCGTCTAGGTAGCATTGAGTCCCCAGAATCCCTTGGAGGACTTGCTCCATAGCTTTTTGCCAGATAGCTGGAGCTGATGCTACTCCGAAAACCAGTCGATTGTACTGGTACAGGACTTTGTGTGTATTTATCGTGAGATACTTTTTAGAGACCTCTTCAACCTCCATCTGTAGATATGCCTGTGCCAAGTCAATTTTGGTGAAACGTTTCCCTCCGGATAGTGAGGCGAAAATATCTTCTATCCTCGGAAGAGGATACTGTACCATGTGAAGGACTGGGTTTACAGTCACCTTGAAGTCTCCACAGATGCGAATTTTTCTCTGTTCTTCAGATTTATCATTATTCAACGTTTTCTTCATGACCGGGACGATGGGTGTTGCCCACTCGCTCCAATCTATCTTGGATAATACGCCTGCCTTTTCCAAATTCTCCAGCTCTGCCTCGACTGCTGGACGAATTGCGTATGGCACCGGCCTTGCCTTAAAAAACTTGGGAATTGCCGCATCTTTCACTTTTATTGAGGCGGTGATGCCTTTCAAGATTCCTAGTTTCTCTTGAAACACTTCCTTGGCGTTGGCCAAGATGTCTTTTAATCGTTCAGGTATGACGTCATCATCATTTTTTTTCTTACTAGTCACCGTCAGTGCCTGAATGGAGTGCCAGTCTAAACGTATCTTCCTGATCCATTCACGTCCCAACAGCGGTGGACCACCATCTTGTAGAACGTATAAATACAACTTCTGTATTTCCTTGCCGTTGTATACAACAGGCACCCTTATTTTTCCTTTGGGGTATACTTTCTGCCCCGTATATGTTTTCAAGATAATGGATGTGTCTTTTAAAGGTATATGCGGAAATAACCGCTCGTAATCCCGTCGATTTATGACGGTCAGAGCTGATCCTGTATCTAGCTCCATTTTAACTGGGGACCCTGCTATCGTGAGGGTAACCCAAATGGTCTGGTAATCTTCTTTGGCAATTACATTATGTAATTTGAGACAGCTTAGTCTCTTGTTTCCGGAGTCGCTATCGCTCTTCTGGTCTTCGGAGCTACTGTCCGTCATCATTTGTACCTTTCTGTACTTTTCTTTATTGATTTTCTTTTTCCTGTCCGTGGATTTTTTTTGTCCAGATCGGCGTACCCGTGCAATGTGTTCCAATCTTTCCGCATTGCCTGCATGCTTTGTCCTTGAACCAGCAGTCCCTCTGGTCATGGGTGGATCTGCCGCAGCGATAACATCTCTCGAAACCCTGTGTCATTTCATGGGTGCCGAAGTCCTGTGTCTTTTGCTGTATCTCTGCAGCTCCTCTTGCGGCTGCTTCGTATGATACAGCCATACTGAAAGCCTTGTCCAGTGTCAATTCTTTCTCAGAAAGCAGCCTTTTCTGTGTTCCTTCACTTAGGAGACCGCAGACGAATTTGTCTCGAAGAGAATCTGCCAGTCCTGCCCTGAATTGGCAGTGCTTTGATAGCTTTCTTAATTCGGTGAGGTAATCAGCGTTACTTTCATTCTTGTGCTGATTCCTCTTGAAGAATTTGAATCGTTCCGCTATCAGCAGCGGTGTTGGGTTTAAGTGCTCCTGTAGGGTATCAACAATTTCCTTAAAATTCTTGTCCTTTGGTTTGGCTGGAGTGATTAAGTTTCGTAACAGCCCGTATGTCTTTGCGCCCATTAGATTTAGAAGTACTGACGCCTTTTTATCATTTTCTATTCCATTTGCTGTGCAATATACCTCCACTCTTTCCACATATGTGGTCCAATCCTCTATTTCGTTATCAAAAGCATCAATATTGCCAGCCTTAGGCATCCTGGAAAAAAATGGCGCTTCCCGCGCTTTCCTTTCTTTCCTGCAGAAAAATATGGCGCTCCCCGTGCTTTCCCGCCGGTGCTGCTGCTGACAACGCTGTTTTCCGCGTTTTTTTTTTTTTTAATTTATTTTCAGGTGGAGACTCGTTCCCGCCGGACTATCTGGGACTTTTCCCCCCCTCTGCTAGGTCCAAACGCCAACCTGCTTTGCAGCGCCGGCCATCTCCCGAGTGCTCCCCCCCGTCTGTTTCTGCTTGCCTCCGCCTTCACTGCTCGGCCTCGCTGCAGAGCCAGCCGATGGAGCCCCAGCCCGCCGCCCAGGAAGGATTATTGCAGTACCTGCCACCAGCTCGGCCAGCTGGTGAAACCACAGTTTTTTTTTTCTTGCTTTTCTTCGACTTTGGACGTCTGAGGAATCGATGTCCTTGAGGTGCTGCCGAATTGCTGGTAAGTCCGTTTCCAATTCGTCGCCACTGTTGTATCCGTGTGTTAATAGAGACACTGAAGGCAGGAGTTAGTTTCACAGGTGTTTACTGAACAAAGTCTGGAGGTGAACTAACTGATACAACACAATATACAGGCTTATATAGCCCGAGTGGCCATTACCGGCATTACAGTACACAGGGGGCTCTTAAAGGCACATACACTACACTTCCCGTACCAATTTTTAATGAGGCACAAACATTAAGACAAAGTGGTCAATGTGTGTTTTGATGTAAAGGTGGTATAAAATATTAACCTATTTTAAACACATGTGTTCTGTAGTCAGGTGAGCCCTTAGCGGGGGCAGGCCGTGGCTTATTTCTCTAACCATGTTTTGTTTTTGCACTTCTGCCAAGAAGGTTTTTATTTAATCGCTTTGGTTTCCTGCTCGTGGTATTTGGGTGTCTTGTGTCTGCATGGCTCGGTGGACATTACATAGAATGACATAGAAATGACAGTGTAGAAACAGGCCCTTCATTCCAACTGGTCCGTGCCGGTGTTTATGCTCCACACGAGCCTCCTCCCACCCTACTTCATCTCACCCTATCAGCATATCCTTCTATTCCTTTCTCCCTCGGGTGTTTTTCTAGCTTCCCCTTAAACGCATCTACGCTATTTGACTCAACCGCTCCCTGTGGTAGCGAGTTCCACATTCTAACCACTCTCTGGGTAAAGAGGTTTCTCCTGAATTTCCTATTGGATTTATCAGCGACTATCTTATGTTTATGACCCCTAGTTTTAGACTCCCCCACAAGTGGAAATATCTTCTCTACGTCTACCCAATCAAACCCCTTCATAATTTTAAAGAATTCTATTAGGTGACCTCTCGGTCTTCTCTTTTCGGAACCCCAGCCTGTTCCATCTTTCTTGATAGTTACACCTAAACATTAAACTTTAAACCCTTAACATAGCAAAACATTCCAAGGGTGCTTTACAAGAGAGGAAGACACCAAGCAGGAATTGGCGGTGGGGGGTTGGGGGGATGGGGTGGCTGGGGGTGGGGAAGAGAAGGAAAAGAGGGAATTGAGGGCTTTCAAAGAGACACACTTGGAGGAGGCTTTTGAAGTTGGTGTACCAAGGTAAAGGGGTTTAGGAAGAGAACGGAGCATGGGGGGTAAGACAGTTGAAAGCTCTGCCCCAGTGATGAAGCAGAGATGATAACAAACCAAAGTCTACTGCAGGAAACTCTCGTTCAAACGACACCTAAATATCCGGAATTCTCTATTAACCGGCAAAATTCTCACTCCGAAAACAACACCTCAATAACCGGAAATGTTGCCGAGTCCGAGTCAGAGTCTCCCGCGGTGGCTGAGATAGTCAGTGGGGGTAGTTCTCCAAACTGCCACTACTCGGCTTCTTGGCGCTGTTGGAAGTCCGAACACCTCAATAACAAGAGTCTGACTCTCCCGCGCTGCCGGGAGTACCCAATTACTGTATACTGCACATTTCTTGATTTTTTAAATTTTTGTTTGTTAGAAATAGCCTCGGTAGATAACCCTCTCCGTCATCCGGAATTTTTAATCAACCGGCACCATCCCGGTCCTGTCGGTGCCGGATACCAAAGAGTTTCCTGTACTTAGAAATATATGGGTCAGAATGTCATAGGTTCAACCTCCATTTCCAGAGTTTCAGTTTACCATCTGAGCTGACACGCGATGGGATTCCTGCATTGTCCTAACGTTACATCCTGCAGATGACATCAAACCAAGCTCCCATCTGCTTGTTCTGGTGGATGTTAAAGATCCCATGGCACTGCTCAAGGAACAATAGAAATGTCTTCTACTGCCGTGGCCAACATCTCTCCTTGAATCAATACCACCAAAAAATATCCACTGGCCAGTCATTTCATCACTGTTTGCGACATCTGGCAGCTGCACTTGCCCTGCATAACTATAGTCATAGCACTTGAAAGTGATCCATTATGTGTGAAGCGTTCTGAGACATTTCTGTGAGACATGCCAAAGTGTTATATCAATAAAATCTTTCTTTTTAAAACCTAACAAAAATAATACAGCCGGTACTGCTGACTGGCAAATGTCTATGGCAAGACATCCAAATCAGTAAAGTATGTAAAATAGGAATGTCAAACAGCGCTAGGTACATAGGAAGAGGAGTAGGCCATTCAACCCCTCAGGCCTATTCCGCCATTCAATGAGATCGTGACTGATCTGTATCTTAACTCCATTTACCCGCAGTGGTTCTGTAACCCTTAATACCCTTGCCAAACAAAAATCTAGCAATCTCAGTTTTGAAATTTTCAACTGACCCCCAGCCTCAACAGCTTTTTTGGGGGAGAGAGTTCCAGATTTCCACTACCCTTTGTGTGAAGAAGTGCTTCCTGACATCACCCTGAATGGCCTGGCTCTAATTTTAAGGTTATGCCCCCTTGTTCTGGAATCCTTCACCATAGGAAATAGTTTCTATCTACCCTATCAAATCCTTTAATCATCTCAAATGCAGCAAGTGGTGAGGACCGGGGACTCGCTGCCGACGGAAGTGGTGGAAGCGGAGACACTCAATGTTTTCAAGGGGAGAGTGGATAGGCACTTGAGGGAAACAAACTTGCAGGGCTACGGGGATAGAGCGAGGGGAGTGGGACTGACTGGATTGCTCTACAGAGAGCCGGCACGGACTCGATGGGCCGAATGGCCTCCTTCTGTACCATTATGACTCTATGACCTCAATGATATCACTCCTTAATCTGCTATACTCAAGGGAATACAAGCCTAGTCAATCAACCTGTCCTCATAATTTAATCTTTTTAGCCGCCGTATCATTCTGGTGAATCTGCGCTGCATCCCCACCAAGGCCATTATATCTCTTTTGAGGTGCGGGGCCGAGAATTGAATGCAGTATTCCAAATGCGGTCTAACCAGAGCTTTATACAACTGTAGCATAACTTCCACCTTCTTCCCACCATTATCTGACACAGCTGGAGTTATGGCTGACAAGATGTGAACCGCTTCCCAGATCGTCAGAAGAAAACAAAGGTTGCCAGTGGAATCCTACAAGCAATTTCTAATTGCCCTCAACACAGTTATGTTATCAAGATCAGAACACCAAGTTAAGGTGGTAGTTATTAATGAATCACACTTAATTTACATGTAATTCCCATAACCGTCATGCAATTAATTGGCCCAGTAGAATCACCCAAGAATGAGTCAGTAATCAAACCGAACTTTCAAATTCTTCCTCATATACACAATAAGTTTTCAACCTCAGCCTTTTGCCTCAAAGTCAGGAGGTGTGTGTTCAAGCCCAACTTCAGCATATAATCTAGGCTGATGCTCCAGTGCAGTACCGAAGGAGTGCTGCACTGTTGTAAGTGTTGACTTTCAGATGAGACGTTAAACCGAGGCCCCCGTCTGCTCTCTCAGGTCGGCGTAAAAGATCCCATGGCGCTAATTCGAAGTAGAGCAGGGAGTACTGGCCAGCATTTATCCCTCAACCAACATCACTAAAAACAGATGATCTGGTCATTATCACATTGCTGTTTTATGAGAGCTTGCTGTGCACAAATTGGCTGCTGTGTTTCCTACATTACAACAGTGACTACACTTCAAAAAGTACTTCATTGGCTGTGAAGTGTTCTGGGATGTCCTGAGGTCATAAAAGGGACTATATGAATGCCAATTCTTTCTCTTTGTTAACATATTATTTTTTTTCAATGCTTGCTGCTACTCTTTAATGTAAGAAGTCACACAACACCAGGTTATAGTCCAACAGCTTTATTTGAAGTCACAAGCTTTCGGAGCGCTGCTCCTTCGTCAGGTGAAGCGGAGAGATGCATAAAGACACAACTTATATAGTCAGAGAATAATGTCAGATGTTTACAGGTAATCTTTCTAACTGCCATTTATCACACCTCGGCAGAGAGATAATCACAGCAAACAAAGGTGTGAATGGTGTCCAAACAGGTCAGTCAGGAAAACATTACATCAAAGAACAATGAGGTGAGGTCACAAGGGGTCAAATGTTGCAGATGCTGGGGTCTGTATGAAAAACAAAAAAAAAACAGATAAAAAACATTTTTTTTTTTGCTGGAAATCACAGTAACCCCACCTGACGTAGGGTCATCCAGACTCGAGTCGTCATTGGCTTGTTCTCTCTACACAGATACACAAATGTTTTTTGTCTGTTTTTTTCATACAGACCCCAGCATCTGCAACATTTGACCCCTTGTGACCCCACTTCATTGTTCTTTGATGTAATGTTTTCCTGACTGACCTGTTTGGATACCATTCACACCTTTGATTGCTGTGATTATCTCTCTGCTGAGGTGTGATAAATGGCAGTTAGAAAGATTACCTGTTAACATCTGACATTATTCTCTGACTATATAAGTTGTGTCTTTATGCATCTCTCCACTTCACCTGATGAAGGAGCAGCGCTTCAAAAGCTTGTGATTTCAAATAAAGCTGTTGGACTATAACCTGGTGTTGTGTGACTTCTTACATTTGTTCACCCCAGTCCAACACCGGCATCTCCACACCACTCTTTAATGTAGTGGAGATGCCAAAAACCAATACTTATTTCTATAGGAAACTTGGAGTCTCGTCTTCCTTTCTGTTTCACTTATGTGTCACACAGCCCATCTTTTATTGTAAAGATATCAAACATAATATGCATGTTCCCCAATAAAATGTTCTCCCAGTTCACAAACCCCCTCTCCTGCCACAATACGGAGAATTGCGAGTCCATTTACAGGAAATGGCCATAAAAGGTTTGACCTTAGACAACCTGGCAGAGGACCATGGCAACTCACCCTAGCCATGCCAGGTGAATCAAAGTAACAGACAGGCCTGGGATTTGAAGCTCTTATCCATCTGGTTGGGAAGCCAATGCTGTAACTGCAGGCTACTGGTCTGCCAAAAGCAGATGGTTTCTGATTAAAAAGCCTTTAGGCAATTCTGTGGCACCGTGTGAAGTTCCGACCAAATACAACAGCATCTGCTTCTCAATTTTGGAGCCAGATTTCTATCATGCCTCACCTTAAAGAGAAGTCCCGCTGCCAGAGATCTCAGATGATACAATATGTTTTTTCCCTGTGGTGAAAATGTGTGAATTCAGTTTTCAGATGGATGAATATTGCTGCTGAAGTATTTTTCTTGGGAGGAGGAGAGAGATTTTTATAAACGGCCTAGACTCGGGTGCAGGGAGCAGCATTATAAAGTTTTCAGATGATATGAAACTTGGCAACATAGTAGATAGTGATGAGGATAGTTGTAGACTTTACAATGACATAGACAGGATGGTGAAATGGGCAGAAGCACGGCAGATGGAGTTCAATGTGGAGAAGTGATACACTTTGGGAGGACTAATATGGAAAGACAGTATACTATAAATGGCACAATTTTGAAAAATGTAGATGAGCAGTGAGACCTTGGTGTCCATATACAAACACCCTTAAATGCGGCAGGACGAGTTGATAAGCAGGTTAAAAAAGCATATGGGTTACTTGGGCTTATAAATAGAGGCATTGAATATAAAAGCAAAGAGACCACGCTGGAGCTTTATAAATCACCGGTTAGGCCGCAGCTGGAGTATTGTGGGCAATTCTGGGCCCCACACTTCAGGAAAGATGTAAAGGCCTTAGAAAGGAAAACTTCAGTTATGAGGAGAGGTTGGAAAAGTTCGGACTGTTCTCCTTGGAGCAGGAAAGGTTAAGAGGTGACCTAATCGAGGTTTTCAAGATGATGAGAGGTTTTGATGGAGTAGAGAGAGAAAAACCATTCCCTCTGGCGAGTGGGTCAATAACCAGAGGTCATCGATTTAAAATCATTGGCTAAAGATCTCGAGGGGAGATGAGGAGAAATGTTTTCACTCGGAGAGTTGTCGGGATCGGGAATGCTCGACCTGAAAAGGTGGTGGAAGCTGATTCCATCAATAATTTTAAAAGGGAGTTGGACGGTACTGGAGGATGAGGAACTTACAGGGTCACGGACAAAGAGCGGGGATGTGGGATGACAGCTCTTTCAAAGGGCCAGCACAGGCAAGATGGGCCGAATGACCTCCTTCAGTGCTGTAGGTTTCTATAATTCCATGAAAGGAAGAGAGAGGGGGAAGGGGGAGGATATAGAATGCAATCCCTTTGTATTCTAGCATATCTTTCACATCGCCGGGCAGGATATGAGAGTTCGCCCCTTGCCTGGCGTGTAATGCCTCTCTCTCCTCTACCTCTCTCTCCACATTTTTCCCTTCTCTATTATTAATACAACAGTCATCTCTTCTTCGTTCTAAACTCCGAAGATCCTTTCCACGTCTCTCACTGGATTGAGTTCAAGAACACTGCGCCATCTCCAATCTATTCTTCTAACCCCAGGACCTCAAAACTGAAATGCAGTCGCTACTATTTACAGAGAGAAATGCTACCATGGCTCCAGTGATTAGCTTTGTACCTCTGATGGCCTCAGACTTACTGACTTTTATGTCAATGAAGCCAAAATATAGCACTACATTTCTTTAAAGATATCCAGGAACAAAGGCAAATAAAAATAAGTATTCCCGTGACTACATTTAAGCAGCTAGACAGTCCCTAGTTTCCAAATGGCACTTGCCCACAGAAATACAGCTGACAAACATCTTACTGTAAACAGCCCCGTGAGATGTTGGTAGTTCAAAGGAATGGTTCGGCTCCTTCCTGATAAACCCATTGATCTGCTCCAACCACTTTGATCGACTCTCGGTTGCAGGAAACCAACACTTGTCTAACAGCTATCAGGGGCACTACAGGACAGAATGACATTACACAAATCCATACGTGAAACTAGCCTTTCATTTCACAGGAACCTTCCGGCATGCACTGAGGCCTAGAGTATTGGAGACTAGGGTGTGTATTCATTGCAGCCAGCGGAAACAACCAGCAGCAACCAATTCTAATCCTCGGTGTGTTTAGGCTTAAATAAGGTAACCCGGGTGACTGCCACCCATGGTAATGAACCAGCACTCAAAGAGAGGAGGACCTTGGGAAAAATTTTGAGGCAAAATAAGCCCTTCAATTGGGCTTATAATGCATGCCAAAAATCCTTTCCTGAAATGAATTCAGTGACATAGAAGAGCTGGCAAGTTAATATGAAGCATTCTCCTTCTGATCTACATTGAAAACACAAAACCTGTTCATGCCACAGTGACTGGCTGGAATCTCTTCACAGTACAGCATTAAATTTCCAAGACAACAGGCAGCGTATCTGAATTATGGCTGGAAAATTCCACCCAGCAGCTAGCCAGGATCTAATTACTTTCCACCTTGGCAAGCTGGAAGGCAAAGCAGCTCGCCAACTTTACAACTTATTGACGAGACCACACATGCATTCAGTATCGTGGATATGTGGAGGCACTGGAAAAGATTCAAAGGAAACAATGAGGATAGTCTGGGTCTCATTTCATTGAACTGGAGAACGGAACGTGAAGGGCAGCTCAAACTCTTCTGAGAGGGCAAGGGAGGTGAAAGATGACAATTGAGATGGGGTGGAAAAAAGTCAAGAATATCGGAAATGGGAAGAAGCCATCTTGAACTTTACATCTTGGCCTTAGAGTAATGCACAATTTATCATTGTGCTGTTCCCAGTTTACCTGATCTTCGAAGAGGTTTTCCAAGAAAACAAAATGTTGGACTTTCTCCTCAACACTGAAGGTAACAAGTGATAACCTCAGGATGTCAACCTAACATTGCAGTCTACGTTATTCAGTCCTCTCAGTAGCTCTATTCCACATACATCTCCATAGTCTCAGCAGCACAGGGGTTATATTGTTCAATAAAGCACTTTCTCATCACTATCTATCCTTGTAACCCGCTATCTGGTTCCTCACTGGATATTCACTCAGTTCCTTTCCAAAAGTATTTGATTCACATAACTTTCAATTACTTTCAATGTATTTCCGCATATCCACCACCCTATGGGAGACATTGGCCATAATTTTGCCGGCGCTCAGCAGATCCGATTGGTGGCGGGTCAGCTGTGAAATTTTAAAGGATTGACAGTGGGTCGGGAACCCGCTGTCAAAATGCGCACACCTGCATTTTCTCGATGTCGGGTCTGCCAGCGCTGAACAGACCTGACAGGCAGCGGCGGGGGACCCAATTCAAATCATTAGTGGCTTGTTTACAGCCACTTAACAATGCTTTTTTCCCCAGATAGAAAAATAAAAACATAGAAGATAGGAGCAGGAGTAGGCCATTCGGCCCCTCGAGCCTGCTCCGCCATTCAATGCGATCATGGCTGATCATCCAAATTCAGTACCCGGTCCCTGCTTTCTCCCCATACCCCTTGATCCCTTTAGTCTTAAGAAATATATCCAACTCCTTCTTGAATATATTTAATGAACTGGCCTCCACCACCTTAAAAGCCCGCGAGCACCGAGGCCCGAGACCAGAGCACTCGGGGGAGGAGCAGCAGAGGAGAGGAGTTGGTGAGCCCGGCTTAAAAGCCCGCGAGCACCGAGGCCCGAGACCAGAGCACTCGGGGGAGGAGCAGCAGAGGAGAGGAGTTGGTGAGCCCGGCTTAAAAGCCCGCGAGCACCGAGGCCCGAGACCAGAGCACTCGGGGGAGGAGCAGCAGAGGAGAGGAGTTGGTGAGCCCGGCTTAAAAGCCCGCGAGCACCGAGGCCCGAGACCAGAGCACTCGGGGGAGGAGCAGCAGAGGAGAGGAGTTGGTGAGCCCGGCTTAAAAGCCCGCGAGCACCGAGGCCCGAGACCAGAGCACTCGGGGGAGGAGCAGCAGAGGAGAGGAGTTGGTGAGCCCGGCTTAAAAGCCCGCGAGCACCGAGGCCCGAGACCAGAGCACTCGGGGGAGGAGCAGCAGAGGAGAGGAGTTGGTGAGCCCGGCTTAAAAGCCCGCGAGCACCGAGGCCCGAGACCAGAGCACTCGGGGGAGGAGCAGCAGAGGAGAGGAGTTGGTGAGCCCGGCTTAAAAGCCCGCGAGCACCGAGGCCCGAGACCAGAGCACTCGGGGGAGGAGCAGCAGAGGAGAGGAGTTGGTGAGCCCGGCTTAAAAGCCCGCGAGCACCGAGGCCCGAGACCAGAGCACTCGGGGGAGGAGCAGCAGAGGAGAGGAGTTGGTGAGCCCGGCTTAAAAGCCCGCGAGCACCGAGGCCCGAGACCAGAGCACTCGGGGGAGGAGCAGCAGAGGAGAGGAGTTGGTGAGCCCGGCTTAAAAGCCCGCGAGCACCGAGGCCCGAGACCAGAGCACTCGGGGGAGGAGCAGCAGAGGAGAGGAGTTGGTGAGCCCGGCTTAAAAGCCCGCGAGCACCGAGGCCCGAGACCAGAGCACTCGGGGGAGGAGCAGCAGAGGAGAGGAGTTGGTGAGCCCGGCTTAAAAGCCCGCGAGCACCGAGGCCCGAGACCAGAGCACTCGGGGGAGGAGCAGCAGAGGAGAGGAGTTGGTGAGCCCGGCTTAAAAGCCCGCAAGCACCGAGGCCCGAGACCAGAGCACTCGGGGGAGGAGCAGCAGAGGAGAGGAGTTGGTGAGCCCGGCTTAAAAGCCCGCGAGCACCGAGGCCCGAGACCAGAGCACTCGGGGGAGGAGCAGCAGAGGAGAGGAGTTGGTGAGCCCGGCTTAAAAGCCCGCGAGCACCGAGGCCCGAGACCAGAGCACTCGGGGGAGGAGCAGCAGAGGAGAGGAGTTGGTGAGCCCGGCTTAAAAGCCCGCGAGCACCGAGGCCCGAGACCAGAGCACTCGGGGGAGGAGCAGCAGAGGAGAGGAGTTGGTGAGCCCGGCTTAAAAGCCCGCGAGCACCGAGGCATACCAAATCAACAGCGGGGAGAGAGGTAAAAAGTAATTAGAGTGTGACGTCACCAGGGAGCAGGTAAGTGATTGGTTGGTGAGTATTTCTCTTTTTTAAACTTTAACTCTGTAGTTTATAGTTACTAGGGTCTTTTCTGGTGTAGTAGGTACTGTTGGTAGACTACACAAGCGCCTTAGAGATATCCTTAATTGGTGATAGTAAATTAATCTAAATTAAATAAGGGGTAAGTCATGCCAGGAGAGCCCAGCCCCGTGATGTGCTCCGCCTGCTCTATGTGGGAATTCAGGGGCACTGCCCCTGATGACTACGTGTGCAGGAAATGCATCCATCTGCAGCTTTTAACAGACCGCGTTGAGGAGCTGGAGCTGCGGGTGGATGGGTTGTGGAGCATTCACGAGGCTGAGAAGTTGGTGGATAGCACGTTTAGTGAGTTGGTCACACCGCAGGGAAGGGCTACACAGGAAGAAAGGAAAGGGGTGACCATCAGGCGGAGCAATAGAAGTAGGCAGGTAATGCAGAAAACCCCTGTGGCCATTCCCCTCTCAAACAGGTATACCATTTTGGATACTGTTGGGGGGGATGACCCACCAGGGGTAGGCAGCAGCAGCCAGCTTCCTGGCACTGGGGGCGCTCCTGCTGCCCAGGAGGGGAGGGAAAAGAGTGGGAGAGCAATAGTGGTAGGGGATTCTATAGTAAGGGGAACGGATAGGCGTTTCTGTGGCCGTAGACGTGAATCCAGGATGGTTTGTTGCCTCCCTGGTGCCAGGGTCAAGGATGTCACTGAGCGGCTGCAGGGCATTCTGGAGGGGGAGGGTGAACAGCCGGAGGTCGTGGTCCACATTGGTACCAACGACATAGGTAAAAAGAGGGATGAGGTCCTGCAGCAAGAATTTAGGGAGCTAGGGGCAGGGTTAAGGAGCAGGACCTCAAAGGTTGTAATCTCTGGATTACTCCCGGTGCCACGTGCTAGTGAGTATAGGAATAGGAGGATAGAACAGATGAATGCGTGGCTGAAGGGATGGTGCAGGAGGGAGGGCTTTAGTTTCCTGGATCACTGGGACTGCTTCTGGGGCAGGTGGGACTTGTACAAGTCGGACGGTTTACACCTGAACCAGAGGGGAACCAATATCCTTGCGGGGAGGTTTGCTAGCACTGCTGGGGGGGGTTTAAACTAACTCGGCAGGGGGATGGGATACAGAGTGGAGCTATAGTAGGGGGTGAGGTACAGCCAAATACGGAGGAAAAAACAAGTCAGCAGGGAAGGCAGAGCAAAGATGTGAAGGCAAAAGGGAATATGGCAGGGCTGGAATGCATTTATTTTAATGCAAGGAGTCTTGCAAATAAGGTGGATGAACTGAAGTTGTTGATGAACACATGGGAGTACGATATTGTGGCTATCACGGAGACATGGTTGAGGGAGGGTCAGGACTGGCAGCTGAATATTCCGGGGTATAGAATCTTCAGGCGAGACAGAGGGGGGGGTAAAAGGGGAGGGGGTGTTGCAATATTAATTAAGGAGTCTATTACTGCTGTAAGGAGGGATGATATATTAGCGGGTTCCTCTAATGAGGCCATATGGGTAGAACTTAAAAACAAAAAGGGGGCAAGCACCTTGCTGGGAGTGTACTATAGGCCCCCAAACAGCCAGGGGGAGATAGAGGAACAGATATGCAGGCAAATCTCAGAGAAGTGCGAAAATAATAGGGTAATAATAGTGGGGGATTTCAACTTCCCCAATATAAATTGGGATAGTCAGAGTGTGAAAGGCTTGGAGGGTGAAAAATTCTTAAAGTGCATTCAGGAAAGCTTTTTGAGCCAACATGTAGAAGGTCCTACAAGAGAGGGAGCGGTGCTGGACCTAATTCTAGGGAATGGAGACGGGCAGGTGGTGGACGTGTCTGTAGGAGAGCATTTTGGCGATAGTGACCACAATTCGGTGAGATTTAAGGTGGTCATGGAAAAAGACAAAGACGGCCCGGAAATAAGGGTTCTAAATTGGGGGAAGGCAGATTTTAATAAGATAAGACAGGATCTGGCCAAAGTGGACTGGGAGCAGCTACTTATAGGAAAATCCACATCAAAACAGTGGGAGGCTTTCAGAAGGGAAATAGAGAGAGTACAACACCAACATGTTCCTGTAAGGGTCAAGGGTGGGACCAACAAGCAAAGGGAACCTTGGATGACAAAGGACATACAAAAATGCATTAGGAAAAAAAGGGGGGCTTTTGGCAGTTACAAAAGACAAAAGACGGTGGAAGCCCTAGAGGAGTATAAGAGGTGCAGGGGCATACTTAAAAAGGAAATTAGGAGGGCGAGGAGGGGCCATGAAATAACACTGGCGAGCAAGATAAAGGAAAATCCTAAGATGTTTTATAAGTATATTAAGGGCAAGAGGATAACCAGGGAAAGGGTAGGGCCCATTAGGGACCAAAGTGGCAAGCTGTGTGTAGAGCCAGAAGAAGTAGGTGGGGTTTTAAATGAATTTTTTGCCTCCGTGTTCACTGTGGAGAAAGATGATGTCGGCATAGAAATCGGGCAAGGGGACTGTGACATACTTGAACATATTAGCATCGAGAGGGAGGAGGTACTAGCGGTTTTAGCAGGCCAAAAAGTGGATAAATCCCCAGGCCCGGACGAGATGTATCCCAGGCTGTTGTGTGAGGCAAGGGAGGAGATTGCGGGGGCTCTGACACAAATTTTCAGAACCTCTCTGGCCACAGGGGATGTACCAGAGGACTGGAGAACAGCTAACGTAGTACCATTATTCAAGAAGGGTAGCAGGGATAAACCAGGGAATTACAGGCCAGTGAGCCTAACATCTGTGGTAGGGAAATTATTGGAAAAAATTCTGAGGGACAGAATTAGTCTCCACTTGGAGAGGCAAGGATTAATCGGGGATAGTCAGCATGGCTTTGTCAAGGGTAAATCATGTCTGACCAATCTGATTGAATTTTTCGAGGGGGTGACTAGCTGTGTAGATGAGGGAAATGCTGTGGATGTGGTTTACATGGACTTCAGTAAAGCTTTTGATAAAGTCCCGCAAAGGAGACTGGTCAAGAAGGTAAGAGCCCATGGGATCCAGGGGGCCTTGGCGCGTTGGATCCTAAACTGGCTGAGTGGCAGGAGGCAGAGGGTGATGGTCGAAGGTTGCTTTTGTGACTGGAAGCCTGTGTCCAGTGGGGTACCTCAGGGATCGGTGCTGGGTCCCTTGCTGTTTGTGATCTACATTAACGATTTGGATGAGAATGTAAAGGGTATGATCAGTAAGTTCGCGGATGACACGAAAATTGGTGGGGTGGTAAATTGCGAGGAGGAAAGTCTCAGGCTACAGGACGATATTAACGGGTTGGTCAGATGGGCGGAAAAGTGGCAAATGGAATTTAACCCGGAAAAATGCGAGGTGATGCATTTTGGACGGTCAAATAAGGCAAGGGAATACACAATGGGTGGTAGGGCCCTAGGAAGTACAGAGGGTCAGAGGGACCTTGGTGTACATGTACATAGATCCCTGAAGGCAGCGGAGCAGGTAGATAAGGTGGTTAAAAAGGCATATGGGATACTTGCCTTCATTAGCAGAGGCATAGAATATAAGAGCAGGGAGGTTATGATGGAGCTGTACAAAATGCTGGTGAGGCCACAGCTGGAGTACTGTGTGCAGTTCTGGTCGCCTCACTATAGGAAGGATGTGATTGCTCTGGAGAGGGTGCAGAGAAGATTCACCAGGATGTTACCTGGGATGGAGCGCCTTAGCTATGAAGAGAGACTCTACAGGCTGGGGTTGTTTTCCTTGGAGCAAAGGAGGCTGAGGGGGGACCTGATTGAGGTGTACAAAATGATGAGGGGCATAGATAGGGTAGATAAAGAGGAACTTTTCCCCTTAGTAGGGGGGTCAATAACAAGGGGGCACAGATTCAGGGTAAGGGGCAGGAGATTTAGGGGGGATTTGAGGAGGAACTTTTTCACCCAGAGGGTGGTTGGAAGCTGGAACTCACTGCCTGAAAGGGTGGTAGAGGCAGGAACCCTCACAACATTCAAGAAGCATTTGGATGAGCACTTGAAATGCCATTGCATACAAGGCTATGGACCAAATGCTGGAAAATGGGATTAGACTGGACAGGGATGGATGGGCGGCGCAGACACGATGGGCCGAAGGGCCTCTTTCTGTGCTGTAAAACTCTATGACTCTATGACTCTATGACCTTCTGTGGTAGAGAGTTCCACAGGTTCACCACTCTCTGGGTGAAGAAATTCCTCCTCATTTCTGTCCTAAATGGCCTCCCCTTTATCCTTAGACTGTGTCCCCTGGTTCTGGACTCCCCAACCATCGGGAACATCCTTCCTGCATCTAGTCTGTCCAGTCTGTCAGAATTTTATAAGTTTCAATGAGATCACCTCTCATTCTTCTAAACTCCAGCGAGTATAAGCCCAATCAACCCAATCTCTCCTCATACATTATTCCTGCCATCCAGCCTGGTGAATCTTCGCTGAACTCCTTCCATGGCAAGAACATCCTTCCTCAGATAAGGCGACCAAAACTGCACACAATACTCAAGATGTGGTCTCACCAAGGCCCTGTACAACTGCAGCAAGACATCCTTGTTCCTGTACTCAAACCCTTTCGCTACGAAGGCCAACATACCATTTGCCTTCTTAACTGCCTGCTGCACCTGCATGCTTTTTGAATTTGACAGGTTGCTCACCGGTTTTCCTGCTGTGCCTAGACCTGGTCTGTCAACCTGAGTTAGGAGGTCAGTGGCTATTGAATCATCTGATGAGTTGACAGCTTCAAATGGTAAGTCAAAGCTCCCAGCTGATTGAGAAATGTTCCCTTAATCACTAGCTTCTCTAAACTGCATTTCCACTACAGGTTCAAAATGCTGTAAGTCTTTGCACAAGTCTCCATCCAGTCTAAACTCATTACCTCTCCCACCATAGACAGATCGCTTCTGTCATCTCTACTTCTCCTGCCATCTAGTCCATCAGCATGGATGCCGTTTTAACTATCTCACCTTGGTCCTCGGAATCTGACCACGATCAGCCCCAACACCAGCAGCACCAGGCACACCAGCAGCACCAACAACACCAAAATTCTCCGCAATCAACTGATGCTACACAGGACAGAGGGCATCAGCACCCGACCACATTGCTGCCCAGGAGGCCAAGGATGGCCTCACCATGGCCAGATTTACTTCACTTTACACTGTACCCCCTGGCTGCCACATGATGTGCCAGGTTGGCACCACCCCACACCAACACCATTAAGCATCCCTACAATGCCCAAGCCATTCCTTTCACACTCATCACCATTGCGGGGGGTACTGTTATGTTTCACCATTCACTGCAACTCACTAAGCCACTTCCAAATGTGCACACAAATCTGTCCAAGAGGCAAAGTGTTGAAACTAAAGATTTCAATGTTTGACACCACTTTAACAGAAACTTTGTATGAACATTGGCTAAAACACCCAAGTGTCTACCCTTGTGTGTTGTTAATTGGTATGATTGGACTAGGATGAGGGTGAGTGTGAGGGGTGGCTAGTGAAATGGGGATGTGATAATGTAGATAGAGAGGGGTGGGTGGACGTACAAGATAAGTTGGTGTGAGTAAGGATGTGCAGGAGTAGGGTAGGGAAGGCAGAGTGATGGGGATGTGATGAGTGGCACAGCAGGAGGAGGTTGAGTGTGGCTTTGCAGTAACGTTTCATGATCTACTGTGATCATTGAAAGGTTTGTACCACTGCAGCCTGGTCCTCCTAATGACATCCCTGCTTGTGTCCTCCTGTGCAATGTGTAACCAGGCTGCGTTGGTCTCCTGGGAGGACTCTTCCTCCCATTGGAAGGGAAGAGAACCTCCCTGCATGCTGTGACTCCCTCCATAAGTATATGGAGGGAGTCATGGAAGAGCCTAGGTGCAGCCGTGCACCTTTGTGCAGTGCTTGTCAGTGTTTGCAGTACCTCAATGCTGTAGAACACTGACAGCACAAATGTCAAAGTAAATTTGCAGATGGTCCCTTTAAGGAACCCGGTTGAAGATGCGTCATCAAATGACGTCATCAGATCCGCTTCCTTCAATTGGCCAGGAAACTCGTTGGGTGGGCTTAACAAGCCCAATCAGGGGAAAGTCATGTCAGAGGCCAGGATGGAGCCAGCAGCGAGACTGCGACCCGCCACCGACGTCACCCGCCACAGACCTGCCGAGGTAGGGAAAATCATGGCCATTGTCTATGGGTTCTATGGGAATTTTCATCTTATCTCAATATCACCCCCTTCAGCCCCAGCACACTAAGTCTGCAGTATGTATGATCTAAAGGAGGCGGTAAAGCAACTCACCAAGTTACTTCAACAGCAGAACCCTCCCCTGTGAACTCTACTACTGAGAAGGACATAAGCAGTAACGTTGTAGGGATCACCAACACCTCCAAGTTCCTCTCCAGGTCACACACCAGCCTGATTTAGACATATATCGCCGTTCCTTCATCATCGCTGGGTCAATATCCGGGAATTTCCTACCTAACACCAGTGTGGGGGCACTATCACCACAAGGACACCAGCTTCTCAGGACAACTAGGGATGGTCAATAAATGTACTCATGCCAGTTTTACCCATATCCCATGAAGTACATTTTTAAAAATCTTATGCATCACTCATATTTTTGTGCTTTAGATAGGGGGAACAACTACCAATCCTACACCCCAACACCTTATCCAATCATTAAGATTTCCTTTATCTTCCCCCCCCCCGCACCCCCACCCCACCTCCGCCCAATCTTCTCCCAACGATGATGACATATTGGGGTATCGTTCCACAGCTGCTGGGCATTCTCCAGCATCTCACTCCAGCATTCATTGCTGTTGTGCAAGCCCAGACAGCGCGTGTCTGCAGGACGTTCAATAGTAGAATGTACCTTAGCCAAGCCCCATCTGCGCACAACCATCATCCACCCTTACAGCTCACTCGGGAGCTGAGTCTTAATCGCTCATTCTGAAGCACTGGGGACAATTTTCTTCTTCTTCTTAGGTAGTCCCTCAGAACCGAGGATGACTTGCTTCCACATTAAAAATGATTTTGCAGGTGACTGATGAGTCCAGTGCGCGACCTACAGTCTCTGTCACAGGTGGGGCAGATGGTGGTTGAAGGGGCGGGTGGGTGGGGTGCTTGGGTTGACGTGCGCTTGGCTTCCGCTTGCTCCTGGCGAAGAGACTCGAGGTGTTCAGCACCTTCCCGGATGCTCTCCTCCACTTTGTGCGGTCTTGGGCCAGGGATTCCCAGGTGTCGATGGGGATGTTAGACTTTTTCAAGGAGGCTTTGAGTGTGTCCTTGAAGCGTTTCCTCTGCCCACCTGGGGCTCTCTTGCCGTGCCGGAGCTCCAAGTAGAGCGCTTGTTTTGGGAGTCTCGTTCCGGGCATGCGGACAATGTGACCCGCCCATCGGAGCTGATTGAGTGTGGTCAAAGCTTCGATGCTGGGGATGTTGGCCTGAGCAAGCACACTGACGTTGGTGTGCCTATCCTGCCAATGGATTTGCAGGATCTTGCGGAGGCAGCGTTGGTGGTACCTCTCCAGTGTTAAGTCCGTGAATGATTGAGACACGGACCAGCAGGAGTGAAAACAAACAAGTCTTTACTGGTGGAAGTCAATAGCGAAACTAACAATCAGAGGCTCTCTAGCGCCTTTTATACAGGGGTGGTCACTGCCGGTACTGCAGTCTGAGACCAGTTATTCTCTTAAAGGTACATACACAACAATTCCTCCCCTTTTAGATAAACAGTACATAACATTCATTGAACAACTAAATGATAACTAATTACAATCACAATTACGGTTGCTAGATGCATTGGTTAAGTTCAAGCAATGATAAGTTCAGTCTTTGAGGAGGCTTCCTGATTCTGTCTGGATAACGCCTCTTTGGGGTATCAGGTTCTTCTGGCAATGTTGAGTCGAGATCAATGTCGTTGTTTGGTTCATCTGCTTCCAATATCACCGATTCTGCGGTAGCTGCAATTGGTACGTCGATTTCATTGCCAGGTGTATCAGATCGTGGTGTGGAGTTGATGTTTTCCAGTGACTCTAGAATCTGGTCAGCATGACGTCTTACAATGCTCTCTCCAACGTCCACGGTATACATGAGAGGTCCTTGCCGTGTACAAATCGTTCCTGGCTGCCATTTCTCAGTGCGGTAGTTCCGGGCCAAAACTGGTTGACCTATCTTAAAACTCCTGGTCGGCCTTTCATTCATATTCTGAAACTGCCTGTTCTCCACATCTCTTCGGACGTTTGGCTTAACCAAATCCAAGCGGCATCGTAGTCTTCGATTGAAGAACATCATGGCTGGGGTTTGGTTGGTAACCGCATGTGTCGCATTCCGGTAGGCAAACAAGAAGTTGTCCACCTTGTGTTGTAGGGGTATATCTTCATTACACATTGCCTTGATAGCCTTCTTGAATGTTTGGACAAACCTCTTGGCCAATCCATTAGTGGCTGGATGATATGGGGCAGATGTGTAATGCTTAACGCCATTGTTCTTTAAGAACCTCCGGAACTCTTCAGACACAAACTGTGGTCCATTGTCAGAGCAAATCTGTTCAGGCAGCCCATTCCTGGCAAATATGGTTCGCAAAACTGTGATAGTTTTTTCCGTGGTGGCTAAGGACATTTTTATTACCTCTGGCCACTTTGAATGTGCATCCACCGCAATTAAAAACATCGAGTCCATGAAGGGACCAGCAAAATCAATGTGCACCCTTTGCCATGGAGATGAGGGCCACTCCCATGGATGCAGAGGAGCTTGTGGTGGGGCGTTTTGGACCTTCTGACATCCTGCACAGCTCTTGGTCATCTCTTCGATTTCTCTATCGATTCCCAGCCACCACACAAACGCTCTGGCTAAGTTCTTCATTTTTACCCCACCCAGATGACCCTCATGAAGCTCATTGAGCACTCTATCCGTCAACTTAGGTGGAATTACTACTCTGGATCCACACATCAAGGTTCCTCTGCACACTGTCAGCTGTTCTCTTCTCGGCGAGAATGCTGGCAGCAGTGGTTCGCCATGTGCTGGCCATCCCTTCACCGTTAAATCATAGACCCGTGATAGTGTCAGGTCATTCCGTGTTTCCTTTTCTATGTTTGCATTCGTCACTGGGAGACATTCGACTATGGTCGAGTGGAATAACTCCATTGGATCCACTGCAAAGTCTTCTTCTTCCACGGTCGGCAACGGTAGGCGTGACAATCCATCAGCATTTCCATGCTGTTTGGTTCCTTTGTACTCGATGTCATATTGGTGTGCCCCTAGGAAAAGGGACCATCTCTGCAGCCGTTGTGCCGTCATTATCGGTACGCCCTTCTGAGGGTTGAAAATGGAGACAAGAGGTTGATGATCGGTTAGTAGAGTAAATTTTTGACCGTGCAGATAGTGATTGAACTTCTTCATCCCCCACACTAGGCTGAGGGCCTCTCTGTCAATCTGGGCGTAGTTACGCTCGGCAGAAGTTAACGAGCGTGACGCAAAAGCTATCGGCCTCTCTAAACCATCAAGGAATTTACGTGACAGTACCGCCCCAATGCCGTAGGGAGACGCATCACACGCCAGCCTGATTGGCAGTGCTGGGTTGTAGTGAGCCAATACTTCCTTTGAAGTGATTAAGTCCTTACTCTTCTGAAAAGCACGCTTACAATCATCGTTCCATTTCCATGCTACCCCCGTTCGTAGCAGGGCGTTCAGTGGGTGCAGAATTGTCGACAAATTCGGCAAAAACTTATGATAGTAATTCACCAATCCGAGGAATGACCTCAGTTGCGACACATTTTCAGGCGCTGGGGCCTTAACAACCGCTTCAATTTTGTCAGGGGACTTATGTAACCCCTCTTCATCAATTACGTGGCCACAATACGATATCTGTTTCTTAAAAAATTCGCACTTGGGGCGGTTGGCTCGCAGCCCATGTTCCTGTAGTCGAGTAAGCACCTGTTCTAGGTTGTTAAAGTGTTCACTGTCATCTTCACCTGTTACAAGGATGTCGTCCAAGTAACACTGAGTCCCCAGAATCCCTTGCAGGACTTGTTCCATCGCTCTTTGCCATATCGCCGGAGCCGATGCTACTCCGAATACCAATCGATGATACTGGTAAAGACCTTTGTGAGTGTTTATCGTGAGATACTTCCTAGAGGACTCTTCAACCTCCATCTGCAAATATGCTTGTGCTAGGTCAATTTTTGTAAAACGCTTCCCTCCAGACAGTGAGGCGAAGATGTCTTCTATCCTTGGAAGAGGATATTGTACTGTGTGAAGGACAGGGTTCACCGTCACCTTGAAATCCCCACAGATGCGAATCTTCCTTGTCTCTCCGGACTTATTGCTTAACGTTTTCTTCATGAAAGGAACGATGGGTGTCGCCCACTCGCTCCAGTCGACCTTAGACAACACGCCCGCCTTCTCCAGATTCTCCAGCTCTGCCTCGACGGCTGGGCGAATTGCATATGGTACCGGTCTTGCTTTGAATAACTTGGGAACTGCATTCTCTTCTATTTTTATCGAGGCGGTTACGCCTTTAAGCGTGCCCAGTTCTTGTTGAAATACCTCTTTGGCGTTAGCTAAGATTGTTGACAATCGTCCAGGAGTGACGTCTTCATCTTTTTTACCGTCCACCGTCATTGCATGAATGGAATGCCAATCTAAGTTTATCTTCCTGATCCATTCCCGTCCCAATAACGGTGGTCCACCATTTGGCAGTATGTAGAGATACAATTTCCGTATTTTCTTGCCATTGTATTCGACAGGCACCCTTATTTTTCCTCTGGGGTATACTTTTTGCCCCGTATACGTCGTCAAGACGATGGATGTCTCTCTCAAGGGTATGTGTGAAAATAACCGCTCGTAGTCTCGTCGATTCATGATGGTTAGCGCTGATCCTGTATCCAATTCCATTTTAACTTGGGACCCTGCTATCGTGAGGGTGACCCAAATGGTTCGGTGATCCTCTTTTGCGATTACATTGTGAAGTTTGAGACAGCTTAGTCTCCTGTTTCCGGATTCACTATCGCTCATCTGGTCTTCGGAACTACTGCCCGTCATCTTTTGTACTTTCTTGTATGGTTTCTTAGTAGCCTTTTTGTTGTCGCTGGTCTTCTTCCCAGACCTGCAAACTCGTGCAATGTGTCCAATCTTCCCGCATTGTCTGCATATTTTGTCTTTGGACCAGCAGTCCTTCTGGTCATGGTTAGTTCTGCCGCAGCGATAACATTTTGCAAATCCCCGTGTCATTTCATGGGTGCCGTATTCCTGTGGTTTTTGTTGAATTTCTGCAGCTCCCCTGGCTGCTGCTTCATACGATACTGCCACGCTGAAAGCCTTATCTAGCGTCAGCTCTTTCTCTGAGAGTAACTTCTTCTGTGTTCCTTCACTCAGGAGTCCACAGACAAATTTGTCCCGTAGGGTATCTGCCAGTCCTGCTCCGAACTGGCAGTGCTTTGATAGCTTGTGTAGTTCTGTAAGATACTCAGCATTGCTCTCATCTTTGTGCTGAGTTCTCCTGTGGAATTTAAATCGTTCTGCTATCAACAGCGGTGCAGGGTTTAAGTGTTCCTGTAGAACAGCAACAATTTCGTTAAAACTCTTCGCCTTCGGTTTGGCTGGAGTAATCAGGTCCCGCAATAGGCTGTACGTTCTAGCGCCCATTAAGTTTAGCAATATTGATGCCTTTTTCCCCTCCGCTATTTCGTTTGCCTCGAAATATACCTCGACTCTTTCCACATACGTGGTCCAGTCCTCTAATGTATTATCAAAAGCAGTGATACAGCCAGTCTTCGGCATCTTGCAAATCTAAAATGGCGCCTCCCGCACTTTGCCTTCTTCCCCAATTTAACAAAATGGCACCTCCCGCGCTTTGCCTTCTTCCCCGCTGTTGTTAGCGCTGCTTTCCACGGTTTCTTGCGCGTTAAATATTGATTCTTTTTCTTTTATTATTTTCCTGTCGTGGAGCGGACCCTCTGGGACACTTCCCTCCCTCTTCTTAGGTCCGAACGCTGCCTGGCTTCGAAGCACCGGCCGCGCCCTGTGTGCTCCACCCTCTCTCTCTCTCTTTGCTTCCCGACTCGCTGCCCGGCCCTGTTGAAAAGCCATCCGATCGAGCTTCAGCCCGCCGCAGCCCAGGAAGGATCAGAGCACTACCTGCCACCAGCCCGATTAGCTGGGAAACCACAGACCGAGGAACCAAGCCTGGCTCTGGACAATCTCTCCTGCAAGTTTTCAAACCGATGATTGACAGTCGACGCCCGTTTCCCGAGTTTCTTTGGACTCTATTTTTTTTTTCTTTCTTCTGGCTCCGACCTTCAACAATATCGTCTGGGGTGCTGCCGAGTTGCAGGTAAGTTCGTTTCTTACTCGTCGCCAGTGTTAAGTCCGTGAATGATTGAGACATGGACCAGCAGGAGTGAAAACAAACAAGTCTTTACTGGTGGAAGTCAATAGCGAAACTAACAAACAGAGGCTCTCTAGCGCCTTTTATACAGGGGTGGTCACTGCCGGTACTGCAGTCTGAGACCAGTTATTCTCTTGAAGGTATATACACAACATCCAGTGCTTTGAGGTGGCTGCTGTACATGGTCCATGTCTCTGAGGCATACAGCAGGGCGGGTATCACTGCTGCTCTGTAGACCATGAGCTTAGTGCCGGGTTTGAGGTCCTGGTCTTCAAACACTCTCTTCCTCCGGCGACCGAAGGCTGCACTGGCACACTGAAGGCGGTTTTGGACTTCGTCGTCGACGTCTGCCCTTATTGACAGTAGGCTCCCGAGGTATGCAATTTTAGTACCCTGATGGCTGCCTGCCTTAGATGAACTGACACAGAAGGCTGAGGATTGAACCCAATGATGCCAGGACGAGTGGGAGGTAGTTGAAAATATGCTTGGAAAAATATGTCTCACATAGAGAGAAAAATATAAGAGGAGAATGACACTGATCTTTCCTCCCAAGCCTTCCGTTTAAAATTGGCCTCCATTTTGAATTACCTTTAAGGGAAAACACTTCAAAAATGTGTTTTTTTTTTAATAAACTGCAATGAAATAGAATTGCAGAAATATTGTAAGTCACAGGGAATTTTTAATAGGAGATAAAGTTAATTTCAGGAAGACACCTATCTCTCTCCCTCCCTTCCCATTTAATGGTGTCAACTTTTGGCCATTTACGTTTGTTAAACATGCCAGCCTCTGGTGAGAATGCACAGATTACAGTTTTGTCTCAGGCTGATAGGAATGTGCCCGTTGAAAATATTAATGGCCGTCTGAACCGCTTCATGATTTAATTCTTATCGCAAAAAAAACAGAAATGCCTCCTCATTTGCTTTCTTGCCCTGAAGCTAATGCTTCGCATGCACCCTGGACTTCAAAGTCAAACAATCGCATTAGTGGTGTCTACACAGTAAATGAGGCTTGACACCAGTCTGTCAGTTTGATGAGCTGGAACATCGTACGAGGAAGAGCCAAATTCCAAAGAGTAAATATCAATTAAATTCATAGCACCTGATAACAAAAGTCATTAGGACAAAGAAACCTACTGCCTTTACTTCCTGTCACGGGACGTTAATTAGGTATTGGAAGGCCAGGCAGACAACTTGACCCCGCCTTGACCAACCCACTACTGCTTGCTAACGCATTGCACGGATCTGAGTTAATACACATAAAGTTAATCATTGGCAAGTGATTGATTTAGTCTTTCATTTATCGATGACTTCATTTTGAGAGGACCACAGCGAAGTTGTGATAGCTGTGCGGGAGAGGACGAGAGGCTGATGGCCGGACCATACTAGCTCAAAAAAGGCAACACTGAGGCAAAACGCTTGTGAAGATCGAATAACTAGGCCGTATGGCAATAGAATAAGTGCACGAAATGGAAATATTTCAAATTATAGCTGCTGGAACTCATTCCTTCCCAGGCTGTATGTACACAAACCTTTGAAGGTGGCAGGACATGTTGAGAAGGCTGCTAAAACAAAATACAAAATAACAACAGAAAATGCTGGAAACACTCAGCAGGTCAGGCAGCATCGAGGCGAGAGAAACAGAGTCAACGTTCCAGGTTGAGGACCCTTCGTCGGAACTGGAAAATGTTAGGGAAGAGGGATTTTCAAGCAGGGGCAGGGTGGAGGGCCGGGAAAGGACAAAGGGAAGGTCTGTGATAGGTTGGAAGTCAGGAGAGATTGACTGACGAAAGGGATGATGGTGCGAGGCAAAAAGAGAGGTAATGGGACAAGTTAAGAAACAAAAGATGACTCCAGATGAGGTGTGAATGGCGATGGAAGAATCATCAACAGTTACCATGTGAGAGAACAAAGGGGAAAAAAGTATAGGGGCTGAGATCTCCACAAGCATTTTAGTATTGTGCTAAAAAAAATCACATGGGATCCTTGACTTTATTAATAGAGTACAAAAGTAAGGAAGTTATGCTAATCGTTTATAAAACACTGGTTAGGCCTCAGCTGGAGTGTTGTGTTCAATTCTGGGCACCGCACTTTAGGAAGGATGTCAAGGCCTTGGAGAGGGCGCAGGAGAGATTTACTAGAACGCTACCAAGGATGAGGAACTTCAGTTCTGCGGAGAGACTGGATAAGCTGGAAATGTTCTCCTTAGGGTAAAGAAGGTCAAAAGATTTGATAGAGGTGTTCAAAATCATGAATGATTTTGATAGATAAATAAGGAGAAGCTGTTTCCAATGGCAGAAGGGTCAGTAACCAGAGGACAAA
Organism: Somniosus microcephalus; assembly: GCF_052327205.1. Lineage (NCBI taxonomy): Eukaryota > Metazoa > Chordata > Chondrichthyes > Squaliformes > Somniosidae > Somniosus > Somniosus microcephalus. Next base: position 267,576,476 of record NC_140992.1, on the reverse strand, counting down.
AAAGGCGACTGGCAAAAGAGCCAGAGGCGACATGAGGAAACATTTTTTTGCACAGCGAGTTGTTGTGATCTGGAACGCGCTGCCTGAAAGGGCGGTGGAAGCAGATGCAATAGTAAAATTCAAAAGGGAATGGGATATATACTTGAAGTGAAAAAATTTACAGGGCTAAGGGGAAAGAGCGGAGGCGTGGGGCTATTTGGAGAGCTCCACCTAAGAGCCGGCACAGGCACAATGGCCTCCTTCTGTGTTGTACTATGATTCTATGACCTGAAAAAGGTGGACTCTTTACCTCCCTCAGCCTACCCTGCCTCCTAAAATCTGCGGCCTAGAAGTTGGGTTGGTAGCGCCGGCGCTGAGCGCCTAAAGAGACCTAGAATTGGGGCGAAGCCCTATGTTGGGGCGAACGCTATGAAGATAGCGCCAACTCAGATATTGACTATACATTTAGCGCCTGCGCTAAGTGTTTGCGCGCGCCCGCGAGCGCAAGCAACTCATGACGTCATTTCAGTGTGCAACGCCTTTTAGGAGCGCCTGAGCGCATATTGGGTGGCGCCCGGAGCCTTAGCGCCCAGCGCTATTAGTGACAGTTCGAGGAAGGGCTAACAGGCCCTTCTCGGAGTAGGGCGGCGCTATTTAAAGGGGACAGCTCTAGTGCAGAATCTTGTGCCACTTGGCCTGCTCATTGCGATCGCTGCTAGAGAGAGTTGGCGAGCTAATGTGGAGCGGAGTTCTGGGAATTTAGCTTTACAGTACTTGGGACCTTCAACCCTGTCCAAAGCACTTGCAGCACTACACCTAAAAGCCTTTTGACCAACTGGCATCGGAATGGGAGCTCATCGCCCAACACTGTGAAGGGGCAGAGAGACGGCGGGAGAGAGGGCCGGGATTGGCCAGAATGAGGAGGGGCAATGGAGGTCGGCCAATCCGACGGGATGCTGCGAGGGTCTTTAGGCAGCAGGTGACAAGCCTTGACATGTCGGAGGAGCAGTGTTTGCGAAGGCTCCGAATCTGGAGGGACATTGTTACTGATCTGTGCCACCTGCTTGGTCAGGATCTGCAGCCGCATGAACGCTGCAGAACCTCTCTGTCCGTGATGGCTAAACTGACTGATGGCCTCCATTTTTATGCCAACAGATCCTTTCAGTCAGCCATTGGGGACAATGCGACTGTCGCTCAGGCTGCAGTCCGCTGTTGCATCTGGCAAGTGACAGATGCCCTTTATAGGCGAACACGTCAATTCATTACCTTCCCTCGGACCCTGCACAAGCAGGCGGAGGAGGAGGAGTATGAGGAGGAGGAGGAGGAGGAGGAGGAAGAGCAGGCGGAGGAGGAGGAGGAGGAGGAGGAAGATGGAAGGGCTGCTGAAAGTGGAAGGTCCATACGTCAGAGGCTCCTCTGGACTTGTGTTGACACCCCTGTGGCGGAATGATGAGAGTCTTAACTCATGCGCACTTTGGATGTTTGAGGGCCTCAGAATGCCAGCATCACTGAAAGTAGTCACATGCACCATGCAACATTGAAACTTCTGTTTATTGACACAAAAGTCTTTCATTGCAGCTAAACAACGTAATGTGAGCAGAAACCATAACTTTCAAAATAACTGTGAACTGTTCGGCAAAGCCACAAAACTCCACAAACCTTCTGCAAATATAACAACAGCTGAGGGTGTCCTTGAATTTGGAGAAACAAATGTCTCAGCACCTCCATCTACAACTGGCCCCTTGAGGGAGAACGACTTCTCTTTCGCGCCCGGCCCCTTCCCTCCCTGCTGCTCCTACGTAATTGGACCCCAGTGGCGGGCTCAAGGCTGGGGGACGCTTGCTGACTGTCTGGAAGTGCAGAAGCACCTGAGGGATGGCCTGGCCGACCTCTGGGCTTGGAGGGTGCGGACGCAGGATGCTTGCTGTGACCATGGCTGGAAGCAGTGTGGCCTGCAGATGGTGGCAGCTACAATGCAGGCGTCCCAGCGCTGGCATGTGCAATGGTCTCCTGCCGAGAGAGGACACCTGCACCATGGTCAGACGACACACTGGCTATCTGAGGGGAGCGGCTCGGCTCATCCACCACAATCGCATGTTCCACTGATTCCTGGCCTTGTACGGGAGTGGAAGGGCCCGGGGTGATCCTATCTGATGCAGAGAGGGTGGCTGCAGTGAGAGATCGCATTGCGTCAATCTGGCTGTAGAGGAGCCCAGCAAGTGACTGCGTGGCAACAGTGAGGACCTGTGTGCCAGGTGCCAGTGCTTCGGAGAAGGCCTGGACAGTTCTTCCCATGGCTTCGGACAAGGCAGGTGCCGACCGCTCCACTGCCTCGAACAAGCCCTGCACAGACCTTTCCAGGGATTGTGCGAAGCCCTGAACAGTCCTTTCCATTGCCGACTCAAAGCCATGGACAGTCCTCTCCATTGTTGGGCCGAAGCCCTGGATAGTCCTGTCCATTGTGGCCCCGAAGCCCTGGATAGACCTGTCCATTGTTTCCCCGAACACCTGGAGAGTCCTCTCGATTGTTGCCCCAAAGCCCTGCAGAGTCCTCTCCATTGTTGCCCCGAAGTCCAACATACTCCTAGCCAATGAATCTATTGACTCAGGCATCTTCTCCACTGCAGCCATCAGCTCCGTGTGTCTGACCCGGGCCTGTTTGCTCATCTCAGCCAGGCGACGGACCTCATCTGCACTCTGTGCAGCAGTCATGACGACCTGCCTTGCCTTGCGGGAAGACGGTGGCCAAACTTGCCTATCCCCCGTGCGTTGCTGCATGCCGCTTGGTCCGGCAACTGGTTCATCCTCAGAGCCACCCCCCCTCCCCTCCAGGGGACTACTATCCCCAGTCTGCAGATGTCTCAGCTCCCCGGATTCTGCAACGGCTGGTCCGGATTCCTCCTGGTCCTCGCCTCCGGTGGCACTGGCACTGGCAGCTTCAGCGCGTTGAGCCCGAGTTGGTGCTGCTTCATCTGAAAGTGGGAGGTGGAAGAGTGGCTTTAGCAAAAGGACAGCTTTGCTGAAAGGCATGCCAGATTGCGGCAAGGCTCTGACATGGCTGCACACTGAGGATGCATGCTGGCGGGGGGACCAAGTGGAAGGCAACAGGTGAAAAAGGTGAGAGTCTTACCCTCGCTGTCGGTAATGGGGTTGACAGATGCAGTGGTCACAGGACTAGACAGACGTCCTCCAAGTATCTGGTGCACTCTCTCCTCCAGATCCGTGAGAGTGACCACTTGTGCAGGTCCGCCACCGGTTCGACGCTGCTCCTTTCGAATCATCGCCAGCTTGGACTGCAGGGGAAAGAAGGGGAGGTTCTGTTACACGATGCCTTGAGACCTCATCGCTTTCCCCCCATGGTGCAAGAGCCCTTACATGAGGCCTTGAGACCTCATCGCATGTCCCCCATGGTGCAAGAGCCCTTACATGAGGCCTTGAGACCTCATCGCATGCCCCCCATGGTGCAAGAGTCCTTACATGAGGCCTTGAGACATCTGTCCATGTGTGTGCCCAGAAAGGGCCATGGGTGCATACTGACAGATGGCCATTGGCGCATCATTGCAGCAGGGTGCCCGAAGTCAGCTGCAGATGGAGGGAAGCACAAGTTTGGTAAACCATCACTCACCCTAACGATCCGTGTGAGGTCGTTGAATTTCTTCCTGCACTGAACAGGCGTCCTGGTCGCCATGCTGCTGGAGTTCACCCTCACAGCAACCTCCCTCCAAGATCGTCGATAAGCCTTCTGATTCGGCCTCTTGCCATTATCCGGATACAGGACCTCTCGACGGTGTTCAACTGCAGCCACCAAGTGGTCCAGAGCCTCAGTGCTGAAGCGCTCTGCTCTCTGCCTAACCTTCTCCGTGATGAACAAGTTTGTACCGCCAGACAATGGCGAACGCCGAATCTGAGGCCTACAGGGCGTTGGGTGTTGAAGCTCAGGCTGACTGACCCACCCCTTTAAGAGCCGGCCGGCACCTGGAGGTCTTGTGCTTTCCCGTAATTGAGTTCACCTGCGCTGCGCCCGTCCGCATCGAAATTGAGTAGCGCCTGACCTTTTGCGCCTTAAGAGCACCGTGCAACGGCTGATTTAGTGCCTCAATCCCCTTTGGGGGCGATGCAACCCAATATCGCGCCAGGCGGCGATAAGTTTCGTCTGGCTATAAACTTTGCGCATCGCCAGTTCTAACGCCTCAAGTGGGGCTATACCCAATTTCTAGGCCTACAAGTTTTCAAGAGCTAAGCATGACATCACCTTATCACTACTTCCTGATGTACCTTGGTTTTTTTCCTCTTACTTTCTTCAGCCTTCCTGTTGTCTGCATTCAAGGTCTTGGCCATTGAATTGGGTTATTTTTTTTTTTAACTTAATAGTTTTGCCATTGTGTAAATCTTGGGCAATTAATTATCTCTTCTTACCTTAAAATATTAGGGGGAAATATTGAGTCGCAGCCCCTTTGGGGCACTAACTTCGCTGGGGCGCTACTTTTAGCGCCCCCGCGGGCGAAATTCATCGGTAGCGCCCCAAGAAGGAAGCGGGGCACTACTAGAAGAATTTTTTTTCTCAGAATATGGTTAATGCTTGCAAGACCACATTAATCACCCAAGATTGAGTAGATTGGGCCTATACTCTCTGAAGTTTAGAAGAATGAGAGGTGATGTCATAGAAACATAAGATTCTGAAGGGGATTGACAGGGTCGATGCTGAGAGATTGTTTCCCCGGGCGGGAGACTCTAGAACTAGGGGGCATAGCCTCAGGAAAAGGGATTGGCCAATTAAGACTGAGATGAGGAGGAATTTTTTCAGTCAGAGGGTTGTGAATCTTTGGAATTCTCTACCCCAAAGAGTTGTGGATGTTCAGTCATTGAGAATATTCAAGGCTGAGATCGATAGATTTTTGGACTCTAGGGGAATCAAGGGATATGGCGATAGGACGGGAAAGTGGAGTTGAGGTCGAAGATCAGCCATGATCAGCCGTATGGCTTACTCCTGCTCCTAATTCTTATGCTCTTATCCCTAGTCGCCTTGAGAAGATGGTGATTGTCCATCTGCTTGCTTCATAGCGATTGTTTAAGAGTCAGCCAGAGTAAGACAGTTTGGGCAGGATCATAGGTTCCTCTGAAAGCTGCATGTTTGCATTACTATTAGGATCCAACCTGTATTTACATAGATAGATAGATACCCACACAAATCACTTAAACCACATATAAAGTGTTGGGATGTATAAGCAGACTAGGGCATATTAACTTATAGACCTATCTCCTCAGGCTGGTCAATCTTTATCCATTTCCATCACTCCACCATTGGCGGCCGTGTTGTCAGCTGCCTGAGGCCCTAAGCTCTGGAATTCCCTCCCTAAACATCTCCGCCTCTCCACCTCTGTCTCCTCCGTTTAAGATGCTCCTTAAAACCTCCCTCTTTGACAAAACTTTTGGTCACCTGTCCTAATATCTCTTTCTGTGGCTCGGTGTCAAATTTTGTCTGGTAACGCTCATACGAAGCACCTTGGGACATTTTACTATATTAAAGGTGCTATATAAATGCAAGTTGTAGTTGTGGTTGTTATTGATTTTCAGCCCGTAGATTATAACACCAAAATGAGCACTAATAGTACAGTAATAAAGCTACTCAAACATCAGGAGCAGTTTTATTACTGGATGGTAATTCCCAAAGCACCAAACTAAATACCTGAAGCACAATTTACATAATAATTTTACAATTAAACATTCTAAACATCTGCTCTCTCAGGTGGACATAAAAGATCCTATCGCACTATTTTGAAGACGAGCAGGGGAGTTATCCCCGGTGTCCTAGCCTCAACCAACATAACAAAAACAAATTATCTGGTCATTAACACATTGCTGTGTGTGGGAGCTTGCTGTGCGCAAATTGGCTGCTGCATTTCCTACATTACTACAGTGACTACACTTCAAAAGTACTTCATTGGCTGTAAAGCGCTTTGGGACGTCCTGAAGTCGTGAAAGGCACTCGGCATTTTTTTTTGAAACATGATGTATATAGCAAAGCCTATTACAATCTAGGTTTTTGAAACCCAAGATGACTTCACCAAACCACGAGTCCCTTGATTTATCTCATCTTCTCACCTACTCCTTTCTACATTCATAGAGCTCTGCACATTGATCCTGACCCTTTACCTTTGGCTTCCCAATTCAATATAGGTAGGGAACAACCGATCGCGAGAAAAGCCCAGATAAACAATCCAAGGGCAGTATCAGGTCACACCACATCCGAAAAGCACTGCGAAGTTAACATCAGACAGACAACAAGGGACAATTGCTGAGGTGTCATCTCCCACAACAGAAACACTGGTTAACCTGACCTGAGCTTAGAGCGTGTTGGCATTGAAGAGAGATATTTAAGTGGACTCCAATTGTTTGTGCAGTTGTTGTCATCTGCAGTTTAATCCGTGTTATCTGCCTGTGCGATGGAGACTGGTGGTGGATTTAAATAGCTGGTTTGAAATGCTATTCCCAGAATGAAAAACCCAATTTCCATACGAGATCCCATTTATTTGATTTCCGATGCGCTTACATTCACCCTTACTGCAAGTACTGCTGCTTCAAACAGATGGGATTAGATCCCATTCCCACAGCCACACCCTCACCGCTTTGATGCTTCCATCTTTATGCTTAGAGAGGTGTCAAGTAGGTTAGCTAGCTAATCACAGTACACTTTGCTTAAATCTAAATGTACAACACAGGGTAGGTTCCCATGCCAGTGCTCGGCCTTATAGAGAGCGCACTGTTGCATACTGATTAACAGTTACACAGATGGAACCAGCCACTCAATCATCAGTCATAAAAACTAACACCCAAGGCAACCTGCAGAACTCTAAACCACCCACACAACAGTCAACCCCACTAAAGCAATCTAATAACTTATACAACGTCTGTTTGAGAGCATGGCATCAGGTGCTCAGCTAGCGTGTATGTCATGCAAGCCGGTCCTCCTGCACATCTTGAGGTACTGTGAGATGCTTACCTCTTTCTCTCTGGGATTGTGCAGTTGCTGGCTGTTGCTATAAACTTTGATTAAGACAGGAGTTGGAAGAGGATGGGTTAAAAGCAGGATGGCTGTTCCTAAAAGTTGCCCTGGCAGGGCAGTCCTTGGAATGTTGACTTCCTCCCTCCAGCGCCAACCCACCCCTCCCAACTCCCTTCCCTCAGGTCAGATGTACCCTCGCCATCTTGGCTTAAAGATACCCACCCTTTTTGTAACTAGACACATTTATCAGGGCCTCATATAAAGTAACACATTTACCATCCATTTCACCTTGTCGAGAACAGTAGAACCAAGTTGGGGTAAATTCAACACTAAACTGCAGAAACAAATGGCAATGGCAATTTTAAACTAACCCGCCCATTGGGAAATGGACGGGATCGGGTGGAATGTTGATTTACGCCCTACATGATTTAACTCTCCATTAAAGTAAACGGAGAGCAATATTGGGCAGAGTTAAAATCCGCGATCCATCCGATCCGGTCGTTTTCCCCAGCGGATGACTTATGTTAAAATTCAGTGAGTGAGTGGTCACTCAATGGAAGTCGCTCCCTATGGAGATGGCGGAAGCAGTTAGCATTGATTCATTCACAGAATCAGAGAAACCCCACAGTGCAGATAGAGGCCATTTCGGCCCATCGAGCCTGCACCGACACATATCCCACCCGATCCCCGTAACCCCTACACATATCCCACTCTATCCCCGTAACCCCACGTATTTAATCCCCCTAACACTAAGGGTCAATTTATCATAGCCAATCAACCTAACCCGCACATCTTTGGACTGTGGGAGGAAACCGGAGCACCCGGAGGAAACCCACGCAAACACGGGGAGAATGTGCAAACTCCACACAGACAGTCACCCGAGGCCAGATTCGAACCCGAGTCCCTGGCGCTGTGAGGCAACAGTGCTAACCACTATGCCACCGTGCAATGCAAATTAAATAGATTTCTTTCAAAGAATAGCACTCTAGGGTACAGTACAAAAGCAAAATACTGCAGGTGCTGGAAATCTGAAACAAAAACAGAAAATGCTGGAAACACTCAGCAGGTCAGGCAGTATCAGTGGAGGGCGAAACAGAGTTAACGTTTCAGAGCAGTGACCTTTCATCAGAACTCATCATCGACCAGACACTTAACTGGACCAGCCACATAAATACTGTGGCAGCAAGAGTGGGTCAGAGGCTCGCGGCAAGTGTCTCACCTCCTGACTCCCCAAAGACTTTCCACCATCTACAAGGCACAAGTAAGGAGTGTGATGGAATACTCTCCATTTGCCTGGATGAGTGCAGTTCAAACAACACTCAAGAAGCTCGACACCATCCAGGACAAAGCAGCCCGCTTGATCAGCACCCCACCCCAAGGTCAAGTATGACGGCCGAGGCGGTCCAGTGCTGAGTGCACTCTCCCTGCTTCGGGCGGCCAGCTCTCACTGCTCGCTCCCACAACTGGAGCGAAGTGTTCGGCGAGTCGGGCAGAGGCAGTGCAGCGTGGTGAGCAGCAGCAGCAGCCACGATGACCCGCTGGAGCAGGTCGGCCGGCAGCTCCTCGACGGGAAGGCATTCCGACTGGGAGGAGGGGAGCCGAGCATGGCAGTCAGAGGCCGGACCGGAAGCGGGAGAAGCAGGCCCTGGGCCATCGGACCATGGAGCCGGCGACGGTGAGGAGGAGGCCGTGGCGACTGGAGCATTTATATCCCGATGATGTGTTCGGCGAGTCGGGCGGAGGCAGCGCAGCGCAACGGGCAGCAGCAGCAGCCATGACAATCCGCTGCAGCACGTCGGCGAACCACTGCTGCCAGCATTCTCGCCGAGAAGAGAACAGCAGTCAGTGTGCAGAGGAACCTTGATGTGTGGATCCAGAGTAGTAATTCCACCTAAGTTGACGGATAGAGTGCTCAATGAGCTTCATGAGGGTCATCTGGGTGGGGTAAAAATGAAGAACTTAGCCAGAGTGTTTGTGTGGTGGCCGGGAATCGATAGAGAAATCAAAGAGATGACCAAGAGCTGTGCAGGATGCCAGAAGGTCCAAAACGCTCCACCACAAGCTCCTCTGCATCCATGGGAGTGGCCCTCATCTCCATGGCAAAGGGTGCACATTGATTTTGCTGGTCCCTTCATGGACTCGATGTTTTTAATTGCGGTGGATGCACATTCAAAGTGGCCAGAGGTAATAAAAATGTCCTCAACCACCACAGAAAAAACTATCACAGTTTTACGAACCATATTCGCCAGGAATGGGCTGCCTGAACAGATTTGCTCTGACAATGGACCACAGTTTGTGTCTGAAGAGTTCCGGAGGTTCTTAAAGAACAATGGTGTTAAGCATTACACATCTGCCCCATATCATAGAGCCACTAATGGATTGGCCGAGAGGTTTGTCCAAACATTCAAGAAGGCTATCAAGGCAATGTGTAATGAAGATATACCCCTACAACACAAGGTGGACAACTTCTTGTTTGCCTACCAGAATGCGACACATGCGGTTACCAACCAAACTCCAGCCATGATGTTCTTCAATCGAAGGCTACGATGCCGCTTGGATTTGGTTAAGCCAAACGTCCGAAGAGATGTGGAGAACAGGCAGTTTCAGAATATGAATGAAAGGCCGACCAGGAGTTTTAAGATAGGTCAACCAGTCTTGGCCCGGGACTACCGCACTGAGAAATGGCAGCCAGGAACGATTTGTACACGACAAGGACCTCTCATGTATACCATGGACGTTGGGGAGAGCATTGTAAGACGCCAGGCTGACCAGATTCTAGAGTCACTGAAAAACGTCAACTCCACACCACGATCTGATACACCTGGTAATGAAATCGACGTTCCAATTGCAGCTACCGCAGAACCGGTAATATTGGAAGCAGATGAACCAAACAACGACATTGATTCCGACTCAACATTGCCAGAAGAACCTGATACCCCAAAGAGGCATTATCCAGACAGAATCAGGAAGCCTCCTCAAAGACTGAACTTATAATTGCTTAAACTTAACCAATGTATCTAGCAACAGTAATTGTGATTGTAATTAGTTATCATTTAGTTGTTAAATGAATGTTATATACTGTTTATCTAAAAGGGGAGGAATTGTTGTGTATGTACCTTTAAGAGAATAACTGGTCTCAGACTGCAGTACCGGCAGTCACCACCCCTGTATAAAAGGTGCTAGGGAGCCTCTGTTTTTTTAGTTTCACTATTGACTTCCACCAGTAAAGACTTATTTTGTTCACTCCTGCTGTCCGTGTCTCAATTATTCACGGACGTAACAGTACTCGCAGTTTCTAGTCCAAGAGCAATGAGGTAGGTTTGAAAGGACTGTAACCAGCGAACCCATGGGATCGGGGGCTCAACTGGTAGTGCAAGGAAGGGAGGAGGTGGTGGAAGAGAGATTTCAGCCATCCTTGTCGCCAAATGTTGCGTTTGCAAAGATAATCCAGAGACCGTAAGCAGAGTTCAGTTCATGTTGCTTTTTTAATGGCTGCCACACACACACACTTCCAGGCAAAAGCAATCGAATACCTATACACAATAGAATGATAACAGCACTATCAAACTCCATGTGCTCAGGCCAAGGCAATCGAGTACCTATCACCAATGTCAGACATAACGGCCTAGAAATTCGGTATCGCCGCGCCAGGTCTTTAGTGCCCGAAATTTTGCGCTCGCCCGGATTCCCGTAGCGCCCGCCTGAAATTCAGTTGCGCCGCCCCAAGACGGAGGCGGGCGCTATTACAGGGTTTGGCCGCCTCGTTTGGGGCGAAGAATGTCAGTTTCAGGCGTCCAGCTGCCGCTGCGGCACCCGATGCGGTGCGGCAGGCTGGGGTACTGCAGGCCTCCTCCTTCTCTTAAGGAGGAGCTGCCTGCAGCCGTGAGATCGCCGCTGGATTCCCACGGCAAATGAGCCCGGCACCACGGAGAAGTGCCGGGCTCGCGGGAGTCACACATCAATGCCGCGGGGGGGTGGTGCAGGAGTCCGGGGAGGGAGGTGCGGCCAAACGCCCGCTGGGAAAGTGGCCGGCCGCCCCTCCACCTTTATGCGCCGGCCTCTCAGAGCTGCAAGGCACCGTTTTGCAAACACTGTTTGCGGCCGTGACGGGCGAGGCGGCCGCAACTGAATTTGGTCATCGGGACGGATTACCATTGGAACCGGGGCGCTGCGCACACCGATGACGTCATCGGTGCCGGCGCAGCGCTACCGGCTAATGCCGATGTTAGGGACCAAATGAATTTCGGGCGCTAAAAAACTTCCGGCGCAAACCACTCTATAGCCAATAAGTGGGCGCAAACGCGACTGAATTTCTAGGCCAACATCTTTATTGGAGGTGGTGTTAAACAACAGGGGTCATTGTGAGACTCCAAATGAGAACTGAAAACAGACGCACGGTTCAAATAACTGCCAGTGAGAGAAATGTGTTAGAAGAATGTGTGAGAAGAATATTGCTCTGAAGAGTGCCATTAAAATATATTCAGTTTAACATTTGCATTCCCACCCCAAGGATTAACATAACACAATTTTACTGGCCATACATATTCCGATGATTTTTTTTTAAATTCATTCACGGGATGTGGGCATCGCTGGCAAGGCCGGCATTTATTGCCCATCCCTAACTGCCCTTGAGAAGGTGCTGGTGAGCCCCCTTCTTGAACCGCTGCAGGCCGTGTGGTGGCCTGTCTACTCGTTTGGGCAAATGAAACCCATTACATCATGCTGTAATGCATTAATACTCCAAATACAGCACGGGAGGACCATTTTTTGCCCTTTACCTGAGGTCCTCAGTAGAGTTGCTGTTCTGCATGTTCCTTCTAATGATGTTCCTCATGTTTCCTATAATGATGCTCCATGTGTTACCTGCAATGATATTTGAATAATTGGGGACACTTTGCTTCTGTGAAGCTGCTCCAAGTTGGCCAACCTCATGTACGTTAAGTACATGATGGAGCCAATTGTCAGACACAATGGCGAAGTTCTACCTTTTTGTAAGCAGTTCGAGGACACGTGAAAAAGATGTCCTAATGAATAGGCATATAACTGGCAAATGAAGTTCAACACAGACAAAAGTGAGGTATTACATTTTGGTAGGAAGAAGAGGGAGGTCACTTATCACTCGGAGGGTGCGAGTCTAGGTGAGGTAGAGGAACAAAGGGATCTAGGAGTACAAATACACAAATCACTAAAAGTTGCGTCACAGGTTAGCAAGGCCATAAAAAAAGCAAACCAAGCACTAGGGTGTATTTCTAGTGGGATAGAATTGAAAAGTAGTGAAGTTATGCTAAACCTGTATCGAGCCTTGTTTAGACCACACTTGGAGTACTGGGTACAGTTCTGGTCACCATATTCTAAAAAGGATATAGAGGCACTGGAGAGGGTGCAGAGAAGATTTACAAGGAAGATACCAGAAATGCGAGGGTACACCCATCAGGAAAGGATGAACAGGCTGGGTCTCTTTGCTCTTGAAAAAAGAAGGCTGAGGGGTGACCTAATAGAGGTCTTTAAAATTATGAAAGGTTTTGATAGAGTGGATACAGAGAGAATGTTTCCACTTGTGGAGAAGAGCATAACTAGAGGCCATCAATATAAGATCGTCACCAAGAAATCCAGTAGGGAATTCAGAAGAAACTTCTTTACCCAAAGAGTGGTGAGTATGTGGAACTCGCTACCACAGGGAGTGGGTGAAGCGAATAGTATAGATGCATTTAAGGGGAGGCTAGACAAGCATATGAGGGAGAAGGGAATAGAGGGTTATACTGATAGGGTTAGATGAGGAAAGACGGGAGAAGGCTGGAGTGGAGCATAAACACCGGCATGGACTGGTTGGGCCGAATGGCCTGTTTCTGTGCCGTATATCCTATGTAATATAATCCTGTGTAATATAGACAAGGTGTTTTGAACAGAAGAATGGCCTTCATTCACCACTCTCGAGTACTCCCAGTCTCCTGGCCAACATTCGACCTTCAAGCAACTCCACCAAGAATTGTTTAAGAAGTCATTTGCGTTACCTTGGGAATGGAGAAGGGACGTAAAAATTCAGTTTTACTTTCAAATATACTGCTTAAAAACAACTCCCAAGATACAGAAATGGGTTTCAAGTGCGTGCAGCTCACATTAAATAGTTGAAGGAGAAAAAATTGCAGGGATATGGGGGAAAGAGCAGGGGGGGTGGTGGGACTAACTGCCCTTCGAAAGAACCAGCGCAGGCTCAATGGGCCGAATGGCCTGTTTCTGTGCTGTAGGGGAGTTATCCCCGGTGTCCTGGCCAATATTTATCCCTCAACCAACATAACAAAAACAGATTATCCGGTCATTATCACATTGTTGTTTGTGGGAGCTTGCTGTGCACAAATTGGCTGCCGCGTTTCCTACATTACAACAGTGACTGCACTTCAAAAGTACTTCATTGGCTGTGAAGCGCTTTGAGACATCCGGTGGTCATGAAAGGCGCTATATAAATGCAAGTCTTTCTTTCTTTCTGTACTATTCTAAGATTCATGATTTTTTTTTAACATCGAGAAACTGCCGGCCCACTGAATAACAAAGAGAAAGCAGCTGTTTGCTGCTGTGTTTTACCCACATAACAGTGCCATCACTACAAAAAGTAATTAATTGGCTGTGAAGCACTTGGGAATATCCTGCGGATGTGATAAGGTGCTATAGAAGTGCGAGCTCTTTTGTTTTCACGCGGCTGTCAGCCTTGATTGAGTTTGCCAACATTATTCACGTTTTCATGCTGAGGTACTGAAATGGTAACAACAAAATGGGGGGATGGGGAAACAGGAAGTGGGGGGAGGGGGTTAGGGACTGCATATTCAACCTGGGACCTAGGTCCAACTCCTGCCCAGACAGGCAGATGAATCGCGCCTCTGTCTTCTGACTGTGAGGGTCCTAAGTCTCTGTAGCCTCAATCCAATTCTCAGTGGCCATGGGCCCAAAGCAGATAACTGCCCCTAATGACTGCAGAGTAGAAGGTAGGGTTCCAAAATTGGCAGTGAGGCATAGTTGTGGTAGAATGGATGGTGCTTTTAGAAACATAGATGTAATGATCAGTAACATGTCATTCTAGAATGGTACACTAGGTGGAGCTGTATGTTTAGTAAGGGGCTACCCACAAGGCAGTAGTCAAGATGGATGCCTGTACACTAGTCCACATGGCTGAATAAATGACTAGCTCAAGCTAGCTGTTTATAATGAATACGTCTATTTATTTATGAACATCACATCCAGCCCTCTGTATGCTCAGTTGAATGGCAAGGCAGAGAAAGGTGTTCAAGTTCTCAAACAGCTACTGGAGAAAGCAACAGAAAGCAAGTCTGATCCTTATCTCGCCCTGCTGATCTACCGAGCCTCCCCTTTAGACTGTGGTTCTTCACCTGCTGAACTCCTAATGGGTCGCAAGTTGCGCACCACGCTACCCTGCTGTGCAAAAGAAAAGCAGAGTAAGGAACTGAGACAGAGACTTCAACTGTTAAAGCTGAAACAGAAATCACACTATGACAAGTCATCCAAAACTATGAAACCATTGACAAGGGATGATGTTGTCAGGATTGAGGATCCAGATGCATGGAACAGGAAAGCTACAGTTCTTGAGGAAGTAGGACCAAGGTCATACACTGTTAGAACTGAGGAAGGACAGATTCTCAGGAGGAACCGCCGTTCCCTCCTGAAAACACAAGAAACTATCCAAGAGCAAATCGATGACAATGCCGCAACTGAATCTTGTCACTCACCACCAGAACAATCTAACACAAACACACATACAGGCTCTCATGAAAACACATCAGACTTACCTGTGCTGAGAAGACCCACACGTGAAGTAAAAAAGCCTGATAGACTTAATCTTTGGTTCCAAAGAAAACTACAATAAAAGAATGAAAAGCTTAGAGTTCATAAAGTAAAGCTTTGAAAATGTGTTGACTGTTGTGAAGATGTTTTTGTCGTTATGATTGATTGATATTGATTGATATTGATTTTGTTTAACCTCTAAGGAAGGGGGATGTAATGATCAGTAACATGTCATTCTAGAATGGTACACTAGCTGGAGCTGTATGTTTAGTAAGGGGCAGTAGTCAAGATGGATGCCTGTACACTAGTCCACATGGCTGAATAAATGACTAGCTCAAGCTAGCTGTTCATAATGAAAACGTCTACTTATTTATGAACATAATAACAATAGACACATAGAAGATAGGAGCAGGAGTAGGCCATTCGGACCCTCGAGCCTGCTCCGCCATTCAATGAGATCTTGGCTGATCATCCAAATTCAGTACCCTGTCCCAGCTTTCTCCCCATATCCCTTGATCCTTTTAGCCTTAAGAAATATATCTAACTCCTTCTTGAATATATTTAATGAATTGGCCTCAACTGCCTTCTGCGGTAGAGAATTTCACAGGTTCACCACTCTCTGGGTGAAGAAATTCCTCCTCATCTCTGTCAAAATGGCTTACCCCTTATCCTTAGACTGTGACCCCTGGTTCTGGACTCCCCCGTCATCGGGAACATCCTTCCTGCATCTAGTCTGTCTAGTCCTGTTAGAATTTTATAAGTTTCAATGAGATCCCCTCACATTCTTCTAAACTCCAGCGAATATAAGCCCAATCGACCCAATCTCTCCTCATACGTCATTCCTGCCACCCCAGGTATCAGTCTGGTGAATCTTCGCTGCACTCCCTCCATGGCAAGAACATCCTTCCTCAGATAAGGCGACCAAAACTGCACACAATACTCAAGGTGTGGTCTCACCAAAGCCCTGTAGAACTGCAGCAAGACATCCTTGCTCCTGTACTCGAATCCTCTCGCTATGAAGGCCAACATACCATTTGCCTTCTTAACCGCCTGCTGCACCTGCATACTTTGCATCTTACTGTGTTATCTGTGCTCTGAGAATACTTGTTGCAAACACTGCGGAGTAATGTTCCCTGTAAGCTGCCCTTTGTTCTGTGCGGCCTGTTCCTTTTAATGAGCGATCCCCTTTAAATTTCTGCGCATGCGCGGTATTTACAGTGGAAAAGCAGGTGAGCGGCCTGCGCGGGACTTTGCAGATTGCTGTGCAGTCGCACGGCTCAGAGGGAAGTGAACTAGGGAGGTGTTATATATCCTTCTAATCGATGAGCAAATATTCACCCCTAAAAGGCCGATAAAAAGTGCTAAAATATGCAACAGGTTAAAAAGCACCCAATTTATTATTTGGGTGGGGAGGGGGTGTCAGGTACACAGAAACTCATGAAACTACATCCCCAATTAAATCTATCATCTGCACAACACAATATTAACTGTCAAAAGGGACTACTGTAACACAGTCCTTGAGCAGTCCAGCCTTTACGATATCATCGGACACATCATTAATGAAGGTATAGACCTGGATTTTGCCGTAAGAATAACGGGGAGGCTAACAGCGCTCACTGTTATTATGGAGTAAATCGGACAGCAACTTCGGGAGTCCGCACATGCATAGTCAAACGTGGGAAATCCGGAAGTTGCTGTCTGATTTGCTCCGCTCCTTTACAAGCTTCGCTACACCGGTACCTCACCGAGAGATTCGGCATTGAAATCCATGTAAGGGCATGAAGTTGTAGTACTTAACGGTTAAACACGGCAGAAAATGTTAGGGCTGGTGCATTCAGGGGTAAGTGAATTTTTAACAGCATGTTAAGTCTTAATTACTGCCAAGCAACCTCTCTGGCACTGAAAATTTAATTTTACAAGCGTGGAGTCTCATTCCTTCAGAATTTAATTATTGTTGGAGATTTTTTTTAATGTAAATAAAAATTATTTTTTAAATTTTTTATTCTGTCTCGTTTATCTCTCTCTCTTGATGCCATCTTTCTTTCCCTCTCTTTATTTTGTTTTCTGTAAATGATTTTGCAATGAATTAAATATTCGAATTTATACTTCCTGGTTTAGACTCTGCGTGGCTCAGTGAGGATTCTTCAATCTGATTGGTTGAAGTGCCTCACTGTTGCTTGACCTGCTCACACACAGCACAGATCCCCTGTAGAGGGCGCCACGCTGGAAATGATCTCTGTGAACTGCAAGTTGCCGAGAAAAACCCCATGAAAAGCCTGTGGGCAGCTATAAGCGTACTGAATGGCGAGTGGTGTTCCTTCAACACTGACTGCAAAATCCAGGCCACTGAATAGAATGAGTGACAGTGGACAACCTTGCCTCAAGCCTCTTTTAAGAGACAGAGGTTGAGCAATTCTCTCAGCTACCTTTGTATCCCTGGACCTGGAGTACACTTCCCCAATGGAATCTAAGATTTGGCCGTGTGCTCCCATAGCTTCCAGCCTCTTTGTGAGGGCTGTATGAGGCATTAGGTCAAAAGCCATTTGAAACTCCATGAGACCGATGCAAATGGGGTGTCCCTTAAGCTTTGAGCTGCTCTGTGATTTCATGTAAAGCCATCACCTCTCCTATACATTCTGCAAGAGAATGTAATCCAGCCTGTTCCTCTCTAAATCTCGCGGACCTCCCAAACACCTGCTATGCACGTTGTGACAAAAGAAATAGCGTCTGAAAGAGAGAGACAGGTCTGAGGTGGAGCTCCTCACGGTGAAGGTCTGTATTCATAGTATCACCTCTCCACCTGATATGGTTAACCTATTATTCCCTTTCCATGCTGTCTTGACCGTGCAGAGCATTCTATCGTTGTCTCTATTTATTGCAGTATTTGTGCGAGTTTTTTTTTATACCTTTTTTAAGATTACTGTGGATGGCAGTTAGATAGGAAAGAAGGAACAAACTTTCATTTATATTTATAGCACCTTTCATTACCTCAGGATATCCTAAGGCACTTTACAGCCAATGAAGCACTTCTGAAGTGTGGTCACTGCTGCAATGTAAGAAACGCAGCAGCCAATTTGCACACAGCAAGCTCCCACAAACAGCAATGAGATCATTGTTATGTTCATTAATAGACATTCTTATTATGAACACAGCTAGCTTCTAGCTAGTTATTTATTCAGTACACGTTCTCTAGGTACAGTATCTGTAGAGGCTTCCATGTGTGCTCCTGTGTGCAGGCTGCCATCTTGGCTGTTGCCTTCTGGGTAGCCTAGTGCCTCATGGGTAATGTAGTCTTAATATCATACAGCTGGGTAGTGTAGTCTTATATATACAGCTATATACAGCTCTACACAGCTCCACCTAGTGTCCACTATAGAATGACATGCTATTGATCACTACAATAATGACCAGATAATCTGTTTTAGTGATGATGGTTGAGGGATAAATATTGGTCAGAGCACCTGTTCTTCTTCGAAGTAGTGCCTTGGGATCTTTTATGCCCACCGGAGAGAGCAGACGGGTCCTCAGTTTAATGCCTCATCAAAAGACAGCACCTCCAACAGTGCAGCACTCCCTCAGTACTGTGCTGGAGTGTCAGCCTTGATTTTTCTGCTCAAGTCTCTTGGAGTGGGACTTGAACCCACAACCTTGCGATTTACAGGCAAGAGCGCTACCAACTGAGCCATGGCTGACATATACTAAACCAAAAAATACCACTGCAGTTCATCTAACCAGTACACTACCACAAAAGTGATACACTCCATCTCCTATACCTCTCAATTTTGTCTTTCACCAAAACACTATCCAGTTCCCTCTTGAATATGCCAACAGCATCCCCTTGGGTATCGGTTCCACACATTCACCGTGTGTGAAGCAGTTAAATCGAATCTATTCACCTTCCCTCTTCTGCTCTTTCAGCTGACCCAAATTCATTCAGGTTTTTATTTTTTGCGAACACCGCTCTCAAGTTGTTTACTTTGGATACACCAATGCTGAGGGGACCATGAATATTGCCAACAAAGAAATTTAAAAAATACAAAACACACGCTGGGCGTACGAAACGCTGGAGCCAGAAAAAAAACACTTGGTTGTCAGGGAGTAATGGTGAGTTCTGCCTTGGTTTGAGAGAAGTGAAAAAGAAATGGGTTTTTGATCACAGATGCCATTTTCAGTACGTCCCTCTGCTTGCTGTGTACTGGGGCACACCTGGGCTGCGCTGCCCTCCACCTCTTGTAAGGTGCGGCCAGGCAGTAAGATCATCAGAGGAGACTAGGTGGCACAGTGTTCTTTCACCTCAGGAATCTGTGCTTGCATTCTCCATTGGCTATCTAGGCTCTCAGTGGACTGACCTCTCTCTCCATTTACATGAATCCGCAATAAAAAGTTGCCCATAAATTGGCACTCTTTCTCTCTCTCTGAGTGCCCACAAACGTTGCTAGCTTGTCTGTGTAAAAGGAGAAAAAAAGAAAGGAAGAAGAAAGACTTGCTTTTCTACAGCGCCTTTCACGACCTTAGGACGTCCCAAAGTGCTTTACAGCCAATGAAGTACTTTTGAAGTGTAGTCACTGTTGTAATGTAGGAAACACAACAGCCAATTTGCGCACAGCAAGCTGCCACAAACAGCAATGTGATAATGACCAGATAATCTGTTTTTAGTGATGTTGATTGAGGGATAAATATTGGGCAGGACAGCGGGGATAACTCCCCTGCTCTTCTTCAAAATATTGCCGTGGGATCTTTTATATCACCTGAGAGAGCAGGCGGGGTCTGGGTTTAACATCTCATCCAAAAGACGGCACCTCCGACAGTGCAGCACTCCCTCAGTGCTGCACTGGAGTGTCAGCCTGGATTTTGTGCTCAAGTCTCTGGAGTGGGACTCTGAACCTACAACCTTCTGACTCCAAGTGCGACTCACTGAGCCACAGCTGGCATCAGGTGAGGGAAGGGTTAAGACATACTGTGGGCAGAGCCGAGCAAGCTGTCCCTGACATTTAATCAAGTTGCAGTTGACAATAGCAGGCTTCAGGTGTTTAGCACTCTAGTACCCTTGTTCTGATATCCACCCCCACACACACCTAAAAATACAGGTAAACATTTCCCGGCGTTATAACACTGACCTCAGTTCAAAAGTATTTTAATTAGCTTTGAAACGTTTTTGCGGAGGTCTTAAGGTCGTGAAAGCCAAATGCAAGTTTCTTCTTCTTTGCCTTTCTTGAAATAAATAATTAAAGCTGATCGCAATGAACTGGCCTTGCTCAGCGTCAGCGCAATGTGCTAGATCACCAGCACTTTCCGGGAGGGAAGCAAGGGGAACTCATTCTGTAGAATAAAACACTGGGGCCTAGAAATTCCACAGAGCCCCCCCTGTTTTGGGGCGCTGACAGGGCGGGCAGGAAGCGCGCGCGCATTTTCGGCTGGGAGTGCGCCCCCCGCCATATTGGGAAAGGACTTATAATCGTCGCAAAGTGTCCACTCCTGAAACAGGCATTAGTCACTTCTCATATGCAAATCAAAGGCTTAATGGCTGTTTGAGCTCCCCCTCCCGCCACCCCCACTGTGAGAATGGTTCGCCCCGAGGCAGCCGGCGCCAACTGTACTAAGGAAACCAGACCTAGGGATCGCCTGCTGGAAGGTAAGTTTTTGAAATTTACTTACCTGAATGTGGAGCTGGGAGGATTAAGGACACTCTTCCCAACCCCACCTATAAAGAACGCAGGCCTCCACTCACCACCAACACCCCCAGTTTGTCGCCACTCTTCCCTGACCCGGCCTCCGATCCCCCTCCACTCCCCCAGCCTCCGATTCCCCTTCCCTCCCATGCCTCCGATCCCCCCCCTGCCAGCCTCCGATCCCCCTCCACTCGCCCAGCCTCCAATCCCCGCCCCCCCGCCGGACTCCAATCCCCCTCCACTCCCCCAGCCTCCAATCCCCCTCCACTCCCCCAGCCTCCGATCCCCCTCCTCTCCCCCAGCCTCCGATCCCCCTCCTCTCCCCAGCCTCCGATTCCCCTTGTACTTCTTGCAATCTAGTATACTGTATTCGCTGCTCACGATGTGGTCTCCTCTACATTGGGGAGACCAAATGCAGATTGGGTGACCGCTTTGCGGAACACCTCCGTTCAGTCCGTAAGGGTGACCCCAAGTTTCTGGTCGCCTGTCACTTTAATTCACCGCTTCACTCCCACTCGGACCTCACCGTCCTTGGCATCTTGCATTGTTCCACGGAAGCTCAACGTAAACTCGAGGAACAGCACCTCATCTTCTGATTAGGCACTTTGCAGCCTTCCGGACTCAATATTGAGTTCAACAATTTCAGTTCATAACCTCGGCCCCTATTACATTTTTACTTATATTTTTTTCCACCCCTTTGTTTTGGGTCTTCCCTTCCCCCCCCCTTTTCCTTTTTTTCTCTCTCCCACATGGCAGCTCTGTCTCATCCTGCCAGTACACTTCACACCTAATCTCAGCCGTCTTTTGTCTCCACTTGTCCTATTACCATTTCGTCTGGTTTTGAATACTTCTTAATGTCTCTTTACTTCTTTTGTTCTCTCCCAGTCCTACCTTCGATCTATTTCATTTCCTTTACAGTTTTGAAAAAGGGTTTCGACCCGAAACGTCAACTCTAATTTCTCTCCACGGATGTTGCCTGGCCTGCTGAGTTTTTCCAGCATTTTCTGTTGTTATCTCCAATTCCCCTCCTCTCCCCCAGCCTCCGATCCCCCTCCTCTCCCCCAGCCTCCGATTCCCCTCCTCTCCCCCAGCCTCCGATCCCCTCCTCTCCCCCAGCATCCGATCCCCCTTCTCTCCCCAGCCTCCGATCCCCCCTCCTCTCCCCCAGCCTCCGATTCCCCTTCCCCCCCAGCCTTCAATCCCCCTCCTCTCCCCCAGCCTCCGATTCCCCTCCCCCCCAGCCTCCGATCCCCTCCTCTCCCCCAGCCTCCGATCCCCCTTCACTCCCCCAACCTCCGAGCCCCCTCTCACCCCACCTCCGATCTCTCTCTCCCACTCCACCCCAGTCTCTGATACCCCCCCAACCCCGTCCTCCTTACCTGCTCCCCCCAGCCTCTAATCCCGCTCCTGGCCTCCAACTCCCTCCCCCTTCCAGCCTCGGATTCCCCCCCTCCCAGCCTCCGATCCATCTGAAAAGGAGGAGACTGTACCCCAGCAAGAATCAGCGCCATTATGAAAAGGATAGGACTGTACCCCAGTAGAGATGGGGAGAAAACTAGAACAAAATTGGGCCATAAATACTAATCATTTTTGAAACAGGTTTTCTGCGACACTAGGTCTGCACCGTACGAGATTCCTGGCAAATCTACGAACACAGAAGAGCCTCTTCTGCTCACACTGCACCAATGACAGATGCAGCGAGAGGTGAAGCACTTCATTGCTGCGGAAATGCAAGATAGCGATCACCCCCTTTTAAATCAGGCTCACTCCTTCAATTAGTCCCAGTGACAGGTTTATGACAGGGAAATCTCTTTAAAGATTTTCCACAGCAGTGCATTCTTGAATAAATATTGGAATAAAAAGAAAATCATCTTCAGGGGATATAAGTTGAGGAAGAACTTGTGATTCTGCACTGGCTGCTGGGCTGGGACTCTGTCCATAATATTTCCATTTAATGTGATGTGGGATGTTCCCCTATTGAGTCAATGGCTCGGGTCTTAAGTGAATATGAGCTCTGCTTGAAAATAAATGCTTGACAACTCATCAACCCAATCAAATCTAGCCATCGGATAGCCAATATATACTCGGCTGACCATAAGTCCATGTTTTCCAGGAAAAGTCCCCGGATTAGGTCGGTGGACAAACAATGTCCACGGAAGAGACCCTGGTTCAGAAAACTCGGCCCCCGTATAGAGTCTTTGGCCTAGAAATTCAGTTGGGCGCGCCAGCCGTTAGCGCCTTAGAAGGAGTAGATCTCGAGCGCTAGGCGCTTAGCGCCCGGGCGCAGCGCGATCTGCGCCTCGCCCCAACTTCAGTACACATTTAGCGCCGGCGCAAAGTCTTAGCGCGCGCCCTGCTGCGCGCGCAGATCATGACGTCATTTACTAGTGCAACGCCCTTTGTGCGCCCCGAACCGGAACTTCACTCGCGCCGTCCCATTGTGCGCCGGGCGGCCCGAACGACTGTGAAGTGGAACGCTACACAGCCGAGGCGGGCCGCGGGGAGCGCTAATTAAAGGGCACTTACCCTGCACTATAAAGGGCAGCCATTTTGCAGCATTCACTCTTGTGCAACGGCTTTTTGGAGAGAGACCAAGGAGGAGAGCTTACTGGTTTGGACCAACACTAGGACAGGTATTTTTGGCTCAGGCCAGAGCTTAGCAATTATCTTTGCCTTCATTGAGAGCTCATTGTTTGCCAGCATATAATGGGGGCTGCATTGGGTGCCAACGCTGACTTTCAGCCTTATGCCAGAAGGGCTTACAGACGCCGTGAGAGAGTGGCAGCCCTGGCTAGACGCAGAGGGGGCAACAGGCATCGCCAACTGAGGCCTTACCCACCCAGGGTATACCTCCAGCAGTCCTCCTATCTGACCATGTCTGCCGCGATGTGTGTAAGGAGGCTGCGATTCAGAAGGGAGGTGGTTGCAGACATCTGCCAGCTGCTTCACAGAGATCTGCAGCCACAGCTGATGCGCAGGACGTCTCTGTCGGTGGCAGTGAAGGTGACGGTGGCTCTCAACTTCTATGCCACCGGCTCCTTCCAATCCGCTGCTGGGGACATCGCTAACATCTCCCAGTTCGCCATGCATTGCTGCATCTGCCAGGTGACCGAAGCCCTTTTCAGAAGGAGACGTCAATTCATCTCCTTCCCCATGACCCTGGACAAGCAGCAGCAGCGTGCAGTGGGATTTGCAAGAATAGCGGGCTTCCCCATGGTGCAGGGCGCCATTGACTGCACGCATGTGGCTTTGCGGGCACCTCTGGAGCATGCCGAGGATTACCGCAACCGGAAGGGCTACCATTCCCTCAAAGTACAGCTGGTGTGTGACCACAGGCAGCGCATCCTAGCTGCCAATGCCCGCTTTCCAGGCAGCAGCCACGATGCCTTTATCCTGCGACAGACAACTGTGGCTGACATGTTCCAGGCACAGCCTCCCCCAAGAGGATGGCTTATCGGGGACAAAGGCTATCCTTTGTGTACCTGGCTCATGACCCCGCTCCGCGCGCCCACGACCCCTGCTGAAGAGGCATACAACGAGAGCCATCAAGCGACTAGGAACATCATAGAACAAACATTCGGCGTCCTCAAGCAACGGCTCCGCTGTCTCGATCACTCCGGGGGAGCCCTCCAGTATTCGCAGGACCGAGTCTCCCAATTCGTCGTCGTTTGCTGCATGCTGCACAACCTGGCTATCCGCAGGACTCAGGCACTGCCACCTCACGTTGGACCCCCACCTCAGGAGGAGGAGCAGGAGGAGCATGAGGAGGAGGAGGACGAGGAGTACCAGCCCAGGAGGGAGGCACAAGGTCCAAGGGCCGCCCGTCGGCGGCTTATTGAACGTCACTTCTAGGGCCCCTGTCAGGGAATGGCTTGTGCCAATGAAAGAACATGATTGCAGCCGTTCCGCAAGCCCTCAGCCGGTTAAGGCAACAAACACTTCAAAGATCAAACATGGACAATGTTAATAAATAAAATGCTTTATTGTACAAACTCAGGGCCCCTCCCACATGAAAACCAAAAACAGACGAAACCCCCAAAAAACACTCAAACACATTACTCGCTCCCACAACCTGGAGAGGATTAACAAAACAGTGCAACTAAAATGGCCGTCATCCTCGGCCTTCGTAAAAAACAAACATCACATCCTCGGCCTTCAAAAAACAAACATCCAATTCTCGGCCTCAAAAAACAAACACAACTGGCCACACATTCGACTTTTTGGCCCGCTAGGTCGATGCCTTGGCCATCTTTGTGTGGCCCCTGCCCGCCCTGCTGCTCCTCCGCAAAGTAAGGCCATTGGCTGCTGCAAGGCTGGGGGCAGGCTCCAGAGGGGCACATGTCGTGACGGCAGATGCCCTTGGGGGTCGGCCTAGTCGAGGTCTGGCCGTCGAGCGGGCGGCTGTTGAATGCTGCAGCTGTGGCTGGCCAGCATCAGTCGCTGCAGCAGCTCCTGGCAGCTCCACTGGGGGAGTGGCAGTGGCGGCTGGAGGAATGGGGGCAAGCTGGCGGATGGCAGGCGCTCGCTGGTCGCCTGAGACACTGGCACTCGCCCGGGCCAGCACTGCAGCATGCGCACCAATCTGCCGAGGGACAGACCGCTGTGCTGCTGCAGCGCGCCGGGTGCCCTGGCGATGCCTGGCTGACACAGCGAGTGTGGCAGCAGTGAGTGCCCGTGTTGACCTGTTCAGTGACCTCATCAGAGCACCCAGTGACTGCACGGCACCACTGATCAGCTGCCCACTCGCTGCCTGAGCTGCCCCGAATGCCGCCCGACTCGCTGCCTGATCTGCCCCGAATGCCGCCCGACTCGCTGCCTGCTCTGCCCCGAATTCCGCCAAACTGATGGCCTGTGAGGCCCCGACGTTGGTGACACTCCGAGAGAGGGACTCGATGGCCTCAGGCAACCGTGCCACTACCCCCATGAGCTCCGTGTGCCGGCACTCCGAGTCCGCGGACAAGTCCTCGAGGCGTTCCATCTCCTCGGCGAAGACCATCTCCGGACTGGAGGCCGGACTCTCCCTCTGGGGAGAAGGCCGCCGAGCTGGCCGACCCTTCCTGCGTTGCTGGAGGCCACTGGGCCCAGCAATTGGACTCCCCTCCGACCCTTCCCCCCTCTGGGGAGAAGGCCGCCGAGCTGGCACCCCCCTACCGCATTTCTGCAGGCCGCAGGTCCCATGAGCTCCCCTCCCCTCCGGCACTTCCGTGACGCTCCCCTCCAGGGAAGACGTGTCCCCTACATTGGCATGGGTTGCCACGGCTGAGGGTTCCCCTGATGGGCTGCCTTCCTCTTGCTCCTCCTCCTCCTCCTCCTCTGAGGGGCTGTCACTGGCAAGTTCAGGGACCTCCTCCTCACCATCTGAAAGCAGGAAGGCACAAGAGTAGCTTTAGAGTGAGGAGAGGGCGTCAGCGAGGGATGCATGAGTGGTGGCATTCAGCGCATTGGTCGGACAGTGGCAAAGGATGTAGGTCTGATGCGCAAGTGGGACGAGAGAGGTCCAAACGTGGATGTCCTTACCATTGGTGCCCAGAACAGGGTCGGCATCTCCACATGCAACGGGGCCAATCACCCGGGCACCCATGATGCGCTCCACGCGATGTTGAAGCTCGGTGAGCGGCTGGATCTGGGGTCGGCCTCCCCCGGTCGCAGTCCGGCTCTTCCTATTATTAGCCAGCTTGGCCTACAAGAGAAAGGACGGCCTCTAAGTACAGTGTGTCGCCCTGATCTTGTGTGCACTGCCTCCCATGTTGGAATAGCCTGGCCAGTGTGTCGCCCTGATCTTGTGTGCACTGCCTCCCATGGTGGAATAGCTTGGCCAGTGTGTTAAGTGCAGAATGTGCAATTGATGTTCATGCCTGTTCCATAGCTGCTGGATGAGGGCTGGCCATTCGGGCGTTCAGGTCCCTTTGCCCATAATGTGAGGTGCACATGCAAGGATGAGGAGGTCACTGGAAAAGGTACTCACCCTGACAATCCGCGTGAGGTCATTAAACTTTTTGCGGCATTGGACACCGGTCCTGGGGACCTCGCTGTTGGCTGACACCTTGCTGGCGACATGCCTCCAGGCTCTCCGGTAGGCGCGGACCGGCGCCTTCCTGCCATTGTCCGGGTACAAAATATGGCGCCTCTTCTCCACACCACCAACCAGCACACTCAGATCACGCTCTGAGAAGCGCTGCGCTCGTTCACGGGCCCTCTGCATGGCTTCAGGCGCTATTTGGGTCCAGCAGCAGTGTTCAGGCCTAGCTGGAGGGCTCCACTATCCAGGGCGTGGCAGCAGACAAAGTCGACCCTTCCCCCTTAAGAGGTGGCCGGCGCCAGGGTGTCTGCTGTCAATCACGAGATGGCCGCACCTGCGCTGCGCCCGGCCTGGGTGCTCTCGCTCAGCACCTCCGGCTTAGCGCCTAAAGAGAGGCGTCCAGCACCAGTTTTAGCGCTCGAGCAAACTCTTAGGGCGAAGCTAATGAATATCACAGAAGTGGCCTCGATTTGGCGGCGGGCACAAACTTTAGTGGCCGCCCAACTTTAACGCCCCAAAAGTGGCTACAATGAATTTCTAGGCCTTTATTTTTTTTAAACGCGAATTTACAGAAACCCCGGGGGGGGCGGAGATTATCGGCCTGTTCGCACCCGGTTTGAGCTCAGGGACGGATTCCACGAGCCGGTTGAACGGAGGCGACGATGGCGGCCCCGTCTTCCCATAATGCAGCGCAGCGGAGAAAAGGCCCCATCGGCAGCTCAGGCCGCACTGCACTCTGGGGGATTGATTCACCTGACCCCGTGTTTCGGCCAATAGTGACTGGCCAGAGGGTGGGATCTTTAAAACGGGCAGGAGAAGCCGAGGGCACGGTGGGTGAGAGCCAGTGGGTGAGTGTATTTACTCTACCTCAGAGATCAGTATGGAGCATCGTGTTTTTCTTTACTGAATAAGGCAAGTTCTAAAGTCTCCCACCGGGAAGAAGTTTCTGAAACCTACTGAGATTTAGGGGGTGATTTTCATTCAGAAGTCGGGAAGGAGGCGGGACTACAACTTTCGTGGTTGTAGTCCCGCCTCCATCGAGATGCGGCCAATCCACGCGATTTTAACATGATTGACCTTGTTGAGCCCGCCCAGCGGGCTCAGCAGGCCAATTAAGGGCCACCTGGCAACAGATGACGTCACAGACTGAAATTTCATCTGTAAAGACATTTTGACAGATGAAATATCAGTGTTTCACAGCTGTTTGAAGCTGTCAAACACTGACAGTCTTACTTCTAACTTGTGTCCTTCTACATAGACTCAGTTAGAAGTCTCACCGGCACAGAAAGCTGCAGGCTGTCATTTTTGACAGATCACAGCCGTTCTGCTTTCTGTGCCGGTTAGATGATGGACTCCCGAAACCTAGAGGAAGGAAGACTGTAAAGGTAAGTACAGGTAATTTAAACTTCTTTACACACTTTAGACACACCAAAAACACTTACCTTTGTACTCATGCATCCATCATTCACCTGAACACCGACATCTCGACCCCTCCAAGTCCTTCAACCCGACGGCCCGACTCCTCTAACTTGGCGTGGTTTGGAGCCGTCGGGAATCCCACACTTCAAGCTTTAAAATATGGATTAGGCTAAAAACTGCCTGTTAACTACTTGTTAACAGGCAGTTAATTGGCACTAATCCCTTCCCGCCTCGGGGAGGCGGGTCCCAGTGCGGGGCGGGTCCCCACCTCCTTTGAAACTTACATGGAGGCGGGTTGGGGGCGGGTTGGGGGCGGGATGGTGTTGGGACCACCAAATTCGGGACTTTAACCCCCCCGCACGCCTCCAATCCCGACTCCACGGGTCAATGAAAATCGACCCCAGGGGGTTTTCACACCTTATATGGAAAATATCAGTCTGTTTGGAACAGAATCGTCAAGATGGCGTCCAAGACGGTCCGGCGCTAGCGCGCTCTCCCTGCTTCAGGCGGCCTGCTCTCGCTCCTCGCTCCCGCAACCGGAGTGAGGTGTTCGGCGAGTCGGGCGGAGGCAGCGCAGCGCATCGGGATGCAGCAGCAGCCACGTCGACCCGCTAGGGCACGTCGGCCGGCTGCTCCTCAGCGGGAAGGCATTCCTGGGAGGAGAGGAGCTGAGCATGGCGGCCAGAGGCCGGACCGGAAGCGGGAGAAGCAGGCCCGGGCCGTCAGACCGTGGAGCCGGCGACGGTGAGGTGGAGGCCGCGGCAACCGGAGGATGTGTTCGGCGAGTCGGGCGGAGGCAGCGCAGTGCATTGGGATGGAGCAGCAGCCACGACGACTCACAGTCCGACTGGGAGGAGGGGAGCCGAGAATGGTGGCCAGAGGGTGAGCAGGAGAAGCAGGCCACCACACGTGGAGCCGAGCCAGCAACAGTGAGGAGGAGGCCGCGGGGACGAGGAGGACGGAGCGGCTGAGGGACATCGTGCTCCCACTGCCACTGGATGCCAAAGAATTGACTTTCTGAACACGGCGCTGTAAAAATAGCTGACGTGTCCCCACGGGGAGTAAGCATTCCATTGTACTAGTACTTGTACTGGTTACATATGGCAAATAAAATAGAATTGAATTTATTTAAAGTTGAGAAATTAAAAGTTAAGCTATTCGGGGATGAGTATAGATGGTACAGCACTATTGCCAAAACACATGCAAGATTCGAGATTCGGTGCAAAGTGAAAATGGTGCTGTCTCTATCTACAGCAGAAGCAACAAAGTCATCATTGTTGTATCCGTGTGTTAATGAAGACCCGGAAAGCAGGAGTCGATTTAACAAGTGTTTACTGAACAAAGTCTGGAGGTGAACTAAACTATACAAGACACTATGCAGGCTTATATACCCGAGTGGTCACTACCGGTACTACAGTACACAGGGGCCTCAAAAAAACATAGTTCCTCTTAAAGGTACATACACCACAATTCCTCCCCTTTTAGATAAATAGTGCATAATATTTTAAGTAATCATTAATTAACATTTTTACCAGAACAATAATCTACACATTTGCTGAAGTTAATCAATTACAAATTCAGTCTCTCTGGAGGCTTCCTGACTCGGTCTGGATAACGCCTCGGTGGTGTAGTAGGTTTCGGTGGTGTAGTAGGTTCTTTTGGCAAGGTCGATTCGGCTTGAATGCCAGTGTCGGGTTCATCTGGTTCCAGTATCACCGGATCGGAGGTAGATACTATGGGTATCTCTGCTTCATCATTAGGCGCATAGAGTTGTGGTGTAGGTTGTCCCTTTTCAGATGACTCTATGATCTGGTCAGCATGGCGCCTTATTATGCTTTCTCCAATGTCCACGGTATACATCAGCGGTCCTAGTCGTGTGCAAGTAGTTCCAGGCTGCCATTTCTCGGTACGGTAGTCCCGGGCCAAAACTTGTTGACCTATCTGGAAGGTTCTAGTTGGCCTTTCATTCATGCCTTGAAATTGCCGGTTCTCTACATCCCTTCTGATGTTTGGCTTGATCAAATCCAGCCAGCATCTTAGTCTTCTATTGAAAAACATCATGGCGGGGGTTTGGTTTGTAACCACGTGTTGCATTCCTGTACGCAAACAAGAAGTTATCTACCTTACGTTGTAGATTTATGTCTTCATTACCCATGGCCTTTATGGCCTTCTTGAAGGTCTGGACAAACCTTTCAGCTAATCCATTGGTGGCGGGATGGTATGGGGCGGACGTGTAGTGCTTAACCCCATTGTTTTTTAAGAACTTCCTGAATTCTTCGGATACAAATTGCGGTCCATTATCAGAACAGATCTGTTCAGGCAGCCCATTCCTGGCGAATATGGTCCTTAATACTGTGATGGTTTTTTCCGCGGTGGTGGAGGACATCTTTATTACCTCCGGCCACTTGGAGTGTGCATCAACCGCGATTAAGAACATTGAGTCCATAAATGGACCAGCAAAGTCGATATGTACCCTTTGCCAGGGAGATGAGGGCCACTCCCATGGATGTAGAGGGGCTTGTGGTGGGGCGTTTTGGACCTTCTGGCATCCTAGACAGCTCTTGGTCATTTCTTCGATGTCTCCATCGATACCTGGCCACCACACAAATGCTCTGGCTAAATTCTTCATTTTCACTCCACCCAGATGCCCCTCGTGAAGCTCCTTTAGCATTTTATCCTGGAGTTTGGGTGGAATCACCACTCTGGATCCACACATCAAGGTTCCTCGGCACACTGACAGCTGTTCTCTTCTTTGCGAGAATGCTGGTAACAGTGGTTCGCCATGTGCTGGCCATCCCTTCACCGTTAAATCGTAGACTCGTAAGAGAGTCGGGTCATTTCTCGTTTCCTTTTCAATGGTAGAATTTGTCACTGGTAGACATTCAACTATGGTCGAGTGGAACATCTCCACTGGGTCCACTGTAGGTGCCTCTTCTACCGTTGGCAATGGTAGGCACGATAAACTGTCAGCATTCCCATGCTGTTTTGTTCCTTTGTATTCTATGTCATATTGGTGTGCCCCTAGGAAAAGGGACCACCTCTGTAGCCTTTGCGCTGTCATAATGGGAACGCCCTTTTTAGGGTTGAATATGGAGACGAGGGGTTGATGGTCAGTCAACAAGGTAAATTTTTGTCCGTGTAGGTAATGGTTGAATTTCTTCACCCCCCACACCAGGCTGAGTGCCACCCTGTCGATCTGGGCATAGTTACGCTCAGCTGAGTTCAATGAGCGTGACGCAAAAGCTATCGGCCGCTCTGAGCCATCAGGGAATTTATGCGATAATACCGCTCCCACGCCATAAGGGGATGCATCGCACGCCAGTCTGATTGGCAGTGATGGGTTGCAGTGAGTCAACACTTCTTTGGACGTGATCAAGCCTTTGCATTTATGGAAGGCACGTTTACAGTCTTCGCTCCATTTCCAAATTACTCCCGTTCGTAGCAGTGCGTTAAGAGGGTGCAGAACCGTTGACAAGTTCGGTAAAAATTTATGATAGTAATTTATTAATCCCAGGAACGACCTTAATTGTGAGACATTTTCAGGCGCTGGGGCTTTTACGACTGCTTCAATTTTTTCAGGTGATTTATGCAACCTTTCTTCGTTAATGACATGGCCACAATATGATATTTGTTTCTGGAAAAATTCGCACTTGGGGCGATTTGCTCGTAGGCCCCGTTCTCTCAGCCTCGTGAACACCTGCTCCAAATTGGCAAGGTGCTCGTTGTCATTTTCTCCTGTTACAAGGATGTCGTCTAGGTAGCATTGAGTCCCTGGAATCCCTTGCAGTACTTGCTCCATAGCTCTTTGCCAGATAGCTGGAGCTGATGCTACTCCGAAAACTAGCCGATTGTACTGGTACAGGCCTTTGTGTGTGTTTATCGTGAGATACTTTTTAGAGGTCTCCTCAACCTCCATCTGTAGATATGCCTGTGCCAAGTCAATTTTGGTGAAACGTTTCCCTCTGGATAGTGAGGCGAAAATATCTTCTATCCTCGGAAGAGGATACTGTACCGTGTGAAGGACTGAGTTTACAGTCACCTTGAAGTCCCCACAGATGCCAATTTTTCTCTGTTCTTC
Organism: Somniosus microcephalus; assembly: GCF_052327205.1. Lineage (NCBI taxonomy): Eukaryota > Metazoa > Chordata > Chondrichthyes > Squaliformes > Somniosidae > Somniosus > Somniosus microcephalus. The sequence goes on along the minus strand of NC_140992.1, from coordinate 267,544,518 downwards.
AGATTTATCATTATTCAATGTTTTCTTCATGACCGGGACGATGGGTGTTGCCCACTCGCTCCAATCTACCTTGGATAACACGCCTGCTTTTTCCAAATTCTCCAGCTCTGCCTCAACTGCTGGACGAATTGCATATGGCACCGGCCTTGCCTTAAAAAACTTGGGAATTGCCGCATCTTCTACTTTTATTGAGGCGGTGGCGCCTTTCAGGGTTCCTAGTTCCTGTTGAAACACTTCTTTGGCGTTAGCCAAGATTTCTTTTAATCGTCCAGGGATGATGTCATCATCATTTTTTTTCTTACTGGTCACTGTCAGTGCCTGAATGGAGTGCCAGTCCAAACGTATCTTTCTGATCCATTCACGTCCCAACAATGGTGGACCACCATCTTGCAGAACGTATGAATACAACTTCTGTATTTCCTTGCCGTTGTATACAACAGGCACTCTTATTTTCTCTCTGGGGTATACTTTCTGCCCTGTATATGTCTTCAAGATAATGGATGTGTCTTTCAAAGGTATATGCGGAAATAGCCGCTCGTAATCCCGTTGACTTATGACGGTCAGAGCTGATCCTGTATCTAGCTCCATTTTAACTGGGGACCCCGCTATTGTGAGGGTAACCCAAATGGTCTAGTAATCTTCTTTGGCAATTACATTATGTAATTTGAGACAGCTTTGTCTCATGTTTCCGGAGTCGCTATCGCTCTTCTGGTCTTCGGAGCTACTGTCCATCATCATTTGTACCTTCCTGTGCTTTTCCTTATTGACCTTTTTACTGTCAGCAGATTTTTTTCCAGATCGGCATACACGTGCAATGTGTCCCATCTTTCCGCATTGCCTGCATGCTTTGTCCTTGAACCAGCAGTCCCTCTGGTCATGGGTGGATTTGCCGCAGCGATAACATCTCTCAAAACCCCGTGTCATTTCATGGGTGCCGAAGTCCTGTGGCTTTTGCTGTATCTCTGCAGCTCCTCTTGCTGCTGCTTCGTATGATACAGCCACACTGAAAGCCTTGTCCAGTGTCAAATCTTTTTCAGAAAGTAGTCTTTTCTGTGTTCCTTCGCTTAGGAGACCACAGACGAATTTGTCTCGTAGAGAATCTGCCAGTCCTGCCCCGAATTGGCAGTGCTTAGACAGCTTTCGTAATTCGGTGAGGTAATCAGCGTTACTTTCATTCTTGTGCTGATTCCTCCTGAAGAATTTGAATCGTTCCGCTATCAGCAGCAGTGTTGGGTTTAAGTGCTCCTGTAGGGTATCAACAATCTCCTTAAAATTCTTGTCCATCGGTTTGGCTGGAGTGATCAAGTTTCGTAACAGCCCGTATGTCCTTGCGCCCATCAGATTTAGAAGTACCGATGCCTTTTTATCATTCGCTACTTCATTCACCTTGCAATATACCTCCACTCTTTCCACATATGTGGTCCAATCCTCTATATCACTATCGAAAGCAGTAATATTGCCAGTCTTAGGCATCCTGAAAATCAAAAATGGCGCCTCCCGCGCTTTCTCTTCTTCCCTGTCGAGTCAAGATGGCGCCTCCCGCGCTTTCCGCCGCTGCCGCTGCTGCCAACGCTGTTCTCCGCGTTTTTTTTTTAATTACATATATATTTTTAAACAGTTTCTCCGTCACTCCGTCGGACTCTCTGGGACTTTCCCCTCCCTTTGCTTGGTCCGAACGCCGACCTGCTTTGCAGCGCCGGCCGTGTCCTGAGTGCTCCACCCTCTGTCTCTGTTTGCTTCTGCCTTACGACTCGCTGACCGGCCCCGCTGCAGAGCTACCCTATCGAGCCGCAGCCCGCCGCCCAGGAAGGATTAGTGCAGTACCTGCCACCAGCCCGCTTAGCTGGTGAAACCACAGTTTTTTTTTTTTTTTCCTTCGACCTTCGTCTGAGGAATCGATCTCCTTGAGGTGCTGCCGAATTGCAGGTAAGTTCATTTCTAACTCGTCGCCACTGTTGTATCCATGTGTTAATGAAGACCCGGAAAGCAGGAGTCGATTTAACAAGTGTTTACTGAACAAAGTCTGGAGGTGAACTAAACTATACAAGACGCTATACAGGCTTATATACCCGAGTGGTCACTACCGGTACTACAGTACACAGGTGCCTCAAAAAAACATAGTTCCTCTTAAAGGTACATACACCACAATCATGCCGGTTATTTTGAAATGCGTCCTGGCTACTTTGCTGTGCTCCCACCCTGTGCATCCCTGGTTTTGGTTTAGAAAATATGGTCACCCGAATATTTACCTTACACAAATAAACTTCTTCCTCCTTAGGCAGTCCCTCGGAACCGAGGATGACTTGCTTCCACATTAAAAGTGAGTTCGCAGGTGACTGATGAGTCCAATGCGGGACCTACAGTCTCTGTCACAGGTGGGGCAGACGGTGGTTGAAGGGGCGGGTGGGTGGGGTGCTTGGGTTGACGTACGCTCCTTGTGCTTGGCTTCCGCTTGCTCCCGGCGAAGAGACTCGAGGTGTTCGGCGCCTTCCTGGATGCTTCTCCTCCACTTTGTGCGGTCTTGGGCCAGGGATTCCCAGGTGTCGGTGGGGATGTTACACTTTTTCAAGGAGGCTTTGAGGATGTCCTTGAAGCGTTTCCTCTGCCCACCTGGGGCTCTCTTGCCGTGCCGGAGCTCTGAGTAGAGCGTTTGTTTTGGGAGTCTCGTATTTGGCATGCGGACAATGTGAATCCTCCATCAGAGCTGATCGAGCGTGGTCAAAGCTTCGATGCTGGGGATGTTGGCCTGTGCAAGAACACTGACGTTGGTGCGCCTATCCTGCCAATGGATTTCCAGGATCTTGCGGAGGCAGCATTGGTGGTACTTCTCCAGTGCTTTGAGGTGCCTGCTGTACATGGTCCATGTCTCTGAAGCATACAACAGGGCAGGTATCACTGCTGCTCTGTAGACCATGAGCTTAGTGCCAGGTTTGAGGTCCTGGTCTTCAAACACTCTCTTCCTCAGGTGACCGTAGGCTGCACTGGCACACTGAAGGCGGTGTTGGACTTCGTCGTTGACGTTTGCCCTTGTTGACAGTAGGCTCCCGAGGTATGGAAAGTGGTCCACGTTGTCCAAGGCCTTGTCATGGATTTTGATAATCGGGGGACAGTACTGTGTGGCGGGGGCAGGTTGGTAGAGGACCTTTGTCTTACGGTTGTTTAGTGTAAGGCCCACAGACACACACACACACACTCTCCCCTGCATGGGGGTTAGCAAATCTCGGCTGGGTCACTGTTAGCGGTGTGACAATTTCCCTCAGCGCTCCTAGGCTGCAGAATCAAAGAAAAAGATCAATTAGCCAGGGTTCCTACTCTTGATTGCTGTCCAGTGTCTCCTCCTAGGACATGTCCATGTGCGGGACAACAGTTGAAGGTGGGATGGGGATCCGCTGTGATGCACCATCACCAAGCAGGCTCGTGAAGGTTGGGCAGCTGAATGAGAAACTCAAAGGTTGTCAGGACACGAGTTACCATACCCTAGTTCAAGCCAGTAACTCTGGGAGATGTGAGAAGAAGCTTACAGTGAGAGAATGTATTAAAGCAATTAATAAAGAAAGAATTTGCATTTCTATAGCGCCTTTCATGACCTCAGGATGTCCCAAAGTGCTTCACAGTCAATGAAGTACTTTTCAAGTATAGTCAGTGTTGTAATATACAGAAACGCGGCAGCAAATTTACGCACAGCAAGCTCCCACAAATAGCAATAAGATAACCTACAAACAGCATTAAGATAAATGACCAGATAATCTATTTTGCTGGTGTTGGTTAAGTGATAAATGCTGGCCAGGTCACTGGGAGAACAACCCTGCTCTTCTTCAATCAGTACAATTGGATCTTTTAAATCCGCCCGAGAGGGAAGATGAGACCTCAGTTTAATGTCTTATCTGAAAAACGGCACCTCCAACAGTGCAGAACTCCCTCAGCGCTGCACTAGGAGTGTCAGCCTAGAGTATCCACTCAAGTCTGTGTAGTGGGACCCGAGTCCACGACATTCAGAGGCGAGAGTGCTAACACGGAGCCAAGGCTGAAACGTCAGCTCAGTTAGTGATCTTCATCTTAGGCAGTCCCTCGGAACCGAGGATGACTTGCTTCCACATTAAAAATGAGTTCTCAGGTGACTGATGAATCCAATGCAGGACCTACAGTCGCTGTCACAGGTGGGGCAGACGGTGGTTGAAGGGACGGGTGGGTGGGGTGCTTGGGTTGACGTGCGCTCCTTGCGCTGCCTGTGCTTGGCTTCCGCTTGCTCCCGGCGAAGAGACTCGAGGTGTTCGGCGCCTTCCCAGATGCTTCTCCTCCACTTTGTGCGGTCTTGGGCCAGGGATTCCCAGGAGTCGGTGAGGATGTTACATTTTTTCAAGGAGGCTTTGAGGGTGTCCTTGAAGCGTTTCCTCTGCCCACCTGGGGCTCTCTTGCCGTGCTGGAGCTCTGAGTAGAGCACTTGTTTTGGGAGTCTCGTATCGGGCATGCGGGCATTGAGACCCGTCCATCGGAGCTGATCGAGCGTGGTCAAAGCTTCGATGCTGGGGATGTTGGCCTGAGCAAGAACACTGACGTTGGTGCGCCTATCCTGCCAATGAATTTGCAGGATCTTGAGGAAGCAGCGTTGGTGGTACCTCTCCAGTGCTTTGAGGTGCCTGCTGTACATGGTCCATGTCTATGAGGCATACAGGAGGGCGGGTATCACTGCTGCCCTGCAGACCATGAGCTTAGCGCCGGGTTTGAATTCCTGGTCTTCAAACACTCTATTCCTCAGGCGACCGAAGGCTGCACTGGCACACTGAAGGCGGTGTTGGACTTCTTCATCGACGTCTGCCCTTGTTGACAGTAGGCTCCCGAGGTATGGAAAGTAGTCCACGTTGTCCAAGGCCTTGTCGTGGATTTTGATAATCGGGGGGCAGTACTGTGTGGCGGGGGCAGGTTGGTAGAGGACCTTTGTCTCACGGATGTTTAGTGTAAGACCCATGCTCTCATACGCTTTGGTGAAGGTGTTGATGATGGTTTGGAGTTCGACCTCCGAGTGACCGCAGGCGCAAGCATCAGTTAGTGATACGATGAAGTTAAGACACCAATCGGTCCCTTGAAAGAACCAGGCAAACGTACAAGACGACAATGCCCCTTTTAAGTATTAATATCTCTTCTGTCTGTGTTTTTTTCCCCTCTCTAATCTAGCCTTAGGCAACATGAGCAGATCTTTCACCATTTGGCAGGAAGTCCTAGCTGAGCCACATCTCCTTTTAATTCGCAAGATATAATTAAGTGCGAGAGGCAACATCTCAACAGGTGCCGAGAGTCTAAGGGGTAAACCCGAACATGCCAGCGAGGCCACAAGAAGAAGCAGCGGCATGCACACCTGAATATGCAAGTCATTAACACAACACAGCGCACTCGCACATTTTAGTGGATGTGTATTAACACCAGATGGTTGGTGGGCTCTATTACAACGTATTAAGAAAGTGTTTAGTGGGAAAGGAAATGGAGAGGCTGCTCCCCAACGATGAAAATGCTCCATCTATCCTGGCCAATGCTTCCCTCCAGCTGTCCGTTGGAATAAAGGCTCTCCTGGGTTTTTCCATCAGTTTTTTTTTTACTTTACCAACAGTTGCAAAATGTGACAGATGCAAGCATCTCAAGTAACTGGTTTAAGAGGCTTGAAGACACCTCTTATCAACATCAGCCGTACCACTGCCCGAGCAGACTGCGCTTAGTTTTAATCACACCCGGCTGCATCAGTCCTGAGAGATAAGTAGCCAGCCATTGTCTGTGTGAGCATTTGCTCCGCACAAGGATTCTGCACCATCTGTTGGTGACTATAAGTGGAAAGATCCAGCAGTTTTTATGATTAAGGAACAAATTCGGATTTGAATAGCACCTTATCGTGTCCTCAGGGCATCGCAAAATGATTTGCACGCAACTTATTGAAGTGCAGTCACTTTTGTTCTGTAGGCATACACAGCAGCCAATTTTCACACAAGGTCACGCATGAATGACCAGATAATTTATTTTTGGGGGTGTTAGTTAAGGCGGGAGTGCTTGCCAGTACACAGTACCCTGCTCTTCTTTGAATGGTGCAATGGAATCTTTAACATCCACTTGAGCAGGCAGATGGAGTCTCAGTTTAATGTTTTATCCATCGACAATTCAGCACTCGCTCAGTATTCCACTGAAGAGTCTGCCTAGATTATCCACAATGGGGCTTGTACCCAAAACCTTGACTCAGAGACAAGTGCGTTACCAACACAAGCAAGCTTGCAATTAAGGGGGAAAAAGTCAAATTTGAAAGAAGAAAGACTTGCATTTCTATAGCACCTTTCACGACCACCAGACGTCCCGAAGTGCAGCACAGCCAATGAAGTGCTTTTTGAAGTGTAGTCGCTGTTGTAATGTAGGAAACGCGGAGGCTCTCCTGGGTTTCCCATTGCAACTATTACTTTTCATGTGTCATCGAAACCTATAAAATTCTGTCAGGCCTGGACAGACTAGATGCAGGAAGGATGTTCGCGATGGCCGGGGAGTCCAGAACCAGGGGTCATAGTCTAAGGATAAGGGGTAAGCCATTTAGGACTGAAATGAGGAGGAATTTCTTCACCCAGAGAGTGGTGAACCTGTGGAATTCTCTGCCACAGAGGGCGGTGGGGGCCAGTTCATTAAATATATTCAAGAAAGAGTTGGATATATTTCTTAAGGCTAAAGGGATCAAGGGATATGGGGAGAAGGCAGGGACAGGGTACTGAATTTGGATGATCAGCCATGATCGCATTGAATGGCTGAGCAGGCTCGAGGGGCCGAATGGCCTACTCCTGCTCCTATCTCCTATGTTTCTATATCGGATGCCACTGGAGTTCACAAGAAAATCAAAGTGAAATTCAAATGAAAATCGTGAAACCCAAATGTAACTTGATTTATTCAGTCGCCTTGAAGCAGTGCTCTTACTCTGAGTAGAGCTGAATGGTGCTTTTCAAGTTGTCAGCTAATTTTAAGGCCACTTGTCAGCTTTTCGGAGCTTTGTTGAATCATGTCAAGCGTCAGCCGTGGCTCAGTGGGTAGCACCCTCGCCCCTGAGTCAGAAGGTTGTGGGTTCAAGTCCCACTCCAGAGACTTGAGCACATAAATCTAGGCTGATACTCCAGTGCAGTGCTGAGGGAGTGCTGCACTGTCGGAGGTGCCATCTTTCGGATGAGACATTAAACCAAGACCCCGTCTACTCTGTCTGTGTTTTTTCCCCCCTCTCTAATCTAGTCTTAGGCAGCATGAGCAGATCTTTAACCATTTGGCAGGAAGTCCTAGCTGAGCCACATCTCCTTTTAATTCGCAAGATATAATTAAGTGCGAGAGGCAACATCTCAACAGGTGCCGAGAGTCTGAGGGGTAAACCCGAACATACCAGCGAGGCCACAAGAAGAAGCAGCGGCATGCACACCTGAATATACAAGTCGTTAACACAACACAGCGCACTCGCACATTTCAGTGGATGTGTATTAACACCAGATGGTTGGTGGGCTCTATTACATCCTATTAAGAAAGTGTTTAGTGGGAAAGGAAATGGAGAGGCTGCTTCCCAATGATGAAAATGCTCCATCTATCCTGGCCATTGCTTACCTCCAGCTGTCCGTTGGAATAAAGGCTCTCCTGGGTTTGGCTCCCACAAACAGGAATGTGATAATGATCAGATAATCTGTTTTTAATGTTGATTGAGGGATAATATTGGTTAGGACACCGGGGATAACTCCCCTGCTCTTCTTCAAAATAGTACCATGGGATCTTTTATGTCCACCTGAGAGAGCAGACGGGGCATCCAAACATCGCATCCAAAAGTCGGCACCTCCGACGGTGCAGCACTCCCTCAGCACTGCACTGGAGTGTCAGCCTGCATTTTTGAGGTAGAAGATCAGACATTATCTTATTGAATGGAGGAGCAGACTCGAGGGGCCGAATGGCCTATTCCTGCTCCTAATTCTAATGTTCATCTGCACGCCTCAGAAATTACATTTTCCTGGGGTGGTGCTCCATAGAAAATATGGGCTAGAAATTCAGTGGGCTTTGCGCCCAGTTACCGCCCAAATAGGGTTTCTGCGCCAGTGTAAGAGGGTGCGCTGATATTCAGCGCTGCGGTAATGGCGGCGGTAGCCGGTAGCGCTGCACCGACACCGATGACGTCATCGGTGTGCGCAGTGCCCCAGTTCCGCCCCGCTTCCGGCCCAAACCCCATATTTAGTTGCGGCCGCCTCTTCTGCAGCGGCCGCAAACAGCGATTGAAAAACGGGGCCGTACTGCTGCGCTACTGGGGCGCTTTAAGGTGGAGGTGCGGCCGGCCGCTTTTTCGGCGGCCGCCTGCCCGCACCTCCTTCCCCGGCCTCCTCCACCCCCCCCCCCCGCGGCATTGCCGGCTGCTTTCCGCGAGCCCGGCACTTCTCCGTGGTGCCGGGCTCATTTGCCGGCACAATCCAGCGGCGGTCTCGCTGTTGCAGGCACCTCCCCCTTAAGAGAAGGAGGAGGCCTGCAGTACCGCAGCCTGCCGCTCCGCAGCGGGTGGCGCAGCGGGGCGTACAGCGCAGAAATTCAGTTTCAGCGCCCCAAGCGGGGGCGGGCACACCCTGGAATAGCGCCCGGTTCCGACTTGGGGCGCAAAAGCCGAATATCTGACGGGCGCACCTGGCTCCGCGCGCAGCGCTAACTTTTGGGCGTTAGCCTGCTGGCGGGCCTTAACTGAATTTCTAGGCCTACATGTTTGAACCATCAGAACTCATTCCCCTTTCGAAATCCACCACTGCAGAAATGTACACATTTGTGTACTTTCTCCGCCGTCCTCGGACAAAAGTGGTGAACATTGGCTATAACTGCAGTTTAAGTCCTGACACGTTCCTGTCCCACTCCCATTGCAACTATTACTTTTCATGTGTCATACCGGATGCCACTGGAGTTCGCAGGAAAATCAAAGTAAAAGACAAATGAAAATCGTGAAATCCAAATGTAACTTGATTTATTCAGTCACATTGAAGCAGTGCTCTTACTCTGAGTAGAGCTGAATGGTGCTTTTCAAGTTGTCAGCTAATTTTAAGGCCACTTGTCAGCTTTTCGGAGCTTTGTTGAATCATGTCAAGCGTCAGCCGTGGCTCAGTGGGTAGCATCCACGTCTCTGAGTCAGAAGGTTATGGGTTCAAGTCCCACTCCAGGGACTTGAGCACATAAATCTAGGCTGATACTCCAGTGCAGTGCTGAGGGAGTGCCGCACCTGTCGGAGGTGCCGTCTTTCGGATGAGACGTTAAACCAAGGCCCCGTCTGCTCTCTCAGGTGGATGTAAAAGATCCCATGGCACTATTCTGAAGAAGAGCAGGGGAATTATCCCCGGTGTCCTGGGCCAATATTTATCCCTCAATCAACATAACAAAAACAGATTATTTGGTCATTGTCACATTGCTGTTTGTGGGAGCTTGCTGTGTGCAAATTGGCTGCCATGTTCCCCACATTACAACAGTGATTACACTCCAAAAAAGTACTTCATTGGCTGTAAAGAGCTTTGAGCCATCCAGTGCTCGTGAAAGGCGCTATATAAATGCAAGTTTTTCTTTTCATAGAATCATGCAGCACAGAAGGAGGCAATTCGGCCCATCGTGCCTGTGCCGGCTCTTTGAAAGAGCTCTCCAAATAGTCCCACTCCCCCCTGCTCTTTCCCCATAACTCCTGCAAATGTTTTCGTTTCAAGTATATATCCAATTCCATTTTGAAAGTTATTATTGAATCTGCTTCCACCGCCCTTTCAGGGAGTGCATTCTGGATCATAACAACTCGCTTAGTAAAAAAGATTCTTCTCATCGCCCCTTGGCTTTTTTGACAATTATCTTAAATACGTGGCCTCTGGTTACCAACCAGTGGAGGTAGTTGCTCCCCATCTACCCTACAAAACCCCCCAGAATTTTGAACACCTCTATTAAATTGCCCTTAAACTTCTTTACTCTAATGACACCAATCCCAGCTTCTCTAGTCACTACATAACTGAAGTCCCTCATCCCTGGCAACTTTCTGGTAAATCTCCTCTGCACCCTCTCCAAGGCCTTGACGCCCTTTCTAAAGTACGGTGTTCAGAATTGGACACAATACTCCACCTGAGGTCTAACCAGTAATTTATAAAGCTTTGCCATAACTTCCTTGCTTTTGTACTCTACTCCTCTATTAATAAACCCAAGGATCCCGTATGCCTTTTTAACAGCCTTATCGACTTGTCCTACTACCTTCAAAGATTTGTGTATGTGAACCCCTGGGTCTCTCTGTTCCTGCACCCCCTTTAACATTTTACCATTTAGTTTATATTGCCTCTCCTCATTTTTCATTCCAGGATGCTACACTTCACACTTCTCTACGTTGAATATCACCTGCCATGTGTCTGCCCATTTCACCAGTCTGTCTATGTCCTCCTGAAGGCCGCTACGTTCCTTCTCACTGTTTACTACATTTCAAAGCTTTGTGTCAACCACAAACTTGGAAATTATGCCCCTTATACCCAAGTACAGGTCATTAATATATATCAAAAAGAGCACTGGTCCTAATACCGACCCCTGGGGGAACCACTGTATACTTTCCTCCAGTCTGAAAAACAACCATTCATCACTACTCTCTGCCAATTTCATTTCCATGCTGCCATCGGCCCCTTTGTTTTATTTATTCATGGGATGTGGGCGTCGCCGGCAAAGCCAGCATTTATTGCCCATCCCTAATTGCCCTTGAGAAGGCGGTGGTGAGCCGCCTTCTTGAACCGCTGCTGTCCATAGAAACATAGGAGCAGCAGTAGGCCATTCAGCCCTTCGAGCCTGCTCCGCCATTCAACGAGATCATGGCTGATCATCCAAACCCTAGCACCCGGTCCCTACACCGACAGCCATCCCACCCAAGCCCTATCCCCGTAACCCCACGTATTTAATCCCCCCTAACACTAAGGGTCAATTTTTATCACGGCCAATCAACCTAACCCGCACATCTTTGGACTGTGGGAGGAAACCGGAGCACCCGGAGAAAACCCACGCAAACACGGGGAGAATGTGCAAACTCCACACAGACAGTCACCCGAGGCCGGATTTGAACCCAGGTCCCTGGCGCTGTGAGGCAACAGTGCTAACCACTATGCCACCGTGCTTGCAGCCATGTGGTGAAGGTATTCTCACAGTGCTTTTAGGCAGGGAGTTCCAGGATTTTGACCTAACGATGATGAAGGATCAGCAATATATTTCCAAGTCAGGATGGTGTGTGACTTGGAGGAGAACTTGGAGCTGGTGGTGTTCCCATGCGCCTGCTGCCCTTGTCCTCCTAGGCAGTAGAGGTCGCGGGTTTGGAAGGTGCTGCTGAAGAAGCCTTGGCGAGTTGCTGCAGTGCATCTTGTAGATGGTGCACACTGCAGCCACGGTACGCCGGTGGTGGAGGGAATGAATGTTTAAGGCGGTGGATGGGGTGCCAAACAGGCTTTGTCTTGGATGGCTCTTTAATCCCATGGGCTTCAATTTTGCTAACAAGTCTATTCTGTGGCACTTTATCAAACACCTTTTGAAAGTCCATATACATCACAACAACTGCATTAACTTCATTAACTCTCTCAGTTATTTCTGAATCAAGTTAGTCAAACAGGATTTGCCTTTAACAAACCCATGTTGGCTGTCATTTATTAACTCATGTTCTTCCAAGTGACAATTAATTTTGTCTCGGATTATTGTCTCTAGAAGTTTCCCCACCACTGCTGTTAGGCTGACTGGCCGGTAGTAACCTGGTAGCCAGCTGTAGGGATGCCTAAAAATGGGCCCGACGAATTTAGCAGGGGCCCAAATGCATATTGGGCGCGGGGCGTCCCTCTGCTAAATTTGGCAGCGTTGCGCCCAATTTACGCCCAAAATACAGCAGCAATGCATGCCAATTTCAACCCCTATTTGTTCTTCACCACATCTATCTACTGAAATATTTGTTGCCCCATGCCAATCATCTTTCTCTTCCTGGTTTATTGTGTTACAAATGGGTGGCTTCTGAAAGAAGTATTCTTTCAAACAAGGTTTATTGAAATCAAATGGGTTGGTGGTTCAATGGCATCATTGCAGAGTATCAAACCACGGTCATTCTCCCCCACGCCACCCCCCACCCCCGCCCGCCACCCCCCCCCCACCATCTCCTTCCCGCTCCCTGAGAATTCCTGAGCTCTGAAGGCTGTAGGCACCTCCAGAGGAGATGGTGGTGGGATGAGGGTAGAGGAGAAGGGATGACAGGAAAGGAGAAGAAGAAGAAAAAAAAGAATGTATTTAATCACCCCCATCAGATTCTTGTTCTTCCTGGTGGACAGAGCCTGCTTCGGTTTGCCGTTCTTCAGTCTGCTCTTATAAGAGTTTTCCTGAACCAACAGCTGAAATTAACCACATCCAGCTTCCCATCAAGGCATCGGAATGGGCTACTGGTTATTACTGAGAAAATCAACTGAAGGGCCAAGGCCCGTAGTGCAGGAATCTACCAGGATTCAAAAGGTTGGAGAGAAGGCTAGGAGATTAGAAAAGAAGAGGTGAGGCAACAACATGCTTGGGCTTCCAAAGCTTATATGTTGTATGGGAAGAGCGAGGGGGGTAAGGGGCTCCACAGTTTGGAGGTACAGTCACCCCCTCCCGTTTATAGCGGGCGCCTTGCTGTTAAAGTGATTTTCCTGCTTTATACGTGGTTGACGATAAAAGCGAAGCAACGGCCTCTCCTACTTGTGAAAAGTTGCATCTAGAATCTCATCACTGAGGTAATCGCACTGTAACGAAGAGCTGATTGAAATTATTTGAAGACCCGTCTTTTCCTGAAAATCAGCAGAGCTTTTTTTAAATGGGCAAGTCGAGGGTAGATACTTATTGAGCCACCCGAAATAGGCGGCGTGGTTAATACATTTTAGCCAGTGGCTCAGTTGATAGCACCCGTTGACTCTGAGTCAAAATTTTGTGTGGTTCAAGTCCCACTCTGAAGACTTCAGCACAAAAATCTCCTCGGTAGTTAACAGGCAGTTTTTAGCCTAATCCCTATTTTCATTGTTGAAATGTGGGATTCCTGATGGCTCCAAACCACGCCAAGTTAGCGAGGCGGGCCGTCGGGATGAAGGGCTTGGAGGGTTCAAGATGTCCGGTGTTCAGGTGAGTGATGGGTGCATGAGTGCAGAGGTAAGTGTGTTTGGTGTGTGTAAAGTGTTTAAAGAGGTTCTACTAACCTTTACTTACCTTTACAGCCTTCCTTCCTTCAGGTCTTGGGAGTCCCTCATCTCACTGGCACAGAAAGCAGAATGGCTGCAATCTGTCAAAATCTGCAGCCTCTGCTTTCTGTTCCGGGGAGATCTCTAAATCATCCTGAGAGGAAGGAATTAACTTAGAGTACAGATTGTCATTGTTTGACAGCTTCAAACAGCTGTGAAACGCTGATATTTCATCTGTCAAAAGGTCTTGACAGATGAAATTTCAATCTGTGACATCACCTGTTGTCAGGTGGCCCTTAATTGACCTGCTGAGCCTGCTGGGAGACGGGTCCCAGTGCGGGGCGGGTACCTGCCTCCTTTGAAACTGGCATGGCAGTGGGTTGGGTGTGGGATGGGGTTGGGACCCCCGATTTCGGGATTTTAAACCCCCACACGCCTCCAATCCCGACTCCACGGCCCAATGAAAATCCAGCCCAATGAGTGCGTAGACAGTGTATCCGCACCCAGTATTAGGCATGTAGGCCTCCTGGCACTCCGCAGACATGGCCCGATGATTTTAATTCACTCTCATCCAATTTAAATTGATGGAGATTAAGCAAAAAGTTCAAATTTGTGGCAACATTGAAATTCTAATGAATCTTCCACCGCAGAGATAGATAATAAAACCAATTTGGACTGATATGATCAATTAAACAGTTTTGATTGGAGTTTAAATGGAGCAGCACTCCATTAATCCCTCTCCTGCTCCTTTAACCCAAATGTTGCCTCCAACTCTTCACCCCAACCATTCACCTGGGCCACTACCCTCACTTGACCATTAAAACAATTGACTTTGAATAGAGTCGAAATGGTGCAAGATTTCATTGACTCACAGGCCCACTTCAACTATTCAAATGTGATGCTATATTAACTGTGGAATTATAACCTTCAAATCCTGGGTGCATTTTAAGATTTCCACACCCTCTATACACATTCACACGAATTTTATCCCAGTTAATATTGGGGTAGTTGAAATCCTCTACTATTACTATCCTACCCTGTATGCCTAGGGTCATACAGGGTAGGATAAAGAAAAAAAGGGAGGTGTATGACAGATACCAACGGCTAAATCCTGCAGAATCTTTAGAGGAGTACAGAAAGTGCAGGGGTGCAATTAAAAAGGATATTAGGAAAGCAAAGAGAGAGCATGAAAAATTCTTGGCAAGTAAAATCAAGGATAACACAAAGATGTTTTATAAATATATTAAGAATAAGAGGATAACTAAAGATAACTAACTAAAGGTCGGGCCTGTTAGAGATCATGAGGGTAATCTGTGTGTGGAGGCAGGAGACGTCGGTAGGGTTCTCAATGAATACTTTCCGTCTGTTTTCACAAAGGAGAGGGGTGAAGCAGACATTGCTATCGGGGGGAGGAGTGTGAAATATTAGATGAAAAAAACATAGTGAGAGAGGAAGTATTAAGGGGTTTGGCAGCTTTAAAAGTGGATAAATCCCCAGGCCCGGATGAAATGTATCCCAGGCTGTTAAGCGAAGCAAAAGAGGCCCTGACCATCATTTTCCAATCCTCTCTGGCTTCAGGTGTGGTGCCGGAGGACTGGAGGACTGCTAATGTGGTACCCTTGTTTAAAAAGGGAGAAAAGGATAGACCGAGTAATTACAGGCCAGTCAGCCTAACCCGGTGAGAAAATTATTGGAAAGAATTCTGAAGGACAGGCTAAATCTTCATTTAGAAAGACACAGATTAATCAAGGATAGTCAGCACGGATTTGCTAAGGGAAGGTCGTGTCTGACAAACTTGATTGAATTTTTTGAGGAGGTAACAAGGAGGGTAGATGAGGGTAGTGCATTTGATGTAGTGTATATGGATTTAGCAAGGCTTTTGATAAGGTTCCACATGGCAGACTGGTCATAAAGTTAAAAGCCCACAGGATCCAGGGCAAAGTGTCAAGCTGGATTCAAAACTGGCTCGGAGACAGGAAGCAGAGGGTAATGGTTGATGGGTGTTTTTGTGACTGGAAGGCTGTTTCCAGTGGGGTTCCGCAGGGCCCAGTACTAGGTCCCTTGCTTCTTGTGGTATATATCAATGATCTTGACTTGAATATAGGGGGTATGATTAAGAAGTTTGCAGATGATACTAAAATCAGCTGTGTGGTTGACACTGAAGAAGGAAGCTGTAGACTCCAGGAAGATAGCAATAAATTTGTCAGGTGGGCAGAACAGTGGCAAATGGAATTCAATCCGGAGAAGTGTGAGGTAATGCATTTGGGGAGGGCTAACAAGGAAAGGGAATACACATTAAATGGTAGGACACTGAGTAGTGTAGAGGAACAACGAGACCTTGGAGTGTATGTCCACAGATCCCTGAAGGTAGCAGGCCAAGTAGATAAGGTGGTTAAGAAGGCATACGGAATGCTTGCCTTTATTAGCCGTGGCATAGAATACAAGAGCAGGGGGGTTATGTTTCAACTGTATAAAACACTAGTTAGGCTACAGCTAGAGTACTGCGTGCAGTTCTGGTCACCACATTACAGGAAAGATGTGATTACACTAGAGAGGGTACAGAGGAGATTTACAAGGATGTTGTCGGGTGTAGAGAATCTTAGCTATGAGGAAAGACTGGATAGGCTGGGTCTGTTTTCCTTGGAACAGAGGAGGCTGAGGGGAGACCTTATTGAGGTGTATAAAATTATGAGGGGCATAGATAAAGTGGATAGAAAGGATCTATTTCCCTTAGCAGAGGGGTCAAAAACCAAGGGGCACAGATTTAAAGTAATTGGTGGAAGGTTTAGAGGCGATTTGAGGGGAAATTTCTGCACCCAGAGGATTGTGGGGGTCTGGAACTCACTGCCTGAAAGGGTGGTAGAGGCAGGAACTCTAAACCACATTTAAAAAGTACTTGGATGTGCACTTGGGATGCTGTAACCTGCAGGGCTACGGACCAAGAACTGGGAAGTGGGATTAGGCTGGATAGCTCTTTGTTGGCCGGCGCGGACACGATGGGCCGAAATGGCCTCCTTCCATGCTGTAACTTTCTATGATTCTATGGTTCTATGAACTCATAGTCTCCAGATCATTAGTCTAGGCCTTTGGATTATTAGTCCAGTAATATAACCACAATGCACCAAACACATTTCACAGGTGGAGAAGGGCAAAGCATTTGCCGTTCTCCAATGTCCTGAATCCATATGAAACTATCCTAAAGAACAACCTCTTTGACTCTAATACCACATTTCCACAGTGCCCAGCCTGGTACCAGCCTTTCAGAACTAACGTGTCAATTCTTGGGTTGCTCCGTCTGGCGTACAAAGTTCCATATTTTATACAGAACCCTTCTCATTCCCAGAACGTCCCAAAACACTTCACAGCCAATGAATTACTTTTTGAAGTGTAGTCACTGTTGTAATGTAGGAAAAGTGGCAGCCAATTTGCGCACAGCAAGATCCCACAAACAGCAACGTGATAATGCCCAGGATAATCTGTTTTAGTGGTGTTAGACGAGGGATAAATATTGGTCAGGACACCGGGGAAGAACACCCCCTGCTCTTCTCCAAATAGTGGTTGTGGGATCTTTTATGTCCACCCGAGAGGGCAGACAGGGCCTCGGTTTAACATCTTATCTGAAAGGCGGAACCTCCGACTGTGCTCAAATCTCCTGAGCGGAGCTGGAACCTACAACTTTCTGACTCAGAGACGAGAGTACTAGCCACTGAGCCACAGCTGACGCATTTAAGAAAGGAGGAGGGACAGAGAGGTTGGGGGAGGCGATTCCAGAGAGCAGGAATCGAGAGGGTGAGTAGGAATTCACACGTGACTTTACGTTTGACTCCTGAAGGCAATGCCACATTAAAGCCGCGGTAAAATTTGAGCTTGTTCTTCAGGGGAAATATAAATACTGGGATGGAAAGCATTTAGTACGCTGCAATTTCAGCGGCGCTGTGTGACAACATCGGGCCATTATTACTAATTATAAAGCAATAAACCATAATGACACCTACAAGGAAGCAGATTAATCGCCGCTTTCAATTCTTGGTAATTTAATGAACCCTTTGCTTTCGGCAGCAAGCTGCTAATGAAATGAATAATTTCTATTTAATTTGGCACAAGGAACGCAATTAATCCTTCCTCTTAAATCAGCTGAGCAATCTGACAATTGCCCTTTGACATATTTGGTGTTCAGCTGAGTATTTGTACAAGTTCCCCTTACAGGCGTAGGAATGAGGCAGAGGAAGGGGGACTAATGTCATCTTCAGTCACTTGGCAACTCAATGCTAATCCACTGAAGCTCAGCAGGTGGCACTGCAGCAGAATGAATGGGCCCAGGTCCGTGGACTGTGCAGTTTTCCAGCAGACAGCCGTTGAGGCCGTATCTACACTACACCTGTAGCTGGCCTCGATATTAACCCCCACATGGCGGGAGAGCATTAAAAATTAAAAACGGGGAACGCTTCCCCTACCAACCTCCCACCCCCGCGTACGCATCCATTGCTACAGTGATGGGTTTCGTGCTGTCACGCTGACTTCATTAACCTATTTACACGGTGCAAATTGGAAGCCCAGTTTAAATTTAACAGTCCCAGGGCTCGGGGCAAACCCGACAGTAACTGGGTGGGAGGTGGGAGCTGTCGGCTCACAAAGTTAAGTGCCATTTACAGCGCTGCTTGTGGGCCAGGAGGAGCAGGAGTGCTCTCCTCCCTTGCCACTACCACCATCCCCTCCCCCCACCCCTCCTCCCAGGCCCCTCAAAGAAACCTCGGGCCTCCTCTCTGCCGATCGCGGCCTCCCTGCCTCTTTGCCCGCACCCCCCGATCGTTGGCCTTACCCTCTCCCGATTGCCGGGGACTGTCCCCAAGGTTCCCCGAGCTGCAGCCTCCTACCGCTGGCTTTCCCCGCCCTGGCAGCCGGCCAAAACGGAAGAAGAAAAACGATAATGTCCTGCCGTTAAATTCGACGGGACCTCCGCGTCCCCCCACCCCCGCACCGTCCCCGCCTCCCCGTAAACACCGGGGCTGTTTTGTCCAAAGGTGGGTTTGGTTTGCAGTTATCACGTAGGTGTGACCTCAACCCAGAGTCCGGGGTCTTACCCGAGCCTGGAGCCAGGCTGCCTGGAGGAAGCCGTCTCAGTCCACTTCACCCCGCAGTCTGGAGCCCAGTCCAAAACCGTGGTCTGAAAGGAAAAATAGAAAAGGGGTACGGGGAGAAAGGAGGCAAACGGAATGGAGCGATCAGTCCCCCAAGAGGGGCCTAAATCACCCACTCTCTTTACCCAGAGAGTGGTTACAGTATGGAACGCGCTACCACAGGGGGTAGTCAAGGTGAATAACATTGATGCCTTCAAGGGGAAGCTAGATAAGTACGTCAGGGAGACAGGAGTAGAAGCACATGCTGATAGGGTGAGGTGAAGAGGGGTGGGAGGAGTCTCGTGTGGAGCATAAACACCGGCACGGACCAATTGGAAAATGAACAGACTCTTCATCACCCAATTGGATGAGTGTCAGTCAAACAGCCTTTTTTCTTCCACCTCCAATATTCCTTTTAATGCCCCTATGATTTTTCCTTTCTCCAAAGTTTGCTCCCAGGAGTCTTCAATTCCTGGACACTCCAGGGCAATCCTGGAGGATTGGCAACCCTAATTGGAAGGGGGGATGGGGGTTGGGGCGAGGGAGCAGGAAGATGGCAAGTCCGCAATCGGAGGGGGGAAAGCCCGGGGAAGGGGAGGGCCAAGGTATCATTGTGGGGCCAGCACTCCTGCTCCTCCAGGTCCATAAGGAACCTTGTAATTTTGATTTTTTTGTGGGCCTGGATCCAAGTTCCGACCCGACGGAGTCCATGCCTACCGTAGTCGAACATGTGGTCAAAATGGCATCTTCGGGACATAACGCCGCCATTTCAATAGGCCCTCCTGCTCCTCAGGGGCGGGTGGCCTTCCCGTACCTGAATTGCAGTTGGCCTCTGTGACACCAGGTTGGTGCTCCCCGGCGTTCCTACTCCTGATCACCTTTCAGCGACGACCCACTCCTGGTGGAGGGAACCTGGGTGGAGGGCGGGTGGGGACAGGGTTGAACTCGGGTGTGACGGCCTGCGGTCAAACAGCCCGCTCACCTTAACGGTCAGGACTGGCAGGCAAGAGTGGCCAGGTGGGCGGCCAGGTACAGGAAGGGGAGGTACCTGTGGAAGCGTTTCCCAGTAAAAGGGGATTCGGGACATCAGGACGTGGGAGGAAACAGTTAATTTGGAAAGGGGAAAAAGGAGAGGTACAGTAGAAGTAGATATAGGATTAGGCATATTTTAAAGGGCAGCTCCAGAATATAGGAGCACAAGAACAGGAGGCCATTCAGCCTCTCGAGCCTGTTTCGCCATTCAATGAGATCATGGCTGGTCTGTGACCTAACTCCATTTACCCGCCTTTGGCCCATATGCTTTAATACCTTTGGTTAACAAAAATCTATCAATCTCAGATTTAAAATTAACAATTAATCTAGCAATAAATGCCATTTGCGGAAGAGAGTTCCAAACTTCTACCACCTGTAAAGAGAAAGCAAACAGCTCTGTGTAGTTGCGAAGCCCTTCCCGCCATCTTGTCCCCCACCCTCGCGCACTGTTCCCCCCCCCGGGAACAGGGAGTGGGGGGTTAAAATCGACTCTAAAGAAAGAAAGGCTTGCATTTCTATAGCGCCTTTCACGCCCATCGGATGTCTCAAGGCACTTTACAGCCAATGAAGTACTTTTTGAAGTGTAGTCACTGTTGTAAATGTAGGAGAACTATGAGATGGAGGGGAGGAACCAGGAGGGAGGGAATAATGTCTGTCTGTATGGGGGGGGGAGAAAAATCTAATCGCGCTGCAGGACTCCCGAGCCTCTTGGCAGTCAAAACGTTGCAGTTATACTAGCTGTCGTCTCCGTGCCAGGCAATTGGTTCAAAAGGCTCAACGATGAGGATGTGCCAATTTCTGAGCAGCTCGATGAGATGGCAACAAGACTGGGCTAAAGTAACCCTGCTGAAATGGTTTCATTTTTTTTTCTTTGGAAAAGCCCCCGCGGTGAGCTTTCTTGAAGTCATGCTTGACGACTGTGAAAAACTGTCAACGTTTCCAACAGTTGAGCTGCCAAAGAGAATGGAACGCATTTACAAAGGACACCTGCACCAGCCGCCTGCTGTTCCTTTATACAGGTTAGGCTAGTGTTTCCCCACCGGCTGTTAGCAGCCAACAAAAACAACAAAAAAAATGGTCAAATCAATGCAGCGATTGTGTTATCTCCAAATCCTCCCACTTGCAACACTCCAGGACTTTGGTAAGTGAGTGCGATGGAAACAAGCGGTCAAAAATAAAACAATAGTGTTTAACCCTCCCTCGAGATGGGGGAAAAAAATCCTGAAGCCACATGAAAGTAAATCACTTGAAATGTCATAATATTTAAACTGGCTGCTAACTCTTACAATACTAAACCATTCCGAGAGAACGATGCCAGCAAGACAAAAGCAGAAAAGCAACAACTTGCATTTACAAAGCACCTTCAACGCAGTAAAACGCCCCACGGCGCTTCACGGGAGCGATTATCAAACAAGATTTGACACCGAGCCACATAAGAAGATATTAGGGCAGATGGTCAAAAGCTTGGTCTAAGAGATAGGTTTTAAGGAGCGTCTTAAAAAGAGAGGGGAGAGAGGTAGAGATGCGGAGAGGTTTAGGGAGGGATTTCCAGAGCTTAGGGCCTCGGCAGCTGAAGGCACGGCCGCCAATGGCGGAGCGATGAAAATCGGGGATGCTCAAGAGGCCAGAATTGGAGGCGTGCAGAGATCTCGGACAGCTGTAGGGGGGAATGAGATTTCAGAGGTAGGGAGGGGCGAGGGATTTGAAAACAAGGATGAGAATTTTAAAATCGAGGCGTTGCTCAACCGGGAGTCAATGCAGTTGATGTAGTTGGTCGGGCTTTTTGAATTGAGCAGACTGTGGAGCAGCACGTTTCATTGCTAGCGTGATGCATCCCAGAATTCGGCAACACGGAAATGCATTGCAGGGTACGGTCGTGTCGTGGTTATGTTACAGGAAAAGTGCCATTTTTTACCTAAATGTGGCTCAGTCCCACATCAATGTGCTTGACCCTTAACTGCCCCCTGAAGTGGGTGTGCAGCGGTTCAAGAAAAAGGCCTCCTTAGCAGGATATCGCAGCACAGTCAATAAATGCCGGCCTTGCCAGTGATGCCCACATCCCGAGAATGAATTTCTTAAAAAAAAAACACTCTTCCAAAGTGACCCACTAAACATAGAAACATAGGAGATAGGAGCAGGAGTAGGCCATTCGGCCCCTCGAGCCTGCTCCGCCATTCAATGAGATCATGGCTGAACATCCAAATTCAGTACCCGGTCCCTGCTTTCTCCCCATATCCCTTGATCCCTTTAGCCTTAAGAAATAGATCCAACTCCTTCTTGAATATATTTAATGAATTTGCCTCTACTGCCTTCTGTGGTAGAGAATTCCACAGGTTCACCACTCTCTGGGTGAAGAAATTCCTCCTCATCTCTGTCCTAAATGGCTTACCCCTTATCCTTAGACTGTGACCCCTTGTTCTGGACTCCCCGGCCATCGGGAACATCCTTCCTGCATCTAGTCTGTCCAGTCCTGTCAGAATTTTATAAGTTTCAATGAGATCCCCTCTCATTCTTCTAAACTCCAGCGAGTACAAGCCCAATCGTCCCAATCTCTCCTCATACGTCATTCCTGCCATCCCAGGTATCAGCCTGGTGAATCTTCGCTGAACTCCTTCAATGGCAAGAACATCCTTCCTCAGATAAGGCGACCAAAACTGCACCCAACACTCAAGATGTGGTCTCACCAAGGCCCTGTACAACTGCAGCAAGACATCCTTGTTCCGGTACTCAAGAACTGTAGTCTCCTGTAGTCTCCTAGCTGACCTCTCTGCCTCACCCAGGGTCTGGTTGGCCATCAGACAACGGACAAGCAGATTTGAGCCCTTGATAGATTTGTTACACAACTCTTCACCATGACCGAGGTCCAGACCGGAGCTAATTATCCCCAAACTTCTGTTGTGTTAAATTTGATAGCGCTAGGAGTAAAGTAGAGTTGCCATCACTTTTTAAAATTCCAATTGAAAGTGGAACATCACAAAAATGACAAGAGACAGGAGAACCGTCAATGGCAGTACTCCAGAATGAATGGCATCCATGAATCATGAGTTAAAAGGAAAAAGACTCATATTTCTATAGCGCCTTTTACAACCTCAGAATGTCCCAAAGCACTTTACAGCCAATGAAGTGCTTTTGAAATGCAGTCACTGTTGTAATGTAGGAAACCCGGCAGCCAATTTGCACACAGCAAGCTCCCACAAACAGCAACGTGATAATGACAAGGCGTATTTAAGGGGAAGCTAGATAAATGCGTGAGGGAGAGTGGAATAGAAAGATATGTTGCTGGGGTTAGATGAATAGGGTGGGAGGGGGCTCGTGTGGAACATAACCACTGGCATACACCATCTCGGTTAATCCCGGGGATGAGGGGATGGACATATGAGGAGAGGTTGAGTAGATTGGGACTCTACTCATTGGAGTTCAGAAGAATGAGAGGCGATCTTATTGAAACATATAAGATTGTGAAGGGGTTGGATCGGGTGGATACGGGGAGGATGTTCCCGATGATGGGTGAAACTAGAACTAGGGGGCATAGTCTTAGAATAAGGGGCTGCTCTTTCAAAACTGAGATGAGGAGGAACTACTTCACTCAGAGGGTGGTAGGTCCATGGAATATGCTGCCCCAAAAAGCTGTAGAAGCTACATCATTACATAAATTTAAAACAGAAATAGACAGTTTCCTAGAAGTAAATGGAATTAAGGGTTACGGGGGGCGGGCAGGAATTTGGACATGAGTCTAGGTTCGGATCGGTCATGGCCCTGTGGGTAGCGGAGCGGGCCCAGGGGCCGTGTAGCCTGATCCTGCTCCTATCTCGTGTGTCTAATTCTGTTAGATTCAGGAGATGGTTCTGTGATAGTAGATTGGCGGTTAGGATCAGATCAGCCATGATCTTATTGAATGGCGGAGCAGGCTCGAGGGGCCGATTGGCCTACTCCTGCTCCTATTTCTTATGTTCTTATGTAGTTGGGCCGAATGGCCTGGTTCTGTGCTGTAAATTCTATATAATAATCTGTTTTAGTGATACAAAAACAGAAAATGCTGGAAATACTCAGCAGGTCGGGCAGCATCTGTGGAGAGAGAAACAGAGTTAACGTTTCAGGTCGATGACCCTTCATCAGAACTGGAAAAAGCTGGAGGTAGAACAGGTAAACTTGTGCAGGGGCCGGGAAAGGGGGGGGGGGAGGAAAGAACAAAAGGGAAGGTCTGTGATAGGATGGAAGGCAGGAGAGATTAGGAGACAAAAGGGACGATGGTGCGAGGCAAAAGGTAATGGGACAAGTTAAGAAACAAAAGCTGGCTCTAGATGAGGTGTAAATGGCAATGGCAGAATGAAAGACAGCTGCCATGTGAGAGAGAGAATGTTTTAGTTTTAGTGATGTTGGTTTAGGGATAAATATTTACAGAAGAATGTGGGGTCCAGCGTCTTACAGTCTCTATGTCCATGCAAACCAGGGACTCCAGAGTCTGTGTGGAAAAGGTGCTCCAGTGTGTCGTGACCCCTCTCAGCAATTAAAATCAACATAAGTACACAACCACTGCATATCCATCATCCTTCTCACATTTCTTATTAAAACACACAACTTGTACTCCAGCTGTTAAGGTCATCCAAAACAAGCATCTCAAACAGATGTGTTATAAAACACTTAGTTTAACTGCAGTTTACAGAGAGCAACCAGCATATGTCCAGCACCAAGTCATGTAATCTTCAAACCCATTGGTCCCACTCCACTTTCTCACCATTGCAACAGTTTTAGCAACACACTTTGCTTCTTTATCCTGGAATATGGTTAGAATAATAACCAAAGACAATCGGAACTCGCATTCATTTTAAAAGCTGTACTGTTCACAATATTGAATAAGGAAGTTCTCAGCTGACATTCTGCAGTTTAATTGCGCCACCATAGTTTACTCCCACAAGTGTGCCATCTGGTGGTGCAAATAGAAAATGGCAAATCCTTTATCTCAATTCATTTACCCTTAGTCATTCAAACTAAGGGTAAAGAAACCGTAGAAAGAAAAAAAAAGAAAGACTTTGATTTATATAGCGCCTTTCACAACCATCGGACATCCCAAAGCACTTTACAGCCAATTAAGTACTTTTGAAGTGCAGTCACTGCTGTAATGTAGGAAACCCGGCAGCCAATTTGCACACAGCAAGCTCCCACAAACAGCAATTTGATAATGACCAGATAATCTGTTTTCAGTGATGTTGATTGAGGGATAAATATTGGCCAGGACATCGGGGAGAACTCCTCCTGCTCTTCTTTAAAATAGTGACACGGGATCATTCACAGCCACCTGAGAGAGCAGACGGGTTTAACGTCACATCCGGAAGACGGCGCCTCCAACAGTGTAGCACTCCCTCAGCACTGCTGTGGAGCGTCAGCCTAGATTTTTCTCCTCGAGTCTCTGGAGTGGGACTTGAAGCTTCTGACTCAGAGGCGAGGGTGCTACCCACTGAGCCACGGCGAGTTTCCACGAAAGTGAGTCTGGATGTTGTGAATCTGCATTCTTACAGTCCAGTATTTGTGGACGTGGTTTCATTTACTTTTCAAAGCAGGTCCCTACCAAGTTATTCCAATGTGATGCACAGTGGTATCTGCTCAAGATTGCTTCGGTTCTAGATGCGTCCTGCAGACATCCCAGTATCTAACGGCAGCAGAATAGTGTCCCCTTAAATAATGTCAAGTTAAGCTGAACAGAAGAGACAGTCAGATGAGGGTAACTTTTTAAAAGCTAGAACTGCATTTGAATCCTCTTCAAATCTCTCTATGGCCTTATTCCACCCAACCTCTGCAACCTACATCAGCCCCCTCATTTCTTCAGACTCCAGTCTCTCTTCCTCTGCTTGACCATTGACAGCCGAGAACGCACGCTCCTGCACTCTGGAATTCTCTTCCCAAATTCCCTTTGGCTTCCTACCTCTCGGCTCTTCTTCAAAAGCCGCCTCTAAACTCATTGATCATGCCTTTGGACAATTTCCCTAATTTTCTTCTACTTCCCGGTTAGCATCCCTTGTAAAGCACCTTAGAATGTTACATTGCGTGCAGCCTCGACACAAATGTCATTATTGGCGGGACTGAAACCAGAGGGGAGATGAGGAGCATTTTTTTTTTACGCAGCGAGTTGTTATGAGCAGGAATGCTCTGCCTGAAAGGGCGGTGGAAGCAGATTCAATAGAAACAAAAGGGATTTGGATAAATACTTGAAAAGGGCACAATTGCAGGGCTATGGGGAAAGACTAGGGGGAAAGGGACTAGTTTGTGCGGTATGATTCTGTGAAACAAACACTTTGAGGGACAGAAGTGTGAAAATACTTCCATCCGCAGTCTCCCTCCCCTATAATCATTTGTCCACATAGAAACATAGAAGATAGGAGCAGGAGTAGGCCATTCGGCCCCTCGAGCCTGCTCCACCATTCAATGAGATCATGGCTGATCATCCAAATTCAGTACCCTGTCCCTGCTTTCTCCCCATATCCCTTGATCCCTTTAGCCTTAAGAAATATATCCAACTCTTTCTTGAATATATTTAATGAACTGGCCTCCACCGCCCTCTGTGGCAGAGAATTCCACAGGTTCACCACTCTCTGGGTGAAGAAATTCCTCCTCATTTCAGTCCTAAATGGCTTACCCCTTATCCTTAGACTATGACCCCTGGTTCTGGACTCCCCGGACATCAGAAACATCCTTCCTGCATCTCGTCTGTCCAGGCCTGACAGAATTTTATAGGTTTCGATGAGATCCCCTCTCAATCTTCTAAACTCCAGTGAGTATAAGCCCAATCGACACAATCTCTCCTCATACGTCATTCCTGCCATCCCAGGTATCAGCCTGGTGAATCTTCGCTGCACTCCTTCCATGGCAAGAACGTCCTTCCTCAGGTAAGGCGACCAAAACTGCACACAATACTCAAGGTGTGGTCTCACCAAGGCCCTGTACAACTGCAGCAAGACATCCTTGTTCTTGTACTCGAACCCTCTTGCTACGAAGGCCAACATACCATTTGCCTTCTTAACCGCCTGCTGCACCTGCATGCTTACCTTCAGCGACTGGTGTACAACAACACCCAGGTCTCTTTGCACTTCCCCTTCTCCCAATCTATTGCCATTCAAATAATAATCTGCCTTCCTGTTTTTGCCACCAAAGTGGATAACCTCACATTTATCCACATTATAGTGCATTTGCCATGTTTCTGCCCAATCACCCAACCTGTCCAAATCGTGCTGGAGTTTCACGACATCCTCCTCACAGCATACCCTCCCACCCAGCTTTGTGTCGTCTGCAAATTTGGAGATATTACATCCAATTCCCTCGTCCAGATCATTAATATATATTGTGAACAGCTGGGGTCCTAGGACCGATGCTTGTGGTACCCCACCAGTCACTGCCTGCCACTCGGAAAACAACCCATTTATGCCAACTCTTTGCTTTCTGTCTGCCAACCAGTTCTCTATCCAAGTCAATACCTTGCCCCCAATCCCATGTGCCTTAATTTTGCACGCTAATCTCTTATGCGGGACCTTATCGAAAGCCTTCTGAAAGTCCAAATACACCACATCCACTGGTTCTCCCTTATCTATTTTACCAGTTACATCCTCAAAAAATTCCAGTAGATTAGTCAAGCATGATTTACCTTTTGTAAATCCATGTTGACTTTGTCCGCTCCAGTCACTGCTTTCCAAGTGCTCTGCTATTACATCTTTTAGAATGGGCTCTAGCATTTTCCCCACTACCGATGTCAAGCTTACCGGTCTATAATTCCCCGCCTTTTCTCTACCACCTTTTTTGAACAGTGGGGTAACATTAGCTACCCGCCAATCCATGGGTACCGTTCCAGAGTCTATCGAGTTCTGGAAGATGACCAGCAATGCGTCTACTATTTCTAGGGCCACTTCCTTAAGTACCCTGGGATGTAGATTATCAGGCCCTGGGGATTTATCGGCCTTCAGTCCCATCAATTTTCCTAACACCACTTCCCTACAAATACTGATATCTTTCAGTTCCACCCTTTCATCAGACCCTATGTTCCCCGGCATCTCTGGGAGGTTATTTGTGTCCTCCTTTGTGAAGACAGAACTAAAATATGTATTTAGTTGGTCTGCCATTTCTTTGTTCCCCATTATAAATTCCCCCGATTCTGACTGCAAGGGACCTACGCTTGACTTCAGCAATCTTTTTCTCTTCACATATCTATAAAAGCTTTTACAGTCAGTTTTTATGTTCTCTGCAAGCTTACTCTCATATTCTATTTTCCCTTTCTTAATTCATCCCTTTGTCCTTCTTTGTTGAATCCTAAACTGCTCCCAATCCTCAGGATTATTGCTTTTTCTGGCTTCTCTCCATATTACACTGACCCATCAGGGAATAAGCTTTCTATTGCTCCCTGGGCATCATCAAATCCAGCTTTGTCCCTTTAGAATTATGGGCCGTATATTCTGATCACTACGGGTGGGTACACGCTGTGTACACACCCGTAGGGACATCGGAAATGCCGGTTTCAGGCATGCCAAGCGCAAGCGCTGAAAAGCGGTAGTTCCGATCTTTCATGAATGCTCTTGACAGATCGGACACCTGCCCTGGAGAAGGGCCTCTGCGGGGGGTGGGGGGAGAGTTCCGCTTTCTGCAGAACCTCCGCCCGCAGAAAACCCTTAGAAATCTTACACCTGGTAAAAGCGTAAGGCCTGCTTTTTACAAGCATAAGAGTTGAAAAAAAGTTTAAAAAACACCAATTTTTTTCACTCATTTATCATTTAAAAACACTTTAAAAAAGGTAAGTTTAGTTTTAGCCCCATAAAAAACTTTAATTACTTTTTTCAAAAAATTACATTTTTGTTTAAAATATTTAATTCATTGTAATTTCAACTCATTTTAAAAATGTGATTTTTAAAAAACATTTATTTAATGTTTTACAGTGTTTTTGGGGTGATCTCCATCCATATATTTGACGGGTCTATCTGTCAAGTGTATGAAGGGAGATTCCCTTCTCCTATTGGCTCCCCATGGCCCACGTGATCCCAGGGACGTTTGCGGACCACGTGCGCCTCTGGGATACGTGGGCCCTGCGCATTTCGAGTTGGAGAGGCCCAGGAGCGGAATGATATGCACCTCGGGAGCCCTCAGGTAAGTCCATAGATTTTTTCCAGATCGGAGGCCTCCGCACGCGGGAAGCCTCCGATCAGAAAATACGGCCCATGGTGACTAAAACTGAATGGGTGTCAGCTGTGGCTCAGCAGTACACTCTCGCCTGAGTCAGAAGGTCGTGGGTTCAAGTCCCACTCCAGAGACTTTGAGCGCAAAAATCGAGGCTGACACTCCAGTGCAGTACTGTCAGAAGTGCCGTCTTTCAGAAACATTGAACCGTCTGCTCTCTCAGGTGGATGTAGAAGATCCCATGGCACTATTTCGAAGAAGAGCAGGGGAGTTATCCCTGGTGTTCTGGCCAATATTTATCCCTCAATCAACACCTAAAAAAAAACAGATTATCTGGTCATTATCGCATTGCTGTTTGTGGGATCTTGCTGTTCGCAATTTGGCTGCCGCTTTTCCTACATTACAAAAGTGAGTGCACTTCAAAAGTAGTTCATTGGCTGTAAAGCGCTTTGGGACGTCCTGAGGCTGTGAAAGGTGCTATAGAAATGCAAGTTCTTTCTTCTAAGGCTCATTAAATGCCTTTCAAATGATCTGATTTAGTGATGTTCATTGTGGACATTGAAGACCCTGCTCTTCTTCGAAAGTGTGCCGCAGGATCCTTTACGCCCACCTGCGAGGGAAGAAAGAGGGTTAGAGGAGGTTACAGAGATCGGAAGTGGGGTCAAGGCCAAGGAGAGATTTGAACACAAGGATGAGAATTTTAAAATCGAGGCGTTACCGGACCGGGAGCCAATGTAGGTCAGCGAGCACAGGGGTGATGGGTGAACGGGACTTGGTGCGAGTTAGGACACGGGCAGCAGAAAGTCATTTGTTCTTCAATGGAGCGAAAATCATGGGCAACTTGCCGACTGTTCTGTGCCAGTAGCGTGCGATGTTCTGCTGGTGGCATGGGATCTTTGCAGAATTTACCCTACGGTTTCTAGCTATGCTTTGATAGGGGTTTCAGTGAGGTGTAGCTTCTGTTAACAGGTTAAAAGCCTCGCAAGTAAGCTAAGATGCTACTTGTGTGAAAATTGTAGTATTTATCTGATTCAAATTGCTGTGCTCAGCTGCTCACCGAGTGGAGCCTGCTGAAACAGGCCTAATCATGTGTATTGTCAAGCTTGCTTCCAGCATGTGGCTGGAGCTGCACTGATTGATAACCCGTTTTCTCTGTCTCGAGAGATTGTTCCGTCCAACAGTGCTCAGCGCACTGTTGAAACTCGGTAACAGAAGCTGGTGATCTCACACTACTTCTCCGGCAACAGAAGGGAGGCGTACTCCAAAACATCCTCAAGCAACGTGCTCAGGGAGGGCCCGGGGACTTTGCAAAGGCTTTTGTAACACATCACACCATACAGCACAGAAGGAGGCCATTCGGTTCATCGTGCCTGTGCCAGCTCGCTGCACGAGCTATTCAATTAGTCCCGCTCCCTCTGCCCTTTCATAGACATAGAATAGAATAGAAACATAGAATAATAGGAGCAGGAGTAGGCCATTCAGCCCTTCGAGCCATTCAATATGATCATGGCTGATCCCCTACCTCAATACCATATTCCCACTCTCTCCCCATACCCCTTGATGCCTTTTGTGTCTAGAAATCTATCTATCTCCTTCTTAAATATATTCAGTGACTTGGCCTCCACAGCCTTCTGTGGTAGAGAATTCCACAGGTTCACCACCCTCTGAGTGAAGAAATTTCTCCTCATCTCAGTCCTAAATGTCCTACCCCGTATCCTGAGAGAATCCTTTCCCCATAGTCCTGCAAATCTTTCCTTTTCAGGTATTTATCCAATTCCCTTTTGAAAGTGACTATTGATTCTGCTTCCACCGCCCTTTCAGGCAGCGCGTTCCTGATCACAATGACTTGCTGAACTAAATAATTCCCATTAACTAAGCTGTTTTCCCTGAAGTGTGGGGACATCCATTTTATCAAAGAAATTGCTGCAATAAATGGGCAATAAGTAAGAAAGAAAAAGAAAGACTTGCATTTATATGCCGCCTTTCACGACCTCAGGATGTCCCAAAGCCAACGTTCTGCCTTAGCTGTGCAGTCACGCAGTGGTCTGGAGGTCCCGCGCAGGCCGCTCGCCGGCTTTTAAATGGAAAAAACCGCGCATGCGCGAACATTTGAATGGGCCGCGCAGCCAGTTAAAGGGACTGCGCACGAAAAAACAAATTGGGGGAACATTGCCCAAAGTGCCTTACAGCCAATGAAGTACTCTTGAAATGTAGTCACTGATTTAATGTAGAAAACGCGGCAGCCAAATTGCGCACAGCAAGCTCCCGCAAACAGCAACGTGGTAATGACTGGATAATATGTTTTTTAGTGATGTTGGTTGAGGGATAAATATTGGCCAGGACACCAGAGAGAAATCCACTGCCTTTGTTTGAATAGTGCCGTGGGATCTTTTACGTCCACCTGAGAGAGCAGACAAGGTCTCGGTTCAACGTATCAGCTGAAAGACGGCACCTCCGACCGTGCAGCACTCCTTCAGTACTGTACTGGAGTGTCAGTCGAGATTATGTTCTTAAAGTGTCTGGAGTGGGAATGTGAACCCACAACCTTCTGACTCAGAGGCGAGAGTGCTGCCCACTGAGCCACGGCTGACATTTAAAAAATATATTTGTTTTTCTTTCTTAATACAGGAAACTTTGTGCTATCCGGCACCGACGGGATCGAGCTGTTGCCGTTCCCTCAAAACTGCCGGACACACCAGCGTTAATGTTGAAGCATACGGAGCTTTTCATCTCCGTATCTGACAACAAACACTGTTGCTTAGCAACAGCTTCTAAACAGTCGGCCCGTACCTTGGAAGCATCTCTGTAGCTTAGCAACAGCTTCAGAGAGACTTTCCAGAGACTGACTGTTGAAAAAAAAGCCACGAGAAGAAAAAAAACCTACGAGAAGAAAAAAAACCTAACAAAACGGCTCCTGATTTTTGCCGGTGACTCGAGCTTGCCGGACACTTAGCCTCCGGATAACACAAAGTTTCCTGTATTAGCCCATTTTCCCCACCCTAAACTAAGGCAGCTGTATCAGCGCTGCTACCTGCCTTATCGAGCTCAGCTAACGCAGCACAGATCAGGAATGGAGCCTCGAGGTCCTTCTTTAGGGAGGCCAACCTTCCTGGGATTGCCCTGGAGTCTCCCGGAATTGAAGATTAATCACCAGGACACTGCTGGGAGGAAAATCATAGGGGCGTTAAAAAATACTGTTTGTTCTCTTCATTTTCGTTCAACACGTTTTGCTTCTTGGTTATAAAAATATTGGAGATGGGGAAAAAAACGTTGCTTGAGCGGGCGGAGCAGCTGGAGGCAAGAGGTCATGTGACGAAACCTCTAGGAATACGTCCAATCAGAGTTGGCGACCCTCACCTTCCTGAGGCTCAGCCACTTACTAACCTCGCGACACCTGAGCCATCGGGGGCAGGGGGGGGCAGGATTTGCACGTCACGCAACTTCACGCACCTTTGGGGGATTTTTTTTTCTAAAACACTAGCGCATCTCCTGCAGCATTGCTCATAGAATTGCACGGATTGGATTCCCATTCCTGTTCCGTTTTCCCCTGGATGCTCAGCCAGTGCCATGGGGGGCTTTTCGAGCAGGTGGGTGGGACTCGGTTTAGGCGGATGGGTAACTGTCATGGCCACTACATCTCATGTTTTGTGGAATGCGATTGGCTGCTTGGCTATCTTTTTTTTCTAGTGTGATTGGCAAATCAGAAGACTCAAGGAGGAGAAATCTTTTCCGTTGGGTGTATGTTGTACATTTTGTGGAATGTGATTGGTGGGAATTGAAAAGTAGTGAATACCTAATTAGAGAGTGCCAAAAAAAGTCACTTAACCAATCATAAAAGAAAATAAATTACAGACACATAAACACCAAATAAAATTGATAAAGTTAGAGGTTTTGGAATGATTAAATAGGTCCAAAGTCTGAGTGGTGATCTAATTGCCCTAATGTGAGTATTATGGGATATTGACATATATCCCTATTGCCCTTATGTGGGTACAGTATTATGGGAGATTGTTTAAAATGATGAAAGGATTTAACAAGCTGGATAAAGAGAAACATCAAGGGCAGATCAAGCTAGAAAGGAGGAGAGCTAATAATCGTAGTACATGGAGTCGGACAAAAGGTATAAAAGAACAACGATATTACTATCAATCAGAGACAGCTGCGAGTGTGAGCGTGCTTCAGTTCAAAGAGTAAACCCAATCTCACTACAAATACAGTGGCTACATCAAGGGCAGATCAAGCTAGAAAGGAGGAACACTAATAACCCACGGGAGACAACAGCTCATTCAAAATTCTCCTTGCATCAGAGCTGGTAAACACAGGAGGCCCAGCTGCTATTAAAGGGCCGATGTAACGAGTGCACGCTATTGGTAGGCAGCACCGACCACCAGCTGTACATTTTGGCCAATTGCGGGTGTGTCCAATAAAACCTGTGAATGCAAAGTCACAGGCACTGTACCCATGGTTACCTGGTAGGCACATCCAGTGGGCGAGACCAACCTGCTTGTAGGAGGTACATTCGTAAAAATTGACCCATTAAGTGTGTTAAAGATTTCAATTTAAATAGTTCGACACCGCTCTTTGCACCAGACTAATTTGCACGTTGGATATCTCATAGCTCTTTGATTAATTATTTTTAATGTGATTGGTGAGAATTGAAACGTAGAGAAGGCCTGATTAGAGAGCGGCAAAAAGACAGTCACTTAACCAATCATAAAGAAAAATAATTACAGACACATAAGCACCAAATAAAACTGAAAGGGGGAGAAATTGGGTGAGTAGCGCCACTTGTTAGCGCTTAAAAGGCAGGCAGTGGCTGTAGCGCCACTGGCTGCGCCTCCCGCGATATTGAGTTGGGGCGATATTTGGTAGCGAACGGCGCTGTTCGCTACCCGCGCCCGGTTCACGGGGCCTTACTGTGCCGGCAGCGGCGCAAGTTAAGGTGGAGGTGCGGGGCGGCCGCCTTTTTCGGCGGCCGCCTGCCAGCACCTCCGTCCCCGGCCTCCTAACCCCCTCCCCCGCGGCATTGCCGGCTGTTTCCCGAGAGCCCGGCACTTCTCCTTGGTGCCGGACTCATTTGCCGGCACTCGCGATCGGGGTTCGCGTTGTTGCAGGCACCTCCCCCTTAACAGTGGGAGGGAGGCCTGCAGTACCGCAGCGTGCCGTGCCGCAGCGTGTGGCGCTGCGGCACGTTGCGCTGCGATATTCAGTTTCAGCGCCCTAAGAGGGACGCGGAGCACCTCGAGCCTCGCCCCGTGTCCCTCGAGGGGCAATGAAACTGAATATCTGACGATCGCTGAAGCCTCGAACGCTGCGCTAAATCCTGCGCTCAGGCGACTTTTGCGCCACTTTGGCGCCCCAACCCAATTTCTAGGCCATAATGTTAGAGGTTTCGTAATTATGCAATAGTTGTCCAAATTCTATAAGTGGTGATCTAATTGAGGTGTTTAAAATGATGAAAGGATTTGATAGGCTAGACAAAGAGAAACTATTTCTTCCTCAAGTGGGGGAATCCAGAACTAGGAGGTATAATCTTAATATTTGAGCTAGGCTGTTCAGAGTGAAATCAGGAAGCACTTTTTCACACAAAGGGTAGTAAAAACCGGCAACTCTCTCCCCAAGAGGCTGGGGATGCTGGGGGTCAATTGAAAATGTCAAGATTGTGATCGATAGATTTTTTTTTTAGGTAAGGGTATCAGGGGATATGGAGCAAAGGTGGGTAAATGGAGTTGAGGTGCAGATCAGCCATGATCTGATTGAATGACAAAACAAACCCGCGGGGATGAATGGCCTACTCCAGTTGCTAATGTTACTAGGCTTGAAGTCCTATGGCAGCAAAATCATAACCGAGTTAATTTTATGGCTTTTACTTCGGTACATGTTGCACTGTCACTGACTCAGACACTTTGAGAACTAGCTGTCATTATCTGTTATCTCCTCTCATCTTTATGGAATTTTAAGTATATGCCTCCCTTTCAGAGATTGAAACAGTAAATCATTCCATAACCCTCAGAATAACCCACATTAGCCAGAAGCTCCCACACTAACTATGATTAAAGTTATGAAGAGCCTTGCCAAGTAGAGCTCACGGATTGCAGGATGAGTCTGGAACTCAAGGCTTTATCAGTCCATCTTTTTTCAGCAGGGAATAGTTTGATGGCACAAGATATTGGATCTGGCAATGGCACGCTAACAAATGGTAAGATGCAGAAAAGTCAAGATAGACCTCCAGACGTTTGGGAAGGAGGAGGGTGAGGGGATAACTTAAAAAAAAATCAAGTCTCTTATGTATAAAGAATCGGTTGCCAAATTCCTCAATCTGCTAAATCACATATTGATTAATTCACCTCTACCATTGTATTTATGAATCCAGTGAACTAGTCAATACACTTGTTATGATCTCATAGAATGAGGATTATTGTGGGTCTAACCCATGCTTTGTGACAGGGCGAAGTAACTTTACCAGCTATAAATAAACCTTTTTGTTTTGGGAAGGAGCCATCAATGTGTAGGAAATTTCAACTGCACAAAATGGCTGCAGTGATGTCATAGAATTACATAAGATATACGGCACAGAAACAGGCCATTCGGCCCAACCAGTCCATGCCGGAGTTTATGCTCCGCTCGAGCCTCCTCCCGTCTTTCCTCATCTAACTCTATCAATGTTACCCTCTATTCCCTTCTCCCTCATATGCTTATCTAGTTTCCCCTTAAAGGCATCTATACTATTCATGTCATCCTACTCTGCAGGGCTGCACGAATGATATCGCCTTCCTGGGCAAGATAGGAAGCTGTGCCTCCTCGAAACACAATTACCATGGAAACACCTTTTTTTAACAAAAGGGGCATCATTATTGCACGGAAGAAAAACAAACCAGCAATGGGGCGGGCATTCATTTTGCAGGATAACATCTGTAGTGCATAATGCAACACCTTGCATTTCTGCAGCGCTCCCCGCATGCAGAAAGACCCAAAGTATTTTACAGGAAGAGTATGAGGGATAAAGGGGAAAACGAGTCGTGTTGGGGTGGGCATTGAAGGCTGGGTCAAAGGGAATTGTATGAGGAGACTTCTGAAAGAAGGTACGAAGCTGCTGAGGTGCTGAGGTGTTCCTGCCTTCTCCCCATATCCCTTGATCCCTTTAGCCTTAAGAAATATATCCAACTCCTTCTTGAATATATTTAATAATTTGGCCTCAACTGCTTTCTGTGGTAGAGAATTCCACAGGTTCACCGCTCTCTGGGTGAAGAAATTCCTCCTCATCTCAGTCCTAAATGGCTTACCCCTTATCCTTAGGCTGTGACCCCTAGTTCTGGACTCCCCCGCCATCGGGAACATCCTTCCTGCATCTAGTCTGTCTAGTCCTGTTAGAATTTTAGAAGTTCTCCTACCGCTGCTATGTTCTATCTGACCACGTCTTTTATCACACCTTGCGTTGCACCAAAATTTTAGCCTAACCTTTCTCGTGTTTCTGCTTCTCTCTCATCTCACCAGCTTGACTTTATCTTTCAAAGTTCGTGATCTGATCGCAGGTCATTGCAAAGACTAACTGTCAGTAACTCCCGTTCACTAAAATCTCCTCTTCGGTTGCCAGCACAGAGATTTCACTACAGGGTCAAATCCGTAGCGTGTTTCCAATTTAAATTAATCATCTCATAAAGAGACTGAGGACAGGCAGCTTACTAACGGTTCATTGGAGAGATAAATGTTATTGGTCTTGAATCGAGTCACGTTGACAGATTTCCCTATCTAAGTGCAGCGTGTGTAGTATGTTAACTTTAGATGAACACAATGGGATTTATATTACACTGTCTGAAACAGAGAGCGGTAGCAAATATGCTGCAAATGAATTCATAGAATTATAGAATCATAGAATAGTACAGCACAGAAGGAGGCCATTCGGCCCATCGCGCCTGCGCCGGCTCTTTCGAAGAGCAATCCAGTTAGTCCCACTCCCCGCTCTTTCCCCATATCCCTGCAATTTTTACTCCATTCAGTATTTATCCAGTTCCCTTTTGAAGGCTACTATTGAATCTGTGACCACCACCCTATCAGGCAGTGTGTTCCAAATCCTAACCACTCGTTGTGTAAAATAGTTTCCCCTCATGTCTCCTCTGGTTCTTTTGCCACAGACTTTTGTAAATCTGTGCCCTCTGGTTATTGGTCCTTCAGCCATCGCAAACAGTTTCTCTTTATTTACTCTATCCAAACCCTCATGTGTATTCATTTCACTTTCTGTTATTTGGATCTGTTTATTGCTCCTTTGGATATACTTATCGATATCTAATAAAAACATGTTAAAAATATTAACGTGTTACCATGAATTTAGAATCATGCAGCACAGAAGGAGGGCATTCGGCCCATCGTGCCTGTGCCGGCTCTTTGAAAGAGCGATCCAATTAGCCTCGCTCCCCCTGCCCTTTCCCCATAGACCTGCAACTGTTTCCTTTTCAAGTATTTATCCAATTCCCTTTTGAAAGTTACTGTTGAATCTGCTTCCACCGCCCTTTCAGGCAGCGCATTCCAGATCACAACAACTCGCTGCGTCAAAACAATTTCTTTGCATTGTCCCTCTGGTTCTTTTGCCAATTATCTTAGAATCATAGAATTATAGAAACTTACAGCACAGAAGGAGGCTATTCGGCCCGTCGTGCCTGTGCCGGCTCTGTGAAGGAGCGTTCGTGCTCAGTCCCACATCCCCGCTCTTTGTCCGTGACCCTGTGAGTTCCTCATCCTCCAGAACCCGTCCAACTCCCTTTTAATATTATTGATGGAATCAGCTTCCTCCACCTTTTCAGGTCGAGCGTTCCAGATCCCGACAACTCTCTGAGTGAAAGATTTCTCCAGATCTCCCCTCTAGGTCGTTTTGCCAATGATTTTGAATTGATGACCTCTGGTTATTGACCCACACACCAGAGGTAATAGTTTTTGTCTCTCTACTCTATTAAAACCTCTCATCATCTTGAAAACCTCCATTAGGTCACCTCTTAACCTTCTCTGTTCCAAGAACAGTCCTAACTTTTCTCAACCTCTGCTCATAACTGAAGTCCCTCATCCCTGGGAACATCCTGGGAAACCTCCTCTGTACCATTTCTAAGGTCATTATATCTTTCCTGAAGTGTGATGCCCAGAATTGTCCACAATACTCCAGCTGAGGCCTAACCAGTGATTCATAAAGTTCCAGCGTGATCTCTTTGCTTTTATATTCTATTCCTCTATGCTTGATTAAAATCCTATGATTGCAGGAAGGTGATGACACACTATTACAATCATGGCCGGGTGTCATGCCGGGGTATGAGGTTTAAGCTGGTAAAGTTTAAAAGATAGAAATTGGTTATCATTGGTGCCCATTTTCCAGATGGCAAATGGGGAGCAAAAATGGCCAATTTTGCATGGCTAAACCCTGCTCACCAAGGACGCTCGAGATATGCCTAGTGCCATATTGGCCATGAATGGTTTTCAGGCCTAAAACAGGCGGCAGGCTCCATGTATGTGATAATGAGGAGCCTAACACCTGGTTTAGGACCCCTCTGAGAAACTGGGCTGCCCCGAGGTGCCGGGTCTGCTCTGGTGAGGATGCGGCCTAGCAAACAGCTGCCACCCAAAAGGTGAGTTGTCATTTTGTTTCTCCCCATGCGGAGCCAGGAGTCCTCCTCCGAGTTCCACAGCACTCCTGAAAGAAAAGGGAAAGAGACACAGAGCAGAGAAAGAGAGGCAGAGAAGCAGCAAGAGCGAAACAACAGATACAGGTAAGAGCGTACAATATTATCAATGTACCATGACTATGAGCAATGCCGTGGGTGGTTCACTATCAACACGATGAAACTTGTACATCATACTCCAGATGCAAAGACAATCATAAGAGGCTGTCTCTTTCTCAGCTGCAAACTAAAACTGAGAAGCACAATCCACTCTCCATATTACCCCGGGACAACAACAAATAAAGAAAGACTTGCATTTTTATAGCACCTTTCACGATCTCAGGACATCCCAAACATAAGTGAATCAGGAAGGAAGATGAGACTCGAAGTTTCCTGTAGAAATAAGTATTGGTTTTTGGCATCTGTGCCACGTTAAACAGTAGTAACAAGCTTTGGAATTATGAACAAATAAAATGTTAACAAAAAAGTAATTGGCATTCATACAGTCCCTTTCACGACCTCAGGATGTCGCAAAGCACTTTACAGCCAATGAAGCACTTTTGAAGTGTACAGGTCCCACAAACAGCAATGAAATAAATGGACAAATCATCTAATTTAGGTGTTGGTTAAGTATTAATGTTGTCCAGGGCACTGGGAGAACTCCCCAGCACCTCTTCAAATAGTGTTGTGCAATCTTTCACATCCACATCAGTGACCTTCGAGCCAGAGTCTGGGACTCAAGAACAACAATGAAATGGATGTTCAGTTAGTCTATTTTTGGTGGTGTTGGTAATGCTGACCAGGACACCTCAGAAGAACACCACTCTCTTCTACAAATACTACCACGGGGTCTTTAACATCCACCAGGCAAACTTAGGCCTCAGTTTAATATCTCCGAGCACTTAACAATGCAGCACTCCCTCCGTACTGGAGCTTCAGCCTAGACTATGACTCAAGCCTTGGAGTGGGAGCTTGAACCCACAGCCTTTGGGTGATTGGGCAGAAGCATGGCAGATGCAGTATAATGTGGATAAATGCGAGGTTATCCACTTTGGTGGCAAAAACAGGGAGGCAGATTATTATCTGAACGGCAATAGATTGGGAGAAGGGGAAGTGCAACGAGACCTGGGTGTCCTTGTGCACCAGTCGCTGAAGGTAAGCATGCAGGTGCAGCAGGCGATTAAGAAGGCAAATGGTATGTTGGCCTTCGTAGCGAGAGGATTTGAGTACAGGAACAAGGATGTCTTGCTGCAGTTGTACAGGGCCTTGGTGAGACCACACCTTGAGTATTGTGTGCAGTTTTGGTTGCTTTATCTGAGGAAGGATGTTCTTGCCATGGAGGGAGTGCAGCGAAGATTCACCAGTCTGATACCTGGGATGGCAGGAATGACGTATGAGGAGAGATT
Source organism: Somniosus microcephalus (assembly GCF_052327205.1). NCBI lineage: Eukaryota > Metazoa > Chordata > Chondrichthyes > Squaliformes > Somniosidae > Somniosus > Somniosus microcephalus. The sequence goes on along the minus strand of NC_140992.1, from coordinate 267,504,985 downwards.
GGGTCGATTGGGCTTATACTCGCTGGAGTTTAGAAGAATGAGAGGGGATCTCATTGAAACTTATAAAATTCTAACAGGACTAGACAGACTGGATGCAGGAAGGATGTTCCCGATGGCCAGGGAGTCCAGAACCAGGGGTCACAGTCTAAGGATAAGGGGTAAGCCATTTAGGACTGAGATGAGGAGGAATTTCTTCACCCAGAGAGTGGTGAATCTGTGGAATTTTCTACCACAGAAGGCAGTTGAGGCCAATTCATTAAATATATTCAAGAAGGAGTTAGATATATTTCTTATGGCTAAAGGGATCAAGGGGTATGGGGAGAAGGCAGGGACAGGGTACTGAATTTGGATGATCAGCCATGATCTCATTAAATGGCGGTGCAGGCTCGAGGGGCCGAATGGCCTACTCCTGCTCCTATATTCTATGTATCTATGTACCTTCTGACTGAAAGGCCGACAGGCTCCCAACTGAGCCAAGCAACTAGTTTAACAGCAGAACATTACATTGTGCTTTACATAGTGTAACAGTCTGGTCCAAATAAAACAATATATTATTTGACTTATCATAAGCAATACCACAGTATATATATAAAAAAGGTTTCAGGTGCATTCAACACACCTCAGGCAGAATACTTCAGGTGTGTTTACCTTAAAGGGCTCAATTTATGTTGCTGAATATCATAGACTGATACTATGACCGAGCAGTGGCATAGAAGATCAGGTAAAACATAAAAGTGACAAGAACGAACTAATGGTCAATTTGTTTATTAATGTCTTGCATAAAGTCTCAGGTGGGTGTAAAAGATCCCACGGCAGGAGAGTTATCCCCGGTGTCCTGGCCAATATTTAATCACTCACCCAACATCCCTAAAACAGATTATCTGGTCATTATCTCATTGCTGTTCGTGGGACCTTGCTGTGTGCAAATTGGTGCCAAGTTTCCCACATTATAACAGTAACTACACTTAGAATCATACAAGACAGAAGGAGGCCATTCGGCCCATCGGAAGAGCTATCCAATTAGTCCCACTCCCCCTGCCGTTTCACCAAAGCCCTGCACATTTTTCCTTTTCAAATGCTTATCCAAATCCTTTTTGAAAGCTACTATTGAATCTGCTTCCACCGCCCTTTCAGGCAGCGCATTCCCGATCATAACAACTCGCTGCGTCAAAAAGAAGTTTCCTCTTCGCCCCTATTTCATTGGCTCTAAAGCACTTTGGGACATTTTGAGGTAGTTTTGTTTTTAATTCATTCACGGGAGGTGGGCATCACTGGCAAGGCCAGCATTTATTTCCCGTCCCTGATTGCCCTTAACTGAATGATTTGCCATTTCAGAGGGCAGTTAAGTGCCAACCATATTGCTGTGTGGTCTGGAGTCACATATCGGCCAGACCGGGTAAGGGCGGCAGATTTCCTTCCCTAACGGACATTAGTGAACCAGATGGGTTTTTATGAAAATTCGGTAGTTAGATGGTCACCATTACCACTACTAGCTTTTTATTCCAGATTAATTTATTAACTGAATTTAAATTCCCCAGCTGCCATGGTGGGATTTGAACTTGTGTTTCTGGAATCAATTTGTGAAGGCCTCTGGATTATTAGTTCAGTAACATTACCCACTATGCTGAGTTGGAAACATGGAGGAAGGGGCTGGGGTAGGGAATGGGAGAGGATATGGGGAAAGGGAATGAGGAAGGGGACACTTAACGTTGAAGTCCTGCTTCTCTTCCTTGTGCTGGTGGTTGTGGGTCCTCACTGCTCTAGGTAACCTTGTTAAATCCATATAAAAGAAGAAAGCCTTGCAATTCTATAGTGCCTGCCATGCCCGCAGGACATCCCAAAGCCCTTTATACCCAATTAAGTACTTTTGAGGGGCAGTCACTGTTATAAGGGTGGAGGGTGTGAGCGAAAGTTCAGTGAAGGAGCTGGGTAACACAATTCTCTGCACAACGACTCATGGGACCTATACTCTGGTAAGTACAATGTAATCTCGTTATTACGAACCCCTTCATTATAACTAAATTACTGGCTGCAGTTCTGGCCTCTATAAGCATCAATAAATACTTTCTTTGATTGCCGGATGTCTAAGTGCATTCAAAATATTCACAAATTTATATTCCATATACACATTAGGAGTAAAATCTCACCCAAATTTAAAAAAGAACTCTGACAGGTTTATTCTGCCCAGGCAGGTATTGTCTGGAATCACAGACATTGGAATGCATTTTAATATACATTTTTTTCGTTGAAAAAAAAACACACACAAGATCTTTCTTAATGGTGTCAGTTCACACGAGCAGTAAAGTCGGCCCCCAGCGCAAACTTGATCAAAAGTTTTTGAAAAAAGTAAGGGAGAATCATTATCTTATTGATGCTTTCTTAACAAAAAAAAATAGGTCCGTGTTAACCATTTAGCTGTCACAACGTAAAACAAAGAGATTGGGTGAAATATCTCCAGGGACAGGAATTACTGGCATGCAAGCACAGAATTGCCAGGCACGAGGCTGAAATCAAAGAAACAAGCAAGCAATTGCAAATAGGTTCCCCGAGTTGGGCTGGCAAGGGAGACAAAAGAGTGAACCCATCCACTTTGTTTAAGTGAATGGGCAAAATTGTGGCAAATGGACTTCAATGTAGGCAAATGTGGGGTCATTCACTTTGGACCCAAAAAGGATAGAACAGGGTACTTTCTAAATGGTAAAAAGCTAAATACAGTGGATGTCCAAAGAGACTTGGAGGTCCAGGTACATAGATCATTACAATGTCACAAACAGGTACAGAAAATAATCAAAAAGGCTAATGGAATGCTGGCTTTTATATCTAGAGGACGAGAATACAAGGGGGCAGAAGTTATGCTGTAGCTATACAAAACCCTGCTTAGACCACACCTGGAGCACTGGGAGCAGTTCTGGGCACCACACCTTAGGAAGAATGGCCCAGTAACTCCGGGCACAACGCGTGAGTACGGACGGGGTACTCACGCGTGTGCCCGGAGGAATTGCCGGTTTTCAGCATGCACAGCGCATGCGCTGAAAACCGGCATTTCCTGTCCTCTGACCCAAGGGGTTAAGAGGCAGAACGCGCGCGACTGCACAGGCAGCGCGTGCGCAGTGAAATTCCTTTTTTTTTTCAGAGTTGCGCGTGTGTAAAGGCCTCCGGTCTTTACGCATTGAAAAACCACACGTAAGTACTTCGTTTTTCAGGTAAGTGGGCTTTTAGTACAATTGAGAATTTTTTTCCCCACAGGTTTGTTATTTTTAAAGAATTTACAGTAAGGTAAGTTCAGTTTTAGCCCCGATTTAAAAAAAAAAAATTTCAAATTTTAAAATTATTGTTTAAAATAGTTTTTCAGAGTTCTTTATTGTTCATTTAAGTAGTGCAATGTTTTTTAAAATTTTCTTTCAGATTTAAGTAGTGTTTTGGGGCCAGGAGTTTTCATGAGTATGACAGCTCTTTCTGTCAAACTCATGAATGAGTTTCCCCTCCCCTGATTGGCTGCACAGTGCTCACCTGATCCCTGCCGGCACATCGCACTAACTACGTCGCTGGATCAGGTAAGCACATCGCGCCGACATCTGAACTGGGCCAGTGACAGGAAATGCAAGCAGGCCTGGGCTTCAGATGTCGGCGCGCAGGGTGCGTGCACATCGGGGGCTTGCACGCGCGGCAAGCCCCCGATCCTAATTTCAGGGCCGATATATTTGCCTTGGAGGGAGTGCAGCGTAGGTTTACAAAATGATACCCAGACTCTAAAGGTTAAATTACAAGGAGAGATTACACAAACTAGGGTTGTATTCCCTGGAATTTAGAAGGTTAAGGGGTGATCTGATTGAAGTTTTCAAGATATTAAGGGAAACAGATAGGGTAGATAGAGAAAAACTATTTCCGTTGGTTGGTGAGTCTAGGACGAGGCGGCATAGTCTAAAAATTAGAGCTGGTCCTTTCAGGAGTGAAATTAGGAAACATTTCTACACACAAAGGGTGGTAGAAGTTTGGGACTCTCTTCCGCAAACAGCAATTGATGCTAGATCAATTGTTAATTTTAAATCTGAGATTGTTAGATTTTTGTTAACCAAATGTACTAGAAAGGCTGGCTATACTTAAAGTTGATAAGTCACCAGGATCAGATGGGATGCCTCCTAGGATGCTGAGGGAGGTTAAGGAGGAAATTGTGCAGGTACTGGCCATAATCTTCCAATCCTCCTTAGATACGGGGGTGGTGCCAGAGGACTGGAGAATTGCAAATGTTACACCCTTGTTCAAAAAAGGGTGTAAGGATAAACCCAGCAACTACAGGCCAGTCAGTTTAAACTAGGTAGTGGGGAAATCTTTCAAAACGATAATCAGGGACAAAGTTAACAGTCACTTGGACAAGTGTGGATTAATTAAGGAAAGCCAGCATGGATTTGTTGAAGGCAAATCGTGTTTAATTAACTTGATCGAGCTATTTGATGAGGTAACAGAGAGGGTTGATGAGGGCAATGCGGTTGACGTGGTGTACATGGAATTCCAAAAGGCGTTCGATAAAGTGCCACATAATAGGCTTATCAGTAAAGTTGAAGCCCATGGAATAAAAGGGACAGTGGCAGCATGGAATCGGAATTGGCTAAGTGACAGGAATCAGAGAGTATTGGTAAACGGTTGTTTTTCGGACTGGAGGAAGGTATACAGTGGTGTTCCCCGGAGGAAGGTATACAGTGGTGTTCCCCGGAGGAAGGTATACAGTGGTGTTCCCCGGAGGAAGGTATACAGTGGTGTTCCCTGGAGGAAGGTATACAGTGGTGTTCCCCGGAGGAAGGTATACAGTGGTGTTCCCCGGAGGAAGGTATACAGTGGTGTTCCCCGGAGGAAGGTATACAGTGGTGTTCCCCGGAGGAAGGTATACAGTGGTGTTCCCCGGAGGAAGGTATACAGTGGTGTTCCCCGGAGGAAGGTATACAGTGGTGTTCCCCAGAGGTCGGTATACAGTGGTGTTCCCCAGAGGTCGGTACTGGGACCACTGCTTTTCTTGATATATATTAATGACTTGGACTTGGGAGTACAGGGCAAAATTTCAAAATTTGCAGATGACACAAAACTTGGAGGTGTAGTGAACAGTGAGGAGAGTAATAGACTTCAACAAGGCATAGATAGGCTGGTGAAATGGGCGGACATGTGGCAGATGAAATTTAATGCAGAAATGTGTGAAGTGTTACATTTTGGTAGGAAGAATGAGGAGAGCCAATATAAACTAAAGGGTACAATTCTAAAGGGGCTGCATGAACAGAGAGAACTGGGAGTATATGTGCACAAATCGTTGAAGGTGGCAGGGCAGGTTGAGAAAGTGGTTATAAAAGCTTACGGGATCCTGAGCTTCATAAACAGAGGCATAGGGCAGGATTTTCATTGGGCCGTGGAGGCGGGATTGGAGGCGTGTGGAGGGGTTAAAATCCCGAAATCGGGAGGCACGAACCCATCCCGCACCCAACCCGCCTCCATGCCAGTTTCAAAGGAGGCGGGTACCCGACCCGCACTGGGACCCGCCTCCCCAAGACGGGAAGGGGTTTAGTGCCAATTAACTGCCTGTTAACAGGTAGTTAACAGGCAGTTTTTAGCCTAATCTCTATTTTCATTCTTGAAGTGTGGGATTCCCGACAGCTCCAAACCACGGCAAGTTAGCGAGGCGGGCCGTCGGGCTGAAGGGCTTGGAGGGGTCGAGATGTCCGGTGTTCAGGTGAGTGATGGGTGCATGAGTGCAGAGGTAAGTGTGTTTGTTGTGTGTAAAGTGTTTAAAGTAGTTTTACTTACATTTACTTACCTTTACAGCCTTCCTCCCTTCAGGTCTCGGGAGTCCCTCATCTCACCGGCACAGAAAGCAGAATGGCCGCGAGCTGTCAAAAGTTGCAGCATTCAACTTTCTGTTCCGGAGAGATCTCTAAATCATCCTGAGAGGAAGGAATTAACTTAGAGTACAGATTGTCAGTGTTTGACAGCTTCAAACAGCTGTGAAACGCTGATATTTCATCTGTCAAAAGGTCTTGACAGATGAAATATCAATCTGTGACGTCACCTGTTGCCGGGTGGCCCTTAATTGGCCTGCTGAGCCCGCTGGGTGGGCACAACAAGGTCAATCAAATGAAAATCGTGTGGGTTGGCTAGAACACAATGGAGGCGGGACTACAACCCCGAAAGTTGTAGTCCCGCCTCCTACTCGACTCCTCAATGAAAATCCTACCCATAGAATACAAAAGCATGGAAGTTATGATGAACCTTTATAAAACACTGGTTCGGCCTCAACTGGAGTATTGTGTCCAATTCTGGGCACCGCACGTTAGGAATGATGTGAAGGCCTTGGAGTGGGTGCAGAAAAGATTTACGAGAATGATTCCAGGGGTGAGGAACTTCAGTTACGTGGGTAGACTAGAGAAGCTGGGATTGTTCTCCTTCGAGCAGAGAAGGTTGAGAGAAGATTTGATAGAGGTGCTCAAAATCATGAGGGGTCTAGACAGAGTAGATAGAAAGAAACTGTTCCCATTGGCGGAAGGGTCGAGAACCAGAGGACACAGATTCAAGGTGATTGGGAGAAGAACCAGAGGCGACAGGAGGAAAAACTTTTTTACGCAGCGAGTGGTTAGGATCTGGAATGCACTGCCTGATAGGGTGGTGGAGGTAGATTCAATCGTGGCTTTCAAAAGGGAGTTGGATAAGTACCTGAAGGGAAAAAATTTGCAGGGCTACGGGGAAATGGCGGGGGGGTGGGGCTAGCTGAAGTGCTCTTGCAGAGAGCCGGCACGGGCTCCACGGGCCGAATGGCCTCCTTCTGTGCTGTAACATTCTATGATTAAAGGATATGGGGCAGAGGTGGGTATATGGAGTTAGGTCGCAGATCAGCCACAATCGCATTGAATGGCAGAACAGGCACGAGGGGCTAAATGGCCTCCTCCTGTTCCTAGGTTCCTATGCAGTGTTAGTGGCCCGGAACTTACATTTATATAGTGCCTTTCACAACATCAGGACGTCCCAAAGTGCTTCACAGCCAATGAAGTATTTTGAAGTGTAGTCACTGTTGTAATATGCGGAAATGTGGCAGACAATTCGTGCACAGCAAGCTTCCATAAGCAGTATGGGATAAATGAATCAGATAAGCATTTTAGTGATGTTGTTTGAGAGATAAATGTTGGCCAGGACACCAGGAGAACTCCCCTGCTCTTCTTTGAATAGTGCCATGGGACCTTTTGCATCCACCTGAGAGGGCAGACGGGGCCTCAGTTTAACATTTCATCTGAAAGACGGCACCTCCGCCGGTGCTGCGCTCCCTCAGTACTGCACTGGCAGTGTCAGCCTGGATTACGTGCTTGAGTCTCTGGAGTGAGGCTGGAACTCACTTCCTTCTGACTCAGAGGCCAAAGTGCTACCACTGAGGCACGGCTCACACCTACAACATTACTATGGCAATCTCTACAACAACTTGCATTTAATTGAGCCGTTAATGTAGACATATGTGTCAAGGTGCTTCACAGAGTAAGAGAGTTGCTGAGCATATGTGGGGAGGTAAAAGTGATGACCAAAGGCTTGGTCTTACATTTGCGTTTTTATAGGTGGGGGGAGGAGGGGCGAGAGCAGTTTAGGGAAGGAGTTTCATAGAATAGGGCCAAGGTATCTACAGGTTCCAATCCCAACAGTGAGATGGAGGAAAAATAGTGTCAGAGGATTGGGGACCAAGGGTGGGTCATAAGACTAGAGATGGTTGTAGAGGTAGGGTGAGATAAATGCAATGTGCTGGGGGCCAGGGGGCCAGTGTAGGTCAGAGAGGACAGGAGTGAAGGGCAAGGTCACACTGTGGGACATGATGTGGGCAATGGGGTTTTGGACAAATTGGGAGTTTGTGAAGGGTGGAGATTTGTAGATCAGCGAGTAGGGATTTGGAAAAATCAGGTCCAGAAGCGAGGAAAACAGGATTAAGGTTTTCAATGGCTGTGGGAGAGGTAGGTGTGGGTGATGTGGGAGAGGTAGGGGCGGGTGATGTGGGAGAGGTAGGGGCGGGTGATGTGGGAGAGGTAGGGGCGGGTGATGTGGGAGAGGTCGGGGCGGGTGATGTGGGAGAGGTCAGGGCGGGTGATGTGGGAGAGGTAGGGGCGGGTGATGTGGGAGAGGTCGGGGTGGGTGATGTGGGAGAGGTCGGGGCGGGTGATGTGGGAGAGGTCGGGGCGGGTGATGTGGGAGAGGTCGGGGCGGGTGATGTGGGAGAGGTAGGGGCGGGTGATGTGGGAGAGGTAGGGGCGGGTGATGTGGGAGAGGTAGGGGCGGGTGATGTGGGAGAGGTCAGGGCGGGTGATGTGGGAGAGGTCAGGGCGGGTGATGTGGGAGAGGTCGGGGCGGGTGATGTGGGAGAGGTAGGGGCGGGTGATGTGGGAGAGGTCGGGGCGGGTGATGTGGGAGAGGTAGGGGCGGGTGATGTGGGAGAGGTAGGGGCGGGTGATGTGGGAGAGGTCAGGGCGGGTGATGTGGGAGAGGTAGGGGCGGGTGATGTGGGAGAGGTAGGGGCGGGTGATGTGGGAGAGGTAGGGGCGGGTGATGTGGGAGAGGTAGGGGCGGGTGATGTGGGAGAGGTCGGGGCGGGTGATGTGGGAGAGGTGGGGCGGGTGATGTGGGAGAGGTCGGGGCGGGTGATGTGGGAGAGGTCGGGGCGGGTGATGTGGGAGAGGTCGGGTGGGTGATGTGGGAGAGGTCAGGGCGGGTGATGTGGGAGAGGTAGGTGCGGGTGATGTGGGAGAGGTCGGGGCGGGTGATGTGGGAGAGGTCAGGGCGGGTGATGTGGGAGAGGTAGGGGCGGGTGATGTGGGAGAGGTAGGGGCGGGTGATGTGGGAGAGGTCGGGGCGGGTGATGTGGGAGAGGTAGGGGCGGGTGATGTGGGAGAGGTAGGGGCGGGTGATGTGGGAGAGGTGGGACGGGTGATGTGGGAGAGGTCGGGGCGGGTGATGTGGGAGAGGTCAGGGCGGGTGATGTGGGAGAGGTGGGGCGGGTGATGTGGGAGAGGTCGGGGCGGGTGATGTGGGAGAGGTCGGGGCGGGCGATGTGGGAGAGGTCGGGGCGGGCGATGTGGGAGAGGTCGGGGCGGGTGATGTGGGAGAGGTGGGGCGGGTGATGTGGGAGAGGTCGGGGCGGGTGATGTGGGAGAGGTCAGGGCGGGTGATGTGGGAGAGGTCGGGGCGGGTGATGTGGGAGAGGTCGGGGCGGGTGATGTGGGAGAGGTAGGGGCGGGTGATGTTATTATAGATAAGATATGGAGTTTGAAACTCAGCTCTGGGTCGATTAGGAAGCCAAGGGCCAAGAGTTTCCTCGTAGTGCTCCTGCTGCTCTACCATCATAGCTTTGCTGGAAGTATGGCGGAAACCACATTTGCGCATGAACGGGGTTCCAGACATATTTCTGGCAAGGTTACGGCGGTGGAACGGAAGCAGCTCAGAGGAACTTCCCGGCCGAGGTTTTGCACCTTCTGGTTCAGCCTCGGTGGAGCCAGGGACAAGGGAGCAGAGCTTTTTGAGCAAAGACTTACATCTTCAATTGTAGGAGATTCTGGTTCATCCTCGACATATGTCGGACATAAAGTCTAACATCACAGAGCAATGGAGGAGTGGAGAGAGGTGGTAGAGAGGTAGAGCTGCGTGCTGTCAGCGTAGGAGAAGCATTGAGGAGGATGGTGTTGTCGCCATATAAAAAAAATTGTTAGCATTCTACAAAAATGGTGCAGTTGTTATTTAATATACAGATAATTATTTTTATCGTTAAATTATGATTTATTGGTAAACGCTTAAAAGACGTGCATTTATATAGCGCCTTTCACGACATCAGGACGTCCCAAAGCGATTTACAGCCAATGAAGTACTTTTTGAAGTGTAGTCACTGTTGCAGTGTGGGAAACGCAGCAGCCAATTTGCGCACAGCAAGCTCCCACAAACAGCAATGTGATAATGACCGGATAGTCTGTTTTTGTTATGTTGGTTGAGGGATAAATATTGGCCCAGGACACCGGGGATAACTCCCCTGCTCTTCTTTGAAATAGTGCCGCGGGATCTTTTACATCCACCTGAGAGAGCAGATGGGGCCTCGGTTTAACGTCTCATCCAAAAGATGACACCTCCGACAGTGCGGCACTCCCTCAGCACTGCACCGGGCGTGTCAGCCTAGATTTTTTGTGACCGTGACCTTGTGACTCAGAGGCTTCCACCGAGTCATGGCTGACAGCTGGAGAGGGCAATCAGCACTTGGGACGGACAAAGTGGTGGATGCAAAAAACCCTGGAATCATTTCAGTAAAATGGGGTGGCGAGTCGGGCCATTTTTGGTCGATGAATTAAGATGGGCTCCACTCATCCCTAAGTACCTTGTGAAGCCACTGCACCACCCAGTCCTCAAATTACTAATTTCCCTCAGCATCATCTTTGAGCCCTGCCCAGGGGCGATTTTAGCCCGACTCGCTCAGCAGAAACCTGGCAGCTGGGCAGTTAAAATCACCCTGGCTCTTAGCTGTCCGAAAGTCGCCATGATCGCAACATCTGCAATTTTAACCTGCTCTCCTGAGCAGGCAGCAAGGACTAGGCGCCCGGAGCCAACAGGGATCCTTCTTTACAAATGCATGTTGCGCTCCGATGACATCATTGAGACCTGACAGTCATTTTAACTCGGGCCTAAGCGGGGAATCCACTTGGAGTTAAAATTGGGGCTGGAGGTCAGGCAAGGCGTGGTTAGGTGCAGAGTAAAGCTCCTTCCACTCTGCTCCAACAGCCTTGTGTCTCACGGATGTTTTCCCTGTCTCTAAAGTGGTTCACTTCGCATCAAAACATAACTTGCAAATAAGCTAATGTGTGAAGGCATTTTATTACAAAAGAAAATTTACAAAAATTAAATATTACTTACAGTATTAATGCACATAAGATAAGCAAACTAAAAACTTTCTTTTAGTAACATATTGCAATAATTTTGTGTTCCTGTTTTGCTCAAACATGGAGAAACCCACTACATGAATTTATTAATAAATTAAAAATGTACAACAAGTAATAATAAAAAAAAATTTGTTTAAAAAGGCCTTTTTTTGCCTCCTAACCAGATACAAAATATATAAATTATCGTCAGGGAAATGACAGGCAGAGCTAAACTGAGCTGGTTTTTTCCCAACCCTCATTTTGTCCAGGATGAGCTCGCAATAATCTCTCCCCACCCTCCCCATATTGGTTCTGCCCAGTCCCCAAAGAACCAGAACTCATTTCACTTAAAGCTACAGCACGGGGCTATAACCAGGGTCGCAGCAGAATTAAAACGCTCGAGAAACACACTGCCGTTCCTGCTGTAGAAACGCACTTGACTCCAGGCCAGGTCTAGGGCGGGGGTCCAGGTTCAATTCTATTCAATTCAGCAGCCTCCCCTTCCCACCCCTAAGTAAGTAATTTTGTATTTGTTCTGAATTTTTTTTTGATGGGGGGGGGGGGTGGGGAGGGAGTAATTGTGATTCTGCCTTGCATTCGACCACTGGATGTGAGGTTCAGCTAGGCCCAACAATCACTGTCGTACTAAATGTACTGAACAGGCTGGGGCTCTTTTCTCTAGAAAAGATCAGACTGCGGGGTGACCTAATAGAGGGCTTTAAAATTATGAAAGGGTTCTATAGAGTAGACGTAGAGAAGATGTTTTCACTTGTCGGGGGGGCGGGTGGGGGGAAGGCCAAAACTAGGGGTCATAAATATAAGATAGTCACCAAGAAATCCAATAGGGAATTCAGACGTAACTTCTTTACCCAGAGAGTGGTGAGAATGTGGAACTCGCTACTGCAGGGAGTGGTTGAGGCGAATAGTATAGATGCATTTAAGGGGAAGCTACATAAGCACATGAGGGAGACAGGAATAATAGAAGTTTATGCTGATAGGGTGAGATGAAGAGGGGTGGGAGGAGATTAGTATGGAGCATAAACACCAGCACAGATGAGTTGGGTCAAATGGCCTGTTTTTTACTGTAAATTTGAGGTAAAGGGTGATCTCTAGGAAAGAAGGCAATTGCATTTACGTAGCACCTTTCACGCCCTCAGAACGTCCCAAAGATCTCTGCCGTCGAGTGTCAAAATCTACCACTGGTGGATTGACCGAGGAGATGACACGCCTCCTGTGGGCAATTTTACTGAAAAAAAGTTGGCATGAGTATCAAAACAGGAAATCCTGCACATACGCTGACCTATTCCACAAGAGGAAAATCACCCCCCCCCCAGTCCTTCCATGACAAGTTCACTGGATTAGTTCATCAAATGATAGAGGCCTAAGGTTGGCCTGGAGCCTCCAGGAATTGAGGAATAACCTCCAGGACACTGCTGCCAGCAAGCCTGGGAGAAAAATCATAGGGGCATTACAAAGAATTGTGCGTTATTTTCATTTTCTTTGAACACTTCCGTTAATAGCTAAAAATAAAGGAGATGGGGTGGGGGGGAAATAGGTGGATGACCAATGAAGAGTTTTTTCACTTTCCAATTGGCCGTGGGAAGGCGGTGCACGATGAGGGTGGATATTTTGCTCGACCAATGGCGGGAGTGTGGGGGGGTGGGGGTGGTTGGAGGCAGGCGGTCTTGTGATGACTTCACTCAAGCAGAGCTGGCACCTCTACAGAGCCCACTGTGAGTGACATAAATGGGGCAGAGCGAATGGTTGTGTCTGTTTGGAGTCTCCCCTGTGTGGGGGAAAACTGACAAAAGTAGTAAAAGTTGCTCCAAAAAAAATGTCCTGAGCGGGTGTCCAGCGCCGAGCCTTTGGCCAAGTTCGTCTCGGGCGCACCGCCGCTTAGATGTCACACCGCCATAACCAGCTGAGCCCCAGAGCACGTGGCCCCCGCCCCCACCCCCCCCAGGCCAGTTCAACAGGGTAAGCCCCACAGCAGTCCAACTCGCGGGACGGATTATGTCCAAAATCACGTGACAGCACCTGTGTGTTTTTCGGACAAAGTTACACCCAGCTCTCTAGCACCTCATTCGCGTCCTATTCTGTCTATTTCCATTTAGAGTTTGGGTTGGGGCGGCGGAGGGCGGGGGGGATGTTAAGTGCACATTTCTCCCATTCAGTTTGGAGGCCAGGATTAAATATGTGGAAGGCGCTGCAGTGAGGTCTGAAATAACCCTCTTTCAGAGAGCAGGCAATGGCATGCTAGACTGAATGGCCTCCTTGCGTGCTGTACGATTCTATGACTGAGCGCATCAACGCTGTGCTTGCCGTGTGTTCCAGAGTCTCGACCTCTCTCCAGCTGCCAAGACAGGTTGAAAAATCTGTGGAATCGCACGTGCACGCACGGGCTGTTTGGATCTCTCCTCTTCCCTCCGCACACGCCCACCCGCCCCCTCCCCACTACGCCCTCCCGACAATCTCTTCTTCAAAATACAAGCCTATCTCTTTCCATTTTGAAAAAAAAAACACACACCATTTGCAGTACGAAGCTGTGGGTCGAGGTCTGTAACGCTGATTGTGACAGCTTGACCAGCCAGCTCAAAGTCCGGCTGGAAATTAGCACCACGAAGGGTTAATGTCGCTGTTGCCATGTTAATGAAAACAGTCGTTCTCCTTCCATCAGTAAGTGCATTATCTTGTCTCTCTCTCTCTCATAAAGCTTCTGCAGTCCACTGGCTCTGGCCATAGGATTTTTTTTTTATATACACACATACGACAGCAATCAATTGCAGTCCACAACAAACTGTAAATACATTTTTTTTTAAAGACGATAATACACATTATATATATATATATATATATATTTATATTCCCAGGTAATCACCAGATTCTTAGCGCTGAAGATGATTCGATTTATCCAGCTGGGGTCTCAAAAAATAAAATAAAATTCCGTCAACAGAAGCTGAACTGGATGGTGAACACTTCAATGTTTCAATGTCTGTGTAGCACCAACTGATAAATTGGCCATCTCTGCACCACTAGTCCTTCAAGTCATGCCGGATACCGGACGTCCACCCTGGGTGGGGGAAAGCGGCCCATCAAGTCCATTGTCCAGACTAGCACCTACTGAGGGAAATGAAGGGGGGCGCTGAGCTAAGGGTCCGCCCTTTCTCCGGACGCGGTCAATGCAGGTGGTCGATGCCTCTTGACTGGGAGCAATAAATAACCTTGGTGGGGGGGGGAAGGCGGATGGAGGAAGGGGGGGTGCGGGGGTTAAGGGAGAAGGTTGAGATCAGCGCGGCGGCTAAAATGGCGATCGCTATCGGTTGGTTTTGCTGCAGGATTTGCAGCACTGCTTGCCGTAGAACTTGTGGCCGCAGACGCCATGTTGCGGGACCAGGTGGCACCAGCTGAAGAAGTCGACGCAGCTGAGATCTTCGAAAGAGAAGAGAGAAGAAAATATAAACCTGTGACGTCTGAAACTCGCGACGCAAATCGTGTAACACTGTTGACCGATTTCCTATCCACCTCCGAAAGGCGCCGGCTCTTGCTTCGGGACGGCTCAGCTTCACAGGCACAGCAACCCGTGCCTCACCCACGAGTGAGCCCGCCAGTGAGTGCCAGCGGGTTATTCCATGTGGGAGCATCAGAGCCAAGCCTGATCCCGCCCTCCCCCCTCGCACGCACAAATTTTCCAACAGGGGTCACTGCCAATGTTCCCTTTAAGCTCCGTGGCCGGCTCACTGGCTCTTCAATTAGAAAAATCGCGCATGCGAGGTATTCCGAATGGGCAGCGCGGCCGGTTAAAGGAGCCACGCACACAAATAAAAATGAACGGTAACATTGGTCACTACATAGTCATCTGGTGCGGTTGTTCCTGTTGCATTTTCACACTCTTCCCTTGAAGTAGTGGAAGGATTCACAATCTGACAGGCCTCGTGACATGAACTCTCCTTCCGTGGCCTTAACCATCTTTATACCAGCCCATGGGGGGAGGGGGGTTTAGTTCTATACAGTGGGAGGGTTTTATGGGCCTCCACAGCCCATACGATGTGAGGGGGGGGACACCCACTGGACACGAGTGTCCCGCTGGATGACAACTGGTGGAGCACCGGTCTCCACTCACCGGGACTGTCCGGACCGGGTTTCGAATCCCCAACCTTCTGACTCCGAGGCGACAATGGTTCCCACTGAGCAAAAGTCTCGCTCCATCTGGTGCAGGGAACCCGGGCTGGTTTTTCCCATCTCTCTAGCCCTGGGTGGGTGCTTTATCCAACTGTACCACTGGGATCAGCCAAGTGCAGGAATTGAACTCAGGACCTTCCAGCTCAGTACCACAGTGGGCAGTGCAGAGACCGAATGAGCCAACAGGGGAGCCAGATGAAAATAACAAAATGGACTTGCACTCTCAGCCACAAACATTTGTCATGGGAATTATATTTTCTTTACAAACGCACACTGAATTTGTCGACAGCAAATAAATAAATCATATTTAGAGGGTCAATTAAGACTTAAACAGGACTTAAATCTGAAAACAATCCCACTTAGGGCTGGATTTACCAACCTCGGCGGGTCCATGGCGGACGACATCGGTGGCGGGTCCCGACCCCGCTGCTGGCTCCAGCCTGCAGTCCAAGATGATTTCCCCCTGATTGGGCTCGTTAAGCCCCGCCCAGCGCGTTTCCAGGTCCAATTGAAGGAAGCCGGTCTGATGATGTCATTTGATGATGCATCATCAGCCGGTTTCCTTAAAGGGACCATGCACAAATTGATTTTGACATTTGTGCTGTCAGTGTTCTACAGCATTGAGGTGCTGCAAACACTGACAAGCACTGCACAAAGGTGCACGGCTGCACCCAGGCTCTCCCATGACTCCCTCCATATGCTTATGGAGGGAGTCACAGCACGCAAGGAGGTTCTCTTCCCTTCCCATGGGCGGAAGAGACATCCCAAGGAGGTCAACGCAGCCTGGTTACACATTGCACAGGAGGACACAAGGAGGGCAGGTAAGGAGGACCAGACTGCAGTGGTGCAAACCTTTCAATGATCTCAGTAGATCATGAAACTTTACTGCAAAGCCACACTCAACCTCATCCTGCTGTGCCACTCATCGCATCTCCATCGCTCTGCCTTCCCTACCCTACTCCTGCACAATCTTACTCACACCAACTTACCTTGCACCTCCACCCATCCCTCTATATCTACATTATCACTTCCCCATCTCACTAGCCATCCCTCACACTCGCCCTCATCCTAGTCCAATCATACCAACTAACAACACACAAGGGTAGGTACTTGTGTGTGTATTAGCCAATATTCATGTGAAGTTTCTGTTAATGTATTGTCAAACATTGAAATCTTTACTTTCAACACTTTACGTTCTTGGACAGATTTGTGTGAACCTTTAGAAATGGCTTAGTGAGTCGCAGTGAATGGTGAGACATAACGGTACCCCCCGCAATGGTGATGAGTGTGAAAGGAATGGCATGGGCATTGTACAGATGCTTTATGGTGTTGGTGTGGGGTGGTGCCAACCTGGCGCATCATGTGGCAGCCAGGTTGTACAGCATCAAGTGAAGTAAATCTGGCCATGGTGAGGCCACCCCTGGCCTCCTGCACAGCAATGTGGTTGGGTGCTGATGCCCTGTGTCCTGTGCAGCATCAGCTGATTGTGGCGAAGGTTGGTGTTGTTGTTGGTGCTGCTGGTGTTGGGGCTGATCATGGTGGGATTCTGAGGACCAAGGTGAGATAGTTTCAAGGGCACTGATGCTGATGTAATAGATGGCAGCTGAACTTGAGATGACAGAATCGATCTGTCAATGGTGAGAGAGGATTTTCCAATGAGGTGACACTGGATAGACAGTTTACTTCAAACACTTGCAACCTGCATAAAGCTCAATCTGTCTTCCAAATGCAGTAAGCAACAGCTTCTGAGCTTGGAAAGTGAACAGCTGTGAGATGGGAGTTTTTATAGCACATTTGTAGCTGTCAAGTAATGAGATGATTCCATGGTCATACAACTCCTGACCTGCTT
This sequence comes from Somniosus microcephalus, assembly GCF_052327205.1. NCBI lineage: Eukaryota > Metazoa > Chordata > Chondrichthyes > Squaliformes > Somniosidae > Somniosus > Somniosus microcephalus. The sequence goes on along the minus strand of NC_140992.1, from coordinate 267,488,056 downwards.
AACTTTACGTGATCCCCGAGCAGCGTGGACCCCGATGGGCGACCTCGTCAAATGTAAAGGTGAGCTCAAAATACTTCTTAATGGGCTGTTAACAAGGCCATAATGACCTGAACTGCCTCCCCAGCCGCTGCTTGTCGGGTCTGTTCGGCGCTGACAGACCTGACATCTGGGAAAGGCGCGTGGCGGCGGGTTGACAGCAGGGGGCCCGACCCGCTATCCAAAAAAAATACATTTACCCACCCGGCCCGCCACCGAATGTGCCTGCTGACCCCCTGAAAAATTCCCCCCTTAGTTTCCACCTTGGGTCCTTGGTCACCTTTGACGATTTAATATCCAATGGAATTGAGAGATACACGGAAATGATCAGATTCTCACTAGTATGGTTGGCCATATTTATAGCCTCCTGTTGGCACCACAATGCAACATGTCAATCATCAATATCCTGCCTTTCGATTGGCTAAAAGCACTGGCCATGGGCGTCATTTTCAAAATGGACAAACCTTCCTTTGGTTGGTAATTGTAGTAAAAACAATCTTGGTTTGAGTAAAAGGAGAGAGGGTCCAAACAGTACACATAGCACAGGGGAGAGGAAAGCGCAAAATATAGCAAATAAGGTCAAGGGGCTTGTGACAGAAAAGAAAGAAATGGGCGTCAGAGTGACTGGCACCCACGGGCAGTCTTACCTTTCCTGGGCGACGGGCAGAAGCTCGTATTACAAGCTCTCGACACTGCCGGCTTCTGGTGTGGTAGACATCCCGCAGAGGGCCGCCCCTGCCTCAGGCAATGCACGGTGCGCATCTGGACCCCTCCCCCGCAGGTCACTGTGCACTGCAGAAGAAAAGGGGAAGCATTTTTAATTACAATGGAAGGAGGGCCACACTGGGTATCGCTCCCACCGAAAGCCATGACATTCCCGTTCAGATGGGAAAGGAGACGGGCATCAGTCAGCTCAACGCAGTAAGCCCAGCACATAAAAACATAATAAATAGGAGCAGGAGTCGGCCACATGGCCCCTCGAGCCTGCTCCGCCATTCAATAAGATCGTGGCTGATCTTCGACCTCAACTCCACTTTCCCCGCCCGATCCCCATATCCCTTGATTCCCCTAGAGTCCAGAAACACTGTCAGAAACCACTGCTACTACATTTTGTTGAAGGTCACTGTAATATACTTGGGGAGAAAAAATGAAGGACAGAGACACGATGGGCCGGATATTCCGACCCCCATGGGTGTGTACGAGGTGTGTACGTACCTGTAGGGGCCTCGCAAGTGCCAATTTCAGGTATGCGAAGTGCATGCGCTGAAAACCGGCACTTGCGATCTGTGAAGAATCCTCTCGACAGATCCTCCGCCTGCCCAGGAGAAGGGCCTCCGCGGGCAGGGAGTTCTGCTTTCTGCACAACCTCCGCCCGCTGAAAACCTTTACAAATCTCACGCCTGGTAGAAGCCTGCGTAAGGCCTGCTTTTACCAGCATAAGAGTTTAATAAAGTAAAAAAGTATTTTTTTTCACTCATTTATAATTTAAAAACTTTTTAAAAAGTTGTTTATTTTTAGCCAAGTAAAACATTTTAATTGTTTTTTTCAAAAAATTAAATTTTTGTTTAAAATATTTAACTTAATGTAATTTTAACTAATTTTAAATACGTGATTTAAATTTTTTTTTTAATGTTTAACTGTTTTTTGAGTGATCCCCATTCATACTTTTAACAGATGGTCCATGTCTCTGAGGCATACAGCAGGGCGGGTATCACTGCTGCTCTGTAGACCATGAGCTTAGTGCCGGGTTTGAGGTCCTGGTCTTCAAACACTCTCTTCCTCAGGCGACCGAAGGCTGCACTGGCACACTGAAGGCAGTGTTGGACTTTGTCGTCGACGTCTGCCCTTGTTGACAGTAGGCTCCCGAGGCCCACGTTGTCCAAGGCCTTGTCGTGGATTTTGATAATCGGGGGGCAGTACTGTGTGGCGAGGACAGGTTAGTAGAGGACCTTTGTCTTACGGATGTTTGGTGTTCATACCAAACCATGTGACAAACCATGTGATAAGACATTACAGTCACCATCCCAACCAATCTGTCACTCTCAGAAAGATTGCAACACGGAATGATAGGAGCATACTTGTGATTTGGGTTCCTGATTTTAATCATATGTTAGCAATTTTAAGCCAAGTACTCCCCCCTACACAGGAACAGAAAGAAAAATAGTGCAGAGCAAATAATTCTGTTTAAGTGAGGCTCTCTCATTTACTGTGTGGAAGCTGGGATGAGCCTGCCTTCTGACATCACCCTCTTGTCCTGGAAAACACCAATGGACAGGGGACATCAGAGAATGCCACAGCTTTTTAAAAATATTTTTTTGTGGGATGTGAGTGTCGCTGGCAAGGCCAGCATTTATTGCCCATCCCTAATTGCCCTTGAGAAGGTGGTGGTGAGCCGCCTTCTTGAACCGCTGCAGGCCGTGTGGTGAAGGCGCTCCCACAGTGCTGTTAGGGAGGGAGTTCCAGGATTTTGACCCAGCGACGATGAAGGATCGGTGATATATTTCCAAGTCAGGATGGCGTGTGACTTGGAGGGGAACGTGGAGGTGGTGGTGTTCCCATGCGCCTGCTGCCCTTGTCCATCTAGGGGGTAGAGGTCGTGGGTTTGGGAGGTGCTGCCGAAGAAGCCTTGGCAGTGAATCTTGTAGATGGTGCACACTGCAGCCACGGTACGCCGGTGGTGGAGGGAGTGAATGTTTAAGCTCGCAAGTTGACCAACTAGAATGCCCATCTTTCATCAGGTCTAAAACTGGGCAGGGGGGCAGAATAGGAGGAATGGATTAGAGCCCAAGCTCTGGTATTTGCTTTGCTGCTGATGAAAATTAATTGACCACCTTCAAAAGTTAACACCTCCACATCAGAAGACAATGAAGGAGCGGGGAAAACAATGACCGTAAATTATATAAACGAGTCTTAAAAATAATTTCTGAAGCTCCCCCCGTTCCAAAAAAAAAATCCTTAATGGCAATACTGGCATTATACACCGTATGCATAATTCAGCCTTGGCCTACCCACCTGTTGCCATGGTGATGCATACCACGCTGACGCGGCATTGTTGAGCATTCGGTCCATGGAGGATTTGGGGCAGACTCCCAGGTTACAAACACGTTCAAGGTCAACATTTGCTTTGGGCAAGTGACGGCATCTTCTCTGAGGAAACTCAATGTATTTTCCAGATAGACTTTTCTCACTGCACTTCAGCTCCCTTGTTTGTAGGCCGGGACCGCAGGATACAGAGCACTACATAAGGCCAAAAAATATATATGTAAACATTAATGCCTTATATTAGAAAAATAATTGCAAAGAATTTTTTAGAAGTTACAAAGTATTCGCAGCACAGGGACAGGCCGTCCAGCCCAACAGGTCCGTGCCAGCGTTGATGCCCACCACACAAGCCCCCTTTTAGTTCAAAGGAGGCTGGAGTACAAAGGGGTGGAAGCGATGCTTCAGTTGTACAGAGCCTTAGTCAGAACCCCATCTGGAGTCACTGCGTTCAGTTCAGGGCCCCGCACCTCAGGAAGGATATATTGGCCTTGGAGTGGGTGCAGCGCAGGTTCACCAGAATTAACCCGGATTAAAGGATTAAATTATGAGGACAGGTTGCATTTATTGGTTTGTATTCCCTTTGAATTTGAGAAGGTTGAGGTGGTGATCTAATCGAGGGATTCGACAGGGTAGATACAGAGGAACTATTTCTTCTGGTAGGGGAGATCCAGAACAAGGTGGCACAATGTTAAGTTAAAGCCTGACCATTCAGGAGTGAAAGCAAGAAGCACTTTTTCACCCAAAGGGTAGCGGAAATCCCAAAGTCTCCCCCAAAAGGCTGTGTGTTGCTGGGACAAAAGATTGAGGTCGATTTTCGTTAGTTATGGGTATTAAGGGATGCGAAGCAAAATGGCGATGAGCTACAAATCACCCGTGATCAAAGGTAACGGCAGAACAGGCTCGAGGGGCTGATTGGCCTGCTCCCGTTCCTATCAGCTAGTGGATCTCAACTGGAGCAACCGAGGCTCGACAATTGTCCTTACTCTCCATGGGCTAGGCAGGAGGACAAATCAATCAAGGTTCCTGTCTTGGATCCATATTCTGCTGGCAAGTGTGTGGGTAGATATCTGAGGAGGACAGGACATAGCTGGGCTGTGATGGGCACACAGATAAAAATAAAGTCCTGTTGGCATTCACTGGGCTCACATATGAAGAATGGGAAGAACGTTAAAAGAAAAACAGCAACAGCCCTTTCTCCCCCAAAGGTGTTTCTTCACTCCGTCTCTCCAACTTTTAAACAAAATGTATTGACTTGTTAAAAAAGTAAGAGTTTTCCCTTTTCAATTTTCTCTCACTGTGCCGTGCACCATTGTAACCATCACCCCCACCCCCATTACGTGGTTCAAGGAAGAATGCAAGCAAGACCTAGCTTGAGCCAGCCAATTTCCTCTCTCTTCCTGTGGGGAGGTTTACATAGAATTGCAGGAAATTTACAGCGCAGAAAGAGGCCATTCGGCCCAACCAGTGCTCTTGCTCCACACGAGCCTCCTCCCACTCTATTTACTTCATCTCACCCTATCAGCGTATCCCTCTATTCCTTTCTTCCTCATGTGCTTATCTAGTTTCCCCTTAAAAGCATCTATGCTATTCACCTCAACCACAGGAGAAATGTACTCAGGGTGTGGTGAAATTGTGGAACTCGCTACCATAAAGAGTGGTCTCGTGAAGTGGTGCGCCGATAACAACCTGGCCCTTAACATCAAGAAAACCAAAGAAATCATTGTGGACTTCAGGAAGTCTAAAGGCGGAAGTCACACCCCCATCCACATCAATGGGGCTGTGGTGGAAAGGGTGGACAGCTTTAAGTTCCTCGGAGTCCACATCACGGAAGACCTCTCCTGGTCCCTCAATACCTCCTCTCTGGTGAAGAAGGCCCAGCAGCGCCTATATTTCCTAAGGAGGCTGAAGGGATGTAACCTGTCACCCCTGATCCTCTCTAACTTTTACCGCTGCACAATAGAGAGCATCCTGACGAACTGTATCACAGTATGGTATGGCAGCTGTAGCTACTATGACCGGAAAGCCCTGCAGCGGGTAATCAAAACTGCCCAACGCATTACCGGCACCCGGCTACCGACCATAGAGCACATATACCAGAAACGCTGTTTACGGAGGTCACGGACCATCATCAAAGACCCTACCCACCTCAGCCACAGTCTGTTCGTCCTCCTGCCATCTGGGAGACGCTACAGATGTATTCGCACCCGAACGACCAGATTTAGGAACAGCTTCTTTCCCAGGGCTGTCATCCTACTGAACTCCACAAATAAACTCTAAAGCCTGCACATCTGCCAATGCACTTTATTATGGTTATGTTTATGTTAATGTATTACAAGCCAAATGTATGTTGAATGTTTAAATGTCTTAATCTAAATGTACACTCTTGGGAGCCGCAAGCCTACATTTCGTTGTACTGCACTTGTGCACTAACAATGACAATAAAGTTGATTATTATTATTATTATTATTATTGCTATTGGAATAGATGTATTTAAGGGTAAGCTAGATAAGTACACGAGGGAGAAAGGAATGGAAGGATATGCTGATAGGGTGAGATGAAGAGGGGTGAGAGGAGGCTCGCGTGCAGCATAAACACCGGCACAGACCAGTTGGGCCGAATGACCTGTTTCTGTGTTGTAAATTCTATGTAATCCCAATGTCACTCTATAACTGGGCACTCAGCCTCCAATTTGCCTCCCTCCAGCAATGTCCCTGGCTTAGTTCAGCAGGTCCTGAACCCATATCCTGAGGGTCTACGGCCCACAAGGTCACAGCAGCAATCTCCTTATCTCTAAATTACCTCAGCCCAGGTTGACATGATCCACCGCAGTCGGTCGTTCTTTGGGCATCTTCGGAGCACACAGATCTCCTGACTCTTAGGCTTCAGTTCCTGGTTGCACAGACTGTCCAGTATGACATGAGGCTTTGGTGTAGGGTTTGTGCTTCTACAGTAGACAACGCGCTTCTTCATTCCCCGGCCACAAGTTTTGGAACACTGGAGACAAAAGACATTTGGTATTAATTTGACAAACGTGCGACAGGAAAGAAAAAGGGGTTACTTGTAAATAATGGTTCATTATATCTCTCAGGACATCTTTTTGACATCCTGAGGTCATGAAAGGTGCTATGTAAATGCAAGTCTTTCATTCTTTTGAAGTGCCATGGCAAAAATGTTCAGCAGGATACCAGGAAAATTCCATGCTCTTCTTTGAGTAGCACTGCGAGATCTTCAACATCCATCCGAACTACTGGAATAAGTACAAGGTGCCTCGGTTTAGTTTCCCATCTGAAGGGCAGAACCTCTGAAAATTCAACACTCCCTCAGTTCAGCCTGGATTATGTCCTGGACCAGAGCTTGAACTCAAGGGTCTTCTGATTTGCACACCAGTCACTGAAAGCAAACATGCAGGTGCAGCAAGCAGTTAGGAAGGCAAATGGTATGTTGGCCTTCATTGCAAGAGGATTTGAGTACAGGAGCAAGGATGTGTTGCTGCAGTTGTACAGGGCCTTGGTGAGACCACTCCTGGAGTACTGTTTTGGTCTCCTTACCCAAGAAAGGATATACTTGCCATAGAGGGAGTACAGTGAAACATAGAAACATAGAAGATAGGAGCAGGAGTAGGCCATTCGGCCCTTCGAGCCTGCTCCGCCATTTGATGAGATCATGGCTGATCATCCAAACCCTAGCACCCGGTCCCTACACCGACAGCCATCCCACCCAAGCCCTATTCACCAGACTGATTCCTGGGATGGCAGGACTGTTGTATGAGGAGAGATTGGGTCGACTAGGCCTGTATTCACTAGAGTTTAGAAGAATGAGAGGGAATCTCATTGAAACGTATAAAATTCTGACAGGGCTAGACAGACTGGATGCAGGGAGGATGTTTCCCCTGGCTGGGGGGGTCTAGAACTAGGGGTCACAGTCTCAGGACACGGGGTAGGACATTTAGGACTGAGATGAGGAGAAATTTCTTCACTCAGAGGGTGGTGAACCTGTGGAATTCTCTACCACAGAAGGCTGTGGAAGCCAAGTCACTGAATATATTTAAGAAGGAGATAGATAGATTTCTAGACACAAAAGGCATCAAGGGGTATGGGGAGAGAGCAGGAATATGGTATTGAGATCGAGGATCAGCCATGATCATATTGAATGGTGGAGCAGGCTCGAAGGGCCGAATGGCCTACTCCTGCTCCTATTTTTCTCTGTTTCTATGTTAAGAGCCAAGGGTTTTACCAACTGAGCCAAGCTAATACCCAACCATCTGAGCATTAACCGGCAGGGAGAAAGCAATTTGCGGCTGAGTGACGCTTAAAAGATTATGCTGCCTAATTCAAATTTATTAATAATAATCTGTAAATCACAATGATGTAAAACATGCTGAGAGAACCATTTCATTACACCCTCCCCTTTACTTGTGGGTTTTTTTGGGGAAAGAAAGGAGGACCAACAGAAAGATTCTGGTGGCAACTCAGCATGAGAATCTACGGACGGAGGGGCACACGGCTGCGATTGATGGATTTTTGTGAGGTTAAGGGTATTAAGGGACATGGAACCAGGGCGGGTAAATGGAGTTAAGACACAGATCAGCCATGATCGAATTGAATGGCGAAACTGGCTGGAGGGCTGAATGGCCTTCTCCTGTTCCAATGTTCCTTCCTATGTACGTGCTTCCATTTTTCCGAGACGTTCTGCCTGCGGATGCCGTGATTTACAAAGGACCTCACGACAGATTTTCACCCTATGCTCCAAGCTACCTTGCTGCAACCTCTTCCATGTCCAGCTCGCAACTCCCTTTCCATTTATGCAACGGGGGGGATCATCCCGGGCTAGCACCGCGGGCACCAGCCACACAAGAAACAGCCGTTCGCGGATGTATAAAGCAATCGACCTACATCTTCTTTGCTCAATCAAGTGATTTCACCTCCTTCCTAACGGACGACCAACAGAAAGAGTGAGAGAGCCGTACGGTTTTAGAGTGGTAGTGTCCCAAAAGTCTAGAGGGTAATAAATTGCGCCCACATGGCCCCTACATGCTCCCTCAGACAATGTCACTAGTCACGTGAATAGGAAAGGATTTCACCGGAAGGTCAATCCATTTGCAACCATCAACACCACATTTTGCAACTCAAGATGGAGTAGGTGAGGAAAAGCTAGATAAGTACATAAGAAATAGGAGCAGGAGTTGGCCATACGGCCCCTCAAGCCTGCTCCACCATTCAATAAGATCATGGCTGATCTTTGACCTCAATTCATCTTTCCCGCCCTATCCCCATATCCCTTGATTCCATTAGTGTCCAAAAATGAGGGAGAAAGGAATAGAAGGATATGTTGCTAGGGTAAGATGTAAATAGAGTGAGAGAAGGGTTGTGTGGAGCATAAACAGCGGCACAGACCAGTTGGGCCGAATGGCCTGTGTCTGTGCTGTAAATGCTATGTTTAAGAAAAGATATACTTGCTCTCGAGGCGGTTCAGAGAAGGTTCACTCGGTTGATTCCGGAGATGAGGGGGTTGACATATGAGGAAAGGTTGAGTAGGTTGGGACTCTACTCATTGGAGTTCAGAAGAATGAGAGGCGATCTTGTCGAAACATATAAGATTGTGAGGGGGCTTGATCGAGTTGATGCGGTGAGGATGTTTCCACTGATGGGTGAGACTAGAACTAGGGGGGCATAATCTTAGAATAAGGGGCTGCCCTTTCAAAACTGAGATGAGAAAAAACTTCTTCACTCAGAGGGTAGTAAATCTATGGAATTTGCTACCCCAGACAGCTGTGGAAGCTGCAACATTAAATAAATTAAAAATGGAGATAGACATTTTCCTAGCAGATAAGGGAATTAGGGGTTACGGGGAGAGGGCAGGGAAGTGGACGTGAGTCTAGATTCAGATCAGCCATGATCCTATTGAATGGCAGAGCAGGCCCGAGGGGCCGTATGGCCTACTCCTGCTCCTATTTCTTATGTTCTTAAAGTTGGCTTCATTTTAAGGCAATCTCACAGCCGCCCCCCGCTCGCTCCCACCAAGATGTCACCCACAAAGACCAGTCTCAAGAGTGGCTCCTGGGCAATCAGGGTTATCCTCTGCCACTCATGATACCTCTGTGGTATTCAGCGACACCAGCTCAACGCAGGTCTAACGAGGGGCATCCACCAGAGTAATCATCAAGCAGATCAAGGCGAGCCCTGCAGTATGGTCATGTTGCAGTACGGGATCAAGGAAGCTCCTGGCCTGGCAGTCTCCTTGCCAGATATGTCCTCTTCTTTTGGGCAATCAGAGGCTCCATCACAAACATAGCTCTGCAGAAACTAGCCGGGATGGTCAGGGCCCAGATACCTCGGGTCCCGGCCCAATTACTTGCTCTTCCATTGCAATCCCGCCAAACTTACAATAGAAGGAAAGTGAACATTGGCCATATATTTCGGGCTAAACTAAAAATGATTTACACTATGCACAAATATACACAAGAGGAAGTTAAATCAGGATATAAAGTTAGCAGTACTTAATTTTCATCGGTACATTAACTGATTTCTGAGATCGCCAGAACAAGCATTTGGGAATATATTAAATCCTTTTCTTCCCCCACAGTCTCAGTTGAAGTGATGGTGTTCCAGCTCACTGGAGCCAAATGGATAAGTCATGGAAACTGAAAAACTGGCCAACACTCAAGCAATCATGTAGTTATCATAGCCTGAAGAGGCCACGAGAAACAACGCTGTCAATCAAACCACCATCAAGGACACAATGGGGTACCTTGACCACAGCAGGCATCTGACTGAACACTTGTTTACATCTCATCCAGGTCTTGCAAACCAAATGAATGCCTTGACAAGACACCGGACTGAGACTTGGGAAGAACACTCTGAATCTGCCTGATTTACAGCTCAAAGCATTTGGCCTGTGCAGTAACCCACAAACCATCGTCTTCAAAGATTTCCTACATTACAACAGTGACTACACTTCAAAAGTGCTTCATTGGCTGTAAAGCGCTTTGGGCCATCCGGTGGTCATGAAAGGCGCTATAGAAATGCAAGTCTTTCTTTTAAAGGATCCACAATTTGATTCGTCGGAGTGCAACAAACTACCGGGCCTTCTTGTCGCGGAACCTGTGAATCCTGAGAGTCCGATGATCAATACCGATCATTTCTATAACCTCGGTTGGACGGGGAAACGATAAAACATCTGCCCCCGGCTGTCTGATGAATTGGTTATTTGTTTTGTCTAAAGGCGCTCCAGTCAAGAACAACAACTTACATTTATATAGCGCCTTTAACATAGTAAAACATCCCAAGGCGCTTCACAGGAGTGATTGTCAAACATGATTTGACACCGACCGAGCCACAGCTTTGCTAAAACAGCAGGCAGAAGAATTCCGCAAGAGAGCATGAAGCATTCCGTCGTTAATACTGTCAACAGGAGCTTCGAGGCTCAGTTGCATTAGGTTGATTGATATTCATGTCATTTTGATATTTTTAAAAAATCTTAGATTCATAGAATGATGCAACACGGAAGGAGGCTATTCGGCCCATCGTGTCTGTGCCGGCTCTTTAAAAGAGATTTTTCCCCATAGCCTTCCAAAATTTTTCCCCTTCAAGTATTTATCTAATTCCCCCTTGAAAGGTATTATTGAATCTGCTTCTGTCACCCTTTCAGGAAATGTATTCCAGATCACAGCAACTCGCTGCTTGAATTTCTCCTCATCGTGCCTCTGGTTGTTATGCCAATTACCTCGAATCTTTGTCCTCTGGTTACCGACACCTTCTGCCAGGGGAAACAGGTACTCCTTATTTACTCTTAACAAAACCCTTCATGATTTTGAACACCTCTATTAAATCTCCTCTTAACCTTCTCTGCTCGAAGGAGAACAATCCCAGCATCTCCAGTAAATGAAAAATTTAAATTCAAGTTGAGAAAAATTGGGTTGCTTTACGCCTCCTGCGGGGGGGGGGGGGGAGGGGGGGGGTGGGGGGTCGGGGCACTAACGGGGCATAAAGCCCCTAGCGCCCACCGCCGCTAGCGTCTCCCATGAAATTCAGCGGGAGGTTAGCGGCGGCGGTAGCTGCGCCTCCGGCAATGACGTCCTCGCCGTGCGCAGCGCCCCGGCCGCAAACTTCGGTCGCGCCCCCTGACCAACCGCCAGATGATATGTCCGACAGGGTCGGGGGGGGGGGAGGTGTATTTGCGGCCACGGCGGTGCTACTTAAAGGGCAGGTGCCGGGCGGCCATTTTTTTTTGTGGGCCGCCCGCCTGCACTTGCCCCCTTTCGCCTCCTCATGCGGGCTGCCGGCTGCGATCGGTCAGCCCCGGTAACTCCTCTTGGGTGCCGGGCTGTTTTCCCGACACCCCCGCTCCCCGGTGGTCCAGCAGGGCCCTGTTGCGCGTTGCGCTAGGCCCCTCCCCTTTAATCAGGGGAGGGAGGCTTGTAACACCGCGGCGCTACGTGCCGACGCTCGTGGCGCTGTTGCACGTAGCGCCGCGATACTGAATGGTAGCACCCCAGGAAGGAGGGGGGAGTGCTTCCAGTAGCGCCCCGCCTCCTGCTTGGGGCGCTACCACTCAATTTACGGCGCGGGGGCGTCAACCTTTTGTTAGCGGAGTTAGCGCCCCAAAGGGGAGCGACCAAATTTTTCCCCCAGATCTCTTCAAAGCAATTTACATTCCAGCAGCTGAGGCCAACTTCAGGCACATGTGCCTCATGTCCACCATACAGCTGATCTCTGCTCTTCATCTCTTGGGTTCCAATCGTAGGGCTTTCATGTTTAGGTCAACAATGAGGGTATACAGATTAGCTGTTCCTGAACCCTGATCTCAATTACCCCAAAACTGAGCAACATTTGAGCAAAAGGGACCGAGGACAGTAACTTCTACTTCCCTACCTAAATCCCAAGTTGTAAGAACGAGAGTTATAACTACGTGGAAACTGGTGGGAAGACTGTGGCCTAGAAATTCAGTGGTGTTAGCGCCCACTTAGCGCCTAAAGAGGTCTTTAGCGCCGGCGCTGTTGGTAGCCTGGAATTCAGTGTAGCGCAAATGGTGGTGTTAGCCGGTAGCGCTGCGCTGGCACCGATGACATCATCGGTGTGCGCAGCGCCCCGGTTCCAACTTAAGAGAAGGAGGAGGCCTGCAGTACCCCAGCCTGCCGCACCGCATCGGGTGGCGCTGCGGCAGCTGGACGCCTGAAATTGACTTTCAGCGCCCCAAGCGGAGGCGGCCAAACCCTGCAATAGCGCCCGCCTCCGTCTTGGGGCGCTGCAACTGAATTTCAGGCGGGCGCTACGGGAATCCGGGCGTACGCTAACTTTCGGGCGCTAAAGACCTGGCGCGGCGATAGCGAATTTCTAGGCCTGTGCCTTTGCATTAGGTCCTTCTCACTGGTCGAGCTCCCGCTCCATACAGCAGGCTTTGATTAAATATTATTCCACCTGAATAATTTCAGGGGCACATGACCTAATGGTAACTCTGTGGAGGTTAGAAACAGCTTGCCAAACGACGTTTGATTCGGCCTCCTGACATCAAACTTAGGCAGCAATTTTAGAAGTTCCACAAATCATCAAAATAACACTTCATGGGCAGCCCTTTAGCATCCAAGAAGATGTAGGATGCAGACTTGTGTCCAAAATTGTGTAGCTCCTGATCTCAGTGGGGGTCTCCACATGGACAGGGATGAAAGATGGGCAGTGCTGTTAACGAGGAGAGGCAATATAAACTAAAGGGTGCAATCCTAAAGGGGGTGCATGAACAGAGAGACCTGGGGGATATGTGCACAAATCGTTGAAGGTGGCAGGGCAGGTTGAGAAAGGGGTTAAAAAAACATACGGGAGCTTGGGCTTCATCAATAGAGGCATAGAGTACAATAGCATGGAAGTTATGATGAAACTTTATAAAAACACTGGTTCGGTTTCGACTGGAGTATTGTGTCCAATTCTGGGCACCACACTTTAGGAAGGACGTGAAGGCCTTAGAGAGGGTGCAGAAAAGATTTACGAGAATGGTTCCAGGGATGAGGAACTTCCGTTACATGGATAGACTAGAGAAGCTGGGGTTGTTCTCCTTGGAGCAGAGAAGGTTGAGAGGAGATTTGATAGAGGTGTTCAAAATCATGGGGGGTCTAGACAGAGTAGATAGAGAGAAACTGTTCCCATTGGCGGAAGGGTCAGGAACCAGAGGACACAGATTTAAGGTGATTGGCAAATGAACCAAAGGCGACGTGAGGAAAAACTTTTTTACGCAGCAAGTGGTGAGGATCTGGAATGCACTGCCTGAAAGGGTGGTGGAAGCAGGCTCAATCGTGGCTTTCAAAAGGGAATTGGATAAGTACCTGAAGGAAAAAAGATTGCTGGGCTACGAGGAAAGAGACTAGCTGAAGTGCTCTTGCAGAGAGCCGGCATGGGCTCAATGGGCCGAACAGCCTCCTTCTGAGCTGTAACCATTCTATGATTCTATGAACATCAGTGTGACTTTAGGGCTGAGACACTTGAGCTTAGATTTTCCCATCAGTACTATTTTAACACCGATGGTAACCCATTTAAAATTAATGGGTTAACCATCGAAGGTTAAAGCACAGAAGGAGGTCATGTGGCCTCTGAGTCAGAAGGTTGTGGGTTCAAGTCTCACTGTGGGACTTGAGCACGTAATCGCAGCTGGCAGTAGTAAGGGAGCGTTGCATTGTCGGAGGTGCCGTCTTTCGGATGAGATATTAAACTGAGGTTCTGTTTGCCCGTTGAGTCGATGTAAGAGATTCCATAGCATCTTTCTGAAGACCAATAGGGAGCTGTGGTGCTGACCAACTTTAATCCCTCAACCAACAAAGAAACAGATTAATTGGTCATTTATCTCATTAGTGTTTGTGGGACTTGCACAGTATGTACACAGAATTTACAGCACAGAAACAGGCCATTCGGCCCACCCATCTTCCTCTCACCCTATCAGCATATCCTTCTGATTTGGACAGGTTGGGTGATTGGGCAGAAGCATGGCAGATGCAATATAACGTGGATAAATGTGAGGTTATCCACCTTGGTGTCAAAAACAGGAAGGCAGATTATTATCTAAATGGCAATAGATTGGGAGAAGGGGAAGTGCAACGAGACCTGGGTGTCCTTGTGCACCAGTCGCTGAAGGTAAGCATGCAGGTGCAGCAGGCGGTTAAGAAGGCAAATGGTATGTTGGCCTTCGTAGCGAGAGGGTTTGAGTACAGGAACAAGGATGTCTTGCTGCAGTTGTACAGGGCCTTGGTGAGACCACACCTTGAGTATTGTGTGCAGTTTCGGTCGCCTTATCTGAGGAAGGATGTTCTTGCCATGGAGGGAGTTCAGCGAAGATTCACCAGGCTGATACCTGGGATGGCAGGAATGACGTATGAGGAGAGATTGGGTCGATTGGGCTTATACTCGCTGGAGTTTAGAAGAATGTGAGGGGATCTCATTGAAACTTATAAAATTCTAACAGGACTAGACAGACTAGATGCAGGAAGGATGTTCCTGATGGTCGGGGAGTCCAGAACCAGGGGTCACAGTCTAAGGAGTAAGCCATTTAGGACAGAGATGAGGAGGAATTTCTTCACCCAGAGAGTGGTGAACCTGTGGAATTCTCTACCACAGAAGGCAGTAGAGGCCAATTCATTAAATATATTCAAGAAGGAGTTAGATATATTTCTTAAGGCTAAAGGGATCAAGGGATATGGGGAGAAAGCAGGGACAGGGTACTGAATTTGGATGATCAGCCATGATCTCATTGAATGGCGGAGCAGGCTCGAGGGCCGAATGGCCTACTCCTGCTCCTATCTTCTATGTTTCTATTCCTTTCTCCCTCATGTGTTTATCGAGCTTCCCCTTAAATGTATCTATGCTATTCAGCTCAACTACTCCATGTGGTAGCGAGTTCCATATTTTAACCACTGTCTGGGTAAAAAAAGGTTTCTCCTGAATTCCTTATTGGATTTACAGTAAACTCTTGTTTAAACGGCACTCAATCATCCGGAATTCTTTAATAACCGGCAAAATAGATAACCGGTAATCTTGCCGATTCCATCCATTTTTCGTTTTTCCGAGTCCGAGTTTCCCGCGGTGGCCGAGTTAGTCTGTGGTTTTAATTTTTTTTGTGTTAAAAATGGCCTACCTCTCCGTTATCCGGAATTTTTCATCAACCGGCACCATCCCGGTCCCGTAGGCGCCGGATACGAAAGAGTTTACTGTACTAGTGACTATCTTATATTTATGAACCCTGAGTTTTGGACTCCCCCACAAGTGATATCTGTCTACCTCATTAAACCCCTTCATAATTTTAAAGAGCTGTTTTAGGTAACTGTTCAGCCTTCTCTATTCGAGAGCAAAGAGCCCCAGCCTGTTCAGCCTATCCTGGTAGTTATATCCTCTCAGTTCTGGTATCATTCTTGTAAATCTATTTTTCTTTCACCTTCTCCAGTGCCTCGATATCCTATTTTTGTTAGACGGAGACCAGAACTGTGCACAGCACTCCAAGCAAATAAAAGATCTGCAAACGGATCATTTACATCTGCAGTTTAAAGAACCCCTGGTCCAGGCACATTACTTCTTGGCGAATGAAATGGCTCAGGATTCGTTGGTCCAGGAATCGCCGTCACTGAAACACGATCACTCTCAAGTCAGGGCCTGTGCGTCTCTGGAGGGCAGTAAGTGGCAGCTCACAGCACACTGACATCCCACAAGGCCAAAGCAGGTGCGTTGGGTTCTTTTACAGATGTCACCCAAAGAACACGAGAAATCCTGAACATGACCTTTGGAGGGCAGTAAAATAATGTGATAGAACAATAAAGGGCTCTCAGAAAGGCCGCCCTTTATACTTCAGTGCCAGGAGTTCCCTTCAGCTCCATTCAAAATTCTAATCGGAAATGAAAAGAAGTTTATAGATGTTGGAACACATCCAATAAAGGCTTCTATTATAGGAGAATATCTGCACACAAAAGGATTCTCACGTCAGCTCTTACTAGAGTTTCTCAAATTCCTATCGGTTAATTTTACAAGAAATGCTTTATTAAGCACTGTAACATTCTGCAGCTGGTTTGGATGGAGGTACTCAATGCTGTAAATTTATTTAAAAGATGAGGTAACTCAACAGGTAAATCCCTCTCAGATAAATACTTACCTACAAAATTCCATCTTGTACTATTACTTGTGGGAAATAACCCACAGAGTTTCTCCTGTATTATCACACTTAGGTACTTATCGATAGAGTTCATCCTGATTATTACTGATAGATAATTGCCTGCAGAATTCCTCCTGTATTAACACTAATAGGTGCTTACAGAAATTCTACAAGAACAAAAAACTTTGGCAATATTGGCCCAGAAATTCGGGTCTCCACGGGTGAGTCCGCACGGGGTACTCACCCGTAAGCCCAATGGAAGTGCCGGTTTCCTGCGAGCACTGCGCATGCGCGGGAAACCGGCACTTCCGTTCCCCTGAAAGAAGGGGTTCAGAAGTCGAACGCGTGCGCCGGAGAGGCAGCGCGTGCGCATCGAACTTACGGTTTTTTTGCAGGTTTTCCCGGGAGGGTAAGTCTCCAGAAGTTAGACATTTAAAAAGCAGGCGCAAGGCCTGCTTTTTACAAGTTAAGTGGCAAATTAATTAAAATTAAAACATTTTTTCCACAGGTTTATTATTTTTAAATACTTTAAAGAAAGGTAAGTTTATTTTTAGCCCTGTTAGAAAATGTAATTAATTTTTTCAAAAATTTAAATTATTGTTTAAAATAGTTATTTCATGTAATTTATAGTTTATTTTAAAAATGTGATGGTTTTTTAAAAATTTATTTGAAGATTTAGTGATGTTTTGGGGCTTGAAGTATTTATAGGTTAACTTATGAATGGGCATTTCCCTGCTACCATTGGCTCTCCATGGCCCACGTGATCCCAGGGGACGCATCGAACTAACTGCGCCCCTGGGATACGCAAGCACTGCGCGCCGGCAGTTGGAGGAGGCCCAGGATCGGAATCCCACGGGGGCCCACAGCACACCGGCCGGCGTGGTAGGTAAGTGCAGGTCGGGGGCTTGCACCCGCGGGAAGCCCCCGACCCGAATTTCTGGGCCATTATGTGCAGTATATCTGTGGACACATAACAAGGCACTTAAAATAATAAGCTGTTGCACTTTTCATAAATGCACCATCACACCTTTTTCTTCCAGCCAGTTCTGATCAAGCAGACTTTCATTGAGCAGTGCTAAGTTCCAGAGAATACTTCTGAGCTGTTCTGCGAATTACTGGCTCTTCTGCATTTAGTGAAAATTCATCACAAATGATGCAGTTGTGCAAATACAAATTCAACTCCATATTGCATGCTGAGCACTCTCGTTTTGATCCAAGTATAGAACTGGAAGGCTTCGTGCTGCCTCTGCATCGGATTTTCTTTTATAGAATCTTACCGCACAGGGGGAGGCCATTCGGGCCATCGTGACGGTCTCTAAATTGTCAAGACTGCTTGTCCAACATCCAGTTCTGGATGAGCAGAAATTTTCTCCAATTAAATATTGGGAAAACCGAAGCCATTGTTTTCAGTCCCCGCCACAAACTCCGTTCCCTAGCCACTGACTCCATCCCTCTCCCTAACATCTGTCTGAGGCTGAACCAGGACTGTTCGCAACCTTGGTGTCATATGTAACCCTGAAATGAGTTTCCGACCACATATCCGCAGCATAACTAAGACCGCCTATTTCCACCTCCGTAACATCGCCCGTCTCCACCCTTGCATCAGCTCATCCGCTGCTGAAACCCTCATCCATGCCTTTGTTACCTCCAGACTTGACTATTCCAACGCACCCCTGGCTGGCCTCCCATGTTCTACCCTACGTAAACTTGAGGTTATCCAAAACTCGGCTGCCCATGTCCTAACTCGCACCAAGGCCGTTAACCCATCTCCTCTGTGCTCGCTGACCTACATTGGCTGTCGGTTAAGCAACGCCTCGATTTCAAAATTCTTATCCTTGTTTTCAAATCCCTCCTTGGCCTTGTCCCTTCCTATCTCTGTAATCTCCTTCAGCCCCACAATCCCCCCCACCCCCGAGATATCTGCGCCCCTCCAATTCTGCCCTCGAGCATCCCTGATTATAATCGCTCAACCATTGACGGCCGTGCCTTCAGCTGCCTGGGCCCTAAGCGCTGAAATTCCCTGCCTAAACCTTTCCGCCTCTCTTTCCTCCTTTAAGACGCTCCTTAAAACCTACCTCTTTGACCAAGCTTTTGGTCACCTGCCCTAATTTCTCCTTATGTGGCTCGGTGTCAAATTTTTTGTGTTATAATACTCCTGTGAAGCGCCTTGGGATGTTTTACTACGTTAAAGGCACTATATAAATACAAGTTGTTGATGTTGTTGTTACAATGTAAACACTCCATGTAAACAGGTCACCCTGTAATTACTGCCCTCCTCCAAGTGGAGGCGCTGCAGCACCACCACTAGAATGCAGGTGTTATTACAGTGTGACATGTTGACATAAGCAGTTCCTATTATAAATGTGAACAATGGAATTTATAACGGAAATATAAAAATAAGGACAGAATGTTTGACGTTAAATGATACAACACACCTGGAGTGCTGTGTACAGTTTTGTTCTCCTTACCTAAGGAAGGATATACTTGCCTTAGAGGGAGTGCAACAAAGGTTCACTAGACTGATTCCTGGGATAGGGGGATTGTCCTATGAGGAGAGATTGTGTAGACTAGGCCTATATTCGTTAGGGTTTAAAAGAATGAGAGGTGATCCCACTGAAACGTATAAAATTTTTACAGGGATTGACAGGGTAGATGCAGGGAGGGTGTTTCCCCTGACTGGGGAGTCTAGAACCAGGGGTCACAGAATAAGACTGAGATGAGGAAAATTTCTTCACTCAGAGGGTTGTGAATCTTTGGACTTCTCTACCCCAGAGGGCTGTGCATGCTGAGTCGTCTAGCATATTCAAGACAGAGATCAATAGATTTTTGAATACTAAGCGAACCAAGGGATATGGGGTTCAGGCGGGAAGGTAGAGTTGAGGTACAAGATCAGCCATAATCTTATTGAATGGTTCGAAGGGCCAAGAGGCCTACTCCTGCTCCTAAATCTTAGGTTCTTAGGTAGACTGTGCAGCCTGGTCCAATTGTCCCTCAGCCTCTAACCCTGCTTCAGCTAAAGGCTAAGCTTGTCCGCGAGTCCCTGCGTGTGAGGCCACGGGTGGCAGAGTAGCGGTGAGCAGCCTTTACCTGCGTCCATGCTCCGGTGCTCCACTCGGGCGGGCAGTCGTGGATGTTGCAGGGCTGTGTCTGGGCGGGCGCCACCGCGGGACACATGGAGCGCGGCACCGCCTCATCTCGCTGGAAAGCTGCCTTGCGGAAGCACTGGATCTGCCGGGTCTGCTTCCCCCCTCCGCACGACCTGCTGCACTCGTTCCATTTCCCTGTCGACCAGCTGCAATTAAAACAAAAAAAAGGAGAAAAAATAAATTAGGAAGAGGATTGGCAGAGGATGAAGAGCGAGACAAATGTGGCAGATCCCAAAATGTCAGCACGTCCAGAGATGTGAGCCAGATGTCTGTTTTCAGACTAGGTCCTTTTTCCGCCCCCCCTGTCTTCTATGATAATTACAGGAAACTCTTTTCGCTCATTTTTCTGTGCATGTACTACAGGAAACTCTTTGGTATCCGGCACCGACGGGACCGGCGTGTTGCCGGTTGATCAAAAATTCCGGATGACTGAGAGGGTTATCTACCGAGGCTATTTTTAACAAAGAAAAATTAAAAAATGAAGAAATGTGCAGTATACAGTAATTGGGTATTCACCTACAGAATGTTGTGTTAAATGGATGGTGGAAGATGCTTGATTAAGTACAGTACTGCCAGTTGAGGGTAATGCAATGCAATGACTACCAGCAGCGTGGGAGACACACAGTACCCCTGTAAAATGGCGGATCGGAAGAGACTACCGGCAGCGCGGGAGAGCCAGACTCCTGTTACAGAGATATTGAGGTGTTCCGACTTCCGACAGCGCCAAGAAGCCGAGTAGTGGCAGTTTGGAGAACTACCCTCACTGACTAACTCGGCCACGGCGGGAGACTCAGACTCGGCAACATTACCGGTTATTGAGGTGTTGTTTTCGGAGTGAGAATTTTGCCGGTTAATAGAGAATTCCGGATATTTAGGTGCCATTTAAACAGGAGTTTCCTGCAGTTGCAACACTGTCGTAGGACAAAGACTTGTGGTTAGGCTTGGAAACCATGGCAATGTGCAATCTGGAAATGTGCAGTTTTGGCGACCTTTTTTTGATAAAAGTGGAATTTTTAATAAAAGCCAATTCTGGAACCCGCTCCCCTAAAAGGCTGTGGATTCTGCGGCCAGCTGAAATTTTCAAGACTGAGATCGATAGATTTTTATGAGGTAAGGTTATCAAGGGATAGGGATCAAAGGCAGTTAAATGGAGTTAGGTCACAGATCAGCCATGATCTCATTGAATAGCGGAACAGGCTCGAGGGCTTAAATGGCCTACTCCTGTTCCTATGTACACACTTGAAAAATTACTCCTCTTTTCGGTAGTTGAAAGAAAGTGGAATAAAGGTAGGTGGGGACAGGGTAGAGCATGGGATTAGGGATATTCAGGAAAAAAGAGAGAAAGAAAGAGCGAAAGAGAGAAAGAAAGAGAGAAAGAGAGACAGAAAGAAAGAAAGAGAGAGAGAAAGAGAGAAAGACTGACTTGCATTTCTACAGCGCCTTTCATGACCTCAGGCTGTCCTAACGCGCTTTACAGCCAATGAAGAATTTTTGAAGTGTAGTCACTGTTGTAAATGTAGGAAACGCGACAGCACACAGCAAGATCCCACAAACAACAATGAGGTAATGACCCGATAGTCTGTTTCAGAGATGTTGGTTGAGAGATAAATACCCGAGGAGAATTTCCTGCTCTTCTTCGAAATAGTGCTGCGGGAACCTAAAGAGCTACAATGAATCGTGATTCAAGATGAATGTTTCATGGGGGCAGGAGTGTCACACAATTAAAGCACAACACATAATTCTACTTTAAAGTCAGGCAGAGCTGTGGCTCTTTAAGGTATTAAAATCTAATTGCTGTTCATCGGGCACAGGTTAATCAGAGTTTAATCGTTCCTTGGTGAGGAAACCCTGCAGATCAGTAAGTGTTTGTACACATCAAGCTGCAGGTTAATAACTGGCTTTCTTTTTTTGCTAAAGAATGCTTTGCAATTGTATCGCTCCACCGCCATAATTTGGCTTTACAAATAGGGTCATTAATTACAAAAACATGGAAGTTATGCTAAAACTTTACAAATCTCTGGTTAGGCCTCAGCTAGCCTCTGGGCACCACACTTTAGGAAGGATGTCAAGGCCCTGGGAGACGTTACAGAGGAGGTTTACCAGGATTATACCAGGAACCAGGGAGCTCAGTTGCGTGGAGAGATTGGAGAAGCTGCGATTGTTCTCCTTAGAGCAGAGAAGGTTAAGGGGAGACCTAATAGAGGTATTCAGAATTATGAGGGGTTTTGACAGAGCAAGTAGGGAGAAACTATTTCTTCTGGCAAGTGGGTCAGTAACCAGAGGCCATAGATTTAAAATACTGTAATTGGTGAAAGAACTAGAGGGGAAATGAGGAGAAATTTCTTCACACAGAAGGTTGCTAAGATCTGGAACACACTAACTGAAAGGGTGGTGAAATCAGATTCCATAGGAACATTTAAAAGGCAATTGGACATGTACTTGAAGAGGACTGATTGGCAGCATTATAGGGAAAAAGCTGATGTGTGGGTCTAAATTGAGCAGCTCTTTCAAAGAGCCGGCACAAGCGTGATGAGCCGAACAGCCTCCTTCTGTGCTGTATGATTCTACGGGAGGAAAAATTTGTGTAGTCCACAAGATGGCGCTAACATGCCGTTGACAGCTGTAATGGCAGCGGTTGCCGGTTCCAGTGCCGCACGCCATATCGGTGTTGCCGCTGGCACTGCCGGTAAACTCGATCGCCAGGGACCGCGCCATCTTGGAGCTAGTGAGTGTGCAACGCTCACTGGACGTCCGGTCTCCCAACTTCACTATAGCCACTTACCTTAACGGCGGCGCAGAACAACGACAGGGAGAGCTGGTGTCTACCAGCAGGAAGCAGGCTGCACCCGCGATATTTAAAGGTACTGACATGAATCTTGTCATTCATGTGGAAATTACTTATGAAGTAATACTGGGCGGCCTGCTGGTGGCGCTGTCCAGGGAGAGTATAAATACTCGGGCATGGGCCCAGCTTGCTCAGGACATTCTTTAACAGGAACTAGTGAAGGACACAACTAGATCTCCATGTTGAAAAACAGTTGATTAAAGCCTTGTTTAATACTCAGACCAAGTGCCTAGTAGTTTTCTTACGTCAGGTACTGTCCCCAATCAGCTCCAACTAACAGGGCTCTGCAGTTTCAGTGTCTGTTTGCTACTTCCTGCAACTGAAACAGCTTTCTTTAGTTATTTTTTTTGGTGACAGTGAGAGTTGATTCAAGTGCAGAAGTCACTCATTATTTGTTAAAGGCATCTGCTCACAACACTTCCTGACAGTCATGGGGGCTGCGGGATTACCTCAGCAGGACGACGAGGCAGGGGAGGATGAGGAGGACGAAGAACAGGATGAGGCAGAGGAGGATGAGGAGGAGGAGGATGAGGAGGAAGAGGACGAGGAGGAGGAGGAACAGGAGGGAGGGAGGAGGCAGCAAGACAATCGGCCTTCTGGACGGGCTGTCCCTGACTAGCTCATCAGACTCCGATTCACATGAATGAAACCCCAGATCCCCGTAGCTCACCACATCCCCATGATACAATCCCTGTCTCATGCCATATCACAGCGTCCTCCTGGGCACAAAGGTGAAATGAGAGAGACCACAAAATATTCCAAACACACTTAATAAATCTATAAACATATCACACATATCACATGAATTCTAATAACTAAAGCCATAGTTGAATAGCTTTCATTGTGTGCAAGGTGCGAGATGTGGGTGTAAATATTGCTAGGTAGAGATTGTTGGTGGGTGAGTGCTGGGGGTGTGGTGTATTGAGCAGCGTGTGAAGCTTGTGATACAGATAGTGGTATGTAGCATTTGTTGAAGCCTTCACTCACCCTGACCACCCGTGTGAGCTCATTAAACTTCTTCCTGCGCTGGGTGTGGGTCCTGGGGACCACAGTGCTGCCCGTGACGTGGTGCACCACCTCCCTCCACATAGTCCGGCAGACTTGTGGCGAGGGCCTCCTGCCAGTTGGGGGGTACAGGACCCCCCGCCTTCTCTCCACTGCTAAAACCAATGCCTCCAAAGCTTCCTCGGAAAACCTCTGGGCTCGCTCCCTGGGGCGGAGATCTGCCATCAGGATTTATAAATAATTGCTCCTTCTCCTTGTGTTTCTTCTTATAGTTGTTGAGGCAGCTACACAGCAAACAATGCTGAGAATGAGGTGCTGCAGCATCAATGAACCTCCCCTTTAAGCAGTGAAAAAAGTTTGTGGCAATCATTACTTGTGTCTAGACTGGCCCCGATATTGATCCATTATTTCAGTGAGCTTGGGTTTTTAAAAGCGAATCAAGACTACAATCATTTTAATGAGGAGGATGAATTTTGCGTGCAGCCTACATGATCTCAACTTGCGCTACTTAACCATTTTTAGTCTAAACACTGCCCATTTCTTGGCTATAACGAATTTCTAGGCCTACGATTCTGTGAGCAGCCCTAAGGAAATTTCCAAGTAAAGCAAACACTTAGGTGAAGAAATTGGGTTGCTTTGTGCCTCCTGTTAGCGCCTGGGCGCGGCGCTGCTAACGCCTCCAGCGAAATTCAGCAGGAGGTTAGCGGCGGTGGTAGCGCCCTGTGGCACTGCGCCTCCGCCGATGATGTCATCGGCGTGCGCAGCGTCCCACCCACAAACTTCGCTTGAGGATGTAACTGGTAGAATAGATAAGGGAGAACCAGTGGATGTGGTGTATTTGGACTTTCAGAAAGCTTTCGATAAGATCCCACATAAGAGATTAGCGTGCATAGTTAAAGCACAAGGGATTGGGGGCATGGTACTGACTTGGATAGAGAACTGGTTGGCAGACAGGAAGCAAAGAGTTGAAATAAACGGGTCTTTTTCTGAGCGGCAGACAGTGACTAGTGGGGTACCGCAGGGATCGGTGCTAGGACCCCAGCTATTCACAATATATATTAATGATCCAGACGAGGGAACCAGATGTAATATCTCCAAATTTGCAGACGAAACAAAGCTGGGTGGGCGTGTGTGCTGTGAGGAGGATGCAGTAAACTCCAGTATGATTTGGACAGGTTGGGTGATTGGGCAGATGCATGGCAGATGCAGTATAATGTGGATAAATGCGAGGTTATCCACTTTGGTGGCAAAAACAGGAAGGCAGATTATTATCTGAACGGCAATAGATTGGGAGAAGGGGAAGTGTAATGAGACCTGGGTGTCCTTGTCAACCAGTCGCTGAAGGTAAGCATGCAGGTGCAGCAGGCGGTTAAGAAGGCAAATGGTATGTTGGCCTTCGTAGTGAGAGGATTCGAGTACAGGAACAAGGATGTCTTGCTGCAGCTGTACAGGGCCTTGGTGAGACAACACCTTGAGTATTGTGTGCAGTTTTGGTCGCCTTATCTGAGGAAGGATGTTCTTGCCATGGAGGGAGTGCAGCGAAGATTCACCAGGCTGATACCTGGGATGGCAGGAATGACGTATGAGGAGAGATTGGGTCGATTGGGCTTATACTCGCTGGAGTTTAGAAGAATGAGAGAGGATCTCATTGAAACTTATAAAATTCTAACAGGACGAGACAGATTAGATGCAGGAAGGATGTTCCCGATGGCGGGGGAGTCCAGAACCGGGAGTCACAGTCTAAAGATAAGAGGTAAGCCATTTAGGACAGAGATGAGGAGGAATTTCTTCACCCAGAGAGTGGTGAACCTGTGGAATTCTCTACCACAGAAGGCAGTTGAGGCCAATTCATTAAATATATTCAAGAAGGAGTTAGATATATTTCTTAAGGCTAAAGGGATCAAGGGATATGGGGAGAAAGCAGGGACAGGGTACTGAATTTGGATGATCAGCCATGATCTCATTGAATGGTGGAGCAGGCTCGAGGGGCCGAATGGCCTACTCCTGCTCCTATCTTCTATGTTTCTATGTGCCCCCTGACCTACCGACGGACGCTATGTCTGACAGGGTCAGGGTGCCCGGTTTGTGGTTGCGACGGCACAAATTAAAGGTCAGTTGCCGGGCGGCCTTTTTTTTTGGGCCACCTGCCAACACCTGCCCCCTCTGCCTTCTTGCTGCAGGGTGCCGGCCGCGTTCGGTCAGCCCGGCGCTCCTCTTGAGGGCTGGGCTGTTTTCCTGGCACCCCGCTCCCCGGTGGTCCAGCAGGGCCACAATGCGCGCTGCTAGGCCCCTCCCCTTTAATCAGGGGAGGGAGGCCTGCAATGACGCGGCAATACGCGCCGACGCACGTGACGCTGTTGCTTGTAGCGCCGCGATATTGAATGGTAGCGCCCCAAGAGCGAGGAGGAGCGCTTCCAGTAGCACCCCGTCTCCTGCTTGGGGCGTTACCACTCAATTTCTGGCACGGGAGTGCTAACTTTTTCAGGGCGTTAATAGTAGCACCCCGGCGAAGTTAGCGCCCCGGCGAAGTTAGCGCAACCCAATTGTTCCCCCTTAAAATGTTGCCCTCTGGTGTGATGCCTGACAGTGCCTAGATAGACAATCATAAATAGCTTTTTTTTATTGTTTCATGAGTGAGAACTCGTGGTAGGTTTTATATGGATTTGAAGGAGTTAATGAGCTTGAATTAACGCTGCGTTGAAGCCTTAGATTTGGTGCTATTTTCCGATAATGACAATTCAGCTCTCCCGCAGTCGGGCCTAATAGAGCAACAACAACTTGCATTTATTTAACGTCCCCAGGCTGCTTCACAGGAGCGATTATCAACAAAAAAAAATGAATAGATAATAGATCCAACAATGTCCTCAGCCCTCGCAACTTGAAAGTGTAAGGAGGGCACGACAAAAACAAAATGACGTCAACATTTACGATGGTTCTTTGTAACTTGTTTACTGTTTAAAGAGGTGCCCTTGAAGGCAAGGCTTCCGCTTGCAGTATTTCTCAGGCTGGACCTGCAGTCTGGTCCGTCCAGCAGCAGCAAAGTGACAATGCATCGTGTTTGCAGCTTCTGCTGACGATGCCTGATGGCCGGCCGGTGCCAATGTGAAAAGCTTTCTGCACGGATGGCGATTTCAGCTTGGGCAAAACGGACGCTTCGTCTTTTTTTTTTCCCTTTTCAGCAGGACACAAAAGAGAAGAGGCTGGAACAACATTCACTTGGGCAGAAAGACGATTAGCATTCGGGCAAGACAATGGGTCCCCGCCGACAGACACTAGTAAAGGGCTGAAAGGAGATGTCACATGGAATTGCAAGATCCCGCAGATCAAAGGTAGCACAGATAGAGAGAGAGAGAGAGGGAGAGAGGGAGAGGGAGAGGGAAAGAGGGAGAGAGAGAGAGAGAGAGAGGGGTTGGGAGGGGAAGAGGGGAGAGAGAGAACAAGGATGCTGACTCTTATGGAGCTTTTTATAAACATGACCATTCGCTGCTGTTGCAAAAATGTAATTAATAAATTAGTAGGAGGGAAAAGTTATTTTCTTTATTTCAATTTCCAGTGCTCCAGAGCTGGCTAGGATGTGTGACTGCCAATGCTCCTGCTAAGCTGTGGCCGTGCATTCATCTGCGAGGTTCCTGTAAGTGCCACGCATGCGCAGAAATTTAAAGGGATCGCGCATTAAGAGAATCAGTACGATAGCAAAATACTGCGGATGCTGGAAATCCGAAATAACAACAGAAAATGCTGGAAAAACTCAGCAGGCCAGGCAACATCCGTGGAGAGAGAAATAAAGTCAACGTTTCAGGTCGAAACCCTTCGTCAGGACTGAGAAAGCACAGGAAATGAAACAGATTAAAAGGCCAGTTTGGGGGCCGGGAAATGGGGATGAGAGAACAAAAGAGAAGTGAAGAGACATTAAGAGGTATTCAAAACCAGACGAGATGGTGATAGGACTAGTGGAGACAAAAGATGGCTTTAGATTAGGTGTGAAATGCGCTGGCAGAATGGGAGACAGCTGCCATGTGGGAGAGAAAATGGGGGAAGGGCCAAAACAAAGGTGTGGATAAAAAATATATATAAAAAATGTAATAGGGGCCGAGGTTATGATCTGAAATTGTTGAACTCGATATTGAGTCCGAAAGGCTGTAAAGTGCCTAATCGGAAGATGAGGTGCTGTTCCTCGAGTTTACGCTGGGTTTCCGTGGAACAATGCAAGAGCCCGAGTACGGTGAGGTCTGAGTGGGAATGAGGTGGTGAATTAAAATGACAGGCGATCGGATTCATCTGCGAGGTTCCTGTAAGTGCCACACATGCGCAGAAAATTAAAGGGATCGCGCATTAAGAGAATCAGGCCGCGCAGAACATAGCGCAGATTACAGGGAGCATTGGTGACTACTGCACGAAGCTGGGAAAAAGGGTGGGGGCGCGGTGGTGGGGGGAGAGAGAGGAGATTATTGGTGGTGTTAACGGCACTCTCAGCCACTCACTTTGCTTTTGCTAATTGTCTCTTGCCTTTTTCTCCCTATTCCGCCCTTTATTTTTAACATGATGTTCTCATCTAGTCTAACAGTTGGAAATATGTATTTTGAACTACACCCCTTTTCCACTTCCTCCAGGTTCCCATTGTGCATTTTGTTGGTGGAAGCCAAATTCTTCATTCCCCCCCCCTCACCCTTTGTTCCAAACCGGACTGGCCCCCAAAATATTCTGTTTTCCCTTCATTCTTTGTTAATTCCGACTCCAGGAAGCAGAGGGGGCAAGTATCTCTGACTCCTTCCCCATGCAGGGATTTGCCAGCAGGCCTATCAGCCAAACTGTATATTCTCTGTGGAAACCCCCCTTTTTGTGCCCACGTGAATACAATCACCTTCACCGCTATGGGCGTGAATATTTGTACACCGAAGACAAGATAACAAATCGCTTAATGGTACAGCCATTGTTGTGCAGATCTGTACAGTGCCTGGCTCATTAACACCTCACGCTCCCCTCTGTCTCAGCGCTGTACTTTTTAAACCTGTGTAAATTCAATTAGTTTTTTTTTTGAAATGCAAGACAAACCAAATTCATTCTGTGGAAAAATGGTCAAAATGATAACCAGAGGGCACAGATTTAAGTTGATTGGCAAAAGAACCAGGGGCGACATGAGAAAAACATTTTTATGCAAC
Organism: Somniosus microcephalus; assembly: GCF_052327205.1. NCBI lineage: Eukaryota > Metazoa > Chordata > Chondrichthyes > Squaliformes > Somniosidae > Somniosus > Somniosus microcephalus. The sequence goes on along the minus strand of NC_140992.1, from coordinate 267,459,707 downwards.
GAGTGGTTAGGATTTGCAATGCACTGCCTGATAGGATATGCCGGTATCCTCATACCTTATACTCCTGCTCAGATCCCACTTCCCCCTTGATCCCATAATCTCTTCTGATTTACAATCTGCACATGGTGTAAGCACACACCTCTTGCTTTCCCCCACCCCCTCCCCTCACTACAAGCCTCTTCTTCTGCCTTTCTCATTTCAGACACACAAGAATTCCAGCCTGCCCAGCCAGTGGTTGAACAAGAAGAGGGAGAGGAAAGTGAAGAAGAAGAAACACCGTCATTCGATTTCACCCCTCCCCCCCCCAGCCTGATAGGGTGGTGGGTACAGATTTAATAGCAGCCTTCAAAAGGGAATTGGATAAATACTGTAAGGAGGAAAAAATGCAGGGATATGGGGAAAGAGCGGGGTGAGTGGGACTAACTGGATTGCTCTTCCAAAGAGCCGGCGCAGACTCAATGGGCCGAATGGCCTCCTTCTGTGCTGTACTATTCTATGATTCTAACATCCCAAAACATGAGACCAGGCATCGCTTCCTAGTGCTGACAGACCCAAGGACTCTACAAAGCAGCCACTTAAGTATTATGTTCTTCAGTGAACTAAACCCCACAATCTAACCTACAGTTCTACCAATGACCAGATTCCTCCCGCTTCCTTTCACAGGCCGCCAATTCCCAGGATCCTCTCCCCGAGGCCACTAAATCCCGGGACTCTGATCTCAAACCTCGGGGAAGCACCCCTCAAGGCTCTCGAACCCTGGCATCCTACCCCAATACCACTAGCCTCCAGGAATGTCCTCGGTGCTTGAAAACCTCAGCACTTTCTACACATTCCTGCCAAATCGCAAGGTGGCCACCCCAGTTCTAACTAAGTTCCAGGACCTCCGTCTCCAGTTTTACCAAAGTCCGAGAGCTCCAATGCTACAAAACCCCACGTTCCCCATCCCCACCTCTCATGTTCAACACGAGGTACCTATCTCCAACCGAATACATCTGATCTACCACCTTGCTGTGGAGCCTGTTCTTTCAAAATGGTGAGAGTTAGAATGAGAATAAAGGTAAAGGATGTACAGCAATACCTGTAATGTATTATCACATGGTTTGTCACATGGTTTAGTGTGGTTCAGTACGGTCTGGCCTAGTAAAACAAGCTCATGGAAAAGCAACTCATCCTGTCTCTGTCCTTCATTTATTCTATTCTACCCACATATATTGCAATACCCAAATCCACTCATTTACGGTTAGATTAAAATTTGATCCCAAAACACTGGTAAAAATTCCAGAAAACCGTGTAATAAAAATTAATACATTGGCCATTACATGACATAACACACCTCTCGCTATAAAGCAGCACATTCTCCGACTCCGTGTAGAGTCATAACGGCCCAGAAGGAGGCCATTCGGCCCATCGAGTCCGTGCCGGCTCTCTGTAGAGCAATCCAGTTAGTCCCATTCCCTCGCTCTATCCCCGTAGCCCTGCAAGTTTATTTCCCTCAAATGCCTATCCAGTCTCCCCTTGAAAACATTGAGTGTCTCCGCTTCCACCACTTCCGTTGGCAGCGAGTTCCAGGTCCTCACCACTCGCTACGTAAAAAAGATTTTCCTCACATCCCCCTTGTATCTCTTGCCCAAAACCTTAAATCTGCGTCCCCTAGTGCTTGTACCACCAACTAGTGGGAACAGCCTTTCCCCGTCTAGCCTATCCAAACCTGTCATAATCTTGTACACCTCTATCAAATCACCCCGCAACCTCCTTTGCTCTAAAGAAAACAAATCCAGCTTCTCCAACCTGTCCTTGTAGCTAAGATCCCCCATCCCCGGAACCATTCTGGTAAATCTCCTCTGCACCCTCTCAAGGGCCGTCACATCCTGTAGTGGTGTGCAAGGTCTGCTCAGATATATCTAGGTGCAATTCCTGTCAACTTTTTCCATCATAAATTCCTATGTCCCCATCTATAATTGGAATTACTTATTAAAACTTGTTAAAAAGAAAGGCTTGCATTTCTATAGCACCTTTCACGACCACCGGATGTCCCAAAGCGCTTTACAGCCAATGAAGTACTTTTGAAGTGTAGTCACTGTTGTGATGTAGGAATTATGCTGTAATTGTACCTTCTGGGGGGCAGTGCAGAGGGTTTTAAAAGGACCCACCAAGTTCCCACAGCTGCACTTTAGCTGCAGAATACTAGATTGTTTGTTACATGTTAGAACTCCCCACCCTAACAGCACTGCGGGAGCACCTTCACCACACGGACTGCAGAGGTTCAAGAAAGCAGCTCACCACCACCTTCTCGAGGGCAACTAGGGACGGGCAATAAATGCCGGCCTTGCCAGCGAAGCCCACATGAGAATGAATTAAAAACAAAGGACTTTGCCCTGATCTTCCAACCCACGATGAGCAATGCAACCAGAAGATGTAATACAAAAGCAAAATCCTGCGGGTGCTGGAAATCTGAAATATAAACAGAAAGTACTGGAAATACTCAGCAGGTCAGGCAGCCTCTGTGGAGAGAGAAACAGAGTTAACGGTTCAGGCCGATGGCCTTTCGTCAGAACTGGGAAAAGTTAGAGATGTAACAGATTTTATTCAAGTGCAGAGGCAGGGAAAGGGGGGAGGGGAGGAAAGGACAAAAGGGAAGGCCTGTGATAGGGTGGAAGCCAGGAGTGATTTAATTGACAAAAGGGATGTTCCATTGCCACCCCCTTTGCCTCGCCCCATCATCCCTTTTGTCATTTAATCTCTCCTGCCTTCCACCCGATCACAGACCTTTCCTTTTCTTCTTTTCTCCCCTCCCCTCCCCTCCCCCCCTTTCCCTGCCCCTGCACTTGCTTAAAACCTGTTACATCCGTGACATTTTCCACTTCTGACGAAGGGTCACAGGCCTGAAATGTTAAATCTCCACAGACGCTGCCTGACCCGCTGAGCGTTTCCAGCACTTTTTGCTTCTATGCCACAGGGGATCTGCTGGTTGTAAATTCAATGGTTATTCTTTTTCTTTTCGTTTATGGGATGTGGGCGTCGCTGGCAAGGCCAGCATTTACTGCCCATCCCTAATTGCCACCTTCTTGAACCGCTGCAGTCCGTGGGGTGAAGGTGCTCCCACAGTGCTGTTAGGGAGGGAGTTCCAGGATTTTGACTCAGTGACGATGAAGGAACGGCCGATATATTTCCCAGTCAGGATGGTGTGTGACTTGGAGGGGATCTTGGAGGTGGTGGTGTTCCCACGCGCCTGCTGCCCCATGTCCTTCTAGGTGGAAGAGGTCGCGGGTTTGGGAGGTGCTGCCGAAGAAGCCTTGGCGAGTTGCTGCGGTGCATTCAGCGAGAATGTAGCAGCAACTAAAAAGGATGTGAACGCAAGGCCACTTCTCCAGGCAAAGTGGACAACTGTGGTTATTCATTCCTTTCACAAAAAATAAGGAAAATTCTTGAGATAGTCCTGAGTGGGGAAGGGTTAAAAACCAAACTCTGAACTTCTGACTGCAGCAGATACATGCACCACCTGCATTCCTGGAACTGCACCTTTTTGTGTTTCCACCAAGTCTGAACCTGATGAAAGCTTGCGAGCCACTTCACCTGGCACAAGTCACACCGTAACACAACTACAATTAATTTTGCATGTGGAGACTTTATATATACGGGGTGTTTTTCCTCTCCCCAGCAACGACACTGTTAGAACCAAACCCAGCGTCAAACATGGTCACACTGTCTAGCTTTACTTTGATTATTGCTCCACTGTTAGAGGTGCAGCGCTAAATAGCGGTCCTGTCAGTGGAACGTTACACCAAAGTCTTGTCCTATGGAAATATTTGTAAGAGCGAAGGGAGTGCTCCTACTGTCCTGGCAAACATTTGTCCCTTATGCAATACAGCTCAGAGTCGTATTAACCGGTCATTCACCTCACGGATAGAGGTGGAATGTTGCTGTCGAATGGTTCCACATTTGTCAACATAGCCTCACAAGATCACAAAACGATTACAGACGAGGAATGCCATTCAGCCCATCTTATTTCATCCATCCTGACAAGCCCTAAGTTCCCGCAATCGCGGCCTCTAGGATTATTCCAGGTTTTTAGTTTCCATTACTCAATCCAGGCATCCATTCCATGTATTGATCACTCTTTGTGCTGAGAAAAATTACCTTACGATCTTAGCTGTAGCTCAGTGGGTAGCACACTCGCCTCTGAGTCAGAAGGTTGTGGGTTCAAGCCCCCACTCCAGAGAACTTGAGCATAAAACTCTAGGCTGATACTCCAGTGCAGTACTGAGGGAGTGCAGCACAGTTGGAGGTGCCGTCGTTCAGATGAGACATTAAACTGAGGCCCTGTCTGCCCTCTCAGGCGGACGTAAAATGTCCTATGTAGAAGAACAGGGGAGTTATCCCCGGTGTCATGTCCAATATTTATCCCTCAACCAACATCACTGAAACAGATTATCTGGTCATTATCACATTTCTGTTTGTGGGAGCTTGCTGTGCGTAAATTGGCAGCCACGTTTCCTACATTACAACAGTGCCTACACTTCAAAATACTTAATTGGCTGTAAAGCGCTTTGGGATGTCCTAAGGTCATGAAAGGCGCTATAGAAATGCAAGTTCTTTCTTTCTTTTGAAGTGCCATGGCATAAATGTTGAGCAGGATACCAGGAGTATTCCATGCTCTTCTTTAAGTAGCAATGTAAGATCTTCAACATTCATCCGAACTACTGGAATAAGTACAAGGTGCCTCAGTTTAGTGTCCCATCTAAAGGGCAGAACCTCTGAAAATTCAACACTCCCTCAGTTTCTTTCTTACGTTACAGCAGTCCTACATTTGCCTTTTACTAGTTTGAGCCTTTGTCTCCTTGTCCTACTCCTACAATTTAAAGTAATTTTACAAATTTACCTTCCCAATGCCATTTACTATCCTATACACCTCTGTACGGTCAGCTCTCAGAGACCTCCTTTCAAGGCTGAAAAGTCGAAGTTTTGCCAGTCTTTCTTCATGACTCAGACCTCTTGACACCAAGAATCAGTGTTAAGAGATCCGAGTCACTGGATTCACCTTTGGCCACTGGGAAAATTGTGCAGAGCTATGGGGAAAAGAGCAGGGGGGAGCGGGACTAATTGGAGAGCTCTTTCAAAGAGCCGGCACAGGCATGATGGGCCGAATGGCCTCCTCCTGTGCTGTAAAGAGTCAGTGATCAGCTGTTGTCTGCACTGCTTCCAGTGTTTGAATGGCTCCCGTGTCTCTCATCAAACAGAACTGGACTCAAGATGTGGTCTGACCAGAGCAGTTATACATCGTAAGCATGACTTTCTCTGAAATAACAACAGAAAACGCTGGAAAAACTCAGCAGGCCAGGCAACATCCGTGGAGAGAGAAACGGAGTTAACGTTTCAGGTCAAAGACCCTTCTTCAGAACTGAGAAAAAAAGCAGGAAATGAAACAGATTACAAAGCAAGTTTGGGGGCTGGGAAATGGGGGAGGGGATGAAAGAACAAAAGGGAAGGTCTGTGAGAGGTGAAGAGACATTAAGAGATATTCAAGGCGAGACGAGATGGTAATAGGACAGGTAAAGAGACAAAAGACGGCTCTGGATGAAGTGTGAAATGCGCTGGCAGAATGAGAGACAGCTGCCATGTGGGAGAGAGAAAAAGGAAAAGGCACAAACCAAAAGTGTGGATATAAAAATATAATAGGGGCCGAGGTTATGATCTGAAATTGTTGAACTCGATATTGAGTCCGGAAGGCTGTAAAGTGCCTAATCAGAAGATGAGGTGTGCTCTACTGTTTTAACTATATTCAGTATTTCATTGACTTCACTGTAAAAACGTTATTCCTTGTGCGGATCAATTTGAGGCAGCTCATTGCGATAAGATGCCACCTAAATGCAAGCAATATTATTCATAAATCAAAAAAGAAATACTGCCCAGACCGACGGAATAAAAGACTCCACTCTCTGCCGGCTGGAACGCTGGAACGCAAACTGCACCTGGGAACTCTCAGTTCTAAGTGATCATCAGTCCACAGCACAAAAACTGATTACCATCATTTGGGGATTTAGCGGAAAGCAATTACTGCGTCCGACGGTCTGAGGAAGCTGAATTAACATTGGTGCAGATTCAGTAATTGATTCAGTAGCGCTTCAGTGCTCCTGTTATTTCAATTGTGCGTCTTGTTCATTCTGAACCCCCTCGAATCAATGATTTCTCTCAGCCGCTTCTGAATGATGACGGTAAGACTATCTCTTTGAGTACCGTCATGCTTGCTATTTGAAACAGATACTGTGGCTGCAGTTGGGGCACACTGTCCTTACTATGGTAGAATTGCAACAGGTTCTTAGGAGCTAAGGTTTCAGTCAAGTTGATGCCTTCTATTGTCAGTCGACAGTAGTTAAACCAATCAGTCTAATATGTCTAGTATCCACTCGATTAATAACAGTAAACACAATACTTGTATTTATACCGCGTGTCATCAAACACGACTTGGGTTTATGCAACGCCTCCAACGTCCCAAGGCGCTTCACAGGAGCGATTATCAAACAAAAAATAAAATTGACACTGAGCCAAGGAAGGAGACATTAGGACAGGTGGCCAAAAGCTTGGTCATAAGAGGTAGGTTTTAAGCAGTGTCTTAAAGGAGGAGAGCGAGGCGGAGAGGTTTAGTGGGGGGGTGAAATTCCAGAGCTTTGGACCTGGACAGCTGAAGGCACGGGCGCCAAAGGAGAGGCAAAGGAAGGCGGGCGTGTGCCCGCACCGGGGATTATCAGTGACTATTGTTGTATAGGCAAACAGGACAGCCATTTTGAGCCAGTAATTTGCCACAACCAGCAGTGAGACAAGTGACCCGTTAAGCCGGGTGTTTTTGATGGTTGAGGGAGGAATGTTGGCCAGAACATTGGGACAACTTCTCGCTCCTCTTCCAATGTTAATGTCCACTTGGACCACCAGATCAGCAAACATCTCAAATCAGGACTGAAAAACAATACAGGGCTCCGACCGTGTTGCTCACTTGCCTTGAGCAACTAGATTTGTTAGCAGTCAAAGGGGACTGGCTGCATCTTTCACAATGTGTTTGCAAATGGCAGTCAACAGATAGACAGGTCATTATGGGGAAGGTTAAAGTATTGCAATAGCCTTGGAGTGATGTGCTGTCATTATTCAGACTATGCAAAACTCTGCTGTCCGTATCCTAACTCACAGCAAGTCCTGTTCACCTGTTACCCCTGTACGTTGGCTCCCGGCTCCCGGTCTCGATTTTAACATTTTCTTCCTTGCGTTCAAATCCCTCCATGGTATCGCCACTCCCTCTTTCTGTAACCTCCTCCAGCCCTACAATCCCCCACGATCTCTGCGCTTCTCCAATTCTGGCCTCTTGCGTGTCGCTGATTTTCATCGCTCCACCACTGGCGGCCGTGCCTTCAGCTGCCGAGGCCCCAAGCTCTGGAATTCCCTCCCTAAACCTCTCCGCCTCTCTCTCCTCCTTTAAGGCGCTCCTTAAAACCTACACCTGACCTTATTTCTCTTTATGTGGCTCGGTGTCAACTTTTGCCTGATAATACTCCTGTGAAGCAAACTGGGACGTTTTACTGCGTTAAAGGCGCTATATAAATGCAAGTTGTTGTTCTGGTGGTGTGCTGTCCAGTGCTCAATCACTGGTATGTTTAAAAAATAACGCTGTTATTAGAGTACAACAGATTTTAGATCATAAATAGGATTTGCTGTGTGCAAATTAGCTGCTGCGTTTTCTACATTACACCAGCGACTTCACTTCATAAGAACATAATAAGAATATAAGAAACAGGAGCAGGAATAGGCCGCTTGGCCCCTCGAGGCTGCTCCGCCATTCAATAAGATCATGGCTGATCTTGGGCTCAAAGCCACTTCCCCGCCCGCTCCCCATAACCCTTCACTCCCTTATCTTGCAAAAATCTGTCTATCTCCACCTTAAATGTATTTAATGACCCAGCCTCCACGGCTCCCTGGGGCAGAGAATTCCACAGATTTATGACCCTGTGAGAGAAGAAATTCTTCCTCATCTCAGTTCTAAAAGGGCGACCCTTTATTCTGAAACTATGCCCCCGAGTTCTAGATTTCCCCACGAGGGGAAACATCCTCTCTGCATCTACCCTGTCGAGCCCCCTCAGTATCTTATATGTTTCAATAAGATCACCTCTCATTCTTCTAAATTCCAATGAGTATAGGCCCAGCCTGCTCAACCTTTCTTCATAAGTCAACCCCTCATCTCAGGAATGAACCGAGTGAATCATCTCTGAACTGCCTCCAATGCAAGTATATCCTTCAAAAGTACTTCACCAGCTGTAAAGAGCTTTGGGACATCCTAAGGTCGTGATAGGTGCTATATAAATGCAAGTCCTTTCTTTCTTTCTCTCCGTTAAGACCAAGGGAGTGCTATTAAAAGGCAAGGTTAGCCCAGCTTCCATGAAGCCTATGACACCCGAGCTACTGAACAGAGTGCTTTTTTACCCTCTTCTGTGTGGGAGGGGCCTGGTCTCCCTTGGCAACTGGCTACAGCGGCGTGATTGGAATCAGTGGTGTGAGGAATCGGAGGCACCGACCCTGGAGCAAGGGACTGGTCGGGATTATGGGCCTCAACAAAAAGTTAGCGAGCAACACTGGAGGTTATAGATTCAAAATCAGTGGCAAAAGACTTAGGGGGAAAAATTCAGTTGCTTGCGCCTCCCGTTAGCGCCTTAAGAGGGCACTAATGGGGCGCAAAGCAACTAGCGCCCGGGCGCAGCGATGTTTGCGCCACTCGCTAAATTAACTAGACATTTTGCGGCGGCGCTAAACACTACCACCACGATCTCCTGCGCCGGCAGATTGTGACATCAGTCGAGTGCGCAATGCTCTGGTAGCGCCCCGGACCGGATATGGAGTGGCGCCCCCTGCCTTACCGCCTGCAAATAGCAACGACAGGTTGAGGGGAGCGTTTTGCAGTCAGAAAGGGACTGGGGGAGCGCTATTTAAAGGCGACCGCTTCCTGCCTTTTTTTGTTGGTGACATTTGTGCACCACGCATTCTGAGTGAGAGAGAGAGAGACTTCTGGAGAGATTCAATGCTGTGTGAAGGAGTTTTGAGTACTGAGCAGCACTTTGCAGGTTTATTTTGATTTGCCCTTCCTTGCTTCGCCATCACTCTGAGGTAGCGCCTCGCTCCTTGGCCTTTGCGCCTTAAGACAGGTGTGAAGCGCCTGATTTAGCGCTCCAATCACCTCCAGGGGCGATAAAAGCCAAGTTTGCCGTCGGAGGCAATAATTAGCGCCAGGCGCTAAACTTTGCGCACGGCCGATAACGGCGCCCCAAACGGGGCGACACTGAATTTTTCCCCCTTAGAGCGGAGTTGAGGAGAATTCTTTTCACTCAGAGAGTTGTTGGGATCTGGAACGCTTGACCTGAAAAGGTGAAGGAAGCTGATTCCATCAATAATTTTTAAAAGGGAGTTGGACGGGTTCTGGAGGATGAGGAACTCACAGGGTTACGGACAAAAAGCAGGGGATGTGGGACTGAGCACGACTGATCTTTCAAAGAACCGGCACAGGCACAACGGGCCGAATGGCCTCCTTCTGTGCTGTAAGTTTCTGTCATTCTATGAACACCAGCGTATGGCAAGGGCACAGGGAGATCAAGTTAGAGAAATAAAACACCTCATTTGAAGCAAGCCGATAATTCCATTCTTCATGGCTTAACATGGTCAACGGTGGTCAGACTCCATGCACCCAGGCATCAAACAATAGCCACAACAAACTGGAATGGTTGCCAATATCAACAACCACAAAAAAAAGCAGAATCCAATCTATTTGGCCAATTTGCTTTCCTTTCTCACATGTACCTTAGTGAGAAAGAGTCGAATCGGATACGACCTTACAGCGATCAGACGTTGATTGAGACACATGACATTACAGAAGCCAGCAGCTGCTTATTTTACCCATCGCAGGGACCTGTGCCAATCTGGCACCGGTTGCAAGAAATACAAACCAGCACTTAAATCCCAAAGCCTCGACGCTGGTAAGCTGAAGCTCTTTTACAGCTATTATATCATAATCAGTACATTAGACCCGACATTCAGGCCACGGCTTCCTAAATACAGCCGGGCAATGAGGTTTGAAAGTTGACTGTTGTCTAGCTGAGAAATAAGAAAGAAAGATTTGCATTTATACAGCACCTTTCACAACCTCAGGATGTCCCAAAGTGCTTTACAGCCAATGAAGTAGTTTTGAAGTATAGTCACTGTTGTAATGTAGGAAACACGGCAGTCAATTTGCGCACAGCAAGCTCCCACAAACAACCATGTGATAATTACAGTGATGTTGATTGAGGGATAAATATTGGCCCAGGACACCGGGGACAACTCCCCTGCTCTTCTTTGAAATAGTGCCAGGGGATCTTATACGCCCACCTGAGCAAGCAGACGGGGCCTCGGTTTAACGCCTCATCTGAAAGACGGCACCTCCGACAGTGTAGCTCCCTCAGTACTGCACTGGAGTATCAGCCTAGATTTTTGTGCTCAAGTCTCTGGAGTGGGACTCTGAACCCACAACCTTCTGACTCAGAGACAAGAGTGCTACCCACTGACCCACAGCTGATACCTATTGCTGAAGTGGGACAATGATTCAAAGTACTTAATTATATCCAATTATTATCTGAGCTTCTTTTCAGATATTTCAAGCTTCAGACTAACCAACGACTGTAAACCAAATAGGTTGACTGCAACTTGGTTTTCCAACAGTTTTGACAGCTGTTTTTCATAGCGTTGATCGGGCTTGTTGAAATGACCGCTGGCCTAGCTCAGTGTGGGTCACTACCTCAGATTAAATACTGAACACTGTCAAAAAACAAAACAAAATGGGTGCAGCTGTCTCTTGGGGAAATGTAGGGAGTCCTACAGAGAGAAATAAGCGTAACAGAAGGGAAGAAGAAGAAAGGTTATACCAGCCTTGTGTACAGCAGAGGGAGCACCTCAAGATATAGTGCTGCCATCATGCACAGTTAGCACATTGGTAATGGATTTACTATAAAAATAATCTCACTTAAGCCAATAGGCTTTAACGTGTGAGCCCTTTTATCTTTTCCCTATAAAATCTGGTGAGTGGGTCAATAGGCAGGGGTCACAGATTTAAAATTATTGGCAAAAGACCTAGAGGGGATGAGGAGAATTTTTTTCACTTAGAATTGTTGGGATCTGGAACGTTCTACCTGAAAAGGTGGTGGAAGCTGCTCCACAAGTAATATTAAAAGAGAGTTGGACGGGTTCTGGAGGATGAGCAACTGCCAGGGTTACGGACAAAAAGCGGGGAGTGTGGGACTGAGCCGGCACGGGCACGACGGGCCGAATGGCCTCCTTCTGTGCTGTAAGTTTCCATGGTCGCGGATTACTCCCACCACGCCCATCAATCCATTACTTCACTCCAGTGCTTTGAAGTTAAAAATGCTCTCTCAAGAGCCACCCAAAGGTTCTGACGAAAGCTCATCCACCTGAAACGTTAACTCGGTTTTTCTCTCTCCACAGATGCTGCCAGGCCGGCTGAGCATTTTCCAGCATTTCCTGTTTTTTATTTCAGATTTCCAGCATCCGCGTTATTTTGCTTTGGTACGATTATTTTTTGGGGGGGAAGGACTGGATTGATAATCACACGGCTGGGTTCAAGCTCCTTTTCATTTGTTCTTGGGATGTGGGCGACACTGGCAAGGCTGCCGTTCATTGCACGTGCCTCGCTGGCTGGAGGTGGTGTGGTGCCGCTGGGCCGGGGCTACTGTTGGTACAAAGCTTGAGTGGGCTTGCAAGGCCACTTCAGAAAGGGCATCAAGAGTCAACCACCTAAAGTGAACTAGAATCACGTGTAGGCCAGACTGGTTAGGGGTGGTAGGTCCCCTTCCCCAAAAGGATATTAGTGACAACAACAACTTGCATTTATATAGCACCTTTTTATGTAGTAAAACATTCCAAGTTGCTTTGCGCGAGCGTCATCGAACAAAATTTGACACCGAGCCACACACGAGATATTCGGTCAGGTGGACCAAAGCTTGGACAAAGAGGTCGGTTTTAAAAGCGTCTTAAAGGAGGGAGAGAGAGGCGGAGATGTTTAGGGAGGGAATTCCAGAGTTTAGGGCCCAGGCAACTGAAGGCACTAACGCCAATGGTGGTGCGAAGGAAATCGGGGGATGCTCAAGAGGCCAGAATTGGAGAAGCGCAGAGATCTGGTAGGGTTGTCGGGCTGGAGGAGGTTAGAAAGATAGGGAGGAATTTGAAAACAAGGATGAAAGTTTTAAATTTGAGGTGTTGCCTGGACAGGGAGACAATGCAGGTCAGTGAGATGAAGAAGTCAGGTTTTTAAAAAAAGATAATCCCGCAGATTTTCATGGTCAATTTTTTTTTAGGATGCATTTAATTCAACTTCTTGAGTATTGTGTGCAGTTTTGGTCGCCTTATCTGAGGAAGGATGTTCTTGCCATGGAGGGAGTGCAGCGAAGATTCACCAGACTGATACCTGGGATGGCAGGAATGACGTATGAGGAGAGATTGGGTCGATTGGGTTTATACTCGCTGGAGTTTAGAAGAATGAGAGGGGATCTCATTGAAACTTATAAAATTCTAACAGGGCTAGACAGACTAGATGCAGGAAGGATGTTCCCGATGGTGGGGGAGTCCAGAACCAGGGGTCACAGTCTAAGGATAAGGGGTAAGCCATTTAGGACAGAGATGAGGAGGAATTTCTTCACCCAGAGAGTGGTGAACCTGTGGAATTCTCTACCACAGAAGGCAGTAGAGGCCAATTCATTAAATATATTCAAGAAGGAGTTAGATATATTTCTTAAGGCTAAAGGGATCAAAGGATATGGGGAGAAAGCAGGGACAGGGTACTGAATTTGGATGATCAGCCATGATCTCATTGAATGGCGGAGCGGGCTCGAGGGGCCGAATGGCCTACTCCTGCTCCTATCTTCTATGTTTCTATGTTTCACGACTTGGTGGCATTTAAGCTCTGGGCTGCTAGTCCAGTACCATAAGCAGCACGCTGCAAAGCGGGTAAAGTCTGAAAAGCTTACGCAGTCACTGTTTTTAAGCTTTACTTAATTCCTGGGGTGGGGGGAGGGAAGGGGGAAGAGCAGTGCAGTTGCACTAAAATCTTGAACACCCACCATTACACTTCCCTGAAATCCGAGTGACACGGAGAAGGATTGACCTGTGTCAGGGACAAATTGGGATTCCACACCAAGTTCCTGTTGTGGGGAGTTGCCAGAAGTGTTCTAATATCAGCTTAACTTTTATGCGGATTTAACAATGTATAGTGTTACTTTTGGGTTGAGCACTTATAGAAGCCCTAAGGAGCGTGGACTATATCACATTAAATTGCCAGTTATAATAGCTACTTGGCACAGACTCAGAAACCTGTACCTGATCTAATAAATATGCTGTGGTCAGATGACTTTTTGCAAAGGTTTTAGTGATGATGTTCTGGATTCCAGTCAAGTTTTTATACTGGGCTAAACTCTTTGAGAAAGTTCCAATTGGCCACAATTCTCATAACACAAGGCTTCGAGGCTTCAGCCCCTCAGCCTTCAAGGAAGCATTCAATTTTGAACAGTTTAAAAAAAAGTAGAAAATGACTGCAACAGATATAACTGAACATGTTGATCTGACAGTTTTCAGGCTTCTCCTGATTAAGGGCAGCCTAGATTTTAGGTCTCACTGTTGAAAATGTCCCATACGATGAGGGAAATTTAGATTTAAAAAAAAATTAAATGCCAACAAAATGCCAAGTTTGAGGCTCAACAACAATAACTGGTATTTATGTAGCACCTTCAACATAGTAAAACGTCCCAAGGCGCTTCACAGGAGCGATTATCAAACAAAACTTGACACCGAGCCACATAAGGAGATATTAGGACAGGTGACCAAAAGCTAAGTCAAAGAGGTGGGTTTTAAAGGAGGAGAGAGGTGAAGAGGTGGAGAGGTTTAGTGAGGGAATTCCAGAGATTAGAGCCCCAGGCAGCTGAAGGCACGGCCGCCAATGGTGGACTGATGAAAATCGGGGATGTGCAAGAGGCCAGAATTGGAGGAGCGCAGAGATCTCGGAGGGTGGTAGGACTGGAGAAGGTATACAGTTTTTTTTTTAAAGTGGAAATAAAAAGCTGGTACCAGTAAGTGACTGTGAAGCTGTCGGATTGTCGTAAAAGCCTAACTGGTTCACTAGTGTCCTTTGGGGAAGGGAATCTGCTGTCCTCACCTGGTCGGGCCACACGTGACTCCAATCCCACACCAATGTGGTTGACTCTTAAACTGCCCTCTAAAGTGGCCTAGCAAGTCACTCAGTTGAATCCATGGTAACTAGGGATGGGCAATAAATGCCAGCCTTGCTCGTGAAGTTCACAGTCCGAGAATTAATTTAAGAACTTGGCAACTACTTCAGGACTTTAGATTTTCACGCTCCAAACTTCATATCATGGCATGCCGAGTAGGCATTGCGTTGCCTTGAAGAAGGATGAATTCTTCCAAGACTTATATCATGGCCTCAGGTGCCTAGGAATTGGATGCACAGACCTTCTTAGTCGACCAGACACTTGGCCACTCACCGTCACCGGACTGACTGCTAACGATCTCTCTCACACACACCATCCTGACACATACACTGGAAGAGTAGAATTTTGGCCCATGTGTTCCTCTTGTTCCCTCCCACAACTCGAACACAAGGCATTTACATGTGCACCAATAGTTCACAAGTTGCAGAGCTTGCCTTATTACCAGCTGTGGCGAGTTGGCCTCTGAGGAGGAAATCACCCAGTTAGTGAACTTCCCAAAAGAGACAAAGCACTCCAAAAGAAACTCTGTTGACAGAACACTGAGTAATGAAGGCAACTTGCCTGATGGATGCAGTTGCAACAACATTAAAGAAGCTCGACACCATCCAGGACAAAGCAGCCCGCTTGATTGGCACCCCGTCCACCACCTTAAACATTCACTCCCTCCACCACCGGCGTACCGTGGCTGCAGTGTGTACCATCAGCAAGATGCACTGCAGCAACTCGCCAAAGCTTCTTCAGCAGCACTTCCCAAACCCGCGACCTCTACCACCTAGAAGGACAAGGGCAGCAGATGCATGGGAACACCACCAGCTCCAAGTTCCACACCAGCCTGATTTGAAAATCTATCGCCGTTCCTTCATCGTCGCTGGGTCAAAATCCTGGAACTCCCTCCCTAACCACACTGTGGGAGTACCTTCATCACACGGACTGCAGTGGTTCAAGAAGGCGGCTCACCACCACCTTCTCAAGGGGCAATTAGGGATGGGCAATAAATGCTGGCCTTGCCAGCGACGCCCACATCCCGAAAATTAATACTTTTTAAAACTGTGGCTTAGAATCTGGCAACAAAGATCCACTTGCTCTTTCACTCATTTCCACGGCACCGTCAGTCATGGATGGTGGGCCTCAAATACAACTGAAACTGCGCCTCCAAGACAAACGCATTTAAAACTGGGCAAGATTCCAGCAAGGTGACATCCCCCCTCGGGTTGCTAGGGAGGAAGGAGAGGATGGATGGAGAAATCTGGATCCAAGCAGCACCCGTCAGAAAGCCAGCCATGTTCATTAAAATTGGAATATTACAAATAGCCTCCCATCTAGAGTGTGACAGAAACCCAGCCAACTGCCCTTATGAAAACTGTGATCAAATATAATGAAGGATGTTTAATAATAAAAATACATCGCCGGTATCGGGGGGTCGGAATTCCAGACTACAGACAAGCAGGTGCAGAGAAAACAATGTTAAATACATCAGTGACACTTGACTGCAGTGACTGCACGGAATTGAAAACTGGGCCTTGGAAGGATAGTGTTGGGGTCGTAGCGCTACCTTATTGGAAGTCCGGGTTTGTACTTTATGTGTACCTAAAACCACATGGGGTACAACCTCTTTGGACCACTTGGATCTTGAGGCAGGAGTAGCACAATGATAAAGAGGACTAATTGAAAGGCATTCTGCGTAACAGCCACCTTCTTAAAGACTTGCATTCATATAGCTTCTTTCACAACCTCAGGACGTCCCAAAGCGCTTTACAGCCCATGCAGTACTTTTGAAGTGTAGTCGCTGTTGTAATGTAGGGAAACGCAGCAGCCAATTTGCACACAGCAAGATCCCACAAAAGGCAATGTGATCATTTGTTTTAGCGATGTTGGTTGAGGGATAGATATTGGCCAGGACACCGGGGATAACTCCCCCTGCTCTTCTTCGAAATAGTGCCGCGGGATCTTTTACGTCCACCCGAGAGGACAGACGGGGCCTCGCTTTAACGTCTCATCCAAAAAACGGCACCTCCGACAGTGCCGCACTCCCTCGGTACTGCACTGAAGGTTGTGTGCTCATGTCTTTGGAGTGGGACGTAAACCCACAACCTTCTGACTCAGAGGCGAGAGTGCTACCCGCCTATGATAAGAGTTATGATGCCAATTCAACTGCTGTACATGTGCTGAGATGGTCCAGCATAGACCCACAGACCCACTTTTGCCTTGAAGTCAGATGTGCATTCTCTATCTACTCACCCCTGCGAGTCTCTCCCCTCCCCTGGCTGGACTGCCAAGTTCCCATTACGTTCCCGTCTGTGCTACTTACATAGAAACATAAAAGATAGCAGGAGTAGGCCATTCGGCCCCTCGAGCCTGCTCCGCCATTCAATGAGATCATGGCTGATCATCCAAACTCAGTATCCTCTCCCTGCCTTCTCCCCATATCCCTTGATCCCTTTAGCCTTAAGAAATATATCGAACTCCTCTTGAATATATTTAATGAATTGGCCTCAACTGTCTTCTGTGGTAGAGAATTCCACAGGTTCACCACTCTCTGGGTGAAGAAATTCCTCCTCATCTCTGTCCTAAATGGCTTACCCCTTATCCTTAGACTGTGACCCCTGGTCCTAGACTCCCCCACCATCAGGAACATCCTTCCTGCATCTAGTCTGTCTGGTCCTGTCAGAATTTTATAAGTTTCAATGAGATCCCCTCTCATTCTTCTAAACTCCAGCGAGTATAAGCCCAATCGACCCAATCTCTCCTCATACGTCATTCCTGCCATCCCATACTTTCCCCCACAGCCATTAACCCTTTATTTTGAAGACATAAATGACTGTGCTAAAATAACACAGACAAGAATGTAACAGGAACCTGTTAACTGCTGCATCAAAAACAGCATCCAGAGATACCTAAACCTGTCTCCTGCTTGGCTTGATGAAACATACGATATTGACGGGCGAGAAAAGACTAGCCGGTCCACCAAGCCTACCCCAGACACCATGATGTCTGGAGCATCGTGACTAGACACACTTTTCCCCCCCAACCCACCCTCCCCGCAACCATTCTAATCTCCAGGGAGAGGTAAAAAAAGAGAGAAAAAACCCAGGGCCAATAAGGGAAAAAATACTCAGGTGGTCGAAACCAGTCCAGGAGATCACATGGACCAATCTTGAAACAAGACAAACATACCAGTTGCTCTGGTTTCCTTCCTACTCTGGGCTCCACTGCAGATGCACAGGCACCTGTGAGTGATGCAGAAAATGTGCCCAGGCTGATGCACAGTATCGCTCTGGGTTTCAGAGGGAACTTTTCTGTGCAATCTGTACGCCAGACTCTCAGGCGGAGGTAAAAGATCCCCTGGCACTATTCGAAGAGGAGCAGGGGAGCTCTCCCCGGTGCACTGGACAATTTATCCCTCAACCAACACTTAAAACTGACCTAGCCATTTATTTTATTGCTGTTTGTGAGAGCTTGCAGCCGTGCTTCCTACATTACAACACTGACTACACTACAAAATTTGGCTGTAAAGCGCTTTGGGAGGTCCCGAGGTCATGAAAGGTGCTCTAGAGTTTCTTTTAAACCTATCTAAACTGAGTTAGCATTGTTAATGCAACTCATGCCAATCCCCTGCATGGTCCAGTGTCGCATAGGAACTAGAGGAGGCCATTCAGCCCCGCGAGCCTATATCCGCCATTCAATTAGATCATGGCTAATCTGTACTTTAACTCCATCTACCCACCTTGGTTCCGTAACCCTTAATACCTTTACCCAACAAAAATCTATCAATCTCAGTTTTGAAATTTTCAATTGTCCCCCAGCCTCAACAGCTTTTTGGGGGAGAGAGTTCCAGATTTCCACTCCCCTTTGTGTGAAACATAGAAACATAGAAGATAGGAGCAGGAGTAGGCCATTCGGCCCCTCGAGCCTGCTCCGCCATTCAATGCGATCATGGCTGATCATCCAAATTCAGTACCCAGTCCCTGCTTTCTCCCCATACCCCTTGATCCCTTTAGCCTTAAGAAATATATCTAACTCCTTCTTGAATATATTTAATGAATTGGCCTCTACTGCCTTCTGTGGTAGAGAATTCCACAGGTTCACCACTCTCTGGGTGAAGAAATTCCTCCTCATTTCTGTCCTAAATGGCTTACCCCTTATCCTTAGACTGTGACCCCTGGGGTTCTGGACTCCCCGACCATCGGGAACAGCCTTCCTGCATCTAGTCTGTCTAGTCCTGTCAGAATTTTATAAGTTTCAATGAGAGCCCCTCTCATTCTTCTAAACTCCAGCGAGTACAAGCCCAATCGACCCAATCTCTCCTCATATGTCATTCCTGCCATCCCAGGTATCAGCCTGGTGAATCTTCGCTGCACTCCTTCCATGGCAAGAACATCCTTCCTCAGATAAGGAAGAAACGCTTTCTGACATCACCCCTGAACGGCCTGGCTCGAATTTTAAGGTTATGCCCCCTTGTTCTGGAATCCCCCCAGCAGAGGAAATAGTTTCTCTCTTTAATCATCTTAAGCACTTCAATTAGATCACCCTTCAATCTTCTATACTCGAAGGAACACGGGCCTTGTCCATGCAACCTGACCTCGGAATTTAACCCTTTTAGCCCCGGTATCATTCTGGAGAATCTGCATCCCCCCACCCCCCGCCAGGCCAGTACATCCTTCCTGAGGTGCGGTGCCCTGAACTGAACCCAGTGCTCTAAATGGGGTCTGACCAGAGCTTTATATAACTGTAACATAACTTCCAACCCCTTTGTACTCCAGCCCCTTGTGCTAAAGGCCAACATTCCAGTGTCTTTTTTTAATTACTTTTTGTTCCTGTCTCTAGAATCACCCTTGCTCTGCAACACGTCTGCACTGAGCAGAAGACTAGAGTTCAAAACTCCATTATGGAAGGGCCAAGGTCCACAATAGGGAATACTACGAAGAATGAATAGTGGGACAGAAGTCAAGAAGAGTGAGGTGAGGCAAGCTTGGGTTTATAAAAGACTGTAGGTTGTCGAAGGGAAGGCTGAGTGAGCTGAGCAGTAACGCAGTTTTTGAGATCCGGGGAAGAGAGCTAGAGCAGGGACAGTGAGGTACATCTTGTGGGAATGCAGGGATGGGGGCGGGGGAGCATGTGCAATGGGCTGCTGGACGTTAGGGGGGAAAAATTCGGTATCGCCCCATTCCCTGTCAGCAATGTATCAGTATTAGGCAATCCAATTTCACGTTCAGATTTCCACCATTCACAATTTTTTTTTATAAAATCAAACATGAGTGTTTTGATTTCGCTGAACATAAATTAATCATTAACAATGCTTGAGCAATTTGAACTGACTGTCAATATTTTCACAGCCCTACAAAGAATATTTGGAGGGTTAAAGCTCTGTGTTCACTATCTTAGGTACGCACGCATCGATCAAGTACATTTGTTTTGGGTGGGCGGGGAGAAGTATTATCCTGGAAGGTAGAGAGAGTGAACACACAAGGCTACTTTTGTCTGCTTGCAAACAAATTGGGCAATTATGGATGGTCCCTTACACATATAGCTATTTGTAGTATTAAAGAACAGGGGGGGGAAATTCAGTATCGCCCCATTTGGGGCGCCGTTATCAGCCTTGCGCAAAGTTTAGCGCCTGGTGCTAATTATCGCCTCCGACAGCAAACTTGGCTTTTATCGCAATAGCAAAATACTGCAGATGTTGGAAATCCGAAATAACAACAGAAAATGCTGGAAAAACTCAGCAGGTCAGGCAACATCTGTGGAGAGAAATTTGAGTTGACGTTTCGGGTCGAACCCTTCTTCAAAACTGGAAAGAAAATGAAATAGATCGAAGGCAGGGCTGCGATCGGACAAAAGAAGTGAAAGAGACAAAAGTGGTCGAAGAGACAATAAAAGGTATTCGAAGCCAGACGAGATGGTAATAGGCTGAGATTAGGTGTGAAGTGTCCTGGCAGGGCAAGAGATAGCTGCCAGGTGGGAGAGAGAAACAAAGGGAAAGGGGGGGGGGGGCGGGCAGAAAGGAGTGGAAAAATTACAAGTAAAAAGTAATAGGGGCTGAGGTTATGATCTGAAATTGTTGAACTCGATATTGAGTCCGGAAGGCTGCAAAGTGCCTAATCGGAAGATGAGGGGCTGTTCCTCGAGTTTACGTTGAGCTTCCGTGGAACAATACAAGAGGCCAAGGACGGTGAGGTCCTGGAGGTGATTGGAGCGCTAAATCAGGCGCTTCACACCTGTCTTAAGGCGCAAAGGCCGAGGAGCGAGGCGCTACCTCAGAGCGCTGGCGAAGCAAGGAAGGGCAAATCAAAACAAACCTGCAAAGTGCTGCTCAGTACTCAAAACTCCTTCACACAGCGTTGAATCTCTCCAGAAGTCTCTCTCTCTCTCTCAGAATGCGTGGTGCAAAAATGTCACCGACAAAAAAAGGCAGGAAGCGGTCGCCTTTAAATAGCGCTCCCCCAGTCCCTTTCTGACAGCAAAACGCTCCCCTCAACCTGTCGTTGCTAGCGGCAGGCGGTAAGGCAGGGGGCGCCACTCAATATCCGGTCCGGGGCGCCACCGGCGCGTTGCGCACTCGACTGACGTCACGATCTGCCGATGCAGGAGATCGTGGCGGTAGTGTTTAGCGCCGCCGCAAAATGTCTAGTTAATTTCGCGAGCGGCGCAAATGTCGCCGCGCCCGGGCGCTAGTTGCTTTGCGCCCCATTAGCGCCCTCTTAAGGCGCTAACAGGAGGCGCAAACAACTGAATTTGTCCCTCTAGGACTCTTACTGGATATGCATGTGCAATCAAAGTTCCCAGGGGTAGGACAATGAAAGGTCTCTGGGATCAACCCCATTAGATGGACAGCATCCCACCTCAAACCAGCCCTAGTGGAATGACAATGAAAGGGAACTGATTCCACCTGTTGCGACGTCCATACCTCGGAGAACACCAGCCTCTTGGCCGAGAGGGAGTACAATGAGGAGGCTACTTTAGTTGGGAGGGGGGAAAAAGTTAAAAAGGAAAACCTTTTTTGATCGAATACTCGACAGAATACTCCTCCAGCACTAATCGAAGTGCGTTAAACCACAGCGTAATCTACAGATAGAGAATATGACATACAGTGTAGTCTTTGTGTAACTTATACAGGGAGCTATAGGTTTCAACTTGTCCATCACTTCAAACTACAAAGTGACATTCATGCTGCTCAAAATCAGAAATTTGCTCGGGGTGTTGGCGGTGGTGGAGGGAGGGGGTGCCCCCACAGCGAATGGATTTGTTCAGGCCTGAAAAAAATTGAAGCCAAGGAACTCTTCGACATCCCTGCGGAATTCTACAGGAGCGTTTCCGCTCATCCTTCCGTGAAATATTATTCACTCGTGGGCTGTACGTCGGCAAGCCAATCCGACCCACAGCAGACTGACTGTAATTACAGTGAACAATTATCTGCAGGTCACGGGCGACAGAGTACCAAGATTAGATTTCAGGTGCATGCTGGAGTCATTGGTTCAATACGGTGGGACGATGAGAAGAAAAGGTTTAACCATAAACACCAGGAAACATCGGGACAGGAGTGAGGCCATTCGGCCCCTCGAGCCTGTTCCACCATTCAATTAGATCTTGGCTGTGCCAAGGGCTGTACCTCAACTCCTGTCATCCGCCTTTGCACCAGATCCCGTGATACAGGAATCTGTTCATCTCAGTCTTGAAGATTTTAATTGTCCCAGCATCCACAGTCTTTTGGGAGAGAGTTCCAGATTTCCACTAACCTTTGGTGGAGATAGACAGATTTTTTGAAAGGTAAGAGAGTTGAGGGTTATGGGGAGCGGGCAGGGAAGTGGAGTTGAGGCCAAGATCAGATCAGCCATGATCTCATTGAATGGCGGAGCAGGCTCGAGGGGCCGAATGGCCGACTCCTGCTCCTATTTCTTACGTTCTTATAAAGAATGCTTCCTGATTTCACTCATAAATGATCTAGCTCTAATTTTAAGATTATGTCTCCGTGTTCTGGATTCCCCCACCAGTGGAAATAGTTTCTCTTTAGCTAACTTATTTAATCCTTTAATCATCTTAAACACCTCAATTAGATCACCCCTTAATCTTCTATACTCAAGGAAATACAAGCCCAGACTATGCAACCTGCCCTCGGAATTTAACCCTTTTAGCCCCGGTATCTTAATATTCTATATTAAAAAGTTTAATGCCTCCCCCTTCTGCTGCCATAGCAACATTGGACACCAGGGTTAAACCTAGCAACCAGCGATGTTTGGGCGCCAATGATGTAGAACCCTCATTTGCATAATACTGCTGGTGGGAAAATGCAATGGAGTGGATATGGCGGAGCACATTTCCGTCCAATTATCCACCCCAGCTTCAGCTAGAATTTGGCAGAGAGCACGTGGAATGCCGTGGTTTAAGTGTCTAGGCTCCCACGTACAGAAGTTGCACTTGGCGGCACCGGTGATGCCCCTTGTAGTCAAATAGCCGGCTGACCCACCGCATCTTGGCTCACACCCAAAGAACGGCCACTTGGGCAACCTATTGGAGGGCACCCTCGACTTGTCCTAGCAAGATGGCAATGCCTTCTAGGGGCGGGGGGGGGGGGGGGCGGGGTTGGGGAAGGACGGGAGACAATTAGTAGCCATGGGGGAGTTGGGGGAAAAGAGAGGATTTTATACACATACAGGGATCCCTCCCCAACCGCGGGTTAGCCACACGCGGATTTCACGTATCCGCGGTTTCCACTCTATGACAATTTTTGTCAACCGCGGCCGTGAAATTCGCGTATCCGCGGTTTTTCCTTTAGGAATAAGGTAAAAAACTTGATTTTCATGCTATCTATATGCTTTTTTTTTTGTTTATAGTGAATTTGACAACCGGGGTTTTACTAACCGCGGGGGTCTTCAGGGACGTATCCCCCGTGGATGCCGAGGGATTCCTGTACATGGTTTGTACAATATCCAAGTCTCAAAAACTTTCATTTGTTTAACGAAAAACATTCCAACTCCTGAGGGAACTCTTCAATAAGAGACTGTGTAATTTGGAACAGAGTACTCTCAAATCCAGTGATTTCCAGCACTCCTCAAGCATGTGGAATCAAAGGTGAAAAATGAGTTTGTGACATAAGTATTCATTATCAGGGAAAAAGTAACTAATGAATTATGAAGGGAGGCCAGACACTCCTTCAGAGAGAAACAACAACAACTTGTATTTTTATATTTCTATTGTAAATTCCAGTGTTGACATTTATAATAGGAACTGCTTATGTCAACATGTCACACTGTAATAACGCCCGCCTACTAGTGGTGGACAGCAGTAATTACAGAGTGATATATTTACATGGAGCGTTTCCATTGTAACAACTTGTATTTATATAGCGCCTTTAACGTAGCAAAACGTCCCAAGGCGCTTCACAGGAGTATTACAAGACAAAAAATTTGACACCGAGCCACATAAGGAGAAATTAGGGCAGGTGACCAAAAGCTTGGTCAAAGAGGTAGGTTTGAAGGAGCGTCTTAAAGCAGGAGAGAGAGGTAGCGAGGCGGAGAGTTTTAGGCAGGGAATTCCAGAGCTTAGGGCCTAGGCAACAGAAGGCACGACCACCAATGGTTGAGCGATTATAATCAGGGATGCTCAAGAGGGCAGAATTAGAGGAGTGCAGACATCTCGGGGGGGCGGGGGGGGGCAGCAGTGGGGCTGAAAGAGATTACAGAGATAGGAAGGGGCGAGGCCATGGAGTGATTTGAAAACAAGGATGAGAATTTTGAAATCGAGGCATTGCTTAACCGGGAGCCAATTATCTTCTAAGTTTCTATCAAGGGGTATGGGGAGAAAGCAGGGACAGGGTACTGAATTTGGATGATCAGCCATGATCGCATTAAATGGCGGAGCAGGCTCGAGGGGCTGAATGGCCTACTCCTGCTCCTATCTTCTATGTTTCTATGTTTCAATGTAGGTCAACGAGCACAGGGATGATGGATGAATGGGACTTGGTGTGAGTTAGGACACGGGCAGCCGAGTTAGAGGGAAAGAGGGATATTAGATTTTGACAGCTCCCTCGATGACACAGTTGTTAAGTGGAGCATCGAGCGTATAACTCAACAACAACTTACATTTATATAGTGCCTTTAACGTAGTAAACCATCCCAAGGCGCTTCACAAAAGCGTTATTAATTAAAATTTGACACCGAGCTACAGAAGGCGATATCAGGATAGACGATCAAAAGCTTAGTCAATGAGATAGGCTTTAAGGAGCATCTTAAAGGAGGAGAGGTTTAAGGAGGGAATTCCAGAGCTTCGGGCCATGGTAGCTGAAGGCACGGCCGCCAATGGTGGAGCGATTAAAATCGGGGATGCCCAAGATTCCAGAATGGGAGGAGCGCAGAGATCTCGGCGGCCATACAGATTAGAGAGGTCCCAAGTTCCAGTCTGTTAACACTCACCGTCTAGGCTCACACATCAAGAATGGTCACCCGGCGAGGCACTGGAACTGCAGCCCAACATGAGTCAATGGTCCTTAATTTGTGGTCAGTGGGGAAGCAAAGGCTTTCGGCGCTGACCTCGAAGAAAGCTGCCCACAGATAGATCGCGATCTCTGTGGCGAGAACTTTACCTTTCTCGAGGTGTAATTGTTTGTAACGCTGTCACTAGGGGATTCCCAGCGGAGAGCTGCAGTGATGTCATCAAACTGTCTAAGCAGCCAATCACTTTGAAGAATTCTCACAGACAGCAAACCAGGAAATGAAAAGCACTGATTCTCTGCACTTTAAAAAAAAATGTTACAGAGAGCGAAATAAAGATTGGGACATACACGTGGGGTTAAGGTAGAAGCCGAAAAACTTTTTTAAAAACGGAAATTTTTATAATGGAGAAATTTGACACTCCACAAATATAAAGATTAGTTTTTGAGGGCCAGAACATTTGCTAAGCAGTCAATACACTGTTAAACCCCAGATACACCTTGAGGTAATAAAACTCACTACGCACTTGGTTTGAGTATAAAGCAAGGCTTTAATCAACTTGTTTCAGAACATGGAGGTCTAGTTGTACTTCACTAGTTCCTTGTCTTACAAAATGTCCCTGGAAAGCTGGGCTGACGCCCAAGTATTTATACTCCTTGGACGGCGCCACCAGCTGGCCATCCAGCATTATTTCACGAGTAGTTTCTTGATGAATGATGAGATTTATAACACACCTATTCCAACAAGGCTTAACAGTTAATGCGGTACTTAACAGCGATATGAGTTCTCAGCGCAGCTTGTGTCGGAGCAGTGAATAACTGACCGCAAAATCAGGATTTCCACGTTTAGATGTGCATGTGCTAAATCCTGAAATTATGGTCAGTTTCAGAGGGGTAATGATGGGCAACACTGACAGGGATGGGCAATAAATGCTGGCCTTGCCAGCGATGCCCACATCCCATAAACGAATTAAAAAAAAAAGTTTGCTGTCATTAACCACTGCAAAATCCAAGCCAATGTTTCCAGGGCAGGAGGAGAGGAGGAAACTGGAGAAAGGGGTGAATAAATGGGACAATTGCTCTCATGCACCTCCTAGTGGGCAGTCTCAGAACAGCATCTGTAGAGTGCTGGAAGAGTCACGCCCTCACGCTTGGCTACAATTGTGTGGAACTTAAGTGGGGAGAAAGGAGAAATTGACTTATACATTTCCCTTACAGAATAATGCTGCAATTCCACTGGCAGGGAGAGCGGGCAACAGCACATGACAAAGAACCTCTACTACGGTCAAATGTTGGGAGAAGGATTGGGAGAAGGAGAAGTGCAACGAGACCTGGGTATTCTTGTGCACCAGTCACTGAAGGTAAGCATGCAGGTGCAGCAAGCGGTTAAGAAGGCAAATGATATGTTGGCCTTCGTAGCGAGAGGGTTTGAGTACAGGAACAAGGATGTCTTGCTGCAGTTACACAGGGCCTTGGTGAGACTACACCTTGGGTATTGTGTGCAGTTTTGGTCGCCTTATCTGAGGAAGGATGTTCTTGCCATGGAGGGAGTTCAGCGAAGATTTACCAGGCTGATACCTGGGATGGCAGGAATGACGTATGAGGAGAGATTGGGTCGATTGGGCTTATACTCGCTGGAGTTTAGAAGAATGAGAGGGGATCTCATTGAAACTTATAAAATTCTGACAGGACTGGACAGACTAGATGCAGGAAGGATGTTCCCGATGGTCGGGGAGTCCAGAACCAGGGGTCACAGTCTAAGGATAAGGGGTAAGCTATTTAGGACAGAAATGAGGAGGAATTTCTTCACCCAGAGAGTGGTGAACCTGTGGAATTCTCTACCACAGAAGGCAGTAGAGGCCAATTCATTAAATATATTCAAGAAGGAGTTGGATATATTTCTTAAGGCTAAAGGGATCAAGGGATATGGGGAGAAAGCAGGGACAGGGTACTGAATTTGGATGATCAGCCATGATCTCATTGAATGGCGGAGCAGGCTCGAGGGGCCGAATGGCCTACTCCTGCTCCTATCTTCTATGTTTCTATGTTGTTGCACACAAGTATTTAATGGAATTCTGCCACCATGAATTCAGAGTAAAAGAGCCCTACAGAGTTGAGGGAGCAAAGAAAACCAACAAGGGTTCCTGCTCCCGATTGCGATTCACCAAATTCTGGTGGCAAGTGCCGTTGGCCTCGTCTGTGATGCTCACCCCTCTCCCGGTGAATAACCTGTTGACACTCACCGTGAAGGCTCGCTCTTCAAGAATAGCCAATTGGGTGAGAAATTTGATGCCTATGGACCTAAAGCCTAGAATGAGATACTTCCTTCAGCAGAGGACGATACCAAATTTCAAGGTTGGACCAATGGGTCTGGCTCCAGCCTGTCAAACATCTAGAGCGGGAAGTTGCAGTCAAGAAACACGGTACCAGAAACAAACTACTCAATGTAAAACCATTCGCTCACCTTATTAAAATATTTTTCCACTGCAGTTTTTGTTTTTTTCTCTCTCTCCCTCCGTTTGTCTCTCCCCATTCCCCATGCTACATAACATTCCCTGATCAAAGGAAGAGATAGACAACCCAGCTCTGAGGTTTCTGCTAATGCCATGAAGAACCAGCCACTTTCAGAGGTACAAAAAAAGAGAATAAAAAGAACTTGTCTTTATACAGCGCCTTTCATGACCTCAGGATGTCTCAAAGCGCTTTACAGCCAATGAAGTACTTTTGAAGTGTTGTACCGTAGGAAAACGTAGCAGCCAATTTGCGCACAGCAAGCTCCCACAAACAGCAATGTGGCAATGACCAGATAATCTGTTTTTTAGTCATGTTGATTGAGGGATAAGTATTGGCCCCAGGAAGAACTCTTCTGTACTTCATCAGAATAGTGCGTTGGGATCTTTTATGTGCACCCAAGAGAGAAGACGGGGCCTCGGTTTACTGTCTCATCCGAAAGGGAGCAACTCCGACAATGCAGTGCTCCCTCAGCACTGCACTGGGCGTGGCGACCAGGACCATGGTGCGCAAGTCTCTGGAGTGGGGCTCGAACCCACACAACCTACTGCCCCCCAAGGCGGGAGTGCTACCCACTGAGCCACAGCTGGCACTACAGTTGTTGATCCCTGCCTTGGACCAGGGGCAGGGATATTTGATGGGGTGGGGGCGACGGTTGTGTCCATGTCCTCTCTCAGGGAAGCCTTTCATTACTGACAGACTGTGTTTACCTCAGCTACAACACCTTGCATTTATATAGCGCCTTCAACGTAGTAAAACATCCCAAGGCACTTCACAGGAGCGTTATCAGACATAATGTGAAGCAGTTAAGTAATAATGAGGGAGGGATTGAAGCCTGAACGCCGCAATCAATATACATACAGATAAGGAAGGCCAGTCCCGGCTCATCCATCCAGAAAGTCCCACAGTCTTCCCATCATGTCATCCAGTTGTTTCTCATCCAAATGATTCCAGGGTTTTTGCCTCCATGACTCTAGCCATAAGTCCATTCATGTACTGATCACTCTTTGATATCAGTCCCAGCTGTGCCTGCTGCTAGTTTGAACCTATGTTTCTTTCTGTTCCCTTCACAATGTAGTTTGACGTAATACTGTTTATTATCTCAGAGACTTCTATTAGTTCACCTTTCGGTTGCCTCCTTTCAAGGATGAGCTTTCCTCATACCCCTTTTCTAGAGGTCAGTCTCTTAGGTCCTGTCTGAACTGCCTCCAGGGCTTGTCTGTTTCATGTCATGTCTCGACAAACAAAACTGGACACTGTACTCAAGGTGCAGTCTGACCAGAGCACCATACAGTTTGAGCACACATTTCCCTGACTTATACGCCATTGTTTTGGCTATATAGTTCACCATTCCATTTACAAAGTATTACCTAGTATTTACAGTACAGGAACAGGCCATTCAGCCCAACAGGTCGATGCTGGCGTTTATGCTCCACACGAGCCTCCTCCCACCTCACTTCATTTAACCCCAGCAGCATATCCTTCTATTCCTTTCTCCATCATGTGTTTACCTAGCTTCCCCTTGAAATACGCTGATGCTCATCACCTCAACCACTCCCTGTGGTAGCGAGTTCCACATTCTCACCACTTTCTGGGTAAAGAAGCTTCTCCTGAATTCCCTATTGGATTTATTAGCCACTATCTTATATTTATGGCCCCTCGTTCTGGTCTTCCCCAACAAGGGGAAACATCTTCTCTACGTCTACCCTATTTGTTTCGTTAATTGCTGTTGGATGGTGATTGGACCTTTCCATGAATTAAGTCGAAATATGAAGGATGCAGTTAAAAGAGATGGCCAGACCTCTCCCACCTTCATCATTTAGACACCATTCTTGGAGTACTTGTGTCTTCCTATATGTGGTATTTGGCACTTAACCACTTGAAACTTCCTCTGCCATTTGTCCAAGTCATTCTATAAGTTCTCAAGCAGCCTCCTCAGTCAACTGTCTCTCCTAGTTTAGCATCGTGTGCAAATTTGACCAGTTTGCACTGAGTTTCTGAATCAAAGCAATTGATCTTGGAAAGGGGCCAGGGGGGGATTTTTAAAAAAATGTATAATTCATTTGTTGGATGTGGGCGTCGCAGGCAAGGCCAGCATTTATTGCCCATCCCTAATTGCCCTTGAGAAGGTAGTGGTGATCCGTCTTGTACAACTGAGTGGCTTGCTGGGCCATTTCAGAGGGCAGTTAAGAGTCAACCACATTGCTGTGGGTCAGGAGTCACATATAGGCCAGACCGGGTAAGGACGGCAGGTTTCCTTCCCTAAAGGACATTAGTGAACCAGATGGGTTTTTACAACAATCCGGTAGTTTCATGGTCACCATTACTGATACTTACTATTCCAGATTTTTATTTAATTAACTGAATTGAAATTTCCCAGCTGCCGTGGTGGGATTTGACCTCATGTTTCCAGATCATTAGTTCAAGGCCTCCGCATTACTAGTCCAGTACTGTAACCACTATGGTACTGTAGCCCATTTACTAGAATGATATGAGCAATGAGGGACTTCAGTTATGTGGAGAGACTAGAGAAGCTAGGATGTTTCTCCTTGGAGCAGAGAAGAAGGTTAAGTGGAGATTTAATTGATGTGTACAAAATTATGAAAAGTTTTGATAAGAGTAAATAAGGAGAAACTGTTTCCACTGGTCGGAGGGTCGCTAACCAGAGGACACAGATTCAAGATAATTAGCAAAAGAACTAGGGGGAGATGAGGAGAATGTTTTTTACGCAGCGGGTTGTTATGATCTGGAACACACTGCCTGAAAGGGCGGTGGAAACAGATTCTATAGAAACTTTCAAAGGGGATTTGGATATGTACTTGAAAAGGAAAAAGATGCAGGACTATGAGGAAAGAGCCGGGGAGTGGGACTAATTGGACAGCTCTTTCAAAGAGCCGGCACAGGCACGATGGGCCGAATGGCCTCCTTTTATGCTGTATGAGTCTAAAATTTGCACTCCCTCCCCCATGGCTCAGTGTCTTGCATTACTTCTAGTGCGATAGCAAAATACTGCAGATGCTGGAAATCCGAATATATCGACTCAATATCGAGCTCAACAATTTCAGATCATAACCTCGGCCCCTATTACATTTTTACTTATATATTTTTTATCCACACCTTTGTTTTGGTTTCTCCCCCCCCTTTTTTTCTCTCCCACATGGCAGCTGTCTCCCATTCTGCCAGCGCATTTCACACCTAATCTAGAGCCGTCTTTTGTCTCCACTAGTCCGATCACCATCTCGTCTCGTTTTGAATACCTCTTAATGTCTCTTCACTTCTCTTTTGTTCTCTCCCGGCCCCCAAACTGGCCTTTTAATCTGTTTCATTTCCTGTGCTTCTTCAGTCTTGATAAAGGGTTTTGACATAAAACGTTGACTCTATTTTCTCTCCACGGACGTTGCCTGGCCTGCTGAGTTTTTCCAGCATTTTCTGTTTTATCTTGCATTACTTCAACAGGTTGTACTTCAAATCACTGAGGTATTCTTAGAATAGATTTGGTCGGTAGCCCCCCCTATTAAAATAACCTTGCTGTTCTCAGATACTCCCATTTATATTTTCATAAGGTGAGCTGCAGTCCTTTCCCTTCTGACCCTGGCAGTCTGTGGCACACCGTAAGCGTCAGCTTTGTCCTTTCACATTAAGGAGGTCTAACCAGAGCGGGTTCATTGTGTAACTTTTCTTAGCCTTCCCAGGTGTCCCTGACATCTCTGGCTACGCTACCTCCTTTCCTGAACACTCTATACCCCTGTAGGTTGTATTCATTACCAATCCCTGGGGTCGGCCATGTTTCTGACATTGTTACCTCATCTTAGTTCCCCTACTCCAGTTCAGACATTTTATTCCTAATGTTACTCGCATTCATGTTTATATA
Source organism: Somniosus microcephalus (assembly GCF_052327205.1). NCBI lineage: Eukaryota > Metazoa > Chordata > Chondrichthyes > Squaliformes > Somniosidae > Somniosus > Somniosus microcephalus. The sequence continues at coordinate 267,428,605 of NC_140992.1, read as the reverse complement.
TCTTATTGCAGATCCTCGACACACTACATTAGCACATCAATAATACAGCCCTCCCCCATCCAGGTATCCAAATCTAGTTAATTAAATTTTAAAATAACAGTGATACCCCATACATTTGATTTTAAATGTCACAATAGGTACAAAGACCACCAACCTTGATGTTACTTGCACTGAGACCACCTACGATCTTCAGTGACTATTAGACTTAACTAAACTTGAACCATTTGTAACTGAACCTTCATTAGTATACACGACCACTAGAAAAACATCTCAAAGATGATTTTTTCAGACCTTAAGGTCAAGGCTTCATGCATCGGGAAACCAGGCCCATGCATTTTTTCATCCATACAATGCCACCTGTGGCTCAGTGGTAGCACTCTCGCCTCTGAGTTAGAAACTTGCGGGTTCAAATCCCACTCCAGAGTGTCGAGCACGTAATCTAGGCTGACACGCCACTGTCAAAGCTGAGGGAGTGCTGCACTGTCAGTGGGGCAGAACTGAAGGAGTGCTACACTGTCAGACGTGCCATCTTACAGATGAGACATTAACCCCGTCGGCTCGCTCAGGTGGATGTAAAGGATCCCCAGGTAGTATTTGAAGAGGAGCAGGGGAGTTCTCCCTGGTGTCCTGGCCAATATTTATCTCCCAACCAGCATCACAAAAACAGATTATCGGGTCATTAACACATTGTTGTTTGTGGGAGCTTGCTGTGCGCAAATTGGCTGCCACGTTTCCTCCATTACAACAGTGACTTCCTGAGGATGTGAAAGGCACCAAGTAAATTTCTTTCTTTCTATTATGAATATCCTTGATTTTTCTTTTAAAGTAAGAGAGTTCTTCACATGCTTATGAATTTATTTTAAATACTTACCTTGCAGGGCAGGGCTGAGTGTTGCAGGTAATTGTTCCTGTTACAGGCCTTGTTCGCGCGAGACACAAGGTGGAGTTGACTTGAATGAGATGGTCCTGTAGACAATAGGCCGTAGTCACCATTTTTCCTGCAAGAGAAAGGCAAACGCCTGTTAACGTTTGAATAAGTCCAGCCAAAGTCCTCACTGATAGCTTGGGAGTTAATAAAGCAGCTGATATGGTATTGGCCCAGAAATTAGGTTCGGGGGCTTGCCGCGCGTGCAAGCCCCTGATGTGCACTCACCCAGCGCGCCGACATCTGAAGCCTGGGCCTGCTTGGAATTCCTGTCACTGGCCCAGTTCAGCTGTCGGCGCGATGTGCTTGCCTGATCCAGCGGCGTAGTTAGTGCGATGTGCCGGCTGGGATCAGGTGAGCACTGTGCAGCCAATCAGGGGAGGGGAAACTTCATTCATGAGTTTGACAGTAAGAATTTTCAAACTCATGAAAAGTACGGGCGCCCAAAAGACTAGTTTAACTTTAAATAAAATTTTAAAAAACATCCCAATAATTAAATAAACTATAAATAACTTTAAAAAACTATTTTAAACAATTAATCAAATTTTTGAAAAAAATAATTTTTTAAGAAATCGGGTCTAAAAATAAACTTACCTTACTGTAAAGTCCTTAAAAACAATAAAGCTGTGGAAAAAATGTTATAATTTTAAATAATAGACCACTTACCTTCAAGAATCCACTCCTTACGCCTCCTTTTTATATGTCTAAAAAGTTCAGGCCCTTACACACGGGCAAACCTGTCAAAAAGAAGGAAGTTCAACGCGTGCGCGCAGGACCTCTGAACCCCTTGGAGGAAATGCCGGTTTCCCGCGCATGCGCTGTGCATGCTGAAATTCGGCACTTCCAACGGGCCCACGCGTGAGTACACCGTCCGTACTCACGCGTTGGGACCGGAATTACTGGCCCAATGAGTCCTTTGTAACAAGAAGGCACAGCTTCCAACTCTGGGCTGTGTTGAATTAGCTGTGATGCAACAATCGGTCTTGATGTCCCATAGGCTAGGCATGAGAAAAAGCATCCAGGGCTCCCGCTCTTCAGAGAATCTTACAGCACAGAAGGCGGCGGCCTTTCGGCCCATCGGACTTGTGCCAGCTCTTTGAAAAAGCCATCCCGCTAATCCCACTCCCCCTGTTCTTTTCCCGCAGCCCTGCAAATTTTCCTTTTCACATATATATCCAATTCCCTTTTGAAAGTTATTATTGAATCTGCTTCCACCGCCCTTTCAGGCAGCGCATTCCAGATCATAGCAACTTGCTGCTTAAAAAAAATCTCTCCTCATCTCCTCCTAGTTCTTTTGCCAATTATCTTAAATCTGTGTCCTCTGCTTACTGACCCTCCTGTCAATGGAAACAGTTTCTCCTTATTTACTCCATCAAAACTTTTCCTAATTTTGAACACCTCTATTAAATCTCTCCTAAACCTTCTCTGCTCTAAGGAGAGCAATCCCAGCTTCTCTAGTCTCTCCACACAACTGAAGTCCCTCATCCCAAGTGCCATTCTTGTAAATCTCTTCTGCACTCCTCCAAGGCCCAGAACTGGACACAATGCTTATTTTCTACCATCCATCATCTTAAACATCCATTCCCTCCGCAATCAGTGTACTGTGGCTATAGTGTGCACCATCTACAAAATGCACTGCAGCAACTCGCCAAGGCTTCTTCGATAGCACCTCCCAAACCCGTGACCTCTACCACCTAGAAGGACAAGGGCAGCAGGGATCTAAGTAGTCCAAGAATGGCCTCCTTCTGTGCCGTAAATTTCTATAATCCTATGATTCCCCTCAAAGTCACACACCATCCTGTCTTGGAAGTATATCGGGCGTTACTTCATCGTCGCTGGGTCAAAATCCTGGAACTCCCTCCCTAACAGCACTGTGGGAGCACCTTCACCACACGGACTGCAGCGGTTCAAGAAGGCAGCTCACTGCCACCTTCTCAAGGGGCAATTAGGGATGGGCAATAAAGGCTGGCCTTGCCAGCGACGCCCACAATAAATGAATGAATAAATAAAAAGGAAAAAAATACTCCTCTGGTTCGGTGAGGATAAAGATTCCTCTGGTCACTTATCTTTTTCTTATTCGTTCACGGGATGTGGGCATCGTTGACAAGGCCGGCAAGGTGCAATGGCAATTTTCTCACCGGATCAGGATCTGGAGTCTACTCCACGGGAAGTATTCTCACAAGCAAAACAGAGAAGTGCGAGACAATCATTGTGTGTTTCGTCCAGTTATTAAACAAGGGACTGCCAAAAAAAAAGTAGGTGTCAGCTGTGGTTCAGTGGGTAGCACATGAGCGCATATTCTAGGCTGATACTCCAGTGCAGTGCTGAGGGAGTGCTGCATTGCCTGGAGGTGCCGCCTTTCAGGTGTGACGTTAAACTCGAGGCCTTGTCTGCCCAGGTAGAAGTAAATTGAGCACGATGTGGTCTCCTCTGCATTGGGGAGACCAAACACAGATTGGGTGACCGCTTTGCGGAACACCTCCGTTCAGTCCGTAAGGGTGACCCCGAGTTTCCAGTTGCCTGTCACTTTAATTCTCCGCTCCACTCCCACTCTGACCTCAGCCTCTTACACTGTTCCAATGAAGCTCAACGTAAGCTCGAGGAACAGCACCTCATCTTTCGATTAGGCACTTTACAGCCCTCTGGACTCAACATTGAGTTCAACAATTTCAGACAATAATCCCTGCCCCCATTTTTCATGCTGTATGATTTTGCCATCCCCATTTGCAACATTTTATCTTTCCTGCCTCTTCAGCACAGAATGTTCCTTCAATTCCTTCCTCCCCCCACTCTACCCCCCTCCCCCCCCACTCCTCTCCCTGCTTAAAATCTGTTACATCTCTAGCCTTTTCCAGTTCTGACGAAGGGTCCAAGACCTGAACCGCTAACTCTGTTTCTCTCTCCACGGTTGCTGCCTGGCCTGCTGAGTGTTTCCAGCATTTTCTGTTGTTATTTCAGATTTCCAGCATCCGCAGTATTTTGCTATTGTATTGTAAATTGAGTAGGGTTGTTCTACCCGGTGTCCTGGCCAATAGTTATCCCTCAACTAACATCACTAAAGCAGATGATCTGATCACTATCAAATTGCTGTTTGTGGGAGCTTACTGTGCGCATACTGACTGCCCCGTTTCCTACATTACAACAGTGACATGGGGACATAAAACCTCGAGTGGGCCATTCAATCGCTCATGTTCTGCCATTCAGTTAGCTCATGGCTGATCTGAAGCATAACTCCATCTATCAGTCTTGGTTCCATAAACCTTAATACCCTCGCCTAACAAATATCTATCAATCTCAGTTTTGACATTTTCAATTGACTCCCGGCCTCAACAGCTTTTTTGGGGGAGAGAGTTCCAGATTTCCACTCCCCTTTGTGCGAAGAAGTGCTTCCTGACATCACCCTTGAACGGCCTGGCTCTAATTTTATGGTTATGCCCCCTTGTTCTGGACTCCTCCAAAGAGGAAATTATTTCTCTCTCTACCCTATCAACTTCTTTACTCATCTTAAACACCTCAATTAGATCACCCCTTAATCTGCTATATTCAAGGGAATACAAGCCTAATCTATGTAACCTGTCCTCGTAATTTAACCCTTTTAGCCCCGGTATCCTGGTGAACCTACGCTACTCCCCCTCCAAGGCCAATATATCCTTCCTGAGGTGCGGGGCCCAGAACTGAATGACATCAAGTGTACAGCTCAGAAACAGGCCATTCAGCCCAACTGGTCTATGCCGGCATTTATGCTCCACACGAGCCTCCTCCCACCCTACCAGCATACCCCTCCAGCCCTTTCTCCCTCATGCGTTTATCTAGCTTCCCCTTAAATGCGTCTATGCCATTTGACTCAACTACTTCTGGTAGCGAGTTCCACACTCTCACCACTCTTTGGGTGAAGAAGTTTCTCCTGAATTCCCTACTGGATTAGTAAGTGACTATTTTATATTGATGACCTCTAGCTTTGGACTCGCCCACCAGGGAAACATTTTCTCTACATCTACCCTATGAACGCAGTACTCTAAATGGGGTCCAACCAGAGATTTATGTAACTGTAATAATATAACTTCTACCCCTTTGTATTCCAGCTCCCTTCAGATTAAGGCCAACATTCTATTAGCCTTTTAAATTATTTTTTGTACCTGTCCACTAGCTCTTAATGATTTCTGTAAGCACCATTATCGCATTGCCGTTTGTGGGAGCTTGCTGTGCGCAAATTGGCTGCCGCGTTTCCTACATTACAAGTGACAACTGTTCAAAAATTATTTCATTGTCTGTAAAGCGCCTTGGGACGTCCTGAGGTCGTGAACAGAGCTGTAGAATCGCAAGATCTTTCTTTAAACATGAAGTGCAAACTATATACTTCAATCCGAGCCCAGTTTATCATGAGCCTCGGGAAGTCTCGGATCTGGTGACCCAGGACGTGCCAAAGGGTTCGCTCTGGACCCTGCTCTACAGTGTTTTTCTTCCCCCCTCATCCCCTTCCCACAGTCGAGATGAAACCGCAGAAGCTGACACACCGTCTGAGAGAAACAAAAAAAAACACACAAAACAGAGAAAAAAAAAGAATGAAAGGTGACAATCACTCTGCGTTTCACGACACTGTTGCCGTGCGATTGTGCCGAGCCGGGCCGATGGCAGGTGGCTTTTAGACAACAAAAGAACAAACGGAAGCACTTACTGGCCTGCTTTTGCTGAGCGGGCCACGGGCTATGAAAAGGACAAAGCCGCACTCTGTGCCTTCAACAAAAAACCGTCCCGTTTGTCTCCCTCCCTCTCTCTCTCTCTTGGGGGGGGGGGGGGTGGGAAAGGAGAGCTTTTTTCTTCAGGTGAATGGGAGAGTTACTCACCTCCTGCACATGAAGCCGAGCAACCCGATCGCACGACCACCCAGGTGTGGTTGTGTCTTCGAACAGTGGTCTTGCTTTCATTAACAGCCTTCGGTAACGTGTACTCCCAGGCGATACCTGGATTCTTGCCTTGTAAAAGGATCTGAAGGTTAAGAGCGGGGAGGGGAGTGGGGGGGGGGGAAGGGGCGGGGTGGGAAGAAAGGGACATTGAATAGGTTTACTGTAACTTGCTTTCCACCACAAAAAATTAAATCCAATGTTAAGGGGAGATTTAACAGAGGTGTTCAAAATCATGAAGTGGTTTTGATCGAGTAAATCTGGAGAAACTGTTTCCACTGGCAGGAGGGTCGGTAACCAGGTGACACAGATAGAATCGTAGAATGGTTACAACACAGAAGGAGGCCATTCGGCCCATCGAGCCTGTGCCGGCTCTCTGCAAGAGCACTTCAGCTAGTCCCACTCCCCCCCCCTTTTCCCGTAACCGTGCAGGTACTTATCCAATTCCCTTTTGAAAGCCGTGATTGAGTCTGCCTCCACCACCCTTTCAGGCAGTGCACTTGCTGCATAGGAAAGTTTGTCCTCATGTCGCCTTTGGTTCTTTTGCCAATCACCTTAAATCTGTGTCCTCTGGTTCTCAACCCTTCCGCCAATGGGAACAGTTTCTCTCTACCTACTCTGTCTAGACCCCTCCTGATTTTGAACACCTCCATCAAATCTCCTCTCAAACTTCTCTGCTCTAAGGAGAACCCCAGCTTCTCCAGTCTATCCACGTAGCTGAAGTCCCTCATCCCTGGAATCGTTCTCGTAAATCTTTTCTGCACCCTCTCTAAGGCTTTCACATCCTGCCTAAAGTGCGGTGCCCAGAATTGGACACAATACTCCAGTTGAGGCCGAACCAGTGTTTTATAAAGGTTCATCATAACTTCCTTGCTTTTGTCCTCTATGCCTCTATTTATGAAGCCCAGTATCCTCTATGCTTGTTTAACTGCTTTCTCAACCTGCCCTGCCACCTTCAACGATTTGTGCATATATACCCCCAGGTCTCTCTGTTCATGCACCCCCTTTAGGATTGTACCCTTTAGTTTATATTTCCTCTCCTCATTCTTCCTACCAAAATGTATCACTTCGCACTTTTCTGTGTTAAATTTCATATGCCACGTGTCTGCCCATTCCACCAGCCCATCTGTCTTCTTGAAGTCTATCACTATCCTCCTCACTGTTCATTATACTTCCAAGTTTTGTGTCATCTGCAAGTTTTGAAATTGTGCCCTGTACACCCACGTCCAAGTCATTAATATATATCAAGAAAAGCAGTGGTCCTAGTACCGACCCCTGGGGAACACCACTGTATACCTTCCTCCAATCCAAAAAACAACCGTTCACCACTACTCTCTGTTTCCTGTCACTTAGCCAATTTCGTATCCATGCTGCCACTGTCCCTTTTATTCCATGGGCTTCAACTTTGCTGGCAAGCCTATTATGGGGCACTTTATCAAATGCCTTTTGGAAGTCTATGTACATACCACATCAACTGCATTGCCCTCATCAACCCGCTCTGTAACCTCATCAAGTTAGTTAAACACGATTTACCTTTTACAAATCCATGCTGGCTTTCCTTAATTAATCCGCACTTGTCCAAGTGACTGTTAATTTTGTCCCTGATTGTCGTTTCCAAGAGCTCCCCCACAGCTGAGGTAAAACTGACTGGCCTGTAGTTTGTGGGTTTATCCTTACGCCCTTTTTTGAACAAGGGTGTAAGCCTTTGCAATTCTTCAGTCCTCTGGCACCACCCCCGTGATTTAAGATAATTGGAAAAAGAAGCAGAGATGCGATGAGGAGAATTTTTTTTTTACACCGCGAGTTGTAATGATCTTGAAAGGGCGGCGGAAGCAGATTCAATAGTAACTTTCAAAAGGGAATTGGATAAATATTTGAAGGGGAAAAGATTTGCAGGGGCTATGGGGAAAGGGCAGGGGAGCAGGACCAATTGGAGAGCTCTACCAAAGAGCTGGCACGGGCAGGATGGACCGAATGGCCTCCTTCTGTGCTGCATCATTCTGTGAAATCCCCTTTTTCTTTTCACACCGCTGTGTCGATGAATGAACACGTTTAACCGGGTAAAAATGTGATGCATCTGGTGGGAAATGGGTCAGGCAGTGAAAGGTATACAAATCCTCATTGTGTAGAGAATCCCGCCGTGAAGGTCCATCTATAGCAACGGCAGGCTCCTCTCTGCCCGTGCACTCGACTACAACAACTTGTATTTATATAGCGCCTTTAATGTAGTAAAACGTCCCAAGGCGCTGCACAGGAGTATTTTAAGACAAAAAAATTTGACACCGAACCACATAAGGATAAATTAGGGCAGGTGTCGAAAAGCTTGGTCAAAGAGGTAGGTTTTAAGGAGCGTCTTAAAGAAGGAAAGAGAGGTAGCGAGGTGGAGAGGTTTAGGGAGGGAATTCCAGAGCTTAGGGCCCAGGCAGCTGAAGGCACGGCCACCAATGGTAGAGTGAAGAAAATCGGGGACACGCAAGTTGCCAGAATTGGAGGGGCGCAGATACCTCGATGTGTGTGTGCGGCTTTTTTGTATTTCAACCAGAGATAAGGTGTGTTGTTTATTTTCTGGTCAATGCTGAGAATTCACGAATTCGAGATGGTGCATCAAAATTGGGGCGCCGTTTCCCGACTGAACTTGGCCGGGCTCTGGGACCATCAACCGGGGTACTGGGAGTGTGTAGTCCCTGTGGCACTCCACTGCCTACGAGTAACCGAAGTGCCCGCACTCGAACCCTTTCGAACAACCGAGTGGACTCAACGTTGTAACAAGTTACTAAAGGGCTGTGACAGAGGAAATGCTATCGATGAAATGGCTTGGCTCAGAATCTGTACTTTAGCCGCCAGTGGGCCATGAGCTTGGAGGTATAGAAAAATAGGAGCAGGAGTAGGCCATTCGGCCCTTCGAGCCTGCTCCGCCATTCAATATGATCATGGCTGATCCTCTATCTCAATAGCATATTCCCGCTCTCTCCCCATGCCCCTTGATGCCTTTTGTGTCTAGAAATCTATCTATCTCCTTCTTAAATATATTCAGTGACTTGGACTCCACGGCCTTCTGTGGTAGAGAATTCCACAGGTTCACCACCCTCCGAGTGAAGAAATTTCTCCTCATCTCAGTCTTAAATGTCCTACCCCGTATCCTGAGACTGTGACCCCTCGTTCTAGACCCCCCAGCCAGGGGAAACATCCTCCCTGCATCCAGTCTGTCTAGCTCTGTCAGAATTTTATAAGTTTCAATGTGATCCCCTCTCATTCTTCTAAATTCTAGTGAATACAGGCCTAGTCGACCCAATCTCTCCTCATACGACAGTCCTGCCATCCCAGGAATCAGTCTGGTGAACCTTTGCTGCACTCCCTCTATGGAAAGTATATCCTTTCTTAGGTAAGGAGGCCAAAACTGCACACAGTACTCCAGGTGTGGTCTCACCAAGGCCCTGCACAACTGTAGTAAGACATCCTTGCTCCTGCACTCAAATCCTCTTGCAATGAAGGCCAACATACCATTTGCCTTCCTAACTGCTTGCTGCACCTGCATGTTTGCTTTCAGTGACTGGTGTACAAGGACACCCAGGTCCCTTTTAATAATAATAATTAATAATTCAACTTTATTGTCATTGCACAAGTACATGAACAACGAAATGTGATCTTGCAAGCTCCCATGACTGGGAGAAGCAAAGCCGCTGCGTCGGTGCGCGCCGCCATTCCATTTCCACCATTCCTCCTGTCCAACAATCTTCAGCCTAACGCCCGGGCCTGCTCACCAGCCGCTCCTCCTTCCGTGACCTTCTCACCAACCACCTCTCCTCGGGGCTCCTTCCGTGACCTTCTGTACCTGGTCTTCCCTAATGGTCACCTCTCCAGGTACTAACCAGGCCTGGCTCTGCTTAGACTTTCAAGCCTTGCCAGTGACCCTGTCCCTAGTCCCAGGAACAGGGCTTTGTACATCAACATTTCCCAATCTATCACCATTTAAATAATGCTCTGCCTTTCCGTTTTTCCTACTGAAGTGGATAACTTCACATTTATCCATGTTATACTGTATCTGCCATGTATTTGCCCACTCACTCAACTTGTCTAAATCGCCTTGAAGCCTCTTTGCATCCTCCTCACAAATCACAATCCCACCTAGTTTCGTGTCATCAGCAAACATGAAAATATTACATTTGGTTCCCTCATCCAAATCATTGATATATATTGTGAACAGCTGGGGCCCAAGCACTGATCCCTGCGGTACCCCACTAGTCACCGCCTGCCACCCCAAAAAATACCCATTTATTCCTACTCTCTGTTTCCTGTCTGTTAACCAATTTTCAATCCATGCCAGTATATTACCCCCAATACCATGTGCTTTAATTTTGCACACTAACCTCTTATGTGGAACTTTATCAAAGGCCTTCTGAAAATCCAAATACACCACATCCACTGGTTCTCCCTCATCTAATCTACCAGTTACATCCTCAAAAAACTCCAGTAGGTTTGTCAAACACGATTTCCCTATCATCACGGAAGACCTCACCTGGTCCCTCAATACCTCCTCTCTGGTGAAGAAGGCCCAGCAGCGCCTATATTTCCAAAGGAGGCTGAAGGGATGTAACCTGTCACCCCTGATCCTCTCTAACTTTTACCGCTGCACAATAGAGAGCATCCTGACAAACTGTATCACAGTATGGTATGGCAGCTGTAGCTACTATGACCGGAAAGCCCTGCAGCGGGTAGTCAAAACTGCCCAACGCATTACCGGCACCCGGCTACCGACCATAGAGCACATATACCAGAAACGCTGTCTACGGAGGTCACGGTCCATCGTCAAAGACCCTACCCACCCCAGCCACAGTCTGTTCGCCCTCCTGCCATCTGGGAGACGCTACAGATGCATTCGCACCCGTACGACCAGATTTAGGAACAGCTTCTTCCCAAGGGCTGTCATCCTACTGAACTCCACAAATAAACTTTAAAGCCTGCACATCTGCCAATGCACTTTATTATGGTTATGTTTATGTTAATATACTACAAGCCAAATGTATGTTGAATGTTTAAATGTTTTAATCTAAATGTACACTCTCGGGAGCCGCAAGCCTACATTTCGTTGTACTGCACATGTGCACTAACAATGACAATAAAAGTTGATTTGATTTTGATTTGATTTGATTTGATAAATTCATGTTGACTTTGTCTAATCCTGTTGATATTTTCTAAGTGTCTTGTTATCACATCCTTTATAATACTCTAGCATTTTCCCTACTACTGATGTTAGGCTAACCGGTCTGTAGTTCCCTGTTTTCTCTCTCCCTCCTTTTTTAAATAGTGGGGTTACGTTTGCCACCCTCCAATCTGCAGGAACTGTTCCATAATCTGTAGAACTTTGGAAGATGACAACCAATGCATCCACTATTTCCATGGCTACCTCTTTTAGTACTCTGGGATGCAGATTATCAGACCCTGGGGATTTATCAGCTTTCAGTCCCATTAATTTCTCCAGCACTATTTTTTTACTAATACTAATTTCCTTTAATTCCTCCTTCTCACTAGACCCTTGGTTCCCCAGCATTTCTGGGAAGTTATTTGTGTCCTCTTCCGTGAAGACAGAACCAAAGTATTTGTTTAATTGCTCTGCCATTTCCTTGTTCCCCATTATAAATTCTCCCGTTTCTGACTGTAAGGGTCCTACATTTGTCTTCACTAATCTTTTTCTTTTTACATACTTGTAGAAGCTTTTACAGTCCGCTTTTATGTTCCTTGCAAGTTTACTCTCATACTCTATTTTTCCCCTCTTAATCAATCTCTTGGTCCTTTTTTGCTGAACTCTAAACTGCTCCCAATCCTCAGGCTTGCTACTTTTTCTGGCAACTTTATATGACTCCTCTTTGGATCTAATACTATCCTTAATTTCTTTTGTTAGCCATGGTTGGGCCGCTTTTCCTTTTGTGTTTTTGCGCCAGAAAGGAATGTTGCAATTCATGCATTTGTTCCTTAAATGTTAGCCATTGCCTATCCACCATCGTGCCTTTTAATGAAGCTCCCCAATCTATCAGCCAACTCACTCCTCATACCTTCGTAGTTTCCTTTGTTTAGATTTAGAATCCTAGTTTCGGATTGGACTTCTTCATTTTCCATTTTAATGAAGAATTCTATCATGTTATGGTCACTCTTCCTTAAAGGACCCCGCACAACAAGATTATTAATTAACCCCTTCTCATTGCACAATACCCAATCTAGGATAGCCTGGTCCCTAGTTGGCTCCTCAACGTACTGGTCTAAAAAACCATCTCGTACACACTCCAGGAATTCATCCTCCACAGTATTATTACTAATTTGGTTTGGCCAGTCTATATGTAGATTAAAGTCTCCCATGATTACTGCAGTACCCTTGTTACATGCATCTCTAATTTCCTGTTTGATGCCATCCCCTACATTACCACTACTATTTGGAGGCCTATAGACAACTCCCACCAATGTTTTCTGCCCCTTGGTGCTTCTTAGCTCCACCAAGACTGATTCTACATCTTGATTTTCTGAGCCAATATCCTTTCTCACTATTGCTCTGATTTCATCCTTTAGTAACAAGGCCACCCCACCTGCTTTTCCTTTTTGTCTGTCCTTCCTAAATATCGAATATCCTTGGATATTCAGCTCCCAGCCTTGGTCACCCTGCAGCCATGTCTCCATAATCGCAATTATATCGTATCCTGCACTGTGTGGCTTCAAACCCCTCGTGTGAACATTGTATGGTTAATGGGAGTTAGAATCATAGGGGTCGATTTTCCTGAAGCTGTCGGGAAGAAGGCGGGACTACAACTTTCGGGTTTTAGACCCGCCTACTTCGACATCCGGCCAATCCGCGCGATTTTCCCTTGATTGACCTTGTTGAGCCCGCCCAGCAGACCAATTAAAGGCCACCCGGCAACAGGTGACGTCACAGACTGCAATTTCATCTGTAAAGAGTTCTTGACAGATGAAATATCAGTGTTTTACAGCTGTTTGACAGTCTGTGTTCTAACATGAGTCCTTCTGCACAGACTCAGTTAGAACTGTCACCGGCACTCAAAGCTGAAGTATGTCACTTTTGACAGATCGCTGCCGTTCAGCTTTAAGTTCCGGCTGACTGATGGGCTCCCGACGGCTACAGGAAGAAAGGCTGTTAAGGTAAGTACAGGTAAGTAAAAGTTCTTTACACACTTTACACACACCACACACACTTACCTTTGCACTCATGCACCCATCACTCACCTGAGCACCGACATTGCGACCCCTCCAGCTCCTTCAACCCGACGGCCCGCCTGCTCTAACCTGGCGTGGTTTGGAGCCGTCGGGAATCCCACACGACACCCCTCAAAATAGGGATTAGGCTAAAAACTGCCTGTTAACTACCTGTTAACAGGTAGTTAATTGGCACTAATCCCTTCCCGCCTGGTTTCGGCGGGTCATAGTGCGGGACGGGTATCCGCCGAGCCCTGAAACTTGCGTGGGGCGGGGTTTTGGGCGGGATGGTGTCGGGACCCCCAAATTCGGGATTTCCCCCCCCCCCACACGCCTGAAACCCTGCCTGATGGTTCCAGGAAAATCGATCCCATAGAATAGTACACCATAGAAGGAGGCCGTTCGGCCTATCGAGTCTGCACCGGCTCTTTCGAAGAGCAATCCAGTTAGTCCCACTCCCCACCGCTCTTTTCCATATCCCTGCAATTTGTTTTCCTTCAACTATTTATCCAATTCCCTGTATTAATCCAGTGCACATCACCAACACCACTGTTGGTGAAGGCCAGAGTGAAGATATAGAATTGCTGGGTGGTGCAGTGTTTTAGACGCTGGCTTTTCACCTTTGGGTTCCAAGTTCAGATCCAATCCAGACCGACAGGATGAAAGTCTCCGCTGTCTCCGTCCTAAACGAGGTGAGTTTGGACAGGCTCAATCCTGTTGCTGGTGGGCATGGGTCTATTGTCCCAAACTCAGCACTTATTAGCAAAACTCGCTCAGGGAGGGCACAGAATGAGTGGTGTGAGAAATGACACATTGGTGCGGTGTCCTCTGAGTTGAGGCACATTGTTTGGGAAAGAGTGGCAGTTTTCTCCTGTGAGCCCATGCCCACTAGCAACCAGGTCGAGAAGGCCCCAAGGCCATTTTAGATAGGGCCCAACAGACAAGAGGAGACCGTGACATCTCACTCACAGGAGCATTGCTTTTACAGCATTACGGCACAAGTAAGGAGTGTGATGGAATACTCTCCACTTGCCTGGAAGAGAGCAGCTCCAACAACACTCAAGAAGCTCGACACCATCCAGGACAAAGCAGCCCGCTTGATTGGCACCCCGTCCACCACTTCAAACATTCACTCCCTCCACCACCGGCGCACCGTGGCTGCAGTGTGTACCATCTACAAGGTGCACTGCAGCAACTCACCAAAGCTTCTTCGGCAGCACCTCCCAAACCTGCGGCCTCTTCCTCCTAGAAGGGCAAAGGGCAGCAGGTGCATGGGAACACCACCACCTCCAAGTTCCCCTCTAAGTCACACACCATCCTGACTTGGAAATATATCGCCAATCCTTCATCATCGCTGGGTCAAAATCCTGGAACTCCCTCCCTAATAGCACTGTGGGAGTACCTTCACCACACGGACTACAGCGGTTCAAGAAGGCGGCTCACCACCGCCCTCTCAAGGGCAATTAGGGATGGGCAATAAATGCTGGCCTTGCCAGCGACGTCCACATCCCATAAGCGAATTTAAAAAAAATTCAGCCTGTGTGCTGAACTTTCAAAATCCAGCTGGATGCTAAGATAAGCAAGTTTGAGTACTGCAAGGCGAAGATTGATGAGCAGCATCACCTTTTCTCCTCCTTGACCTTTCTTCCATGTTCTTATGTTACAGAGACCGAAAGCTCCAGCCAATTGTCTCCTTAAATTCTTCACTGTTAGTCTCTAGTGAAAGAATTTACAAACCTAGACTGCTTTCAGGCTCTGGCCTGCAACCTGACTAGGCCCATACATTCCAGATTCCTCTGACCAGTTATCAGCTCTTTCCAAAATTTATGGCTGACATTAAAAAAAAGGCTTATATCAGCATCTCCACGTCCTTGATAAGAGTCTTTAACGTCTGCTTTTACATGCCAGCGACTGACATTAAACACAAAACGCTGCCCTCTTGACCACAGGATTTTAGTGCAATAAATTTTACAGCTTCCTAAATCCCGATAAACATACGCTGTGTTATTGGAATGAGGCAGCTATATATTTTTTTCCCCCCGAAGTGTGCATTCCTGCTGAAGCTACACTTTTGGAGAGTTTAGCTTAAGGCACAAGTGGAAGACAATGAGACAACAGCATCCTCCAGTGTAAATAACTTGTTGCTCCACCTCGAAGGGATAATTGAACGTGAGCAGTACCTTTATTGCCAGCTGTGCTGGGATTGTTCCGTTCCCCCCTCCCTTTGGATGCTTCGGCTGTTTGAGGGGTTGATCCTGAACAATGGCCTTGGGCTAGGGAGGGAAGGAGTTTGCAGGGGTGTGGGGGGAGTCAAAAACCAGCCAAGGCTTCCTGCTCCCAGTCACTATCCAGTGATCCTTGCTGCAAAGTGTGCGTATGTACACACATGTATGCCTCAGAGACATGGACCATGCACAGCAGGCACCTCAAAGCACTGGAGAGGTACCACCAACGCTGCCTCCGCAAGATCCTGCAAATCCATTGGCAGGATAGGCGCACCAACGTCAGTGTTCTCGCTCAGGCCAACATCCCCAGCACTGAAGCTTTAACCATGCTCAATCAGCTCCGATGGATGGGTCACATCATCCACGTGCCCGATACGAGACTCCCAAAACAAGCGCTCTACTCGGAGCTCCGACACGGCAAGAGAGCCCCAGATGGGCAGAGGAAATGCTTCAAGGACACCCTCAAAGCCTCCTTGAAAAAGTGCAACATCCCCACTGACACCTGGGAATCCCGGGCCCAAGACCGCACAAAGTGGAGGAGAAGCAGCCGGGAAGGCACCGAACACCTCGAGTCTCTTCGCCGGGAGCAAGCGAAAGCCAAGCGCAAGGAGCACACTTCAACCCAAGCACCCCACCCACCCGCCCCTTCAACCACCGTCTGCCCCACCTGTGACAGAGACTGTAGGTCCCGCATTGGACTCATCAGTCACCTGAGAACTCATCTTTAGTGTAGAAGCAAGTCATCCTCGGTTCCGAGGGACTGCCTAAGAAGAGAAGAAAAGATTGGGTGACTGACCGGTTTGGTTTTGGTTATGCCACTGCCAACCATGGAATAGCCTACGGTTAGCTTTTGGGAACAGGAATTCAGTAGAAACTTCTTTACCCAGAGAGTGGGGAGAATGCAGAACTTGGTACCACATGGAGTAGTTGGGGCAAATAGTATAGATGCATTTAAGGGGAAGCTCGATATGTAGATATGAGAGGAGGCTCGTGTGGGCACTGGCATTGACCAATTGGGCCAAATAGCTTTACGTTCTATGATTTTCATCCTCTTTGCGTAGAATACTTAAAAAGAAATTCATTCTTGGGTTGTGGTCATTATTGACAAGCCTGGGATTTATTGATCATCCCTAGTTGACTTGAGAAGGTGATGGTGGGCCTTCTTCTCAAAATCGCTTTGTGATTCGAATCAACTGAGTGTCTTGCTAGACCACTTCAGAGGGAAACCACGTTGGTGTGGGTCTGGAGTCACATATAGGCCCAGACCGGGTAAGGACGGCAGGTTTCCTTCCCTAAATGGACATCAGTCAACCAGTTGGGATTTTACGACAATCCGACAGCTTCATGGTCACATTTTACTGAATCCAGCTTTTTATTTCCAGGTTTTTTTAATTTAAACTCAATTCAACTCCTCAAACATTGAGCGGCATTTGAACTCACGTTCTCTGGACTATTAGTCCAGGCCTATGGACTCCGACTCCAGTAACGTAGCCATTATGCTACTGTACCCATATGAATCCACAGCCCCAAACACCCCTCAAAACTGGCATCTTGTTGACATTTAATCAAATAAAAAAATGTATCTAAATTTCCCCATTACATGGAATATTTTCAACACTATTAGAGTACTGGGGACTGCAGAAGCTGTGAATCCAAGTAAAATGGTGGATACATAACTTTGTTTTTTTTGTGTCTTGACGATCAACATGAATTTATCTCTCTACGCACAAGAGAGAATCTGAAATAAAAATAGAAAGTGCTGGAAACACTCAGCAGCTCAGGCAGCATCTGCGGAGAGAGAAACAGAGTTAACGTTTCAGGTCGATGAGCTATCGTCGGAACTGGAAAAAGTTAGAGACAGAGAGAGAGAGAACATCTGTTGTCCTTCAAACATCACGTTTCAAAGCGTCGACGGTACAAGGCAAGGGGGAGAAAACCAGTCGGGAAGCTGCTCAGAGTCGGCCCCTTGATTACTTGGGAATTTTAAGCCAGAAACTCCGATTGGACTTACTGTCAGATGTATTTTGCCGTGCGCTATTGTAATAAAGGCATTAACTGTAAATGGGTTAATGTTACACAGAGAGAGCAATGGCATCTTAAATCGCTAAGAGCTCCTCCACTAATATCGCCAACAGTAACGTCTGACCCATCGGGGGAAAAATTCGGTTGCTTTGAGGGCGCTAACGAAGCGCAAAGCAGCTAGCGCCCGGGCGTGGTGCCGCCAGCGCCTCCCGCGAAATTTAGCGGGAGTTTAGCGGCGGCGGTAACGGTTAGCGCCCTGCAGCCGGCGATGACGTCATCATCGTGCGCAGCGCCCCGCTCGCGCCCCGGCCACGAACCTCAGGAGCGGCCCCTGACTTACCGCCGGACGCTATGTCCGACGGGGTCAGGGGGGCCCACCTGTGGCTGGGGCCACGCTAATTAAAGGCGAGGTGCCGGGCGGCCATTTTTGTTGCTGGCCGCCTGCCAGCACCTGCCCTCGTTGCCGTCCCCCCGCGGAGTGCCGGCTGCGCTCCGTGAGCCCAGCACTTCTCTTGACTGCTGGGCTCTTTTGCCAGCACTCTGATCCCTGGTGGCCCAGCTGGGCCCCGGGTCGCGCTGCGCTAGGCCCCTCCCCTTTAAGAAGAGGAGGAGGGCCTGCAGTACTGTGGCACATAGCACCGCGATATTCCCTCACAGTGCCCCAAGAGCGCCCCGCTTCCCTCTTGGTGCACATTTTTTCGGGAGTAACGTCCCGGCGAAGTTAGCGCACCAAAGGGGGTGCGACTCAATTTTTACCCCATCATCTTTAAAACTCCCTTAGTGGTGGAGAATGAAATAGTTCCCTCGGGGTCCAGGATGTCAGAGAGACCAGGCATTCGAGAGAGAAGGCTCTCAATATAGTGGTGATGTAATGGGATAGTTCAAAGGTCAACGGTTTCCATTTTGGTTCTTTTTTTTGAGGCCAAGTACTCTCGCAAGTCCACTTTACTCACTGTACAACAAGCTCTTATCGAACGGCTGCTTCTGAGACTCCTGGACTCTATATCTCGTAATAACTGCCTGCCTGTAACAACCACTTGAGACAGGCCTGCAGGGCACACCCATTAAGAGATGTGTTTGGATGCTGCACTCCAGCTGGGCTGACAAACGACTTCAAACACTGCGCCGTACGTGGGAGGCAAGGTACTTGATTGCAGCTTATATCTTGAACACTTGAACAAACATTAGCCCTCCACACAAAGCTCACCAGTTAAGCGATGGCCACTGACAGAACTGGTACTGCTATCGCCCCTCTCCGAACACTATGTGGCTCCCCAAGACCATCTTCTGGTGAACACTTAATTTTTTTAATAAAAAGTAATATTACATTTTTGATATAATGCTTAAGAAAGCAAAAACAGCAATAGTTCTCTTGCTAACCGCAACATCTAGTGTGAAACTGAGCTATATAATCCCACTCCAGAGAATAGAACACAAAAATCTAGCCTGCCACTCCAGTGCAGTACTGAAGGAGTGCTGCACTGTCGGAGGTGCCGTCTTTCGGATGAGACATTAAACCGAGGCCCCATCTGATCTCTCAGGTGGACGTAAAAGACCCCATTGCACTATTTTGAAGAATAGCAGGGGAGTTCTCCCCGGTGTCCTGGCCAATATTTATCCCACAATCAACATCTCTAAAACAGATTATCACATTTCTGTTTGTGGGAGCTTGCTGTGCGCAAATTGGCTGCGGCGTTTCCTACATTACGTTACAACAGTGACTACACTTCAAAAAGTATTTAATTGGCTGTAAAGCACTTTGGGACATCCGGTGGTCGTGAAAGGCGCTATAGAAATGCGGGTCTTTTTTTTCAGGCTGCATGGAGCTCACCGCTTTCAGCCAAGGTGACGTACTTAACTGATTTCAACCGGAGTTATGTTGGGATGCTACATCGCTGGACTAGGGTGGGAAAAATAAAGTCAGCTAGAACTTCTTTTCTTGCTCCACCGTGGGAGGCCTCACACTTTAAACCGATCTGGTCCCGAAAGCGAGAGGCCTGTTAAAACACACTATCTGGGGTCAGGCGTGAAGATACTGGAAGACCACAAGGTACTGGAAGGCTAGTAGTACCCATGGAAATGCACAGTACTGGAGGGCTAGTGGTGCCCATGGAACCACAGTACCTAAAGGCTAGTAGTACCCATGGAAACGCACAGTACTGGAGGGCTTGCGGTACCCATGGAAACGCACAGTACTGGAGGGCTAGTGGTGCCCATGGAACCACAATACCTGAAGGCTAGTAGTACCCATGGAAACGCACAGTGCTGGAGGGCTAGTGGTGCCCATGGAAATGCACAGTGCTGGAGGGCTAGTGGTACCCATGAAAATGCACAGTACTGGAGGGCTAGTAGTACCCATGGGAACGCACAGTGCTGGAGGGCTAGTGGTACCCATGGAAATGCACAGTACTGGAGGGCTAGTGGTGCCCATGGAAACGCACAGTACTGGAGGGCTTGCGGTACCCATGGGAACGCACAGTGCTGGAGGGCTAGTGGTACCCATGGAAATGCACAGTACTGGAGGGCTAGTGGTGCCCATGGAAATGCACAGTACTGGAGGGCTAGTGGTGCCCATGGAAACGCACAGTACTGGAGGGCTAGTGGTACCCATGGGAACGCACGATGCAGCAAAGCTCCATGCTGGAAGCAAATCTCACATACAGTAATTATCACTCATATCCTTTAATGTCCGTTCTCCAAGCCCAGCATATTGTTCCAAAGGTAGGGCACCCAAAACTGGCAAATCCCAACATCCTATTCGTCTTTTTAATCACTTTTTTGCACCTGCGAACCAGCTTCTAATCGCGTATGGGCCAGAGCCAAGAAATCCTTTTGTTTATCTCACCAACCTTTCCTCCAAACCAAGTCCTTCACTATTTAGAGTGCCCCAACCCCCACCCCCCACCCATCTGCCATTCTTTCATCCACCTTGTCTGGTTTAACTCCAGACACCATCGTTTAGCCCACTTACTAAATCCACCTTCGTCCTTTTCCAATCTCCAGTTCTCATCTTCAAATTGCACTGTACCTCCGAGCTTAGAGTCATTGGCAAAGGTGGATATACTTCCCCCTATTCCAAATCCTCACCAGTTTTATGCGACATCGATCCCTGGTGGAAGCCAGGTTCACCAGGAGAGATTGAGGCGACTAGGCCTATATTCTCTAGAATTAAGAAAAATGAGAGGTGATCTCATTGAAACATACAAAATTCTTACTGGGATTGACAGGGTAGATGCAGGGAGGATGTTTCACCTGGCTGGGGGAGTCTAGAACCAGGGGTCACAGTCTCAGAAAAAAGGGTCGGCCATTTAGGACTGAGATGAGGAGAAATTTTTTCACTTAGAGGGTGGGGAATCTTCGGAATTCTCTACCCCAGAGGGGTGTGGAGACTCAGTCATTGAGTGTACGTAAACTTGAGATCATCCAAAACTCGGCTGCCCGTGTCCTAACTCTCACCATGTCCCGTTCACCCATCACCCCTGTGCCCGCGGTTAAGCAACATTGGCTCCCGGTTAAGCAATGCCTCTATTCCAAAATTCCTCTGTGGCCTCGCCTCTCCCCATCTCTGTAATCTTCTCCAGCCCCAAACTCCGCCCCCCCCCGCCACCCCGAGATATCTGCGCTCCTCTAATTCTGCCCTCTTGAGCATCCCTGATTATAATCGTTCAACCACTGGTGGCCGTGCCTTCTGTTGCCTAGGCCCTAAGCTCTGAAATTCTCTCCCTAAACCTCTCCGCCTCTCTTTCATCCTTTAAGATGCTCCCTAAAACCTACCTCTTTGAACAAGCTTATGGTCATCTGCCCTAAATTCCCCTTATGTGGCTCACTTTCAAATTATTTGTCTTATAATACTCCTGTGAAGCGCCTTGGGATGTTTTACTATGTTAAAGGCGCTGTTGTTGTTGCTGTATATTCCAGACAGAGATCGATAGATATTTGGATATTAAGGGAATCAAGGGACACGGAGATCGAGCGGGAAAGTGGAGTTGAGGTCGAAGATCAGCCATGATCTTATTGAATGACAGAGCAGGCTCGAAGGGCCGAATGGCCTACTCCTGCTCTTATTTGTTATGTTCTCATAAGCCACTCATCACTGCCAATCCGGGAATATACCATTTATCCCAATTCTCCGCCTCCCACCTCCCAGCCAGTTTCCTAGCCAGGCCACAAGGCTGTCTCCAAGTCTGTGTGCCTCAGTTTTAGCTAGCAATCTCTTGCGCGGAATCTCATCCAATGCCTCATTAAAAAAAAACAGATATACCCCATCCTCATCCAACACCTCAGTGGCCCTGTCAAAACACTTTACGGGGACATAATCGTAAAGTTCGATTGAATGCAGTGAGAATGTTTTCATATGAAGGGCTGTGACACTGTGGAATTAACTACCCCAGCAGGCCCTAAAGGCAGAATCAATTCTGATTTTTAAAAGGGAGTTAGCAACTTGCTTACAGAGTGTGGGTATTATTTATCCCTCGTCCAGCAGCACTAAAACAAATAATCTGGTCGTTACCGCCTTGCTGTTTGTGGGAGCTTGCTGTGCGCAAATTGCCCGCTGCGTTTCCCTACATTTCAACAGTGACTGCTCTTCAAAAGTACTTCATTGGCTGTAAAGCGCTTTGGGACATCCTGAGGTCGCGAAAGGCGCTATATAAATGCAAGTTCTTTCTTTCAGGAACATGGGAGAGGGTAGGGGACTGGGGTTAAAAATGAGGTATGCCAGGGTTATTTGTCCCAGGGCGCGGTAAAGCCTCATTTTTACTGCCCATCCTTAGCAGGCCCCCGATGAAGAGGTGGGGAATGAACCGGAGGTCACAGCGCGGGAGTCATCGACACCCCTAGGTGAACGACAATCGGCATCGGAAACAGGCCTTCGACATGGGCTGCTGCCAATTTAACGTTTTAAGATCACGCGCAGATACGTTTCGCCGAGGAACCACCTCTACGATGGACTCATTCAAACTTATAAAATTCTCTCATTGAAACTTATAAAATTCTAACAGGACTAGACAGACTAGATGCAGGAAGGATGTTCCCGATGGTCGGGGAGTCCAGAACCAGGGGTCACAGTCTAAGGATAAGGGGTAAGCCATTTAGGACAGAAATGAGGAGGGATTTATTCACCCAGAGAGTGGTGAACCTGTGGAATTCTCTATCACAGAAGGCAGTAGAGGCCAATTCATTAAATATATTCAAGAAGGAGTTGGATATATTTCTTAAGGCTAAAGGGATCAAGGGATATTGGGAGAAAGCAGGGACCGGGTACTGAATTTGGATGATCAGCCATGATCGCATTGAATGGCGGAGCAGGCTCGAGGGGCCGAATGGCCTACTCCTGCTCCTATCTTCTATGTTTCTATGTTTCTATGGACCGCATGGCCTCCTTCGATGCTGTATGATTCTATTCTATGAGGAGAAGCCGTCGCCATCCTGGGACCTCGCCGGCTCCTCGTGGGGAGAGCTTTATTCGCTCCCATTTTCACACGGAGCAGCGAGCACTGCAGTTGAGCGCAGCAAGATTAATGAGACACTGTTCTGCTCCTCTGACAAAGGTACTGTTATACCCGCCCCTGGAATCAAGTGTCAGCTCAGGGGCCCTGCCTAGGAAACATATTCCCCTCTGCACTCCCCTGACTTGAGGTGCTGTCCTTGAATTACCCACAAGTAATGACAAATGACATTAGGTTCTGACACTGAAGTGATATTTATATGTTTATGTCTCACTCTCAGTGTAACCCTACTCTGGGAACAGTCAGTGGGGTTAACCTATAGCAGTGATTCAGGACACACCGAGAACAGGCCGCATAATTGATGCGTCAGACTAAAGCCCTTTGTCTTCCACCTGTTTCTCTTTTCTTCTAACACTGTAAACAAACGA
Organism: Somniosus microcephalus; assembly: GCF_052327205.1. Taxonomy (NCBI): domain Eukaryota; kingdom Metazoa; phylum Chordata; class Chondrichthyes; order Squaliformes; family Somniosidae; genus Somniosus; species Somniosus microcephalus. The sequence goes on along the minus strand of NC_140992.1, from coordinate 267,405,460 downwards.
GAGGATTGCTTTTTTCCTTTTGTCGTGTGTGTCAAGATGGAGAGCACCTGACCCCTCTGCTGCTGTGGCTGGGTAACTTGATCGCAACAGTTTCACCCCTAGTCCCAGCAGAGGTGAAATCCTGCTGATAACATTTAGTCGATTCAGCAACATGTTTAAAGTTTAGAAACCCGGGCGTCCTTGTGCACCAGTCGCTGAAGGTAAGCATGCAGGTGCAGCAGGCGGTTAAGAAGGCAAATGGTATGTTGGCCTTCGTAGCGAGAGGGTTTGAGTACAGGAACAAGGATGTCTTGCTGCAGTTGTACAGGGCCTTGGGGAGACCACATCTTGAGTATTGTGTGCAGTTTTGGTCGCCTTATCTGAGGAAGGATGTTCTTGCCATGGAGGGAGTGCAGCGAAGATTCACCAGGCTGATACCTGGGATGGCAGGCATGACGTATGAGGAGAGATTGGGTCGATTGGGCTTGTACTCGCTGGAGTTTAGAAGAATGAGAGGGGATCTCATTGAAACTTATAAAATTCTAACAGGACTAGAGAGACTAGATGTAGGAAGGATGTTCCCGATGGTCGGGGAGTCCAGAACCAGGGGTCACAGTCTAAGGATAAGGGGTAAGCCATTTAGGACAGAGATGAGGAGGAATTTCTTCACCCAGAGAGTGGTGAACCTGTGGAATTCTCTACCACAGAAGGCAGTAGAGGCCAATTCATTAAATATATTCAAGAAGGAGTTGGATATATTTCTTAAGGCTAAAGGGATCAAGGGATATGGGGAGAAAGCAGGGACAGGGTACTGAATTTGGGTGATCAGCCATGATCGCATTGAATGGTGGAGCAGGCTCGAGGGGCCGAATGGCCTACTCCTGCTCCTATCTTCTATGTTTCTATGTTAAACCCAATGAGCAGGCCGAAGCCCATAGTGCAGAACAGCATCAAGGTCGAGGAGGCTGGACTACCCGTTACATCAATGAATAGGTGCCGCCAAGCTTAGATCTCGGGTTTGGAGTACAGTTACTCCTAATTCATACCAAATCCCATTCACCCATCATCCCTGTGCTCGCTGGACTACACTGGCTCCCAGTCCAGCAACGTCTCAAATTTAAAATCACTCGCCCCTCCCTGTCTATGTAACCTCCTCCAGTCCTACAACCCTTCGAGATCTCTGCTCTCCTCCAATTCTGGCCTCTTGCACATTCCCGAATTTCTTCGCCCCACTATTGGCGGCCGTGCCTTCAGCTGTCCAGACGCTAAGCTCTGGAATTCCCTCCCTAAACCTCTCCACCTCTCTCTCCTCTTTTAGACGCTCCTTAAAATCTACCTTTTGACCAAGCTTTTGGTCACCAGTCCTAATATCTCCTTCTGTGGCTCGGTGTCAAATGTTGTCTGATTCCGCTCCTGTGAAGCGCCTTGGGATGTTTTATTACGTTAAAGGCGCTGTATAAATACAAGTTGTTGTTGTTGCCAACCTAAAAAAAGTAGTAAAAGCACGACTGAATTTTATGCTCTCAGGGGCACCTAATTGACTGCCTCCAGTCAGGGATTTGTACACTTTGAAAGATTATTAATGGCGCTCCTCACATTTCCCCATGGATGTAGGACTGGAGGAGATTGCAGAGACTGGGAGGCGCAAGGCCACAGAGACTGACTGACAAGACTTTTAAGTTGAATGCATGAGGGGATAGGGAACCAGTGTGGGTCAGTGAGGACAAGATGATGAGACATTGGGAATTGGTGTGAAACAAGACAGAGTTAGGGTTAGGGTATATTCTGCCACCTGGTCCTCCCTGGGAGAGAGAGGTCTTGATCTCAAGCATATGTCTAGATTTGGCACCTATGGCCTTCACTGAAAGGGTACCCTCCACCATCCAGTCTTCTGTCAGAGACAGACCTTCATTCAGTTTGTTCTGGGCTGGTTTTGGAGTTCAATTGCAGAGTTGAAAGGACAATTTCTTGACAATCCAGTGCTCCCACGCTCCCAGTAGGCATACAAGATAGGGGTAGCAGACTTTTGGGCAACTTGGAGTTTGTGGACAATCGGAAGCTGGGGAGGAGAGCATTCAGCGTAGTCAGTCTGGAGGTTACAAAGGCACGTGTAAGGGTTTCAGCGGCGGTGCGTCTGAGTCAGGGAAAGAGGTAGGCAATACTGTGGAGGTAAGCGGTTTTGGTGCCGGGTAGGATGTGGGAGCTAAATTTCAGCTCAGGACACCAAGACTGTAAATGGCCTGCTTCAGCCTGAGAGTGTGCTGTGAAAGAGGATGGAGTCAGTGGCAAGATTTACCCTCTCCTCCCCAGAAATTCATAGCTCTCGTTTAACAGCCCCATTTTCCACTCTCCAGTCAAGCAATCTATCCAATTTCCAACCAAGGTACAACAAGAATTTTTAGCTCTCTGTCTTTTAGGAAACATTCTTTTAACATAGAAACATAGAAGATAGGAGCAGGAGTAGGCCATTCGGCCCCTCGAGCCTGCTCCGCCATTCAATGAGATCATGGCTGATCATCCAAATTCAGTACCCTGTCCCTGCTTTCTCCCCATATCCCTTGATCCCTTTAGCCTTAAGAAATACATCCAACTCCTTCTTGAATATATTTAATGAATTGGCCTCAACTGCCTTCTGTGGCAGAGAATTCCACAGGTTCACCACTCTCTGGGTGAAGCAATTCCTCCTCATCTCAGTCCTAAATGGCTTACCCCTTATCTTTAGACTGTGACCCCTGGTTCTGGACTCCCTGGCCATCGGGAACATCCTTCCTGCATCCAGTCTGCCTAGTCCTGTTAGAATTTTATAAGTTTCAATGAGATCCCCTCTCATTCTTCTAAACTCCAGCGAGTATAAGTCCAATCGACCCAATCTCTCCTCATACGTCATTCCTGCCATCCCAGGTATCAGTCTGGTGAATCTTTAGAATCTGGTTCCAAGTCCCTACAGATAGGTGGGATGCCGTTCTCTCTTTCTCTTTGGGGGATTAGATTGCGTATCAGATCAGCAAACCATGTGCAAGAAAACTGTCTTTTCTCCTTTGACTCCTGGTTCCAATAGTTAAAAATAAAAGGTTTCAATGGAGGACTGGCTGCCACAGAAAGGGAAATTCAGTGCTCTCGCACTCCGAATAGTGACCCTCACTCAAAGGGAGCATGGGCTAGCAATAGGGTTATAACAGCAATTCATTGATTATCCTTCCCACGCTTTGTTGGACTGAGGATACCCACTGGGAGCGTGGGAATGCTGGATTTACCCTACAATGTCAAGAAATTGTCCTTTCACCTCTGCAATCTGAACTCCAAAATCAGCCCAGAGCAAACTGAATGAAGGTCTGTCTCTGACAGAAGACTGGATGGTGGCGAGTACCCTTTCAGTGAAGGCCATAGGTTCCAAATCTTGACATATGTTTGAGGACCAGGTGGCAGAAGCACACCATCATTTCACCTCCAGATCAGGGTTCTAAAGCAGCCCAAGTAGATGGAAGGAAGCTCTGTGTGTGTGTGTGGTATGTGTGTGGTATGTGTGTGTGTGTGTGGTATGTGTGTGTGTGTGGTATGTGTGTGTGTGTGTGGTATGTGTGTGTGTGTGGTGTGTGTGTGTGTGGTATGTGTGTGTGTGTGGGGTGTGTGTGTGTGTGGTATGTGTGTGTGTGTGTGTGGTATGTGTGTGTGTGTGGTATGTGTGTGTGTGTGGTATGTGTGTGTGTGTGTGGTGTGTGTGTGTGTGGTAAGTGTGTGTGTGTGTGGTATGTGTGTGTGTGTGTGTGTGTGGTGTGTGTGGTATGTGTGTGTGTGTGTGTGTGTGTGTGGTATGTGTGTGTGTGTGTGTGGTGTGTGTGTGTGTGTGTGTGGTATGTGTGTGTGTGTGGTATGTGTGTGTGTGTGGTATGTGTGTGTGTGTGGTATGTGTGTGTGTGTGTGTGTGTGGTATGTGTGTGTGTGTGTGTGTGGTATGTGTGTGTGTGTGGTATGTGTGTGTGTGGGTGTGTGTGTGTGTGGTATGTGTGTGTGTGTGGTGTGTGTGTGTGTGGTATGTGTGTGTGTGTGTGTGGTATGTGTGTGTGTGTGTGTGTGTGTGTGTGTGTGGTATGTGCGTGTGTGTGTGTGTGTGTGTGTGGTATGTGCGTGTGTGTGTGTGTGTGTGTGTGTGGTATGTGTGTGTGTGTGGTATGTGTGTGTGTGTGTGTGTGGTATGTGTGTGTGTGTGTGTGTGTGTGTGGTATGTGTGTGTGTGTGTGTGTGTGTGTGGTATGTGTGTGTGTGTGTGTGGTATGTGTGTGTGTGTGTGTGTGTGTGTGTGTGTGTGTGTGTGTGGTATGTGTGTGTGGTATGTGTGTGTGTGTGTGTGGTATGTGTGTGTGTGTGTGTGGTATGTGTGTGTGTGTGTGTGCGCGCATTCTCTTTCATGCTGAAGGATTTGCTTGCTTGTACCTTCGTCGAGCAGCTGGGCGATACTTTTCATGACAACAGACAGAATCAGCGCTTGGTATAATGAAACAGTATGCATCAAGATGAGCAAACTGCAAAAATGATCAACAAAATAAGAAATAAGTACATTATTCGCAGAATCCCATAAAACTGCTTCTTCCTTCTCCATCCCTATCTTTCGATTGGACTTTTTTTTCCTCCCCTAATTAAATTTGCTTCAGGACACGTCGATATTTTGTAACCCGTTGCATCCAATTAAACTTCTCTTTCATCTACCCCTTCAAGATGAGGGCCCAGCCATTACATCACACAGTCTGGGATTTTAATTTTCATTCCGAGGGCAAAAAAAAACACGCCACAACAGTTCCTTTTCAAAGCCGAGCATCTAATGATGAAAATATTGTCTGCGATGTCGACATCACCCTTTCATGCCAACAGCTCCGCAGTGATTAAGTGCTCGCCATTTGGAAAATTCTATAGTCGAGGAATCTTTCTCAGAATGCAAGGCTGGACTATAATTAAATGCGACGACACGGGGAGGGGGGCCATGATGTCACCAATCCAACTGAACCCTCCAGCACGCTGCCAACCTGTCACGGCCAATTTTGCGGCGGACACAAGTGATGCGAGTGAACAAGGAGGGAGAAGAAAAGAAGCTTACTTCAAAGGCGAGTGTCTCATTAGTCGGTCCCGCCGAGTACAGGCTCTCGGGCTTGTTAAACGAGCGGTGGTAATCGAACACAGCTCCTCCAAAGTCGAACTTTCCCGGCCAGTCCACTGTCCAGTCCCCAGTCAGGTGGTATTTGCCCTTCGAGTCGCGCACCGCCAAGTAGCTCGTCGAGATCGCCAGCTCGCGCACGTGAACGCTGCGCGCCCCGGCCGGGACCATGACGACGATGTAGTACTCTACGAAACAAAACAAAAAAATCAAAAATATATAGTAATTAGGAAGAAAAAAAAACAAGAATGTTTGGTACCAGAATTCAAAGGGGCGGAAGTTATGGTACAGCTTCTGCTGTTGATGAGACTATGACTAGGGGGGCACTGTCCAAAAATTAGAGCCAGCCTTTCAGGAGTGAAGTGAGGAAACACTTCTACACACAAAGGGTGGTAGAAGTTTGGAACTCTCTTCCACAAACATCAGTTGATGCTGGGTCAATCGTTAATTTTAAATCCGAGGTTGATAGATTTTTGTTAACCAATGGTATTAAGGGATATGGGGCAAAGGCGGGTATATGGAGTTAGGTCACAGATCAATCATGATCACATTGAAAGGCTCGAGGGGCTAAATGGCCTGTTCCTATGTTCCGAGTTGTACAGAGCTCTGGTAAGCCCCCAACTGGAGTACAGTTCTGGGCACCTCACCTCAGGAAGGATATATTGGCCTTAGAAGGGGGCAGATTCACCAAAATGATACCGGGGCTAAAAGGGTTAAATTATCAGGACAGTTTGCATAGACTAGGCTCGTATCTCCTTGAGTATAGAAGATTAAGGGGCGATCTAATTGAGGTGTTTAAGATGATGAAAGGAGTCGATGGGGTAGATAGAATTATTTCCTCTGGTGGTGGGGGGGGGTGAGTCCAGAACAAGAGATCAGAATCTTAAAATTAGAGTTAGGCCGTTCAAGGATGATGTCAGGAAAAGCTTCTTCACACAAAGGGTAGTGGAAATCTGGAACTCCTTCCCCTGCAAAAAGCTGAACAGTCTACTCCTGTTCCTATGTTCACTGTGGTGAGCTGTATCCAGATTCACACCAATCAGGCTAGTTAAATGCTGGAAACAAACAGGAACTTTGAGAAGGAACCAGGTGTTATCGATTTAGTTAGGACTTTTGATCAGATGAAGTGCCTTTGCTCTATAGATTTTCTTTTCACTGTTATTTTAGATTTCCACCAATCCTCACGGTTTTACTTTTTATCTCTAGTTCCGTGTATTGTAATTCAGAGACGAAGGATATACTGTCCAACATGCTAAACAGCGCAGGTCAAACCCATTCACAGAAGTGTGCGTTGTATTGTAGTTTATGACCTTATGTTTCATTGTGTTCAATACCCAAGCTGGACAATGATCTGGGTACTCCTCACTTTATCAAAGTCATGGTTGGCAGGTCTGAGTAGCAGTCAACACTGGGATTTGAAAGCAAAACCACAGACCTACCTTGATGGTGCCTTAGCATCTTTTTGATTGATAGTGGGGCTTAGAGGCAATCAGAATGATCCCAGGGTTTAGAGGGTTAAATTATGAAGACAGATTGCATAAACCTAGTTTATATTCCCTCGATAATAGATTAAGTGGTGATCTAATGGAAGTGTTTAAGATGATTAAAGGATTAGATCGGTTCGATAGAGAGAAACTATTTCCTCTGGTGGAGGAATCAAGAACAAGGGGACATAATCTTAAAATTAGAGCCAGGTCATTCAGGAGGGAAATCAGGAAGCAGTTTTTTTGCACACAAGAGGTAGTGGAAATCTGGAGTTCGCTCTGTCCCAAACGGCTGCGGATGCTGGGGGACAATTGGAGCTTCAAGACTGAGATCAATCGATTTTTAATCAGGTCAGAGGATTTCAAGGGATATGAAGCAAAAGTGTGTAAATGGTGCTGAGGTGTAGATCAGCCATGATCCAATTGAATGGCGGAGCAGGCTTGAGGGGCTGAATGTCCTCCTATTCCAATGTAACCTGACCTCGCTGAGCCTCTGGCCTAGTAACTTCCCACAACAACGTCTGTATTCATTGTTTGAAAAATGAAATACTAGGAAGATCAAATGCTTGTTTAAAAGTAGTTACTAAAACTATCTGGCAACCTGGGGGGTGATTTTCTCAATGGGGAGCTTTTGGAGGCGGGACTCCCACTTGCCGGGTTTCAGTCCTGCCTCCATCAACTTCTGGCCAACCCACGCTATTTTCCCTTGATTGACCTGGTTAAGCCCGCCCAGCGGACGTAGCAGGCCAGTTAAGGGAAAGCTGGTTGCAGAGAACGTCAACGTATGACGTTTCATCTTCAATTGTCACCGTTAGACAGCTCTGTGAAGCTGTCAAACACTGACATTCTCTGTAGTTTGATGAGTTCTTTAATTCAAGACCTCATCAAACCTCTTTCTTTTGCAGAAATGAGATGGTTGTTCCATTGGAGAATGCAACGGCCATCTGTCATCTCCGCCGCGGAGGTACGAGACTCTCCGCATACCCACCGATTGAAGCCTGCAGGAAGAAACAAAGGTAAGTAAACTTTTTCTAACACTTTCCACTCACCTCACATACTCACCTCTCCACACTTGCACCCATCACTTACCTTCACAGCGCACTTTTGGACCCCTCCGACCCCCGCAGACCCACTACTCACCTCGGTGACCCTGGCGGGGTTCGGAGCCTTCGGGAAGCCTGCACTTGTGTGGGCAAAATGGGGGTAATCCTCTTATCTGCCTGTTAACTACCTGTTAACAGGCAGATAAGTGACACTAATCCCCTTCCCGCCTCCAAGGAGGCGGGACCGGGCGCGAGTCGGCTACCCGCCTCCTGGCAAGATGGTACGGAGGCGGGTTGGGCACCCGCCCCCAGATTCCGCCATTTTCCCGGCAGTCCCGCCTCCCCAGGGCTGGCAAGATCGCGCCAGTAGTTTCTGCTGGTGACACATGCGCAAGGTAACTCCAGCCCCATCAAACAGTTTCAACGTGTTGGGTCTCTGCTCCAAACAGATTTGCTTGATTCAATCCCTCTTCTACGAACATTCGAGAAAGGACAGGGAAAGACCAACTCGTCCATCAAGCCCATCTCACAGTGCAGCTGACATGCACCAAACAACCTACTCCCCTCACCCCTCCAGTCATCCACTCGCATAGGAAGCTCAATCACATTGACCCAAATTAGGTCCATACCCTTTATACCCTTACCTAACAAAAACCTATCGCTCTCAGTCTTGAAAGCATCAAATGACGCAGCATCCACCGTGGTTCGGGGGAGTGCGTTCTAGATTTCTATTACCCTTTGTGTGAAGAAGTGCTTCCTGACTTCACCCCTGAACAACCTGACTCTAATGATAAGATTATGCCCTCTTGTTCTGGATTCTCCCTACATAGGAAATAGATTCTCTGTATCTACCCTATCTGGGGAAAGGCGAAGAAAGAAATCGAGCTGTCTGATCTCGACTAAGCAGAAATTACAATGCATCTTTGAAACTGTTAGAAGGCACTGTTATTCTGGTTACGTTAAACAGAATTTGGCCCCAAGCAGTTTGTGTGTTTCGAGATTCCCGTTCAAAGGGATACTGACCCTTAACGTCCTCTCAGAATCCTTGTTTGGAACCTGTGAAATTCTACAAGACAGAGGAGGGCTTTCTGAATTCAGCCATTAAGTCAAGTCTGACAAGAGAATTTAAACAATGCTTTACAACAAACAATATTAACTGAAGAATGAATGTGGAGCACATTCCTCTTGTGCTGTTTGCTTCTGATATACTTGCCATTCGCCCGGTGCTGTTGATGGTACTGCCCTCTGAAGAACTTGCAAGTTGAATTGTCTCCATTGCATACTCCGCAAGCATCCACGACGGCCATTGACCCCAGAACACGGTCACATCCCACTGCCTGAAGGAACATTTCACCAATTAAGCTTAGATCAGCAACTTTAGCACAGATTGGGAATCGTACCCAAGGCCTTTCCATTCTGTATGGCTCAGCTAATCACTGCCCTAACCAGCAATCAAGGGAGCCCTACCCACATTACGTTCAGCACCCACGCCGCACGTCAACCCTTGGCGGTGAGCGCGGGCAGCCTAATGACTTCTTGGCTGCTGGCAATGTTTCTCAAGAAGAGGAGAGGCACGACAGCAGCCGAAAAAGACTATTTCGCTGATCTGCTCTCCCTGCGAGGAAGTATCTAGCTCTTACTCCGCTCAGCCTCTCGACAGCTAGACCCAGATGAGAAACACTTTTTGCAGTGAAGATCAGCTGCATCTCACGTTCTAGAAGACCATGCCAGAGTTCACTGAAGCCGCAATGCTCCATTCCACGTGTTACTATATGTATTGTGTGTGACAGTGGATAGCTGCATCCCAGGGAGTTGAACTCTTGAATTTGGAGATCCCAAGTTTAAATCCCCCAACTTGACTGGAAGTTATAGGCAGGATTTGCCAAGGAAGTAACCTTGTTGATCTTGACCTGGGCCACTTTAGGGATCAGCAACAAATTGCCGGCCTTGCCAGCGATGCCCACTTCCCGTGAATGAATAATACAAAAAGGTTAAAAAAAAAATAAGCTGGATTGGATCTATCCACCCTCTGCTGTTAGAACAAATGGACTGTGTCCACCAACTCAACTGATGTAGATACATAGAAGATAGGAGCAGGAGTAGGCCATTCGGCCCCTCGAGCCCGCTCCGCCATTCAATGAGATCATGGCTGATCATCCAAATTCAGTACCCTGTCCCTGATTTCTCCCCATATCCCTTGATCCCTTTAGCCTTAACAAATATATCTAACTCCTTCTTGAATATATTTAATGAATTGGCCTCAACTGCCTTCTGTGGTAGAGAATTCCACAGGTTCACCACTCTCTGGGTGAAGAAATTCTTCCTCATCTCTGTCCTAAATGGCTTACCCCTTATCCTTAGACTGTGACCCCTGGTTCTGGACTCCCCTGCCATCGGGAACATCCTTCCTGCATCTAGTCTGTCTAGTCCTGTTAGAATTTTATAAGTTTCAATGAGATCCCCTCTCATTCTTCTAAACTCCAGCGAGTATAAGCCCAATCGACCCAATCTCTCCTCATACGTCATTCCTGCCATCCCAGGTATCAGTCTGGTGAATCTTCGCTGCCCTCCCTCCATGGCAAGAACATCCTTCCTCAGATAAGGCGACCAAAACTGCACACAATACTCAAGATGTGGTCTCACCAAGGCCCTGTACAACTGCAGCAAGACATCCTTGTTACTGTACTCGAACCCTCTCGCTACGAAGGCCAACATACCATTTGCCTTCTTAACCGCCTGCTGCACCTGCATGCTTACCTTCAGCGACTGGTGTAAAAGGACACCCAGGTCTCGTAGTGATGAGGAGTTAATTCATTGAAAAGGAGGAAATAGAAGACAACACACTAAGTATGAAAGGAAGAGCTATGCATTTTACCTCACAAATGCCATCAATGCAGACATCAAATTTGTTCTCTACACAGCGAGTTCCGTCTTTCACTTTGTTGGACATGGCAAAGAAGAAGTCAAAATCTTCAGCTATGCAGTACAACTTGCAAACATCTTCATCTGGAAACACAGAGTAAGGGATCATTTCACTTAAAAACACGCCACAGGGTGGTCTGCGGAGGCTGTATTGATATAACCGCCGTCAATTAAAGCCCGTCAGTTTGCACCAGGTTTTATGTGTTGTAGATTTTATCTCATCAGATGGTGACAGGAGGAGACACAAGACAGACACATTAGTCCCTGGACTCCACGTCACCTTGATCCACGGGCTAATCCTGCAGGCACTTCTGATAAGACATTTTTAAACAGTAGTAAACAATGGGTAGAACCTGTCAGTAAAAGGTCTCCAGCATGGAATCCAATGCACCAGGACTGAACAAGAACAACAACAACTTATTATATTTATATAACGCCTTTAACGTAGTAAAACGTCCCAAGGTGCTTCAGAGGAGCGTTATCGAACAAAAATGGATACTTTATAGCCATGAAGACGCTGCTTCAGAAAACTCCTCAGAATATTCCGTATCTTCTGGGACTTGCACCTTTACATTACAAGAAAGACTTGCATTTCTATAGTGCCTTTCACGACCACTGGATGTCTCAAAGTGCTTTACAGCCAATGAAGTACTTTTTGGAGTGTAGTCACTGTTGTGATGTGGGAAACGCGGCAGCCAATTTGCGCACAGCAAGCTCCCACAAACAACAATGTGACAATGACCAGATAATCTGTGTTTTTTGTTATGTTGATTGAGGGATAAATATGGGCCAGGACACCGGGAGAACTCCACTGCTCTTCTTCGAAATAGTGCCATGGGATCTTTTACGTCCACTTGAGAGGGCAGGCGGGGCCTCGGCTGAACGTCTCATCCGAAAGACGGCACCTCCGACAGTGCAGCACTCCCTCAGCACTGCACTGGAGTGTCAGCCTAGCTTTATGTGCTCAAGTCCCTGGAGTGGGACTTGAACCCACAACCTTCTGACTCAGAGGCAAGAGTGAGCCACAGCTGACAGAGGTGACACATGGAATTTATATAGTATTACATAGTACTTACAGCACAGAAACAGGCCATTCAGCCCAACTAGTCTATGCCGGCATTTATGCTCCACCCTACTTCATCTCACCCTATCAGCATATCCTTCTACTCCTTTCTCTCACATATACTTATCGAGTTTCACCTTAAATGCATTTATGCTATTCACCTCAACTACTCCTGTGGTAGCGAGTTCCACAGTCTAACCACTCTCTGAGCAAGATATTTCTCCTGAATTCCTTATTGGATTTATTAGTGACTATCTTATAATTATGGGCCCTAGTCCTGGTCTCCCCCACAAGTGGAAACATCTTCTCTACGTCTACCTTATCGAACCCCTTCATAATTTTAAAGACCTCTGTTAGGTCATCTCTAAGCCTTCTCTTTTCCAGAGAAAAGAGCCCCAGCCTGTTCTGTCTTTCCTGTTAGTTATAACTTTGCAGTTCTGGTATCTCTTTAGATTTTGCATTCTCAGTTTACCTGCTGCTGGTTTCTGTTATAGTAGAGGCACCTCTGGGCAAGGGAGTGGAAAAAAATCACTTCCAATTGCTATGCAGTGAGTCTATCTAGAAAATGCATGTGTGGATAGATAATGGGTTTAATTGTGAAACCCCTTTTGGTCAAGTTGTCCACAATGCCTCAGCTCAATGTCACTGAAAGCATGAAAGCAAACATGCGGGTGCAGCAAGCAGTTAGGAAGGCAAATAGTATGTTGGCCTTCAGTGCAAGAAGATTTGAGTACAGGAGCAAGGAAGTCTTACTATAGTTATACAGGGCCTTGCTGAGACCACACCTGGAGTACTGTGTGAAGTTTTGGTCTCCTTACCTAAGAAAGGATATGCTTGCCATAGAGGGAGTGCAGCGAAGGTTCACCAGACTGATTCCTGGGATGGCAGGACTGTCGTATGAGGAGAGATTGGGTCGACTAGGCCTGTATTCACTAGAGTTTAGAAGAATGAGAGGGGATCACATTGAAACGTATAAAATTCTGACAGGGCTAGACAGACTGGATGCAGGGAGGATGTTTCCCCTGGCTGGGGGGTCTAGAACGAGGGGTCACAGTCTCAGGACACTGGGTAGGATATTTAGGACTGAGATGAGGAGAAATTTCTTCACTCAGAGGGCGGTGAACCTGTGGAATTCTCTACCACAGAAGGCTGTGGAGGCCAAGACACTGAATATATTTAAGAAGGAGATAGATAGATTTCTAGACACAAAAGGCATCAAGAGGTATGGGGAGAGAGCGGGAATATGGTATTGAGATAGAGAATCTGCCATGATCATATTGAATGGCGGAGCAGGCTCGAAGGGTCAAATGGCCTACTCCTGCTCCTATTTTTCTCTGTTTCTATGTTTCAACAGCAACAACTTGTATTTATATAGCATCTTTAACATAGTAAAACGTCCCAAGGCGCTTCACAAGGACGTTATCAAATAAAATTGGACACCGAGTCACATAAGGAGACATTAGGACAGATAACAAAAAGCTTGGTCAAATAGGTAGGTTTTAAGGAGTGTCTTAAGGGAGGAAAGAGAGGTAAAGAGGCGGAGAGAGTTAGGGAGGGAATTCCAGAGCTTCGAGCCTCGGCAGCTGAAGGCACGGCCGCCAATGGTGGAGCGATTAAAATCGGGGAGGCTCAAGAGGCCGGAATTGGAAGAGTGCAGAGATCTTGGGAGGGTTGTAGGGCTGGAAGACATTACAGAGATAGGTAGGGGCGAGGCCATGGAAGGATTTGAAAACAAGTTGAAAATTTTAAAATCGAGGCGTTGCTTAACCAGGAGCCAATGTAGGTCAGCGAGCACAGGGGTGATGGGTGAACGGGACTCGGTGCGAGTTAGGACACGGGCAGCAGAGTTTTGGATGACATCAAGTTTACGGAGGGTAGAAAGTGGGAGGCCGGCCAGGAGTGTGTTGGAATAGTCAAGTCTAGAGGCAACAAAGGCATGGATGAGGGGCATCTGGCATCCATGGAACCATATCCTGGCAAAAGTCAGCCCATTCACCAGAGGAAAAATGTACAACAGTAAGGCACTGAGCTGCTGCAGCATGTTAGCACAATATTCTTTTACCTCTGGGACCTGGCCTTCCACATAGCCCGACTTAAAAAAAAGAAAGACTTGCATTTCTACAGCGCCTTTCACGACCTCAGGACGTCCAAAATTGCTTTACAGCCAATGAAGTGCTTTTTGAAGTGCAGTCACTGTTGTAATGTAGGAAACGCGGCAGCCAATTTGCGCACAGCAAGCTCCCACAAACAGCAATGTGATAATGATCAGTTACATTGGTCTTGGAAGAAGTGTAAGCGCAGATTTGCCAGACTGTTACCAGGGCTCCAAGGGTTGGATTATGAGGCGAGATTACACAAACCAATCTTGTACTCCCTCGAATATAGCAGTTTAAGGGAGGATTTGATTGTTTTTTAGGGTTTTGAAAGGAATTGAGAGGGTAGATAGAGAGAAACGTGCTCCGCTGATGGAGGACTCTAGAACAAGTGGACATAACCCCATAATCAGAGCCAGGCCATTCAGGAGAGACGTTAGGAAGCACTTCTGCACACAAAGGGTGGTCGAAGTGTGGAAATTAGCAGTAGATGCTCGCTTAATTAATAATTTTAAATCTGGGATTAATAGATTTTTGCTAGCCGAGGGCATTAAGGGATATGGAGCCAAGGCGGCTGGATGGAGTTAGGATGCAGATCAGCAATAATCTCATTGAATGGTGGCACAGGCTCGAGGGGCTGAATGGCCTACTCTTGTTCCTACTATTGGACCATAAGGCTCACACAAAGAGGTGCGTTGAGCAAGTACAGGGAGCGGGCAGGAGAAGGGGAGTGGACTTGCGGGGGGCAGGGGGAGAACGCCATTGACATGAATCAGTCATTCATGAAAGAAAGACTTCTGAAATAATACTGAGCGGCCTGCAGGTGGCGCTGTCCAGGGAGAGTATAAATACTCGGGCATGGGCCCAGCTTGCGCAGGACATTCTTAACAGGAACTAGTCAAGGACACAACTAGACCTCCATGTTGTAAAATAGTTGATTAAAGCTTTGTTTAACGCTTAGACCAAGTGCCTAGTAGTTTTCTTACATCAGCCATCGCAAACTTAATGGGCTGTGCAGCCTCCTTCAGAACAGAAGCGTGGGGGGGGCATTTTTACTTTGGGCAGTGGTGTAACACGGGCGATACCAAATTAGCCGTCCGTTATGCACCCCGCTCAATTTTCCTCTCCATTCAGGTCAATAGCCAGGAAAATTGGGCGGGTGCATCATAATGGGCGCCTAGTTTGGTATCGCCCATTTCACACGATCACCCAAAGTTAGAATTGCCCCTCAGTGAATGCTACAGGAACTGAATGGACAACCGATGATTCTGTTGAAGGAGCCACTGGGCTACATAGGATTACATAGAAGATACGGCACAGAAACAGGCCATTCGGCCCAACGGGTCCATGCCGGCGTTTATGCTCCACTCGAGCCTGACCGGGACAGCTTACAGGATAGGTTTTGAGACCCGTTAGCACACATTTCCAGGATTTATCTTCTCATGCATTAACAATATTGTTCAGACAAACTGTAATATTAATTGTGGGTGGAGGGTGGGGGAGTGGCATGGGTCCACGTTTACCAATAGCCCAGGAAAATGAAAAAAAATGAATCTGCATTTCTATAGCGCCTTTCACCACTACGGGACGTCCCAAAGCGCTTCACAGCTGATTGTGTACTTTTGAAGTGTAGTCACTGTTGTAATGTAGGAAATGCCAACATCAGCAGCATCAGTAACCAGAGAACACAGACTTAAGATAATTGGCAAAAAAGCCAGAGGGGAATTTTTTTTTTATTAACGAGTTATGATGATCTGGAATTCGCTGCCTGAAAGAGTGGTGGAACCAGATTAGATAGTAACTTTCAAAGGCATTTAGATACGTACTTGAAAAGGAAAAAAATTGCCAGGGCTATGGGGAGAGAGCAGAGGGTGAGGGGACACGGAGTGAGATTAATTGGATAGCCCTTTCAGAGAGCTGGCACAATCACGATGAAAAGAAAGAAAAGACTTGCATTTCTATAGCGCCTTTCACTACCACCGGGTGTCTCAGAGCGCTTTACAGCCAATTAAGTACTCTTTGAAATGTAGTCACTGTTGTAATGTAGGAAACGCAGCAGCCAATTTGCGCACAGTAAGGTCCCACAAATAGCAATGTGATAATGACCAGATAATCTGTTTTTGTTATGTTGGTTGAGGGATAAATATTGGCCAGGACACCGGGGAGAACTCCCCTGCTCTTCTTTAAAATAGTGCCACGGGATCTTTTACGTCCACCCGAGAGAGCAGACGGGGCCTCGGTTTAACGTCTCATCTGAAAGACAGCACTTCCAACAGTGCAGCACTCGTTCAGCACTGCACTGGAGCGTCAGTCTGGATTTTTGTGCTCAAGCCTCTGGAGTGGGACTTGAACCCACAACCTTCTGACTCAGAGGCGAGGTTCTGCCCACTGAGCCACCGCTGACACTGGGCCGAATGTCCTCCGTCTGGGCTGTACGATTTTATTCCATGCTTCTAGTCTAAATAATAAAGTTAAAGGATTTCATTGCATGTGTGTTTCTCGTCTGCTGGGAGCAGCTTGTGCCAATCCCTGCTCAGAAAGTCTTGCGTATGTGGGAAGCTCACCGGAGGGAGCAGGCACCAGTCAGAAAACAATCAATAGATTCCAGGAGCACTCACTGCCACTGGTGCATCGCTAAGAGGTTGGAGGGGCTGTGACTCTGGAGTGCATCAGACTCACTTCGCTGTGAAGTTGTCGGCATAAGCACTTAAGCAAGAGAAAGAAGAACAAAAGACTAGCACGAAAGACGACCACCGGACATCCCAAAGCGCTTCAGTCAATGAAGTAATTATTGGAGTGCAGTCACTGTTGTAATGTGGGAAACGCGGCAGCCAATTTGCGCACAGCAAGCTCCCACAAACAACAATGTGATAATGACCAGATAATCTGTTTTTGTTATGTTGTTTGAGGGATAAATATTGGCCAGGACACCGGGGAGAACTCCCCTGCTCTTCTTCAAAATACAGGTAGACTATCCTTTATCCGAAAACCTCGGGACCAGCCGTGTTTCGGTTTTCGGAAAATTTTGGATTTCAGAAGGTATTTTATAAGACTGGGAAATTTGTCGGGGGTGGGGGTCGGCGGGTGGTCGGGGGTGGGGGTCGGCGGGGGTCGGGGTCATGCGCACGACTTACGCTGAACGAAACCTTTTGGTTTTCAGAGGATTTCGGTTTTCGGAAGTGCGGATAAAGGATACACTTATCCGAAAGGGTGGGGGGTCGGCGGGGGGTCGTGCGCACGACTTACGCTGAACGAAAAAACCTTCGGTTTTTAGAGGGTTTCGGAAGTTCGGATAAAGGGTAGTCTACCTGTAGTGGCCGTGGGATCTTTTACATCCACCGGAGAGAACAGACAAGGCTTCAGTTTAACGTCTCATCTGAAAGACAGCACCTCTGACAGTGCAGCACTCCCTCAGCACTGCACTGGAGTGTCAGCCTAGAGTTTTGTGCTCAAGTCCCTGGAGTGGGACTTGAACCCATAACCCTCTGACTCAAAGGTGAGTGTGCTACCAACTGAGCCATGGCCGGCACAAAAAAGGCTCTTTACTCAAAGTGATCAAACCTGAACAAGCCCCCACAAAAATCCACCCCCCACCAAACGAGCTGGTGGTTTCCCCTGCACTGCACAGGAAGATGACACCAGACTCGACAGCACATTGCTGCCTGTTCCTGCTCTCTGTTTCTCAAGCATGGGCTTTCAGCCGAGCAGTGGGCATTGGTGGCAGGCTTCAGATCACAGCGAGACCCATGTCAATGCTATGAGCGCGCATCGCCATGTTATCAAAACGCCTGTTGTGAGAACGACTCACATTTACAAAGCTCCTTTCACAACCTCAGGTCGTCCCAAAAGCCAAGTACTTTTGAAGTGTAGTCGCTGTTGTCATGTGGGAAACGCGGCAGCCAGGTTGCACACAGCAAGCTCCCACAAACAGCAATGTGATAATGACCAGATTTTTAATGCTGTTGGTTGAGGTGTAAATATTGGGCAGGACACCAGGCAGAGATCCCCTTGCTCTTTTCTTCATGTAGTGCCATGGGATCTTTTACGTACACCCGAGAGGGAAGATGGGTCTTCGGTTTAATGTCTCATCCGGAAGACGGCACCTCCGACAGTGCAGCACTCCCTCAGCACTGCACTGGAGTGTCAGCCTGGATTTTGTGCTCAAGTCTCTGGAGTGGGACTTAAGCACATGAACTTCTGACTCAGAAGCATGAGTGTTCACTAAGAATGCCATGTCTGGACACTGTAACTGTGCTGCCTGCCAGCTTCTATGTCACAGTTATTACTTAATAGACGGCCTATTGCGGAATGAAACAGGAGCCTCCATCACAGCGATTTGCCAGTCTGGCTGGTACATAGAAACATAGAAGATAGGAGCAGGAGTAGGCCATTCGGCCCCTCGAGCCTGCTCCGCCATTTAATGAGATCATGGCTGATCATCCAAATTCAGTACCCGGTCCCTGCTTTCTCCCCATACCCCCTTGATCCCTTTAGCCTTAAGAAATATATCCAACTCTTTCTTGAATATATTTAATGAATTGGCCTCTACTACCTTCTGTGGTAGAGAATTCCACAGGTTCACCACTCTCTGGGTGAAGAAATTCCTCCTCATTTCAGTCCTAAATGGCTTACCCCTTATCCTTAGACTATGACCCCTGGTTCTGGACTCCCCGGCCATCAGAAACATCCTTCCTGCATCTAGTCTGTCCAGGCCTGACAGAATTTTATAGGTTTCGATGAGATCCCCTCTCAATCTTCTAAACTCCAGTGAGTATAAGCCAAATCGACACAATCTCTCCTCATACGTCATTCCTGCCATCCCAGGTATCAGCCTGGTGAATCTTCGCTGCACTCCCTCCATGGCAAGAACATCCTTCCTCAGGTAAGGCGAACAAAACTGCACACAATACTCAAGGTGTGGTCTCACCAAGGCCCTGTACAACTGCAGCAAGACATCCTTGTTCTTGTACTCGAACCCTCTTGCTACGAAGCCTGTTAACTTGAATCATGGTTGACAAGAGACACTCAACCCAGCAGACAGATAGAGCTTTACAACACAGGAAGAGGCCATTCTACCCATCGTGTCTGTGCCAGCTCTTTGCGACAGCAAACCCACTGCCCCGCTCTCTCCCCATAGCCCTGAATCTTCCTCTGCCTCAAACGTTGGTGCGCTCTAACGTTAAAAGATGCAATGATGTCGCCCTCATCTGCTGCCTGTGGCAAAGCATCTCCAACAACTCCACCCAAAGCTATATCTTAGCTGGCAGAAGTGTCAGCTCAGTTGGTAGCACACGCGCCTGTGAGTGGCAAGGTCATGAGTTCAAGTTCCCACTCCAGGGACTTGAGCACATAATCTTGGCTGACCCGCCAGTGCTTTGCTGAGGGAGTGCTGCACTGTCGGAGGTGCCGTGTTATTGGATGAGATGTTACACCAAGGCCTCGTCTGCTCCCTCAGGTGGACGTGAAAGATCCCATGGCACTGGACAAACAGGGGGCAATGGCAGGGGGAGAAGCTAAACACGATTAAAATCACTAAGGAGATGGTACTCAGTAAAATAATGGGACTTAAGGTGGATAAATCCCCCAGACCTGATGGCCTACATCCTAGGGTCTTGAGAGAAGTGGCGGTAGGGATTGTGGATGCATTAGTGATTATTTTCCAGAACTCCCTGGACTCAGGAAAGGTCCCGGCAGATTGGAAAACTGCTAATGTAACACCCTTATTTAAGAAGGGAAGTAGACAAAAAGCTGGAAACTATAGACCAGTTAGCCTAACATCTGTGGTTGGCAAAATGTTGGAGTCCATTATTAAGGAAACAGTAACAGAGCATTTGGATAAACATAATTTAATAGGACAGAGTCAGCATGGTTTTATGAAGGGGAAGTCATGTTTGACAAATTTGCTCGAATTCTTTGAGGAGGTAACATACAGGGTGGATAAAGGGGAACCAGTGGATGTAGTGTATTTGGACTTCCAAAAGGCATTTGACAAGGTTCCACACATAAGATTACTGATCAAGATAAGAAATCACGGGATTGGGGGTAATATACTGGCATGGGTGGAAGATTGGCTATCTAACAGAAAACAAAGAGTTGGGATAAATGGTTCATTCTCGGGCTGGCAATCAGTAACTAGTGGTGTTCCGCAGGGGTCAGTGCTGGGACCCCAACTCTTTACAATCTATATTAACGATTTGGAGGAAGGGACCGAGTGCAACATATCCAAGTTTGCCGATGATACAAAGATGGGAGGGAAAGCAGTGAGTGAGGAGGACATAAAAAACCTGCAAAAGGACATAGACAGGCTAAGTGAGTGGGCAGAGATTTGGCAGATGCAATATAATGTTGGAAAGTGTGACGTTATGCACTTTGGCAGAAAAAAATCAAAGAGCAAGTTATTATCTAAATGGAGAGAAACTGCAAAGTGCTACAATACAAAGGGATCTGGGGGTCCTGGTGCATGAAACACAAAAAGTTAGTATGCAGGTGCAGCAGGTGATCAGGAAGGCCAATGGAATCTTGGCTTTTATTGCAAGGGGGATGGAGTATAAAAGCAGGGAAGTCTTGCTGCAGTTATACAAGGTATTGGTGAGGCCACACCTGGAATACTGCGTGCAGTTTTGGTTTCCATATTTAAGAAAATATATACTTGCTCTCGAGGCGGTTCAGAGAAGGTTCACTCGGTTGATTCCGGAGATGAGGGGGTTGACGTATGAGGAAAGGTTGAGTAGGTTGGGACTCTACTCATTGGAGTTCAGAAGAATGAGAGGCGATCTTATCGAAACATATAAGATTGTGAGGGGGCTTGATCGGGTGGATGCGGTGAGGATGTTTCCACTGATGGGTGTGACTAGAACTAGGGGGCATAATCTAAGAATAAGGGGCTGCCCTTTCAAAACTGAGATGAGGAGAAACTTCTTCACTCAGAGGGTAGTAAATCTATGGAATTTGCTACCCCAGAGAGCTGCGGAAGCTGCAACATTAAATAAATTTAAAATGGAGATAGACAGTTTCCTAGCAGATAAGGGAATTAGGGGTTACGGGGAGAGGGCAGGGAAGTGGACGAGAGTCTAGATTTGGATCAGCCATGATCCTATTGAATGGCGGAGCAGGCCCGAGGGGCCGTATGGCCTACTCCTGCTCCTACTTCTTATGTTCTTATGTTCTTATGGCACTATTTTGAAGTTGAGCAGGTGAGTTCTCCCCGGTGTCCTGGCCAATATTTATCCCTCAATCAACATCACAAAAACAGGTCACCTGGTCATTATCACATTGCTGTTTGTGGGGGCTTGCTGTGTGCAAATTGGCTGCTGCATTTCCTACCTTACAATAGCCACACGCTGAGAGGAAGCAATGAGCTAGAGTTCTGCTGGGCTGAAGACAAGACAGTGTCCATTTACAGCGGAACATTAACTACATCTAATTATTGAGCAAGTGTTAAAGCGAGGTCCTTTACCAGTGCTCCAGGAATAAAATCAGAAATGGCTACCATGAACCCAATAATGTAGAATGTCCGCAGGAACTGCAGGTCAACGGGAGCATGACAGAAAAATTATAGTGGGCAGGCTCTGGAGCGAAGGTAGCAAATCATAGAATCTAAAATAATCTCCAAGGAAGGAAGCAATTCGATTGGTTAGAATGCCTCAATGGACCTTATGAGGACGATAGCAAAATACTGCGGATGCTGGAAATCCGAAATACAGGAAACTTTGTGCTATCCGGAGGTGAGCTATCCGGCAATCTGGAGCCACCGGCAAAAATCAGCAGCCGTTTTTTTATTCTTTTTGTTTGTTTTTTTTGAACAGTCAAGCTGTGCAAGGTCTGTAGCTATAGCAACAGCTTCAGCTACAGAGCTTTAGGGCCACACCCGAGTGTTTAGAAGCTGTTGCTAAGCAACAGTGTTTGTTGCCAAATACGGAGATAAGAATCTCCGTATCTCTCAACATTAACTCTGGAGAGTACGGAAGTTTTGAGGCAACGGCAGCAGCTCGGTCCCGTGGGTGCCGGATAGCACAAAGTTTCCTGTAACAACAAAAAACGCTGGAAAAACTCAGCAGGCCAGGACAGCATCCGTGGAGAGAGAAACGGAGTTAACGTTTCAGGTCGATGACCCTTTGTCAGAACTGGAAAAAAAAGCAGGAAAAGGGATAGATTTTAAAGCAAGTTTAGGGGCTGGGAAAAGGGGGAGGGGATGAAAGAACAAAAGGGAAGGTCAGTGATAGGATAGAAAGCAGGAGAGATTAAGAGACACTGAGAGACATTAAGAGATATTCAAGGAACTAAGGATGGCTCTAGATGAAGTGTGAACGGCGCTGGCAGAATGAAGGACAGCTGCCACGTGGGAGGGAAGAAAAAAGCCCAGACGAAAGTGTGGATTAAAGACCTTATAAGGAGGCTGATTTAAGGGGTATTTTTTTTTGTATCGCACCCTGCCTGTAGATGTTTGTGCTGGCCACCTTCCTGGGACACTTCTTACCATCTTGCATTATGTTAGAACACAGGAAGGTGGATGTATATCAACATCTTATCATAGAACAAACATCGACTGGCTAAAATGCCCCATCAT
Organism: Somniosus microcephalus; assembly: GCF_052327205.1. NCBI lineage: Eukaryota > Metazoa > Chordata > Chondrichthyes > Squaliformes > Somniosidae > Somniosus > Somniosus microcephalus. Next base: position 267,383,164 of record NC_140992.1, on the reverse strand, counting down.
CAACGCCCATCTTCAATGGCCTGTCATCTGTGCGTGACTCAGGGCCTTGAATGTTGAATCCAGGAAACAAAAGTAATCAGAATACAAATGGCTCCAATGCGATAGCAAAATACTGCGGATGCTGGAAATCCGAAATAACAACAGAAAACGCTGGAAAAACTCAGCAGGCCAGGCAACATCCGTGGAGAGAGAAACGGAGTCAACGTTTCAGGTCGAAACCCTTCGTCAGAACTGGCTCCAATCCGTTTGAAAGCAGAAAATTTAATCAAATGAACAAACCATTTGAGTACAAGCCGAAGTGGATGAAACATTTCACCACAGGCAGTCTCAATCCCACTCTCAGCACAGCAATCTTCTAGGGCTCTTTTCTCTAGAAAAAAGGTGAACTGATAGAGATCTTCAAAATTATGAAGGGGTTCGATAAGGGTAGACGTAGAGAAGATGTTTCCACTTGTGGGGGGAGTCCAAAACTAGGGGCCATAAATATAAGATAGTCACTAATAAATCCAATAAGGAATTCAGGAGGAACCTCTTTACCCAGAGAATGGTTGGAATGTGAAACTCTACTACAAGGAATGGTTGAGTCGAATAGCATAGATACATTTAAAAGGAAGCTAGATAAACACATGGGGGAGAAAGGAATGGATGCTGTGATGACAGGGTTAGATGAAGTAGGGTGGGAGGAGGCTTGTGTGGAGCATAAACACCAGCACGGACCAAATGTTTCTGTGCAGTGGGATTCTATTTAATGCCCCAGTCTTTGGATTGGGGAGCAGTTTGAGACTCGCTTGCACCCTCGTCCCCCGTTCCCAAAGCAGATAATAGGTTTCTGCCTTCAAATATTTACCATCGACCTTTGTGTAGGGCTTCCACTTGTAGTACCATCCCCTGAAGGGCTTGCTGTTGTACTCGGCGCATTGCTGGGCTCGAAACACAACGCTGTTGGGTTGACAAGCCTGGATGTTGCACATCTGATAGATCCGGTTGGAGCCATGGCAGAACTTTCCACCGTACTGAGGCCTGAGGAGCAGAAAGAAGACAAGCCTGAGGGCCGCTCAGAACACTTGGTCCAAGTGAGTCCAACTTCTTAAAAGGAAGAATTAATTAAACACAGGCAAGCTGAACATCCACGGGCGTTAATATTTAAGTTGTTGTTTTCTTTAATGTTACCAATTCTCCACCACCCCCACCCCCCACTCCCCCTGCCCCCGCCCAATCGCCTCAAGGTCTTGGCTGGCTCTTGAGATTTGGTTTCACCAGTGCCAGTTACCCTCCTCACCCAGAGGACCATTATTCATATGTGGGCTATACCACAGCAAAGCCCGATCCTCTCATTTGTGTCAGCCGTGGCTCAGTGGGTAGCACTCTCGCCTCTCGAGTCAGGCGGCTGTGGGATTGAGCCCCACTCCAGGGACTTGAGCAGAAGATCTAGGCCGACACTTCCAGTGCAGTATTGAGGGAGTGCTGCACTGTCGGAGATGCCGCCTTATCGGATGAGACGTTAAACCGAGACCACGTCTGCCCTCTCAGATGGGCATAAGGGATTCCAGGGCACTATATTGAAGAAGAGCAGGGGAGATATCCTCGGTGTCCTGGCCCAATATTTATCCCTCAACCAACATCACGAAAAACAGATTATCTGGTCATTATCACATTGCTGTTTGTGGGAGCTTGCTGTGCGCAAATTGGCTGCTATGTTTCCTACATTACAACAGTGACCACACTTTAAAAGTACTTCATTGACTATAAAGCATTTTGGGACATCCTGAGGCCATGTAAATTGCTATATAAATGCAAGTTATTTCTTTACACTTGAGGTCCACAAAGCCATTTGTCCGACAGGAGTAACTGGATACCAAGTAGGACTGGAACCCTGTGCCATTTTCCTCTGCCGAATCCAGAAGCACAAGGGCCACCTGTAACTCCCTGACTGGAGTTCCTGACATTAGCTTATGCAGCACAGGCCACGGACTGAATCCGGCATCTAAGCTGGTGTGCATGGCACAACACCCCGCTGGATAAATCCCGAGCCACCAGGGCAGTATTTGGTGCAAACTGAAAGAAGATATTTAAAATGTCAGCCAGTGGCTCAGTAGCAACTCTCACTTCTGAGTCAGAAGGCTGTGGGTTCAAGTCCCACTCCAGAGATTTGGCTGACACTCCAGTGCAGTACTGAGGGAGTGCTGCACTGTCGAAGGTGCCGTTTTTCCGATGAGATGTTAAACCGAGGCCCTGTCTGCTCTCTCGCGTGGATGTAGAAGAAGAGCAGGGGAATTATCCCCTGGTGTCTTGGACAATATTTATCCCTCAACCAACATCACTAAAACAGATTATCTGGTCATTATCACATCGCTGTTCGTGGGAGCTTGCTGTGCGCACACTGCCTACCACGTTTCCTACATTACAACCGTGACTTCAAAAGTACTACATTGGCTGTCAAGTGGCTTTGGGACGTCCTGGGGTCACGAAAGGCGCTATATAAATGCAAGTTCTTACTTTCTAAACAGTGATCAAGAACCCTACCACATTTTGTTTCTCTCTTGCCCCTGCTCTCCACTCCACTCATCCCCTAGTCCCGGAGTGCTGAGCCCTGATTATAGAAGCCCACTTGCTACCTTGGCTGAGATCGTTTAGCTCTGCGCAGATCAGGGCTCAAACCTGGGACCGTTTGGTGATCCTTCTGTGCTTTAGTTCCATACCAGGCAGCGCGTTTACATAACTAATTATGTTCTTTCTAATGGAGCCTACTCCAGTAACGTGAGCGCAAAGCTACCGACTGCTGTTATCCGAGGTAAAACTGGAGAAGGTCCAGCAATTCATTACTTTGGAGTGCTTTGCTTGGGAGCGATTTCATGTGTACCACCTGTACATTTTCTCTCTCTACATTATATATATTTATATTAAAAAGTGATGATTGCACCACAGGAAAATGGGTGCCTGACAATATCTTTGGATTCATCTTGGAATAGCGCAGTGTGCCAGTATAAGTAATCTCGCTCTTGAGCTTCACTGAAGGTTAGCCCTTGTGTTTGAGCCCAGGTGGGAGTCTTTGGCTTCCTGCACAGCTGTATTCGTACAGCTGGAAGACTGCCAACCTCGTAATAATAAAATCTGTTCAGTCAACCTTAGGGAATGATTTAAGGTTCGCCCCGGGGGTGTGTGGGCGCTGTGTGAGAGAAGCTTTAATAAGTCATGTATTTTGGAAATAGTCCTTTGTAAAGGAGAAAATCCAAAAGGTTTCTGTAACAAATCGACTTTTGTGTTGTTCCACGCTCGCATATTTACTTAGATGTCACAGTGGGAAACCATTTATCTTTTTAGTCGCCCGTCCCCACCACCGTCCCCACCACCCGCCCCCCCCCCCCCCAAACAAGGTATTTCCGATCTTCTCCTTAAATATACTTCCCTCCTCACCCCACCCCCCACTCCCCTCCCCCGCCCAACTCTGGCCTTGTAATGTCACCGTGGGATACTGCGCTCAACACTTTCGGTTGACGTTCTTCTTACCGCCATTTTAGTTACATTTTAAACAGCTCCTTTAGAACAGGAATTTGAAATAAAAGTGGTAAGCTTTTCCAAGATGGAGTTTGAGAGCTGTGATTGCCCAACTGAACAAGGATTATCAAGATCCTTGATTGCTGGCCTCAGACACTACATAAGAACATGAGAAATAGGAGCAGGAGTCGGCCATACGGCCCCTCGAGCCTGCTCTGCCATTCAATAAGATCATGGCTGATCTTCGACCGCAACTCCACTTTTCCGCCCGATCTTCATATCCCTTGACTCCCCTGGAGTCCAAGGCCTAGAAATTGAGTTGGCGCCGCGCCAGGGCTTTAGCGCCGGAAATTTAGCGCCGGCGCTATGTCCCCCTGCGCGCGCCAAAAATTCAGTAGCACCGCGCCCAGACGGCTGCCGGCGCTACTGGCGGGCGTGAGCGCCTCCCAATGGGCGCTGACTGCCGCATTGCGCCGCTAATCCGGCGCTGCGGGACCCGATGCGGTGCGGCAGGCTGGGGAAGTGCAGGCCTCCTCCTTCAGTTAAGGAGGAGCTGCCTGCACCCGCCCGCTGTCCATTCAAATATTGAAAAAAATGAGCCCGGCACCTCGGACAAGTGCCGGGCTTGCAGGCCAGACGCATCTGTTCCGCGGGGGGGGGTGGAGGAGTCCGGGGAGGGAGATGCAGGCAGGCAGCCGGCGTGAAAGCGGCCGGCCACCGCGCGACCTTAATGCGCCGGCGCTAACTCGGGGAAGACTCGGTTGAAAAAATCTTAGTTGCGTCTGCCACGGGCGAGGCGGCCGCAACTCAATTTCGGCGCTGGGGCCCGTCACCACGGCAACCGGGACGCTGCGCACACCGATGACGTCATCGGTGCCGGCGCAGCGCAACCGGTGTAACGCCGACGGAAGGGCCCCACTGAATTTTCAAACTGGCCATAACTGCGGCGCTAGGCCCTCCAGCGCCCCAAATGGGGCGCTAAGCCTACTGAATTTTCAGCCCCAAGAATCTATCTCAGCCTTGCATATACTCAATGACTCAGCATCCACAGCCCTCTGGGGCAGAGAATTCCAAAGATTCACAACCCTCTGAGTGAAGAAATTCCTCCTCATCTCAGTCTTAAATGGCCTACCCCTTATCCTGAGACTGTGCTCCCTAGTTCTAGACTCTCCAGCCCGGGGGAAACAACCTCTCAGCATCTACCCTGTCAATCCCCCTCAGAATTTTATATGTTTCAATGAGATCACCTCTCATTCTGCCGCTCTGGCAGAAAGATGGTTTGTGACGTCCTTCCCTAGCAGGGTGAAAGGGGGCAGGGGATCACTGATTTCTCCCACCACCTCTCTGTTGCGAAGGACCTATCTTCCACCGTGACGGAGACTGTAAGCTCCTTTATGAGAGAGAGTTCGGACACAGTGCTGTGACCCACCCACTCTACAGCTCGGTGGGCCAGAACCCCATTGCACTTTTCTATCATGCCTGTTTCTTTCTTCTATGTAAAATCAGGAATGATAGTAAGACTTGCATTTCTATAGCGCCTTTCACGACCTCAGGACGTCCCAAAGCGCTTTACAGCCAATGAAGTACTTTTGAAGTGGAGTCACTGTTGAAATGTAATGTAATCAGACAATGAAAAATTGACGCCGAGCCAAAGGAGGAGGTATTGGGGCAGATGACCAAAGGCTTGGTCAAAGAGGCATGTTTTAAGGGGTGTCTTAAAGTTGGAGAGAGAGGCGGAGAGGTTTAGGGCGGGAATTCCAGAGTTTTGGGCCGAAGCAGCTGAAGGCACGGCCGCCAATGGTGGGGTAAAGGAAGTGGGGATGCACAAGAGGCCAGAATTGGAGGAATGCAGAGTTTTCCGAGGGTTGGAGGAGGTTTCAGAGATAGCGAGGGGCGATAGATAGGGGAGATCATTATCTGGACGTCCTGAGGTCGTGAAAGGCGCTATATAAATGCAAGTTTTTTCTTTTTCTATTTCATCTTTTCAACCGGTTTCTGCTTCATGGCCCAGTCTCTCCAATTTACATAAAATGCGAAGTATTTTACAAGGTCTGATGGACAATTCCTTAACAAGCAGCAGCAGCAAGACTCTGTTAGCTGGAGTTGCAGCTGACAATACTTATTAACCTGCTCTGATTTGCTTGGCAACAGATCAGTTCACCCGTGCTTTGCTCTGTAGAAAACCTGCTGTGGAATGATTATTTTGAAACAGCTTAACCCTTCGCACTCATACTTTCATGCTGGTAATTTTAAAAAGACCAAGTATGCAGAATGCTCCATAGTGCCAGATCGTGCTGGTGTCTAAATGCACTGTACCAGAGTGATAGCGTACTCAGGATCACGCTCAGGACTTACTGCAGATTTCAGCCTTGTTGCCATGGGCAGGAGCAGAGCGGAGGCTACATACGTCCCCACTTGGGGAAAGGGGCAATTAGGGGAGGTGGAAAGGAGAGAGAGAGACAGAGATAGAGAAAGACAGAGAGAAGAGACATACAGAAAGTGATCCCACCACCAAACGTATCTTCCCCTCCCCTTTCAGCATTCCGCAGGGACCGCTCTCTCCGAGACACCCTAGTCCACTCCTCTATCACCCCAAACAGCCCTTCCCCTTCGCCTGGCACCTTCCCGTGCAAGCGGAGGAGATGCAACACCTGCCCCTATACCTCCCCCCTCCCCACTGTCCAGGGCCCCAAACACCCCTTCCAGGTGAAACAGCGATTTACTTGTACTTCTCGCAATCTAGTATACTGTATTCGCTGCTCACGATGCGGTCTCCTCTACATTGGGGAGACCAAACGCAGATTGGGTGACCGCTTTGCGGAACACCTCCGTTCAGTCCGTAAGGGTGACCCCGAGCTTCCGGTCGCCTGTCATTTCAATTCACCGCTCCATTCCCACTCGGACCTCACCGTCCTTGGCCTCTTGTACTGTTCCACGGAAGCTCAACGTAAACTCGAGGAACAGCACCTCATCTTCCGATTAGGCACTCTGCAGCCTTCCGGTCTCAATGTCGAGTTCAACAATTTCAGATCATAACCTCAGCCCCCATTTCATTTTTACTTATATTTTTCCACTCCTTTCCTCCCCCCCCCCCTTTCCTTTTGTTTCTCTCTCACACCTGGCAGCTATCTTTTGCCCTGCCAGTACACTTTACACCTAATCCCAGCCTATTACCATCTCGTCTAGCTTCTAATCTCTTTTACTTCTTTTGGTTCTTTTATTCTTTTGTCCGATCGCAGCCCTGCCTTCGATCTAGTTCCTTTTCTCTCCAGTTTTGAAGAAGGGTCAAACCCGAAACGTCAACTCAAATTTCTCTCCACGGATGTTGCCTGACCTGCTGAGTTTTTCCAGCTTTTCTGTTGTTATTACAGAAAGTGAGTCAGGGACAGAAGGAGAGAGACAGAGACGGACACAGACAGAGAGAGACAGAGATAGAGAGAGACCGAAGGAGGGAGACGGAGATAGGGAGAGAGAGGGGCAGAGAGAGAGAGAGAGAGAGAGAGACTGAAAGACAGCGGAAGAGAGAGAGCGTCTGAGAGAAAGAGAGAGGCACAGAGAGAGACACACAGGAAGAGAGTCAGAGGGAGGGAGACAGGGAGAGAGAGACAGAGACGGGGAGGCACAGGGAGACAGAGAGAGAGAGAGACTGATAGCGAGACAGAGAAAGAAAGAGACAGAGGCAAGAGATAGAGAGAGAGATGGAGAGAGACAGAGATAGGGAGCGAGACAGAGAAAGAGAGACAGAAGGGGGAGAGACAGAGAGAAACACTCAGCCCGAGCCATTATTGTGTCGCTCTGATCACTTTGTTTTCAAGCAGTATTTGCAGAAGCCTTAAAGTAAAACATCCACCATTCCATCCATCTGACTAGAGATGATCTTCAGAGCTGGAGAACACAAGAAAAGAGGTAGCTTCACCCTCAGAAAGAGATTGGTTGACAGCTCGAATGTTCGCTGGATGCCAAGACAAACTACCTTAGAAGATTCTTCCTACCCTCCAGGTGAGACACTCCTAGGTAAATAACCGATCAAGTAATCCTGCTGTGAACTGAAGGCTTGCTTCCTTATTAAACAGCACGTTTAAAATGATGAAACAAATGTGTGTCATTTGTTAATTAAAAAAATAAAAATATTAGGTACATGGAACATAAAGGAACAGGAGGAGGCCCGTCGAGCCTGTTCCGCCATTCAATCAGATCATGGCTGATCCGTACCTCAATTCCATTTACCCGCCTTTACTCATATTCTTTGATAGTTATCTAACAAAAATCTATCGATCTCAGTCTTGAAAACATCAATTGACCCAGTGTCTGCAGCCTTTTGGGGGAGAAAGTTCCACGTTTCTATAGACTTTGTGTGAAAAAGTGCTTCCTGATTTCACTCCTGAACGGCCTGGCTCTAATTTTAAGATTATGTCCCCTTGTTCTTTATTTCCCCACCTGAGGAAATCGTTTCTCCGTGTCTACCCTATCAAACTTTTAACATCTTAAACACCTCGAACAGATTACCCCTCAATCTCCCATTCTCGATAGGTTGTCTTTGATACTTTCAACCTATCACACATTATGGAGAATTAGGACTGTTGCTCCAATAATAATCTTGACATTCTTCTCAAACGAGGGTACATAGCAGGACATACTTTATTTTATTTAAGACAACGTATTTATCAAGGTGCCAACAATTGTATCCCAGGTCTGGCTGAGTCTTGCCTAACCCAACACAGCCTACAATCTTTTGCATCTCTTAACTCACTGCCCAGGCAAACCATTCATCCAAACAACTTCCAACTGAGTCTTGTTCAGTGACGTTTTAGTTTTGGTAGCTGTAGCTTAGCAATCACTGTTGGCAATATTAGTGGACATGTTTGTATGACATTCCTCTGTCTGCTCATTAAATGAACATCTCCCAAACCTGCGACCTCTAACACCTAGAAGGACAAGGGCAGCAGGCGCATGGGAACACCACCAGCTCCAAGTTCCCCTCCAAGTCACACACCACCCTGACTTGGACATATATCGGCTGCTCCTTCATCGTCGCTGGGTCAAAGTCCTGGAACTCCCTCCCCAGCAGCACTGTGGGAGCACCTTCACCACACGGACTGCAGCGGTTCAAGAAAGACTTGCATTTCTATAGCGTCTTTCACGACCACCGGATGTCCCAAAGTGCTTCACAGCCAATGAAGTACAATTTATTGAAGTGCAGTCACTGTTGTAATGTGGGAAACGCAGCAGCCAATTTGCGCTCAGCAAGCTCCCACAAACAGCAATGAGATAATGACCAGATAATCTGTTTTAGTGATGTTGATTGAGGGATAAATATATTGCTAGGACACCGGGGATAACTCCCCTGCTCTTCTTTGAAATAGTGCCATGGGATCGTTTACGTCCACCTGAGAGAGCAGACGGGGCCTCGGTTTAACATCTCTTCCGAAAAACGGCACCTCCGACAGTGCAGCACCTCCCTCAGCACTGCACTGGAGTGGCCCACCATTACCTTGTCGAGGGCAACTAGGGATGGGCAATAAACACTGGCCTTACCAGCAACGGCCACATCCGGGGGAATTAATTTTCTTTAATTTATGAAAACCATCTACGCAAACTTGCCACAGTGCAATTACACCCGCCTTCTAATGGAGGTGCTGTAGTGCCACCAGTGGCAACAGGGTGTAATTACAACGTGACAAGTTTGCGCAGACAGTTTCCAACATAAATGTGGACTTAGTCATTTATACGGGAATAAAAAAATAAGGACAGAATGTATGTTGAAAAACGGGGGCTGAATCACATCTGTATACTCTGGTCAAATTATCCCCCAGCTTCTAACCCCTCGTCGTCTGAAGATTACATTTTGTCTTGATTACCAGTGAGCAACACCATGGGGGATCAATTAGTATACATAACACACTCCAAGTTACAGGGTACTGGAAGCCTGTATGCATTTGTAAAGGTTTGCATTTATATAACGCCTTTCACAACCTCAGGACATCCCAAAGAGCCTTACAGCCAATGAATTACATGTTTGAAAGAAAAGAAAGACTTGCATTTATATAGCGCCTTTCACGACCACCGGACATCGCAAAGCACTTTACAGTGAATTAAGTACTTTTGAAGTGGAGTCACTGGTGTAATGTGGGAAACGTGGCAGCCAATTTGCGCACAGCAAGCTCCCACAAAGAGTAATGTGATAATGACCAGATAATATGTTTTTGTTATGTTGGTTGAGGGATAAATATTGGCCAGGACACCGGGGATAACTCCCATACTTTTCTTCAAAATAGTGCCCTGGGATCTTTTACGTCCAACTGAGAGAGCAGACAGGGCCTCGGTTTAATGTCTCATCCGAAAGACGGTTTGAAACGAACACTGTTGTAATGTAGGAAACGCAGCAGCCAATTTGCGCACAGCAAGCTCCCACAAACAGCAATGAGATATTAATAACCGGATATTCTGTTTTAGTGATGCTGTTTCAGGGATAAATATTGGCCGGGACACCGGGGAGAACTCCCCCCGCTCTTCTTCGAAATAGTGGCCATGGGATCTTTTACGTCCACCTGAGAGGGCAGACGGGGCCTCGGTTTAACGTCTCATCCGAAAGACGGCACCTTCGACAGTGCAGCGCTCCCTCAGCACCGCACTGGGAGTGTCAGCCTGGATTATGTGCACAAGTCTCTGGAGTGGGACTTTAACCCACAACCTTCTGACCCAGCGGCGGGAGTGCTACCGACTGAGCCACTGGCTCACACAGCAGCAGCGTGTGGCGAATTACTTCCTTCTCTTAGTCCATGGGTGCTGAGGCCGATGATGGTTTTAATATTTGTATAACACAATTGCTCTGTATGGACAAGCGGTTGCCTAGGAAATACCACAGCTTTCAAATCACTAGAAATTATTATCTGTACTGTATCCAAGGGTGTGGTTTTTTCCCCCCCCTAAAATTCCCAAAGGATTATTGTACTTATGCCAATTTGACATCTTTATTTTTCTTTTTAATTAAATCAGATACTTTTCAACCTTGCCATCAAAGCTGTCTTTTCTGTATTCACTGATTAATGTTTATATGAAAACACTCACGCACACACCCCAAACATTTGAATACAGAATCAAACGACATCACGAGTTGGTGCCAATACCTAGTGCTCCCAAACGTTTGCCAGTGAATGACAGCACCAAGGGCGATGTTGGGTGACTGCATCTCAGCATGAAGCCCCGTTTCTGCTGTGAGAGAGGCAGAATGGGCCCCTCTATGATCAGTGGCTCCTGGGGGGTCAGCTGATTCAGAAAAAAAACAGAACGAGTACGATGTCAGGCACAGCAACAATAGTGAGGGCGTTGGGAGCAGTCATGGCACCAACTGTTGTTTATCAACACACACACACACCCACTCCTGACCTAAGCCCCAGATGGGACACAAACTGCCATCGAGAAGGAAACAGCTGGAGTAAATGGAGTTTGTGCCAATTTTGCTTACTTTGGGCTGTTGCAGTTTCTTTCCTTGTAGGTTACTCCGCCACCACAAGTCCGGGAGCATTCCGACCACTCTGACCAGCTGGACCACTGACCGTTAATGGGCTTGGGCCCGTCGTCCCCATATTTCAAGCACTGACCTCGCCGACACCACTGTGAAGATCAAGGAGTTGTTATAAGCTTGGGGCTGTGGCTACTTGCTAATGCTAACCTTATGCAACCGGTAAGCATACAGTTCCTGGCAGCGAAGGTGCAAGGATAGCAGGCGCTGTGGCAGGTGGGTTCCGTCCTCGCCCATGTTGTAAAGAGTCCCAGATCTGTTCTCCAGACCAGCGGCCCAGCACTTCCCTACAAGGAGGGAGTCAGGAGCAGAACTTTTCTTTAAAATTTGTTCACGGGATGTGGGCGTCGCTGGCGAGGCCAGCATTTATTGACCATCCCTAGTTGCCCTTGAGGAGGTGGTGGTGAGCCACCTTCTTGAGCCACTGCAGCCCGTGTGGTGAAGGTGAAGCTAAAGTGCTGGCCTGTGACAACTAAGATTTAGCTCACAAGCTAGACTGTCCAGCTGCGCTGGAGACAGCAACACACATGAACAACCATTTCTTTGGTAGTTATATTTCGCTCCACCATTTCTAACCTTTACTAAGAGGATTAACACTTGACATAATAAGGGGCCATTAACTGATTGATATCAGCTGAGATGATCGTCTTGGCACTGAGCGTGGATGTTTATTCCTGTCTGTGGAGACCCCCTGCAGCAACAAAATTATAATCATGTGATAAATTTTGCGGTCCAATTGTTGGGGAAGAAAGAGATATAGTATAATTAACGTTAGCAACTAGGCCTTGGCGGGGTGCCAACATTCATCCTGTGCCGTGAGTCGAGAGCAGTATTGCACTTTGTAATTTATCAGTCAACATTTCCTCCCAGCCCACATGTACACGCTACACGCAGAATATTCAGCACTGGGCTGTAATCTCATCGATGTGAGCCTCAAGGGCGTCATCTGAATAATTGAGTAAGAATACAGACATGCCTTTTTTTAAAAATAGATACTTAAGTAGACCTCAATTTTCCACCCTTCTCTCCCAAAGACTCATGCTGGAGATTGGCCAATGAGCTGATAAAGCAGGCTTGCAGGTGAAGTCTTGGCCCACGCTGCCTGGCTCCATGGAAGCCAATTGCCGCCTGGCACTCGCAACTGGCGCTCTTCGAGATTGAACCCTGGAGCAACTGAAGCCAGTTGGAGATTAGTCAACTCAACATAGATGAGGGATTCAATGGGGAGGGAACTTTCCTGGTCTGTTAAGCAATGGTGGGTGAGGGGGGGGTACAGGGTTGGTAAATTAAGCCATTGGGACCATCTGGGGAGCAACACTGAAGTATGAGGTGAGACCACATCTTGAGTATTGTGTGCAGTTTTGGTCGCCTTATCTGAGGAAGGATGTTCTTACCATGGAGGGAGTTCAGCGAAGATTCACCAGGCTGATACCTGGGATGGCAGGAATGACGTATGGGGAGAGATTGGGTCGATTGGGCTTATACTCACTGGAGTTTAGAAGAATGAGAGGGGATCTCATTGAAACTTATAAAATTCTAACAGGACTGGACAGACTAGATGCAGGAAGGATGTTCCCAATGGCGGGGGAGTCCAGAACCAGGGGTCACAGTCTAAGGGTAAGGGGTAAGCCATTTAGGACAGAGATGAGGAGGAATTTCTTCACCCAGAGAGTGGTGAACCTGTGGAATTCTCTACCACAGAAGGCAGTTGAGGCCAATTCATTAAATATATTCAAGAAGGAGTTGGATACATTTCTTAAGGCTAAAGGGATCAAGGGATATGGGGAGAAAGCAGAGACAGGGTACTGAATTTGGATGATCAGCCATGATCTCATTGAATGGTGGAGCAGGCTCGAGGGGCCGAATGGCCTACTCCTGCTCCTATCTTCTATGTTTCTATGTTTCTATGGTTTGGAAGAGATGAGATGGTTTCATTTTGGATTTTGCTCTTCTACCTCTGCCAAGGGCGCCATGACAGACACCTAAAACCTGAACACACTCCATGAACATAGACTTTAACCTGGAGTTGATTACCAGATAGCAATGCTGGTGGTGCAGGCTGTACCATCTGATGCCCACAGACCACTCACCTTGTTGGGTCCACAGACTGTACCCTCTGCAGCCGGCATGAACTTTGTTTCACACCTGTGGCCACTCCTATGGCACCAAAGCGCTTTGCAAATGTCCTACAGTGAAACATAAAGACAAGAACTGTTTCAGCAAAATTACACGCATTCCCCTCCCGCACCAGAACTGCAGCGATGCTGACTCCAAGCCCCTCCCCCCAAACCTTCAATACTCGCCCAGTACTGAGTCAGCAGTGGAAACACTAAAACAGGCCCTTGGTGCCCCTGGGCTAGCACAGGAGGAAAATCCTCCAGGACTCCTGATGATTATCCAGCGACCCCCCCCCCCCCCCACAATGAGACCACCGCTGCTATCTGCCGCATCTGGCGTGTCAATAACGGGCATTTCACGAGGTACCAGAGAGCGGCCAATGCCATGAAACCCACAAGTAATAAATGGCTTCAGGAGAGGACAGAAGGGGACAAGGGAAGAGATGAAAAAAGTGGCCTCTTGGATGAGACATGAGAAGGCTGGTGGTTCCCTGTGGAATCACACTCCAGAATGAGTCAACTTCCTCCAGAGTTCTGAGGAGAAAACTGACAAAAGAAAACAATTGTGATCACAGGTTTCTCTTCAAGTGCCAGGATTCAGCAATCGCGTCCTGCTCGGAAGGCACAAGGACGTGTCAATGACTTATTACTGCAGTGCACTCTGGGGAACAGTAAGAACAATCACCTTTTTATTGTAAGTGAGATATGGGAGATCTGATCCATCAATAACAGCAAGCCATGTGGCGATAATATAATTAAACATCAGGCTTTTGAGTGTACAGTGTTCTGAATTTTAATTTGAACTAGATTGAAAGTGGTTGCATACAAGATAAGAAGCGGTTAGCTTCTGTTCTGAGGGCATCGCTGAATAAACGTGGGTTGAGCTTTTCATCTATTTTGGATCATTAAAGGACTGATGGGAGAGATTTTATGTTCCGTTTAGGCTTTCCATGGAATAGCACAGCACAAGAAGGAGGCCATTTGGCCCATCGAGTCTGAGCTGGCTCCTTTGAAGGGCAATCCAGTTAGTCTCACTCCCCCGCTCTTTCCCTATATCCCTGCAATTTTTTCTCCTTCAAGTATTTATCTAATTCCCTTTTGACGGCTACTATTGAATCTGCCTCCACCGCCCTTTCAGGCAGCGCGTTCCAAATCCTCACCACTCGCTGCGTAAAAAAGTTTTTCCTCATATCGCCTCTGGTTCTTTTGACAATCACCTTAAATCTGTGCCCTCTGGTTAGCGACCCTTCAGCCATTGGAAACAGTTTCTCCTTATATCTAAACCCCTCATGATTTTGAACACCTCTATCAAATCTCCTCTTAGCCTTCTCTGCTCTAAGGAGAACAGCCCCAGCTTCTCCAGTCTATCCGCGTAACTGTAATCCCTCATCCCTGGTACCATTCTAGTAAATCTCTTCTGTACCCTCTCCAATGCCTTCTCGTCCTTCCTAAAGTGTGGTATCCAGAATTGGACTCAATACTCCAGCTTAAGTATCTTAAGTTGGAAGTTTTATTTTTGTTACATTTAGACGGATACTTTAAGAAGCTTTTCCTAAGAATATAAATGAACAAACAAGAAAAGGCCATTTGGTCAATCAAGCCAGCTCCTTCCACATCCATTACCAGTCCACTCTATCATTGATTCTCACCAACCCATTTCATCACCTGAAGTTGGTTCTGGAAAATTTCTCCCTGTCCTACCCACCCCTCCCCACACAAGAGGAAATCAAGCAAAATCTTCCGAATCCAATCTCACATCCGACATTATTCCTCCATGACCACTTGCCTATCTTGGTACAGCATTCCCATGGTCCCAGCAGCTCAGGAACCATACCCTTCCATAGAGCGTTTGAATACCTCCATGTACTTAGAACCCTCAATTCCGTCCTGGACTAGTCAGCGGGGAAGGGGCAGGCGAAGTCAGCTGGGGTTAGGACGTGCAGGCCCTTTGGTCCAATTAGTCCCACTTCTCCCTGCTCTTCCCCGACAGCCCTGCAAACATTTCATTTTTAATATATATCCAATTCCCTTTTGAAAGTTACTATTGAATCTGCTTCCACCACCCTTTCAGGCAGCGCATTCCAGATCATATCAACTTGCTGTGTAAAAAAAATTCTCCTCATCTCCCCTCTGGTTCATTTGCCAACGATCTTAAATCTGTGACCTTTGGTTACTGACCCTCCTGTTAATGGAAATGGGTTTCCCCTATCTACTCATGAGGAGAACAACCCCAGCTTCTCCAGTCTCCCCACATAACTGACTTCCCCTCATCCCTGGTATCATTCTGGTAAATCTCCTCTGCACCCACTCCAAGGCCTTGACATCCTTTCAAAAGTGTGGTGCCCAGAATTGGACACAATGCTCTAGCTGAGATCTAACCAGTGATTTATAAAGGTTTACCAACACTTCCTTGATTTTGTACTCTATGGGCTGGATTTTATCAATGGAGGCGAGTAGGAGGTGGGACTCCCACTTTTGGGGTTGTAGTCCCGCCTCCATCGAGCTGTGGCCAACCCACTCGATTTTCCCTTGATTGACCTTGTTGAGCCTGCCCAGCGGGCTCAGCAGGCCAATTAAGGGCCACCCGGCAACAGGTGACGTCACAGATTGATATTTCATCTGTCAAGACCTTTTGACATCAGCGTTTGACAGCTCTTTGAAGCTGTCAAACACTGACAATCTGTACTTTAAGTTAATTCCTTCCTCTCAGGCTGATTTAGAGATCTCTCCAGAACAGAAAGCTGAATGCTGCAGATTTTGACAGCTCGCGGCCATTCTGCTTTCTGTGCCGGTGAGATGAGGGACTCCTGAGACCTGAAGGAAGGAAGCCTGCATTAGTAAATAAAGGTAAGTAAAACTTCTTTAAACACTTTACACACACCAAACACACTTACCTCTGCACTCATGCACCCATCACTCACCTGAACACCGGACATCTCGAACCCTCCAAGTCCTTCAGCCCGACGGTCCGCCTCGCTAACTTGGCGTGGTTTGGAGCTGTCGGGCAGCTCACACTTCAGGAATAAAAATAGGGATTAGGCTAAAAACTGCTTGTTAACTACCTGTTAACAGGCAGTTAATTGGCCTCCATTCCCGCCTCCACGGCCCTGGGAAATTTTAGCCCTGTGCCTCTGTTTATAAAGCCAAGGATCCCATTTGCTTTTTTAACAGCTTGATCAACTTGTCCTGCCACCTTCAAAGATGTGTGTACATGAACCCCCAGGTCTCTCTGTTCCTGCACTCACTTTAAAATTGTACCATTTAGTTCAGGCTGCCTCTCGTTAATTTTTCCTTCTAAAATGTATCACTTCCCACTTCTCTGCATTAAACTTCATCTGCCGTGTGTCTGCCCATTTCACCAGACTGTCTATGTCCTCCTGAAGTCTGCTACTATCCTCCTCACTTTTTACTGTACAGGTAGACTACCCTTTATCCGAACTTCCGAAAACCGAAACCCTCTAAAAACTGAAGGTTTTTTCGTTCAGCGTAAGTCGTGCGCACGACATGACCAGAGTGGCGCACGACTTACGCTGAGCAGGGCAGAGGGTCACTGAGTTCCCTCCTGGGTAGGAGATTGCAGGCCGAGCCGGGCAGTGTGAAGGAGGTATACCGGGAGAGTGAACCCAACAATACAGCGGCCCGTCTGATAGCTGCAGCGGCCTGTCCGATATTCTTTTCTCCCCGACCCCCCGCCGACCCCCCACCCTTTCGGATAAGGGATAGTGTATCCTTTATCCGCACTTCCGAAAACCGAAATCCTCTGAAAACCGAAAGTGTTTTCGTTCAGCGTAAGTCGTACGCTCGACGCTAACCCCCACCGCCGACCCCGACCCCTGCCGACCCCCACCCCCCCCGCCGACCCCCACCCCCGCCGACCCCGACAAATTTCCCAGTCTTATAAAATACCTTCCGAAATCCGAAATTTTCCGAAAACCGAAACACGGCTGGTCCCGAGGTTTTCGGATAAAGGATAGTCTACCTGTATTTCCGAGCTTCGGGTCATCTGCAGACTTTGAAATTATGCCCTGTATACCCAAGTCCAGGTTAATAATAATGAATTTTTAAAAAGTGAGTACAAAATGAATAAAATAAGGTATGTTAGGCAGAAATAAAGTAGAGGTGACCAAGTTAAAAATATAACAGAGCAAATGGGATAAGAGGAAAGGCAGGTTGAGCAAAAATTAAGTCTTTTTTAAAAATATATTTTGGCAACAAATTTACTTGTGGCATTATGAATCGCTTTTGTAATATTTGTATATGTTACAGAGAAACTAGAGTCTCCCACATCTGCCAGCGGCTTAAAGGTAAATGAATTATGGGATAGGATTTCTCAGTAATCCATTTCAGATTAAATTCCTATAAATTTGCAGTGAAGCTTCTCATTTATACTTTAGTGTTGCGATAACATGGAAACGTTGCAAATAACATTGCTTATATAATATAATACAAAAGAGTGGGTGAATGGGACAAGTACAGTGAAAATAACCTCAACTGGGGTTCGGAGAACATCATCAAAACCCCTTGTCGAAATCATCTCAATCGCGTCCAATATTAACTCGAAGCATGTTGCCAATGAGTTTACTTGAACCAGCATGCTTTTCTAAACACAGGGTGCGAATTGAAAAAAGACTTTCATTTATATAGCGCCTATATAGGGCCCCGTCTGCTCTCTCAGGTGGATGGAAAAGATCCCACGGTACTATTTCGAAGAAGAGCAGGGGAGTTATCCCCGGTGTCCTGGGGCCAATATTTATCCCTCAATCAACATCACTATAAACAGATTATCTGGTCGTTATCACATTGCTGTTTGTGGGAGCTTGCTGTGCGCAACTTGGTTGCCGCGTTTCCTACATTACAACAGTAATTCAAAAAGTACTTCATTGGCTGTGAAGCGCTTTGGGACGTCTGAGGCCGTGAAAGGTGTTGTATAAATACAAGTACTTTCTTTGTTTTCTTTCTTTCAGTCAAAAAGGGACGGGCAATAAATTGGCTTCATATTTACAAACCTAGCCCCTCTTATTAAAAGGAAAGAATATCAATCTGCTTACAACCTTTGGATAAAAGTGATGCTTTAATAAACCCCGTGGTCTGGATCCAAACCAGAAGCTGGCGCTGTGCCACGCCTGGCAGCGTTCCTCATTAAAGCTGGCAACAATGGCACAGTTTGTAAAGTCATTCTTTCAAAGCCTATCTCACTGAGCAATCAGCGCTAAAAAAAAAATCCATTTGATTCGCACCGTGAAACCCGTATGCTTGCACTGCTCATTAAACTTAGTGTGGTCACATGACATTGTTGGAACCTAATCATCTGTGAGCTGCCTGAAGCCCTCTTAAAGCAAAAAAAAAAATAAGGCCAGCTTTGCATTTTTCAGTTTGCCACGGACTGACTGGTACGAGATTCCCACGAACTGTACGTGCCTTTAATGGAAACGCAAAGGTTTCCTGAGGGACACCTCCAGCACTGTCACGAGATGTATTGGTGCCAGCACACATGCTAACAGCGTCAGCTTGGCTCAGTGGTATTGCTCTTGCCGCTGAGCCAGGTGTGTCATGGGTTCAAGTCCCAGTCCAGGACTTTGAGCACATAATCTTGGCTGACACTCCAATGCAGTACTGAGGGAGTGCTGCTTTGCTGGAGGTGCTGTCTTTTGAATGAGGCCTTCAACCTGAAGCCCACCATCCCCCCCCGCAGTTAGGCAGGTGTGAAAGATCCCAAAGCAACATTTAAAAAGAACAGCAGCAAATTCTCCTAGTGTACTGTCCAATGCTTATCCCTCAAGCAACACGGCCAAAAACACTGATTTACTTCATGACAACAGTGACTACACTTCAAAAGTACTTCATTGGCTGTAAAGCGCTTTGGCACAATCTGAGGTTGTGAAAGGCGCCGCATAAATAGAAATCTTTCAATTTCCTCTGTGACGCTGTGCCCAAGGGATCCACTGCACCCACGACAGGAAGAGGACAGCCAGGCGCAGATGTCCGTGGCCCATGGGCAGGGTGAGCTTAATGCAGTGAAGGAGCTTTTCTCGCCCCTTCCCACTGTCCAGGGCCCCAAACACCCCTTCCAGGTGAAACAGCGATTTACTTGTACTTCTTGCAATCTAGTATACTGTGTTCACTGCTCACGATGCGGTCTCCTCTACATTGGGGAGACCAAACGCAGATTGGGTGACCGCTTTGCGGAACACCTCCGTGCAGTCCGTAAGGGTGACCCCGAGCTTCCGGTCGCCTGTCACTTTAATTCTCCGCTCCACTCCCACTCAGGCCTCACCGTCCTCGGCCTCCTGCATTGTTCCACGGAAGCTCAGCGTAAGCTCGAGGAACAGCACCTCATCTTCCGATTCGGCACTTTACAGCCTTCCGGACTCAACATAGAGTTCAACAATTTCAGATCATAACCTCGGCCCCTATCATATATATATTTTTTATTTATCCACACTTTTTGTCTGTGTCTTTTTTTCTTCTCTCCCACAGGGCAGCTGTCTTTCATTCTGCCAGCGCAATTTACACTTCATCTAGAGCCATCCTTTGTTTCTTAACCTGTCCCATTACCATCTCCTCTCGCCTTGAATATCTCTCAATGTCTCTTAACCTCTCCTGCCTTCTATCCTATCACAGACCTTCCCTTTTGTTCTTTCATCCCCTCCCCCATTTCCCAGCCCCGACACTTGCTTAAAAATCTGTTCCATTTCCTGCTTTTTTCCAGTTCTGACGAAAGGTCATCGACCTGAAACTTTAACTCCGTTTCTCTCTTCACAGATGCTGCCTGACCTGCTGAGTATCTCCAGCATTTTCTGTTTTTATTTCAGATTTCCAGCATCTGCAGTATTTTCTTTCTGCAGGAGCTTTTCTTGTTGCTCGCATCATTGCATTCTTATCATGTCCTCATCAAGTCAAATGTAGCTACTGGAGATATAAATCAGTCTCTCACTGCAAGCTAGCTACCACTAGAACAATGCCAACTCATGACTGGCCAATCGAGTCAGAGCAAGCGTCCATTAACTTGTGCAGTGTGTGTTGATCCTCTGCATGCCTTGCTGAGGGAGCTGGACCGATTCTTGGCCGGGGCAGAGGTCACATCATACAGAAGGTAAGCGTAGCATTATCAATGTGATCTCCTGGATTGGTTTCGATCACCTGAGGGTGTCTGAGAGGAATTTTACAGAGTTTTGTTTTCCCTTATTGGCCCTGGGTTTTATCTCTGGGTTATTTGTGCCTCTCCCAGGAGAGGACATGGCTGCCGGGGCAGAAGGAGTCTCTAGTCATGACGCTCTGGCCATCATGTGTGTAGGGCAGGCTTGATGGACCAGCTGTTCTTTTCCAGCCCGTCATTTTCATCTGTTTAAATGTGTGACAATACACTTTATGTAACGCTCTGAATTCATCACTTCAAGTTGCGCCCACTGTGGGAACCACTGGCAATTTGCTTGCGGTACAACATGTTCTCAGCCAACCCAAATTTCAAAAGGAAAAATAAAGGCCGAGAAATTGCGGTCGGAGGTGTACATCTGGAGTACGCCTCCGACCCACGAAACAATTCCGAAAGTACCTCTTGGCGTCCAGACGGCGAGGAGTTTGCGGTCTCAGGCCTCCAGGCGGACGGCAGCGTAAAGGCCCACGGATCCCAGGGACGCAGGCGGTTCGGAAACGTGTCTGGGATCACGTGGGCCCGGTCCGCCAATGACAAAGGAGAATTCCATTGCAATCATTTCCGAAGGGAATCCCCTAATGATATGCAATGGAATCCCCAAATAATTATACAACGTACAGAATTTTAATAATTAAAAATATACTGAATTGTAAATTATTTCATGAGTTCCTTCATCGCGTCAACCTCAATAAAAATTACATTTTTGGCAAACAATTTTAAACATCTTAATCCAGGCCAATATTTGCATAAACTCTTTTAAAGTGTATGTGCATAATTTGGGATTTTTAAATGTTTTATTTAAGCCTGATATATACCCTTACGCTGATGCAAGCATGCCCTACGCCTGCTTTTACCAGCCGCAAGAGTGGCGTGGGCAATTGCTGGGCAGCTGTTGGGCCAACTCTGTGCCAGCAATACTCATTTTTCAGGCCTTTCGGATGATCTGTCAAGGCGTACCTTAACGGACCGCAAGTTCCGGATTTCGCGCACAGTTGCGGGACCTGTCAAATGGGTAACGATGGCGCTCTCTGAGAGTACGCTATCGAAGACACTGCAATTTCAGGACCAAATCTCGAATAGTAGCGGTGAATGTTTTCCACTTCAAATGGAGATAGTAATTCGTGGCCCCATTATTATGTTTATTCCCTTGAGTATAGAAGATTACGGGGTGATCTAATTGAGGTGTTTAAGATGATTAAAGGAGTTGATAGGGTAGAGAGAGAGAAACTATTTCCTCTGGTGGGGGGAGTCCAGAACAAGGGGGCAGAACCTTAAAATTAGAGCTAGGCCGTTCAGGGGTGAGGTCAGGAAGCACTTCTTCACAGAAAGGGTAGTGGAAATCTGGAACTCTCTCCCCCAAAAAGCTGTTGAGGTTGGGGGTCAATTGAAAAATTCAACACCGAGATTGATAGATTTTTGTTTGGCAAGAGTAGTAAAGGTTATGGAACCAAGGCGGATAACTTGAGTTGAGATACAGGTCAGCGATGATCTAATTGAATGGCGGAACAGGCTCGAGGGGCTACTCCTGCTCATGTGTTCCTACAATTCCTAGTGACAAAACTGCCTACAATCAACAGTTTAATGTGCTTGACCCCACACCCTCCCCCACCCACCTCCCCCCCCCCCGCCCCCCATAAAAGAGCTGTTAAACCAAGGGAACCGTTCAACAGGAATATAGCGGACAGGAATGTACCTTCACAAAGTCGAGGGAGCACAACTTGGCTTTTGCTCCAAACTGCCACTTGCACTGTGTGTCAGCATCGTAAAGCTGCCCCGGCAGCCTGGCAGGGTACTGGTACTCACGCAGTTGGCTCGGTTCATCGGCCAGGCAAGAAGCCTGAGCTGTACTGTGAACAGAACACATTTCAGACACATAAAAAGAGCAAGCCCGAGGAACAAACAAATCTGACATGGCACGAGGACGACTAAAAGGGTGAGACGAAGCCAAAAGGCAAAAACAAGCCCAGAGGATGTTGTAACTAATTTTTCTGTTGCTTGGCATATGTAGCACTGTAGATTATGTGGTGAGTGATGACATTTTGTTGGCAAGATATTTACTGATATCTCACTGCCCAGAAGATTGTCTCATCCTCTAATCTACAGCTAAATGATTCCCCTGTCATGTTATAATTCGCACTCTTTGATCTGTCCGGTTAGAGGGTGGGGAAACCCCCTTCAGGGAAAAAAAAGTGTTTTTTTCCTCTTGGGGAGGGAGAAGAGTAGTGTGCGTCGATATGATATATTTTGGCGGAGAGTTAGGTCACTGCATTATGGAACTAAGAGGCAAGCACGGAAAAGATTCAGCTGTGAGAAAGCCCTGGATCTTTCCCCAGTGGGCCAGTTTGTAAGTGCCTTGGCTCGGCTGTTAAATCTGGCTTTGTTTGTGAAGTTCAACGAAAATTCTTTCACTAGACTAGGGGGGGGTGGGAGTGATTTAGTACAATTAAAAAATATATATATTTATTACAATATAGGCCGTTATTTTTCCAACTTTACACACAGGATAGAAACATAGAAGATAGGAGCAGGAGTAGGCCATTCGGCCCCTCGAGCCTGCTCCGCCATTTAATGCGATCATGGCTGATCATCCAAATTCAGTACCCTGTCCCTGCTTTCTCCCCATACCCCTTGATCCCTTTAGCCTTAAGAAATATATCCAACTCCTTCTTGAATATATTTAATGAATTGGCCTCAACTGCCCTGTGTGGTAGAGAATTCCACAGGTTCACCACTCTCTGGGTGAAGAAATTTCTCCTCATCTCAGTCCTAAATGGCTTACCCCTTATCCTTAGACTGTGACCCCTGGTTCTGGACTCCCCCGCCATCGGGAACATCCTTCCTGCATCTAGTCTGTCTAGTCCTGTTAGAATTTTATAAGTTTCAATGAGATCTCATCTCATTCTTCTAAACTCTAGCGAATATAAGCCTAATCGACCCAATCTCTCCTCATACATCATTCCTGCCATCCCAGGTGTCAGTCTGGTGAATCTTCGCTGCACTCTCTCCATGGCAAGAACATCCTTCCTCAGATAAGGCGACCAAAACTGCACACAATACTCAAGGTGCGGTCTCACCAAGGCCCTGTACAACTGCAGCAAGACATCCTTGCTCCTGTACTCAAACCCTCTCGCTACGAAGGCCAACATACCATTTGCCTTCTTAACCACCTGCTGCACCTGCATGCTTACCTTCAGCGACTGGTGCACAAGGACACCCAGGTCTCGTTGCACTTCCCCTTTTCCCAATCTATTGCCGCTCAGATAATAATCTGTCTTCCTGTTTTTGCCACCGAAGTGGATAACCTCACGTTATACTGCATTTGCCATGCATCTGCCCAATCACCCAACCTGTCCAAATCGTACTGGAGTTTCTCTGCATCCTCCTCACTGCACACACGCCCACCCAGCTTTGTGTCGTCTGCAAACTTGGAGATGTTACATCTAGTTCCCTCGTCTAGATCGTTTATATATATGATATTCCATATTCGGTCCCCAGTCTGTACTGAGTTAGTTGATTCCAACTGGATTGCAATTGGTGAGCTACCGTTGGGCTCGGGGTTAGATGCAGGGTGTGGGGGGGAGTCGGGAGACCTTCAGCCAAGGTCCCCTCTCCCGATGGCTAGGACTGCCCATATTGCCTGCAATGCTATTTGCTGCCCTTGTGCTTTCCGCTGGACAGCTAGTGTGTGAATTCATTGAAATGGGCCGGAACCAGACTGCAGTGATGCCCCCATTGTGGAATAGCCTTTCCAGGCTTAGACAGGAAGTGTAGCCACTGTTGAACCGTGCCCCAGCAAGGGTCAGGGCCTTCAGGAGAGATGGGATGGGGCGGGGGGAGAGCAATGTGGGAGAAATATAAGATAAGGACCTCGGATTTTAAAAAAAGTTGAGTTGAATGAAGGTGAATATTAAATGAGAAGGCGAGTTTCCTCTCGCTCAAACTGTATAAAAATGGTAGATTTTCATAAGAACATAAGAATTAGGAGCAGGAGTAGACCATATGACCCCCTCGAGCCTGCTCCGCCATTCAGTAAGATCATGGCTGATCTTCAACCTCAACTCCACTTTCCCGCCTGATCCCCATATCCTTGATTCCCCTAGAGTCCAAAAATCTATCGCTCTCGGCCTTGAATATACTCAACGACTGAGTATCCACAGCCCTCTGAGGTAGAGAATTCCAAAGATTCACAACCCTTTGAGTGTAGAAATTTCTCCTCATCTCAGTCCTAAATGGCCGACACTTTATCCTGTGACTATGACCCCGTATTCTAGACTCTCCAGCCAGGGGAAACAGCCTCAACGTGTTTCCAACGTGTTCTTGGCTCCATTTTATGTTGGGAGAGTCACAGCGAGCCCTGACTTGGTTCAAAATGCAGCTGAGGCTTTCCTAAGGTCTGTCATACACGATCTCCACACCATTAACCCAATAGACACAAATCATTCGGGATTGGGTAAATCTACATGCAAGTGGGGAAAATCTATCCGGTCGTGTGAGCAGCTGAAAATATTTTATTTAAAGAAATGTTAGTTTCAGTTCTGCTGCAGCAGCTTGCAAATCGCAGAAAATGCTCACTTCATACCTCCTGTCCACGGTGGGCTGTCTGTAAACGTTTGGATTTTGTTGGTACTCACAAAATCCTCTCTTAATGATGCAGAGACTACCTCACTGCCATCCCATAACACACTGAGCACCTTTCCCTGTTCACCACAACTGTACAGAATCAACACGCTTCTTTTCATTTTTCATTGACAGAAATAGATATATTTCTTAAGGCTAAAGGGATCAAGGGATATGGGGAGAAAGCAGGGTCAGGGTACTGAATTTGGATGATCAGCCATGATCTCATTAAATGGCAGAACCGGCTCGAGAGGCCGAATGGCCTACTCCTGCTCCTATCTTCTACGTTTCTAAACCAGGGGTCATAGTCTAAGGATAAGGGGTAAGCCATTTAGGACTGAAATGAGGAGTAATTTCTTCACCCAGAGAGTGGTGAACCTGTGGAATTCTCTGCCACAGAGGGTGGTGGAGGCCAGTTCATTAAGTATATTCAAGAAAGAGTTGGATATATTTCTTAAGGCTAAAGGGATCAAGGGATATGGGGAGAAGGCAGGGACCGGGTACTGAATTTGGATGATCAGCCATGATCTCATTGAATGGCGGAGCAGGCTCGAGGGGCCGAATGGCCTACTCCTGCTCCTATCTTCTATGTATCTATGTATGTATGTATGTTTAAGCATCTAATTGAAGTGTTTAAGATGATTAAAGGATTTGATTGTAGAGATAGAGAGAAACTAGTTTCTCTGGTGGGAGAGTTCAGAACAAGGGTGTATAACCTTAAAATTAGAGCTAGGCCGTTCAGGAAGTAATTGAAATCTGGAACTCTCTCCCCCAAAAAGCCATTGAGGCTAGGGGTCAATTAAAATTTTCAAAACTGAGATTGATAGATTTTTGTTAGGCAAGGGTATCAAGGGATATGGAACTAACGTGGGCAGATGGAGTTAAGATACAGATCAGCCATGATCTAACAGAATTGCGGAACAGGCTCAAGGGCAATCGAGGGATATGGGGGATCAGGTGGGAAAGTGGAGTTGAGGTCTGTTATAAATCTCATCATCAAGAAACTACATATGAAATAACGCTGGACGGCCAGCTGGTGGCGCCGTCCAAGGAGTATAAATACTCGGGCGTGGGCCCAGCTTGCCGGGGACATTTTGTAAGACAAGGAGCTAGTGGAATACAACTAGACTTCTGTTGTGTATGTACCTTTAAGAGAGAACTGTTATACAGCTCCTGTATACTGTAGTACCGGCAGTGACCACACCTGTATATAAAGCTGGAGCAGGCTTCTGTACATCAGTCGTGAGACTACTCTACTCTAGTAAACACCTGTTGATTGTTAAGTTACAGCCTCCGTGTAGTTCTTGGGGAAACATCCTATTTAAAGAATCACGGATCTAACAGTGGCGACGAGGTTGATTCGAATCTGCCTGCAACTCTGCATTTCCCGTCAAGGAGTCACTCCGGGAGGACGGTGGAAGAAAGTTGAGGCCAGAAGCACGGGCATCGACCACGAGCAACCACCCAGTCATCCGGCAGCAAGTGAACATCGCAGGAGTGGCTGTTGAGAGCCACGACGATCCAGCAACAGACTGGCAACAGGTGCAGCGCACAACCTTCCCGGACAGTGGCGGCGGGAGCCGACCGACAGCGTAGAAAAGCCGAGCAGCGTCGACGGGGTAAGAGAGAGGGTGAAGCGCACAGGGCGCGGCCGGGGGTTAAAGAACCGAGCGGCGTCGAGGAAAAACAAGCAGAGAGAGAGAGAGGTTAAAGCAGCAGCCGGGTTCAGGACCGAGCGACGGCAACGTGAAAGACGCACAGGAGAACGCGCAGAGCACAGCCAGGGCTCAAGGGCTGAACCGCGTCCGCGGGGAGAAGAAGGGAGAGCGCGGGAGACGCCATTGAGCCGCGGAGAAGAAGGGAGGGCGCGGGAGACGCCATTCTTTTTGACAGCGGAGAAGAAGGGCGAGCGCGGGAAGGAAGGAAAGCGCAGGAGACGCCATTTTGTTCCAGCGGAGAAGAAGGGAGAGCGCGGGAGACGCCATTTTTGACAGTTAAATCACACCCAGGGATGCCGAAGAGTGGCAGTTTCTCTATGTTCGACAATGAAGTCGAAGATTGGGCGACATATGTGGAACATATTGAGGTGTACTGCAGGGCGAATGAAGTGCCAGATGCTAGGAAAGCACTGGTTTTGTTAAATTCCATGGGTGCAAAAACTTATGGGTTACTGCGAAACCTAATAACCCCAGAGAAGCCTGTGAATAAGAATATCGAAAGCATAGTAGAAATCCTACAGGACCACTTAAACCTCACACCGCTGCTGATAGCAGAACGATTTAAGTGCCATAAAAGGAACCAAAACAAAGACGAAAGCAATGCTGAGTACTTAACGGAACTGCGCAAGCTATCGAAACACTGCCAGTTTGGAGTGGGACTAGCAGATACGTTAAGGGGCAAGTTTGTGTGTGGGCTTCAAAGTGAAGGAACCCAGAAACGGCTTCTATCAGAAAAGGATCTTACGCTGGACAAGGCTTTCAGCATGGCAGTATCACACGAAGCAGCCGCACGGGGCGCTGCAGAGATACAACGGAGACTGCAAGAATACGGCACCAATGAAATGTCATAAGGAGCAGGGAAGTGTTATCGCTGCGGCAGAACAACACACGATCAGAAGGATTGTTGGTTCAAGGACCAAGTGTGCAGACAGTGTGGAAAAACAGGACACATAGCAAGAGTCTGCAGGTCAGGGAAGAAAACTAACAGCAAGAAATCTCCACAGGAGAAGTACAAAAAGGTACACAAGGTGATGGACATTAGTTCAGACGAACAGGGAAATGATAGAGACTCCGGAAGCAAGGAGCTGGGTTGTCTGAAACTACATAAGGTAACCAAAATGGAGGATCACCAGACTATCTGGGTCACGCTCAAGATAGACGGAGTCCAAGTGAAAATGGAATTGGACACTGGATCAGCCCTAACAGTCATAAACCAAAGGGACTATAAGCAGCTATTTCCACATATACCCTTGAAAGCTACAGAGATTGTCTTGAAGACGTACACGGGGCAAAAAGTCTACCCCAAAGGAAAAATAAGGGTGAAAGTGATATAGAAAGGCCAGGAAATACCTAAAATGGACCTATATGTATTGCCAGATGGAGGACCACCACTACTAGGACGTGAATGGATCCGGAAGATACAATTAGATTGGCGTTCCATACAGGCACTGAAGGTTGAGGCCAAAAAGGATGACGACGCCACACCTGGACGACTGTCAAAAATGATAACTGATGCAAAAGAAGTGTTCCAGGAGGGACTCGGAACACTAAAAGGCATAACAGCAATGATTAAAATAGAGAACAATGCAAGTCAAAAGTTTTTTAAGGCCTTATGCGATCCGACCAGCCGTTGAAGCAGAGCTGGAAGGGTTGGAACATTCAGGAGTACTGTCCAAAGTAGACTGGAACGAGTGGGCTACACCCATCGTCCCTGTAATGAAGAGGTCGTTGAGTAATACGCCTGGGGAACCAAAGAAGGTCTGCATCTGTGGGGATTTTAAGGTGACAGTGAACCCAGTCCTTCGCACGGTACAATATCCGCTTCCACGGATTGAGGATATTTTCGCCTCGCTATGTGCAGGTAAACGCTTCACCAAAATTGATCTGGCCCAGGCGTACTTGCAAATGGAGGTAGAAGAAGCCTCGAAACAATACCTCACGATCAACACTCATAAAGGTCTCTATCAATACAACCAACTGGTGTTCGGGGTAGCATCGGCTCCGGCTATTTGGCAAAGGGCAATGGGTCAAGTCCTGCAAGGGATTCCAGGGACCCAGTGTTATTTGGCCAACATCCTGGTCACGGGCGAAAATGACAGTGATCACCTCACCAACCTGGAGAAGGTGCTCACTAGATTAAAGGAATATGGGCTACGAGCTAATCGCCACAAGTGCGAGTTTTTCCAGAAGCAGATCTCGTATTGTGGCCACATTATTGATGAAGAAGGGTTACATAAGTCTCCTGAAAAGATTGAGGCAGTAGTCAAGGCTCCAGCACCGGAAAATGTGTCACAACTGAGATCGTTCCTCGGGCTGGTAAACTACTACCATAAGTTCTTACCAAATTTGTCTACAGTAGTACACCCACTGAATACCCTACTGCAAACAGGGGTACCATGGAAGTGGAATGACGAATGTAAACAAGCTTTCCAGAAGTGCAAAGAATTGATCACATCAAAAGAGGTGTTGGCCCATTTCAACCCAGCACTACCAATTCGGTTGGCATGTGATGCATCACCCTATGGTATTGGAGCGGTGCTGTCGCATAAATTCCCAGACAGGTTGGAGAGGCCAGTAGCCTTTGCGTCTCGGTCACTAACCTCAGCCGAGCGCAACTACGCCCAGATCGATAGGGAGGCCCTCAGCCTAGTATGGGGAGTAAAAAAATTCAACCACTATCTGCATGGGCAGAAGTTCACCTTGCTGACTGACCACAAACCACTTCTCTCCATCTTTAATCCTAAGAAGGGCGTTCCAGTGATGACTGCACAACGGTTACAAAGATGGTCCCTGTTTCTAGGGGCGAATCAATATGAAATAGAATATAAAGGCACGAAACAGCATGGAAACGCAGATGGGCTATCACGCTTGCCACTGCCTACTGTGGAGGAAGCACCAGCAGTGGACCCTATCGAGATATTTTATTCGTCAATAATTGAACGATTGCCAGTAACTAACGCGGATATAGAGAAGGAGACCTGCAATGATCCGACACTGTCTCGGGTATATGATTTGACGGTGAGGGGATGGCCAACACATGGCGACTCACTGTTGCCAGCATTCTCATCCAGAAGAGAACAGCTGTCAGTATGCCAGGGGACAGTGATGTGTGGATCCCGAGTGGTAATTCCACCCAAGTTAAGGGAGAGAGTGCTCAATGAGCTTCACGAAGGGCATCTGGGAGGGGTAAAAATGAAAAGCCTTGCTAGGGCTTATGTGTGGTGGCCGGGGATTGATCAACAAATCGAGGACCTAACCAAGAGCTGCTCAGGATGCCAGAAGGTCCAAAATGCACCACCACATGCCCCTCCACACCCATGGGACTGGCCCTCCTCTCCATGGGTGCATATTGATTTTGCTGGTCCATTTATGGACTCAATGTTCTTAATAGCAGTGGATGCGCACTCGAAATGGCCTGAGGTGATAAAAATGTCCTCAACCACTACAGAGAAAACGATTGCAGTCCTACGGACCATATTTGCCAGGAACGGCTTGCCAGAGCAGATTTGCTCTGATAATAGACCACAGTTTGTGTCCGAAGAGTTTCGGAAATTTATGAGAAGGAATGGGGTAAGGCATTACACATCCGCCCCGTATCATCCAGCCACAAATGGATTGGCTGAGAGGTTCGTACAAACCTTTAAAAAGGCGATAAAGGCCATGTGCGATGATGAAATTCCACTACAGCATAAGGTGGACAATTTCCTGTTAGCCTACAGAAATGCGACACATGCAGTTACCAACCAGACCCCGGCCATGATGTTCTTTAACCGAAGATTGAGATCTCGTCTGGATTTGCTCAGACCAAATGTGCGAAGAAATGTTGAGTATAAACAATTCCAGCACATCAATGAGAAGCCGACAAGGAGCTTCAATGTAGGACAACCAGTCTTGGCCCGTGACTACCGAACAGAGAAATGGCAACCCGGAACGATATGCACACGGCAGGGGCCATTAATGTACACAGTGGATGTCGGGGAGAACATTGTGAGACGCCACGTTGACCAGATCCTAGCGTCACAGGAACGAGTCAACCCCATGCCTCGCGTACCTGGGGCTGAACCCGACATACCGGTAGCATCTACCTCAGAAACAGTAGCAGTGGAAACTGATGAACTAACCGATGAAAGGGGGCCAGAATCGCCTCCGCACCAAGAACAAGAACCTCAGGGAAGGCGCTATCCAGAAAGGATCAGGAAGCCGCCCCAAAGACTGAATTTATAAATGGACTATTTTCAGTTAATGTTGCATGTTAAAAATGTTAATTGTTAAATGAATGTTATGGTACTGTTAATCTAAAAGGGGAGGAATTGTTGTGTATGTACCTTTAAGAGAGAACTGTTTTACAGCTCCTGTATACTGTAGTACCGGCAGTGACCACACCTGTATATAAAGCCGGAGCAGGCATCTGTACGTCAGTCGTGAGACTACTCTACTCTTGTAAACACCTGTTGATTGTTAAGTTACAGCCTCCGTGTAGTTCTTGGGGAAACATCCTATTTAAAGAATCACGGATCTAACAACTTCCATGTTCTGAAACAAGTTGATTAAAGCCTTGCTTTATACTCAAACCAAGTGCGTAGTGAGTTTTAGTACATCAAGGTCAAAGATCAGCCATGATCTTATTGAATGGTGGAGCAGGCTCGAGGGGCCGTATGGCCTATTCCTGTTCCTAAGCAACAGAGGCCAACCATCAGCTGTTATATGCTGGCATGAAACTTCTGACAGGACAGCACATTCACTCACGTGCAGGTGGGAGCTATTTGGAGGACGGGTTACACCTACTCCCAAGTGGTTTCAATTGGGTCAAATTCACGGCTTTCCACAGAAATCCAAAATAGTTCAAACTCAAGTTCATTTTGGGTTGAGGTTCAATTAAAACTCATCCCACGGCTTTTGGATCCGAGTGGTCTTAAACTGTTGACACCTCGGACTGGGCTTGCTGGTAAATTGACTGCCAGGTTTGGCAAGAGGCCCAGGCATTATCCTCAGTTTAAAGTTGAATTGTGAAATGTTTACAGTTACAGCTCAGTTCATTTTTCAATTACGACTTTAAATGCTTTGAATGATACCGACTTTCATAAATTGGTCGTTTTCTTTTATTTGTACAGGAGAAGTGGGCGTCGCTGGCAAAGCCAGCATTTATTGCCAATCCCTAATTGCCCTTGGGTTCTTGGTGTGGAAGTGCAATAGCTGCTTTCTGAGTTTGTCGTGCAATCAGATTCTTGCATCTGACTGAACCTTGCTAACCACGTGACCAATAATACTACGGCCCAGAAATTCAGGACCCACGGGTGAGTACGCACGGGGTACTCACGCGTAGGCCCAACGAAAGTGCCGGTTTCGTGCATGCACTGCGCATGCGTGGGAAACCGGAACTTCCATTCCCTTGAAAGAAGGGGTTCAGAAGTCGAACGCGTGGCAGCGCGTGCGCATCGAACTTACGTTTTTTTTGCGGGTTTCTCCGGGAGGGTAAGTCTCCAGCAGCTACACTTTTAAAAAGCAGTCGCAAGGCCTGCTTTTAACAAGGTAAGTGGTGAATTAATTAAAATTAAAACATTTTTTCCACAGGTTTATTATTTTTAAATACTTTAAAGAAAGGTAAGTTTATTTTTAGCCCTGTTAGAAAATGTAATGAATTTTTCAAAAATTTAAATTATTGTTTAAAATAGTTATTTCATGTAATTTATAGTTATTTTAAAAATGTAATGGTTTTTTAAAAAACTTTATTTGAAGATTTAGTGATGTTTTGTGGCTTATAGTATTTATAGTTTTGACAGCTCTTCCTGTCAAATTTATGAATGGGCATTTCCCTGCTACCATTGGCTCTCCATGGCCCACGTGATCCCAGGGGACACATCGAACTAACTGCGCCCCTGGGATATGCAAGCACTGCGCGCCGGCAGTTGGAGGAGGCCCAGGATCGGAATCCCACGGGGGCCCACAGCTCAACGGCCGGCGCGCTAGGTAAGTGCAGGTCGGAGGCTTGCACCCGCGGGAAGCCTCCGACCCGAATTTCTGGGCCTACGTGTTTAGCACAAAACAAATCAGAAGTTAGTGAAAACACAAAGAAGATTAGCTAGATATGGAATTGTCAAGGCTTCGGCCTACCTGAGGAACCGGTTGAGATACTGCCGACTGCACGCAGACCATGAGAAGATTCCATTGTTCCCTGCCAGTGTTGGCGACATGATGTTGCCCTCAGTTTTTCGACACGGGTTTCCTTCTCCATCGTGAATCATGCCAAAGCTTTGATTAAAAGAGAAGGGATGCAAATGTTAACACAAATCAATCAGCGCATTACAGATTTTTGGCACGGAATAAAAAATGATCTGAAGACCGAAAATATAGGTCTAAATTCTGACAAATTAGGACCGCAGTGTTCTGTTTACCAGTGAAACTGCAATTAGTTCACTAACTCTATGGTGAGGCCATAAAACTTGCTTGTGAGTGACATCTGTGCGTTTCTTAAGCAAAAAATTATGTTTATTAGTTTCATGTTTAATTACAGGATAGGCATACGAAATATGCTAATTAAAATAGTGGCAAACTAATCTTGAGCTGACAGCAATGTTTGACTCAGTGACACTAGGGTAAAGAGGAACCTACATTTATGTAGCGCCTTTGACAATCTCAGGATGTCCCAAAAGCGTTTTACAGCCAATGAAGTATGTTGAAGTGTAGTCAATGTTGTAATGTAGGAAATGGGGTAGCCAATTTGTGCACAGCAAGCTCCAACAAACAGCAATGTGATAATGACCAGTTTTAGTGATGTTAGTTGAGGGATAAATATGGCCCAGGACAACAGGGAGAACTCCCCTGCTCTTCCTCGAATTAGCGCCATGGGATCTTTTACATCCACCCGAGAGGGCAGATGAGGTAGCCTTTCCACCATCTACAAGGCACAAGTAAGGAGTGTGATGGAATACTCTTGCCTGGATGAGTGCAGCTCCAACAACACTCAAGAAGCTCGACACCATCCAGGACAAAGCAGCCCGCTTGATTGGCACCCCATCCACCACCTTAAACATTCACTCCCTCCACCACCGGCGTACCGTGGCTGCAGTTTGTACCATCTACAAGATGCACTGCAGCAACTCACCAAGACTTCTTCGACAGCACCCAGGGAGAATTCCGCTGCTGTTTCACAATAGTGCCATGGGATCTTTTACATCCACGACATGCACCTCCCAAACCCGCACCTCCCAAACCCACCTCCCAAACCTGCACCTCCCAAACCCGCACCTCCCAAACCCGCACCTCCCAAACCCGCACCTCCCAAACCCGCACCTCCAAAACCCGCACCTCCAAAACCCGCACCTCCAAAACCCGCACCTCCAAAACCCGCACCTCCCAAACCCGCACCTCCCAAACCCGCACCTCCAAAACCCGCACCTCCAAAACCCGCACCTCCCAAACCCGCACCTCCAAAACCCGCACCTCCAAAACCCGCACCTCCAAAACCCGCACCTCCAAAACCCGCACCTCCCAAACCCGCGCCTCCCAAACCCGCGCCTCCCAAACCCGCGCCTCCCAAACCCGCGACCTCCCAAACCCGCGACCTCTAACCACCTAGAAGGACAAGGGCTGCAGGCGCACCTCCAAGTTCCCCTCCAAATCACACAACATCCTGACTTGGAAATATATCGGCCATTCCTTCATCGTCGCTGGGTCAAAATCCTGGAACTCCCTCCCTAACAGCACTGGGAGTACCATCAGCACACGGACTGCAGCGGTTCAAGGCGGCAGCTCACCACCACCTTCTCAAGGGCAATTAGGGATGGGCGATAAATGCTGGCCTTGCCAGCGACGCCCACATCCCAGGAAAGAATAAAAATAAATCCCAGCGGCTGGGGGAAGAGACAAAATTCTAGCGTTGATGCATTGCAGCAGTTCAAAGTGTTAATTGTAGCGGTGCAGGGCGGGTTACTGCACATCTGGTCTGTGCATATTGCTTCCCATTCCATCCTCAATCCCTGCTTCATGCTTCAGTGGCGAGATATGCCCTACAGTTATCAACTCCTGTTGCTGCAGCACAAAACAGTAGCAACAACAATTTAAAAAAAAAATTGTTTTTTTAAAAATGGAAACTCCTAAATTGCGGCCAATGAAACAAAGAACAAAGCGACCATATTTGGGAGGAAAGGCGGGTTCTGCTCCTCCGTAAATTGCCTAGCTCTGACTGAGTAACAGAAGTTACGTCCAACAGTAAACCACCATAATTAAACCCTCATTCTCTGAAGAAACCAGTTTTAGCTACACTGAAAGGATCCTCCTTTCGTTTGATTGCCAGACCATAATAAAAATATAACATAGCGTTTCCTCCCTCCCGCCACACACACACCCACCCTCTTCTCCTCAGCATCTGACAGAGACTTACACCAGCGCACGCTTGGAGGCGATGCTGACTTGACACTTTGACGTCTTCTTGGCTGGAGCCTGAACAGGCTTGTTTTAAATCTTTATTATATATTTTTCTTTTTTTTTATATGGAAAAAAAGAGAACTGTTTGTGAAAAGGTGAGCTTCCAGGCAGGTTAAGGGAATTCGAATTGTTGGGGTTTTTTGTTTGGCTTGCTGAGGCTGCTGCTTGCAGAGACTGCACCCGCTGTCCACCGTTCATTCATCGCTGAACAGCTCGTCCGACATTGCTCGAAGGGCAGGTCCTGTTGAGGCAGCCGAAGGCGTCAATTAACGTGGCTGTGCGTTCGGATTAGGATTGCAAAGCACAGCAACGCCAGCGAGCAGCAGTGACCGAGCAAAGGCTGTACTGTCTACCTGGCGGTAGCCTACAAAACAGAAGACCTTTCTGGTCCACACTCCATGTGATCCCCTGGATCGGTTTCGATCACCTGAGGGGGGTCGGAGAGGAATTTTCCCAGAGTAATTTTTTGCCATATTGTTCCTGTTTTTTTTTTTGCCTCTCCTCGGCGATGACATGGCTGCAGAGGTGTAGCAAATATCTAGTTACGATGTTCCAGCCATCACGAGCGTGGGGTAAGGCTTGATGGTCCAGCCGGTCTTTTCCTGCCTGTCATTTTCATATGGTCTGATGGCCAGTGCTAAAGGCAATGCTCGGGTTGTTCACCTTGGAGCAGAGAAGGCTAAGAGGAGATTTGATAGAGCTGTTTAAAATCATGAAAGATTGAGATAATAATAAAGGGAAACTGTTTCCAGTGGCTGAAGGGTCGATAACCAGAGGGCACAGATTTAAGGTGATTGGCAAAAGAACCAGAGGCGACACGAGAGTAAACTTTTTTACGCAACGAGTGGTTAGGATTAGGAAAGCACAGCCTGATCGGGCGGTGGACACAGATTCAGACTTCAGAAGGCAATTGGATAAATACTTGAAGGAGAAAAAATTGCAGGGATATGGGGAAAAAGCGGGGGGAGTGGGACTAACTGGATTGCTCTTCGAAATAGCCAGCGCAGACTCGATGGGCTGAATGGCCTCCTTCGGTGCTGTACTATTCTATGATTCCATAAAGCCACGCGGAACAGAAAGGTCAATGCCGAGTTAGCTTCAATTGAGCTCAGCGCCCTCAGCTGGGAGGGAGTATTCTCCTTCTGATTGCCATCCAGTGGCTTCTGTAGGATAGAGTACACATGTAGGCGAGGGCAGGAATGGGATCAGGATTGACTGAGGTGTGACTGCGAATAGGCTGTCAAAACCAGTGTGTAGGTCCACACCTGATGAATGGGATGCTGGCAAAGTACTGCGGACAATTCAGCTCTCACTTAACATCCACGCACACTCATTTTCAGCAGGGCATCCCTGGATAGTAAGCAAACCCCGAGGCCATGTGTTGCCCTGAAATCATACAGCACAGGAGGCCATTCAGCCCATCATACCTGTGCCTGCTCTTTGAAAGAGCTATCCAATTAGACCCACTCCCCTGCTCTTTCCCCATAGACCTTTTGCCAATTACCTTAAATCTGTCCCCTCTGGATACTGACTGGAAACAGCTTGTCCTGACTTACTCTATCAAAACCCTTCATAATTTTGAACACCACTATTAAATAGATGAGCTAACTGAGCGAAGCCACCAACTTGCAGTTATATAGTTATATAGCGCCCTTAACATAGAAGACGTCCTCAGGCGCTTCACAGACACGGTGGGGAAAGCAGATGCCAAACCAAGGAACGAGAGATTTACGAGGAGCGGTTGTGGGGGGGGCGGTTGGTTATTCAAAGTCTTGATGAATGAGGGGGGTCTTGAGGTGGAGGAGGGAGTTGAGGAACTGGATGGATGCAAGTGCAGGAAGTGGCACCAGGAATTAAATTTTGGATCTTCTCTCCTCCTTTAAGAGGCTCCTTAAAACCTACCTCTTTGACCAAGCTTTTGGTCACCCGTCTTAATGTCGCCTTCCTTTTTTGGTTCGGTGTCAATTTATTTGTTGCTCCTGTGAGGCGCCTTGGACATTTTATATTTATCCCTCAATCAACATAAAAATAAAACAGATGATCTGGTCATTATCGCATTGTTGTTTGTGGGAGCTTGCTGTGCACAAATTGGCTGCTGCATTTCCTACATTACAACAATGACTACACTTCAAAAAGTACTTAATTGGCTGTAAAGCACGTTGGGACGTCCTGAGGTTGTGAAAGGCGCTATAGAAATGCAAGTCTTTAATTTTTCTTTCTTTAAAGGCGCTGCATAAATGCAAGTTGTTGTTTTAGGCCTTTGTACTGACATTGGTTGGTGCCAACACCCACTGGGGCCTGCGAGGGGGCCACACAATTTTGCTCGGTATCAGAAAGATTGATTTAAAAAGGACAGGAGGCGTTTTGAACGGGACCCTGTTTTAGAGACGGCGTATTTTCAGTAAATCGCTTGTTCAGGGAATTTTCTGGCATCATTATGAAATGACCAAATTGGAAGAATCTCCTAAGAAACTCACTCATCCAGCTGAGGATCACCATCTGGGACACTCTATTTCGCTTTAATTCAATGCAGATCTCTCAGCTGGCATTCTCCCCCCGCCCCCCGCCCCCCCTTACGCTCCTGCAGTAAATTAAATCCCGGGCTCATGCAGGAGCCACTCCCTGCAGCCCCCTGGCATGCCACACCACGCTGTGCAACTATCCATAAACGCCAGCTTGCCAACGGCTCATAAAGACGGTGACCTTTTCACGAGAGGGATCATCAAAGTAAACCAGGGACGTCAATCAGAATTAGGGCCCCGTCTGTTACTCAAGAACGTCACACAGAATGATTCCACTGGAGGAAAGTTAAAAAGTCTTTTTTTTTAAAAATACATTTCAAAGAAGTTAACACTTTCCATGTGATTCAGGGAGGGGAACAAAACAAAAACCTCAGAGCTGCGTGAGGGAGAAGCACGGACAGTCGAGCGACTCTTCTCCTTAGGCAGTCCCTCGGAACCGAGGATGACTTGCTTCCACATTAAAAATGAGTTCTCGGGTGACCGATGAGTCCAATGCGGGACCTACAGTCTCTGTCACAGGTGGAGCAGACGGTGGTTGAAGGGGCGGGTGGGTGGGGTGCTTGGGTTGACGTGCGCTCCTTGCGCTGCCTGCGCTTGGCTTCCGCTTGCTCCCGGCGAAGAGACTCGAGGTGTTCGGTGCCTTCCCGGATGCTTCTCCTCCACTTTGTGCGGTCTTGGGGCCAGGGATTCCCAGGTGTCGGTGGGGATGTTACACTTTTTCAAGGAGGCTTTGTGGGTGTCCTTGAAGCGTTTCCTATGCCCACCTGGGGCTCTCTTGCCGTGCCGGAGCTCAGAGTAGAGCGCTTGTTTCGGGAGCCTCGTATCGGGCATGCGGTCAATGTGACCCGTCCATCGGAGCTGATCGAGCGTGGTCAAAGCTTCGATGCTGGGGATGTTGGAATGAGCAAGAACACGGACGTTGGTGCGCCTATCCTGCCAATGGATTTGCAGGATCTTGCGGAGGCAGCGTTGGTGGCACCTACTGAGGTGCCTACTGTACACGGTCCATGTCTCTGAGGCATACAGCAGGGCGGGTATCACTGCTGCTCTGTAGACCATGAGCTTAGTGCTGGGTTTGAGATCCTGGTCTTCAAACACTCTCTTCCTCAGGCGACCGAAGGCTGCACTGAAGGCGGTGTTGGACTTCGTTGTCGACGTCTGCCCTTGTTGACAGTAGGCTCCCGAGGTATGGAAAGTGGTCCACATTGTCCAAGGCCTTGTCGTGGATTTTGATAATCGGGGGGCAGTACTGTGTGGCCACACAGTACCAGTGAATGTAAACGCAGAGCCTCGCCGGTTTTCGACTGATGTTGGAGCGAGCCTGCGCACAACACAACTGGCAGCAAGTAAACAGGACTGTGACACTGGAAGTAGCACTCGGAGAGAGAGCCAGCGAACCCTCCGAGCTGGTGTCGGCTGGCTACTGGAGCAATCATGGCGTGATACAGCACAGAAGGTGACCATTCAGCCCATCGTGCCTGTGCCGGCTCTTCTGAAAGAGCGATCCCATTAGTCTCGCTCCCCCCGCCCCTGCTCTTTCCCCATAGCCCTGTAATTTGTTTCCCCCTTTTAAATAGAAATCCAGTTCCCTTTAGAAAGTTATTATTGGATCTGCTTCCACCACCAGGTCCTGTACAGTGAATTCCAGATTGTTACAACTCGCTGCGTTAAAAACAAAATCTCTCCTCATCTCCCCTCCCGTTGTTTGGTCAGAGCCCAGGTTCAGGTTCGTCGTTTTCTTTTGTTTTTTACGGGAAATACAGATGGAATCGGGAGCGTGCAATCCCCGGCAACAATCTCGGAGCACCATGTAATAAAAATGGAGTTTGACATCATAAGCCAGTGGCCCATCACACAAGGGTTAATTTTAACAGGATCATTGCTGCTAATACGTAGCCAGTGCCTATTGGAAGCTTGCAGGTACACTACCTGCGATCGTCTGAGAAGCGTACGAGGCCTCAGCGGCACAGGACTTAGGGGGAAAAATTTGGTTGCTTTGCACCTCCCGTTAACACCCTAAGAGGGCGCTAATGGGGTGCAAAGCAAATAGCGCCCGGGCGTGGCACCGCTAACACCTCCCGCGAAATTCAGCAACAGGTTAGCGCCACCGGTAACCGCTAGCGCCCCGGCCACGCTATGTCCGACGGGGTCAGGGGGGCCTACCTGTGGCTGGGGCGGCGCTAATTAAAGGCGAGGTGCCGGCCGGCCATTTTCTTGCTGGCCGCCTGCCAGCACCTGCTCCCGTTGCCGTCCCCGGCCTCCTCTTCAGCCCCCACGGAGAGCCGGCTGCGCTCCATGAGCCTGGCATTTCTCGAGTGCCGGGTTCTTTTTCCAGCACTCTGATCCCTGGTGGTCCAGCTGGGCCCTGGGTGGAGCTGCGCAAGGCCCCTCCCCTTTAAGAAGGGGAGGAAGGCCTGCAGTACCGCGGCACGTAGCGCCGCGATATTCCCTCGCAGCGTCCCCAAGAGGGAGGCGGGACGCTTCCACTAGCACCCCGCTTCCCTCTTGGGGCGCTACCGACGAATTTCGGCTGCAGGGGCGCTAATGTTTTCGGGGCGTTAAAAGTAGCGCCCCGGCAAAGTTAGCGCCCTAATGGGGGCGCGACTCCACTTTTCTCCCTTAGTAAGATGTACACTGTGATGTATCCCAGTACTCAAATCGCCAGACAATGGAGTCAGTGCGTCAGCTACAACCTCCCCCACCCCCAAACCACGTTTATATAAATAAAGGTGTCCACCGTGGCTCAGAGGGTAGAACTTGCGCTGCTGAGTCAGAAGGTTGTGGGTTCAAGTCCTACTCCAGAGGTTTGAGCACACAAATCTACACTGACACTCCAGTGCGGTACTGAGGGAGTGCTGCACTGTCAGAGGTGCCAGTTTTAGGACAAGACATTAAACCAAGGCCCCGTCTGCTCTCTCAGTTGGACATAAAAGAACCAATGGCACTATTTCGAAGAAGGGTAGGGGAGTTCCCCAGAGTGTCAATATTTTATCCTTTAACCTACCTATGGCAGCTGTGGCTCAGTGGGTAGCGCACTCACCTTCTGAGTCAGAAGGTTCTGGGTTCAAGCCTTCAATCCAGGGACTTGAACACATAAAGCTAGGCTGACACTCCCAGTGCAGTGCTGAGGGAGTGCTGCACTGTCGGAGGTGCCGTCTTTCAGATGAGACGTTAAACCGAGGCCCCGTCTGCTCTCTCAGGTGGACGTAAAAAATCCCACGGCACTATTTCGAAGAAGAGCAGGGGAGTTCTCGCCGGTGTCCTGGCCAATGTTTATCCCTCAGCCAAAATAGCAAAAACAGATTGGGGCAGTAATTCCTCCCCAAACGCGTGAGTACGGAAGGGGTACTCACGCGTCTGGCCGGAGGAAATGCCGGTTTTCAGCATGCACAGCGCATGCGCTGAAAACCGGCATTTCCTCTCCTCTTGTTAAGTCTGTGTGTTATATTGAGAATTACTACACAGACCACAAGAGTAAACTTTAACAGGACTTTACTGGTTGAAGGTCAGGGCGGAACTGCCCAATAAATCCTTACACAGCACTTATATACCGGTGTGGTCACCACCGGTATTACAGTATACAGCAGCCAAGATAAAGTAGTGCAACCCTTAAAATAGTTCTCTTAAAGGTGGAACGTTACATACACTACAATCCTCCCTTTTTAGGTTAACAGTATATATTCCCATTAAACATAACATCATAACATATATACACAACTTCATGTAAAAACAGTTCACAGATTCAGTCTCTCTGGAGGCTTCCTGACTCGGTCCGGATAACGCCTCGGTGGTGTAGTAGTTTTCGGTGGTGTAGTAGGTTCTTCTGGCAAGGTCGATTCGGCTTGAAGGCCAGTGTCAGGTTCATCTGATTCCAGTATTACCGGATCGGAGGTAGATACTATGGGTATCTCTGCTTCAACATTAGGCGTATAGAGTTGTGGAGTAGGTTGGCCCTTTTCGGATGACTCTATGATCTGGTCAACATGGCGCCTTATTATGCTTTCACCAATGTCCACGGTATACATCAGCGGTCCTAGTCATTTGCAAATAGTTCCAGGCTGCCATTTCTCGGTACGGTAGTCCCGGGCCAAAACTTGTTGACCTATCTGGAAGGTTCTAGTTGGCCTTTCATTCATGCCTTGAAATTGCCGGTTCTCTATGTCCCTTCTGATGTTTGGCTTGAGCAAATCCAGCCGGCATCTTAGTCTTCTATTGAAAAACATCATGGCGGGAGTTTGGTTTGTGACCGCATGTGTTGCATTCCTGTACGCCAACAAGAAGTTATCTACCTTATGTTGTAGATTTATGTCTTCATTACCCATGGCCTTTATGGCCTTCTTGAAGGTCTGGACAAACCTTTCAGCTAATCCATTGGTGGCGGGATGGTATGGGGCGGACGTGTAGTGCTTAACCCCATTGTTTTTTAAGAACTTCCTGAATTCTTCGGACACAAATTGGGGTCCATTATCAGAACAGATCTGTTCCGGCAGCCCATTCCTGGCAAATATGGTCCTTAATACTGTGATGGTTTTTTCCGTGGTGGTGGAGGACATCTTTATTACCTCCGGCCACTTGGAGTGTGCATCCACCGCGATTAAGAACATTGAGTCCATAAATGGACCAGCAAAGTCGATATGTACCCTTTGCCATGGAGATGAGGGCCACTCCCGTGGATGCAGAGGAGCTTGTGGTGGGGCGTTTTGGACCTTCTGGCATCCTAGACAGCTCTTGGTCATTTCTTCGATGTCTCCATCGATACCTGGCCACCACACAAACGCTCTGGCTAGGTTCTTCATTTTCACTCCACCCAGATGCCCCTCGCGAAGCTCCTTTAGCACTTTATGCTGGAGTTTGGGTGGAATCACCACTCTGGATCCACACATCAAAGTTCCTTGGCACACTGACAGCTGTTCTCTTCTTTGCGAAAATGCTGGCAACATTGGTTCGCCATGTGCTGGCCATCCCTTCACCGTTAAATCGTAGACTCGTGAGAGAGTCGGGTCATTTCTTGTTTCCTTTTCGATCGTAGAATTTGTTACTGGTAGACATTCCACTATGGTTGAGTGGAACATCTCCACTGGGTCCACTGTAGGCGCCTCTTCTACCGTTGGCAGCGGTAGGCGCGATAACCCGTCAGCATTCCCATGCTGTTTTGACCCTTTGTATTCAATGTCATATTGGTGTGCCCCTAGGAAAATGGACCACCTCTGTAGCCTTTGCGCTGTCATAGTGGAAACGCTCTTTTTAGGGTTGAATATGGATACCAACGGCTGGTGGTCTGTCAGCAGTGTAAACTTCTTGCCCTGCAGGTAATGATTGAATTTCTTTACTCCCCACACAAGGCTGAGAGCCTCCCTATCTATCTGAGCATAGTTGCGCTCAGCGGAGGTCAATGACCTGGATGCAAATGCGACTGGCCTTTCTGAGCCATTTGGCAACTTGTGTGAGAGTACTGCTCCAATACCATAAGGGGAAGCATCACAAGCTAGACGAATAGGTAGCGTTGGGTTGAAGTGAGCCAACACTTCCTCTGAGGTGATCAATGCCTTGCTTTTGCGAAAGGCCTTCTTACAGTCCTCGCTCCACTTCCATGGTACTTCTTTCCGCAACAGAGCATTCAGCGGGTGCAGCACCGTGGATAGATTTGGCAGAAACTTATGGTAATAGTTA
The DNA here is from genome assembly GCF_052327205.1 of Somniosus microcephalus. Lineage (NCBI taxonomy): Eukaryota > Metazoa > Chordata > Chondrichthyes > Squaliformes > Somniosidae > Somniosus > Somniosus microcephalus. Next base: position 267,339,926 of record NC_140992.1, on the reverse strand, counting down.
ATCAACCCTAGGAACGACCTCAACTGGGATACATTTTCCGGAGCGGGGGCCTTCACAACAGCTTCGATCTTGTCAGGTGACTTGTGCAGCCCCTCCTGGTCAATGACATGACCACAGTACGAGATCCGTTTCTGAAAGAACTCACATTTCTGGCGATTAACTCGAAGGCCATATTCCTTCAACCTGGTGAGCACCAGTTTCAAATTTGCGAGGTGTTCCTCCTCGTCCTCTCCTGTAATCAGGATATCGTCCAAGTAACACTGAGTGCTTGGAATTCCCTGTAAGACCTGCTCCATGGCCCTCTGCCAAATCGCTGGAGCCGAAGCCACTCAAAAAACCAGTCTATTATATCGATACAAGCCTCTGTGCATGTTGATTGTGAGATACTGGCGCGACTCTTCCTCAACTTCCATCTGTAAGTACGCTTGCGCCAGGTCTATCTTGGTGAAGTGTTTCCCGCCAGACAGTGAAGCAAAGATATCCTCAATCCGTGGAAGCGGATATTGCACCGTGTGAAGCACCGGATTAACTGTGATCTTGAAGTCTCCACAGATGCGGACCTTCCCCGGTTCCCCTGGCTTGTTACTCGATGAACGCTTCATGACGGGAACAATGGGCGTGGCCCACTCACTCCAGTCCACCTTAGACAGTACCCCTGAACGTTCAAGCCCTTCCAGTTCAGCCTCCACAGCAGGTCGTATCGCATAAGGTACCGGTCTGGCTTTGAAAAATTTTGGGTTTGCATGTTCTGCAATCTTGATTTTTGCCTTAATTCCTCGCAGTGTTCCCAGCCCCTGTTGGAATACCTCTTTAGCCTCATCCAATATTCTGGACAATCGTTCAGGTTTGACATCTTTCTTTCCGGGATCTACCGTTATTGCGTTTAGGGAGTGCCAGTCCATATTTATTTTCCTGATCCACTCCCGTCCCAGAAGTGGTGGACCTCCCTCAGGTAGTACATATAAATCCATTCCTTGGTGTTCTTTGCCCTTGTGTATCACCTTGACTTTTATCTTTCCGATGGGGTATACTTTTTGCCCCGTGTATGTCTGCAATGCTATCTTCGTATCCCGTAGGGGAATATGTTTGAATAACTTTTTGTAATCTTGCTTATTCATGACCGTCAACGCCGATCCAGTGTCCAATTCCATCTTCACTTGGACTTCTGCAATCTGCAGTGTGACCCAGATAGTTTGTCGGTCCGTTTCCTTACTCACATTGTGAATTCTCAGACTACCCAGTTCCTTGCTGTTGGAGTCTGAATCCGAATTCTGTTCATCCGAACTCTTCACAGCCACCTTATGCACCTTTCTGTACTTTTTCTGCGGTGACTTTTTTTTGCTGGTCTTCTTTCCTGACCGGCATACTTTAGCTATGTGACCAAGCTTGCCACATTTTCTACATTCCTGGTTTTTAAACCAGCATTGGTTCTGATCGTGTGTTGTCTTCCCACAACGATAACATTTCGTTGTACCCGAAGCCATTTGATCTACGCTGAGTACCGCTGCCTTCAGCTGCATTTCCGCAGTGCCTCTCGCTGTGGCTTCGTGCGATGCTACAATAGTGACAGCCTTATCAAGTGTAAGGTCATTCTCTTCGAGCAGTCGCTTTTGTGTTCCTTCCTTCGACAACCCACACACAAACTTGTCTCTCATTGCCTCTGTCAGATTTTCCCCAAACTGACAGTACTTCGCTAGCCTACGCAGTTCAACCAAGTACTCCGCGTTGCTTTCCTCTTTCAGTTGCGTTCTCGCATAAAATTTAAATCATTCCGCTAACATCAGCGGTGTGGGGTTCAAATGATCCTTCAGGACAGCAACAATATTAGCGAAAGTCTGATCCGCCGGTTTAGCTGGTGATAGACGATGCTTCAATAGCCCGTATGTCTTCGCACCCATTGAGTTTAGTAAGGTTAGTGCATTATCATCATTTGATATGTTATTTGCCTTACAATATATCTCTATGCGTTCTACATACGTGGCCCAATCTTCCACCTCGGGATCGAATTCGTTGATGTTACCACGCTTAGGCATCTTCGCAATCTTTTTGAGAAACAACAACGAAATTTTTCTTTAACTTTCTTTTTTTTTCAAAAATGGCGGTTTCCCGCGCTTGCCTTCTTCCCCGCCTCCGAAAATGGCGGTTTCCCGCGCTTGTCTTCTTCCCCACCTCCGAAAATGGCGGTTTCCCGCGCTCGCACGGTCTCCCTCGCTCGCTCGGTCTCGTTCTCCCTCGCTCGCTCGGTCTGTCTCTCCCGCTCGCTCGGGCTCTGTCTCTCCCGCTGGCTGTAATGGCGATTGCCGTATTGCTGCGTTCGCCCTCCCCAGCGGTTTTCAATCGCGCCTCCCAGCCCCTCTTGCAGTCCGGTCCTTTCCCCCCCCGGCTGCGGCTGAGTTCTCCACGGTTTTTTTAAAATTTGTTTTATTTTCTCCCGCGCAAGCGGTTCTCGGTCGCTGCGCCTCGCGGCCTCGGTAGCTGCCCGGCCTTGTTTACCGGTCGCGGTCGAGCTTGCTCTCGACGCTGTTGCGTCTCCCAGCCCGCTTGCAGCCCGGTCTCTCACACCGGCTGCGTTTGCCTGCACCGCGGCTTCCGTGCCTTACGCTGCCCCAGTCTCAGCGCCTCTGGCCCCGACTTCTGTCCGGCTCTTTTCCCCCGGCCGTGGTCGAGTTCTCCGCCCTTATATCCTCCGTTTTTTTAATTTTCTCCCCTACTCACAGTCAACGTGGCCGACTTGCTTTTCGTCGCTGATCGGCTCACCCACCACCGTGATAGAAGGGACGATCACTGCCTGTTGCTGATGGAAGGCTTCGTGTCAGAATTCTTCCATCTTCCTTTGCTCTGCAGACTCGAGTCTTCTCTCAGCAGAATGACGAGGGCGGATGCCTCCTCTCGACGCCCGTTAACTGCCTTGGATGTATCTCTGCCGCAGGGTAAGATCGAACTCGTCGCCACTGTTAAGTCTGTGTGTTATATTGCGAATTACTACACAGACCACAAGAGTAAACTTTAACAGGACTTTACTGGATGAAGGTCAGGGCGGAACTGCCCAATAAATCCTTACACAGCACTTATATACCGGTGTGGTCACCACCGGTATTACAGTATACAGCAGCCAAGATAAAGTAGTGCAACCCTTAAAATAGTTCTCTTAAAGGTGGAACGTTACATACACTACACCTCTAACCCAAGAGGTGAAGAGGCTAGCGCGTGCGCTGTAGGGGGCAGCGCGTGCGTCTTGGATTTCCTCTGTTTTGGGGGATTTGCGCATGTCTAAAGGCCCTCGGTCTTTACGCTTGTAAAAAGCACACGTAAGTATTTATTTTTACAGGTAAGTGGTGTTTTAGTGTAATTTAGAATTTTTTTTTTCCACAGGTTTATTATTTTAAAGAATCTACAATAAGGTAAGTTTAGTTTTAGACCCTTTTTATTAAAAATTTATTTTTTTCAACAAAAAAAAATCATTGTTTAAATTATTTTTTTAAACTTATTTATACTTAATTTAATGATTGGGATGTTTTTTAAATTTTTATTTAAAGTTTAAATAGTATTTTGGGCCCCCGTAGTTTTCATGAGTTTGACAGTTCTTACTCTCAAACTCATGAATGAACCTTCCCCTCCCCTGATTGGTTGTACAGTACTCACCTGATCCCAGCCGGCACATCGCACTAACTACGCCGCTGGATCAGGTAAGCACTGCGCGCTGACATCTGAACCGGGCCTGTCACAGGAAATGCAAGCAGGCCCGGGCTTCAGATGTCAGCGCGCAGGGTGAGTGCTGATCGGGGGCTTGCACGCGCGGCAAGCCCCCGACACCAAGTTCTGGGCCAATATCTGGTCATTATCACATTGCTGTTTGTGGGAGCTTGCTGTGCGCAAATTGGCTGCCGCGCTTATTACATTATAACAGTGACTACACTTCAAAAAAGTACTTCATTGGCTGTACTTTGTACTTTGGGACGTCCTGAGGTTGTGAAAGGTGCTACAGAAATGCAATTCTTTCTTACTTTACTTCTTTCTTCCGAGGGGACATCGAGGCCGATTGTGGGCCGGGTACTGGCTGGGATCGGCTAACAGCACAGCCCAGGGATTGAACCTTTGAACCTTCCTAGTCTGCCGGTGCAATTAAACCTGCTGAGCCGAGGGGGAGGGGTCGAACACAAAATACGTCAGCTCCTTTTTTCTCTTCAAAGGATTATGCGTTTTTTTTGGAATCAAGCCCAATAAAAGGTCAGCGTTCGTAGAACTGATGTGCACTCCAGCAAGCAGGAAGAACTTCACCCCCCACCCCCTGTGTCCAATACTACATCCCTGAAGCACTTGGCCTGGGGCGGAGCGCCATTATGGACAGCAGACACTTTCAGTTAAAAAAAAAATCCACAACACCATTTTCTCCACGTGGGGCGAATCCTAATGACTGGGAAAAGAGGAAACAGCAGCTTCCTCAGATCGCGTCCAGGACCAGATCCTTATTTCTCAAACTCCAACCGCCTTTTTTTCCCCCCCTCAGATAAATGACTTCTGATGTGATCGGCAATTCCTATTGCAACGCGTCCCTTCGCCTAAAACAGGTTTTCCTGTTCCAGTGCCGCTCCTAGTATACGCAACACTCTGCGCCTCCCCTCCCCGTGAACAACTCTATCTGGCGCTGAGCCGGGACCAAGAAAGGCTGGACTTTGATTTCCAGCTTCCACCCCGTCCTCCTTTAACAGCAACTCTTGGGCAATTGGTGGGGGCGGGTTGGTTCGTGCTGCAGGGTCGGAGGTGCCGTCTTTCGGATGAGACGTTAAACCGAGGCCCCGTCTGCTCTCTCGGGTGGACGTAAAAGATCCCGCGGCACTATTTCGAAGAAGAGCAGGAGGGGAGTTCTCCCTGGTGTCCTGGCCAATATTTATCCCTCAACCAACATCACGAAAACAGATTATCTGGTCATTATCACATTGCTGTTTGTGGGATCTTGCTGTGTGCAAATTGGCTGCCACGTTTCCCACATTACAACAGTGACTCCACTTCAAAAGTACTTCATTGGCTGTAAAGCGCTTTGAGACGTCCGGTGGTCGTGAAAGGCGCTATAGAAATGCAAGTCTTTCTTTCTTTCTGATCCACGGGCTCCTACAACCATCCACTAACTCCGCCGAGTGCCCAGTCCGTGTCTGAGGGTGTAGACACTGGCAGACTATTTTGGGCATCTCAGCCAATCCCCGCCGTGTGCTCACTTGATCCCCACCCCCTTGCGCGGTTCATAGACAGCGATCAGGAGGAGCCGCCACTGACCCTTGCCCTCACTAGGGTCAAGGAACAATGAGGCCAGTAAGAAGCTGATTGTTGCAGTCCCAAGTAGGAATAGAACCAAGAATACAGTAAAAAAAAAATCATATACAACAGCTACGTGAGAGTGAGTGCAAGGCTGTAATCACCTCGGGCGGTACAATTATCAATCCCTCAATCTCATCGCACCATGTGGAAGTGAAGGCTCAGTCGTTGAGTATATTCAAGACAGAGATCGATAGATTTTTGGATACTAAGGGGATACGGGGATAGTGCAGGAAAGTGGAGTCGAGGCAGAAGGTCAGCCATGATCTTATTAAATAGCAGCGCAGGTTCGAAGGGCTGAATGGCCTACTCCTGCTCCTATTTCTTATGTGAGCCCCTCAGTGAGATTACAACTTTACAGGCACTCCGAGGGAAAAAAGAAAAAAAAGATTTGCATCAAGGGATATCGGGACACCGGGGAGAGCTCCCCTGCTCTTCTTCGAAATAGTGCCAAGGGATCTTTTACATCTACCTGAGAGAACAGACGGGGCCTCATTTTAACATCTGATCCAAAAGATGGCACCTCCAACAGTGCAGCACCTCCCTCAGTACTGCCAGCCCAGATTTTTATGCTAAGGTCTAACCGGAGTGGGACTTCAACCCACAACCTTCGGACTCAGAGACGAGGGGTGTTACCCACCGAGCCCCGGCTGACACAACACAGCCAGAATTGTACGTTAAACCGCCCAAACCCCTCCATGAACTTCCCATCCACCTCACTCCCAGGCATCCCTTGTTCTAAATAATAACCCAACTCAAGCCCTCGATTGGATTCCCGTCTGTAACTCGTTCTCGGGAATCCATTGCTCACTTGCTGCTGGGTTTTAAGCCAGGAGATTGGATTATCAAATGTTAGGTACCGTCTGCTGTAAAACATTGATTGCTAATTCACATAGAAACATAGAAGATAGGAGCAGGTGTAGGCCATTCGGCCCCTCGAGCCTGCTCCGCCATGCAATGAGATCATGGCTGATCATCCAAATTCAGTACCCGGTCCCTGCTTTCTCCCCATATCCCTTGATCCCTTTAGCCTTAAGAAATATATCCAACTTCAGCAGATTTATAGTTCAGGACACATTTAGAAACACTGCCCCCCCCCTTTCTTCCTCCAGGCACCCACTTACTGTGCTTTATGCTATTCCACCCCCCTGCCCCGTCCCACCCCCTTGTAGTTAACTACTTCCATTCCACTAGTGGGACTGCGTTCACTCATCTCACCCAACACTCTGGAATTCTCTCCCTAACCTCCTTGTGTCAGCCGTGTCTCAGTGGGTAGACACTCTCGCCTCTGAGTCAGCAGAATGTGGATTCAAGTCCCACTTTCAGAGACTTGAGTCTATAATGCAGGCCAAATCGTCAGTGCAGTACTGAGGGAGTGCTGCACTGTCGGAGGGGCAGTACTGAGGGAGCGCTGCACTGACGGAGGGGCAGTACTGAGGGAGTGCCGCACTGTCGGAGGGGCAGTACTGAGAGAGCGCCGCACTGTCGGAGGGGCAGTACTGAGGGAGAGCCGCACTGTCGGAGGGGCAGTACTGAGGGAGCGCTGCACTGTCGGAGGGGCAGTACTGAGGGAGCGCCGCACTGTCGGAGGGGCAGTACTGAGGGAGCGCTGCACTGTCGGAAGGGCAGTACTGAGGGAGTGCCGCACTGTCGGAGGGTCGGTACTGAGGGAGCGCCGCACTGTCGGAGGGGCAGTACTGAGGGAATGCTGCACTGTTGGAGGGGCAGTACTGAGGGAGCGCCGCACTGTCGGAGGGGCAGTACTGAGGGAGCGCTGCACTGTCGGAGGGGCAGTACTGAGGGGGCGCCGCACTGTCGGAGGGGCAGTACTGAGGGAGCGCTGTGCTGTTGGAGGGGCAGTACTGAGGGAGCGCTGCACTGTCGGAGGGGCAGTACTAAGGGAGCGCTGCACTGTCGGAGGTGCCGTATATCAAAGGGGAAAAATAAAGACCTGTGTTTCTCCAGCGCCTTTCACGACCACCGGACGTCCCAAAGCGCTTTACAGCCAATGAAGTACTTTTTGAAATGTTGTAATGTAGGAAAAGAGTTGCAATTTAGAAGAGCGGGGGAGTTCTTCCCGGTGTCCTGGCCAATATTTATCCCTCAACCAACATCACTAAATTATCACATTGCTGTTTGTGGGATCTTGCTCTGTGCAAATTGGATGCCGCGTTTCCTGTATAACAACAGTGACCACACTTCTCTGGTTGTAAAGTGCTTTGGGACATCCTGAAATGAGTTATATAAAGTAATCTCTCTGTCTTTTCTATTTCCTCCGACTCACTACTTCCCGCCTCACCTTCAAAGGCCTCCCGAAAATCTCTCTCTTGGAACCAACCCCATCAGTCACCTCCCCTAGCTCCTGTCGGTTTCTTCCTCCTCCCCCTCACCGCCCGCCCCCCCCCGCAATTGCTGAAGATCTTTGGGGTATTTTGCTGCATTAAAGCGGGCGTGCAAGAGCAGTGTGCCGATTGCTGTGTTGAAGCACAGAGCCAGCTACCTGCCAACGGGCTTTTATGCCCTTTATTAGATTAGCGCTGTACCTGCTCCTGGGAGATCAGTGAGTAGCACAGTAACTAATTGCCACGAGCCCTTGTAATCTGAATTATCAATGCACTCCACTCTCTTCAGAAACTACTGCACTAACACAACCCAGAGAGTACGGTCTCTGTAACCAATTTAATATGCTCAGGGCCTCTGTTGGATCAATGACATTGCTCAGTCGAGCAATTCTTCTTTTGGCTTGAAAGCAACACATTAGTCCCCTGCAGGCATCTCTCAACTATATCTTGTGTCTCTTAGCCCCACCCCACTCCCCACCCCTACAACCTTGGGTTAACTCAGCTCTTGCTGGAACCAGAAAAGACCTAACGTGAAGTTATCCTTGGTTAATCGTAGAACCATAGAAATTTACGGCACAGAAAGAGGCCATTCGGCCCATCGTGTCCGTGCCGGCCCAAAAAGAGCCCTCCAGCCTGATCCCACTTTCCAGCTCTTGGTCCGTAGCCATGTAGGTCACGGCACTTCAAGGGCAGATCCAAGCACTTTTTAAATGTAATGAGGGTCTGTGCCTCTACCACCCTTTCAGGCAGTGAGTTCCAGACCTCCACCACCCTCTGGGTGAAAAAAAGATCCCCTCGACTCCCCTCTAAGCCTTCTACCAATTACTTTAAATCTATGCTAAAGGAAATAGGTGCTTCCTATCCACTCTATCTAGGCTCCTCATAATTTTATACACCTCCCCTCAGCCTCCTCTGATCCGAAGAAAACAATCCCAACCTATCCAATCTTTCCTCATAGCTAAAATTCTCCAGCCCTGACAACATCCTGGTAAATCTCCTCTGCACCCTCTCTGGTGCGATCACATCTTTCCTGTAATGTGGTGACAATCATTTGAAGTCTGGACAATGCCTTGGTGTGTAAACGTACCAGCTGCTGCCATACAGGCCACGGTGGTCTTAGACTCCATTGCCAGTCTGCGCTGATCTCCGCACACTTGGCCTCAGTGCTTCTGGAGCGGCGAGAGGAAAACAAGCCAGGGTCCCTGCCCCCGCCACCCCCCCCCCACAATGACTACCCATTGACCTTTACTAGCAAGTGCCCTTGGCGCGGTTATTGCGTGAGGCCGTTGTTTGGTCTCGCTCATGAAGAATGCCGACTGGGCTGAGGTGCTCTGAAGAGCTGGTGGAAACCACAGCTAGCAAGCGTCATAACGGGAGGCCTGAAACGTGGATCAAAAAAGAAGAACTGAAACCACTTACTTATGTCCAGATTCATGAGCAATGGTAAAAGCCAGGCCGAGGCCTGTGTCTTCATTGATGGTGCAGCTCCGGTACTTGCTGCACATTCCACTGATAGGAGCAAAGCCTACAAAACAAATCAAAGTTTCAGCAATCCCTCCCCTCCATTAATAAAAAAACAGGCACAGGCAAAACATCGCACGCCTCCGATCTGAAGCGCCTGTTCCGGATAGATTTCCAACAAGTTCTGGGCGAGCTTTATCTGGAGGGTGGGAGCCGTCCTGCAGGGTTTCCGATGTCCCTTTTCCACACCCCCTCTTCCTGAGCTGAGCTACCCTGCTGCTCTGAAAGGGTCCACCTAGCAACCCAAATGATGACTGCGCGTAATCACTGCCTCCACTGACCTAACACATCAGGCAAGGCTAGTCAAGGCTCATCTGTGAGAATTTTCAGTCAGGCCAACATATAAAAATGGGCTAAATTGACACTGTGCGTCACGTGAGTTGAAGGATGTGACCAAATAACACTGATGCACTCTTTTTCGCTCCTGTTTTTTTCCCCCTGTCTTCCTCTTCTTTTTTCCTCGTCTTTTACACTCTTTCTTCCTTTTTCTGTATTGCTCCTTCCAAGTGCCAGCTTGGCTCATTTGGTAGCTCTCTCACCTCCAAGTAAGAAGGTCGTGAGTTCAAGCCCCACCACAAAACTGAGCAAGTAATCGAGGCTAACACCTCAGTGCATTGCTGAGGGAGTGCTGCACTGTCGGAAGTACCATCTTTCAGATGAAACTTTAAACCACGGCCTTGCCTACCTGTTCAGGAGGATATAAAAGATCCCATGGCGCTATTTGAAGTTGAGTTCGTCCTGGGCCAGTAATTATCCCTCAACCAACATTAAAAACTGATCATTTATCTCATTGCTGCTTGTGAGACCTTACTGTGTGCAAATTGTCTAACAGGTCTGCCTGCATTGTAACCGTGGCTACGGCACCGATTTTAACTCCAGGTGCATTTCCCCGCTCAAGCCCGTGGTAAAATTACAGTCGGGACTCAATGATGTCATTGGGCCGCATCGTGCATATGTAAAGAAGGACCCTGTTGGCTCCGGGCGCATGTCCTTGCGGCCCGATCAGGAGAGCAGGTTAAAATATTGCAGATGTTGCGATCGTGGCGGCTTTCGGACAGGCAGGGCAATTTTAACTGCCCACCCGCCAGGTTCCTGCTGAGCGAGTCGGGTTAAAATCGCCCAAGTACATCTATGGCCGGGAAGTACTTTGGGACATCCTGAGGGCTTGAAAGGCGCGCAATATAAAGGCAAGCTCGCTGAAGGTAAGCATGCAGGTGCAGCAGGCGGTTAAGAAGGCAAATGGTATGTTGGCCTTCGTAGCGAGAGGATTCGAGTACAGGAACAAGGATGTCTTGCTGCAGTTGTACAGGGCCTTGGTGAGACCACATCTTGAGTATTGTGTGCAGTTTTGGTCGCCTTGTCTGAGGAAGGATGTTCTTGCCATGGAAGGAGTTCAGCGAAGATTCACCAGACTGATACCTGGGATGGCAGGAATGACGTATGAGGAGAGATTGGGTCGATTGGGCTTATACTCGCTGGAGTTTAGAAGAATGAGAGGGGATCTCATCGAAACTTATAAAATTCTAACAGGACTAGACAGACTAGATGCAGGAAGGATGTTCCCGATGGTCGGGGAGTCCAGAACCAGGGGTCACAGTCTAAGGATAAGGGGTAAGCCATTTAGGACAGAGATGAGGAGGAATTTCTTCACCCAGAGAGTGGTGAACCTGTGGAATTCTCTACCACAGAAGGCAGTAGAGGCCAATTCATTAAATATACTCAAGAAGGAGTTGGATATATTTCTTAAGGCTAAAGGGATCAAGGGATATGGGGAGAAGGCAGGGATAGGGTACTGAGTTTGGATGATCAGCCATGATCTCATTGAATGGCGGAGCAGGCTCGAGGGGCCGAATGGCCTACTCCTGCTCCTATCTTCTATGTTTCTATGTTTGTATGAGTCGGGTTAAAACCGCCCAAGTACCTCTATGGCCGGGAAGCACTTTGGGACATCCTAAGAGCTTGAAAGGTGCTATATAAATCAAACTCGCTCTTTTTCACTTCCTTCCAGCATCTGAGATTTGCAAGTGTTTCCTCAATGCAGACTCAAAGAAGGTGAGAGTCCAGATTATGCCCGATTCATAGCAGTGCTGAATGCCGTCTATTAGGACTATAAAGGACTGAGATTTATTCCTAGCTAACCATATTGTAACCAGAAAGTGAGAAGTCACTCTACTTCTCACATGCAGTCATAATCGTGCTGGCATTTTAATTCTGTGTTTATTTTTATTGTACAACGGAAAATAGAATGAACAAACTTGCATTTATTTTAACGCCTCATCAAGGACACCCCTGAGCACTTCACAATGACGTGATATTTTTGAAGTGCAGTCACTGTCAGGTTGGCAGACCCAGGAGCCTATGTTTGAACATCCACGGTCCCAGAAACAGCAAAGAGGATGAGTGACCAATGAAACTTGTTGTGTTTTTTTGGTGGCGTTGGTTGGGAGGAATGTTGGCCAAGATACCGGGAGAAACTCATTGCTCTTCTTCAAGTAATGCCAAGGATTCGAGTACAACAACAAGGATGTCTTGCTGCAGCTGTACAGGGCCTTGGTGAGACCACACCTTGAGTATTGTGTGCAGTTTTGGTCGCCTTATCTGAGGAAGGATGTTCTTGCCATGGAGGGAGTGCAGCGAAGATTCACCAGACTGATACCTGGGATGGCAGGAATGACGTATGAGGAGAGATTGGGTCGATTAGGCTTATACTCGCTGGAGTTTAGAAGAATGAGAGGGGATCTCATTGAAACTTATAAAATTCTAACAGGACTAGACAGACTAGATGCAGGGAGGATGTTCCCGATGGCGGGGGAGTCCAGAACCAGGGGTCACAGTCTAAGAATAAGGGGTAAGCCATTTAGGACTGAGATGAGGAGAATTTTTCTTCACCCAGAGAGTGGTGAACCTGTGGAGTTCTCTACCACAGAAGACAGTTGAGGCCAATTCATTAAATATATTCAAGAAGGAGTTAGATATATTTCTTAAGGCTAAAGGGATCAAGGGATATGGGGAGAAGGCAGGGACAGGGTACTGAGATTGGATGATCAGCCATGATCACATTGAATGGCGGAGCAGGCTCGAGGGGCCGAATGGCCTACTCCTGCTCCTATCTTCTATGTTTCTATGTTAATGTCTCACCTGAAAGACAGCACTCCCCCAGACAGTGCGGCAGTCCCTCCGCACTCGACTGAAGCTATCACGCTAGCAGCGGCCCAAACCTGAGAGTCCTCTTGACATGCGGGCTCTTCGAGCTTCACAGGAACATTGAAATGAGGCCCGAGGCCCAAGAGCCTTGGGCCTAAGAACACAGGAACAGGAGGAGGCCATTCAGCCCCTCAAGTCTGTTCCGCCGTTCAATAAGACAGACCATGGCTGATCTGCGACCTAACTCCATATACCTGCCTTTGCCTCATATCCTTTAATACCTTTGGTTAACCAGAATCTATCAATCTCAGATTTAAAATTAACAATTGATCTAGCATCAATTGCCGTTTGCGAAAGAGTTCACCATTGGGGCTGGATGGTTTGCAAACCACACCCCCCGCATGCTCAAAAATAGCCATGGCCAAATTTCTAGGCCATTATCCACTCACCCTTTAGACTCAACAATTACAACTTGCGGCTGTGACCTATTGAACTATTTCCTATATTCTACCTCCCCTACTTCTAATACAAAGCTGCAGCCAAACTAACAAGTCATGTAAGATCAGGTTACTCGCACAGTTTAATTCGTAATATGGCCTCCCTCCCTTCCCTTCCTGTGTCCCTCACCACACTTGCTGTTCCATGTTCCTCTAGGCCTTCGCACGTGGCTGTAGAACATTGACAGAGGAGGGATTCTGTCCAGCCCCTCTCCTCATCTCGCTCACCAGCAAAAGTGAATGGCATTCAGAGGTGGGGTTATCCCAAGCTCCATAGAGCAAGTGAAAGGGCCCCATTGCAGAACTTGAGTACTATGTTCAGTCCTGGTCACTGAAGCTCAAGGGAAATATCCAAGTGTACAGGAAGGTAAAGAGACCGAATCCTACTCTTAGGAGGTCTGAGTTTTAAGGAAAGATGCCTTTTCTATATGGATTATTCATTCTTGGCAAGGCGGCATTTATTGCCCATCCCTAGTTGCCCTGAGAAGGTGGTGGAGGGCCTTCTTCTTGAACTGCTACAGTTTTATACAGCCGAGTGTCTTGCTCGGCCACTTCAGAGCGCAGTTAAGAGTCAACCACGTTGGTGTGGGACTGGAGTCAGATATAGGCCAGACCGGGTAAGGACGGCAGATTTCCTTCCCTAAAGGACATTAGTGAACCAGTTGGGTTTTTGTAATCCGATAGTTTCACGGTCACTTTATTTAAACTGATACCAGCTTTTTTATTTCAGATTTCTTTTTCCCAAACTGAATTCAAATTCCCAAACTCCCAGTGAGATTTGAACTCTCGTTCTCGGGATTATTAGTCCAGTAACATAACCTCTACAGTGTTGGCAATCTCTTCCACAATAGGGGCAATGATCCTATCCTCACCCGCTCAACCCTCACCACCCAGAAGCGCTGAAGTCAATTGCGCGACCCCGTACTCTCACCATGGCGGAGATCAACAAGATCAGCGCAGACCAGGGATTCTGGTTTAGCACCACCGGGGAAGCGCATCTACCCTCTGAGCCTTCAGGGAGCTCATCTACCCTCTGAGCCTTCAGGGAGCTTGAACTCAACACTCTCCGCACAGTTACCTTCAAAAACAGTGAGAGACCCACCTGTGGGGAATCACTGCATGCACTCCTCCAATTCTGGCCCCTTGAGCATCCCCAATTTTAACCACTCCACCATTGGCGGCCATGCCTTCAGCTGCCTGGGCCCTAAGCTCTGGAATTCCCTCCCTAAACCTCTCCTCCTCTCTTTCCTCCTTTAAGATTTTCCTTAAAACCTACCTGTCAGGAATCTTATCATTCATGAAGAAATGACTCATGAAGTAACACTGGGCGGCCAGCTGGTGGCGCCGTCCAAGGAGTATAAATACTCGAGCGTGGGCCCAGCTTGCTCAGGACGTTTTTGTAACCAGGAACTAGTGATGTAACTAGAATCTCATGGTTGTGAAACAGTTGATTAAAGCCTTGTTTATACTCAAACCAAGCACTCAGAAGTCTTTTTACATCACGACCTCTTTGACCAAGCTCTTGGGTCACCTGCCCTAATATCTCCTTATGTGGTTCGGTGTCAATTTTGTTTTGATAATCGCTCCTGTGAAGGGCCTCGGGGGACGTAAAAGCCGCGATATAAATGCAAGTTGTTGCTGTAGTATAGCTCGCTTACCCAAGGTGTCACAGGGCTCGTTCTTCCAGGAGCAGATGTCCAATCCGGTAAGCAACACAGCGTGATCGTGACGCCTGCCATTCTTTCCCATCAGCCCAGACTGCCACTGACAGAAGCTGTTCAGCGACTGGTCCGCGTGGTGGTTGATCACCAACCCAGGCTGGAAGAAGAAACCAACACAACCCAATTTTTTGTTTCACTATTAGTTCTGCAACTGCAACGAGCGTTAATTATTGTTACAATTCTACCCAACACCAAAGGCAATCTGCTTTACAATTAGCCGAGCAGAACAGTAGGGGCCACATATTTTGACGGCTTCGTCCAATTAGCTCCTTCCTCTCCTGGAGGCCTTCAGGCATGTCGCCCAAGTGGCCAATCTTCATAGCTGAGCCTCACACAGTGAGCCTCAGGAGAATACTTGGCCCATGAGAGGACATCGCAATTGAGCCAATCACACACACAAACACACACACATTCTGGAAAAGAACACCAGATAGTAATCAGAAGCATAAATCTCTGCTGATTCATTCCCCTCTCTACCTGGGGGAATGCAACGTATATACTTGGGAACGTAGAAGACTGCAAAGGACTATTGGGGTCCACTTAGCTGGTCCCAGACGTCCAAACATCCCATCCCGTACTCCATCTCTCATACCCCTCAATCTCCTTCTCCGGCAAATATCTAGCCACTTCTTTCCCAAGTTGTCCGTAACTGGCTGCCTCCCCGGGCATTCTGTTCCAGTGCCAGCCGTGCCTCGCGCGTCTGAGTCAGAAGGTCGTGAGTGCAAGCCCCACGCCAGAGACTGGAGCAGATCACCTGCATTGTCCGAGGTGTGGTCCTTTGAACGGGACATTAAACTGAGGTCCTGTCTGCCCTCTCAGGTGAGTGCTAAAGATCCCATGACACTGTGGACGAAGAAGAGCAGGGGAGTTCTCCCCAGTGTCCTGGCCAATAATTATCCCTCAACCAACATCACTAAAACAGTAACTAGACTTCGAGAATATTTCAATGGCTATGAAGCACTTTGGGACATCCTAAGGATGGTGCCACGTAAGTGCAAGATCTTTCTTTTATTATACATTCACCATTTTCTGTTTGATCGGAATTGCTGGTTGGCCTTCCCTCGCCTAAGCTGGAGTTCGTACCCTCCCCTATAGAGTTGGTGATTATCTCAAACATATGTTCGGTTTAGCTATACCCCTTCAAGTGTAGGTCAGAAGGTAGGAACATGAAAACCACCTACTGGATCCTGCTCCAGGAGCAATAGGCTCACAACCACAATCTTGATGTCACTTCCTATGGTGCCATCTTTGAAAAGACTGGAAACCTGTTGGGAAGAAGTCAGTGCGTCACTGCCTACAATTACATAGAAATTACAGCACAGAAACAGGCCCAACCAGGCCATGCGGGTCTT
Organism: Somniosus microcephalus; assembly: GCF_052327205.1. Classification (NCBI taxonomy): domain Eukaryota; kingdom Metazoa; phylum Chordata; class Chondrichthyes; order Squaliformes; family Somniosidae; genus Somniosus; species Somniosus microcephalus. Next base: position 267,324,039 of record NC_140992.1, on the reverse strand, counting down.
TATGCTCCACATCAGCCTCCTCCCACCCCTCTTCATCTTACCTCATCAGCATAACCCTTCTATTCTTTTCTCCCTCCCGTGCTCATCTAGCTTCCCCTTAAATGCATCTACGCTATTCGCTTCAACCACTCCTTGTGGTAGCGAGTTCCACATTCTCGCCACTCTTTGAGTACAAAAAGTGTCTCCTGAATTCCTTATTGGATTTATCAGCGACTGTCTTGTACTTATGGACAACGTTCCCGCTAAGCAGCGCAGCCGCGAGGCGGTCTGGAGGTCCCCCGCAGGGTGCTCACTGGCTTTTACGAGGAAGAAATCGCGCATGCGCGAAAATTTGAATGGGCCGGGTGACGTAAGAAAACTACTAGGCACTTGGTCTAAGCGTTAAACAAAGCTTTAATCAACTGTTTTACAACATGGAGGTCTAGTTGTGTCCTTCACTAGTTCCTGTTAAGAATGTCCTGCGCAAGCTGGGCCCGTGCCCGAGTATTTATACTCTCCCTGGACAGCGCCACGCGTAGGCTGCTCAGTATTATTTCATAAGTCTTTCTTTCATGAATGACTGATTCATGTCACCGGGCAGCCAGTTAAAGGGGCCGCGCACGGGGAAAAAAAATGAGAGGGAGCATTGTTAATGGCCCCGAGTGTTGGTCTCCCCCACAAGTGGACACAGCTTCTCTACACCTACCCTATCAAACCCCTTCCTAATTTTAAAAGACCTCTATCAGGTCCCCTTCTCAGTCCTCTCTTTTCTATAGAATAGAGCCCCACAGCCTGTTCAGTCATTCCTGATCGGTTTGCATCAGTTGTCTCCATGCTGAGCTAAAACAGAGAAGCAGGAGGCAAAAAAAACAACAGCAGCTGCTTCACACCTGTGGAAGATGCAATGAAGCAATTATGGGCCGTCCCTCACAGGTTAAATAAATCTCACCGTGACAGTGCCGGCAGCAATATTCTGCTTATCCCTGGAGGGAAAATACTTCTACACTTTTAAATTTTACAATTTAACGGAGGACTGTTTCCTCCTGTAATTCTCCCATCCCACGTCTCCATATAAAGAATATAGAATAATTGTAAAAATATTTGCCACTATTTTTTTGACAAAAACAAAATGAATTTCCTCACCCAATGGGCAACCCTGTAGGATTGCTTTGCCTCCAGGCCACCCTAGTGAAGTCATAGGAACAAGAGGAGGCCAGTCAGCCCCTCGAGCCTCTTCCACCATTCACTTAGATCATGGTGGATCTGTATCTCAACTCCGTCTACTCACCTTGGTTTCGTATCCCTTCATACCCTTGATTAACAAAAATCTATCAATCTCAGTTTTGAAATCTTCAACTGACCAACCTCCGCCAGCCTCAGCAGCTTTCTGGAGGAAGCGTGTTCCGGATTTACACTACCCTTAGTGTGAAGAAGTGCTTCCTCACATCGCCCCTGAACGGCCTGGCTCTAATTTTAAGAGTTCTGCCCCCTTTGTCTTGGACTCGGCCACCAGAGGAGTCACTGTTGGGGAGGAGTTGTGGGAAGCTCTCAGAGCAACTCCATTCAACTCAACCGAAGTTACAACTTTAGACCAGCCCGAGAGATAAGCCTCAACCCCCCAGGAGAAGGCACCAAGCTCCAAACTTTGCCCGGATGTTTCAATGGATAGCGATCAAGAGCAGGATCGATACCCTCCTTGACCCAGGGACACTGAAGCCGTTTGCAATGCCGCTAACAGCGCCCTGGCAGTAGCGGCCTGCACACTCCACAGGGCTTGTTTCAAGGATGCTGTAGGTCTTGGCAATCAAATGCTCAAATGCCGTCTGAAGCCTTCAATATATTATTGCCTCGCAAGCCTTACCGATCTATATCTGGCTCTATACCAATTTTCCCTCCAAGTCGCACACCATCCTGACTTGAAAATATATCGGTCGTTCCTTCATCGTCACTGGGTAAAAATCCTGGAACTCCCACCCCGACAGTGCCGTGGGAGTACCTTCACCACACGGACTGCAGCGGTTCAAGAAGGCAGCTCACCACCACCTTCTCAAGGGCAATTAGGGATGGGCAATAAATGCTGGCCTTGCCAGTGACGCTCACAGCCCATAAACGAATTTTTTAAAAATACCAACGAAATCTGCATTACTTATGTCCCACCCTCTGCTCTTCATGTGTGACCTCAGCTCAGTGTACATCCATTCATTGCCTGCTTGATTGTGATGTATCGACCTGAACCGGGAATCAGTGCTGTTCCTCTCCTCCTGTTCTCCGCCAATAGAGGTGGCAGTGAAAGGGCCCTACGAAAACAGAACTGCTCAACAGAACGATCGACCCATTAGTTTTCCCCCCTTTCTTCCAGTGGCCAAGTGTCAGATTTCAAGTTGGAAACTGGCCGCAGCAGCGCGATTGTAACCAGCAGCTCACCGCGTGAAGAACTGCAGACCCGCACCCCATTAATACTCTAAAACCATAGCGTGCTGCAGACTCCCTTGGTTGGGATTGCGGCCCCCTGACAACAAGTTAAGGAGTAACACCCACTTGTAGCTGATTGCACACGAATTTCCGACACTGAAAGAAAAAAGGCACAAAGGAAATGGCCGCTATGGTCCCACCGCCATACCATGTTCATCACGGTGAGGATGTAGGTGGTGATGTTCTCCCTGCCGTGTTTCTCCAGCATCTTCTTGTCTGCCACCACCAGAGTTTCGACAGTCAGTCCCTGGCTTTTCCGGGAATTCAGGATGGAGCGTTTCAATCTGCTCCTGGGGCTGTATTCGTCGGACAAGATGTGGATATCCTCTACTGGAGGTTGAGGCATGTCTAAGGAAGGGGTGTGGGGAGAGAAGAAAGCAGAGAACATACAGTTCCGGAGAGAAGTCAAAGTGCATTTATTGCGTTCCCCGCGCATCTCTGGAAAAACAGAACATTCTTACATCACAAATAAGGACTTGAGGCGGTCTTCGATCTAGAGTGCCGACCAACTGTAGTAAGGAGAATAAAAGAAATGTTAATCTCCTACCTTGTACTAGAATCCCGAGTATTCATCTACCTCCACAGTGACCCACCATTTCCAGGCTTCAAGCCCACCAAGGAGCCATAACGTGCAGCAGTGAACAGCTCAATGTGGCCAAGTGATGATCAGAATCATTTTGGCAGATGCTAACTCAAGGGGGACGAGAAACTTCAATACCGAGTGCGCAGCTCCCAGCTCTCAACTCTGGTCTGTATTGAGTCAGACAATCTCAGCTGGGGCAGTGACAGAATGTATAACTGACCTCAGTGTCAGAGAGAGCAGGGAAAAGAAGCAGCTAGGTCAATCTTGGCTGCTACCCAGTCACCACCCCCTCCAACCTCCCCCCCTCCACCCCCACTGTGTGTCTGGCTATCAGGCATGGGTAGATTTGCAAACAACTTGCATTTATCTCGCACCGTTAATGTAGAAAAATGCCTCAAAGCACTTCAGAGGCGTAATTAAAAAAAACATGGACGCCAACCTAAAGATGGAGATTTTAGGAGGGGTAACCAAAAGACGCGGCTTTGCAGGAGTCTTAAAGGAGCAGGGAAAAGAAAAAAGAAATGTGTGCATTTATATCGCGCCTTTCACGACCTCAGGACGTCTCAAAGCACTTTACAGCCAATGAAGGAACTCCGGCTCCGTATTGAGGTGCTTGAGACCAAGCTTCAGACACTGCAACACATCAGGGAGGGGGAGAAGTTCCTGGACTCTATGTTTCAGGAGGTAGTCACACCTATGAAATTAATTAATTCAGATGTAGTCCGTGGTCAGGGACAGGACGGTGTGACTATGAGTGAGGCAGGTACAGGGATCTAGGAGGTAGTGTTGAAGGAGCCGCAGCCCTTGCTCTTGTCAAACAGTTTTGAGATTCTTTCTCCCTGTGAGGGCAGGAGCGGGGACTGCAGGGAGGATGAGCAACCTGGCCACAGCACCGTGGAACAGGGGGCCATTCAAGTGGGGGGAGTAAAAAGAAATGTTGTAGTGGTAGGGGATAGTATCATTAGGGGGATAGATAGGGTTCTCTGCAGTCGAGAGCGGGAGTCCCGTAGGCTGTGTTGTCTGCCCGGTGCCAGGGTTAAGGACATCTCTTCTGGGCTGGAAAGAAACTTGGAGTGGGAGGGGGAGGATCCAGTTGTCATGGTCCATGTTGGTACAAACGACGTAGATAGGACAAGGAAGAAGGTTCTGTTAAAGGAGTATGAACAGCTAGGGGTCAAATTAAAAAACAGAACCTCAAGGGTAATAATCTCTGGATTATTACCTGAGCCACGAGCGAATTTGGCTAGGATAAATAAAATTAGAGAGTTAAATGCATGGCTCCAAGACTGGTGTGGGAAAAATGGGTTTTGCTTCTTGGGACACTGGCACCAGTACTGGGACAAGAGGGAGCTGTTCCGTTGGGACGGACTTCACTTGGCCAGTGCTGGGACTAGAATCCTGGCGAATCATATAACTAGGGCTGTAGAGAGGGCTTTAAACTAATTCGTAGGGGGGAGGTTTCTAGAGAGCAAATAATAAAAATGACTACGGAGAAGGTCATAGACTTAGAGGAGGAATTAAAAAACAGAGCGTGTCAGGAAGGGACAGAAGGTATGGAGTAAAAGGTAAAGTAGTAAAAGGGGAAAAAGCAGGAACTAAGTGTCACAAAACATATTTGAAAGTTCTTTATCTGAATGCACGTAGCATTCGTAACAAAATGGACGAGTTAACGGCACAAATAACTACATATGGGTATGATCTTGTGGCCATTACAGAAACATGGTTGCAGGGTGACCATGACTGGGAATTAAATATACCAGGTTATTTAGCAATCAGGAAGGACAGGCAGGAAGGAAGGGGAGGTGGGGTGGCTATGTTAATAAAGGAAGGAATCATTGTAATACAGAGAAATGATATTGGGTCAAAGGATCAGGATAGTGAAACAGTTTGGGTGGAGATACGGAATAATAAGGGGAAAAAAACACTAGTGGGCGTAGTCTATAGGCCTCCGAACAGTTGCAACTCTGTTGGACGGAGTATTAATCAGGAAATAGTTGAGGCTTGTAATAAGGGAACAGCTATAATTATGGGGGATTTTAACTATCATATTAACTGGACAAATCAAATTGGGCAGGGCAGCATTGAGGATGAGTTCATTGAGTGTATTAGGGATGGGTTTCACACAGAATCACAGAATCCCCACAGTGCAGATAGAGGCCATTTCGGCCCATCGAGCCTGCACCGACACATATCCCACCCTATCCCCGTAACCCCACAACACTAAGGGTCAATTTATCATAGCCAAATCAACCTAACCTGCACATCTTTGGACTGTGGGAGGAAACCGGAGCACCCGGAGGAAACCCACGCAGACACAGGGAGAATGTGCAAACTCCACACAGACAGTCGCCCGAGGCCAGATTTGAACCCGGGTCCCTGGCGCTGTGAGGCAACAGTGCTAACCACTATGCCACCGTGCCTTTGAGCAATATGTAACTGAACCGACCAGGGGGCAAACAACCTTAGATTTGGTCCTGTGTAATGAGACAGGATTAATTAAAAATGTCCTAGTAAAGGATCCCCTTGGAATGAGTGACCATAACATGGTTGAATTCCATATTCAATTAGAGGGTGAGAAGGTTGGATCTCAAACAAGTGTGCTGAGCTTGAATAAAGGAGACTATGATGGTATGAGAGTGGAATTGATTAGAGTGGACTGGGAAAATAGATTAAAGGGTAAGATGGTACATGATCAGTGGTGTACATTTAAGGAGTTATTTTACAACTTCCAAAAAAAAAATTCCACTGAGGAAAAAAGGGTGTAATAGAAAAGATAGCCATCCGTGGCTAAGTAAAGTAATTAAGGATAGTATCCGACTAAAAACAAGGGCATATAAGGTAGCCAAATCTAGTGGGAGGATAAAAGATTGGGAAGTCTTTAAAAGACAGCAAAAAATAACTAAAAGATTGATTAAGAAAGGGAAGATAGATTATGAAAGTAAATTAGCAAAAAATATAAAAACAGATAGCAAAAGTTTCTATAGTTATATAAAAAGAAAAAGGGTGGCTAAAGTAAATGTTGGTCCCTTAGAGGATGAGACCGGGAAATTAATGGTGGGAAACATGGAGATGGCAAAAACGCTAAACAATTATTTTGTATCAGTCTTTACGGTAGAGGACACTAAGAATATCCCAACACTGGACAAACAGGGGGCTCGAGGGGGGGAGGAGCTAAATACGATTAAAATCACTAAGGAAGTGGTACTTGGTAAAATAATGGGACTCAAGGCGGATAAATCCCCTGGACCTGATGGCTTACATCTTAGGGTCTTGAGGGAAGTGGCGGTAGGGATTGTGGATGCATTGGTAATAATTTTCCAAAACTCCCTGGACTCGGCAAAGGTCCCGGCAGATTGGAAAACTGCTAATGTAACACCCTTATTTAAAAAGGGTAGTAGGCAGAAGGCTGGAAACTATAGACCTGTTAGCCTAACATCTGTGGTTGGTAAAATTTTAGAGTCGATTATTAAGGAGACAGTAACGGGACATTTGGATAAACATAATTTAATAGGACAAAGTCAGCATGGTTTTATGAAGGGGAAGTCATGTTTGACAAATTTGCTTGAGTCCTTTGAGGAAGTAACATACAGGGTGGATAAAGGGGAACCAGTGGACGTAGTGTATTTAGACTTCCAAAAGGCATTTGACAAGGTGCCACACAAAAGATTATTGCTCAAGATAAAAAATCATGGGATTGGGGGTAATATTCTGGCATGGGTGGAGGATTGGCTATCTAACAGAAAGCAGAGAGTTGGGATAAATGGTTCGTTCTCAGACTGGCAATCAGTAACTAGTGGTGTTCCGCAGGGGTCAGTGCTGGGTCCCCAACTCTTTACAATCTATATTAATGATTTGGAGGAGGGGACCGAGTGTAACATATCAAAGTTTGCAGATGATACAAAGATGGGAAGGAAAGTAGTGAGTGAGGAGGACATAAAAAACCTGCAAAGGGACATAGACAGGCTAAGTAAGTGGGCAGAGATTTGGCAGATGGAATACAATACTGGAAAGTGTGAGGTTATGCACTTTGGCAGGAAAAATCATAGAGCAAGTTATTGTCTTAATGGCAAGAAACTGGAAAGTACTGTAGTACAAAGGGATCTGGGGGTCCTGGTGCACGAAACTCAAAAAGTTAGTATGCAGGTGCAGCAAGTGATCAAGAAGGCCAATGAAATGTTGGCTTTTATTGCTAGGGGGATAGAATATAAAAACAGGGAGGTATTGTTGCAGTTGTACAAGGTATTGGTGAGACCGCACCTGGAATACTGCATACAGTTTTGGTGTCCATACTTAAGAAAAGACATACTTGCTCTCGAGTCAGTACAAAGAAGGTTCACTCGGTTAATCCCAGGGATGAGGGGGTGGACATATGAGGAGAGGTTGAGTAGATTGGGACTCTACTCATTGGAGTTCAGAAGAATGAGAGGCGATCTTATTGAAACATATAAGATTGTGAAGGGGCTTGATCGGGTGGATGTGGTGAGGATGTTCCCAATGATGGGTGAAACTAGAACTAGGGGGCATAATCTTAGAATAAGGGGCTGCTCTTTCAAAACTGAGATGAGGAGAAACTTCTGCACTCAGAGGGTAGTAGGTCTGTGGAATTTGCTGCCCCAGAAAGCTGTGGAAGCTACATCATTAAATACATTTAAAACAGAAATAGACAGTTTCTTAGAAGTAAAGGGAATTAGGGGTTACGGGGAGCGGGCAGGAAATTGGACATGAGTCTATGTTCGGAATGGTCATGGCCCTGTGGGTAACGGAGCGGGCCCAGGGGCCGTGTAGCCTGGTTCTGCTCCTACTTCTTGTGTTCTAATTATATGTTAGATTCAGGAGATGGTTCTATTCCTGTTCCTGGCTGGGGTGGAGATCACCTTTTACAGAAGTTAAGTACTGTAGATAATATAGGGACAGTGATCTCCTGGACGAGTTTCGATCGCCGAGATGGGTCGGAGAGGAATTTCCCAGATTTTTTTTCTCCCAAATTGGCCATTGGGTTTTTTATCTGGTTTTTCGCCTCTCCCAGGAGATCACATGGGTTCGGGAGGGATGTAGAGTGATAGTAGTTTTGAGGTTAGGATCAGATCAGCCATGATCTTATTGAATGGTGGAGCAGGCTCGAGGGGCCAATTGGCCTACTCCTGCTCCTATTTCTTATGTTCTTATGAAGTGCTGTTTGAAGTGCAGTCACTGTTGTAATGTGGGAAACGCGGCAGCCAATTTGGGCACAGCAAGCTCCCACAAACAGCAATGTGATAATGACCAGATAATCTGCTTCTGTGACATTGATTGAGGGATAAATATTGGCCCAGGACACCGGGGGGAACTCCCTCTGCTCTTCTTCAAAACAATTCCATGGGATCTTTACCGTCCACCAGAGAGAGCAGACGGGGCCTCGGTTTAACGTCTCATCCGAAAGATGGCACCTCCGACAGTGCAGCACTCCCTCAGCACTGCACTGGAGTGTAAACCTGGACTTCTGTGCGGAAGTCCCTGGAGGGGGACTTAAACCCACAACTTTGTGACTCAGAGGCGAGAGTGCTATCCACTGAGCCACGGCTGACACAGTAGAAGGAGGCGGGGGGGTGTAGGGAGGGAAATTGAAGAGCGCGAGACCTAGGTGGCTGAAGGCACGGCCGCCAGACATGGGGCAAAGCAAGGTGGGGGAGCGGGGTAATACACAGATGTCAGATTCAGGGGAACGGAGAGTTCGAAGGCTGGGGGGGCAGCGGGGTGGTGTGGTATATAGGGTTGGAGGAGGTTACGGAGATAGGGTGTCAAATAGCCAGCTGCTAATCGCAGGTGAAACATAGCAGGTGAAACATAAAAATGGTTGAGGTAGGAGAGGCCTGCCAGCATCTGTGGGAACATCCTTCAGTAAGAATCAAAGTGCTCGGGAGAGAAGGTGAAAGAATTGTCCTTTTTTTTTTAAAAGAGAGATTATGGTATCTGCTGACTGCGCTAAACACTAGTGCTGTTTAGACAGTGCTAAATACTTTTCTCCGAGTGACAGGTTTCCCCGAGTTACCTCTACCTTGCTACGATGAGGCCTCATCAGACAAAAAAAAAAGCCCGAGGAAATACTTATGGGAATAAATTTCTTGGCAAGAGAAAGGCAAATGAAGCCCCAGGAGCAACAACTGAAGATCAAGCAGCAAATTTACCAGCAGGCTGAATGGTGCGTTCAAAGTGCTCAGGGACATTAGAGACCAATTCCCTGCCCTATCCTATCCAACCCATCCCCCACCCCGCAACCCCCACCCGCCCCCCCCACCCACCATTCCGCTCTCCCCCCACCACCCCCCTAGAAGATATTATGACCTGTAAAACAGAGGCAAGAAAATCCAGGTGAGAGATGTCAGATCCACACAGGCCTGTGTGTGTGTAGGGGGTCGGGAGCGGCGGGGAGTGGGATCTGATAGAGGGAACACTATGGAGATTGTCCAGGAGAGTAGGGTTTAACAGGCCGTGTGAGGAGCAGGAGTACCGTTTAAAAACCACAGGCAGTCGTCCCCTGTAACTCGATCCCCATCCAAGGTGAAGTGGGCAGCCACGGACACCTTAATGCATCACAGCTGAAGGCAAAAGAGGTGGTTCTCTCATTGCCAGCCACACTCACCTGACATTGCAGCCCGAACTTGCTGCGTCCCCACGCGCGGAGCTGGTTTAGCGCACCGTGACATTTCCCAGCTGGCCAATGAAAAGGTGCATGCTCTCCGACCCGCCCGCCATTTTAGACGCTAAGGTACCCATTTTGACCCTGAAAAATGGACACGGTGCCATCGAATGTCGAGGCCAAAAAGAGTGCTGTTAGGACAGTGGAATGTCCTACCAGAAACAGTGGACGGGGGGGCGGTGGGGGGGGGGGTTAGCAGAATCCATAATTTGCTTTCGAAAGGGGGGTGGATAAACATTTGTAAAAAAGATTTTTTTTTAAAAGGGCAATGGGGGAAAGGGGATAGTTCTTTCGGAGTCAGCAAGGCCTCAATAGGCCAAATGGTCGCCTTGCGTGCTGTAAAGTCCGATGGCAGGAGAAAAAAATAAACCTGTTTCAGTCAAATTTTCTCCAAGTTTAAAAACCTGTGACGTTACGCCAGTGACAGGTTCACTGGGCAACAATCAGTCAGCACTGTTCTGGTACCAACACTGAACGAGGTCCAATCAACTCACCCTCCGCTATATTTTAACATTTAAGACAGTATATAGAGAGATAACTCGTTGGCCCAGATTTTGTCGCCAAAACAGCGGCCAGTTTAACAATGCTCGATACCACCGCCCCCCGTCAGTTGGTCCCGCCGCTCAGCAAAGCCCCATCGCCCTCGTCACGCCATTATCAGCTCACACTTCCAGCAAATTGCAGGGGGCAAGCATATTTTCGAGCTCAAGGGTGATGGAGAATGTCGAAAGGGCGGGGGGGTGGATAAATACTTGTAAAAAAAAAAGACATTTTTTTAAAAGGGCAATGGGGAAAAGCGGCACGGGAAATGGGGGCAGGGCGGATAGTTCTTTCAGAGCCAGCACAGCCGCGATAGGCCGAATGGTCACCTTGTGTGCTGTAAAGTTCGATGGCAGGAGGTGGTCCCGCTCCAGCGATATCTGGGCCACTGTAAGGGCAGACAGAACGCGTGCTTGTACAAGAACAGAGCTGACCTTAAGTGCCTGCGCATGTGCAAGAGTTATGATTAAACGGTAGGCTAAATGACGGTAGTAAGTGCTAAAAAAAAGGTTCCTTACATACATTTCTTTCGCCGTCCACAGTAGTGTTGCTTTTGGTCTCTCTCGTGGTGCTGATGCTTTTGTTGCTGGTGATGGAGAGAGCGGTGATGGTGGTGGTGATGGTGGTGATGATGGTGATGGCTCCCCACGGGGCGCTGCTGCACTCTATGCTCCACCGATCGCTTGTAGAGTGCATGAGGTCGATGGCCAGCAGCTGAGGTGTAGTTGTGTCTCAGCGCCAGGTGATGAGGTAATGGAGTTATAAGGTATTCATTTTCTTGGCTCCGTATTAAACCTGACTGGAAGACAAATGGGATTTTTTTTTTCTTTCTTTGTTCGTTTTTTTTTTAAATTTGTTAAAACACACGGGAAAGCTGCCAGGTGGGATCTTAAATCTCAAACATGTTGAGGGCCGTGCGTTAGCGGTTGGGGCTGCTGAGTGACTTCATGTAGGTCCTTGTTCTAGCAGGTCTACCACGTCAACTTAATAAAGTCACGATAAAGTCCGCTACGTAGTGGTACTCAAGGCAGTTAAAACAAAACAGCCTTGGTGTAGAAATGCTGAGTAGGGACTTTGGTGGGTGGTGTGGGGGGAGTGTGGGGAGGGAGGGAGGGAGGGGGTGGATTTCTACAATTTGGCAGCTGTATGCATCTTTTTTATGTATATATTCATTCTTGGGATGTGAGCGTCGCTGGCAAGGCTGGCATTTATTGCCCATCCCTAGTTGCCCTTGAGAAGGTGGTGGTGAGCCTTCTTCTTGAACCGCTGCAGTCCGTGTGGTGAAGGTGCTCCCACAGTGCTGTTAGGGAGGGAGTTCCAGGATTTTGACCCAGCGACGATGAAGGAACGGCTGATATACTTCCAAGTCGGGATGGTGTGTGTGTGACTTGGAGAGGAACCTGGAGGTGGTGGTGTTCCCATGCGTCTGCTGCCCTTGTCCTTCTAGGTGGTGGAGGTCAGGGGTTTGGGAGGTGCTCCTTGGCGAGTTGCTGCAGTGCATCCTATGGATGGTACACACTGCAGCCACGGTGCACCGGTGGTGGAGGGAGCGAATGTTTAAGCCACTAGATGGGGTGCCACGGAGTTTATCACTGTAACTATTCAGATAAAACATAAAGTACTGTCCAGAACGCAGAGCAAAAGCAGAAATTGACAAGAAAAGCTGGGTAGAGTGCACTGGATTCCAGAAAGTGGGACAAATTTAACCAGAGCTGCTCAGATTTAAATTTTCCATTTCTGAACCGTACAGAGCAGGAAGGTCCCTGGTTCAATCCCTGAGTTAGTAGATCTCAGTTGCAGGAGAGCTAAGACTATCTCTATGCTCTTGGGCAGGACTTGCACCAAGTCCCGCTCACCCATCACGCCCATGCTCGCTGACCGAAATTGGCTCTCGGTCCAGCAATGGCTTGGTTTTAAAATTCTCATCCTTGTGTTCAAATACCTCCACGGCCTCCCTATCTCTGTAACCTCCCAAGCCCGACAACCCTCTGAGAACGCTGTGTTCCTCTAATTCTGGCCTCCTTTGCATCCCTGATTTTGTTCGCCCCCACCATTGGCGGCCATGCCCTCAGCTGTGGAATTTCCTCCCTAAACTTCTCCATTTCTCTCTCCTCCTTGAAAACGCTCCTTAAAACTAGCTCCTATACTAAGCTTTTGGTCATCTATCCTAGTATCTCCTACGTGGCTCGGTGTCAAATTTTGCCTGATAACTGGCCCAGAAATTTGGGTCTCCACGGGTACTCACCCGTAAGCCCAATGGAAGTGCCGGTCTTCTGCATGCACCGCGCATGCGCGGGAAACCGGCACTTCCGTTCCCCTGAAAGAAGGGGTTGACAGGTGGAACGCGTGCGCCGGAGAGGCAGCGCGTGCACATCGAACTTACGGTTTTTTTCCAGGTTTTTCCGGGAGGGTAAGCAAGGCCTGCTTTTAACAAGGTAAGTGGTGAATTAATTAAAATTAAAACATTTTTTCCACAGGTTTATTATTTTTAAATACTTTAAAGGTAAGTTTATTTTTAGCCCCGTTAGAAAATGTAATTAACTTTTTCAAAAATTTAAATTATTGTTTAAAATAGTTATTTCATGTAATTTATAGTTTATTTTAAAAATGTGATTTAAAAAAAAAATTATTTGAAGATTTAGTGATGTTTTGGGGCTTATAGTATTTATAGGTTTGACAGGTCTTCCTGTCAAACTTATGAATGAAGCATTCCCTGCTACCATTGGCTCTCCATGGCCCACGTGATCCCAGGGGACGCATCGAACTAACTGCGCCCCTGGGATACGCAAGCACTGCGCGCCGGCAGTTGGAGGAGGCCCAGGATCGGAATCCCACGCGGGCCCACAGCTCAACGGCCGGCACGCTAGGTAAGTGCAGGTCGGGGGCTTACACCCGCGGGAAGCCCCGACCCGAATTTCTGGGCCGTTATTTCTGTGAAATGCTCTGGGTCGTTTTACTATGTTAAATGCAAGTTGTTGTTGTTGTTGTTCCTGGTTACCGATTGGAAATGGGTGCGTCTGGACACTGGGTGAGGACAGCGTTCAGGTTTGGCTGTGGAGTCCTCCTCCCTGGCACCCACCATCAAGGCCCAGCATGAACGGCCACCCAGGCGAGATACCAGAAGGTGCACAGTGTTCAAGTGAGTTGGCCAATGCCTCTAGAAAGGGGAGGAGAAAATTGGAGTGGAAAAATAACTGGGATGGGGTTGCTGCGACGCGATGGTCATTTAAAAAAGAAAACTCGCATCTTCAGCGTGAAAAAATGTCCCACGGTACTTCAGAGATGCAAGGCAAAACAGACGCCAAATCAAAAGGAGGAATGAAGAGACATCACCAAACTTTTGGTCACAGGGGTGGGACTTGAATAGGAGGAGAGTGAGGTGGAGAAGCAAAGGTGATTAGGGAAGGAATACCAGAGCTTGGGCCCTTGGCAGCTGAAAGCCCTGGTGGGCAAAGGAATGGGGAATGCAAAAGAGGTCAGAGGAAGAGAGAGTTTCGGGTGGGGCGAGCTGAAGGAGGTTAGAGTTCGGGAGAGCAAGGCCGTGGAGCAACTTAAACATATAAGACTCAGATTTCTATCTGTGTTTTTCTCTCTCATCTCCTGAAACCACCATGCCATATTCTGCATATTCTACCAGCATTCCAGTGTCCAGGCCTGGACTAATGATCCAGAGACGTGAGTTCAAATCCCACCACGGCAGCTGGGGAATTTAAATTCAGTTAATTAAATAAATCTGGAATAAAAAGCTAGTGTCAGTAATGGTGACCATGAAACTATCGGATTGTCGTAAAAACCCATCTGGTTTACTAAAGTCCTTTAGGGAAGAAAATCTGCCGTCCTTACCTGGTCTGGCTCCAGACCCACAGCAATGTGGCTGACTCTTAACTGTCCTCTGAAATGACCTAGCAAGCCACTCAGTCATACCAACCAGCTACAAAGAAGTATCACGGACTGCAGCAGTTCAAGAAGGTATCTTCTCAAGGGCAATTAGGAATGGGCAATAAATGCTGGCCTTGCCAGCGATGCCCACATCCCGTGAACGAATAAAAAAATGCCAAGACAATGGGCTGGATTTTCATTGAGGAGGCGGGTAGGAGGCGGGACTACAACTTTTGGGGTTGTAGTCCCGCCTCCATCGAGTTCTAGCCAACCCACGCGATTTTGACTTGATTGACCTTGTTGAGCCCACCCAGCGGGCTCAGCAGGCCAATTAAGGGCCACCCGGCAACAGGTGACGTCACAGATTGAAATTTCATCTGTCAAGACCTTTTGACAGGTCTTGACAGATGAAATATCAGCGTTTCACAGCTGTTTGAAGCTGTCAAACACTGACAATCTGTACTCCAGATCAATTCCTTCTTCTCAGGATGATTTAGAGATCTCCCCGGAATAGAAAGCAGAGGCTGCAGATTTTGACAGATCGCAGCCATTCTGCTTTCTGTGCCCGTGAGATGAGGGACTCCCGAGACCTGAAGGAAGGAAGGCTGTAAATGTAAGTAAAGGTTAGTAGAACTTCTTTAAACACTTTACACACACCAAACACACTTACCTCTGCACTCATGCACCCATCACTCACCTGAACACTGGACATCTCGACCCCTCCAAGCCCTTCAGCCCGACTGCCCGCCTCGCTAACTTGGCATGGTTTGGAGCCGTCGGGAGTCCCACATTTCAACAATGAAAATAGGGATTAGGCTAAAAACTGCCTGTTAACAGGCAGTTAATTGGCACTAATCCCCTTCCCACCTCGGGGAGGCGGGTTCCAGTGTGGGTCGGGTACCCGCCTCCTTTGAAACTGGCATGGAGGTGGGTTGGGGGCGGGATGGGGTCGGGACCCCCGATTTCGGGATTTTAAACCCCCACACGCCTCCAATCCCGACTCCACGGCCCAATGAAAATCCTGCCCAATGAGTGCCAGCACAAATTCAACAGTGGGGCATATCACAGCGGAACCGAATCCTGCCCTCATCCAATTTCTACTTCCACAACAGATGTCACTGGATAACAAGCAGAAACAGCAGCAGGAACTCCGGCCAATCTCCCCTCCCTATGATGGTTGCAAGATCAGAAGGTAATTACCGACGAAGCAGGTCATCCATTCATCCAGGAGAATTCTAAAGTCCCCTCCATTGTAGCATCCAATTGGTTCTTAAATGATTCCAGGGTTTCTGCCTCCACTACTCTATCCAAGAGTCCATTCCATATGTTGAGCACTCTCTATGTGAAGAACTTCCTTATATCAGTCCTAAATTTGCCTTTTACTAGTTTGCACCTGCTCCCCTTTGTCCTACTCTTGCAATTTGGTTTAAGATAATCTTCCTGATTTACTTATTCCATTTCATTCACTATCTTGTCTACCTCTATAAGATCACCTCTTAGATGCCTCCTTTCATGGGGTGAAAAGCCCAGGTTTCTCCGGACTTTCCTCGTAATTCAGACATTTGACACAAGGGATCAGCCTCGCCTCCAGTGCTAGAAGGCCTCCATTGGGTCTCAGTGACCAGAACAGGTTGGATCAGACCACTGTACAGTCTAACCATGACTTCCTCCAAATTTTATTCTACCATTTTGCCTACTTAGCTCATCAATTTAATATACCGTATTCGCTGCTCACGGTGCGGTCTCCTCTACATTGGGGAGACCAAACGCAGATTGGGTGACCTCTTTGCGGTACACCTCCGTTCAGTCTGCAAGCGTGACCCCGAGCTTCCGGTCACCTGTCACTTTAATGCTCCACTCCACTCCCACTCTGACCTCAGCTGTTCCAACGAAACTCAACGTAAGCTCGAGGAACAGCACCTCATCTTTCGATTAGGCACTTTACAGCCTTCTGGACTCAACATCGAGTTCAACAATTTCAGACTATAAACTCAGCTCCTATTTTCTCACATGGCAGCTGTTGATGATTTTGCCATTCCCATTTACACCTCTTCTAGAATCATCTTCTGTTTCTTTACTTGTCCCATTACCATCTCCTGTTGCTTTGTACCATCATCCCTTTTGTCATTTAATCTCTCCTGCCTTCCATTCTGTCATAGACCTTCCCTTTTATTCTTTCCTCCCCCACCCTTTCCCTGCCTCTGCTTAAAATCTGTTACATCTCTAACACCATCACCTCCAAGTTCCCGTCCAAGTTACACACAACCTGACTTCAAATCAAAATCAAATCAAATCAAATCAACTTTTATTGTCATTGTTAGTGCACAAGTGCAGTACAACGAAATGTAGGCTTGCGGCTCCCGAGAGTGTACATTTGGATTAAGACATTTAAACATTCAACATACATTTGGCTTGTAGTATATTAACATAAACATAACCATAATAAAGTGCATTGGCAGATGTGCAGGCTTTAGAGTTTATTTGTGGAGTTCAGTAGGATGACAGCCCTGGGAAAGAAGCTGTTCCTAAATCTGGTCGTACAGGTGCGAATGCATCTGTAGCGTCTCCCAGATGGCAGGAGGGCGAACAGACTGTGGCTGGGGTGGGTAGGGTCTTTGATGATGGACCGTGACCTCCGTAGACAGCGTTCCTGGTATATGTGCTCTATGGTCGGTAGCCGGGTGACTTGGAAATATATCAGCCGTTCCTTCATCGTCGCTGGGTCAAAATCCTGGAACTCCCTCCCTAACAGCACTGTGGGAGCACCTTCACCACACGGACTGCAGCGGTTCAAGAAAGCGGCTCACCACCACCTTCCCGAGGGCAATTAGGGATGGGCAATAAATGCTGGCCTTGCCAACGACGCCCACATCCCATGAATGAGTAAAATGAAACAGATTCCACCCTGCAATCACTCCCTGGTATCCATTATTCTGTACATAAACCATCTGATCCTTTTAATCAGATTCCAGCCTGTAACTCACTCCCAGGTATTCATTATTCTTTATATAAACCATTTGAACCCCTCGATTAGATTCCAGCCTGTAAGTTACTCCTAGGTATCTATTATTCTATACGGTGGCATAGTGGTTAGCACTGTTGCCTCACAGCGCCAGGGACCCGGGTTCGAATCCGGCCTCGGGTGACTGTCTGTGTGGAGTTTGCACATTCTCCCCGTGTTTGCGTGGGTTTCCTCCGGGTGCTCCGGTTTCCTCCCACAGTCCAAAGATGTGCGGGTTAGGTTGATTGGCTATGATAAATTGACCCTTAGTGTTAGGGGGATTAAATACGTGGGGTTACGGTGATAGGGTGGGACATGCGTTGGTGTAGGGGTTACGGGGATTGGGTGGGATATGTGTCGGTGCAGGCTCGATGGGCCGAAATGGCCTCTATCTGCACTGTGGGGTTTCTGTGATTTCTGTGATATATATAAACTATCCAATCCTTTCAATCAGGTTCTGACGAAAGGTCATCGACCTGAAACATTGACTGTGTTTCTCTCTTGACAGACGTTGGCTGATCTGCTGAGTGTTTCCAGCATTTTCTGTGTCTAGCTCAACATTTTATTGGCTTTGTTGGTTACTGCTCTGCACTGGTTTGGCATGTTGGACGTGGAGTCTACGAGCAATCCTGCGTCTCTTTCAACTTCATCCTTAGCTGTGTCATAGAAACATAGAAGATAGGAGCAGGAGTAGGCCATTCGGCCCCTCGAGCCTGCTCCGCCATTCAATGCGATCATGGCTGATATTCCAAGTTCAGTACCCTGTCCCTGCTTTCGCCCCATACCCCTTGATCCCTTTAGCCTTAAGAAATATATCCAACTCCTTCTTGAATATATTTAATGAATTGGCCTCTACTGCCTTCTGTGATAGAGAATTCCACAGGTTCACCACTCTCTGGGTGAAGAAATTCCTCCTCATCTCAGTCCTAAATGGCTTACCCTTTATCCTTAGACTATGACCCCTGGTTCTGGACTCCCCGGCCATCAGGAACAGCCTTCCTGCATCTAGACTGTCTAGTCTTGTTAGAATTTTATACGTTGCAATGAGATCCCCTCTCATTCTTCTAAACTCTAGCGAATATAAGCCTAATCGACCCAATCTCTTTTCATACGTCATTCCTGCCATCCCAGGTATCAGTCTGGTGAATCTTCGTTGCACTCCCTCCATGCACTGTGACTCAGTGGGTAGCACTCTCACCTCAGAATCAGAAGGTTGTGGGTTCATAGCCCCACTCCAGAGACTTGAGCACAAAAATCCTAGGTTGACACGCCAGTGCGGTGCTGAGGGAGTGCTGGGCTGGCGGAGGTGCCGTCTTTCGGATGAGACGTTAAACCGAGGCCCTGTTTGCCCTCTCAGGAGGAGGTGAAAGATCCCACAGCACTCTTTCAAAGAAGAGTAGGGGGAGTTATCCCTGGTGTCCTGGGCCAATATTTATCCCTCAATCAACATAACAAAAACAGTTATCTGGCAATTATCACATTGCTGTTTGTGGGAGCTTGCTGTGCGCAAATTGGCTGCTGCGTTTCCTACATTACAACAGTGACTACCCTTCAATAGTATTTCATTGGTTGTAAAGCACTTTGAGACTTCCGGTGGTTGTGAAAGGTGCTATAGAAATGCAAGTCTTCCATCTTCTATTTCAATATCATTCATGAAATGTGTGTGTTGCCCATTTTTCCTTCTACTGTCCACTTGCCTGATTAAGTTTCATCGGCCAGCGCACTGCCCATTCACTTGGAGGAGCTCAAGTTTATGGAGGGTGGGAGGCCGACCAGGAGTGTGTTGGAATAGCTGAGTCTCGATGTAACAAAGGCCCGGATGGAGGTTTCAGCAGCGTAGGTGAGGTGAGGCAGGGGTGGAGACGGGCGATATTACAGAGATGGAACTAGGCGGTCTTGGCGATGGAGTCATCGTTGCTGTGGAGCCGGGACGAGCAGGACTGTTCATCCGCCTCTGCAGCACTCGTGATCAGGCCTCCACCATTGCCGCACCAACACCCCACCCTTCTAAGACTTAGCTTCAGGACACTGGTCAGTGAGGCAAGTGGGCTCAATATTGATTTCTCCCACTGCACATGCTGTATTTGGCAGCTCGCCTAGATTACTGAAATGGGGCCAGGATGCCCAATTTTGGGCCGGTCTCGAGCCTCCAGGTTGGCCTACCGCTGGTTATGGGCCCAGGAATAGGCCAGAAACCAATTTCCACCCCCACAAGTGTGTCCCAGGTACCCAGACTCCCTGTGAGCATCGCCACTGGAGATCAGCCACTAAGTGTGAGTAAACCTTGAGTGTAACAGAAAAAAAAACCATAATTGTCACTGAGGTCTGTTCAATCAAATGATGTACAATGCTGGTTACCAGACTCTGATTTCTCTGACAGTCAGAGAATTGCACAAACAGCGGATTGGCTCCAAAATCACAGCTTACTTTGTTCAGGAAGCTAATACCAGACTGGCTGCCAAAATACACTTTCCCCTGATAGTGACAAGGAGCTAAAAGGTGCAGGTAATCCAGCTTTTGGCGTGCTAGTGCCCGTCTCAGCACTTCGCTGGCCCTCATCCTAAAATGAGCACAAGTGTGCTGAGCCCTAAAATAAACACACATTGTAATCCCTGTGAAAACATGGCACGACAAATGCAGAGGCTTTTCCTGTCTTTGGTTTTTTTTTATAGCGGCAAGCTGTCTTACCTATCCTTGCCTCACTAATGAAGGCAGGAGCTTGTATCCTTCAGTAATACCTTGTTTTTCTTTAGCTCCTGACAAAGTTCATTTTAGACTACACACACCCCACACGCGGTTCTATAAGAAAGGCCGCAGGATTCTCGATGCCAGTGCTATTTTTGTCGGGCAACATAGGTGGGCTTCTTCTGAAGACTGGACCGACTGGTTGTTCTCCCTTTCTGCTTCCCTTTCGATTAAATATGTCAAAGAGCTCACTGCCCCATCTAGACAGTCAATGGCTACAGAGAGATTCATGCAAAAAAGGACAGTGCGCCCATCAAAGCTGTGATTCACAGTTGCAATCATTTGATTGGAGGTGTATAAACACTGCTGCCGGGTACTGCAAAATGGTCTTCACGAAACAAGGTCCTGAAAAGCTCACACAGCAACAACAACAACAGCTTGTATTTATATAGTGCCTTTAACATAGTAAAACGTCCCATGGCGCTGCACAGGAGTGTTATAAGACAAAAAATTTGACACTGAGCCACATAAGGATAAATTATGGCAGGTGACCAAAAGCTTGGTCAAAGAGGTAGGTTTTAAGGAGCGTCTTAAAGGAGGAAAGAGAGATAGAGAAGCGAAGCGGTTTAGGGAGGGAATTCCAGAGCTTAGGGCCTAGACAACAGAAGGCACGGCTGCCAAAGGTTGAGCGATTATAATCAGGGATGCTCAAGAGGGCAGAATTAGAGGAGCACAGATATCTCGGGGGGTTGTGGGGCTGGAGGAGATTACAGAGATAGGGAGGGGCGAGGCCATGGAGGGGTTTGAAAACAAGGATGAGAATTTTGAAATCGAGGCATTGCTTAACCGGGAGCCAATGTAGGTCAGCGGGCACAGGGGTGATGGGTGAACGGGATTTAGTGCGAGTTATGACACGGGCAGCCGAGTTTTGGAAGACCTCAAGTTTATGTAGGGTAGAATGTGGGAGGCCAGCCAGGAGTGCGTTGGAATAGTCAAGTCTAGAGGTAACAAAAGCATGGATGATGGTTTCAGCAGCAGATGAGCTGAGGCAAGGGCTGAGACAGGCGATGTTACGGAGGTATTTAAGAAAGGAGGGAGAGAGAAAATAGGGAACTACAAACCTGTTAGCCTCACATCAGTAGTTGGGAAAATGCTGGAATCTATTATAAAGGATGCAATAACTGGGCACTTAGAAACTAATAGTAAGATTGGGCAGAGTCAACATGGATTTATGAAAGGCAAATACTGTTTGACAAACCTATTGGTGTTCTTTGAGGATGCAACTAGTGGAGTAGACAAAGGGGAACCGGTAGATGTGGTGTATTTGGATTTTCAGAAGGCCTTCGATAAGGTCCCACACAAGAGGTTGGTGAACAAAATTAGGGCACATGGAATTGGGGGTAATATACTAGCATGGATTGAGAATTGGTTAACAGACAGAAAACAAAGAGTAGGGATAAATGGGTCTTTTTCAGGATGGCAGGCTGTGACTAGTGGGGTACCGCAAGGATCGGTGCTTGGGCCCTAGCTATTCACAATCTATATCAATGATTTGGATGAGGGGACTAAATGTAACATTTCCAAATTTGCTGATGATACAAAGCTAGGTGGCAGTGTCAGTTGCGAAGAGGATGTGAAGAGGCTTCAAGGGGATCTCGACAGGCTCAGTGAGTGGGCGAGAACATGGCAGATGGATATAATGTGGATAAATGTGAAGTTATCCACTTTGGTAGAAAAAACAGAAAGGCAGAGTATTTCCTAAATGGTGAAAGATTGGGGAATGCAGATGCTCAAAGGGACCTGGGTGTCCTTGTACGTGAATCACTGAAAGTGAATGTGCAGCAAGCCATTAGGACGGCAAATAGTATGCTGGCCTTCATTACAAGAGGATTTGAGTACAGAAGAAAAGAAGTCTTACTCCAATTATATAGGGCCTTGGTGAGATCACACCTGGAGTACTGTGTACAATTTTGGTCTCCTTACCTAAGGAAGGATATACTTGCCATAGAGGGAGTGCAATGAAGGTTCACGAGATTGATTCCTGGGATGGCGGGACTGTCGTATAAGAAGAGATTGAGTAAACTAGGCCTGTATTCTCTTGAATTCAGAAGAATGAGAGGGGATCTCATTGAAGCATACAAAATTATTACAGGGCTTGATAGGGTGGATGCTGGGAGAATGTTTCCCTTGACTGGGGAGTCTAGAACCAGGGGCCACAGCCTCAGGATAAAGGGTAGGCCATTCAGGACTGAGATGAGAAGAAATTTCTTCACACAGAGGGTGGTGAATCTTAGTAATTCTCTACCCCCGAGGGCTGTGGAGGCTCAGTCATTGGGAATATTCAAAACAGAAGTCGATAGATTTCTGACAAGTAAAGGCATCAAGGGATATGACGATAGAGCCGGTGAATGGAGTTGAGGCAGAAGATCAGCCATAGAAACATAGAAGATAGGAGCAGGGGAGTAGGCCATTCGGCCCCTCTTGCCTGCTCCGCCATTCAATGCGATCATGGCTGATATTCCAAGTTCAGTACCCTGTCCCTGCTTTCGCCCCATACCCCTTGATCCCTTTAGCCTTAAGAAATATATCCAACTCCTTCTTGAATATATTTAATGAATTGGCCTCTACTGCCTTCTGTGGTAGAGAATTTCACAGGTTCACCACTCACTGGGTGAAGAAATTGCTCCTCATTTCTGTCCTAAAAGGCCTACCCCTTATCCTTAGACTGTGACCCCTGGTTCTGGATTCCCCGACCATCGGGAACATCCTCCCTGCATCTAGTCTGTCCAGTCCTGCCAGAATTTTATAAGTTTCAATGAGATCCCCTCTCATTCTTCTAAACTCCAGCGAGTACAAGCCCAATCTTCCCAATCTCTCCTCATACGTCATTCCTGCCATCCCAGGTATCAGCCTGGTGAATCTTCGCTGAACTCCTTCCATGGCAAGAACATCCTTCCTCAGATAAGGCGACCAAAACTGCACACAATACTCAAGATGTGGTCTCACCAAGGCCCTGTACAACTGCAGCAAGACATCCTTGTTCTTGTACTCAAACCCTCTCGCTATGAAGGCCAACATACCATTTGCCTTCTTAACCACCTGCTGCGCCAGCCATGATCTCATTGAATGGCGGAGCAGGCTTGAAGGGCCGAATGGCCGACTCCTGCTCCTAATTCTTATGTTCTTATGTTCTTAGGTGGAAATAGGCAGTCGTAGTTATGTAGTGGAAATGTGGTCGGAAGCTCATTTCAGGCTCGAATATGACACCAAGTTTGCGAACCGTGTGGTTCAGCCTCAGACAGATGTTAGGGAGAGGGGTGGAGTCAGTGGCTAGGGAACGGAGATTGTGGCGGGGACCAAAATCAATAGCTTCGGTCTTCCCACACTTCTACAACCCTCCAAGATCTCCGAAATTACATTCAGCTCAACTGGTCTATGCTGGCGTTTATGCTCCACAGGCCTCTCGTCCCACCCCTCTTCATCTAACCCCATCAATATATCCTTCTATTCCTTTCTCCCCCCTGTGCTTATCTAGCTTCCCCATAAATGCATCCATGTTATTTGCCTTAACTGTTCCTTGTTGCAGCACGTTCCACATTCTGACCATACTCAGAGTAAAGAAGTTTCTCCTGATTTCTCTCTTGGAGTTATTCGTGACTGCCCTATAAATAAAGGCATGAGGTCATGAAAGGTGCTGTATAAATGCAAGTCTTTTTACCAACTCCTTTAATCATCTTAAACACCTCAATAGATCTTCCATACTCAAGGGAATACAAGACTAGTCTATGCAACCTGTCCTCATAATTTAACCCTTTTAGCCCAGGTATCATTCTGGCAAATCTGCACTGCTCTCCTTCCAAGGCCAATATATCCTTCCCTGGTAGTGCCCAGAACTGAACGCAGCCCTCTAAACAGTGCGAGTGATCAACATTTCAGTGCAATAGAAAACTAGAAAGCACACGAGAATAAAACAAGACTTGTCCCAGACCTTAAACTCATTCATTTCTTTGTTGGAGCAAGTGGAAGTGAAAACAAAAAAGGAACGTGGCTGATAAAATTAATTTAAATGATTGATTAAGTTAATCCAGAATAACTCTGCAGCCATTGGCTCCCAACAAAAGCTTTTGTGTTGCCGTGACAAATAGCTTCTGTTGGCAGCCAATGGGTGCAGGATTACACTTGTTCTTCTGTGTTGCCACAGCAAATAGTTAATTTTTTTTGCCCAAATCTTGGGTGGCCAACCACAAGATCCAAACATTTTTATTGGTGGCCAACAAAAACAGTACCAAAAACAGTTTTATTTCGGGCCACATGCTTTGTAATGCATGTCTGGTCAAAAAACTAAAACAAAGTATTTCCTTATTTAATTAAACAAAATGTGTCTGTGAATGTTGAACATCAGACTACTAAAAAAAAAGAACTTTCCCTGGGGATAGTTGTATCCAACAAGAATCAAATTTGAGAAGGGAAATTAGCGTCAGGCTCGACTTATGTTAAAGCTCATTGTGACTTGAGGGACAAAGAATGAAAACTTTGGAGCATTAACTCCAATATTGTGATTCATCAAGGGTCAATGCGATGGCTAACATTGGTCTCTAGATTTAGACGTGACTGTTTAAGTGTACGCCAGTCACAGGCATGGTTTTCATTACAAGTAGAAAATGATGTCAACAAATTCCTTTACAAGATTCCAAATAAATACAGGTGAGGGAGTCCATTCAGCCCATCTATTCAGAATTTTAAAAATCATGTCATCCAACTTTCTCATGGCTATTCCCCGCACTGCCTGTTTCAATGTTTCCTTCATGTCTTGGTGACCAAAACTGAGCACAGTATGTTGATTTTTCCTATCAATGTAGGGTACCTTGAACTTATCTGTATTGGAATTCATCTGCCATTCATTTGCCCAATTGCAGATTTTATTGAGTTTCTATTGTGGGCCCTTAGCTGCTTTATCTTTTTCAACTTCTTCCTTTCTTCTTTCTTTCACCCGTTCCCCCTCCCATTTCAATTTAGCATCATCTGCAAACCACGTCAGTTTGCAATGGGTTTCTATATCCAAGTAATTGGGGATGCCCCCCCCCCCCAAACAATGCACCCTGGAGCGCTCCACTAAGTATTCCACCCCTCCCCTACCACCCTGGCATCACGCCCATAACAAGTACATGCTGTTTTGCTCCCTTCTGCCAACTTCTTACCCACCTCCAGATTGTCTCTCAAATTCCCATTGTTTTCCATTCCAGCAGCAACCATTACCAAGGGATTTTGTCAAAGGTGTACTGGATGTCCAAGTACACCGCGCCATATGTATTTTTAAATTCTTTCCTGGGATGTGGGCGTCGCTGGCAAGGCCAGCATTTATTGCCCACCCCTAGTTGCCCCTTGAGAAGGTGGTGGTGAGCCGCCTTCTTGAACCACTGCGGTCCGTGAGGTGAAGGTGCTCGCACAGTGCTGTTAGGTAGCGAGTTCCAGGATTTTGACCCAGCGACAATGAAGGAACGATGATACATTTCCAAGTCAGGATGGTGTGTGACTTGGAGAGAAACCTGGAGGTGGTGGTGTTCCCATGCGCCTGCTGCCCTTGCCCTTCTAGGCGATGGAGGTCATGGGTTTGGGAAGTGCTGCCAAAGCAGCCTCGGTGAGTTGCTGCAGTGCACCTTGTAGATGGTACACACTGCAGCCAGGATGTTGATGGTGAGGGTACGTTATTCTCACAAGGGTATTCCTCAGATTTGCTCCAGGTTTTGACCAAGTATAGTTGCTTGACTGATGGATCAATTTTTAGACTTGGTCCATTCTTGGATATGAATACAATGCTATCTTATTTCCAATCTTGTGGTATGTCCCCAACATTCACTGACTAATAATTAGCACTTCACAAATTTCGTCCCAGTTTCCCTCAACACCCTGGGACAGACACCAAGGGATTTGCTCATTTTGAGCTCTTTAAGCCTTTCTAAAACCTGCGTCTTATTAACACTGACACTCTTAAATCTGACGGATTATTTTCCTAAAGGCAAGGCATGTAGCTCTGGTCTTCTCAAGTCAATACTTCAAGGAAGCATTCACTGAGAAAGCTAACTATTCTCTGCTCATCCTCACTTTCATCCCCATTGACATGCATTTAAATTCTCACCTCTTTGAGCATTCTCTTGCTATTATGCTTAGCATTTAGCATCACCCGTGGCTCAGTGGGCAGCACTCTCGCTTGCTGAGTCAGAAAGTTGTGGGTTCAAGTCCCACTCCAGAGACTTGAGCACAAAAATCCAGGCTGACACTCCCAGTGCAGTACTGAGGGAGTGCTGCACTGTCGGAGGTGCCGTCTTTCAGATGAGACGTTAAACCGCTCTCTCTCTCTCTCAAGTGGACGTAAAAGATCCCACGGCACTATTTCGTAGAAGAGCAGGAGAGCTATCCTCCTTGTCCTGATCAATATGTATCCCTCAATCAACATCACTAAAATAGATTATCTGGTCATTATCATATTGCTGTTTGTGAGAGCTTGCTGTGCGCAAATTGGCTGCCGCATTTCCTACATTACAACAGCGACTACACTTCAAAAAATACTTCATTGGCTGAGAAGCGCTTTGGGGCGTCCGGGGGTTGTGAAAGGCGCTATATAAATGCAAATCCTTTTTCCTTTTCAGTTGCAGCATCAACATTGCCAGTGCCTGCCTTGCGCCTCCGACATGCTTCTAAAGGTTCTCGTCACCTTCCCAGTGGACCCCTTCCCTGCAGATGCACCGTCCATTTCGGCATCACCCGTCCCCCTTCCTAGTTCAGGACCAGACAACTGGTTGTCTCCAGGGTCCGTGGGAAGCATCACAGTTTTCAGTTGGAAGAATTCCCTGTGGATTCACATCCACCAAGGGGCTGTTAAGTCGGAGTGAGTCCACGACAGAGCAAATCATAGGTCTGCTTGCTGGAAGTGGTGGGTTGACTGCCTTTCCTCGTTCCAAAACTTCTTATATTCCTCTGAAGGGCACAAATACTGCTGCATTTAACGGAGGTGGGTGCATGAGGAGTCAACCGTTTGTCAAAGTGTCCTCCAAGAGCCTTTCGGATTTGAGCAATGTTTCCGCTAAGGTGCACGCGTGGCCGCGTTGTAATCTGAAAGGTCCCGCACAGGCCGCTCACCGGCTTTTCCACAGTAAATGCCGCGCACGAGCAGAAATTTAAAGGGACCATGCATTAAAAGGAACAGGACACGCAGAACAAAGCGCAGCTCACAGGTGACATTGCGGGCGAGTATGATGGCGCAAACAACGAGGGACTATCATCACTATATTACCGAATGCGTCTGGAAATGAGGGGTCATTTTCTCAGTGGGAGCCTCGCCGACAGCATTGCGGATCTGAAATTCGGGCAGGCTGTGCACAATCTTCTGACTATTTGAAATAATAGTTGGAAAATCGTGCGGCAAAATTTCCGATAAATTTCTCTCACGGGAATGGGTCCCATAGATGATCGACGCGGAGCAATACCTTGGAGCCAATGTTCCCGTTAAGCTGCACGGCCAAGTTCTTCAGGGCACACACACGGGCCCTTCACCGGCTATTGTACAGGAAAAGCCGCGCATTCGGGGAAATTTAAACAGGCCGTGCAGCCAGTTAAAGGGCCCACGCATCGAAAAAAAAAGAGGGAACATTGTTTGGAGCCATTTACAAATGGGGCTAACCATCAGCTTCTAATCCTGATCACAAAGTTGAATTCTGAGAGGTGCAAAGAACCACGGAATAAGAAACTGAAATGACCAAGGATAAGGCTGTTTGCTGTATATCTTGTAACCTAGATGTTGCAATGTTGGGGAGGGGGGTGGGGGAAATGTTGAGGTTGGGACGAGGGGGAGCAAGGTGCTTCTCTACATGGCGAGAGAGCAAAAGAAAATCAAGAGAGAAAGTCACTCTGTGCCCCACTCCCGCAAATCCGAGCACTTGGCTCAAGTCCGACATTGGCACAGGTCTGGGAGCAGGTTGGCTGGCTGCCCTGGTAAATCATTTCATTCACTCCTTCGTTCAGAGTACTGTCCAAGTGAGCAACATCGTTTTAAACATATCGCGCTTTCATTGTTGCGGAGGTCCTCAAAAGGCCAAAGTCACAAGTGTCAGCTGTCCACTAGTCAAGGGTGGGCAATGAGATATGGAAGATCCAACACTTGGCCAAGGGGTAACAACTGTGTTAAGCCAGCACAGACAGCAATTCATGCAGACTTGTGAAACCAGTACACATAGGAAATCAATCCCACTGATGTTTTACAATTCAGATAGCAGATACACAGACATACACACACACGAAAGCAAGCCAAGATCCAACAGCACCTGCAGTACCTCGAGGCTGAGGAAAGAGCTTGCATTTATATAGCGCCTTTCATGACCTCAGGATGTCCCAAAGTGCTTTACTGCCATTGAATTACATAGCAAGATTCCTCAAACAGCAATGAGATTCATGATCAGACCATTTGTTGTGGTGATGATGGCCAAGGGACAAGTATTGGCCAGGACACCCTAGATAATGTGCTGAAGTCCTGAAGTGGGGCTTGAACCCATTACCTTCTGACTCAGGCACGAGTGCTTCCACTGACTCAAGGCTGATATTTAGGCTACGAGCTACAAATAATGCACAGAATCTCAGATTACAAGCAAAATAATTTTTTCGTTTGTGGTCTGCTCTCTAAACTCATTTGATAAAACATTTCTTTTTATTCGTTCATGGGATGTGGGCGTCACTGGCAAGGCCGGCATTTATTGCCCATCCCTCATTGCCCTCGAGAAGGTGGTGGTGAGCCTCCTTCTTGAACCGCTGCAGTCCGTGTGGCGAAGGTGCTCCCACAGTGCTGTTAGGGAGGGAGTTCCAAGATTATGACCCAGCGACGGTGAAGGAACGGCCGATATATTTCCAAGTCAGGATGGTGAGTGACTTGGAGGGGAACTTGGAGGGAGTGGCGTTCCCACGCGCCTGCTGCCCTTGTCCTTCCAGGCGGTAGGGGTCGCAGGTTTGGGAGGTGTTTATGCTCCACACGAGCCTCCTCCCACCCCTCTTCATCTGACACTTCCATCTTCAATTTGTGACATTTTCTACTTCCCATGGCAGCCACTTTGTGGCCCGGCCGAACGAGATTGCTTTCCACTGCTGCTTTTCCCCCTGCCCTTTTTTTTTTGTTAAAAAGAAAATATGGACAACAGCTTCCAAAATCCCTGCTGAAATCGAACTGTCTATATCTTCCGAGCATTTTGCAGCTCACTCTTCATTAGGGTTTCCTATTTACTTCATTGTCCCAACAAGCTGCAGGTCCAGGATTTGCACTCTGCCGCGTTGCACCTGCCGCGCCAACTGTTGGCGCGCTGCTTGTCTACGATGAATGAGAGACAAACAACAACATGGCAGAGATACAAAGAGTTCCAAGAGTCGAACTTCCAATCGGTGAAATCCCGCACTGCTAATTAATGCACATTCCTGCGAAACATTATTTAAAAGCAGGCCTGTCTACTTTAAGATCAACACCTGCCAACAAACAATGCATTCTGGAATGGAAAGCATTTGCATTAAGACCAGGGAAACACCGAGGCAATAGGAAACAGAAGAAAGCAGTATTTAATAGCTCTTTGCTCGAGCTATCCAATTGATCCCACTCCCCTGCTCTTTCCCCACAGCCCTGTAATTTTGTTGAAGTATTTTAATGTAATAGTTATAAATTACCTATTACATAGAACTTACAGCACAGAAACAGGCCATTCGTCCCAACTGGTCTTTGTTTTAATCCGTTCCTGGGATGTGGGCATCGCTGGCAAGGCCCATCGCCAATTGCCCTCGAGAAGGTGGTGGTTAGCCGCTTTCTTGAAGCACTGCAGTCCGTGTGGTGAAGGTGCTCCCACAGTGCTGTTAGGGAGGGCGTTCCAGGATTTTGACCCAGCAACGATGAAGGAACGGCCGATATATTTCCAAGTCAGAATGGTGTGTGACTTGGAGGGGAACTTGGAGGTGGTGGTGTTCCCATGTGCCTGCCGCCCTTGTCCTTCTAGGTGGTAGGGCTTGCGGTGTTTGGGAGGTGTTTAGCCGATGTTTATGCTCCACACGAGCCTCCTCCCACCCCTCTTCATCTGACCCTGTCAGCATAACCTTCTATTCCTTTCTCCCTCATGTGCTTATCTAGCTTGTTATTATCATCTAGATATTCGGAGTATCAAAATTCTCACCTAAGTAAATGGATGAGAAAATGAAACAAGTACAGCAACAACTTCAGTCTTTTTTCACATTTTCTTTCTGTCCTCTCATTCGCTGGGAAATTGTTACTTTAAAAAAAACGGCAGGAAGAGAGAGGGGAACATGAACTTAGAAGGTTAAGTGTGACCGTGATCTCGCAGGATAGAATCATAGAATGATACAGCACAGAAGGAGGCCATTTGGCCCATCGTGCCAGTGCTGGCTCTTTGGTAGAGCTGTCCAAATAATCCCACTCCCGGGCTCTTCCCCCGTAGCTTGTAAATGCTTTCCCTTCAAGTACTTATATGTACAAATAAAGAACGCCTTTTGATCTCTTCGCTCCAAAATACCAAACCCAAGGTCTTCCCATTAGAACAAGTAAGAGATACAACCTCCCCGTCAAAAATAATAAGCGAATAAATCAAAACAGAAATAAAAGCTGAAGATACCACTGCGGGATTAATCATTTTACGATCAACCAAAGACAATCAAAGAACACCAACATATCAAAAACATCACCTTCACTCCCGTTATATATAATTGCAAAGGACCAGACCCTTTTTCCATTGATTCCCATTGTGTAAAGCTCTAACAGACAAAACACCTTCCCTTCCGATTCCATTGGATATAATCCCAAAGGACTAAATCCTTCCTCATTGACTCTCGTCCCATATATTTATAATGGGCAAAGCCCCTTCTCATTCACTCCCATTATATAGAATTCCAATGGAGTGAGCCGCTTCCCATTTCCTCCCATTATATAGAATTCCAATGGACCAAGCTGCTTCCCATTCAGTCTCATTTTACAGCATTCCCCAGCGCTTAAATACCAAAAATCCCTTCTTTTCAATACGTGATACATAACCAATTTGCTCCCCACCATTGCTGAGACAGCACCACCACATCTTGGAAATTAAACACTTTTGTACGAAATAGATGCTTCCTGTTCTGTTCAGTGGGCTTCAGTCAGGCTGAATGGACGACAAGGCAAAGAGAAGAGCAATTTCTTTTTTTTTTGAAGACTCGACGAAGCTCCTGATCCCAGTATAATCCTGATCTCAGCATATCATTTCTTGGCAAGCTAGTTGCGCTTTTTTTCTTCCCCCAGCATTCAACTGTACTTACAATAAAGCGAGACAAAAGGAACTTTGTGTTCTCGGCATCTGTTTTAAACCAGTAATCATTGCTTAAAGCTGGACTCAATAGACTTAAGCCAGCCCTGCAGCAAAGGCTCCGACTGGCACTGGGGAACGGAGTTACTGGGAACAAAATTAATTTGAAGAGCAGAGCTCTGACACTAAGATATGAATAAATGGGGGGTCAGATTGGATTCAACAAGAAGATGGCACAGTTGGATCGGTCAACCACCAACATGTGCTCAGAAGCTGTAATTTGCAGAGATTTGAGCTACCATACCAGATATGGTTTACATTACATTGATTCAAATCAGGAATAACTAACTCCAAAGGACTGCGGGCTGGTGACTTTAGCCTGGGCTCAGTCCTTTGGGACCACGCTGAGAAAGGGCCAAAAAAGGACTCTTTTAAAACCACAAAGTCTCAAGGTCAGTCAGGCTTGACGTCTAGAAAGCATGTGTCTTTCATGGCTCATATCTCATAAGGACTTCATGGGCTCGTATGCCAGACCCAGGATTCATGTTGTGAGGTGGACTTGTGGCAAAAAGATCAACGGGTGCATGGAGGGAGGGAGGGAGGGAGGGCTCATAGATACATAGCAGATAGGAGCAGGAGTAGGCCATTCGGCCCCTCGAGTCTGCTCCGCCATTCAACGAGATCATGGCTGATCATCCAAATTCAGTACCCGGTCCCTGCTTTCTCCCCAATAGGTACATAGGCTTCTGACTATGCTGACCTGTCAATGTATCTTGGAGAAGCAGTCAGTCTAATAGTAGGCATAAGGACATAAGAAATAGGAGCAGCAGTAGGCCATTTGGCCCCTCGAGCCTGCTCCGCCATTCAACAATATCATGGCTGAACTTCTACCTCAACTCCACCTTCCCGCACTATCCCCATATCCCTTGGTTCCCTTAGTCTCCAAAAATCTATCGATCTCGGTCTTGAATATACTCAACGACTGAGCATCTACAGGCCTTTGGGGTAGAGAATTCCAAAGATTCACCACCCTCTGAGTGAAGAAATTTCTCCTCATCTCAGTCCTAAATGGCCGGCTCCTTATTCTGAGACTGTGACCCCTGGTTCTAGACTCCCCAGCCAGGGGAAACATCCTCCCTGCATCTACCCTGTCAAGCCTTGTAAGAATTTTATACGTTTCAATGAAATCACTTCTTCTCAACTCCATAGAATATAGGCCTAGTCTACTCAACCGCTTCTCATAGAACAATCCCCCCATCCCAGGAATCAGTCCAGTGAACCTTCGTTGCACTCCCTCTAAGGCAAGTATATCCTTTCTTAGGTAAGGAGACCAAAACTGTGCGCAGTACTCCAGGTGTGGTCTCACCAAGGCCCTGTGTAAATGCAGTAAGGCTTCTTTACTCTTTGCCAAAGACCTTCACACGAGGGCCCGGGTTAAACAGTTGGTGATAGATTAAGCCCGATATGCTGCACCGGAAGTGGACACCTCAAAGCACCGAGGGGACTTGCAGATCACAAGCCGTCTACCACTACGCTTGGAATCGCTGTCATTACACAGAGGGTGAAGTAACTCGAGCTTGGAATGAAAGCTGCTGGAAACATTACCTGGATGGTAGCCATCATAACACGTGCTCTCATATCTAGGGCCTTACCAATCTCATTTGGGTAGCAGAGTGGCAAACACTTGTCGAAGATCTGCTCCTGCAACTGGGCTGTGGCATGTATCCAAGCTGTAGTGAGGAGGATGTTAACAATACAATCACAGCTAGGTGTTGTAGTCACGGTTCAGAAATGGCACTCTTACCTCTGAGCTATGAAGGTTGTGTGTTCAAGCCCCACTCCAGAGACTTGAGCACAAAAATCTAGGCCGACACTCCAGTGCTGTGCTGAGGGAGTGCTGCACTGTCGGAGGTGCCGTCGTTCAGATGAGACGTTAAACCGAGGCCCTGTCTGACCTCTCAGGTGGACGTAACAGATCCAAATGTACCATATCAAAAATGTGTTGGGGACTTCTCCCCAGTGTCCTGGCCCCTTATTTGTCCAACAGCCAACGTCACTTAAACAGATTATCTGGTCATCATCATATTGCTGTTTGCTGGGCCTTGCAGTGCGCAAATTGGCTGCCGCGTTTCCTACATTACAACTTCTAAAGTACTTCATTGGCTGTAAAGCGCTTTGGGAGGTCCTGAGGTTGAGAAAGGCGCTATATAAATTCACGGTCTTTCTTTCTTTTACAATGATGGCAAAAACTACACGTCAGGAACAATATTCCAAAATTCCCTGTCCCTTGAATTTTTATTAATATTAATTAATATCTACTACTGCAACTAGTAAGTATAAAGCATTTTCAACAGAGAGAAAAGGTTCCAAGATGCTTCAGAGGAATGGACCCTGAGCCAAACAACAACAACAACTTGTATTTATATAGCACCTTTAACATAGTAAAATGTCCCAAGGCGCTGCACAGGAGTGTTATAAGACAAAAAATTTGACACCGAGCCACATCAGGATAAATTAGGGCAGGTGACCAAAAGCTTGGTCAAAGAGGTAGGTTTTAAGGAGCGTCTTAAAGGAGGAGAGAGAGGCAGAGAGGCGGAGAGGTTTAGGCAGGGAATTCCTGAGCTTAGGGCCCAAGCAACAGAAGGCACGGCCGCCAACGGTTAAGCGATTATAATCAGGGATCCTCAAGAGGGCAGAATTAGAGGAGCGCAGATATCTCGGGAAGTTGTGGGGCTGGAGGAAGTTACAGAGATAGATAGGAAGGGGTGAGGCCATGGAGGGATTTGAAAACAAGGATGAGAATTTTGAAATCGAGGCATTGCTTAACCGGGAGCCAAAGTAGATCAGCGAGCACAGGGGTGATGGGTGAACGGGACTTGGTGCGAGTTAGGACACGGGCAGCCGGGTTTTGGATGGTCTCAAGTTTACGTAGGGTAGAATGTGGGAGGCCAGCCAGGAGTGCGTTGGCATAGTCAAGTCTAGAGGTAACAAAGGCATGGATGAGGGAGGAGATATTAGGAGGGGTGACCAAAGGCTTGATAAAAGAGGTGGGTTTTAAGCAGGGCTGTAAAGGAGGAGAGGGAGGTGGAGAGGCAGGAGATTTGGGCTGGAATTTGAGAGCATGGCGCCTTGGAGGCTAAAGGCACAACCGTCAATGGTGGAGTGAGGATGGGGTTGTACAAGAGGCCAGAGTCACAGGAAGAGACAGTTCGGGCGGTTATAAGGCGATCGAGATAGGACGAGGCCATGGAAGATTTAAGTACAAGGAAGAAAACTCATAGCTAGGTGGGCAAGAAGTAACAAAGTCACACACTGAACGAGAAGGTCAATGTTTCAGGTATAGCCACCAATTCCAATGAAGGCTCTCAGCTATGTCATTAACCCGTCTTTCTTTTTTCCTTCAGGTTCATTGTTTTCCATTCACCGGAGAGTTGTCGGGATCTGGAACGCTCGACCTGAAAAGGTGGTGGAAGCTTTAAGTGAGTTGGACGGGTACTTGAGGATGAGGAATTTACTGGATTATGGACAATAAGCGGGGGTGTGGGACTAAGCACGACTACTCTTTCAAAGAGCTGGCACAGGCACGACGGGTCGAATGGCCTCCTTCTGTGCTGTAAGGTTCCATGGAGGAAAAATTCGGTTGGTTAGCAACTCCAGCGGGGGGGGAGGTAACTGGGCACTAGGAACTTAGGGCCCGAGCGCGGCGATTTTAGCGCCGCTCGCGAAATTGACCAGTCATTTTGCGGCAGCGCTAAACACTACCACCGCGATCTCCTGCGCCCGCAGATCGTGACGTCAGTCAAGTGTGCAGCGCCCTGATAGCGCCCCGGACCAGCTATTGAGTCGCGCCCCCTGCCTTAGCGCCTGCCGCCAGGAACGACAGGTAGAGGGGAACGTTTTCAAGTTGGGAAGGGGCTGGGGGAGCACTACTTAAAGTCGGGCGCTTCCGGCCTTTTCTTGTCAGCGAAATTTTTGGTTTTAACGCTGTCCTAAGGAGTTTTGGCCCTCAGCACCACTTTTGAGGTTCCTAAGCGCCGAGCTCTTTCCCTGGGCCTATCCATTAGTGCTTCCAACACAATTGCTTTTGAGGCCTCTCCAGACCGAGATTCAAGGCTGCAATAGAAACATAGAAGATAGGAGCAGGAGTAGGCCATTCTGCCCTTCAAGCCTGCTCCGCCATTCAATGTGATCATGGCTGATCATCCAAATTCAGTACCCTGTCCCTGCTTTCTCCCCATACCCCTTGATCCCTTTAGTCTTAAGAACCATATCTAACTCCTTCTTGAATATATTTAATGATTTGGCCTCAACTGCCTTCTGTGGTAGAGAATTCCACAGGTTCACCACTCTCTGGGTGAAGAAATTCCTCCTCATCTCAGTCCTAAATGGCTTACCCCTTATCCTTAGACTGTGACCCCTGGTTCTGGACTCCCCCGCCATCGGGAACATCCTTCCTGCATCTAGTCTGTCTAGTCCTGTTAGAATTTTATAAGTTTCAATGAGATCCCCTCTCATTCTTCTAAACTCTAGCGAATATAAGCTTAATTGACCCAATCTCTCTTTACGTCATCCCTGCCATCCCAGGTATCAGTCTGGTGAATCTTCACTGCACTCCTGCCATGGCAAGAACATCCTTCCTCAGATAGGGCGACCAAAACTACACACAATACTCAAGGTGTGGTCTCACCAAGGCCCTGTACAACTGCAGCAAGACATTGCTGCTCCTGTACTTGAATCCTCTCGCTATGAAGGCCAACATACCATTTGCCTTCTTAACCGCCTGCTGCACCTGCATGCTTACCTTCAGCGACTGGTGCACAAGGACACCCAGGTCTCATTGTACCTCCCCTTTTCCCAATCTATTGCTGTTCAGATAATAATCTGCCTTACTGTTTTTGCCACCAAAGTGGATAACCTCACATTTATCCACATTATACTGCATCTGCCATGAGCAGGGAGTGGCTGGCCAGCAAGATGGCCCCTCCCCTTTAAGAAATGTATGGCGCCAGTCTGTCTGGTTTCCATGGTAACTGACATCGCCTGAGCTTCGATAGCGTTCTGAGGAAGCGCCTCGCTCCCCAACGTTAGCGCCTTAAGAGAGGTGTGTACCGCCTGATTTAGCGCTCAAATCATCTCCAGGGGGCGATAGAGGCAAATTTTACAGTCGGAGGCGATAATTAGCGCCGGGCGCTAAACTTTGCGCCCCGGCCAATATTAGCGCCCCAAAATGGGCGATACCAAATTTTTCCCCCTATGATTCTAAATGCTGATTGACCTAGAATCATAGAATGATGTGGCACAGAAGGAGGCCATTCGGCCCATCGTGCCTGTTTTTGCAGCATTATTTGACTCGATTTCAGAATTCCAGCCTTTGCACTTTTTCCGATTAACTCATCGGCCTGTGGCTTAATTGTTCAACTAAAATTGACAGGCTGAACAAAGCAGAGTGCTGCTTAGACTAAAGGCGTCTAATCTAACATTC
The DNA here is from genome assembly GCF_052327205.1 of Somniosus microcephalus. Lineage (NCBI taxonomy): Eukaryota > Metazoa > Chordata > Chondrichthyes > Squaliformes > Somniosidae > Somniosus > Somniosus microcephalus. The sequence goes on along the minus strand of NC_140992.1, from coordinate 267,287,430 downwards.
GTCTCACGGATACACGATCACATAAGTCCATCAGACCCAACCGCAACTTTCTGCTGTTAATGTGTTTGAGTTGGCATCAAAACATCCCAATGGTTTTAATGCAAAATTCCTTGGCAATCTAATTGAATTTTGTTAGACCAAAGTCTTGTTATGACTGACCTTCCACAATACCCCTGCTCCCATCTTAAACTCCCTTAAGAGTCAGTAGCAGAGCTCCAATTTTGATAATGAACAAGACGTTGCCAGTCTGCTTGAGCCTGCAGGATGAAGAGCTGGCCTTTATTAGTGACTCTTTACAGAGTAAGCACGATTGTATAGGTGCCACCGCAGAATTAGTTATTTTAATGCAAGGAAGGGTGCGCAAGGTGAGGTGAAGAATGGAAACACTTTTCCACTTTTGGCACAGCCCTCTAATAGTATAAATTTCAATCTGTGTCTAAACCATTCTATACATGATACGCACCCGCATGTATAGAGAGGTTGAGACACATGTTTGAAATTTATACTAACAGAGTCATGTTTTGTCAGATTAAACAGAGGCCCCGTCTACCTGTTCATGTGGGCGTTAAGGTCTCCCAATGCACTATTCAAAGAAGAGGAGGGGGATCTCCCCACCGCCCCCCCAGAGACCAGGCCAACATTCCTCCCTAAGCAACACCACTAGAAACAGGTTAACTAGTTCTTTATTTCAGTGCTGTTTCTACGATCTTCCAGTTAGTGTAACTATCATTGCCCTACATCATACATGAAGCGCTTTGAGATGTTTACATGAGAGCTCGAAGGTGGGGAGGGGTGGGGGATTTTTTACTTCCACCTCCCAGCTGAAATCTGGCTTAACGGGAGTTAAAGTCGAACCGCTCCGATACCACCTCGAGGTGACTTTAACACCGGGCAGTTTAGGCCTCTTCTGTATCAGGCCCCCACCGGTGCCGGCGTCTGACCTCCGGCCCATCAGATCTTCACCTGCTGGCTGCACTGTTTGAGGTGGACACCTGACCCTCAGAGTGTTAAAAATGGCCTAGGCTCTCACAGAGCCTCCTGTGTGGGGAGGGGGGGGGGGGGGGCTGTTGGCCGACTCCCCTCCCCCCTTTAGCTTTCCACCCGGGAGTTAAAATCTACGCTTGCTTCTCAATCCACCAAGGATGTTTCCAGGCACCAAAAGAATGTGATTCTCATTCCAACAGATTGGGCAGCATATGAAACCAGACTCAGCCGGGGCTCAGTGGGTAGCACCCTGGCCTCTGAGTCAGAAGGTTGTGGGTTCAAGTCCCATTCCAGAGATTTAAGCACAAAAATCTAGGCTGACACTCCAGTGCGGTGCTGAGGGGGGTGCTGCCTTTCGGATGCGACGTTAAACTGAGGCCCTTATTTAACTGCGGCATTTCCTACATTACAACAGTGACTACACTTCAACATAATTCATTGGCTGTAAAGTGCTTTGGGACGTCCAGAGGTCGTGAAAGGCATTACATAAAAGCAAGTCTTTTTTGAAATGAAAGGACAGCATTCCAACCCACAGTGATCCCAGTCCACTTAAATTCAGACACTTACATGTATTGAAGTTATTAGTAATGGAGGAGAATTGCAGCCAATTGGTTTTTTTTTTGGACTCTCCACTAAAGTCAACATTGTCAGCTGGTGTCAATGTGCTAAGTGTCACTCTGGAAGCATGCTTCACAGTCCATAGCTAACATGCAAGTCCAGATGCAACTGGAGTATTAGACAAGCCATGTTATAGAGAGGAAGGACCATGCCCTCAAACTAAAGGAACAAACAGCAGTGTTGCCACTAAGATTTCAATAAAGTACAATGGTTGGCTGTGTGAAATTTTTCTACCACGCCAAGTTGAACTGTAAAAAAAAACCTCACTCAGCAGCGTAATTACAAGGGTTGTCCTCCCAAATCTGGGTTGTGTCGAGAGCCACTTTGAGCCCGACAAGACAGGGAAGTATTAGTGCTGGCTACGAGTCCGTCACGGATGGTGGTAATGCGGGAACCATCCAGGAGGAAGAGCTAACAGTCTCGCACAGGAAGCCCATCGCACAACAGTCAAGGGAAGAGTGCCCTCTCACTGTGTTTGGCTGATACCAGAACTGAGAGGTTACAACTAGCAGGAAAAACTGAACAGGATGGGGGTCTTTCCTCTAGATAAGAGGCCGAGGGGTGACCTAATAGAGGTCTTTAAAATTATGAAGGGCTTTGATTGGGTAGAGAAGAAGATGTTTCCACTTGTGCGGGAGTCATAGAGTCATAGAGTAATACAGCACGGATAGAGGCCCTTCGGCCCATCGTGTCCGCGCCGGCCATCAAGCCCTGTCTCATCTAATCCCATATTCCAGCATTTGGCCCGTAGCCTTGTATGCTATGGCATTTCAAGTGCTCATCCAAATGCTTCTTAAATGTTGTGAGGGTTTCTGCCTCCACAACCCTTTCAGGCAGTGAGTTCCAGACTCCAACCACCCTCTGGGTGAAAAAGTTCTTTCTCAAATCCCCTCTAAACCTCCCGCCCTTTACCTTGAATCTATGCCCCCTAGTTATTGACCCCTCTACTAAGGGAAAAAGCCCCTCAGCATCCATCCTATCTATGCCCCTCATAATTTTGTACACCTCAATCATGTCCCCCCTCAGCCTCCTCTGCTTCAAGGAAAACAAACCCAATCTGCCCAGTCTCTCTTCATAGCTGAAGCGCTCCAGCCCTGGTAACATCCTGGTGAACCTCCTCTGCACTCTCTCTAACGCGATCACATCCTTCCTGTAGTGTGGCGACCAGAACTGCACACAGTATTCCAGCTGTGGCCTAACCAGTGTTTTATACAGCTCCATCATAACCTCCTTGCTCTTATATTCAATGCCTCGGCTAATGAAGGCAAGTATCCCATATGCCTTTTTTACCACCTTATCCACCTGTTCTGCTGCCTTCAGGGATCTGTGTACTTGCACACCCAGATCTCTCTGACCCTCCGTCTTGCCTAGGGTCTTTCCATTCATTGTGTATTCCCTTGCCTTGTTAGTCCCCCCAAAGTGCATCACCTCGCACTTTTCCGGGTTAAATTCCATTTGCCACTGTTCTGCCCAACCCATCTATATCGTCCTGCAGACTGAGGCTATCCTCCTCGCTATTTACCACCCTACCAATTTTTGTATCATCCGCGAACTTACTGATCATACCTTTTACATTCATATCCAAGTCATTAATGTAGACCACAAACAGCAAGGGACCCAGCACCGATCCCTGTGGTACCCCACTGGCCACAGGCTTCCAGTCACAAAAACAACCTTCGACCATCACCCTCTGCCTTCTGCCACTAAGCCAGTTTTGTATCCAATGTGCCAAGGCACCCTGGATTCCATGGGCTCTTACCTTCTTGACCAGTCTCCTGTGCGGGACTTTATCGAAGGCCTTACTGAAATCCATGTATACCACATCCACTGCGTTACCCTCATCCACACACCTAGTCACCCCCTCAAAAAATTCAATCAAATTAGTCAGACATGATCTTCCCTTGACAAAGCCATGTTGACTATCCCTGATTAATCCTTGCCTCTCCAAGTGGAGACAAATTTTGTCCCTCAGGATTTTTTCCAATAATTTTCCTACCACTGATGTTAGGCTCACTGGCCTGTAGTTCCCCGGTTTTTCCCTACTACCCTTCTTGAATAATGGTACTACATTAGCGGTTCTCCAGTCCTCTGGCACATCCCCTGTGGCCAGAGAGGTCCTGAATATATGTGTTAGAGCCCCCGCAATCTTCTCCTTTGCCTCACACAGCAGCCTGGGATACATTTCATCCGGGCCTGGGGATTTATCCATTTTTAGGCCAGCTAAAACCGCCAATACCTCCTCCCTCTCGATGTTAATATGTTCGAGCATATCACAGTCCCCCCGCCCTATTTCTATGTCTACATCATCCTTCTCCATAGTGAAAACAGATGCAAAAAATTCATTTGGAACCCCTCCTACATCTTCCGGCTCCACACACAGATTGCCACTTTTGTCCCTAATGGGCCCTATTTTTTCCCTAGTTATCCTCTTACCCTTAATATACTTATAAAACATCTTCGGATTTTCCTTTATTTTGCTCGCCAGTGTTATTTCATGGCCCCTCCTTGATCTCCTAATTTCTTTTTTAAGTATCCCCCTGCACTTTTTGTACTCCTCTAGGGCTTCCTCCGTCTTTAGCCTTTTGTATCTACCAAAAGCCCTCCTTTTTTTCCTAATCCATTCTCATATATCCCCTGACATCCAAGGTTCCCTGTGGTTTTTGGAACCACCCTTGACCTTTACGGGAACATGTTGCCATTGTATGATCTCAATCTCCCTTCTGAAAGCCTCCCATTGCTCCGATGCGGATTTTCCTACAAGTAGCTGATCCCAGTCCATTTTGGCCAGATCCTGCCTTATCCTATTAAAATCGGCCTTCCCCCAATTTAGAACCTTTATTTCCGGCCCATCCCTGTCCTTTTCCATGACCACCTTAAATCTTACCATATTATGGTCACAATCACCAAAGTGCTCACCTACTAGCACTTTTTCCACTTGGCCGGCCACATTCCCTAGAATTAGGTCCAGTACCGCCCCCTCTCTTGTAGGACTTTCTACATGCTGGCTCAAAAAGCTCTCCTGGATGCACTTTAAGAATTCTACACCCTCTGAGCCTTTCACACTCTGACTATCCCAGTTAATATTGGGAAGTTGAAATCCCCCATTATTATTACCCTATTATTTGCACATTTCTCTGAGATTTGCCTACATATCTGTTCCTCTATCTCCCCTGACTGTTTGGAGGCCTAAAGTACACTCCCAGCAAAGTGCTTGCCCCCTTTTTGTTTTTAAGCTCCACCCATATGGCCTCATTAGAGGAACCTGCTAATATATCATCCCTCCTTACTGCAGTAATTGACTCCTTAATTAATATTGCGACACCCCCTCCTCTTATACCTCCCCCTCTGTCTCGCCTGAAGATTCTGTACCCCGGAATATTGAGCTGCCAGTCTTGCCCCTCCCTCAACCATGTCTCCGTGATAGCAACAATATCATACTCCCATGTGTTTATCAACACCTTCAGTTCATCCACCTTATTTGCAAGACTCCTTGCATTAAAATAGATGCCATCCAGCCTTGCCCTTATATATTTGCCCTGTCTACCAAGCTGACTTGTTTTTTTCTCTATAATTGGCAGCACATCACCCCCTATTTCAGCTCCCCTCTGTATCCCATCCCCCTGCCAAGTTAGTTTAAACCCAAAACTAAGTCCAAAACTAGCGGCCATAAATATAAGACAGTCACTAATAAACCCAGTAAGAAATTGAGGAGAAACTTCTTTACTCAAAGAGCCGTTAGAATGTGGAACTCGCTACCACAGGGAGTGGTTGAGACGAATAGCATAGATATATTTAAGGGGAAGCTCAATAAGCACCTGAGGGAGAAAGGAATAGATTGGTATTTTGATGGGGTTAGATGAAGTACGGTGGGAAGAGACTCGTGTGGAGCCTAGTATTGGAGTATGGTATTGAGATAGAGGATCAGCCATGGTCATATTGAATGGCGGAGCAGGCTCGAAGGGCCGAATGACCTCCTCCTGCTCCTATTTTTCTATGTTTCTTTCTATAAGCACTGACCTGGAGCTGCTGGGTCTATTGGCCTGTTTCTGTAAAATTCTATGTAAAGGATAGTCTCGGTGCAGGACTTAGAGGAGCCCACCTGATTTTCTGCACCATACATTTGAATGAATGGCAGAATGGGGAGGGCTCCGTTATAGGTGTTGAATCCACTCCGCTCGACTTTCCCCCCACGCACTGTGCCCAGAACATCCTTTATGCCAAAGCAATGCAAGAGGAAAATCTGCCGCTCAGTGTCCGGCCTTTCTTTCCTTCCCTCACCAACGACTGCTAACTTCTGACACAAAACTATTAAACTTGGCACTGAAGGCCCGAGACATCGGGTGCCAATTCCCGCAGGAGTTTCTCCCGCTCATCCGCCTCAAGTCCGGAAACCCCGGAACAGCAGCGAATTGGAACGGAAGAGCGGGAATATTTACCTGTGTTGGTTTTTTAAATAATTTCTGAAATAGGTCCTGGTTTACACCCGCACTCCAGGTGAACAGAAATTAGGTTGAAGAGTACGCGAAGCAGTCGAGGTGACCAATGCTAAGTGAAGCTCAAGATCAGATTCACCGGCGTTGCAATCTCTGCTAATCTTCACCATCTGGCTGCTGCTTACGAGATGTACTTGCTTCTCAAATATCGTTCGACAGGAGTTTGCAGAAAAAATGACTCCTTTAAAAAGAGAAAGAAACCCTCAAGCATTTTCTTTGCGGTGCGCCGAACGACCACTAATTTCGAATAGAGTTTCGAGGATAACTGCAAGAGCCCTTAAACTGCCTGACTGCAGGCTGGAAATTGGCGCTACGACTGGCTAAAGACAACACTTTGAAACCTTTGGTACAAGACGTCAGGTAAGGCTGGAGGGTCGGCACTCCCCCTCGCTTCAGCTAGGCAATGGCAGTCGTCGCATTCTCCCGATGCTCTTTGTGGTTTCTGCGCCATGTAAAACCAACTGCTGCCGCATATGCAAAAAAAAAAACCCTGCTGTTGCTTGACTTTTTATTTTCAAATTTATGGCAGGACTGAGAATAACGTGCTGTATAATTTTTCCAGCCTCACTAGAAGGTGGCAAGGACTGAAAACCAAATGGCCTCGAGATGCTGCTGTGGGATATTAGCTTCTTCTTAGGCAGTTCCTCGGGAACCGAGGATGACTTGCTTCCACAGTAAAAATGAGTTTGCAGGTGACTGACGAGTCCAATGCGGGACCTACAGTCTCTGTCACAGGTGGGGCAGATGCTGGTTGAAGGGGCGGGTGGGTGGGGTGCTTGGGTTGACGTGCGCTGCTTGCGCTTGGCTTCCGCTTGCTCCCGGCGAAGAGACTCGAGGTGTTCGGCGCCTTCCCGGATGCTTCTCCTCCACTTTGTGCGGTCTTGGGCCAGGGATTCCCAGGTGTCGGTGGGGGTGTTGCACTTTTTCAAGGAGGCTTTGAGGGTGCCCTTGAAGCGTTTCCTCTGCCCACCTGGGGCTCTCTTGCCGTGCCGGAGCTCCGAGTAGAGCGCTCGTTTTGGGAGTCTTGTATTATCATGCAAGTGCTGGACGCATCTTCCCATAACGTATTAAATTTAGAACGTATGTCAGGCACTCATAGAAAGCTTTAGTGAGAACTTGCATTTATATAACACTGTTCATGACCACAGGACATCCCACAGCGCATGAAGTACTTTCAATGTGCAGTCACTGTTGTAATGGAACAAAACACGGCAGCTAGTCTGCAGGCAGCAAGGTCCCACAAACAGCAACAAGGTAAATAACTAGATAATCTATTTTAAATGGTGCTGGTTAAGGGATCATTTTTGTTTCAGGACACCAGAAGTTCTCCCCACCGAACAGCACCAAGGAATCTTCCACATCCAGCGGAGGGGGGCAGACAGAGCCTCAGTTTAATGTCTCATCTGAAAAACCGTACCTCAGAGGTGTAGCACTGCACTGATGTGGGCGTCACTGGCAAAGCCAGCATTTATTGCCACTCCCGAATTGGTATGAGCCATCTTCTTGACAACTGAGTGACTTGCTCAGCTATTTCAGAGGGGCAGTTAAGAGTCAAAGGTCTGGAGTCACGTGTAGGCCAGACCAGGGAAGGACAGCAGGTTTCCAACAGGGCATTAATGAACCAGATGGGTTTTTATACAACAGCAGTTGTGTGGTCACTTTTTATTCCAGATTTAGATGTTAACTAAATTTAAATTCCCCAGTTGTCATGGTGGGACTTGAATTCATATTTCCAGCTCGTTAGTCTGGACTCCTGGAAACGAGTCCAGTAACATAACCACTATGCTGTTGTTCACAATGTGCTCAAATGTCGAGTGTTGACACCTCTTGCATCACCAGTGCAGTGCAAGTGAACGTCACCTTATCCCGACTTTCTGTCAGTAAAACCACAGGAAGTAATGATGATGGATAATCGTTCACTTGCCTTTATAAAACATCTTTTAATGGCAAAGACCATCCCAAGGTGATTCTCAGGGCAATGTTGCTTTGCCCATTTATTTCAAACAGCTTAACACTTCTGTGAAAGTAACAAACAAAACTAATCGTTCTTTTGCCAGAACCAAGCTCCTCCTCAATGCTTGCGTGATTCAATACATTTAAATCCATGAGGTGGGGTTGGGGATGGGGGTATGTGCATCAGGCAGGGATTGGACAAGCGCGATGGACCAGTAGGTCCTTTTCCTGTCCTACGTCTGCACATTAACAGCATTCAGTTTTGCCAAGTTAACTTTTAAAGTTCCTATAAACGATGAACCAGACTGTGTGCAAACTTGTTGTCCTGCTCTACCCCAAGTGGACCTCCTGACCCCAATATCTAGGGACCTCCTGACCCAATACCATGGGACCTCCTGACCCAATAACTAGAGACCTCCTGATCCAATACCCAGGGACCTCCTGACCCAATACCTAGGGACCTCCTGACCCAATACCCAGGGACCTCCTGACCCAATACCTAGAGACCTCCTGATCCAATACCTAGGGACCTCCTGACCCCAATACCTAGGGACCTCCTAACCCAATACCCAGGGACCTCCTGATCCAATACCTAGAGACCTCCTGATCCAATACCCAGGGACCTCCTGATCCAATACCCAGGAACCTCCTGACCCCAATACCTAGGGAACTCCTGACCCAATACCTAGGGACCTCCTAACCCAATACCCAAGGACCTCCTGATCCAATACCTAGAGACCTCCTGACCCAATACCCAGGGACCTCCTGACCCAATACCGAGGGACCTCCTGACCCAATACCTAGAGACCTGATCCAATACCTAGAGACCTCCTGATCCAATACCCAGGGACCTCCTGACCCCAATACCTAGGGACCTCCTGACCCAATACCTAGGGACCTCCTGATCCAATACCTAGGATAAGGCAGGATCTGGCCAAAATGGACTGGGATCAGCTACTTGTAGGAAAATCCGCATCGGAGCAATGGGAGGCTTTCAGAAGGGAGATTGAGATCATACAATGGCAACATGTTCCCGTAAAGGTCAAGGGTGGTTCCAAAAACCACAGGGAACCTTGGATGTCAGGGGATATACGAGAATGGATTAGGAAAAAAAGGAGGGCTTTTGGTAGATACAAAAGGCTAAAGACGGAGGAAGCCCTAGAGGAGTACAAAAAGTGCAGGGGGATACTTAAAAAAGAAATTAGGAGATCAAGGAGGGGCCATGAAATAACACTGGCGAGCAAAATTAAGGAAAATCCTAAGATGTTTTATAAGTATATTAAGGGTAAGAGGATAACTAGGGAAAAAATAGGGCCCATTAGGGACAAAAGTGGCAATCTGTGTGTGGAGCCGGAAGATGTAGGAGGGGTTCTAAATGAATTTTTTGCATCTGTTTTCACTATGGAGAAGGACGATGTAGACATAGAAATAGGGCGGGGGGACTGTGATATGCTCGAACATATTAACATCGAGAGGGAGGAGGTATTGGCGGTTTTAGCTGGCCTAAAAATGGATAAATCCCCAGGCCCGGATGAAATGTATCCCAGGCTGCTGTGTGAGGCAAAGGAGGAGATTGCGGGGGCTCTAACACATATATTCAGGACCATTTGGATGTGCACTTGAAATGCCATAGCATACAAGGCTACGGGCCAAATGCTGGAATATGGGATTAGATTAGACAGGGCTTGATGGCCGGCGCGGACACGATGGGCCGAAGGGCCTCTATCCGTGCTGTATTACTCTATGACTCTATGACCTCCTGAACCAATACCTACGGACCTCCTGACCCCAATACCTAGGGGCCTCCTGGCCCAATACTTAGGGACCTCCTGACCCCAATACCTAGGGACCTCCTGACCCAATACCTAGAGACCTCCTGATCCAATACCTAGAGACCTCCTGATCCAATACCCAGGGACCTCCTGACCCAATACCTAGGGACCTCCTGACCCAATAACTAGGGACCTCCTGACCCCAATACCTAGGGACCTCCTGACCCCAATACCTAGGGACCTCCTGACCCAATACCTAGGGACCTCCTGACCCAATACCTAGGGACCTCTTGACCCAATACCTAGGGACCTCCTGACCCAATACCTAGGGACCTCCTGATCCAATACCTAGGGACCTCTTGACCCAATACCTAGGGGCCTCCTGGCCCAATACTTAGGGACCTCTTGACCCAATACCTAGGGACCTCCTGACCCAATACCTGGAGATCTCCTGACCCAATACCTAGGGACCTCCTGACCCCAATACCTAGGGATCTCCTGACCCAATACCTAGGGACCTCCTGACCCAATAACTAGGGACCTCCTGACCCCAATACCTAGGGACCTCCTGACCCCAATACCTAGGGACCTCCTGACCCAATACCTAGAGACCTCTTGATCCAATACCTAGAGACCTCCTGATCCAATACCTAGAGACCTCCTGATCCAATAACCAGGGACCTCCTGATCCAATACCTAGAGACCTCCTGAGCCAATACCTAGAGACCTCCTGACCCAATACCTAGGGACCTCCTGACCCCAATACCTAGGGACCTCCTGACCCAATACCTAGAGACCTCCTGACCCCAATACCTAGAGACCTCCTGACCCAATACCTAGAGACCTCCTGATCCAATACCTAGAGACCTCCTGACCCAATACCTAGGGACCTCCTGACCCCAATACCTAGGGACCTCCTGACCCAATATCTAGGGACCTCCTGACCCCAATACCTAGAGACCTCCTGACCCCAATACCTAGGGACATCCTGACCCAATAACTAGGGACCTCCTGACCCCAATACCTAGGGACCTCCTGACACCAATACCTAGGGACCTCCTGACCCAATACCTAGGGACCTCCTGACCCAATACCTAGGGACCTCCTGACCCCAATACCTAAAGACCTCCTGACCCCAATACCTGGGGACCTCCTGTGGTAAACCACTGTTTGTATTCCACTGTGTACATGCCTGGACATGCCTCGGCTGACTCCTCCCACAAGTCCTAGTATAAAGGTGACTGCTCCCCAGCCCTTTGTATTTCTGGACCGGTCGACCACTCGAGGCAGACCTTCATTCTTTTGTTAATAAAAGCCTTTAGTTACTCTCTTAACTCTCAGTCTTTTATGAGTAATTGATAGCGCATCAATTTTATTAACAAAATTTTTATAATGGAGAAGATCCTCACACCAGCATGCCTGGACTTAGATCATCGGGACGCGGACTCATCCACCAAGTTTACTCACTGGCTTAAGTGTTTCGAAAAATTCCTGACCGCCTCCGCAGCAATCAAATCGGACGAGGACAAACTGGATGTCCTGACCTCCAAATGAACCACCGAGTGTACTCGGTCATCCAAGACGCGACCTCGTACGCGGACGCTATCAAGCTCCTCAAGGACCAGTACACGCGCCCAGTGAACGAAGTGTACGCCAGGCACCTTCTGGGGAGTCGTAAACAACAACCTGGGGAATCGACCGTGGAATACCTTCAGGCACTGTCTGTGCTTGGCCGGGCCTGTGGTTGTAAGGATGTAAAGGCTGCCGTGTACACAGAGGAACTTATCCGGGACGCTTTTGTAGCGGGCCACAGATCCAATTACACCCGACAGCGACTGTTGGAGCAGAGTGACCTCGACCTCAACAAGGCCTCTGAACTCGCACTATCATTGGATGCAGCCTACCGGGGCATGGATGCCTACTCCTCTGCACCGTGGACGCCGCGGGGAATGACAGCCTGGGACACGGTAGGACCGCCTCATTGCGCCGTGCCACCCCAGCCACACCCCAGCAACGGCCCAACTACGGCAGCAGTGTCCCAAGGCCAGACAGCAGTGCCCCAAGGCCAGAAATGCTACTTCTGTGGCCAGGCAAAACACCCCAGAGCGCGCTGCCCGGCGAAAAACGCGATCTGCTCGGGCTGCGGGAAGAAGGGACACTACGCTAACGTCTGCAGGGCCAAAGCCACCCCGAACCCCAGCAGCGCCGCGTGTGGGCCATGCGGGCCGCCATCTTGGGCCTCCCCGGCCATGTGCGAACCACCGGTACAGCAGCCATTTTGGACGCCTCCAGCCACATGGGGATCATGGACGCCGCCATCTTGGGCGACAGCCGGAACGCAGCAGGCCCCCAACACCGCCTCATCTGATACCCGCAGCGACACACCGACCCCTACGCTGGCATCCGTTACACTGGACCAAGCGAGACCGCACCAGCTGGCCAGTTCCACAATGGACATTAAGGTAAATGGCCACGATACAATCTGCCTTTTTGACTCTGGGAGCACGGAGAGCTTCATCCACCCCGACACGGTGCGGCGTTGCTCTCTCCCAGTCCTGCCTGCGCACCAGCAGATTTCTATGGCCTCCGAGTCCCAGTCGGCGGACATCGGCGGCTACTGCGTAGTGACACTCGTAGTAGACGGGACCGTGTACGATCATTTTAAACTTCTGGTCCTGCCCGACCTCTGCGCTGCCGTCCTGCTGGGGTTAGATTTTCAGTGCCACCTTAAAAGTGTTACGATGGCATACGGTGGACCCCTACCCCCACTCACAGTCCGCAGCCAGCAGCTCCCAAATTGCCCGCCGCGCACCAGGTGCAACCTCTCCACACTCAGAGTCACCGCCCCCCCCACTGTTTGCTAACCTCACCCCCGACTGTAAGCCCATCGCCACAAAGAGCAGGCGATACAGTGCCGGGGACAGGGTTTTCATTAAAACCGAAGTGGAGCGGCTCCTGAAGGAAGGGATTATTGAGGGCAGCACCAGCCCCTGGCGAGCCCAGGTTGTGGTCGTTAAGACCGGCGAGAAGCAGCGCCTGGTCATCGACTACAGCCAGACAATAAATCGCTACACCCTGCTGGACGCCTACCCACTCCCCCGCATAGCTGATATGGTCAACCAGATCGCGCAGTACCGCGTCTTCTCGACCATTGACCTGAAATCAGCGTACCACCAGCTCCCTATCCGCCCTGGGGACCGCCAGTATACTGCCTTTGAGGCAAACGGCCGCCTCTACCACTTCCTTAGGGTTCCCTTTGGCGTCACCAACGGGGTCTCCGTCTTCCAAAGGGAGATGGACCGGATGGTAGATCAAAATGCATTGCAGGCCACTTTCCCATATCTGGACAATGTGACCATCTGCGGCCGTGACTTGCAGGACCATGACGCAAACCTCGAAAAATTCCTCCGCACCGCCCAACTCCTGAACCTGACATATAACGAGAAGTGCATATTCCGCACAAACCGCCTCGCCATCCATGGCTGTGTTGTGGAACACGGAGCCATCGGTCCCCGACCCCGACCGGATGCGTCCCCTTATGGAACTCCCACTGCCCCACTGCCTCAAGGCCCTGAAGAGGTGCCTAGGGTTTTTCTCCTATTATGCCCAGTGGGTCCCCTACTATGCGGACAAGGCCCATCCGCTGATCAAGTCCACCTCTTTTCCCTTGACGGCAGAGGCCCGCTTAGCCTTCCACCGTATCAAGGAAGACATTGCCAAAGCCACCATGCACGCAGTGGACGAATCCATCCCCTTCCAGGTGGAAAGCGACGCGTCCGACTTTGCCCTGGCCGCTACCCTCAATCAGGCGGGGAGACCCGTGGCCTTCTTTTCACGAACCCTCCAAGGCCCGGAGACCAGACACTCCGCTGTTGAGAAGGAGGCCCAGGCGATTGTGGAGGCTGTGCGTCATTGGAGGCACTACCTGGCCGGAAAACGATTTACCCTGCTCACTGATCAACGTTCAGTTGCTTTCATGTTTAACAACAAGCAGAGGGGCAAAATCAAAAATGACAAGATCTTGAGGTGGAGAATCGAACTTTCCACCTACAATTACGAGATCTTGTACTGGCCCAGGAAGCTCAATGAACCCCCGGATGCTCTATCGCGTGGCACCTGCGCCAGCGCGCAGATCGATAGACTGCGGGCCCTCCACAATGACCTCTGCCACCCGGGGGTCATCAGGTTCTTCCACTTCATCAAGGCCCGCAACCTGCCTTACTCTATTGAGGAGGTCAGGACCATGACCAGGAACTGCCAAGTCTGCGCTGAGTGCAAACCGCACTTTTATAGACCAGACAGGGCCCACCTGATAAAAGCCACTCGCCCCTTCGAGCGCCTGAGCGTTGATTTTAAAGGGCCTCTCCCCTCCTCCGACCGCAATGTGTACTTCCTCAATATTATTGATGAGTACTCCCGTTTCCCGTTCGCCATCCCCTGCCCGGACATGACCAGTGCCACGGTCATTAAATGTCTGAACGACCTCTTCACCCTGTTCGGTTTCCCCAGCTATATCCATAGCGACCGGGGCTCATCGTTTATGAGCGACGAACTCCGTCAGTACCTGCTAACTCGGGGTATTGCCACAAGCAGGACCACCAGTTACAAACCCCGGGGGAACGGACAGGTGGAAAGAGAAAATGCGACAGTTTGGAAGGCCGCCCTGCTAGCTTTAAAGTCTAGGGGCCTTCCAACCTCCCGCTGGCAGGATGTGCTCCCCGATGCGCTCCACTCCATTCGGTCACTGCTCTGCACTGCCACTAATGCCACCCCTCATGAGAAAATGTTTGTCTTCCCAAGGAAGTCCACATCGGGGACATCGCTACTGCCATGGCTGACGTCCCCAGGGCCGGTCCTACTGAGAAGGCACGTGAGGACCCATAAAACGGACCCCCTGGTCGAGAGGGTCGACCTCCTCCACGCCAACCCCCAGTATGCTTACATTGCATACCCGGACGGGCGGGAGGACACAGTCTCCATAAGAGACCTTGCACCCTCGGGGGCCGCAGTAACCCACTACTCACTACCACCCCCCCCCACGATCCGATATCCAGCCCCAGCAGACGGCAGGCCTGGGCCCCGCGACCCGCTCGACATCTACGAGGACGACACGCCTGTGCCACAGCCTACGCAGGACTCGACGCCGGAAGCTCCACTACCCCTGCCGTCGCCACGCCGATCACAGCGGCAGACAAGACCTCCGGAGAGACTCCAATACACTAACTTTTAATACACTTCACCCCGCCGGACTCAATTTTAAACAAGGGGTGAATGTGGTAAACCACTGTTTGTATTCCACTGTGTACATGCCTGGACATGCCTCGGCTGACTCTTCCCACAAGTCCTAGTATAAAGGTGACTGCTCCCCAGCCCTTTGTATTTCTGGACCGGTCGACCACTCGAGGCAGACCTTCATTCTTTTGTTAATAAAAGCCTTTAGTTACTCTCTTAACTCTCAGTCTTTTATGAGTAATTGATAGCGCATCACCTCCTGACCCAATACCCAGGGACCTCCTGACCCAATACCTAGGGACCACCTGATCCAATACCGAGAGACCTCTTGATCCAATACCCAGGGACCTCCTGACCCAATACTTAGGGACCTCCTGACCCCAATACCTAGGGACCTCCTGACCCAATACCTAGGGACCTCCTGACCCAATACCTAGGGACCTCCTGACCCAATACCCAGGGACCTCCTGACCCAATACCTAGGAACTTCCTGATCCAATACCCAGGGACCTCCTGACCCAATACCTAGGGACTTCCTGATCCAATAGCCAGGGACCTCCTGACCCAATACCTAGAGACCTCCTGATCCAATACCTAGAGACCTCCTGACCCAATACCTAGAGACCTCTTGATCCAATACCTAGAGACCTCCTGATCCAATACCTAGAGACCTCCTGATCCAATACCCAGGGACCTCCTGACCCAATACTTAGGGACCTCCTGACCCCAATACCTAGAGACCTCTTGATCCAATACCCAGGGACCTCCTGACCCAATACCTAGAGACCTCCTGATCCAATACCTAGAGACCTCCTGACCCAATACCTAGAGACCTCCTGATCCAATACCTAGAGACCTCCTGACCCAATACCGAGGGACCTCCTGACCCCAATACCTAGGGACGTCCTGATCCAATACCTAGGGGCCTCCTGACCCAATACCTAGGGACCTCCTGATCCAATACCTAGGGACCTCCTGACCCAATACCCAGAGACCTCCTGATCCAATACCCAGGGACCTCCTGACCCAATACCTAGGGACTTCCTGATCCAATACCCAGGGACCTCCTGACCCAATACCTAGGGACCTCCTGACCCAATACCTAGGGACCTCCTGACCCAATACCGAGGGACCTCCTGACCCAATACCTAGGGACCTCCTGACCCCAATACCTAGGGACCTCCTGACCCAATACCCAGGGACCTCCTGACCCAATACCTAGGGACCTCCTGACCCAATACCTGGGGACCTCCTGACCCAATACCTAGGGACCTCCTGACCCAATACCTAGGGACCTCCTGACCCAATACCTGGGGACCTCCTGACCCAATACCTGGGGACCTCCTGACCCAATACCAAGAGACCTCCTGACCCAATACCTAGGGACCTCCTGACCCAATACCTGGGGACCTCCTGACCCAATACCTAGGGACCTCCTGACCCAATACCTAGGGACCTTCTGACCCAATACCTAGGGACCTCCTGACCCCAATACCTAGGGACCTCCTGACCCAATACCTAGGGACCTCCT
Organism: Somniosus microcephalus; assembly: GCF_052327205.1. Taxonomy (NCBI): domain Eukaryota; kingdom Metazoa; phylum Chordata; class Chondrichthyes; order Squaliformes; family Somniosidae; genus Somniosus; species Somniosus microcephalus. The sequence continues at coordinate 267,270,847 of NC_140992.1, read as the reverse complement.
GATCCAATACCTGGGGACCTCCTGACCCAATACCTGGGGACCTCCTGACCCAATACCTAGGGACCTCCTGATCCAATACCTAGGGACCTCCTGACCCAATACCCAGGGACCTCCTGACCCAATACCTAGGGACCTCCTGATCCAATACCTGGGGACCTCCTGACCCAATACCTGGGGACCTCCTGACCCAATACCTAGAGACCTCCTGACCCCAATACCTAGGGACCTCCTGACCCAATACCTAGGGACCTCCTGATCCAATACCTGGGGACCTCCTGACCCAATACCTGGGGACCTCCTGACCCAATACCTAGGGACCTCCTGATCCAATACCTAGGGACCTCCTGATCCAATACCTGGGGACCTCCTGACCCAATACCTAGGGACCTCCTGACCCAATACCTAGGGACCTCCTGACCCAATACCTAGGGACCTCCTGACCCCAATACCTAGAGACCTCCTGACCCCAATACCTGGGGACCTCCTGACCCAATACCTAGGGACCTCCTGATCCAATACCTAGGGACCTCCTGATCCCACTACCTGGGGACCTCCTGATCCAATACCTGGGGACCTCCTGACCCAATACCTAGGGACCTCCTGATCCAATACCTAGGGACCTCCTGATCCCACTACCTGGGGACCTCCTGACCCAATACCTAGGGACCTCCTGACCCAATACCTGGAGACCTCCTGACCCCAATACCTAGGGACCTCCTGACCCAATACCTAGAGACCTCCTGACCCCAATACCTAGGGACCTCCTGACCCAATACCTAGAGACCTCCTGACCCAATACCTTGGGGCCTCCTGACCCCAATACCTAGAGACCTCCTGACCCAATACCTAGGGACCTCCTGACCCAATACCTAGAGACCTCCTGACCCCAATACCTGGGGACCTCCTGACCCAATACCTAGAGACCTCCTAACCCAATACCTAGGGGCCTCCTGACCCCAATACCTAGAGACCTCCTGACCCAATACCTAGGGACCTCCTGACCCAATACCTAGAGACCTCCTGACCCAATACCTAGACCACCTACTTTTACCTGTGTGACATCATCCACCTCTGCTACTATCTCAGCTCCTCTGCCACTGAAACCTTCACTCGTACCGTCATCACCTCCATATTACTCAAAATGCTCTCCCGGCCAACCTCCCATCCTCCATAAACTCCAGCTTTTCCCGTATCTTATCCTGCACTAAGCTCTGCTCGCCCATCACATCCATCATCATTGACTCACACTGACTCCCCAACCCCCAATACTTCAAATTTAAAATCCTCATCCTCGTGCAGAAGTCCCTTCATTTCCCCACCCCTTCCTATCTCTGTAATCTTATCCATCCTTACAACTGTCCCTCCAGTACCCACCTTCCATCGACTGCGGCCTCTTGTGCACACCTCCCTCACTTGGTCGTCGTATCTACAGAAACCTCGGCCCCACTCTCTGGGATTGACCTTCCTAATCTCCTCTCCCTCCATCTCTCCCTCGACTCAGTTATGATCCTTCTGGGAATCCGCCTCTTCGGCTATGATTTTGGTCACCTCTCCCAATCTCTCCATCATTGGCTTGGCATCTATTTTCCTCAAGCCTCTGTCCTTGAAATGTTTCCCTGCATTAAAAGGCCGCGGTCCCATTAACGGATGTCATCCAGTGCTGCCATAAGAGTACTACAATCGGATTCAGCCGTGGCTCAGTGGGTAGCACACCTGCCTCTGAGGCAGGAGGTTCTGGGTTCACGTCCCACTTCAAAGACTCGACACAAAAATCTAGGCTGACACTCCAGTGGAGTACTGTGGGAGTGCTGCACTGTCGTCTTTTGGATTTAACCGTGGTCTTGTCTGCCATCTGAGGTGGATGTAAAAGATTCCACGGCACTATTTGAAGATGAGCAGGGGAGTTATCCCTGGTGTCCTGGCCAATATTTATTGCTGAACCAACATCACTAAAAAACAGATTATCTGGTCACGTTGCTGTTTGTGGGAGCTTGCTGTGCGCAAATCAGCTGCCGCGTTTCCTACATTACAGCAGTGACTACACTTCAAAAGTACTTTGTTGACTGTAAAGCACTTTGGGACGTCCCGAAATCATGAAAGGCGCTACATAAATGCAAGCTCTTTCTTTTCATTCCGCACCATACGGGATGGGGGGAGGCAAGGTGGGTGCGGGGGGGGGGGGGGAAACTCAGCCAGAGTTCAACAGTGGTACAAGTGAGCAGAATAACCATCGATCTCACTTGCAACCTCGTTAAAGATTCCTTCAACACTACACTATATGGCTCAGCGCGCCAGCATCATTAGGCCGTTTCTGTTTGGAGTTCGCGTAGCGTGATCAATTTACTTGAAGGAGTCCCATTTTTTCCCTTTGCGTGCGTTTCCCACTCGTCAAGTTTTTATAAATGTAACGTCTAATTGTTGCCGTGTTTGGCATAATGTACTTTTATTGCAAACCAGTATTTAGCGTGGTTCGTAATAAACAATGGGTTTAATTTCATTCCCTTGAAGGCCATAATTATGGAAATATCAGCACGACACTCATAGTTGCGGCATGTTAAAAGGAAACAGATTTTAACAGAGCTCTCCACTGACATCTCCCTCTGACTCCTGGAGGTGGTTTCCAGGTCTCTGGTAATGACAGGATCCATGTCAAAGGGTATTAAAGAAAAAAAGCGAGATCAAAAGTATCTTTTGATGGCTGCTGCTTGGAGATGAGGAGGAATGTAGCGAGAGACAGAGAATATTCACGATTACAGATACAATGAGGCCAACAAACGTTGTACTTTCATCTTTCCGCATTCCAGCATGGGAGTTCAATATTCAGCAGCACTAAAATGAAGGACATCAGCCTGCTTTGGGATCAATTAACACCTGAAAATATAATCCTGCACCCACCCCCCCAACCGTCTCATAATTAGGAAGAGTTTAATTAGATCACTTCATTTTTTTTTTGCACATCGAGTTGTTGTGATCTGGAATGCACTGCCTGAAAGGGTGGTGGAAGCAGATGTCTCACCACTTGACTCCCCAAAGCCCTTCCACCATCTACAAGGCACAAGTAAGGAGTGTGATGGAATACTCTCCACTTGCCTGGATGAGTGCAGTTGTAACAACACTCGAGAAGCTCAACACCATCCAGGACAAAGCAGCCCGCTTGATCGGCACCCCATCCACCACCTTAAAACATTCACTCCCTCCACCACCGGCGTACCGTGGCTGCAGTGTGTACCATCTACAAGATGCTCTGCAGCAACTCGCCAAGGCTTCTTCGGCAGCACCTCCTGAACCCACGACCTCTTCCACCTAGAAGGACAAGGGCAGCAGGCGCATGGGAACACCACCACCTCCAAGTTCCCATCCAACTCACGCACCAGCCTGACTTGGAAATATATCGCCGTTCCTTCATCGTCACGGAGTCAAATTTGTGGAAATCCCTCCCTAACAGCGCTGTGGGAGCACCTTCACCACACGGACTGCAGCGGCTCAAGAAGGCGGCTCACCACCACCTTCTCAAGGGGCAATTAAGTATGGGCAATGAATGCTGGCCTTGCCAGCGACACCCACATCCCGTGAACGAATCAAATAAAGATTCAATAGGAATTGGATAAATAATTGAAGGGAAAACATTTACAGGGCTATGGGGAACGAGCAGGGTAGTGGGTCTAATTGGTTAGCTTTACCAAAGAGCCAGCACAGGCAGGATGGGCCGATGGCCTCCTTCTGTGCTGTATCATTCTATGATTAGTGGATTGTTTACAAGTTTTAGCGTTCCCTTCTCACATTACAACAGTGACTACACTCCAAAAGTAATTCATTGGCTGTAAAGCGCTTTGATCGGGTGGATGCGGTGAGGATGTTCCCAATGATGGGTGAAACTAGAACTAGGGGGCATAATCTTAAAATAAGGGGCTGCTCATTCAAAACTGAGATGAGGAGAAACTTCTTCACTCAGAGGGTGGTAGGTTTGTGGAATTTGCTGCCCCAGAAAGCTGTGGAAGCTACATCATTAAATAAATTTAAAACAGAAATAGATAGTTTCCTAGAAGTAAAGGGAATTAAGGGTTACGGGGAGCGGGCAGGAAATTGGACATGAGTCTAGGTTCGGAATGGTCATGGCCCTGTGGGTAGTGGAGTGGGCCCAGGGGCCGTGTAGCCTTGTTCTGCTCCTACTGTGTTCTAATTCTGTGTTAGATTTCAGGAGATGGTTTTATTCCTGTTCCTGGCTGGGGTGGAGATCGCCTTTACAGAAGGTAAGTACTGTAGAAAATATAGGGACAGAGTGATCTCCTGGAAGAATTTCGATCGCCTAGATGGGTCGGAGAGGAATTTCCCAGATTTTTTTCTCCCAAATTGGCCATTGGGTCTTTATCTGGTTTTTCGCCTCTCCCGGGAGATCACATGGGTTCAGGTGGATGCAGAGTGATAGAAGATTTGAGGTTAGGATCAGATCAGCCATGATCTTATTGAATGGTGGAGCAGGCTCGAGGGGCCGATTGGCCTACTCCTGCTCCTATTTCTTATGTTCTTATGTTCTTATGTTCTTGAGACATCCGGTGGTCGTGAAAGGCGCTATATAAATGCAAGTCTTTCTTTTTTCATGGAATAATGCACCTGTTCTAATTCAAAGATCAATTGAAATTTCATTCTAACTTATAGCTCTCCAGTAATTCAGACAAAATCACCGTCCTTTTTAAGGCTAGCTCGAGAACCAAAAGGGATGGTGAGTTTTTTTGTTGTCATGTTCTCCTACTTAAACTCTCAGCAAGCTGGTCCGTGCTCATCTGGAGCTTAACAATGGTGTGCGATTAGGTGTCAGTGTCGCAATGCCCCTGAGGTGTGGGTGCGTGTGTGGAACGGGGCGGGGCGGGGTGGGGGTGGAGGGAGCAAGCAGGACGAGAGGCTTCACTGCTCCTGAGGATTGTGCGTTTCTAGTTCTACTTCAAATGGGATGGGTAAACTACCCAAGGAAGAAATGCCTGAATCAAATGAGACTGCAAAGGTTTCCACCCAGTGGCCCGGATGATAAGAATAACGGCGAGGCTATCAGCGCTCCCCGTTATCACAGAGTAAATCCGACAGCAACTTCCAGCATCTGCACATGGGCAGTTAAACGTGGAAATCAGGAAGTTGCCGTGCTCCTCCACAAGCTTTGCTGCACCAGCACCTCACCAAGAGACTCGACATTCAAACACGTCCGATTAGGCACTTTGCAGCCTTCCGGACTCAATATCGAGTTCAACAATTTCAGATCATAACCTCAGCCCCTATCATATTTTTTAATATATTTTTTTTCCACACTTTTGGTTTGTGCCTTTTCCCTTTTTTTCTCTCCCACATGGCAGCTGTCTCTCACTCTGCCAGCGCATTTCACACTTAATCCAGAGCCATCCTTTGTCTCTTTACCTGTCCTATTACCATCTCGTCTCGCCTTGAATATCTCTTAATGTCTCTTCACCCCTCACAGACCTTTCCTTTTGTTCTTTCATCCCCTCCCCCATTTCTCAGCCCCAAAATTTGCTTTTTAATCTGTTTCATTTCCTGCTTTTTTCTCAGTTCTGACGAAGGGTTTCGACCTGAAACGTTGACTCTATTTTCTCTCCACAGATGTTGCCTGGCCTGCTGAGTTTTTCCAGCATTTTCTGTTGTTGTTACGTGAAGTTGCTGTACTGGTTACCCACTAAACGTGCCAGAAAATGTTAGTGTTGGTGCATTCAATTTTTAACCGTGATCAGTCTTAATTATTGCCAAACCACCTCTCTGGCACTGAAAATGTCAGCAAAATGTGAAGATCCACCTGTCCAGCATATTGAAGCAAAGTGTTAGTAATCCCGAGACTATGACTGGGTGGTGCGATGAATTAAACACAGGCCTTTTGTCCCTAGGATCTGGGTTTCAATTCAGTCCAGATTTGATCGGATGAAAGTATTTTCTGTCTGCTGGATGCAATATAAGTAAGAATCCTTGAACTTATACAGCATATTTCACAAGACACTGTACACAATAAATTGTATCTGACACACAGTGACTGCTATACTGGCAAGAGCCAATTTGCACAGAGTAAGAGCGCAGAAATACCAATGGAATGAATGACCAAGTAATTGTTTTTTTGATGGTTGGTTGAGGGTGGAATGTCGGCTGGGACACCGGGAGACACTCGGTCCCCTTCTTTGAACATCGTCACTGGAACAGGTGGACCAGACCTGGGTTTTACAACTCATCCAAGCGACAGGCTCTCAGACGATGCTGACCTCCTCCAGTACTACACTGTGGGAGGGCCCGTCTGGTTTTCTGAGCTCAAGTTCCAGGTTTCAGGTTTAGTGCGAAACCAGTTGACATGAATCAGTCATTCATGAAAGAAAGACTTATGAAATAATACTGAGCAGCCTCTGGGTGGCGCTGTCCAGGGAAAGTATAAATACTCGGGCACGGACCCAGCTTGCGCAGGACATTCTTAACAGGAACTAGTGAAGAACACAACGAGACCTCCATGTTGTAATACAGTTGATTAAAGCTTTGTTTAATGCTTAGACCAAGTGCCTAGTAGTTTTCTTACGTCACCAGTTGCATGTGTGAAGGGACCCGCGGCACAAAACTGGCCCCGTAGTTCGGCATGAAGCGGACAGAAAATCGGCAGTCTCGCTCAAAGAGGCCTTACGCGGTGGCTGGTGTGGAAAGTGACACAGCTCTTCTGACAGGGGCGTTCTTCTGACGGTGGAGCTGAGGTGCTTTGCTTGGGCAAAGCAGAGAGCGAGCTCTGCCCTGCATGTGCCTGTGTTGTACAAGAGTTGGGGAGAGCTTAATACTGAAACTGGATGCCCAAAACGGAACAAGTTACATTTCCCAAGCACAAACATCCCTCACCTTAAGGAGCGCAACAAAACAAAAAAAGTTTAAAGAACTGATATCAGGCATCACTCTGCGAATGAATACCACGGAGAGGTGATCACAGAATCACAGAAACCCCACAGTGCAGATAGAGGCCATTTCGGCCCATCGAGCCTGCACCGACACATATCCCACCCGATCCCCGTAACCCCTACACCAACACATATCCCACCCTATCCCCGTAACCCCACGTATTTAATCCCCCTAACACTAAGGGTCAATTTATCATGGCCAATCAACCTAACCCGCACATCTTTGGACTGTGGGAGGAAACCGGAGCACCCGGAGGAAACCCACGCAAACACGGGGAGAATGTGCAAACTCCACACAGACAGTCACCCGAGGCTGGATTCGAACCCGGGTCCCTGGCGCTGTGAGGCAACAGTGCTAACCACTATGCCACCGTGCTGAAATAAAGATGATGAGCAGAATTGCACTGGACTGGCTCATGGCCCCCTATAATGCAGGTATGTAAACCCAGCCATGGAACATTAATCAGAACAGCATCAGACAGGCCAGCCATTATGACATTCAAATATGCCAAGGTACTGCATCTGTTAAAGTCATTATAATACTTTTGAAAGATCATATGACGGCAATGTATCTGCTGTAAAATTCTATCTGTTTTTCATTTCCCATTATAAAGTTACCACATAGATGATTTATCCCTTGGGTTTCATTTGTTAGTTATTCCAACCATATGGAATAAAAAAAACAATTCCGATATATGTTTTCTTTAACTTTGCGTCTCGTCTCTCCACAACACACATCATCTCCATCCATGCTCCCGATGTCCAAAGATCTATCAACGCTACTGTGAAACTGTCCCCAAAGACATCTTCAGGGCAACTCTTCTTGGGGAAGCACCTGGGGCCTTGGCACCTGGTCTGCGGTCATGGGGACTTGACTAAGATTTGGAACTCAGGGTCTAGGAACATCCTGAGCGTCAATCCACCTACCGTCACACTCTGGATCGCACGCAAGTTTGGAATTTAAGTGTGTTGCAAAATCTAATGTCATAATCCATTGCCCAACACTTCATTTCTTTTTGCAATTGCACTGTAATGACATTTATCAAGTTATTCCCATGTCTTTCACTTTGTTAACTATTTGTGGTGTCTCATTGTCTATCACCTTACATTCTTTTGCTAAATTCCATTCAGTCTTGAAAATGTCACCTGTTATTGCGCACAATTCTTCCCACCACGGACAGGAGGAAACATTTTTTTTACGCTGTGACTTGTTCTGATCTGGAACGCGCTGCCTGAATGGGTGGTGGAAGCAGATTCAATAGTAACTTTCAAAAGGGAATTGGATAAATACTTGAAGGGAAAAATCTGCAGGGCTATGGAGAAAGAGCAGGGGAGTGGGACTAATTGGATAGCTCTACCAAAGAGCCGGCACAGGCACGATGGGCCGAATGGCCTCCTTCTGTGCTGTATCATTCTACAATTCTATGATCTCACTTACTGAAAATTCTCGGACTCTTTCCAACATAATCTCTCTCACTCACAACCAAAGCATCCTGTGGACATCTTGGCCCAGAAATTCGGGTCCCAACACGTGAGTACGCACGGGGTACTCAAGCGTAGGCCTAACGAAAGTACCGGTTTTGTGCATGCACTGCGCATGCGCAGGAAACCGGCACTTCCGTTCCCCTGAAAGAAGGAGTTCAGAGGTGGAACGCGTGTGCCGGAGAGGCAGCGCGTGCGCATCGAACTAACGTTTTTTTTGCAGGTTTCTCCGGAAGGGTAAGTCTCCAGCAGTTACACTTTTAAAAAGCAGCTACAAGGCCTGCTTTTAACAAGGTAAGTGGTGAATTAATTAAAATTAAAACATTTTTTCCACAGGTTTATTATTTTTAAATACTTTAAAGAAAGGTAAGTTTATTTTTAGCCCCGTTAGAAAATGTAATTAATTTTTTCAAAATTTTAAATTATTGTTTAAAATAATTATTTCATGTAATTTATAGTTATTTTATAAAAATGTGATTTTTAAAAAAATTTATTTTAAGTTTTAATGATGTTTTGGGGCTTATAGTATTTATAGGCTTGACAGCTCTTCCTGTCAAACTTATGAATGAAGCATCCCTGCTACCATTGGCTCCCCATGGCCCATGTGATCCCAGGGGACGCATCGAACTAACTGCGCCCCTGGGATACGCAAGCACTGCGCGCCGGCAGTTGGAGGAGGCCCAGGATCGGAATCCCACGCGGGCCCACAGCTCAACGGCCGGCGCACTAGGTAAGTGCAGGTCGGAGGCTTGCACCCGCGGGAAGCCCCCGACCCGAATTTCTGGGCCCTTATATTAGGTTGCCTGTGTCTCTCTGGCAGACATTGGACCATTACCAGAGGTTCCCATGCTCACCTCCTAGTCTTCTTTTATATTGGATATCTGTGGTAATTTAAGGTTGCAGGTTGACATTACTAGACCGGGGTGGTTCCAGTTATTGATGGCAGATGTTACAACACTTAGAGAAATCTAGGAGGCAAGAGCAGATCCTGTTAGCATTTCTTCACTCACTGTTAAAAAAACACACTAATCAACAAAGGGAGCTCCCTTCAATCTCTCAGGCACGTCGGTCTCCACACAACACCCTCCAATGGCAATTAGTGCCTGCAATGTCTGAAACATGGCAAGATTACTCAGAGTAGTGAGAAGTGATATGAGCTCGCAAACTCAATAATTCTAATAATTGCTGGGGCAGCGTTAGGAATTTTAAGGAACAATCAAAGGCCATTCGGTCCAACAGCAATAATTCGCATTTCTACAGCGCCTTCAAAAATTAAAAAAAAGTCTCAAGGCAATTCACAGATAATGGACACTGATCCAGGAAAGGAGAGATTAGAAAGAAAGAAAGACTTGCATTTATATAGCGCCTTTCACGACCTCAGGGCGCTCCAGCGCACTTTACAGCCAATGAAGTACTTTTGAAGTGCAGTCACTGTTGTAATGTAGGAAACACAGCAGCCAATTTGCACACAGCAAGATCCCACCAGCAGCAATGTGATAATGACCAGCTAATCGGCTTTAGTCGTGTTGGTTGAGGGATAAATTCTTCTTCTTAGGCAGTCCCTCGGAACTGAGGATGACTTGCATCCACATTAAAAATGAGTTCTCAGGTGACTGATGAGTCCAATGCGGGACCTACAGTCTCTGTCACAGGTGGGGCAGACGGTGGTTGAAGGGGCGGGTGGGTGGGGTGCTTGGGTTGACGTGCGCTCCTTGCGTTGCCTGCGTTTGGCTTCCGCTTGCTCCTGGCGAAGAGACTCGAGGTGATCGGCGCCTTCCCGGATGCTTCTCCTCCACTTTGTGCAGTCTTGGGCCAGGGATTCCCAGGTGTTGGTGGGGATGTTACACTTTTTCAAGGAGGCTTTGAGGGTGTCCTTGAAGCATTTCCTCTGCCCACCTGGGGCTCTCTTGCCGTGCCGGAGCTCCGAGTAGAGCGCTTGTTTTGGGAGTCTCGTATCGGGCATGCGGACAATGTGACCCATCCATCGGAGTTGATCGCGCGTGGTCAAAGCTTCGATGCTGGGGATGTTGGCCTGACGAGAACACTGACATTGGTGCGCCTATCCTGCCAATGGATTTGCAGGATCTTGCGGAGGCAGCGTTGTTGGTACCTCTCCAGTGATTTGAGGTGCCTGCTGTACATGGTCCATGTCTCTGAGGCATACAGCAGGGTGGGTATCACTGCTGCTCTGTAGACCATGAGCTTAGTGCTGGGTTTGAGGTCCTGGTCTTCAAACACTCTCTTCCTCAGGCGACTGTGAGGTGTGCCAGTGCCAGTGTGAGGGATAAATATTGGCTAGGACACCAGACAGAACTCCCCTGCTCTTCTTCGAAATAGTGCCATGGGATCATTAACGTCCACCTGAGAGCGCGGACAAGATGGCTCGGTTTAACGACTCATCCAAAAGACGGCACCTCCGACAGTGCAGCGCTCCCTCAGCACTGCACTGGAGCGTCAGCCTAGATGGAAGGTTTACCTTCAACATCAGGAGTCGGGACCCAACACAGGAGATCCGTCAGAGTCACACTCTCTTTCAACCTATCGTACATGCATGCGCAGTCCTGGAAACGCAGAGAGGGGATCTCATCGAAACCTATAAAATTCTGTCAGGCCTGGACAGACTAGATGCAGGAAGGATGTTCCCGATGGTCGGGGAGTCCAGAACCGGGGGTCACAGTCTAAGGATAAGGGGTAAGGCATTTAGGGCAGAGATGAGGAGGAATTTCTTCACCCAGAGAGTGGTGAACCTGTGGAATTCTCTACCACAGAAGGCAGTTGAGGCCAGCTTATTAAATATATTCAAGAAGGAGTTAGATATATTTCTTAAGGCCAAAGGGATCAAGGGATATGGGGAGAAAGCAGGGACAGGGTACTGAATTTGGATGATCAGCCATGATCGCATTGAATGGCGGAGCAGGCTCGAGGGGCCGAATGGCCTACTCCTGCTCCGATCTTCTATGTTTCTATGCACCCAAAGCACTACGAGCCAAAGATTGTTTCAGAATCATCTAAAGCGGTTCAGCTATTTAAATGCAGCAACAAGTCTCGAAACTACAGTAGCTGCGCTATTCCCGGGAGTCCCAAAACATTGATAAAAGAGGCCTAAAATTTGACCAAAATAGCTGCTAATAAAGAACAATTTTATTTTGATCATGTAACAACTGGTGATTTTATTTTTAAGTGCCACGGTTACGGTTCTTGCTTTGAAGTAACACATTTGAATTCACCACTAACTTCAATCAGAGGGTCTACAGTCAAACTGATGGGCACTTAAACTTATAGCTTTATGGAATTCCTCAGATTAGTCTGCTTAATTTTGATTAGTCATCTGTTTTCACTTGGCTTTAAATGGAGCAAACAGTTACTGCTCCTTGGATCCCAGAAATACTGCTGTAATTTAGCTGTGCAAATGATTGTGACCAGCATCGTGTCCGATTCCGTGGAGTGCTGAGTTTTTAAACTGTGTCCTCCTCAGTCTTGCTTTCCTGCTGGTTTCTCCTGACCTGGAGCTGGGAATTTACAGACCGCTGTGCACTGCAAATCTCCCTCCCCAGTGGCTGCAGGAGCAGGTCAGAGGCTAGGTATTCTGCGGCGAGTGTCTCACCTCCTGACTCCTTAAAGCCTTTCCACCATCTACAAGGCACATATCAAGAGTGTGATGGAGTACTCTCCACTTGCCTGGATGAGTGCAGCTCCAACAACACTCAAGAAGCTCGACACCATCCAGGACAAAGCAGCCCGCTTGATTGGCACCCCATCCACCACCTTAAAACTCCAGGGTAAGCAGCGCCTCGATTTCAAAATTCTCATCCTTGTTTTCAAATCCCTCCATGGCCTCATCCCTCATTATCTCTGTAATCTCCTTCAGACCCACAACACCGCCCCCACCCCCCCCCCCCCCCGGAGATATCTGCGGGCCTTTAATTCTGCCCTCTTGGGCATCGCTGATTATAATTGCTCAACCATTGGTGGCCGTGCCTTCTGTTGCCGAGGCCCTAAGCTCTGAAATTCCGCTCCTTAAAACCTACCTCTTTAACCAAGGTTTTGTTCACCTGCCCTAACTTATCCTTATGTGGCTCGGTGTAAAATTTGTTTTTGTCTTATAATACTCCTTTGCAGCGCCTTGGGACATTTTACTACATTAAAGGTGCCATATAAATACAAGTTGTTGTTGTTGTTTTTAAACATTCACTCCCTCCACCACCGGCGTACCGTGGCTGCAGTGTGTACCATCTACAAGATGCACTGCAGCAACTCGCCAAGGCTTCATCAATAGCATCCCCCAAACCCGCGACCTCTACCACCTAAAATGACAAAACGTATGGGAACATCACCACCTCCAAGTTCCCCTCCAAGTCATGCAGCATCCTGACTTGGAAATATATCATCATTCCTTCATCGTCGCTGGGTCAAAATCCTGGAACTCCCTCCCTAACAGCACTGTGGGAGTACCATCACCACACGGACTGCAGCGGTTCAAGAAGGTGGCTCACCACCACCACCTTCTCGAGGGCAATTAGGGATGGCCAATAAATGCTGGCCTTGCCAGCGACGCCCAGATCTCAGGAACGAATAAAAATAAATTGCCCTTTAACTGACCTCAGGAGATCATCGCTTACAACGGTTAGTCTTTGCTTCCTTAACAAGGCAGCTCGGGTTAAACAAGGCTATAAGTTAGCAGCAAAATAATACACTGAGCCTGTCACACTTCTGTTGTTTTAAACAGCGCGTCATCCAACCTATTGTGAGCAAAGTCAGAGCAGGTCGACAGAGAGAGGTTGACCCTCTAACTGATGTCCTAGGTCTGTCTACGCGTAAGTAGTCTGTAGTAATTTACCCCAAATATACCTGGTGGCCTTAAAATAAAAGAAAGACTTATATATTTATATATAGTGCTTTTCACGACGTCAGGACGTCCCAAAGCGCTTTACAGCCAATGAAGTATTTTTGAAGTGTAGCCACTGTTGCAATGTAGGAAATGCGGCATCCAATTTGTGCACAGCAAGGTCCCACAAATAGCAATGTGATAATGACCTGATAATTTTTTTTTAAAGTGATGTTGATTGAGGGATAAATATTGGCCAGGACACCGACCGGGGAGAACTCCCCTGCTCTTCTTCGAAATAGTGCCATGGGATCTTTTACATCTACTGAGGAGGCAGACAAGTGCCTTGGTCTCATGTCTCATCCGAATGTTAATTAGGGGCCCCAACGTCTGTTTCAGGACCCAGTTATTCATTACAACAGTGACTACACTTAAAAAGTACTTCACAGGCTGGAAACATACAAGATTCTGATGGGGTAGATGCTGAGAGTTCCAGAACTAGGGGGCATAGTCTCAGGATAAGGGGTCGGCCATTTAAGGTGGAGATGAGGAGGAATTTCTTCACTGAGGGTTGTGAATCTTTGGAATTCCTTACCCCAGAGGGCTGTGGATGCTGAGTCTTTGAGTATATTCAAGGTTGAGATAGAGATTTTTGGACTCCAGGGGAATCAAGGGATATGGAGATCGGGTGAGAAAGTGGAGTTGAGGTCGATGATCAGCCATGATCTTACTGAACGGCGGAGCAGGCTCGAGGGGCCGTATGGCCTACTCCTGATCCTAGTTCTTACGTTCTTATAAATGCAAGTTCTTTCTTCTTTTTCAAAATTGGTTCCCGATGAGAGGGGCAGGCGGGAGCCAGTTGACCACTGTCCCCTGGCCATTGCTGGAAGTGCGCCTCCATCAACAGAATCTGGCGGTGAATAAGCTGGCGACACTCACTGCATGGAGAATGGCCACATTTGCGTGGTAAAGGAGCGGTGCCTGTGGAGCCACATTCCAGTAAAGAGTGAGCCGTCAGCGGGAGAAGGGAGAAAAGAGTAAAGAAAACTGGGAAGAAAAAAATCATAAAGCAAGTAAAAAGAAAAAGTCACGGATGGAGTAAAACCATTCAGCCCATCGAAGCCGATCAACTTAACTCCATTTTAAACAGCCCCAATTGGCAGCTCATTTCCAACATTTATGGAGTTGCTCTTGTGAAGCCAACAAGAAATGAAAAGAAAGTTTTATCTCCTTCTCTGAAAGGATAAACTTTTCTGGTTACATTCCCGGCGTGCAGCTTCACGCGACAGGAGTGCATATCGGGAATTTGGGCTCGTTCCCGATTCCCGGCCTGCATTGTTGTCCATCCACAAGTGTCGCTGTTGTAACAATAGTACTTTACAAAATATTTACAGCACAGAAACAGGCCATTCGGCCCAACAGGTCCAAGCCGGTGTTAATGCTCGACACGAGCCTCCTCCCACTCCTTTTCATCTCACCTCATCAACATATCCTTCTATTCCTTTCTCCCTCGTGTGTTTATCGAGCTTCCCCTTAAATGCATCCACGCTATTCACCTCAACCACTCTCTGTGGTAGCGAGTTCCACATTCTCACCGCTCCCTGGGTAAAGATGTTTCTCCTGCATTCCCTACCGCATGCCCGATACGAGTCTCCCAAAACAAGCGCTCTACACGGAACTCCGACACGGCAAGAGAGCCCCAGGTGGGCAGAGGAAACACTTCAAGGACACCCTCAAAGCCTCCTTGAAAAAGTGTAACATCCCCACCAACACCTGGGAATCCCTGGCCCAAGACCGCACAAAGTGGAGGAGAAGCATCCGGGAAGGCGCCGAACACCTCGAGTCTCTTTGCCGGGAGCAAGTGGAAGCCAAGCGCAAGCAGCGCAAGGAGCGCAAGTCAACCCAAGCACCCCACCCACCCGCCCCTTCAACCAGCGTATGCCCCACCTGTGACAGAGACTGTAGGTCCCGCATTGGACTCATCAGTCACCTGAGAACCCATTTATAATGTCATCCTCGGTTCCAAGGGACTGCCTAAGACTGGAGACTGGATTTATTAGTGACTATCTCATATTTATGCCCACCACCCCCCGCGTTCTGGTCTCGCCCACAAGTGGAAACATCTTCTCTACATTAGGTAATCTTTTGTTTACCACACGGACTGCAGCGGTTTCAAGGTCATCCACCACATTCTCAGGACAACTTGAGATGGGCAATAATTGCCAGCCTTGCCAGCGGCGCTAACATCTCAACATTGAATAGAAAAAACTTCCTTTCCTAAAGTATACCGTATAACCTATTTTATACAAAATCATAGCGTGTCAGCCGTGACTCAGTGGGCGGCACTCGCTAGGTGGGAGGGACTAGGAGCGAACAGGTGATGCTGAGTGCTTGATTACTGCAGGGAGTTGGAGTGAGTTTGTAAAAAGCTGGTGGTTGTAGTGTATGTACCTTTAACGGGAGAACTACTTTTTACAGCTCCTGTATACTGTAGTACCGGCAGTGACCACACCTGTATATAACCCTGAGTAGGGATCTGTACTGTTTAGTTTTGGAGCAACCCTCATCCAGTAAACACCTGTTGATTGTTATCTGCAGCCCCTGTCGATTATTTGAAGGACACACTACCTAAAGATATCCAGATTTAACATTGGCGACGAGTCGTTTCAAACCTACCTGCAACTTTGAAGAAGAAGGCCGATTCCACCAGTGCGGGCGTCGACCATCCAGGGAGAACATGAGCATCGCAGAGGAGGCTGTAGAGAGCTGGGCTTGGTTCTCCAGCCGCGACGATCCAGCACAGCGGGCTGGCAGCAGGTACGGCGCAGACCCTTCCCGGACAGCGGCGGCGGGAGCCGACCGACGGCACAGAAAAAGGCCGAGCAGCGTTGACGGGTAAGAGAGAGGGTAAAGCGCACAGGGCGCAGCCGGGGTTGAAGACCGAGTGGTGTGAACGAGAGAGGGTAAAGCGCACAGGGCGCAGCCGGGGTTGAGGACCGAGCGGCGTCAACGAGAGAGGCGCGCAGGTAAACGCGCAGAGTGCGGCCGGTTTCAAGGGCTGAGCAGCGTCCGCGGGGAAAGAAAAGAAGGGAGAGCGCGGGAAGACGCCATTTTTGAGCCGCAGTGGAGAAGAAGGGAGAGCGCGGGAGACGCCGTTTTGAGCCAGTGGAGAAGAAGGGAGAGAGCGGGAAGAAAGGAAGCGCGGGAGACGCCATTTTTAGCCAGTCTAACCACACCCAGGGATGCCGAAGACTGGCAGTGTCACAGCGTTCGACAAGGAAGTCGAAGATTGGGCGACATATATAGAACGCATAGAAGTGTACTGCAAGGCGAATGAAGTGCCAGATGCCAGGAAAGCACTGGTATTGTTGAATTCCATGGGTGCAAAAACGTACGGCTTACTGCGAAACCTAGTAACCCCAGAGAAGCCAGTGGAAAAGGATTTTGAAAGCATAGTGGCAATCCTACAGGACCACTTAAACCCCACACCGCTGCTGATAACAGAAAGATTTAAGTTCCACAAAAGGAACCAGCATAAAGACGAAAGTAATGCTGAGTATTTAACGGAACTGCGCAAGCTATCGAAACACTGCCAGTT
The DNA here is from genome assembly GCF_052327205.1 of Somniosus microcephalus. Taxonomy (NCBI): domain Eukaryota; kingdom Metazoa; phylum Chordata; class Chondrichthyes; order Squaliformes; family Somniosidae; genus Somniosus; species Somniosus microcephalus. The sequence continues at coordinate 267,254,025 of NC_140992.1, read as the reverse complement.
TGGAACGGGACTAGCAGATACTTTAAGGGACAAGTTTGTGTGTGGGCTTCAAAGTGAAGGAACCCAGAAACGGCTTCTACCAGAAAAGGATCTTACGCTAGACAAGGCTTTCAACATGGCAGTATCACACGAAGCAGCCGCACGGGGCGCTGCAGAGATACAATGGGGACGCAAGAATATGGCACAAATGAAATGTCATATGGAGCAGTGAAGTGTTATCGCTGTGGCAGAACAACACACGACCATAAGGATTGTTGGTTCAAGGACCAAGTGTGCAGACAGTGTGGAAAAGTAGGACACATAACAAGAGTCTGCAGGTCGGGAAAGAAAACCAGCAGCAAGAAATCTCCACAGGAGAAGTACAAAAAGGTACATAAGGTGACGGAGAGTAGTTCAGACGAACAGAAAAGTGATACAGACTCCGGAAGCAAGGAGCTGGGTTGTCTGAAACTACATAATGTAATCAAAATGGAGGATCACCAAACTATCTGGGTCACGCTCAAGATAGACAGAGTCCAAGTGAAAATGGAATTGGACACAGGATCAGCCCTAACAGTCATAAACCGAAGGGACTACAAGCGACTATTCTCACATATACCCTTGAGAGATACAGAGATTGTCTTGAAGACGTACACGGGGCAAAAAGTCTACCCCAAATGTAAAATAAGGGTGAACGTGATATACAACGGCAAGGAAACACCAAAAATGGACCTATATGTATTGCCAGATGGAGGACCACCACTACTAGGACGTGAATGGATCAGGAAGATACAGTTAGATTGGCATGCCATACAAGCACTGACGGTAGATGCCAAAAGGGATGACGACGTCACACCTGGCCGACTGTCAAAAATGCTAACTGATGCACAAGAAGTGTTCCAGGAGGGACTCGGAACACTAAAAGGCATAACAGCGATGATCAAAATAGAGGAAAATGCAAGCCCAATGTTTTTTAAGGCCAGATGCCTTATGCGATCCGCCCAGCCGTCGAAGCAGAGCTGGAAGGTTTGGAATATTCTGGAGTACTGTCCAAAGTGGACTGGAGCGAGTGGGCTACACCCATCGTTCCTGTAATGAAGAGGTCGTTGAGTAATACGCCTGGGGAACCAAAGAAGATTCGCATCTGTGTGGTCTTTAAGGTGGCAGTGAACCCAGTCCTTTACACGGTATAATATCCGCTTCCGCGGATTGAAGATATTTTCGCCTCGCTATCTGGAGGAAAACGCTTCACTAAGATTGATCTGGCCCAGGCGTACCTGCAAATGGAGGTAGAAGAAGCCTCGAAACAGTACCTCACGATCAACACTCATAAAGGTCTCTACCAATACAACCGGCTGGTGTTCGGGGTAGCATCAGCTCCAGCTATTTGGCAAAGGGCAATGGATCAAGTCCTGCAAGGGATTCCAGGGACCCAGTGTTATTTGGACGACATCCTGGTCACGGGCGAAAATGACAGTGATCACCTCGCCAACCTGGAGCAGGTGCTCACTAGATTGAAGGAATATGGGCTCCAAGCTGATCGCCACAAATGCGAGTTTTTCCAGAAGCAGATCTCATATTGTGGCCACGTTATTGATGAAGAGGGGTTACATAAGTCCCCTGAAAAGATTGAGACAGCAGTCAAGGCTCCAGCACCGGAAAATGTGTCACAACTGAGGTCGTTCCTCGGGCTGGTGAACTACTACCATAAGTTCTTGTCGAATTTGTCTACAGTACTACACCCACTCAACACCCTACTGCAAACGGGGGTACCATGGAAGTGGAGTGACGAATGTAAACGAGCTTTCCAGAAGTGCAAAGAATTGATCACATCAAAAGAGGTGTTGGCTCATTTCAACCCAGCACTACCAATTCGGTTGGCGTGTGATGCATCACCCTATGGTATTGGAGCGGTGCTGTCGCACAAATTCCCGGACGGCTCGGAGAGGCCAGTAGCCTTTGCGTCTCGGTCACTAACCTTAGCCGAGCGTAACTACGCCCAAATCGACAGGGAGGCCCTCAGCCTAGTGTGGGGAGTGAAAAAGTTCAACCACTATCTGCACGGGCAGAAGTTCACCTTGCTGACCGACCACCAACCACTTGTCTCCATCTTTAATCCAAAGAAGGGCGTTCCGGTGATGACTGCGCAACGGCTACAAAGATCGTCCCTTTTTCTAGGGGCGAACCATTATGAAATAGAGTATAAGGGCATGAAACAGCATGGAAACACTGATGGGCTATCACGCCTGCCACTGCCTACTGCGGAGGAAGCACCAGCAGTGGACCCTGTCGAAATATTTTATTCGACTATAATTGAACGCTTGCCAGTAACTAACGCGGATATAGAGAAGGAGACCCGAAATGACCCGACACTGTCTCGGGTATATGATTTGACGGTGAAGGGATGGCCAACACATGGCGACTCACTGTTGCCAGCATTCTCATCCAGAAGAGAACAGCTGTCAGTATTCCAGGGGACCTTGATGTGTGGATCCCGAGTGGTAATTCCACCCAAGTTAAGGGAGAGAGTGCTCAATGAGCTTCACGAAGGCCATCTGGGAGGGGTGAAAATGAAAAGCCTTGCTAGGGCTTATGTGTGGTGGCCGGGGATCGATCAGCAAATCGAGGACCTGACAAAGAGCTGCTCAGGATGCCAGAAGTTCCAAAATGCACCACCACATGCCCCTCTACACCTATGGGAGTGGCCCTCCTCTCCATGGCAACGGGTGCATATTGATTTTGTTGGTCCATTCATGGACTCAATGTTCTTAATAGCCGTGGATGCGCACTCGAAATGGCCTGAGGTGATCAAAATGTCCTCCACCACCACGGAGAAAACGATTGCAGTCCTACGGATCATATTTGCCCGGAACAGCTTACCAGAGCAGATTTGCTCTGATAACGGACCACAGTTTGTGTCCGAAGAGTTTCGGAAATTTATGAAAAGGAATGGGGTAAGGCATTACACATCCGCCCCGTATCATCCAGCCACAAATGGATTGGCTGAGAGGTTCGTACAAACCTTTAAAAAGGCAGTAAGGGCCATGTGCGATGACGACATTCCACTGCAGCATAAGGTGGACAATTTCCTGTTAGCCTACAGAAATGCGACACATGCAGTTACCAACCAGACCCCGGACATGATGTTCTTTAACCGAAGGTTGAGATCTTGTTTGGATTTGCTCAGACCAAATGTACGAAGAAATGTTGAGAATAAGCAATTCCAGCACATCAATGAGAAGCCGACAAGGAGCTTCAATGTAGGGCAACCAGTCTTGGCGCGCGACTACCGATCAGAGAAATGGCAACCAGGAACGATATGCACACGGCAGGGGCCACTAATGTACACAGTGGATGTTGGGGAGAACATTGTGAGACACCATGTCGACCAGATCCTAGCGTCACAGGAACGAGTCAACCCCATGTCTCGCGTACCTGGTAATGAACCCGACATACAGGTAGCATCTACCCCAGAAACAGTAGTATCGGAAGCTGATGAACCAACCGACGACAGGGGGCCAGAATCGTCTCCGCACCAAGAGCAAGACACTCAGGAAAGGCGCTATCCAGAAAGGATCAGGAAGCCGCCCCAAAGACTGAATTTATAAATGGACTATTTTCAGTTAATGTTGCATGTTAAAAGTGTTAATTGTTAAATGAATGTTATGGTACTGTTAAGCTAAAAGGGGAGGAATTGTAGTGTATGTACCTTTAAGGGGAGAACTACTTTTTACAGCTCCTGTATACTGTAGTACCGGCAGTGACCACACCTGTATATAACCCCGAGTAGGGATCTGTACTGTTTGGTTTTGGAGCAACCCTCATCCAGTAAACACCTGTTGATTGTTCTCTGCAGCCTCTGTCGATTATTTTAAGGACACACTACCTAAAGATATCCAGATTTAACAGTGGTGAATTTCCTTTTTTCAGGTTTTAGGTCCTTTTTGGTCCTTCAACAGCAACCAGATGGCTGCTAAGGGTCCTGGAGTGCCGGGCCCCTCAGAGGACAATGTCCCCAGGATGAATTTAATCAGGGGAGAAAATGTTGGGGGAAGGGAGTAAAAAAGGCCCAAAGATTTGGGCCGGGACCCCAGGAGGTTTGGAAAAGAGAACACGGTGGTGGTTCATTGTGAGTATAAGGAGATACGAACTTGGGATATTATCCAGACGGTACATGAGGGCTGTGGCAAGGGAAGCTGCTTTTCCTGCCGACCAAAGCCGTATGTTGGGTTCGAGGTGACGGTCAGTGGCCGAGAGGAGGTGGAAAGGCTTTTACTGAGTTTGAAGGCTGGAAATAAGTTCTTGGAGGTATCTCTGCTATATTCGGAAGAGGTGGTGGTCTCATTCTTAAACCTGCCGGTTTACATTGAGGACGATGTGCTAATAAAAAAGTTGGAGTCGAGGGACATTAAAATTTGCTCGGCAATTAAGAGGAGATACTATCCAGGAACGCAGGTAGCAGATGGAACCTGTTATGTAAAGGTACGGTTCCCAGAGGGGGTCAAATCATTTCTGTATAGCATGAAATTTGAGACAATGGAAGGAGTGCAGTACTTCCGGGTACTGCATGACTACCAGGTGAAGGTTTGTTATTGTCTTGGACTCGCCCACCTTGTAAGAAGCTGTCCAGACTTGTACTGTTATAACTGCAGCGAGTCTGGACACGTCGCTCGAAGCTGCAAGGTAGAGAGCTATGGGGTGTGTCACAAAGGCCCCACCCGCTGTGGGTGTGCGGCAGAATGAAGCCCCTTGAGTGACGAGGAGATGGGAAAAGGAGCAGAAGGTGTGAGTGGAACGAGAGCAGGTGGAGGACACAGCTGGTGAATGGAAGAAGAAAAGAGCACAGGAAGAGGCAGAAAATTGTGGAGCAGACAACAGGATGGAGACGGTAGAAAACACACCAAGTACGGTGGAAAAGGACAAAGACAGCAGAGGGCAGCACGGGTCGAGGGCAGAGTCAAGCCATAATACGGCTCGGCTCTCCCTAAAGAATCTGGTGTCCGCGGGGGAGAGGAGGAGGGAGCGGGGTGTGGGGTAAGTGTAAGTACTCCAAAGAAAGATGGGGAGTCGGACATCTCAGGGAGCAGGAGGGGGCAAGACAAGTAGAGGGTTCAAGAGGCAGGAGTCTTAAAGGGGCAGCAGGACAGAAGCGGGGAGACAAAGACGCCAGAAGGGAGCAAGATAGCTGCAGATATGCCATTGTCCCAGGGAGGGAAGAAACGGGGAGAAAAGGTCAGCGGTGGAGATGAGGCCGAAGGGACTGGCACTGTTGTAGAAACCGTGATAGCAGGAAGACTCTCTAAAGGGAGATTATATAGCTGACAGGGAGCAGGGATGGGAGGTACAGAAGAGCTCAAGAGTGAGGAGTCAGAGGGGGACAGAGACATGGAAGTGGGGGGTGGGGTGGCATCGTATGGAAAGGGAAAGGTTAGTGAGGGGCAGAAGGAGGGAGAATTGACTGCTGCGTTTCCAACATTACATCCGTGACTACACTTCAAAAAGTACTTCATTGGCTGTAAAGCACACTGGAACGTCTGGTGGTCGTGAAAGGCACCATATAAATGCTAGTCTTTTTTTTCCCTTTTACTGTAGTACATTTTCATATTTCTGACGGTCAGCTGGGTGTCTGACACACGCAGAAACCTATCGTCGTGTTCAACAGTCTCTGCAGCGGGTAGTCAAAACTGCCCAACGCATTACCGGCACCCGGCTACCGACCATAGAGCACATATACCAGAAACGCTGTTTACGGAGGTCACGGTCCATCATCAAAGACCCTACCCACCCCAGCCACAGTCTGTTCGCCCTCCTGCCATCTGGGAGACGCTACAGATGCATTCGCACCCATATGACCAGATTTAGGAACAGCTTCTTTCCCAGGGCTGTCATCCTACTGAACTCCACAAATAAACTCTAAAGCCTGCACATCTGCCAATGCACTTTATTATGGTTATGTTTATGTTAATGTATTACAAGCCAAATGTATGTTGAATGTTTAAATGTCTTAATCTAAATGTACACTCTCGGGAGCCACAAGCCTACATTTCATTGCACTGCACTTGTGCACTAACAATGACAATAAAAGTTGATTTGATTTGAATTTGAACTCAAGCAATTTGAAAATTGTACACATCTGTACCATTTCTAATTGCCCAGCATTGCCCTGCCATTGGCAACCGTACCTTCAGCCATCTAGGCCCAATGCTCTGGAATTCCATCCCTCAACTTCTCCCTCTCTCCACTATCCTCTGTTCCTTTAAAACCTGTTTTAAAACCCACCTCCTTCACCAAGCTTTTGATCACCCCTCCTAATATCTCCTTCTTTGTCTCAGCATCCATTTTTCTGCATTAAAAGTGCTACAGAGATACAGGGTTGTTGCTGTTGCTGCACACGCTCTTCCCCATGAGGACAAATGATGCTCACATAAATCCAGAGAGTTTGGGTGGAGATAGGGTACGGCAGCATAATGGTTATTGACATAAGAAAACTACTAGGCACTTGGTCTGAGTAGTAAACAAGGCTTTAATCACAGAATCACAGAATCACAGAAACCCCACAGTGCAGATAGAGGCCATTTCAGCCCATCGAGCCTGCACCGACACATATCCCACCCGATCCCCGTAACCCCTACACCAACACATATCCCACCCTATCTCCGTAACCCCACGTATTTAATCCCCCTAACACTAAGGGTCAATTTATCATAGCCAATCAACCTAAACCCGCACATCTTTGGACTGTGGGAGGAAACCGGAGCACCCGGAGGAAACCCACGCAAACACGGGGAGAATGTGCAAACTCCACACAGACAGACACCCGAGGCCGGATTTGAACCCGGGTCCCTGGCGCTGTGAGGCAACAGTGCTAACCATTATGCCACCGTGCTGCCCCACGGTTTTCAACATGGAGATCTAGTCGTGTCCTTCACTAGTTCCTGTTAAGGAACGTCCTGAGCAAGCTGGGCCCATGCCCGAGTATTTACACTCTCCCTGGACAGCGCCACCAGCAGGCCGCCCAGTATCATTTCATAAGTCATTTCCACCTAGGATGCTTTCCATAAGGCATAAGGCCTGCTTTTACCAGCATAAGAGCTTTAAAGAAGTAAAAAAAAAATTTTCACTCATTTATAATTTAATTTAAAAATACTTTTAAAAAAGGTAAGTTTATTTTTAGCCCTGTAAAAATCTTAAATTATTTTTTTCAAAAAATTAAATTTTGTTTAAAATATTTAATTTCATGCAATTTTAACTAATTTTAAAAACATGATTATTTTATTTATTTAATGTTTTGATGTGTTTTTGGAGTGATCTCCATTCATACTTTTGACAGGTCTAAGCGGTCAAGTGTATGAAGGGAGATTCCCTTCTTTCGTTGGTTCCCCATGGCCCACATGATCCCAGGGACACTTGCGAACCGCCTGCGCCCCTGGGATACCTGGGCCCTGCGCATTTCGTAGAGCAGAGGCCCAGGAGCGGAAATGGCTGGACATCCGGAGCCCTCAGGTAAGGGCGTAGATTTATTCCAGATCGGAGGCCTCTGCACGCAGGAAGCCTCCGATCGGAAAATACGGGCCTATGAGTTCAAATCTCACCATGGCAGCTGGGGAATTTAAATTCAGTTAATTAAATAAATCTGGAGTCAGTATCAATAATGGCGACCATGAAACTACCAGATTGTCATTAAAAACCGATCTGGTTCACTATTTTTCTTTAGGGAAGGACATCAGTCATCCTTACCCGGTCTGGCCTATTTGTGACTCCAGACCCACAGCAATGTGGTTGACTCTGAAACTCAGTTGTTAAAGGTGGCTCAAGGGCACTTAGGAATGGGCAATAAATGCAGGCATTTCCAGCGATGCCCACATAGAAACATAGAAGATAGGAGCAGGAGTAGGCCATTCGGCCCCTCGAGCCTGCTCCGCCATTCGATGAGATCATGGCTGATCATCCAAACTCAGTACCCCGTACCTGCCTTCTCCCCATATCCCTTGATCCCTTTAGCTCTAAGAAATATATCTAACTCCTTCTTGAATATATTTAAAGACTTGGCCTCAACCGCCTTCTGTGGTAGAGAATTCCACAGGTTCACCACTCTCTGGGTGAAGAAATTCTTCCTCATCTCTGTCCTAAATGGCTTACCCCTTATCCTTAGACTATAACCCCTGGTTCTGGACTCTCCGACCATCGGGAACATTCTACCTGCATCTAGTTTGTCCAGACCTGTCAGAATTTTATAAGTTTCGATGAGATCCCCTCTCATTCTTCTAAACTCCAGCGAGTATAAGCCCAATCGACCCAATCTCTCCTCATACGTCATTCCTGCCATCCCAGGGATCAGCCTTGTGAATCTTCGCTGAACTCCTTCCATGGCAAAAACATCCTTCCTCAGATAAGGCGACCAAAACTACACACAGTACTCAAGGTGTGGTCTCACCAAGGCCCTGTACAACTGCAGCAGGACATCCTTGCTCCTGTACTCAAACCCTTTCGCTATGAAGGCCAACATACCATTTGCCTTCTTCACCGCCTGCTGCACCTGTATGCTTACCTTCAGCGACTGGTGCACAAGGACACCCAGGTCTCGTTGCACTTCCCCTTCTCCCAATCTATTGCCATTCAGATAATAGTCTGCCTTTCTGTTTCTGACACCAAAGTGGATAAACTCGCATTTATCCACGTTATATTGCATCTGCCACACTTCTGCCCAATCACCCAACCTGTCCAAATCATCCTGGAGTTTCTTGGTATCCTCCTCGCAGCACACATGCCCACCCAGCTTTGTATCGTCTGCAAACTTGGGAGATATTACATCTAGTTCCCTTATCTCGATCATTAATGTATATTGTGAATAGCTGGGGTCCAAGGACCGATCCCTGCGGTACCCCACTAGTCATTGCCTGCCACTCGGAAAAAGACCCGTTAATTCCTATTCTCTGCTTTCTGTCCGCCAACCAGTTCTCTATCCAAATCAATACCTTGCCCCCTATCCCATGTGCCTTAACTTTACACGCTAATCTCTTATGCGGGACCTTATCGAAAGCCTTTTGAAATCTACTGGTTCTCCCTTATCTATTTTCCCAGTTACATCCTCAAAAAATTCCAGTAGATTAGTCAAGCACGATTTACCTTTTGTAAATCCATGTTGACTTTGTCCGATCCTGTCACTGTTTTCCAAGTGCTCAGCTATTACATCCTTTATAACGGACTCTAGCATTTTCCCCACTACCGATGTCAGGCTTACTGGCCTATAATTCCCCGCTTTCTCTCTACCACCCTTTTTGAATAGTGGGGTAACATTAGCTACCCTCCAATCCATGGGTACAGTTCCAGATTCCAGCAAATTTTGGAAGATGATCAGCAATGCATCTACTATTTCTAGGGCCACCTCCTTAAGTACCCTAGGATGTAGACTATCAGGCCCTGGGGATTTATCGGCCTTCAATCCCATCAATTTCCCTAACACCATTTCCCTACAAATACTGATTTCTTTCAGTTCCTCCCTCTCATCAGACCCTATGTTCTCCAACATCTCTGGGAGGTTATTTGTGTCCTCCTTTGTGAAGACAGAACCAAAATATGCATTTAATTGGTCTCCCATTTCTTTGTTCCCCATTATAATTTCCCCTGCTTCTGACTGCAAGGGACCTACACTTGATTTCACTAATCTTTTTCTCTTCACATATCTATAAAAGCTCTTACAGTCAGTTTTTATGTTCCCTGCAAGCTTACTTTCATATTCTATTTTCCCCATCTTAATTAATCCCTTTGTCCTCCTTTGTTGAATCCTAAACTGCTCCCAATCCTCAGGGTTACCGCTTTTCCTGGCCAATTTATATGCCCGCTCCTTGGATCTTATGCTATCCCTAATTTCCCTTGTTAGCCACGGTTGAGTCACCCTTTTTGTTTTATTCTTATCCCAAACTGGGATGAACAATTTCTGTCGTTCATCCATGCTGTCTTTGAATGTTTGCCGTTGCCTATCCACCATCAACCCTTTGAGTGACATTCCCCAATCAATCCTACCCAACTCGCACCTCATACCATCGTAGTTTCCTTTATTTAAATTCAGGACCCTAGTCTCCAAGTCAACTACTTAACTCTCCATCCTAATGAAGAATTCTATCATATTATGATCGCTCTGACCCAAGGGGCCTCGTACAACAAGATTGCTAATTAATCCTCTCTCATTACATAATACCCAGTCTAAGATGGCCTGATCTCTGGTTGGTTCCTCGACATATTGTTCCAGAAAACCATCCCGTAAACATTCTAGGAATTCCTCCTCCACAGTATTTTTACTAATTTGGTTAGCCCAATCTATATGTAAATTAAAGTCACCCATGATGATTGCTGTGCCCTTACTGCATGCTTCTCTAATTTTCCTTTTAATGCCATCCCCAACCTCCGTATTACTGTTTGGAGGTCTATATACCGCTCCCACTAACGTTTTCTGCCCCTTGATATTTCTGAGTTCTACCCATACAGATTCTGCATCATCAGAGTTAATATCCTTCCTTTCAATTGTGTTAATCCCCTCTTTAACCAGCAATGCTACCCCACCTCCCTTTCTTTTTTGCCTATCCTTCCTAAAGAATTAATTTTTAAAAAGCCAAGGATTAGGGACCCACAAGTGCTTAGAGGGACCCAGCTGGAGTTTAGCCACCACCATCACAGGTAATTTTCCCACTGCATGCCCAGCTAGGAATGCCCAATCCATTGGCACTTTGCCTCATGGGATTATCTGGAGCCAAGGGAACAAGAATCCTGGTACCAAGTGCCAGGTCTACCCACTGAGGGAGTGCTGCACTGTCGGAGGTGCCGTTTTTCGGATGAGACGTTAAACCGAGGCCCCATCTGCCCTCTCAGGTGGACGCAAAAGATCCCATGGCATTATTTTGAAGAAGAGCAGGGGAGTTATCCCCGGTGTCCTGGCCAATATTTATCCCTCAACCAACATAACAAAAAACAGATTATCTGGTCATTCTCACATTGCTGTTTGTGGGAGCTTGCTGTGTGCAAATTGGCTGCTGCGTTTCCCACATTACAACAGTGACTCCACTTCAAAAGTACTTCATTGGCTGTAAAGTGCTTGGAGACTTCCGGTGGTCGTGAAAGGCGCCATATAAATGCAAGTCTTTCTTTCTTTCTTCCAAATTCCATTAGTGAGCCAGGCTGGCTGGTCAACCGTTATTACGTTAACTTGGTTCAGGGCTTCAACATAACTCTCAACAAAAATATATTCCAGTAAGAAAGAAAGATTTTAAGAGAAGGGAGTACCATCCGTGGCTAACTAAGGAAGTAAAGAGTGGTATCAAATTGAAATTGAAGGCATAAGATTGGTGGGAGACCAGATGATTGGGAAATTTTTAAAAACCAGCAAAGGATGACTAAAAAAATAATAAAGAGAGAGAAGATGAATTATGAGAGTAAACTGGCAAGAAACATTACAACAGACCGTAAGAGCTTCTACAGGTATATAAAAAGGAAGAGGGAAGCTAAAGTAAACGTTGGTCCCTTAGAGGATGAGACTGGGGAATTAATAATGGGGAACGGGGAAATGGCAGAGACTCTGAACAAATATTTTGTATCTGTCTTCACGGTAGAAGACACTAACAACATCCCAATAATGGATAATCAAGGGGCCACAGGGAAGGGGGAACTAAAGACAATCACTATCACTAAGGAAATAGTACTTGGTAAAATAATGGGACTAAAAGACGACAAGTCCCCTGGACCAGATGGCCTGCATCCCAGGGTCTGAAAAGAAGTGGCTGCAGAGATAGTGGATGCATTGGTTGCAATATACCAATATTCCCTGGACTCTGGAGAGGTCCCAGCGGATTGGAAAACCGCAAATGTAACACCCCTATTTAAAAAAGGAGGGAGACAGAAAGCAGGAAACTATAGACCAGTTAGCCTAACATCTGTCGTTGGGAAAATGCTGGAGTCCCTCATTAAGGAAGTAGTAGCAGGGCATTTGGAAAATCATAATGCAGTCAAGCAGAGTCAGCATGGTTTTATGAAAGGGAAATTATGTTTAACAAACTTGCTGGAATTCTTTGAGGATGTAACGAGCCAGTGGATGTGGTGTATTTGGATTTCCAGAAGGCATTCGATAAGGTGCCACATAAAAGCTTACTGCATAAGATAAGAGCTCACGGAATTGGGGGTAATATATTAGCATGGATAGAGAATTGGCTAACTAACAGAAAGCAGAGAGTCGGGATAAATGGGTAATATTCCAGTTGGCAAACGGTAACTAGTGGGGTGCCACAGGGATCGGTGCTGGGGCCTCAACTATTTACAATCTACATTAATGACTTGGATGAAGGGACCGAGTGTAATGTAGCCAAGTTTGCGGATGATACAAAGATGGGTGGGAAAGCAATTTGCACAGAGGACTCAAAGAATCTGCAAAGGGATATAGACAGGCTAAGTGAGTGGGCAAACATTTGGCAGATGGAGTATAATGTGGGAAAGTGCGAGGTAATACACTTTGGCAGGAAAAATAAAAAAACAAATTGTTATTTAAATGGAGAGAGATTACAAAATGCTACAGTTCAGAGGGACCTGGGGGTCCTTGTGCATGAAACACAAAAAGTTAGCATGCAGGTACAGCAAGTAATCAAAAAGGCAAATGGAATGTTGGCCTTTATTTCAAAGGGGTTGGAGTATAAAAGCAGGGAAGTCCTGCTACAACTGTACAGGGTATTGGTGAGACCACACCTGAAGTACTGCGTACAGTTTTTGTCTCCTTATTTAAGGAAGGACATACTTGCATTGGAGGCAGTTCAGAGACGATTCACTAGGTTAATTCCAGAGATGAGGGGGTTGACTTATGAGGAAAGGTTGAGCAGGTTGGGCCTATACTCATTGGAGTTTAGAAGAATGAGAGGTGATCTTATTGAAACATATAAGATACTGAGGGGGCTCGACAAGGTAGATGCAGAGAGGATGTTTCCCCTCGTGGGGAAATCTAGAACTCGGGGGCACAGTTTCAGAATAAAGGGTCGCCCTTTTAGAACTGAGATGAGGAGGAATTTCTTCTCTCAGAGGGTCGTAAATCTGTGGAATTCTCTGCCCCAGGGAGCCGTGGAGGCTGGGTCATTAAATACATTTAAGGTGGAGATAGACAGATTTTTGCAAGATAAGGGAGTGAAGGGTTATGGGGAGCGGGCGGGGAAGTGGCTTTGAGCCCAAGATCAGCCATGATCTTATTGAATGGCGGAGCAGGCTCGAGGGGCCAAGTGGCCTATTCCTGCTCCTATTTCCTGTGTTCTTGCAGCCATCTTAGCCTCAAGGTGACCATGCTTACCCCCTCCCAAAGGGGGGAAAACAAGAAAGAAAAAAAATGATACAAGTAGAATGTAATACCAACTCCCCATTTTCCCCCCTCCCCTGAGTACATTTTGCACTTACATGAAAATAGCGAAATGTACAGACGTTCCCTAATAAGTGCACCTTTCAAATTTTACGGGGCTTGGAGAAAGGCATTGCAACGTTGGATGCTCTTCAAATACCGCACACTCCCCGAGGGGCCTCTGTCCTAACATCGACTCAAGCAAAACAACGCTACCACCGCAGAACACATTTAAAATTAGTACACAGCATTGAAATAATGTTACTACGCCATCAAATATGAACATAAATATACAGAAACCTGATGACACTGAGCTCCCTGAATGGCTCGAGGTTATGATAGGGATGTTTCTGACATGCAGGGGCGTTTCTGACGAATCTAGTTAAACTAGCAAAAGGTCTGGCTCACACAAGTTGAATCTATATCAACATACCAGGCGCACCCGTCACATTTCAAAAGTGTCGGTCGTGGCTCAGTGGGTAGCGCTCTCGCCTCTGAGCCAGAAGGTGGTGGTTCCAAGCTCTGCGCCAAAGACTTGAGCACATAAACCGGGCTGGCACTCCAGTGCATTACTGAGGGAGTTCTGCACTGTCGGAGGTACGGTTTTAGGAATGAGATGTTAAACCGAGGCCCCGACTGCCTTCTCAAGGAGATGTAAAAGATCCCACGGCACTATTCGAAGAGGAGCAGGAGTTCTGCCCGGTGTCCTGGCCAATAGTTAACCCTCAACCAGCAAGACCTGGTCATTATCACATTGCTGTTTGTGGCAGCTTGCTGTGCACAAATTGGCTGCCATGTTTCCTACATTACAACAGTGATGACACTTCAAAAAGCACTTTATTGGCTGTAAAGTGCTTTGGGATGTCCAGAGGCTGTGAAAGGCGCTATATAAATGCAAGTCTTTCTTTTCTTTCCTTTGATCACTATCCAATGAGCCAAGTGTGGAAATATGGGCCTCAATGGATGACAGGATTGGGCTTAGCTGAAGTGACTCTGTGATAATTAGCCTGTGCCACCCTTGGTTGAGCTTTCCACTGAACAATGCCCACTTGAGTAAGTTGTTCACAGCCACAGAACCACATTCCTGCTAAGGAGGCAATGCCCTGCGGGGGGGCACGGCGGGGGACGGGGAGGGAAGGGAAGAAGATGTGCTGGCAAAAATTGGCGGGATAAAAAGAACTCACCAGAGTTTATCAGCCAGAAAACTAATGGATTCCCCAAAAACATACTGGCACCCGGTGGGCTACCAGATAATTGCATTATTTTAAAAGGCCATCTCACCAAAACAAAAAGGAAAGAGAACAGTAAATGTTCCAAGATCTCCTGGTGGAGACGAGCGGTGGTTTTGATGCAGGCAAGACAATATTATCTACTTCATCTACGACCAGAGGCTTGAGCACAAAATCTAGGCTGATATTCCAGTGCAGTACTGAGGGAGTGCTGGATGGGTACATGAGGGAGAGAGAAATGGAGGGATATGGTGAGGGGTTGGGGTGGGGTGGGGGAAGGTTCGTATGGAGCATGCACGCTGGCATGGATCAGTTGGTCCGAATGGCCTGTTTCTGTGCTGTAAATCTATCTATTTCTATGTAATTCTGTTGGGCAATGGGCTGTGAAATTTGGTACTTTAATGAACACTGAAAATTTACAGGATAAATACCTTCCCTGTCAGCAATGTATCAGTATTCGGCAATCCTATTTCACGTTCAGATTTCCACCATTCACAAATTTTTTTAATAAAATCAAACACAAGTGTTTTGATTTCGCTGAACATAAATTAATCATTAACAATGCTTGAGCAACTTGAACTGACTGTCAATATTTTCACAGCCCTACAAAGAATATTTGGAGGGTTAAAGCTCTGTGTTCACTATCTTACATACGCATGCATCGATCAAGTACATTTGTTTTGGGTGGGCGGGGAGAAGTATTATCCTGGAAGGTAGAGAGAGTGAACACACAAGGCTACTTTTGTATGCTTGCAAACAAATTGGGCAATTATGGATAGTCCCTTACACATATAGCTATTTGTAGTATTAAAGAACAGGGGGGAAAAATTCAGTATCGCCCCATTTGGGGCGCCGTTATCAGCCGTGCGCAAAGTTTAGCGCCTGGCGCTAATTATCGCCTCCGACAGCAAACCTGGCTTTTATCGCCCCTGGAGGTGATTGGAGCGCTAAATCAGGCGCTTCACACCGGTCTTTAGGCGTAAAGGCCGAGGAGCGAGGCGCTACCTCAGAACGCTGGCGAAGCAAGGAAGGGAAAATCAAAATAAACCTGCAAAGTGCTGCTCAGTACCCAAAACTCCTTCACACAGCGTTGAATCTCTCCAGAAGTCTCTCTCTCTCTCTCAGAATGCGTGGTGCAAAAATGTCACCGACAAAAAAAGGCAGGAAGCGGTCGCCTTTAAATAGCGCTCCCCCAGTCCCTTTCTGACTGCAAAACACTCCCCTCAACTTGTCGTTGCTAGCGGCAGGCGGTAAGGCAGGGGGCGCCACTCAATATCCGGTCCAGGGCGCTAACGGGGCGTTGCGGACTCGACTGACATTATGATCTGCCGGCATAGGAGATCGTGGCGGAAGTGTTTAGCGCCGCTGCAAAATGTCTAGTTAATTTCACGAGCGGCGCAAACATCGCCGCGCCCAGGCACAAGTTGCTTTGCGCCCCATCTTATTGCTGTTTGTGGGAGCTTGCTGTGCGCAGATTGGGTGCTGCATTTCCCTATATTACAACAGTGACTACGATTCAAAAACTAATTAATTGGCTGTGAAGTGCTTTGGGACGTCCCGAGGACGTGAAAGGCTCTATATAAATCAGTCGCAAGTACATTAACATCCGGATCCACAGCCTCAAAAACCTCTGCGTAAAACAAAGCTTCTCCTGCTCTCGCCAATCCCATCTAATTTTAAACGCATCTATCAAATTACCCCTTAACCTCCTCCATTCTAACAAAACTGCCTCAATCTTTAACGTGAGCATCCTAGTGAATCTGCATTTACCCTCTCTATTGCCTCAACATCCTTCCTATGTGGAGTCGGAAACTACACACACTGCTCCCAACTGGAGTCTTACAACAACATATTTATATAAAATAACGACAGAAAATGCTGGAAATACTCAACAGGCCAGGCAGCATCCGTGGAGAGAGAAACAGAGTTAACGTTTCAGGTCTGGGACCCTTCATCAGAACTGGAAAAAGCTGGAGATGTAACAGATATTAAGCAGGTGCAGAGACACGGGGCGGGGGGTGTTAGGAGAGGAGGAAGGAATTGTTTATCTAAGAGGCAGGAAAGATAAAATGTTGCAAATGGGAATGGCAAAATCATACAGCATGAAAAATGGGGGCAGGGATTATAGTCTGAAATTGTTGAACTCAATGTTGAGTCCAGAAGGCTGTAAAGTGCCTAATCGAAAGATGAGGTGCTGTTCCTCGAGCTTACGTTGAGCATCGTTGAAACAATGTAATAGGCTGAGGACAGAGAGATCAGAGTGGGAGTGAAGCGGAGAATTAATGTGACAGGTGACCGGAAGCTCAGGGTCACCCTTACAGACTGAACGGAGGTGTTCCGCAAAGCGGTCGCCCAATCTGCGTTTGGTCTCCCCAATGTAGAGGAGACCGCATCGTGAGCAGCGAATACAGTATACTAAATTGCAAGAAGTACAAATAAATTGCTGTTTCACCTGGAAGGGGTGTTTGGGGCCCTAGACAGTGGGAAGGGAGGAGGTAAAAGGGCATGTGTTGCATCTACTGCGCTTGCACAGGAAGGTGCCAGGTGAAGGAGAAGAGCTGTTAGGGGTGATTGAGGAGTTGACCAGGGTGTCGCGGCGGGAGCGGTCCCTTCGGAATGCTGAAAGGGGAGGTGAGGTGAAGATGTGTTTGGTGGTGGGATCACGTTGGAGGTGGCAGAAATGGCGGAGGATGATCTGTTGAATGTGGAGGCTGGTGGGGTGAAAGGTGAGGACAATGGGAACCCTATCGTGGTTCTGGGAGGGAGGGGAAGGAGTGAAAACAGAAGTACGGGAAATGGAACAGACACGGTCAAGGGCCGTGTCAACCACAGTAGAGGGGAATCCTCGGTTGACGATAAAGGAAGACATGTCGGAAGCACTGGTATGGAAGGTGACATCGTCAGAACAAACGCGGCGAAGACGGAGAAACTGGGAGAATGGAATAGAGTCTTTACAGGAAGCGGGGTGGGAGGAAGTGTAGTCCAGGTAGCTGTGGGAGTCGGTGGGCTTCGATGTTTGTCGAAAGCCGATCGCCAGAAATGGAGACGGAGAAGTCAAGGAAGGGAAGGGAAGAGTCGGAGATGGACCATGTGAAGGTGAGGAAAGGGTGGAAATTGGAAGTAAAGTGAATGAACTTATCTAGTTCAGGGCGAGAGCAGGAAACGGCACCGATACAGTCATCGATGTACTGGAAAAAAAGGTGAGGGAGGGGACCCGAGTAGGACTGGAACAAAGAGTGTTCCACATATCCCATGAACAGGCAGGCATAGCTAGGGCCCATGCGGGTACCCATAGCAACACCTTTAATTTGGAGGAAGTGAGTGGAGTCAGAGGAGAAGTTGTTCAATGTGATTTTTATATTTCATATTTATATAGCGTCTTTAACGTAGTAAAACATCCCAAGCTGCTTCACAGAAGCGTTATAAAACAAAATCTGACCAAGCCACATAAGGAGATATTAGGGCAGATGATCAAAAGCTTGGTCAAAGAGGTAGGTTTTAAGAAGCGTCTTAAAAGGAGGAAGGAGAGGCGGCGAAGTTTAGGGATGGAATTCCAGAGTTTAGGCCTTGGCAGCTGAAGGCACAGCCACCAATGTTTGAGCGATTAAAATCAGGAAGTCCAGAATTGGAGGAGCGCAGATATCTCGGTGGGAGGGGCGGGGTTCTGGGCCAGGAGGAGATTACAAAGATAGGGAGGGGGGCAAGGCCATGGAGGGATTTGAAAACAAGGATGAGAATTTTAAAATCGAGGCATTGCCAGGCCAGTAGCCAATGTAGGTCAGCGAGCACAGGGGTGATGGGTGAACGAGACTTGGTGCGAGTTAGGACAGGGGCAGCCAAGTTTTGGATGACCTCAAGTTACTAACGTATGCTACAGATTTAGCATTACATCTCAAGGTTTTATATTCTATGGGCTCGAATTTCCAAGCCCCGTGGAGGCGAGTTTGGAGGCGGGAGTGGGGGGGAAAATTGCAGAATCGGGGGGCATGAACCCTTCCCGCCCCCAACCTGCCTCCATGCCCGTTTCCCAGGAGGCAGGTACCTGACCTGTGCTGGGAGCCGCCTCCCCGAGGCAGGAAGGGGATTAGTGCCAATTAACTGCCTGTTAACAGGTAGTTAACAGGCAGTTTTTGGCCTAATCCCTATTTTTATCCCTGAAGTGTGGGCTGCCCGACAGCTCCAAACCACGCCAAGTTAGCAAGGTGGACCGTCGGGCTAAAGGGCTTGGAGGGTTCGAGATGTCCGGTGTTCAGGTGAGTGATGGGTGCATGAGTGCAGAGGTAAGTGTGTTTGGTGTGTGTAAAGTGTTTAAATAAGTTTTACTTTTCTTTACTTACTAATGCAGGCTTCCTTCCTTCAGGTCTCGGGAGTCCCTCATCTCACCGGCACAGAAAGCAGAATGGCCGCGAGCTGTCAAAAGTTGCAGCCTTCTGCTTTCTGTTCTGGAGAGATTTCTAACCGAGTCTGTGGAGAAGGACTCAAGTTAGAAGACAGATTGTCAGTGTTTGACAGCTTCACAGAGCTGTCAAACGCTGATATTTCATCTGTCAAAAGCTCTTGACAGATGAAATGTCAATCACTGATGTCACCTGTAACCGGGTGTCCCTTAATTGGCCTGATGAGCCCGCTGGGCGGGCTTAACAAGGTCAATCAAGGGTTGGCCACAAGTTGATGGAGGTGGGACTACAACCCAAAAAGTGGGAGTCCCGTCTCCATCACGTCCCCATTGCCAAAATCCAGTCTCTTGCCACAAGTCCCAGTATCCCACTATCTTTTTTGATGGCCCTATCTACTTGAATCGTTAACGCTTCATTACAGGGTTATCACCAAGATTCAAGTCAATTAAAATGGTCATATTTTTTATACTATGTCCAGTTAAATCGAGAACATCCAACAGCATAGCCACAGATTGTGTCCTTCGAAGTCTGAGCTACATCTGGAGTGAACATTTTGAGTTATGGAGCAAGAGATTGAAGGGTTATTGGTCACACATGGTGACAATGTGGGAGCTATTTGAGGGGATAAATTAAGACCAACTTTCCCGTTAAGCTGCACGGCCACACGACTGCGCAGTGGTCTGGCGGTCCCGCGCAGGCCGCTCACCGGCTTTTATAACGGGATAAAAATGCACATGCGCAGAAATGTGACTGAACTGGGCAGCCACTTATAGGGGTCGCGCACGCAACAAAAAATTTTAAGGAACATTGATTACGACTATTAGGGTAAGTATGATTTCCCCTCGTTCAGTGCATCACTGCCGGGAACAAATTTGGTCCTACAAAATAAAAAAAATATTTTATAATATACCTCATAGCAAATACCAGTGTTTGATTCCCCCAAATTGGCTTCTGTTTATAACATGGTTTTTCGCCTCTTCCAGGAGATCGCTTGGTTTTTGGGTGGGGAGTTTATATATCGTGATGCACAAGGCTGGATGGACCAGAGGGTCTTTTCCTGTCTGTCACTGCTTGTATATATTGATAATAAAGTAGCAAGCTTATAAAGCATTCAGAATCAGGTTCCAAAGCTTCTTTTACATGCTGACCTATTTTACCCACCTCATTACTTTAAAATAATACCATTGACGACATCACACAAAGAACAGGAAATGCGGGCTCTGCATTTGAGGCTGTAAATCAATCTCAAGGTTGTACGTATCACCAAAACAACTCAACTAAATTGCCACCTTCTAACTTGCTCCATGTCCTTTTATTGCCCAGCATCAAGGTTTGTCACAAAGCCTGTTCAGTGTATTGATACCAATACAGTGTGGGAGCTAAAGCATGTCAACATTGTGCGATGCACTTCTTATATAGAATGTACAGCACAGAAACAGGCCATTCGGCCCAACTGGTCCGTGCTAGTGTTTATACATAGAAACATAGAAGATAGGAGCAGGAGTAGGCCATTCGGCCCCTCGAGCCTGCTCCGCCATTCAATGAGATCATGGCTGATCATCCAAACTCAGTACCCTGACCCTGCCTTCTCCCCATATCCCTTGATCCCTTTAGCCTTAAGAAATATATCTAACTCCTTCTTGAATATATTTAATGAATTGGCCTCAACTGCCTTCTGTGGTAGAGAATTCCACAGGTTCACCACTCTCTGGGTGAAGAAATTCCTCCTCATCTCTGTCCTAAATGGCTTGCCCCTTATCTTTAGACTGTGACCCCTGGTTCTGGACTCTCCCGTCATCGGGAACATCCTTCCTGCATCTAGTCTGTCTAATCCTGTTAGAATTTTATAAGTTTCAATGAGATCCCCTCTCATTCTTCTAAACTCCAGCGAGTATAAGCCCAATCGACACAATCTCTCCTCATACGTCATTCCTGCCATCCCAGGTATCAGTCTGGTGAACCTTCGCTGCACTCTCTCCATGGCAAGAACATCCTTCCTCAGATAAGGCGACCAAAACTGCACACAATACTCAAGGTGTGGTCTCACCAAGGCCCTGTACAACTGCAGCAAGACATCCTTGTTGCTGTACTCGAATCCTCTCGCTACGAAGGCCAACATACCATTTGCCTTCTTAACCGCCTGCTGCACCTGCATGTTTACCTTCAGCGACTGGTGCACAAGGACACCCAGGTCTCGTTGCACTTCCCCTTCTCCCAATCTATTGCCATTCAGATAATAATCTGCCTTCCTGTTTTTGCCACCAGTGGATAACATCGCATTTATCCACATTATACTGCATCTGCCATACATCTGCCCAATCACCCAACCTGTCCAAATCATACTGGAGTTTCTCGGCATCCTCCTCACAGCACACACGCCCGCCCAGCTTTGTGTCGTCTGCAAACTTGGAGATATTACATCTAGTTCCCTCGTCTAGATCATTAATATATATTGTGAATAGCTGGGGTCCTAGCACCAATCCCTGCGGTACCCCACTAGTCACTGCCTGCCACTCAGAAAAAGAGCCGTTTATTCCAACTCTTTGCTTCCTGTCTGCCAGCCAGTTCTCTATCTAAGTCAGTGCCTTGCCGCCAGTCCCATGTGCTTTAACTTTACACGCTAATCTCTTATTCGGGACCTTATCGAAAGCCTTCTGAAAGTCCAAATACACCACATCCACTGGTTCTCCCTTATCTATTCTACCAGTTACATCCTCAAAAAATTCCAGTAGATTAGTCAAGCTCGATTTACCTTTTGTAAATCCATGTTGACTTTGTCCGATCCTGTCACTGTTTTCCAAGTGCTCTGCTATTACATCTTTTATAATGGACTCTAGCATTTTCCCCACTACCGATATCAGGCTTAGTGAATAGTGGGGTAACATTAGCTACCCTCCAATGTATGGGAACTGTTCCAGGATCTATAGAATTTTGGAAGATGACCAGCAATGCTTCTACTATTTCTATACAACACGTGAGCCTCCTCCTACTCTACTTCATCTCACACCATCAACATATCCTTCTATTCCTTTCTCCCTCACGTGTTTATCTAGCTTCCCCTTAAATGCATCTATACTATTCACCTCAACTACTCCCTGTGGTAGCGAGTTCCACATTCTCACCAGTCTCTGGGTGAAGATATTTCTCCTGAATTACCTATTGGATTTATTAGTGACTATCTTATATTTATGACCCCTGTTTTGATCTTCCCGCACGAGTGGAAACATCTTCTCTATGTCTACCCGATCAAACACTTTCATAATCTTGTATTATTATCTATTGCTTTAATCCTAGTGTTACACAGCTTAAGGTGCCCTCTGCAGGTGCAAAACAAGTTTGGAAGAATGGAGTCCATTCCTGGGTGCTTATCACAGTTCAAGTGGACATCGGGTGAGAATGTCAGGAGCCCAGCTGAAATCCCGGCGGCAACACTGCATACGTCGAGCGCCGAATCCATGCTTTTTCATAGCTAAAGAGGGTTGAGGAGGCCGACTTACGATCTACTTAACTCACTAAAGAGAAATGTTTCACGCTCGGTCCACCTTTTTGAATAGCAGGACACGAGAGAGATGTGCCGAGGATTTTGGAACAGAGAAAAAAAATAAATGGGCTAGCGACCACAAAGCAGAGAAAGAGAAGAGAGTCGGGGGGGGGGGGGGGAAATAAATACAGATGAAGAACAGATGAAGATTAATCATTGAAGAAGAGAAGCGAAGCGAAGCTAAACGACATGTGCACGACATAAACTGCAGTCATTCCCCCAGACTGTGGGCCAGAGGACGAAAGGATCTCCAAGGTAACGGGGCAACATTTCAGCTTTGATTAACTCTTTGTCTCACAACCCCGTGTTGAATTGGACTGTGTTGTGATACAAAATAAACCACAACACAACACACACAGCTCTGGGAGGTGGCGCGTGTTTGAAAGAAATGATGAAATCACATAAATTTGAAGTCCCTATTTGAAGAAACATCTGGTTGTGATCTAAATGAGAAAACCCTGAAATTGAAAGCGTTTTTTGAGGGTTGCTAGAATTTTTTTTTATTTAAAGAGAGAATATATAAAGCAGCCAGACTTCAAAAGGGTCCAAAGAGTGAATTTGATTTTTCCCATTTATGTGTCAGTCAATATGACCCTCTTTTACTTTGGTTAATAAATAGGTTTCTTTTTTCTTTTAAATGATTCCTCTGATGGCTGAGTTGATAAATGCTTTGTGGTGTGACGGTGAGCCACACAGGATGAAAGGACCCCCTCCCCAATCCGGTTCAATGCCTAGTCTGTGCCGAGTTGGCTGTTACCATCCAAGGTAACAGTAGAGATTGGACAACTGGCCTCCTGAGGCAAGAGTTATGAAGGAAAAAAAGAGCCAAAGTTCTTCATCCTGATCACAACCCAATGACCCTTTAAAAAGGCTTGCATTTATATAGCACCTTTCATCACCTCAGGATGTCCCAAAGTGCTTTGCAACCAATGAAATACTTTTAAAAGTGTAATCACTGTTGTAATGTAGGAAACGCGGCAGCCAATTTGCACACAGCAAGCTCCCACAAACAGCAATGTGAGAATGACCAGATAATCTGTTTTAATGATGTTGATTGAGGGATAAATATTGGCCAGGACACCGGGGATAACTCCCCTGCTCTTCTTCAAAATAATCCTATGGGATCTTTTACATCCACCAGAGAGGATAGACGGGGCCTCGGTTTAACGTCTCCTCCGAAAGACGGCACCTCCGACAGTGCAGCGCTCCCTCAGTACTGCACGGGGAGCGTCAGCCCTATAGATTATTGAGCTCAAAGTCTCTGGAGTACACAAGCAGATGTGAGGAGACATCACCACAGTTAAATAGCCTGCCATCACTCGCCGCCTAGGATCAGCCAAGAGGGCCGATTCGGTACTCCCAGCAGGAAAACAAATCATGGGGAATTTTCATGCGCGCGGCCTGTGATTTCCCACAATGTACTGCCTGGGAGCAGCTCTACGAAGAGTGGCCATTTGAGTGAGGTAGCGGAAGGCAGCTGGACACAGAGAACCGCAGCCCATATGAGCAGGCAGCTCCTGACAAGGAAGAGAACATTTGGGAAACATAAAAGCTTCTTTCCCACCTTGATCCTTCCCGTGTTGCCAACGACGATACCTCCGTAAGGGGGTGAATTGATGACACACGCGTCCGGAGTGTACAATCACCGGCCACCGGGACGCTGTGCGCGTCTTACCTAGGCTGACTCTCTCACTGATTTCTGTTCCCTCCTTGTGTGAGAGAAATGTGCCTAGCCTTCCAGCCAAGTGCCTCAATACGCCAGTATGGCTGAGATCAGGAAAGCACTAGGTGAAGCAGAGTGGAGCCATATCTGAGGCACAACTCACAAAGCTCTGATAAGCGGCCCTACAACAGCTGCATAGAGTGGCACCACTATTCCCAGCCAGAATGGAGATGATTGGGTAATTCCTCCGTCAATCGCGCCTGGAGACTGCACTGCTTAAAGTGACTGGGATTGATCTTACGCACATAATCTGTATTATGTAGCTATCCTCCACTCACTGCATTTTGTGGAGAATTCACCCTGCTTTTATTGGGAGACGTTACTGCAGTTTCGGTCACGAGTTCCGTTTGCTGTAGTTCGTAGCGACTCTTTTTAAATAGATTCTGTAGACTGTTTGCTGTAGTGCGCTGTTTAAGCAGACTGTTTGCTGAGCCAATAGATTTTGTTTGCTGTAAAATAGACTGTTTGCTGCGAGTCCTGCCATATGTCCCACCCCACCTCCCAACTCATTGGCTGATACAGTGGTGTCAATAGACACTCTGCACTACAACACAGCTATCAGGTGCCACTCACTCAGAATGGCAATCCCTCACTGTGGATTAACGTGAACTATTCACTGCCCGTCATTGTGAAAAACATAAAATAGCTCCAAAGGAGGTAGGTTTTCCAACCAGAAAGGTATTAAATGGGTTAATGCCATTGTTAAGGCTGTTAAGGGTGAGTCAGAAGGTTGTGGATACAAGTCCCACTCCAGAGATTTGAGCACAAAAATCTAGGCTGACACTCCGGTGCAGTGCTGAGGGAGTGCTGCGCTGTCGGAAGTGCCATCTTTCGGTTGAGACCCCGTCTGCTCTCTTGGGTGGGTGTAAAAGATCCCGTGGCACTGTTTCAAAGAAGAGCAGGGGAGTTATCCCCGGTGTCCTGGGGCCAATATTTATCCCTCAATCAACATCACTAAAACAGATTATCTGGTCATTATCACATTGCTGTTTGTCGGAGCTTGCTGTTTGCAAATTGGCTGCCGTGTTTCCTAAACTTCAAACGGTTGGCTGTAAAACGCTTTGGGGCATCCGATGGTCGTGAAAGGCGCTATACAAGTGTAAGTCTTTCTTTTTTAAGCATTCTTGCAAGAATAGTGCGGGCAGAAATGTACAGTTAAATGGATTTACAATTAGTTTCACTCCTGTTGATCATAAATGATCAGCCATGATCGCATTGAATGGCGGAGCAGGCTCGAGGGGCCGAATGGCCTACTCCTGCTCCTATCTTCTATGTTTCTATGTAAACCATAGCCTGATCATTTCCCCAGTGCCGTCAGTGCTTCTATTAACATGCTCCTTTTTGACTAGCCCCATCACATTGTTTCCATTCCAGCACTTTAAACCCCTGCAAAAGTAAAGAGGAGGTGGTACATTTCAAGTCAATTACAGTAATTCCGGCTGGCGACAGAGAAAAAGTGAGGGTCCATCTGACTGTATGAGAAAGAATGTTAATTGAAGGAGAGTCGATATTGCAGAGAGGTTGAAACACAAGGGAGCCTGGAATGAGAGCCGTGCACCAACAAGTCTGGTTCGAGAATGACAGAAAGTACAGCCCATTACACCTGTGCTGGTACAAGCTGTTCAACCTGAGTGAGCTAGCTACTACAATCCTTGCCTTTTGGCAGGGTTTGACAGGGTAGATACTGAGAGGTTGTTTCCCCTGGCTGGAGAGTCTAGAACCAGGGGGCACAGTCTCAGGATAAGGGGTCGGCCATTTAAGACCGAGATGAGGAGGAATTTCTTCACTCAGAGGGTTGAGAATCTTTGGAATTCTCTACCCCAGAGGGCTGTGGATGCTGAGTTGCTGAGTATATTCAAGGCTGAGATCGATAGACTTTTGGACTCTAGGGGAATAAAGGGATATGGGGATAGAGCGGGAAAGTGGAGATGATGTAGAAGATCAGCCATGATCTTATTGAATGGCGGAGCAGGCTCAGGGGGCCGTATGGCGGAGCAGGCTCGAGGGGCCGTATGGCGGAGCAAGCTCGAGGGGCCGTGTGGCGGAGCAGGCTCGAGGGGCCGTGTGGCGGAGCAGGCTCGAGGGGCCGTGTGGCGGAGCAGGCTCGCGGGGCCGTATGGCGGAGCAGGCTCGCGGGGCCGTATGGCGGAGCAGGCTCGAGGGGCCGTATGGCGGAGCAGGCTCGGGGGGCCGTATGGCGGAGCAGGCTCGGGGGGCCGTGTGGCGGAGCAGGCTCGAGGGGCCGTGTGGCGGAGCAGGCTCGAGGGGCCGTGTGGCGGAGCAGGCTCGAGGGGCCGTGTGGCGGAGCAGGCTCGAGGGGCCGTGTGGCGGAGCAGGCTCGAGGGGCCGTATGGCGGAGCAGGCTCGGGGGGCCGTATGGCGGAGCAGGCTCGAGGGGCCGTGTGGCGGAGCAGGCTCGAGGGGCCGTGTGGCGGAGCAGGCTCGAGGGGCCGTGTGGCGGAGCAGGCTCGAGGGGCCGTGTGGCGGAGCAGGCTCGAGGGGCCGTATGGCGGAGCAGGCTCGAGGGGCCGTATGGCGGAGCAGGCTCGAGGGGCCGTATGGCGGAGCAGGCTCGAGGGGCCGTATGGCGGAGCAGGCTCGAGGGGCCGTGTGGCCCATGCCTATACCTCATTCTTATGTTTTCCCTTTACCCGGTTATATTGTTCCTTTTAAACTGCTCAGCCTTCCAACTCTAATACTCAGAAAATCATGGGCAGCCAGTGACAAAATTCTCATATTTGTGCTCCTGGTGCAAAATGCTCCATGCCGGGATACAGGAAACTTTTTTATATCCGGCACCGATGGGACCGACGTGGTGCCGGTTCATCAAAAACTCCGGATCACCGAGCGCTATAGTAAAAGATACGGAGAGCTGAGAACTCCGTATAAAGCAACAAACCCTGTTGCTTAGCAACAGGTTCAGAACAATGGCCACAAGTTCCAAGCGTCTCTGTAGCTTAGCAACAGCTGCAGCCACACCCTTGCACAGCAACAGATCGAGGAAGGCAAGTACAATATGAAGTATGAACCTACTCCTGAATTTTGCCAGTTCACCGAGATTTCCGGTTATTTAGGTGCCGGTAAATCGAAAGTTTCCTGTATCGTGGTGAAACTTTACCTCAATGTTTGTAGCTCCTGTTTCAACAGCCATTTGTGGTAAAGCATTCCATATTCGAGTGTGAAAACATTTCTACTAACTTCCACCTTTGTTCACCTTCCAGCCATGCCTCAAAACACCAACATGTGTTCATATCTGCAACTGGAGATGAATGCAAATTAACAGGAAAGTTGATTTTAAAACTTTATCCGTGGCCCCGAGGCTCCCCAAAATTGCACATGACGGTAAAATGCCTGAACACTCCTTTTTAATTGACAGTCTATGTCCCCTCGTATCAGTGGGAATGACCTCTCTCTATTTACAGTCTCAAAACCTCATTTTTCGAAAACCTCCTATAGGTTCCCCCTTAACCTTCTCTATTCCACTGAAAAAAAGACTCAATTTTTCTCGTCTTTTTTCTATAACTGCAACCTTTCATTCCAGGTATCTTTCCAGTGAATCTTGGCCACATCCTATCTACGGCTTCATATCTTTCCTTAGCAAGGTGCGCAGAACGACACGCCATACTCCAGCTGATGCCTTGCACAAATCGGAACATAGGCACAGGAGGAGGCCATTGTGCCTGCTCCGCCATTCAATGAGATCATGGCTGCTCTGCAACCTAACTCCATATACAGGAAACTCGCTTTTAACCAGCACCTAAATATCCGGAAATCTCGGTTAACCGGCAAAATTCAGGAGTAGGTTCAGGTAAGTTTTACTGTATATTAGTGGCCGTGTAACCAGGGTTCCTGGATCTGTGGCCGTGTAACCGGGGTTCCTGCACCTGTGGCCGTGTAACCGGGGTTCCTGCACCTGCGGCCGTGTAACCGGGATTCCTGCACCTGTGGCCGTGTAACCGGGGCTCCTGCACCTGTGGCCGTGTAACCGGGGTTCCTGCACCTGTGGCCGTGTAACCGGGACTCCTGCAGCTGTGGCCGTGTAACCGGGGCTCCTGCACCTGTGGCCGTGTAACCGGGGTTCCTGCACCTGCGGCCGTGTAACCGGGATTCCTGCACCTGTGGCCGTGTAACCGGGGCTCCTGCACCTGTGGCCGTGTAACCGGGGTTCCTGCACCTGTGGCCGTGTAACCGGGACTCCTGCAGCTGTGGCCGTGTAACCGGGGCTCCTGCACCTGTGGCCGTGTAACCGGGGTTCCTGCACCTGTGGCCGTGTAACTGGGACTCCTGCACAAGTGCCGTGTAACCGGGACTCCTGCACCTGTGGCCGTGTACGGGGCTCTCGTACCTTGGTAAGTATACCTCTCTGTAATCCGGACTTTCTGATCAACTGGCACCACGCCGGTCCCGTCGGTGCCGGATAAAAAAGAGTTTCCTGTACCCACCTTTGCCCCATAGCCCACAATAACTTTGGTTCACAAAAATCTATCGATCTCAGATTTAAAATTAACAACTGATCTAGCATCAATTGTTGTTTGTGGAAGAGAGTTCCAAACTTCTACCACCCTTTCAACATCACTTCCTTGCTTCTGTATATTTAAAACCCACAATCTCATTTGTTTTTTCTAAAGGCCTCTTTCCTACCCGTACTCCCACTTTTCAAGATCTATGGCCGCGATTTTGCCAGCGCTCAGAGTGCGGTTTGGAGGCGGGTCCGCTGTCAAAATCGGAATGATTGACAATGGGTTGGGAGCCCGCTCTGGACCCGCCTCCATGTAAGTTTCCAAAGTGCTAGGTCTGCGATTTCAGAACAGACCCGACACCAAGCGGCGGTGGAGGCATTTAAGATAGTTAAATGCTTGTTAAACGCTTGTTAACTACTATTTTGCCAGCCTGTTTCTATTTTCCCACTTTTTTAACGGGGTTCACGTCATTCGGAGATCACATCAGGTAAGCAGGTCGGGTTCTCTGTGTCTCCCCATTGCTGTGAATAGGTGACAGTGCGAAAGTGGTATGAAAGTTACCATTTCACAGCTGGTCACTTTCCAATGTCAGAAGCTTGAGTCTTCAGGACTTGGAAGACACTTTTGAGCTGTATGCAGTTTGGAAGTGTTTGGAGTAAACTCTCTATCCACTGTCACCTCCTTGAAGCAAGCTCTCTCACCACTGACAGATCACGTCTGTCATCTCAACTTCAACTGCCATCTATTCCAGCAACATCGGTGCCCTTGAAAAAATCTCAACTTGGTCTTCTGAATCCCTCCACGATCAGACCCAGCACCAACATCACCAACAACAATACCAACCTTCTCTGCAATCACCTGATGCTGCACAGGACACGGGGCATCAGCACCCGACCACATTGCTGGCCGGGAGGCCAGGGATGGCATCACCATGGCCAGATTTACTTCACTTGATGCTGTACACCCTGGCTACCACATGAAGCGCCAGGTTAACAACAGCCCACACCATCACCATAAAGCATCCCTACAATGTCCAAGCCGTTCCTTTCACACTCATCACAATTGGCGGGGGGGGGGGGGGGCAGTTATGTCTCAACATTCACTGGAACTCACTACGCCACTTCCAAAGGTGAGCACAGATCTGTCCAATAAGTTAAAGTGTTGAAAATATAGATTTCAATGTTTGACAACACATTAACAGAAACTTCACATGAACATTGGCTAAACCACCCAGCTGCATACCCTTGTGTGTTGTTAGTTGGTATGCTTGCAGTAGGATGAGGGTGAGTGCGAGGGGTGGCTAGTGAGATGGGGAAGTGATAATGTAGATCGAGAGGGATGGGTGGAGGTGCAAGGTAAGTTGGTGTGAGTAAAGATGTGCAGGAGTAGGGTAGGGAAGGCAGAGTGATGGGGATGTGATGAGAGGCACAGCAGGATGAGGTTCAGTGTGGCTTGGCAGTAACGTTTCGTGATCTACTGAGATCATTGAAAGGTTTGTGCTACTGCAGCCTGGTCCTCCCGACCACATCCCTGCTTGTGTCCTCCTGTGCAATGTGCAACCGGGCTGCGTTGGTCTCCTGGGGCGGTCTCTTCCGCCTATGGGAAGGGAACAGAACCTCCCTGCATGCTGTGACTCCCTCCATAAGCAAATGGAGGGAGTCATGAGAGAGCCTGGGTGCAACGGTGTACCTCTGTGCCGTGCTTGTCTATGTTTGCAGCACCTCAATGCTGTAGAACACTGACAGCAGAACTGTCAAGATCAATTTGGACATGGCCCCTTTAAGGAAACCAGCTGATGAAACCCTCAGACCCGCTCCCTATTAATTGGCCGGGAACTTCGCAGGGCGGGCTTAACAAGCCCAATCAACGAAAAATCGCTTGGAGAGTGCGGGCCGCAGTAGGCAGCGGGCTGGGACCAGGACACCGACCCCGGCCACCCAGGACCCACCTAGGTCGGTGAAATCGCGGCCTCGGTATCTGCGCCCCTCGATCTCTCTGTTCCTCCACTGTATCTCACCTTTTACACCACCACCCATAGCCCACCAATCCAAAAAAAAATCCATTTACCCCACATCTCGAACCATCAGGCTGAATTCCATTTAATAGCACATGCTTTCACTTTTGCAATAAGTCTCCTATGTAGCGCCTTATCAAACCCTGCTGAAGATCCTTACTGACATTTGCCCTATTCCCTTTATCTACACAGTATATGATTTCTTCAACAAAAAAAAATTCATTTAAATTAATGGGGCATGGCCTGACCTTTACAGATCCTATACACAATCTACCCATTCATAGGCCCTCCCCCGAACTCTTTAATTTCCTGCAGGAAAGTTTTGCATTAATCCTCCTTGTTTCAAAGGTAATCAAGAAATCCTCACTATTCCACAAATCAACTCCAGCCCACTGCCCTTCAGGCAGCATTCCCCCTACCCCAACAGCACAGGAACCAATGTGTGAAAGGGAATGTTAGTTAGATCCTCCCCATTATCTGTACTTTTTCCTATAACCACCATTCCCAATCGGATATTTATCCAGCTGCATCTTTAAGGGTTTACTTGCCGAAGACTGTTCCATGTATCCGCTGGTGATATTACATGAGACAGTCAAACAGTACTGAGGCAATTTACAATCAATCAGAGACAGCCAGTTATAGGCAAGATCTTGCTCACAACAAATCATACTGTAATCTCTGCATTTTAGATAAGAGAGAAAGAACCTGGATTTCTATAGCCCCTTTCACAGCCTTAGGACGCCCCAAAGCGCTTCACAGCCAATGAAGTACTTCTGAAGTTTAGACACTGTTGTAATGTAAGAATAGCGGCAGCCAATTTATGCACAGCAAGCTCCCGCAAACAGCAACGAGACAATAACCAAATAATCTGTTTTTAATGACATTGGTTGAGGGATAAATGTTGGCCTGGACACCGGGTAGAACTCCCCTGCTCTTCTTCGAATCTTTTATGTCCACCTGAGAGGGAAGAAGGGGCCTCGGTTTAACGTCTCATCTGAAAGACGGCACCTCTGACAATGCAGCACTCCCTCAGTACTGCACTGGATTGTCAGCCTTGATTGAGCTCCAAGTCTCTGGAGTGGGATTTAAACCCACGCCCTTCTGACTTAGAGGGGAGAGTGCTACCTGTACAAGTCGGATAGCCAGGTGGTGAAGGATAGAATACTAGAGCACAGTCTTCAGTCGCTTACAAGCCTTTATTTACAGAGACACACATTAAATACCATGCAGCCACGTTCCCTGTAATTGTTTTTGATGGGCTGCGTGAACCATTCAAAATTCTGTGCACGTGCGGTTTTTGCATTAAAAAGCCAGCAAGCCGGCTGTGCGGGATCCCTGGATCGTGCACCCCCAAGATAAGCTCCTTTCCCTTCCCGAGCCTGCTCCCAACATATATGAACACAAGAGAGTCCCTAATTAATACCCGCCACCAGAATACAATTAACACTACCCACTAAGCCATGGCTGACCCGGTCATGCTGCATTGAAATACTGAGTGGGGCTCCCCTTTATGGGCTCAGCAGATTATTTCGCTGACCAGTGTGGAACCGAATCATCCTGATAAGGGAGGTCACACGTCTGATCGGCAGTCTGTACCGAGACGGCCTATTTTAGCCATGGTGTGGAGATGCCGGTGTTGGACTGGAGTGGACAAATGTAAGAAGTCACACAACACCAGGTTATAGTCCAACAGTTTTATTTGAAATCACAAGCTTTCGGAGCACTGCTCCTTCGTCCTGATTGTGATTTCAAATAAAACTGTTGGACTATAACCTGGTGTTGTGTGACTTCTTATATTTTAGCCATGGCACCAGTATGGGATGCTTTAATTGATTACTGCCCGTGTTTCAATGCGGGGCCGAGGATAGGCTCGTCCTTGGCTGTGATGCCCTTCAAGGTCAAATAGCCTAATAAACATAAGTGTTGAAATGTTATTTTTTTTAATTGCTTAATCTATGATTTTTCTCCTGGGTGTTGCTCCCAACAGTGTCCTGGAGATTAATCTTCAGTTCCTGGAGACTCCAGGGCAATCCTGGAGGGCTGGCGACCCCTAGTGATTGGGGATTGCGGAGGACGGGGTATCCCCTTCACTCACACTCTCTCCGTCCCTCGTTCCATTTGAAACAGGAACTTAGCATATAATCCCTGCCCATGGAAAGAGCACTGGAACATTGCTAACTAAAGACAGTGAAAGACTGAACTCCACTCTTTTGCCTCAGCATGACTTTTCATGGCTTCCTCTTCTCATTCATCAGAGTTCTCAGGCGCCCTCTGCTGCTTCCCACCAGTGGCTTCTCCATCATTAACAGACCGGGCTTGCTTGCTTTGCGCAACTCATGTCATCAAGACTGCGTGTGCATGGGCTTTTACACTTCATCAGCCGGCTAGGTCCAACCAACCAGTCCGATCACTAACGCTAATGGATAACTTTGATTAATATAATGGGGCCTGCACTGAAGTTTTCAATGTAAGTGTCAGGTGTGGCTCAGTTCAAATCAAATCAAATCAAATCAACTTTTATTGTCATTGTTAGTGCACAAGTACAATACAACGAAATGTAGGCTTGCGGCTCCCGAGAGTGTACAATTTGGATTAGGACACTTAAACATTTCAACATACATTTGTACATATATATTAGCATAAATATGACCATAATAAAGTGCATCGGCAGATGTGCAGCCTTTAGTGTTTATTTGTGGAGTTCAGTAGGATGACAGCCCTGGGAAAGAAGCTGTTCCTAAATCTGGTCGTACGGGTGCGAATGCATCTGTAGCGTCTCCCAGATGGCAGGAGGGCGAACAGACTGTGGCTGGGGTGGGTAGGGTCTTTGATGATGGTCCGTGCCCTCCGTAGGTCATGGGTTTGAGTTCCACTCTGGAAGCCGGAGCTAATAATTTTTTTTTTTTATTCGTCATGGGATGTGGGCATTGCTGACAAGGCCAGCATTTATTGCCCATCCCTAATTGCCCTTGAGAATGTGGTGCTGAGCCACCTTCTTGGACCGCTGCAGTCCGTGTGGTGAAGGTGCTCCTACAGTGCTGTTAGGGAGGGAGTTCCAGGATTTTGACCCAGCGACAATGAAGGAACGACCGATATATTTCCAAGTCAGGATGGTGTGTGACTTGGAGGGGAACTTGGAGGTGGTGGTCTTCCCATGCTCCTGCTGCCCTTGTCCTTCTAGGTGGAAGAGGTCGCGGGTTTGGGAGGTGCTGCTGAAGAAGCCTTGGGGAGTTGCTGCAGTGCATCTTGTAGATGGTACACACTGCAGCCACGGTACGCCAATGGTGGAGGGAGTGAATGTTTAAGGTGGTGGATGGGGTGCCAATCAAACAGGCTGTTTTGTCCTGGATGGTGTCGTGCTTCTTGAGTGTTGTTGGAGCTGCACTCATCCAGTTAAATGGAGAGTACTCCATCACACTCCTGACTTGTGCCTTGTAGATGGTGGAAAGGTTTGGGGAATCAGGTGAGACACTCGCCGCAGAATATCCAGCCTCTGACCTGCTCTTGTCGCCACAGTATTTATGTGGCTGGTCCAGTTAAGTTTCTGGTCAATGGCAACCCCCAGGATGTTGATGGTGGGGGTCGATACTCTCCAGTGCAGTACTGAGGGAGTGCTGCACTGTCGGAGGTGCCGTCTTTCGGATGAGACGTCAAACCGAGGCACTATCTGCCCTCTCCTGCAGATGCTCCTTAAAACCTACCTCTTTGACCAAGCCCTCTCGGGTGGACGTAAAAGATCCCATGGCACTATTTCAAAGAAGAGCAGGGGAGTTCTCCCCAGTGTCCTGGCCAATATTTCTCCCTCAATCAACATCACTAAAATAGATTATCTGGTCACTTATTTATTTGATGTTTACGGGACATTCACAGGAGCATTAACAGACAAAATTTGACACCGAGCCACATAAGGAGATATTAGAAAAGGTGACCAAAAGCTTGGCCAAAGAGGTAGGTTTTAAGGAGCATCTGGAGGAGAGACGGAAAGATCTGGGGAGGGAATTCCAGAGCTTATGTTTAGGCAGCTGAAACCACCTAGCTCTTCGTAATTTATTCTGTCATGTATCCATGCACAAGTCCTATTTAGCACATTGATACCAATATGCAATGGGAAAACTGTAGTTCAGCTAATAAATACTTTGATATATATTAATGACCTGAACTTAGGTGTACAGGACATCATTTCAAAGTTTGCAGCTGGCAAGAAAGTCGGATCGGTAGTAAACAACGTGGAGGATAGCAAT
This sequence comes from Somniosus microcephalus, assembly GCF_052327205.1. Lineage (NCBI taxonomy): Eukaryota > Metazoa > Chordata > Chondrichthyes > Squaliformes > Somniosidae > Somniosus > Somniosus microcephalus. Next base: position 267,219,081 of record NC_140992.1, on the reverse strand, counting down.
AGACTTCAGGAGGACATAGACAGGCAGAGAAATGTGAAGTGATACATTTTGGTAGGAAGAATGAGGAGAGGCAAAATAGACTAAATGGTACAATTCTAAAGGGATGCAAAAACAGAGAGACCTGGGGGTGTATGTACACAAATCTTTGAAGGTGGCAGGACAAGTGGAAACGGCTGTTCAAAAAGCATATGGATCCTTGGCTTTATCAATAAAGGCAGAAGGTACAAAAGCAAGGAGGTCATGCTGAACCTTTATAAATCACTGGTTAGGCCTCAGCTGGAGTATTGTGTCCAATTCTGGGCACCGCACTTTAGGAAGGGTGTGAAGGCCTTAGAGGGGGTGCAGAAGAGCTTTACTAGAATGGTGCCAGGGATGAGGGACGTCAGTTAAATGGGGGAGACTGGAAAAGCTGGGGTTGTTCTCCTTACAGCAGAGAAGATTAAGGGGAGATTTAAGAGAGGTGTTCAAAAATCATGAAGCGTTTTGATAAGAGTAAATGAGGAGAAGCTGTTTCCACTGGCAGGAGGGTCGGTAACCAGAGGACACAGATTTAAAGTAATTAGCAAATGAACTGGAGGGGAGATGAGGAAAACAATGTTTACTGGCTAGTTGTTATGATGTGGAATTACTGCCTGAAAGGGTGGTGGAAGCAGATTCAATAACAACCATGAAAAGGTTGGATAAAAATTGGAGGGCTATGGGGAAAGAGCAGGGGGGGAGCAGGACTCATTGGACAGCTCTTTCAAAGAGCCGGCACGGGCACGATGGGCCGAGTGGCCTCCTTCTCTTTCTATGCTGCATCGTCCTGTAATTCTATGATTCTCAGACACTTTAAATTTGCAATATACTTCTTGTGTAATTTCTGGCTCATTACCTCAAATTGATCCCACTAGTGACATACCAGCAAACATCCGTACTTCACCCGAGCACTAAATAACTCCAATTGCTCTCAGGGGACACAAATCAGTGCGCAATTTTGAAAGCCCACCATCATGCGCTACTGCAATCTTAATTGGAAAAATGCAAAAATGTTATGTGCTCAGAATTACATTCTGCTGAAATCTTGCAAACAACACTGCATTAAAAATAGATCTGGTAAAAAAAAGAGGTCGAAAAGCATAGTTTTAGACTCCATTGCAGTTTTCTTCCTGTACAGTAGGAGGCACTGTGGGAGCTAATCATTCCATCGTGGTAGGATGTACTTTTACGCATTGAACATAATCTTCAAATAGATTTTTCAAAGGGAATTTAGCTCCACTAATTACCTCCATGAAACAAGCAGTATTTGGTCACATTATATAATCTACATTAATGATTATTTTAAATAAACACAGAATGATACAGCACAGAAGGAGGCCATTCGGTCCATCGTGCCTGTGCCAGCTATTTGAAAGAGCGATCCAATTAGTCCCACTCCCCTGCTCTTTCCCCCAAAGCCCTGCTGTTTCCCCACCGCCGCATCCCCCCCCCCCCGCCCGCCTTGGCATAATCCTTAAAAAATGGGTAGCGTAGTTATATTGGATATATTGCTGGACTAATAATCCAGAGAACGCGATTTGAAATCCCACCTCGGCAGTTTTGAGAATTTGAATTCTGTTTTAAAAATCTGGAAATAAAAAGCTGGCATCAGTAAAAGTGACCATGAAGCTGTCAGATTGTCGCAAAAAAAAAACCCAATTGGTTCTCTAATGCCCTTCAGGGAAAGAAACCGGCCGTCCTTACCCGGTCTGGCCTATGTGTGACTCCAGTCCCTTACCAACATCACTGACTCTCAACTGCCCTCTGAGGTAGCCTCGCAATTGACGTGAACCAACGAGTTCTCTCTTCAAATTACCATTTAATATCAAATTCCTCATCCTTGTTTTCAAATCCCTCTACAGCCTCGCCCCCTCCCGATCTCTGTAAGCTCCTCCAGCCCTATAAGCCTGCAAGATCTCTGCGCTCCTCCAATTCTGGCCTCTTGCGCATCCCCGATTTCCATCGCTCCACCATTGGCGGCCGTGCCTTCAGCTGCCGAGGCCCTAAGCTCTGGAATTCCCTCCCTAAACCTCTCCGCCTCTCCACCTCTCTCTCCTCCTTTAAGATGCTCCTTAAAACCTGCCTCTTTGACCAAGCTTTTGGTCACCTGTCCTGATATCTCCTTCTGTGGCTCGGTGTCAAAAACGTTTTTATTGACATTGCTCGTTAAGCGCCTTGGGACGCTTTATCACGTTAAGTGTGCTATATAAATGTAAGTTGCTGTTGCTTATATTGTATTTATTATATTTATACGCCAATACACGTCAACTTTGGCCCATCCTTCAGTAGTAGAATCACCCGCATTACGCATTAACAAACAGTAAGAACTTATACCATGGATTGAAAATTGACAATTCAGCCCCACATACCTGTTTTTTTCACACACTATGTGAAATCTACACCGTCATGGACCTCACTCCATTCATTTCACCTCCCGAGGGAAAGTTCTATATAAATGTTCCCTCATTCCCCATAGGTTATCAAGAATATTTGTCTATTTCCACTATTCAAACCAGGCCTGCTACCTTGAAGGACAGAATTCTCCATCCCTCACCCTCATTCATCAGGAATTTTCACCCATCGGCTACTGTGACTTCACACAGCCAATGAAGTACATTTGAAGTGTAGTCGCTGTTGTCATGTTGGAAACACGGCAGCCCGTTTGTGCACAGCAGGATCCCACAACAGCAGTGTGATAACGACCAGGTAATCTGTTTTAGTGATGTTGGCCAGGACACGGGGGCTAACTCCTCTGTTCTTCTGCGATCTTTTACATCCACCCGAGAAGCTAGACGGGAGTTTAAAGTCTCATCTGAAAGACGGCACCTCTGGCTGTGCAGCACTGGCTCGGTACTGCACTGAAACGTCAGGCCGGTTGTGGGACTTGAATCACGCAACCTTTTGACTCGGAGGTAAGGGTGCTGCTGACTGAGCCATGGCTGACACACTGCAAACTCCCGAGGCCGACTGCCTGTAAATTTTAGGCTCCAGGCGAGAAGAATGGAATAGGCAGTGCCGAGCTTTCTTTCTCTATTTTATATATAAGAGAAACGTCTCTGTAATAACGTATGACACCAAAGTGCGATGAGCATGTGCGGGAAATGGAAAGCGTACGTCCAGCAAACTTTTCACAACCGCATTTACACTACACACAGCGAGCAGGAGAATTCTTGCCCTCAAAGCTGTGATGACCATGGCGGCAATGTTCCCTGTACGCCGGGCTTTGATCCGCACGTCCTGCTTCTTTTAGTGCGCGGGCCCTTTAAATCTCAGCGGTATTTACAACGGAGAAGCTGGTGAGCAGCCTGCACGGGACCTTTCCCATTGCATGCGCAGCCTAGAGGAAGCATTGCATGGCGGTATCAATAACGTAAAGGAAGACTAGATGGGGCTGGATGGAGCTTGAAGGCAAGGATTGAAAGGAGGATTAGAACCACCCACATTACAAACATTTTCCCACCTGAGCCCGGGGAGAGCTTCACAGCCTAAATAACCTCTTCCTTCTTCAGCTGAGTGTTTCTCCGTTCACCTCACCGAAAAATGGCGACGCAAATCATTTTAACTGACAACCCTAAATCATTTTCTCCGACTTATAAAGAACTAGTTATGACATTACACTCACATTCCTCATATCAACCCTTTTCAATCACATCAATCTAATAATGATTTCTCAAATTTGGGTGTTTCAGATCTCTGGAGATGCTGGCAATAATCCAAAAAAATATATATTTCATTTTTAATTAAAGTTGAAATTGAACATGCCCCTCCAAAAAAACATCATAACTCCATGAACACCCGAGTGATTAAATATTGGGTGGGTGCTTAGAAATTGGACAAGTTTTCTAGATTAAGTTGGACACATTTTCTAGATTAAGATAATAACGTCTCCCTGCCTGTGTTTTTGACAGGGGAGATGCATGGCAAGAGGAGAGCACGGATGGGGACAAACTGGCTTTGTTTGACACAGCTGCCAGGTCCCGGGTTTGATCCCTGGTCCTTGTAGAGTCAGCTTATCTCAGAGCTGTTACAATCGGTCTCCATTGTAATTTCATTGGATGTAAAACGCTTTGAGACGTCCGGTGGTCGTGAAAGGCGCTGTATAAAATGTTTTCTTTTCTCTACACTTGTGGGCTAGGAAGGGGAAGAATCATGCAGGGTGCCTACAAAGAAAAAAGACTTGCATTTCCATAGTGCCTTTCATGACCAACAGATGTCTCAAAGCGCTTAACAGCCAATAAAGTACTTTTTTGAAGTGCAGTCACTGTTGTAATGTAGGAAATGCAGCAGCCAGTCTGTGCACAGCAAGCTCCCACAAACAGCAATGAGATAATGACCAGATAATCTGTTTTTTAGTGATGTTAATTGAGGGATAAATATTGGCCAGGACACCAGGGAGAACTTCCCTGATCTGCCTTTAAACAGGGCTATGGGATCTATTTACATCCACCTGAGAGGGCAGACGGGGCCTTGGTTTAACACCTCATCTGAAAGACAGCACCTCAGACAATGCAGCACTCCCTCGGTACCGCACTGTAGTGTCAACCTAGATTTTTGCACTCAAGTCTCTAGTAGTGGGAACTGAACCCACGACCTTCTAGAACTCAGAGGCAAGGGTGCTACCAACTGAGCCATGGCTGACACCACATTTTAAACACCATCCAGTGACCCCTTGCTGGAAAGTGTGTCAACATCAAGAGAGGACAGTGCCATGCTTGGCTGCAACAGTCCCCATTTACCACCTGGGCTCTCGTATAAATTATCACCACTTGGGCAAGACACCAGATGAATGCTGAAGCCCACGACACTACTTTGCAGCACAGGTCGGCACCTTAAGGAGGAGGGAAATTCAAGGGAGTCTAATCATGAGACATCAAGAAAGGGAGTCTCCCTGGGGAATAAAACCTATGAGGTAGTTACTTTTAAAAAATACTGAACTTGTACTCATCAACCAGTGACTCAGTTGGTAGCACTCTGCACTCTCACAAACATCAAAAAACCAAAAAGGTAAAATAGGCAATAAATAATTTACATAAGAATGTAAGAATTAGGAGCAGGAGTCGGCCAAACGGCCCCTCGAGCCTGCTCTGCCATTCATGGCTGATCTTCGCCCGCAACTCCACTTTCTCACCCGATCCCCGTATCCCTTGATTCCCTTACTTGAAAGCAAAACACACTTGTGCCATCAACAGAGGACTGAGCTGCTAAAACGTTGCATTTTCTTTTTAGTTCTATTTGTGAGTCACAAGTGAATTAAGCATTTGCTTCAGATGTGGAATCAAAGAATTATCACTGCCTTAAATCACTATCACCACAAAAAAACACCCAGAAAGGCTCCCTAAAGGTTCGGTAATTTATTATGTGTTAAAAAAATGTGCATCGCTGTAAAGTAATGGGAAACAGACACAACGCAGTGGTGCTTTTACGGGTGGCGTGTTCGGCAAATGGCTGGGAAACAGCTGCAGTAATCAGGCTCAATATGTGGGTTGAAAGGAGAAGGTAAACTGAAGGAGCACGCCAGACAGTGAGCACTTCAGTGTACTTGGGTGCTTTCTGAGCGCATGAGGTGTTTACCGTTTAGTCGGTCGGGCTGTGCATTACAGTATGCAGACGACGCTTGCGTCTGCGCTCACACGGAGGTCGAACTCCAAACCATCGTCAACACCTTCACCGAAGCGTACGAGAGCATGGGCCTTACACTAAACATCCGTAAGACAAAGGTCCTCTACCAACCTGCCCCCGCCACACAGTACTGCCCCCCGATTATCAAAATCCACGACAAGGCCTTGGACAACGTGGACCACTTTCCATACCTTGGGAGCCTATTGTCAACAAGGGCAGATGTCGACGACTAAGTCCAACACCGCCTTCAGTGTGCCAGTGCAGCCGTCGGTCGCCTGAGGAAGAGAGTGTTTGAAGACCAGGACCTCAAACCTGGCACTAAGCTCATGGTCAACAGAGCAGCAGTGATACCCGCCCTGCTGTATGCCTCGGAGACATGAACCATGTACAGCAGCCACCTCAAAGCACTGGAGAGGTACCACCAACGCTGCCTCCGCAAGATCCTGCAAATCTATTGGCAGGATAGGCGCACCAACGTCAGTGTTCTTGCTCAGGCCAACATCCCCAGCATCAAAGCTTTGACCATGCTCGATCAGCTCCGATGGACGTGTCACATTGTCCGCATGCCCGATACAAGACTCCCAAAACAAGCGCTCTGGCACGGCAAGAGAGCCCCAGGTGGGTAGAGGGTAGAGATTAGCGTGTAAAATTAAGGCACATGGGATTGGGGGCAAGGTATTGACTTGGATAGAGAACTGGTTGGCGGACAGAAAGAAAAGAGTTGGAATAAACGGGTCGTTTTCCGAGTGGCAGGCAGTGACTAGTGGGGTACCGCAAGGATCGGTCCTAGGACCCCAGCTGCTCACAATATATATTAATGATCTGAACAAGGGAATTGGATGTAATATCTCCAAATTTGCAGACGACACAAAGCTGGGTGGGAGGGTAAGCTGTGAGGAGGATGTCGTGAAACTCCAGTACGATTTGGACAAGTTGGGTGATTGGGCAGAAACATGGCAAATGCACTATAATGTGGATAAATGTGAGGTTATCCACTTTGGTGGCAAAAACAGGAAGGCAGATTATTATTTGAATGGCAATAGATTGGGAGAAGGGGAAGTGCAAAGAGACCTGGGTGTCCTTGTGCACCAGTCGCTGAAGGTAAGCATGCAGGTGCAGCAGGCGGTTAAGAAGGCAAATGGTATGTTGGCCTTCGTAGCAAGAGGGTTCGAATACAGGAACAAGGATGTCTTGCTACAGTTGTACAGGGCCTTGGTGAGACCGCACCTTGAGTATTGTGTGCAGTTTTGGTTGCCTTACCTGAGGAAGGACGTTCTTGCCATGGAAGGAGTGCAGCGAAGATTAACCAGGCTGATACCTGGGATGGCAGGAATGACGTATGAGGAGAGGTTCTGTCGATTGGGCATATACTCACTGGAGTTTAGAAGATTGAGAGGGGATCTCATCGAAACCTATAAAATTCTGTCAGGCCTGGACAGACTAGATGCAGGAAGGATGTTTATGATGGCCGGGGAGTCCAGAACCAGGGGTCATAGTCTAAGGATAAGGGGTAAGCCATTTAGGACTGAAATGAGGAGGAATTTCTTCACCCAGAGAGTGGTGAACCTGTGGAATTCTCTGCCACAGAGGGCGGTGGAGGCCAGTTCATTAAATATATTCAAAAAAGAGTTGGATATATTTCTTAAGGCTAAAGGGATCAAGGGATATGGGGAGAAGGCAGGGATAGGGTACTGAATTTGGATGATCAGCCATGATCTCATTGAATGGCGGAGCAGGCTCGAAGGGCCGAATGGCCTACTCCTGCTCCTATTTTCTATGTTTCTATGAAACGCTTCAAGGACACCCTCAAAGCCTCCTTGAAAAAGTGTAACATCCCCACCGACACCTGGGACTCCCTGGCCCAAGACCGCACAAAGTGGAGGAGAAGCATCCGGGAAGGCGCCGAACACGAGTCTCTTCGCCCGGAGCAAGCGGAAGCCAAGCGCAGGCAGCACAAGGAGCGCACGTCAGCCCAAGCACCCCACCCACACCCGCCCCTTCAACCACCGTCTGCCCCACCTGTGACAGAGACTGTAGGTCCTGCATTGGACTCATCAGTCACCTGAGAACTCATTTTTAATGTGGAAGCAAGTCATCCTCGGTTCCGAGGGACTGCCTAAGAAGCATTCAGACTGCTGCTGCATGCACAACTGTGCAGTGGGGGACTTGTGCGAGGGGCCGCTGGAGTGTGGTAGGTACAAGGACACAGACATACCGCTGCACGTGCTAAGGTGTGTACGCTCAGAGGCTGCTGAGTGCACATATAACGTGTGTGTGTGTGTGTGTGTGCGTGGATGTACTTATTTGAGAATGCAATTAAAAAAAGTCAATCTCTTACGAGGTGGAGAGGTACTTTCGTTAGCGAACTAAATCAGGAGAGAGTATTTTGTGTCAGCGTGGCTCAGTGGGTAGCACCCTCATCTCTGGGTCAAAAGGTTGTAGGTTCAAGTCCCACTCCAGAGACTTGAGCACATAATCCAGACTAGCGCTCCAGTGCAGTACTGAGGGAGCACTGCACTGTTGGAGATGCCGTCTTTCAGATGAGACGTTAAACCGAGGCCCCATCTGGCCTCTGAGGTGGATGTAAAAGATCCCACGGCACTATTTCAAAGAAGAGCTGAGGAGTTATCCCCAGTGTCCTGGCCTCAATATTTATCCCTCAATCAACATCACTAAAACAGATTATCTGGTCATTATCGCATTTGATTACGATTGCGGGAGCTTGCTGTGCACAAATTGGCTGCTGCGTTTCCTACATTACAACAGTGACTACACTTTAAAAAGTACTTCATTGGCTGTAAAGCGCTTTGGGATGTCCAGTGGTCGTGAAAGGCACTGGAGAAAAGCACAAATTTCTTTCTTTTTAAATCAAAGACATTTCTCCCTATGGCTACATGTGTTGTGCATTTCAGAAGCGACACTGGTTGGGTTCGGAGTACAGAGTAGGGAGATACCGTTGCCAGGCCTATGCTCACTTGGTTCCAGTTTGGTCAAGTTCAAAAATGAAAATCCTGTTCACAGTGACTACACTTCAAAAATTACTTCATTGGCTGCAAAGCTCGTTGGGACATCCTGGGGTTGTGAAAGGTGCTGAATAAATGCAAGTCTTTCTTTTTGAAACTATGTGATATCCGAGTGGTAAGGTCAGAAACTGAGAGAAGCGAGATATTAGGAACCAAACCCAACTGTTTATTTACACGGTGTAGCAGAGAGACATAGCTCTTACCAGCTGTAGGCCCGGCACACAATTCTTACTGCACGAGCCAAGATGGAGGATCCCCTCTGAGTCATACCCATAATGCAATGCCACATTACCGTATTAACTGGTGTACCAGGACATTGAATATCTGATCCATTACCTTAAATACTGGTGAATGTGAACCCTTAATATTTGGCTCCATCTGGTGGATAACTTAAACATTACATCCCAGATTACTATAAACTCGAATGTTGGAGGTGACTGATTTTAAAACTGATCATATCTCTGGTGTACAAGGGCGCTGTGCTATTACTCTGCTATTCCTTTAAAGCCTCAACCATTCTTGTGTGCAACTAGTCACACATGTTTTAATGACTGGTAGATCCAAAATGACCCTTAATTGGGGCCCCAATCCCTGCAACAATTTCTGTTCATATCAATCTGGGATTGTTCTCTTTAGAGCAGAGAAGGCTCAGAGGAGATTTGATAGAGGCGTTCAAAATCATGAGAGGTCTAGACAGAGTAGAGGGAAACTGTTCCCATTGGCGGAAGGGTCGAGAACCTTGAGTATTGTGTGCAGTTTTGGTCGCCTTATCTGAGGAAGGATGTTCTTGTCATGGAGGGAGTGCAGCTAAGATTCACCAGACTGATACCTGGGATGGCAGGAATGACGTACGAGGAGAGATTGGGTCGATTGGGCTTATATTCGCTGGAGTTTAGAAGAATGAGAGGGGATCTCATTGAAACTTATAAAATTCTAACAGGACTAGACAGACTAGATGCAGGAAGGATGTTCCCGATGGTGGGGGAGTCCAGAACCAGCAGTCACAGTCTAAGGATAAGGGGTAAGCCATTTAAGACAGAGATGAGGAGGAATTTCTTCACCCAGAGAGTGGTGAACCTGTGGAATTCTCTACCACAGAAGGCAGTTGAGGCCAATTCATTAAATATATTCAAGAAGGAGTTAGATATATTTCTTAAGGCTAAAGGGATCAAGGGATATGGGGCGAAAGCAGGGACAGGGTACTGAATTTGGATGATCAGCCATGATCTCATTGAATGGCAGAGCAGGCTCGAGGGGCTGAATGGCCTAATCCTGCTCCTATCTTATGTTTCTATGAAAGCCCCTTTAAGGTGCTGGAGGTTTTGGAAGTTCTGAGGGTGCACATGGGGTGCAAGAAGGACAGGGATGAAGTGGATTGATTAAATTGGAAAACGAAGAGTTAGATATATTTTCTTAAGTACCTGAAGGAAAAAAATTTGCAGGGCTACGGGGAAAGGGCGGGGGAGTGGGACTTCCTGAGGTGCTCTTGCAGAGAGCCAGCATGGGCTCAATGGGCCGAATGACCTCCTTCTGTGCTGTAACCATTCTATGATTCTATGACTAGTCCACTGTAATCAAAGACACGCACATCCCAGCTGGTCCAAACCTATAGTCCGTTTGGATCACTCTGAAAGCAATCTCCACATCGCAACACAAACGAATCATCTGCCTGGTAATTAGGACCAACATTTGGGAAATTGCCAGGCTTCTGGAGACGTTTTGGCACTCTGGGGTGTGAACAAACACAAGGCGTGGAATTCCTACATTCACTGCTAACATTGCTTCCATTATCTCTCTCTCTCCCAAAACCAGGGAGGTCTGCCCTGTCACTTTTGTCACGTTGACTACACTGGGCCTCTCTATGCGCAGAAACCACATGTTCACTGGCAGGCTAACGTGGCAATAATGCACACTTTGTTGTAATGACCGTATCCATTACTAAGTTTACTTCGGTACCGATCAAACTAAATCAAAAGCCGTGAGCCGAGGCTTCCATTTCCACGTGGGGGCCGACACGGTCCATGCACGGATACGGACGGGCTTTTTTTTGGTAATAATGCACAGGTCTGTCGGTGAGGCGTAACATGTATGATGTTGCAACAAAGAATTACACAGATGGTACTGTTAGCCTAGTAAATTTCAAGAATATCCTGGAAATTACACTGATAGTACTTGGCCAGGAAGCAAAAGAAAGACTTGCACTTATGCAGCATCTTTCACGACCTCAGGACGTCCCAAAGCGCCTTACAGACAATGAGGCACTTTTGAAGTGTAGTCACTGACATGAATCAGTCATTCATGAAAGAAAGACTTATGAAATAATACTGAGTGGCCTATGGGTGGCGCTGTCCAGGGAGAGTATAAATACTCGGGCATGGGCCCAGCTTGCGCAGGACATTCTTAGCAGAAACTAGTGAAGGACACAACTAGACCTCCATGTTGAAAAACAGTTAATTAAAGCTTTGTTTAACGCTTAGACCAAGTGCCTAGTAGTTTTCTTACGTCAGTCACTGTTGTAATGTACGAAACACGGCAGCTAATTTGCGCACAGCAAGCTCCCATAAACAGAAATGAGATGATGACCAGATAATCTGTTGGTGGTTGAGGGATAAATATTGGCCAGGACACTGGGGATAACTCCCCTGCTCTTCTTTGAAATAGTGACACGGGATCTTTTACGTCCACCTGAGGGGGCGGACGGGGTCTCGGTTTAGCGTCTCATCCGAAAGACGGCACCTCCAACAATGCTAGCACTCCCTCAGCACTGCACTGGGCGTGTCAGCGTAAATTTGTGCTCAAGTCTTTGGAGTTGGACTTGAACCCGCAAGCTTCTAACTCAAAAAGACAGAGTGCTACAAACTGAGCCATGGCTGAGAACACATTGCATTAACAGCTCTGGGCTGGTCCTCATTAACCAAGGTGCTTAAGGCATTAGTTGGCATTACTGTGCTAACCAGTTCTTGTTTATTCCGCAGGGTATGGGTTCTTCTCTTCTTAGGCAGTCCCTCGGAACCGAGGATGACTTGCTTCCACATTAAAATTGAGTTCGCAGGTGACTGATGAGCCCAATGTGGGACCTACAGTCTCTGTCACAGGTGGGGCAGACGGTGGTCGAAGGGGCGGGTCGGTGGGGTGCTTGGGTTGACTTGCGCTCCTTGCACTGCCTGCGCTTGGCTTCCGCTTGCTCCCGGCGAAGAGACTCGAGGTGTTCGGCGCCTTCCCGGATGCTTCTCCTCCACTTTGTGCGGTCTTGAGCCAGGGATTCCCAGGTGTCAGTGGGGATGTTACACTTTTTCAAGGAGGCTTTGAGGGTGTCCTTGAAGCGTTTCCTCTGCCCACCTGGGTCTCTCTTGCCGTGTCGGAGTTCCGAGTAGAGCGCTTGTTCTGGGAGTCTCGTATCGGGCATGCGGACAATGTGACCCGTCCATCGGCGCTGATTGAGCGTGGTCAAAGCTTCGATGCTGGGGATGTTGGCCTGAGCAAGAACACTGACATTGGTGCGCCTATCCTGCCAATGGATTTGCAGGATCTTGCGGAGGCAGCGTTGGTGGTACCTCTCCAGTGCTTTGAGGTGCCTGCTGTACATGGTCCATGTCTCTGAGGCATACAGCAGGGCGGGTATCACTGCTGCTCTGCAGACTATGAGCTTAGTGCCGGGTTTGAGGTCCTGGTCTTCAAACACTCTCTTCCTCAGGCGACCGAAGGCTGCACTGGCACTCTGAAGGCGGTGTTGGACTTCGTCGTCGACATCTGCCCTTGTTGACAGTAGGCTCCCGAGGTATGGAAAGTGGTCCACGTTGTCCAAGGCCTTGTCGTGGATTTTGATAATCGGGGGGCAGTACTGTGTGGCGGGGGCAGGTTAGTAGAGGACCTTTGTCTTATGGATATTTAGTGTAAGACCCATGCTCTCATACGCTTACGGTGAAGGTGTTGACGATGGTTTGGAGTTCGACCTCAGAGTGTATGGGTTAAACTATTATTAGCAGCAGTTGTGCTCACAAGGAATTCCTGTTGGTATTGAAAGGAATAGCCAAGCCCTTTCCAGCAATGACTAAGTTGAGAGGCGCTGCCTGGTATGAAATTGAGCCCTACAGACCATTTTCCACCCTGGAAGATTTTCAGATGCATCATCCCCTTGCACTGTACAAACAATGGTGGTCCACACAGAAGATCAAAAAATGGCTAACATCAATATGGAGGTTGGTTTATTTACATTAAACTACAAATCCCTGAAGGAAAACTTTCAACTTGCCTGTGTCTTGGTGTTCTTTTAACCAAGGTATTAAGTTCCTAAACTTCTCAAAACAATGAGGAAGATGTTAAGGTACGCATTGTAATTTTCTGCTGATGTCTTTCATTATCTTAGGCCAGGGTTTATTGCCTCACAATACTACAAGCAACAAAGGGGTAAAAATGCCAAAACAATTTCTTGGCAAACTGCAAATCACGAAATTATACTTTCTCTCCCCACAGTTTTCTATCTTTTATAGTTAATGGATGGAAAAAAATATCACAGGCCAGGAGTGTCAAAGAGCAGCGCTTTGGAATTTTAACCTCAAAATCCCCTCACAAGTGATACATCAAGAGGACCCGAGCCACTAATGACACAGTCCTTTCAACCAATATAATTAACATTTGTTGATGTAAAAACACAGACAACCAAGGCTCGCATTCACCAAGCAGTTGAAGCCTGACAACTCTCATTTGAAGAGGATTCGGAACAACAAGATGCAACTATTTCACCAGTTCCAGGTGCCACATGCATAAAATGCAGCAAGTCTTTCTGTAAAAGCTGTGTATAAGACTGCACAAGATAATATAGATTTATTCAATTGAAAGGTACCTGCAATGGTCCTCATTTTCATCTTTACCTAACCGATACCTAACCACTTAAATTATCTGTGCTTCTCTCCTATTCCTTTCGTCCTGGTGATAACCTCCATCCTGGGCTTTGGCCTTTCACCCCGGTTTCCCAATATAGAAAAATATTATTCGGAACGTCCAATGGATTGAGTACGAGCTCAATTTCAAAAACGATTCAGCCCGTTAGGCATCCAGGTTCCACATCTTCCCCATGTCTCATTAAAAGCTTACTCGCCCGAAATGTTTCAAAAACCCAAATTCAAGGGGAAAGAAAATTCAAATCTGTAAACCATTCGACGTTGGCGTTCAACAGCACAACAATTCACTTGTTCCATGTTGCAGCATCTCTCTTTCTGCAAGGGTCAGTTCACCTAATTCTGCGAGCTGAATTGATGCCTGAATTGGAACAGAACATGAAAGGACTGGCTGAAGGTAAACAGGGCTCCTTTCAAGCACTGGCAATCACCATTCCAAATCTCTTTATCAAGCAAAACAAACAGCCAACACAAAGGGTTGAACAAACAAACATGGCTCCGGCCAGTTTAATGAACAATTTATACAGTAAAACCTTGACGAGGGCTTCCCCTCCCCCAGCCACCCACTCCAGCAAGACAGTTAATTGAGTCGGAATCTGAATTAACTTCCCGAATGTAAACAGGCCTAAGGCTCATCTCAGATCCAGTAAACACAAACTTCATCTTAAACAGAATCGTATCCTCTCACAGATGTCAACAATGATGACTTTAATCTCACCATCAACTAGGTTAGTGGCCGCGACTCGAATCCTGTCGTGAACTGACTTAATGGTTTTGACGTTAAAACATGTAATATTTTGCCCGGCTAGATTCCCAAACTCTCAGAATCATACCTCTCAAAATGAGGAGTGTCCTATCTATTTGAATAAATGTATTTGATCTCTTCCATAGAATGTCTTTGGGAAATGCATAAAGCATGCCATTGTGATGGATGTGCTATAAAGAGGGCGTTTCCAGCAATGTTTCCGCTAGACAGTGAACCGTAGCTTACTGTAAGAAATCGTCATTCAGCTGTCCCGGAGTATTTTTGCAGGAGTTGGATAGTGTTGTACAGACAGGACTCTTGTATGTACCTCAAACATCTGTGAAGACTGTCAAACATGTAAGGCCCTGTATCATCCCACTGGGCTGATACACGATGTCTGGAAAAGTCTAGGCTGCCTCCAAATTGATAACATCTGCATGACATCCTCCACACTACAAGCGAACAGCTACAGCACTGCTCCATTCACCAGTTCTCGAGCAGGGCCTGCAGGAAACTGAACCCTGCGCACCAACTCGCCCAGCATTAAATCCACTCCCTTAAAAAAGAAAGGCTCGCATTTCTACAGCACCTTTCACGACCTCAGGACGTCCTAAGGCACTTTACAGCCAATTAAGTGCTTTTGAAGTGTAGTCACTGTTGCAATGTAGGATACTTGGCAGCCAATTTGTGCACAGCAAGCTCCCACAAACAGCAAGGTGATGATGACCGACCGGTTAATGTTTTGTTCGTGATGTTGGTTGAGGGATAAATATTGGCCAGGACATCCCGGGAGAACTCCCCTGCACTTCTTCGGAATAGTGTCCGTGGGATCTTTTACACACAGCTGAGAGGGCAGACTGGGCCTTGGTTTAACGTCTCATCCGAAAGACGGAACCTCCTCCTTAATATCGCCCAACTTCACCCCTGCCTCAGCTCATCTGCTGCTGAAACCTTCATCCATGCCACTCTTACCTTTAGGCTTGACTATTCCAATGCACGCCTGGCTGGCCTCCCACATTCCACCCTCCATAAACTTGAAACCATCCAAAACTCTGCTGCCTGTGTCCCAACTCTCACCACATCCCGTTCACCCATCACCACTGCGCTCGCTGACCTACTTTGGCACCCGGTCCGGCAGCGCCTCGATTTTAAAACTCTCATCCTTGTTTTACAATCCCTCTATAGCCTCGCCCCTCCCCATCTCTGTAATCTCCGCCAGCCCTCCAACCCTCTGAGATCTCTGCGCTCCTCCAATTCTGGCCTCTTGAGCCTCCCCAATTTTAATCGCTCCACCATTGGCGGCCGTGCCTTCAGCTGCCAAGGCCCTAAGCTCTGCAATTCCCCCTCCCTAAACCTCTCCACCTCATTACCAATGTTCCCCCTAACTTTTTTTTGATGCGCGGAGCCTTTAACGGGCTACGTGGCCCATTCAAAATTTCACGCATGCGCGGATCCTTGTACTGAAAAGCCGGTAAGCGGCCTGCGCGAGACGTCCAGACAGCGGGAACGTTGCTCCCTACCCGTCTTTTCTCCTTTAAGACGCTCCTTCAAACCTAACTCTCTGCCAAGCTGTTAGTCATCTGCCCTAAAGAAAGAAGAAAGAAAGACTTGCATTTCTATAGCGCCTTTCACAACTTCAGGACGTCCCAAAACGCTTTACAACTAATGAAGTACTTTTGAAGAGTAGTAATGTAGGAAACACAGCACAGCAAGCTCCCACTAACAGCATATCTCCTTATGTGGCTCAATGTCAAATTTCGTTTGATAACGCTCCCGTGAAGCTCATTGGGACATTTTACTATGTTAAAGGTGCTTTATAAATGCAAGTTGTTGTTGTAAAGGCGTTGCGCTCAAAGTAGTTACTCATCACGGAGACAACAGCGGTGCTTTTAACAAAGAAAAGTCTCACGGTGCTTCAGAAACTGGCCTAAGGGATGGGAGCAGATGCTGAGCCAGGAAGTGGCAGATTAAGAGGAGTGACCAAAACCTTGCTCAGAAAGCGGAGGTTTGAGGGGTTGTGTTTTTTTTTTAAACGGTCGAAAGGCAGAAATGGACCAAATGTGAGGAGCTTATGGACTACTTTATCTCCACGATCAAGACCATCCGTGCAACGGCCTCTTCCTCCTGCCCACCACCTATTCCCTATTCCCAGTCTCCCACCCACAGAGAGGGAGCTCTGGACAGTAGGACTGAGGAAGGCAAAAGTCCGACCACTGAGCCAAGGCGAACACTTAAAATCTGCTCCTAATTTGGAACTAAAATTGATGATCTCACTAAAGCCATTAGATGGCTAATGTGGGGAATGGGGGTGAGGGGGGGCGGATTATATTGATGCAGTATGTGGTACTCCTCCAAGGTTGGGCTGTGTGGATGGATCTAACTGTGCTAATAGAGGCCTGGGAACAGTCAATGCTAACACTACATGCTCAAATTAGAAAACTGTTCCATTCCCCAGCACAAACATCATTCACCTTCACAAGATTCATAACAATGTATAAATTAAGTCACGGTACAGTTGAGGTTTCCTTAGCTCTTAATCATGTCATCTAGCTTTCTGACCTCTTATTTCATATCCTGAATATTTCAAAGCTTTTTGAATCACTCAACTCTAGTAATCCTTTATACGATTATGAAGATTACAATTTATGACAAATCTTTGGACCAATCTGGCTGTACGCTCAGCTGGAGAAACACTGCACCAGAGACACGCTTTACTTTAAAGAAAAAACCTTAAGGTGGCAGCATGGTGACACAATGGCCCCGATTTTAACTCCAGGCGGATTCCCCGCTCAGGCCCGAGTTAAAATTACAGCCGGGTCTCAGTGATGTCATCGGGCCGCAACATCCAAATGTAAAGAAGGACCCTGATGGCTCCGGGCGCGTGTCCTTTCTGCCTGCTCGGGACAGCAGGCTAAAATTGCAGATGTTGCGATCATGGCGGCTTTCGGACAGGTAAGACCCAGGGCGGTTTTAACTGCCCGCCCACCCGCCAGGTTTCGGCTGAGCGAGTCGGGTTAACTCACGTGGAGCAGCACATGGTTCACATCCAAGTCGATGAGTTTCTGATACCTTCCTCAGAGAGGTGTTGAGCAGAAGCAACTCTTGAGGGGGAAGCAGAATTGGAGAAAGTGTTGTCCAATTCTGGCCTCTTGCGCATCCCCGATTTTAATCGCTCCACCACTGGCGGACATGCCTCCAGCTGCCAAGGCCCTAAGCTCCGGAATTCCCTCCCTAAACCTCTCCGCCTCGCTATCCCTTTTTCCTCCTTTAAGACACTCCTTAAATCCTACTTCTTTGACCAAGCTTTTGGTCATCTGCCCTGATATCTCCTTATGAGGCTCGGTGTCAAATTTTGTTTGATGACGCTGCTGTGAAGCATCTTGGGACGTTTTCCTATGTTAAAGGCGCTATATAAATGCAAGTTGTTGTTGTTGTCGTCGCCGTCCTTGGCCTGCTCTTTTGCGCCTCCTAGAGGGTCATTCAGAGCAGCACTAGAATGTTCACCTTCATCACACAGATCGATCATAGGGCGGTGACAGTGAGGGCATTGGATGAGAATAATTAAGAAAATTCAGTTGCCTTTGGTTAGAGAGGGGATAAACCAACCAGGCTCACCTCCTGAACGCTACCCAGTGCCCGCTAATGGAAACTGCACGTGTGTGGACATTGGGTGAGAACAGGATTGGGCTCGGCCATGATTTTCCCCAGTTGACGAGCCAGTACTCATCTCTTGGTTCACACATGAAGAATGGCCACTTGAGCAAAGCACCAGAGGGAGGCCAACGTTGTGTGGAGCTATATCCTACCAACGAGTTACAACCTTCTGAAGAAAATTGATTGGGTAAAGGGGAGAATAGTGATAGAAAACATATGGGGATGTGGAGATAAATTGATAGAAAATATATGGGGATCGGGCGAGAAAGTGGAGTTGAGGCAGAAGATCAGCTATGATCCTATTGAATGGCGGGGCAGGCTCGAGGGGTCCTGTGGCCTACTCCTGCTCCTAATTATTATGTTCCAAAAGGAGGAGAAAGAAAAAATAAATCTATGAACTAATTAAGTGCCATTCCATAGGGTAAAGTAATCCACGTCTGACCTTTATCAATATAGTTATGATGTATTAGTTTATGACAATACCAAGTCTTCTTGTCTTCTGCTTTGTTCTCAAGGGGTGAATAATACTGCCATGGCTGCAGTTACTGTCCATCCAAACTTGCCCTGGAAAAGTGGTGGTGGGCCATCTCCTTGAACCGCTGTAAGCCACACAGTGATAGTGCCCCCTGTACCTAGTCTACATTACAACAGTGACAACACTTAAAACGTATTTCATTGGCTGTAAAACACTTTAGGACATCCTGAGATTGTGAAAGGCACTATATAAATGCAAGTCTTTCCTTCTTTACAAAATAGTAATTCTAACTAATAATTATGAAAGGTTTTGATAGAGTAGACACGGAGTGTTTCCACTTGTGGGGAAAAGCAAAACTAGAGGCCATCAATACAAGACAGTCACCAGGAAATCAAATAGGGAATTCAGGAGAAACTTCTTTACCCAAAGAGTGGGGAGAAGGCTCTACAGATGGTGGTGAAAGCTGCACAACATACTATAGGAATTAAACTACCTGCTGTCCAGGATATCTACCCCGAGAGGTGCCGGGGGAAGGCCCTGAGAATCATCAAAGACGCGAGCCACCCCAGCCACAACCTCTTCGCCCTGCTCCCGTCCGGTAAGAGATACCGAAGTATACGGTCTCGTACCAGCAGGTTTCGAAACAGCTTCTACCCCCAGGCCATAAGACTCATGAACGAATAATTTATTATTATTTATTACTGTTGTTTTATTTATTATTACTGTATTTCTATTAGTATTTTTATTATTGCTATGCCATATTTATTCCAATGTTGGGAGGACTTGTAAAAATCAACATTTCATTGTGTAGTACACATGTTTGCTGCATATACGACAAATAAAATTGAATTTGAATTTGAATTAGAATTAGAATGTGGAACTCGCTACCACAGGGAGTGGTTGAAGCGAATAGTATAGATGCTTTTAAGGGGAGGCTGGATAAGCATATGAGGGAGAAGGGAATAGAGGGTTATGCTGATAGAGTTAGATGAGGAATGACAGGAGGAGGCTCGAGCGGAGCATAAACACCGGCACGGACTGGTTGGGCCGAATGGCCTGTTTCTGTTCTGTATATCCGATGTAATCCTATGTACGATTAAAGCAAGTGGGTTATGGCTGCTACTTTAAGGTGTCAGTCTTGGCTCAGTGGGCAGCAATCAAAAAGTTGTGGGTTCAAGTCCCACTCCAGAGACTTGAGCACAAAACTCCAGGCTGACACTCCCAGTGCGGTGCTGAGGGAACGCTGCACTGTCGGAGGTGCCGTCTTTCAGATGAGACGTTAAACCGAAGCCCCGTCTGCGCTCTCAGGTGGATGTAAAAGATCCCATGGCACTATTTTGAAGAAGAGCAGGGGGAGTTACCCCCCCCCCCCAGTGTCCTGGTCAATATTTATCCCTCAAACAGATTATCTTGTCATTATCACTTTGCTGTTTGTGGGACCTTGCTGTGCATAAATTAGCTGTCGCGTTTCCTATACTACAACAGTGACTACATTTCAAAAAGTATTTCATTGGCTGTAAAGCGCTTTGGGACGTCCTGAGGTCGTGAAAGGTTGCAAGTCTTTCTTTTACAGAACCTTCTCCGATTTGTGGCAGATTGTTGAACAGTATTACGTCGTGTACGTTGAGCTTCTCAAATCCCACCATGGCAGTTTGAGAATTTGAACTTCGTTTCAAAAAGCGGGTATCAGTAAACGTGACCGTGAAGCGGTCGTTAAAAAAAAAAACTCAACTGGTTCAGTAATGTCCTTCAGGGAAGGAAACCTGCCATCCTTACCCGGTCTGGCCCAGATGTGACACCAGTGGTTTGACTCTTACTTGCCCTCAGGGCCGCACAAGCCACACAGACTTAACTAACTACCGGGGTGGGCAACAAATGCCGGCCTTGCCAGCGACTCCCACATGCCCAGAATGAGTTTATTTTAAAAGTTTGATGAGCTGTCAATTTGACTGAAAGCTGGGAAGAATTCTTGTAGCCTGTTCTATTGCACTTGTTGGATACAACTTTCGAGACACGTTTTGAGTTTGGCTTACAGCAGCAATGGGAGCCAGCTGTGTGCACTGGCCAAATGGTAGGGGAACACCATTCAAAGAAACTCCCTCTCTGGCGTGTGCAATTGACAGTCAGCAGACAACGGAATGATTGGACAACTGCCCCAACCATCTAAAGAAAATCAGACCAAAGAGATCCTTCAATCTTTTCAAATTCAGCTCACAGTGTGCAGCTCAAAGAAAGGGTCACTCGCTGGTTTATTGTAGGGAAAGCTTGTGAGGGGAAACAATTTTTTAAAAAGTTAGAGCTCTCGGCCGCACAGACGAAGAAACATTAGTTTAGCGAGATTGAAGGGGCGATGACAGTAACAATAGCGCGGAGTTGCGCAGAGGACGTGTTAATACTTGCCATAAGTAGAAAGAGGCAGGATATACTGAGAGACAGGCAAGGCAAGACTCACCAAACCCTCGCATGTGGACACTGCGACCGAAGAGGCACTCTGGTTCCTTATATATCCCTGATAGAAGCAGTTCGCGGAGGTCGGGTTCTCTGTGACACCCTCCGTGCCCAACGTTTGCACCGTGAAACCTTTGGCCAGCAGGTTCGAGGGTCTTAAGTCGAGGTGCAATTCTTGCCCGGGAAAGGACAGCTTGTAGTGCAGGGAATGCAAAGGCGCCGATCTTTCAGCCCGGCTCTTCTGCAGCTCGTCCGGCATGTAACCTCCGCCGACATCAACCTCAACAGGTGTCACCAGTACATAATCTGCAATGAGACAGACTTTGACAGTGCATGTCGGTGGATTCAAATTTCTCCCCGAACGCTGTGCAAAATGGCCCGATACCCGATTTCAAATCCTTGTGATGTGATTTTCGATGTATTATTAAGATTGCCACGTGCTGCAATCAATGACTTTTAGACAGGGATTTTTGTGGCGAGATGATTAGTGTTAAAAAGAATCACTGATTTAAGTGCCCCTGCTGACAGCATCCGAGACCCAGGATATCTGCAAGTTGGGCAAAGTCAAAAAGCATATTTTTAAAGGAATAAATTAACCCCCTCCTCCCCAGCCTCAATTTGATCACCCTGCTTATTCCAGGTGGGTTAGGTTGCTGCAAGTTTAAAAGATTTCCAACACGGACCTGTCTCTTTTGTTTAGTCTCAGCTAGGCACTGGGAATCGTTCATCGAAGGGAATCGTTCATCGAAGGAGAGTTTCACTCCCCCCACCCTCCCACAAAAAGTTTGGATAGCTGGAAGTTCCCAGCTCCGGCAGTCAGCCAGAGGCTGGATTGAGAAAGTGGATCCCAGCCCCAGATTGATGTTGGTGTCCTTGAGCTAGTAATCGAGTCTCTCTCTGCCTGTGTGTGTGTGTGTCTCGCTCTGTGAGTCTTTCTATACCTGTCTGTGTACGTGTGTCTCTGTGTGCGTCTCTATCTGTCTTCGTGTGTGTCTCTGTCTGTGTGTCTATCTGAGTATCTCTGTCTTTGTGTGTCTCTGTGTGTCTCTCTGTGAGTATCTCTCTGTGTGTGAGTGAGTGTCTGTGTGTCTCTCTGTGAGTATCTCTGTGTGTGAGTGTCTCTGTGTGTCTCTCTCCGAGTATCTGTGTGTATGAGAGTGTCTGTCTGTGTCGCTCTCTGAGTATCTCTCTGTCTTTGTGTGTGTCTCTATCTGTGTGTCTATCTGAGTATCTCTGTCTTTGTGTGTCTCTGTGTGTCTCTCTGTGAGTATCTGTGTGTGAGTGAGTGTCTGTGTGTCTCTCTGTGAGTATCTCTCTGTGTGTGAGTCTCTGTGTCTCTCTCTCTGAGTATCTCTGTGTGTGAGTGTCTGTCTGTGTCGCTCTCTGAGTATCTCTCTGTCTTTGTGTGTGTCTCTATCTGTGTATCTCTCTGTCAGTATCTCTCTGTGTGTGAGTGAGTGTCTCTGTCTGTGTGTCTCTCTCCGAGTCTCTGTGACTGAGTGTCTCTGTGTGAGCGAGTGTCTCTGTGTGAGCGAGTGTCTCTCTCTGTTAGTGTCTCTCTCTGTCTGTTACACATATGAAACACACTCTGTAATTCTCACACTTGCATTAGCGCGAACATAGCTGCATTTAAATTGTGCAATTAAATATAGATATTTACAAACCATCGTTTATTCCAGTGCTCTCAGGACGGTGTGGGGACCTCTGACTTTCAGGAGTCGCGCAACAGAAGTGCAAGATCTGCGAAATGGAGGGGGAAAAGCAAGTGAAATATTACAACAGGTTAAAGTTTAGCACATAAATAAATCTAAGAGCAGCACTTGCTGTGCGTGATCGCACTGTTTACGATCAGGGTGTCTCTTGGAAGAGATGTTACATATATATAAATAAAAAGCACGTTTCAAGCTTGCACTTAAGAAACAAAAAAGGATTGAATTCATAGCACCTGCCTGCAGAACATTGCCAAGCCAGAACGCTGTAAAGAGCTGCAGTGCCGAGTTGCTGAGCGGTGCAGGTAGATCCCATATCGCCAGGAAAAGACCATCCATTTTTTGCACTTCTTTCACACACGAAAAAAATAAATGTTTGTTTTTTTTTAAAAAAAATGCAGCAGCCTGTTACCTCCTGGAACACGAATGCACGAGTGAGCTTTGCAAACTGGGGCTCGGTTGGTTCAACATTTTGTGTCGTGTGGTTTTTCCTTTAAACGGTGTCCCTTTGGGTTGGGCGGTGGAGGTGCTTTTTTGCATTGGTTTGTGTTGCGGGCAAGGCTGAGTAAAAGAGGGAGAGGGAGAGCAGGGACTGTGCCGGTGCAGTGCTGGCTGTGAATGCGATGCGCCGCTTGTCGTCTCTGCCCGATTCTATGAATGGGGAGTAAAATCTGGGCTCGCGCTCACTTGCAAAGCCCGGGGACCAATCACCGGGCGGCATTGAGAGAGCGTAAGGTCGTCCCTGCTGCACACACAGAGCTGCAGCCTGCACCCGGCGCTGCAGTCACTCATATTCCTTTCTTCGCAATCCAAAGATCATGGCAAACTGTACCTTTATACCGAAGATGTGTTGATATGATCCCCTTCAAACCTTATGCAACTTGCCTCAGTGCCACCCGAGGTTCCTATTAGACGGGAACTCCTCCCGTTACTCTGTCCAGTGAAAGAAAGACTTGCATTTATATAGAAACATAGAAGATAGGAGCAGGAGTAGGCCATTCGGCCCCTCGAGCCTGCTCCGCCATTCAATGAAATCATGGCTGATCATCCAAATTCAGTACCCTGTCCCTGCCTTCTCCCCATATCCCTTGATCCCTTTAGCCTTAAGAAATATATCCAACTCCTTGAATATATTTAATGAATTGGCCTCAACTGTCTTCTGTGGTAGAGAATTCCACAGGTTCACCACTCTCTGGGTGAAGAAATTCCTCCTCATCTCTGTCCTAAATGGCTTACCCCTTATCCTTAGACTGTGACCCCTGGTTCTGGACTCCCCCGCCATCGGGAACATCCTGCATCCAGTCTGTCCAGTCCTGTTAGAATTGTATAAGTTTCAATGAGATCCCCTCTCATTCTTCTAAACTCCAGCGAGTATAAGCCCAATCGACCCAATCTCTCCTCATACGTCATTCCTGCCATCCCAGGTATCAGCCTGGTGAATCTTCGCTGCACTCCCTCCATGGCAAGAACATCCTTCCTCGGATAAGGTGACCAAAACTGCACACAATACTCAAGGTGTGGTCTCACCAAGGCCCTGTACAACTGCAGCAAGACATCCTTGCTCCTGTACTCAAACCCTCTCGCTACGAAGGCCAACATACCATTTGCCTTCTTAACCGGCTGCTGCACCTGCATGCTTACCTTCAGTGACTGGCGCACAAGGACATATATATAGTGCCTTCCACTACGGCTTTACAGCCAATGAAGTACTTTTGAAGTGTGGTCACTGTTGTAATGCAGGAATCATGTAGCCAATTTGCGCACAGCAAGCTCCCACAAACAGCAGCGTGATAATGACCAGATAATCAGTTTTACTGATGTTGATTGAGCGATAAATATTGGTCCCAGGACACAGGGAAGAACTCCCCTGCTCTTCTTCGAAATAGTGCCGGGGGATCTTTTACATCTACCTGAGAGAGCAGACGGGGCCTCGGTTTAACGTCTCATCTGAAAGACGGCACCTCCGACAGCGCAGCACTCCCTCAGCACTGCACTGGAGTGTCAGCCTGGATTTTGGTACTCAAGTCTCTGGAGTGGGGCTTGAACCCACCGACCTTCGGACCCAGTGATGAGAGCGCCACCCACTGAACCACAGCTGACGCAGTGACTCCTGTCTGGCACTAGGCATGCGTGGCTACTGGGTGAGGTCAGAACAGCCCTAGCTGAGTTGCTCTCCTGCATTTCATTTTCCAGTGCGCAGACCTGTAAAGTGACTGTGTTTTGTGGAAACAACATTTCGCACATATCCAGAGCTAGTGGAGGCACACTGGCTAGCATGCGTGCTTGCAATTATGACATGAAAAAAGACTTGTATTTATATAGTGCCTTTCACAAAGCGCTTTACAGCCAATGAAGTACTTTTGGAAGTTTGACACTGCTGTAATGTAGGAAACGCGGCAGCCAATTTACGCACAGCAAGCTCCCACAAACAGCAATGAGATAATGACCAGATAATCTGTATTTTAGTGATGTTGGTTGAGGGATAAATATTGGCCCAAACACTGGGGAGAATTCCCCTCTTCTTCAAAATACAGGAAACTCTTTGGTATCCGGCACCGACGGGACCGGCGTGTTGCCGGTTGGTTAAAAATTCCGGATGACGGAGAGGGTTATTTACCGAGGCTATTTTTAACAAAGCAAAATAAATAAATCAAGAAATGTGCAGTATACAGTAATTGGGTACTCACCTACAGAATGCTGTGTTAAATGGATGGTGGAAGATGCTTGATTAAGTACAGTACTGCCAGCTGAGGGTAATGCAATGCAATGACTACCAGCAGCGTGGGAGACACACAGTACCCCTGTAAAATGGCGGATCGGAAGAGACTACCGGCAGCGCGGGAGAGTCAGACTCCTGTTGCAGGGGTATTGAGGTGTTCCGACTTCCGACAGCGCCAAGAAGCCGAGTAGTGGCAGTTTGGAGAATTACCCCCACTGACTAACTCGGCCACCGCAGGAGACTCGGACTCGGACTCGGCAACATTGCCGGTTATTGAGGTGTTGTTTTCAGAGCAAGAATTTTGCCGGTTAATAGAGAATTCCGGATATTTAGGTGCCGTTTAAACGAGAGTTTCCTGTAGTGCCGTGGGATCTTTTACATCCACCTGAGAAAGCAGACAGGACCTCGGTTTAACGTCTCATCAGAACTACAGCACCTCTGACAGTGCAGCACTCCCTCGGTACTGCACTGGAGTGTCAGCCAGGATTTTGTGTTCAAGTCTCTGGAGTGGGACCTGAATTCACCACCTTCTGACACAAATCTGAGAGTTATGAAGTAACAGGAAAGTCATGCATGGTGCCAGTGTTTAATGCAGACATTTTCTATAGAGTTTCCCATGCAAGGGTTCCCATTCCAGGGCTGAATGAGTGCTGCTCACAGCCCACCCGCCATCCCCATTAATTATGCGGAACTCGCACGATTGTATCAATTGCTGAATTCGCTTATCACCATATTATCAGTGAATCCTGATAACCGCATAACTACCCTGGCAAGAACCATTCTGCCTGGTTCAGGATGATGCTTGAATGAGATTTCTATAAACTGTGACTAGAAACTGCAAATCTGATGATCTTGGTACCACAGCTCATTTGATTGTACATTCAGCAAATCCAACTGAACAACACTGCATAGAGAGCGCGCCAGTGCGTGAAATGCCAAACAGTCCTGTTGCCTCCATATGAAATCTGGTTGTGCGAATTGAGCAGTTATAGAAACATAGAAGATAGGAGCAGGAGTAGGCCATTCGGCCCCTCGAGCCTGTTCCGCCATTAAATGAGATCATGGCTGATCATCCAAATTCAGTACCCTGTCCCTGCTTTCTCCCCATATCCCTTGATCCCTTTAGCCTTAAGAAATATATCTAACTCCTTCTTGAATATATTTAATGAATTGGCCTCAACTGCCTTCTGTGGTAGAGAATTCCACAGGTTCGCCACTCTCTGGGTGAAGAAATTCCTCCTCATCTCTGTCCTAAATGGCTTACCCCTTATCCTTAGACTGTGACCCCTGGTTCTGGACTCCCCCGCCATCGGGAACATCCTTCCTGCATCTAGTCTGTCTAGTCCTGTTAGAATTTTATAAGTTTCAATGAGATCCCCTCTCATTCTTCTAAACTCCCAATAAGCCCAATCGACCCAATCTCTCCTCATACGTCATTCCTGCCATCCCAGGTATCAGTCTGATGAGGCGCATTGGAAACTGGATGATCCTGGAATCTTTTCCCCCCTCATTCCCATTTTGCTCCTCTCATCTCCTGAAGGTGCAGACCCTTCTGGGCTTTGGATTCACAGGTGGGCAGTTCATTCAGTTACCTCACTCAAGTGGCCACACTTCACGTTTGAGCCCTCACAGTGAGTGTCAGCAGGCTATTTAACCATAGAATGCATCGCAGCCCGATTCCAGCACATCATTGGATAGGGATCAGAAGCAGCGATACTGTCTGTTTTTTGGCAATTGTTGCAACCCAGCTACCAGCCCATCTGGCCCAGACTGTATGGCTCATAACATTTTGACTT
Organism: Somniosus microcephalus; assembly: GCF_052327205.1. Classification (NCBI taxonomy): domain Eukaryota; kingdom Metazoa; phylum Chordata; class Chondrichthyes; order Squaliformes; family Somniosidae; genus Somniosus; species Somniosus microcephalus. The sequence continues at coordinate 267,191,977 of NC_140992.1, read as the reverse complement.
TAGCTCGCCTCTGAGTCAGAAGGTTGTAGGTTCAAACTCCACTCCAGAGGCTTGAGTGCAGATTATTATTGAGGAAGAGCTGCACTGGTGGAGGTGCCGTCTTTCGGATGAGACGCTAAACCGAGGTCCCGCCTGCTCTCTCAGGTGGGCATAAAAGATCTCGCGGCACTATGTCGAAGAAGAGCAGGGGCATCCTCCCCAGTGTCGTAGTGCCAATATTTATCCCCCAAACAACATAGTTAAAAACAGATTATCTGGTCATGATCACATTGCTGTTTGTGGGAGCTTGCTGTGCGAAAACTGGCTGCCGCATTTCCTACATTACTACAGTGACTGCACTTCAAAAGCACTTAATTGGGTGTAAAGCACTTTGAGACATCCTGAGGTCGTGAAAGGCGCTATAGAAATGCAAGTCTTTCTTTCAATGAGCCATCAGGGGAACTCTCACCTTTCTATCTATTAAGGCTCAGATCAGGATTTTTCCATCAAGTGCTTCTGTAAGCTCTGCAATTCTATACTCCTTAGTTCACTGGGTCATTCCTTCCTCCTATAATCTACAGGCTTTTAAAACCCAAGTTTGGTGTCACCAAACCACTCTTACCTGCTCTATGGCCGTTTCAGAATGTCAATCCAGTTTAAAAATACAGGGGTAGAGTTTCCACTTTGGGCGCAGTAAAGAAAGAAGAGGAAGCCTTACATTCCTATAGCGCCTTTCATGACCTCAGGACATCTCAAAACGCTTCACGGCCAATGTCGTACCTTTTGAAGTGTCGTCGCTGTTATAACGTAGGAAACGCAGCAGCCAACTTGCGCACAGCAAGCTCCCACAAACAGCAATCAGCAATCCGGGAGGCGGTGGGGGGGGGGGGGCAAATTACGGCCAAAATAGCGCCCATTTTGAGAAGTGTGTTTTGTTTTTCTCGAGTTTCCGCTCCAACTCATTTGCATATCGCCGAACGCAAAGTCTGCTGTGAACCAGTGCAATCGGACAGCGTAATTTTAATTTTGTTGAATTTGCTTTAAAAAATATTCCCTGATATATTTAAGAGTGGTAACTGGGTGCAGTTGGATTAATGCAGCTGAAAATGGGTTGATCACAAAAAATAAGCATTTTTAATCACAGTGTTGATCCACCACCTGTGAGTAACCCAATTTTAAATTACTGATAATGACTTTAATAAATATACTGAACCATTTGCTGGTTATATTGGGGTACAGTAGTCAGTTTGCTAGTAAATTAAAAAGAAAATTACATTCAAAAGTTTTTAAAACATGTCTATTATTGTCCTGGTGCCCAAAAAATCCAGTTTAATTTTTGGAGGCTCCTTGAAGGCCCGCAAACGAGGGGAATTAGCGGAAACTCCCTGACATGAATCTTGTCATTCATGTGGAAATGACTTATGAAATAATACTGGGCGGCCTGCTGGTGGCGCTGTCCAGGGAGAGTATAAATACTCGGGCATGGGCCCAGCTTGCTCAGGACATTCTTTAACAGGAACTAGTGAAGGACACAACTAGATCTCCATGTTGAAAAACAGTTGATTAAAGCCTTGTTTAATACTCAGGCCAAGTGCCTCGTAGTTTTCTTACGTCAATTTAATCAACTGTTTTTCAACATGGAGATCTAGTTGTGTCCTTCACCAGTTCCTGTTAAAGAATGTCCTGAGCAAGCTGGGCCCATGCCCGAGTATTTACACTCTCCCTGGACAGCGCCACCAGCAGGCCGCCCAGTATTATTTCATAAGTCATTTCCACATGAATGGCAAGATTCATGTCACTTCCAATGGTGATTAATTCACCCTGGGGGGAGTGGCCAGTGTGTGGGCGGGGCCTGCTTCTAGAGCAAAGTTTTTTAAGCTAACACAAAAGGTCGTGGAAACCCGTGTTGCGCTGAACATAATTCGCACTTAAAATTCCGCCATCTTTTGCGCGGGTTACGCCAATTTCAGGCAAATCGCACCGAAAACACCGGTGCAATAAAACAGAAAATCTGGAAATGAAAAACTGGTACCAGTAAAAGTGACCGTGAAGCTGTCGGATTGTAGTAAAACCAAACTGGTTCACTGAAGCCCTTTAGGGAAGGAAACCCACAGTCTCAGAGTAAGGGGTCGGCCATTTAGGACTGAGATGAGGAGAAATTTCTTCACTCAGAGGGTGGTGAACCTGTGGAATTCTCTACCCCAGAAGGCTGTGGAGGCCAAGTGACTGAATATATTTAAGAAGGAGATAGATAGATTTCTAGACACAAAAGACATCAAAGGGTATGGGGAGAGAGCAGGAATATGGTATTGAGATAGAGGATCAGCCATGATCATATTGAATGGCAGAGCAGGCTCGAAGGGCCGAATGGCCGACTCCTGCTCCTATTTTTCTATGTTTCTATGAGATGAGGAGAAATTTCTTCACTCAGAGGGTAGCGAATCTTTGGAATTCTCTACCCCAGAGGGCTGTGGAGGCTCAGTCGTTGAGTATATTCAAGACTGAGATCGATAGATTTTTGAATATTAAGAGAATCAAGGGATATGCGGATAGTGCAGGAAAGTGGAGATGAGGTAGAAGATCAGCCATGATCTTATTGAATGGCGAAGCAGGCTCGAAGGGCCAAATGGCCTACTCCTGATTCTTATGTTCTTATGTTCTTAAGTTCTACCGTCCTTACCTGGTTTGGGCCTGTATGTGACTCCAGACTGACACCAACTTAGTTGTCCCTTAACTGCCCTCTGAAGTGGTCTAGCAAGACACTCAGTTGTATCAAAAAACTGGTGCGACTGCAGCAGTTCAAGAAGGCGGCCCACCACCACTTTCTCAGCACAACTTGCAGGCAGCCTACAAGATATCCACGCTGTTACACTGGAAGCTTTGGCCTGGATATCCAACTTAGATATTGACATTTGATTTGCGTTGCTACTACCGTACGAAAGAAGAAGAAAAAGAAGGGCAACTAGGGATGGGCAATAAATGCTGGCCTTGCCAGAGATGCTCACATCCAGTATGAATTTAAAAAAAATGAATCGTGGTCACTCAACTAGATTTCGCAATTTAAAAATGTTACCTGCAGCATCTCTCACTCAGAGAATTCCTCGAGCTCCCAGATCGAGTAAAGTGACAAGATACAATGAAGACCTGGGATAAAGGTCCCCTCTCTCTGTGAGGACCCTAGGTGAAATGAATTTGATGTAGTCTGAACCAATTATTAGTGGATTGAATCTACAGCACAAAGCCACCAATGGTTGGGGAGTAATTGGCACCATTTTGGCAGTTTCAGTCGGAGAGCCAACGAAATGGATGGTGCGGGAATGGAAATGTACGATGTGGTTGGGGCTAAGTTACGTTGTTGGGGGCAGAACAGAGGAACCTTCACTCATGCTTTTTCCTCACCTAGGAATGTTCGATGCTTAGAGTAAGTGTAAACTGTTCAGTCCCCAATGGTCCAGACAATACTCACCTTGACCAGTGCAAAAACAATAACACAACAGGGCCCTCTTAACTAGTTTTACCATCTCTGGTTGGCCATATTCCAGGAGGTTTCATCGCATGACCTCTCTTGCCCAACTGCCTCGACCCCTGTGCTCCCACCATTGGTCACCCGACATGTCCATCCTTTTGGCGCATCACTTTTCCACGCCAATTGGAGAGCGAACAGTCTCTTTGTTACCCGATTGTGTGCTTCTCGACTGTTAGTCAAACAGCCTTTTCACCCATTTCCAATATTGTTGTAACTCATAAACAAAAAATGTTCAAAGAGAAATGGAACCAAAAAAACACCATTTTTTTTTAATGCCCCTATCATTTAATTCTTGGAGTCTCCAGGGCAATCCTGAAGGGTTGGCAACCGTACAAATCTTAACCACCCACCCTGTCCCGCCACAAAACAAATGCAAGCCTGAATTAACTTTGGGCACTGTTAAGGCAGCAGGAAAACCGTCAGAATCAGCTTATTTCTGCTGGCTCCGCATTTCTTTCCAACCAGGCCAGTTCAACCGATTACACTGATTGCCAGCTCTGGGAGTTCCACAGGGCAGCCAGTGTTGGAGCAGTGAATAACTGACCGCAACTTCAGGATTTCTGCATTTATCTGCACATGCGCTAAATCCTGAAGTTGCGGATAGTTTCAGAGGGGTAATGACGGCGAACGCTCACAGTTCACCGTCATTACCACCACAAAATCCGAGCCATTGTATTCCTGGCTTATTACTACATACTGCAGCAAGCACTACATAATTATTAGAGAATTGTAACTTAATGCACTCAACAATAGCCATTGCTGGCCATTTCAAAATATAAAGTCTTATCCCTCATATTACTGTGCTGTGAAGGGATAATTACTAGTCCTAGCCCCTGTAGGGCTACCCTGGATCAGGCGTATTCCCCAGACGTTCACTTTCAGCTAAAGTTTGAGGTAGCCGAATCCTAAAGATGCTTAATTGGGTCTAAAGGTCTGGACCATCTCTCCCTAAAGAAAAGGAACAACCTGAAAATGTTACCGTCCTACAGATAGCGCTTTTAATAAGTTTAGCTAGACTGTAACATTCTGGATATTATGAGGGTCTGGAAAACTCCCTCAGAATTCTGCAACTCCTCACCAAGGAGCGTACAGAGATTGAGTTTGCGAGTTTGATACAGAAGTATTATGTGAGACAATTCTAAAAATATATAGATTTATTAAAGAACCAACATGTAATTACAGTAGGTGTTTCAATCTCTAACATTAACAGTTCCAAATACAAAAAACTTACAATTCTATTATCAGAGATCCTTATTCTCAAATCTTAACTTTGCTAGTTTTACAGTTCTTAGTTTATTCCAGGATATCCACCAAAATCAAATACAATACCTTGATCCCCGAGATACAAAGAGTTGAAGACTTAGAGAGCTAGCTCTGAAGCCGAGAATCGCTTTGCCCCTTTACAGCGAATCTATCATCCCATTTAAAAGTTTAATTTTTATACCCTTTTGCAGTGGTATTTCCTTTGAAGTTTTCTGCTGATGTAAGCTAATTATCTCTAGTCATTTTTCTGCTGACCCCTGCTATTTTTACAGTTAGATCAGCTGGTAGCATTAAGAATTATGTCTCTACCCTAGGTGTTTGAAACTTATCATAAAAAACAGTGTAACAGCAGTGCATCTATTTGATGTCATTCTTACCAAGGTCTTCTGTTTGTATCTTTTTACGATGTGTAAATTAAAACTCCTCAACTAGGGTGATCTATGCAATTCTTATTTACCTCAGCTGGTTGCAACACAGAATCGTGTCTCCTGTCCATAGGTGTTCTAAGTTTAACATAAAAACAATTTGACAGCAGGTGTTTCTTTTACTTGATGTCATTTTTACGAAGGCATATGTTTCTTCTTCTTTCATGTGCCTATTTATGAAATGTCCTTTAGAACACCTTAACAGGGTGTACCATTATCTTTTTTCCAAGGCTTCAGACTTTCAGGAACTTCCAACCTCCTGTTTCAATAAGGTTATTGATTCAGTGTCAACAGCTTATCTTATCTCAATAGCCTGTATGCTGTTTACAGCTGTAGATTGTTGAGGCTTTTAGATTTTCAAGCCCAGTTTGTCATGTTACAAAGGCCAGAATTCGTTCATAGAATGGTGTATTTTTCTGAATATAACTTATTCCTTCACAGCTGTACCTGTAGGGACCTGATTTGGTGACAACTCCTCCTCTTGTATGTGTCCTGTGTGTCATATATCATTGTTGTATAGTATGTATGTAAGTCCATATGTGGTGATATAAATTGTGCTATCATGTTACATACATGATCCATCATGTCTGCAATGACAACTTACTGAAGGAGATAGGAAGAATTTTTAAAAATATTCTCTGAGAATTGAGTGGTGCACTAGATGCAACATTAAACCAAGGTGCGACTGCCCTATCAGGTGAATGTAAATTAACCCATAGCAGTATTAAAGAAGGTCAGAGGAGTTCTCCCAGTGTCCTGGCCAACAATTATCCCTCAACCAGTATCACTAAAACAGATCACTTGGTTATTTACCTCAGTGCTGTTTGTGGGAGCTTGATGTGCCCAAGTTGGCTGCCGCATTTCCTACTTTGCAACAGTGACTACAATTGAAAAGTACTTCATTGGCTGTAAAGCCCTTTGGGACATCCTGTGGTCATGAAAGGCACAATCTAAATTAATCTTCCTTTATTTCTTTCTTAGATGAGGTACCAGGCTTTCACTTCTGAGCGTGGGTTTGAATCAGCCCAGAATGATGGGATGAAAGTATCCTGTAACTGTACGGGCCCTATGTGACAGCACAAAACTGTCCCTAACTTGGCACTAATTAGCCATTTGGCTCAGAGGCCGCAGCAGGGCTGGTGTGAGAAATGGAGAAAATGCCACCCTGGTGCTGTAGGGGGCACTGTTCTGAAGTTGGGACTGTGAAGTAATGGCCCAGAAATTCGGGTCAGGGGCTTCCCGCGGGTGCAAGCCTCCGACCTGCACTTACCCTGCGCGCCGGCCGTTGAGCTGTGGGCCCGCGTGGAATTCCGATCCTGGGCCTCCTCCAACTGCCGGCGCGCAGTGCTTGCGTATCCCAGGGGCGCAGTTAGTTCGAAGCGTCCCCTGGGATCACGTGGGCCATGGAGAGCCAATGGGAGCAGGGAATGCTTCATTCATAAGTTTGACAGGAAGGGCTGTCAAACTTATAAATACTATAAGCCCCAAAACATCACTAAATCAAATAAAAAATTTTAAAAATCACATTTTTTAAATAAACTATAAATTACATGAAATAACTATTTTAAACAATAATTTAAATTTTTGAAAAAAATAATTTTATTTTCTAACGGAGCTAAAAATAAAATTACCTTTCTTTAAAGTATTTAAAAATAATAAACCTGTGAAAAAAATGTTTTAATTTTAATTAATTCACCACTTACCTTGTAAAAAGCCGGCCTTGCGACTGCTTTTTACATATCTAACTTCTGGAGACTTACCTTCCCGGAGAAACCTGGAAAAAAAACGTAAGTTCAATGCGCACGCGCAGTCTCTCCCGCGCACGCGTTCGACCACTGAACCCCTCCTTTCAGGGGAACGGAAGTGCCGGTTTCCCGTGCATGCGCAGTGCATGCAGGAAACCGGCACTTCCATTGGGCTTACGGGTGAGTACCCCATGCGTACTCACCCGTGGAGAGCCGAATTTCTGGGCCAATGTTGGGGCAGAGTGAGATTGAGGGGTGAGCTGATTGAGGTGTTTACAATGTCGGGCCGGGATCTGACTCTGGAGTTTGACTGTAACCTTAAGTGTTGCTGCAAGGTGGGAACTGCATTGCAGTGGCAGTAAAGATGCTGCATGAATGCCCTTGAAAAGAAAGGGTATTCCATTTTTTTAAAAACACCCACGACTCACACTCTACCTTTCATCGCAAGTACCAAAGTTGTTCCAAAGATTCACAGTCAGATCATTAATTAGCATCGAAATAATTAAAGGATACGAGTATATTTTGGTAGACAATATAACAATGCTGAGAAAAGAACACAAGCTTTGAAGACCTCAAAGGTTCTCAGGTGTTTCAGCTAGGATTGAGTCAAACAACTTGGCATGACTCTTTAAAGCTACAGCACCCCATAATTAAAGACTTCTATACATAGATACAAGCTAAAGATGCCGATCTGTGGGAAAATAAAGTCTTTCAAACACTAGATTTGGTTTCAAAAAGGGCCTCAGTGTTCTAGGAAAATAATGTCCATGTCACTTTTCAGTTGAAGTGACATAATGACGCAATGACGTACTGTAATGCATCATCATAATTGCCACTAAAAATGTTTTCAATTTTAATTGAGAAGCCAAGGTGAAGGCCCAGAGTGCAGGACATGGCCACGGGTAAGAGAGGCCATGAAATAAATCAAGAAGTAGTGGCGCCAAGCGTGGGTTTCAAAACCTGTAGATTATGTGAGGGAAGGGAAGACTTTGTTGATGACGCCACACCTTCTGACGCCTCGTGAGCGATATTATGGGAGACCTGCGAGTGTAGGTTAGACGTCTTGGGACTAGTGCACGTCTGTCACACTCCAGATGCACGTGAATGAACGAATAAGTGAATCCTTTACCTCTATTTCAAAATATTGAAAATTACCTTTTGTGACAGGCCTATGGTCAGGTTGGGCAACGTCAAGATTAATATTCTTCCCAGAATCAATTATGCTGCTTTCACGCATCCTGCATATCATTTTTGTATGGATTCCGCAACTTTCCAAGACATGCACACTGGGTGGTCAGCGAGCGACCGTGTGTGAATTTGTAGTGGTGCACTGTCTATTACAGGAAGAGAGTATTCAGACCTTTTCCTCCACTGTTACAGTATTTCAATTGAATTGGATCTATCTCACTCAGGAGACAGAAGATTGTAGCTCCATAAGCTTGAAAAAAGAGTTGAAAGTTCCTTATGAACTATCCTTTAGTTGGGGGTAGTGAGCAGCCACCAGGTCACTTAAAGTACCAATCTGAGTATTCCGTGAGATTCAACGGAATGTGATATGCCACAATGGAGGCTAATTGGATGACAGGAGTAGATAGGCCGCCAGCCAATTGGCAGGGTTGGCATTCAGCGGGCAGAGTCCACAATTCTGATTTTACCTAGAAATTACAATGTGGAAACAGGCCATTTGGCCCAACCATCCCAGTTGATATTTGTCGTCCACACAAGCAATGTATTCACAGAGAAAGTTTGGCTTTGTCATTTTTCTATGACCTTCCTCGCTCATAGTCCATTGGATTCTTCGCTGTCTCTGAGGCTCTGGAGAAAGTGGCACAGGTGAAGCCTACCAAACTGAGCAGAATTTTAGATGCCTTGTAGGGATTGACCGCAGAACCATAGAACTTTACAGCACAGAAGGAGGCCATCCGGCTCATTATGTCTGTGCCAACTCTTGGTTAGACCAATCCAAATTGATGGAGTCAGTATAAAGTTCCCTCATGTTGTGTCGGTACCTTTCTACCTAGACACAATTTAGGACTCAGAACTCAGAGATTCAAACATGAAGTGCTTTATTGGAAGGAAAGGAAGTTCTGGCAAGTTCCGAACAAAGAGAGCTAAACTTAACCGAGAGAATACCCAACCATTTATCTCCTGTGACAGCGCCACCACAGGTGGGAGGAGAACACACAATACATAACATTTCCTCCCCTCTTAAATGGAAGGTCCACATTATTCCTCAATAGGTAAGTTACTTTCAATACACTCAACTAACCTAGGGTAGAGGTAGACTGCCTCAAACCCTGACTTTACCCTGGGGTTTATTCTGCCCCATTCTTGTGGGTAAGTCACTAAGCCTACAGATCCAAGCGTCTTGGAGGCCGCCACTCTCTGACAGGATACCGGCGGTCATCGCTGGCTTCCACAGTAGTAGGCATTGACACAGGCCTGGATGGAGAAGGTGCCTGTGTCAGTTGAAAGTCAGGAGTTTGCACAGGTGGAACAGTCTCTTTGACTTCCTGTGTTGGAGAAGAGCACTGTGGCAAAGGATGCTGGTTTGCGGTATCATTCGGAAACAGTTCAGGCCAACCAGCCGTTGGAGCCTCTGTGGCTGTCTCTGCTCCTAGCAGCAGTTGATCTGTGTGTCTTCTCCAGATGACGTCCTCAGCAGTCTCAACCATGTGAGACACAGGGCCCGTCTGCGCGATCACCGTAGCAGGAACCCATTTCGGTCCAGTGTTGTAGTTTCGAGCTAGGACGTGCTCTCCCGGATGAAACCGTCTCTCCTTGGCTCTTTTCTCTCTCTTTTCAACTTGAGCTTGTTGTTGACGATGGACAACCTGCTCTGCCCTTGGAGGTTTGAGTAAGTCAAAACTTGTCCGCAACTGCCTCTTCATCATGAGCGAAGCGGGGGAAGTTTTGGTTGTGGCATGCGGCTCGTTCCTGTAGGACAACAGGAAGCTGTTCAGACGTTGGTGGATTGAGCCCTGACCTTGCGATGCCTTCAAGGCGTGCTTCAAAGTTTGCACAAACCTTTCTGCCTGGCCGTTAGTAGAGGGATGCTAGGGCGCAGACCTGATGTGTTGGACACCATTCACATGCAGGAAGGTTGCAAACTCCTGTGATACAAATTGTGGACCATTGTCACTTACGAGTTGTTCCGGTGAGCCATAACGGCTGAACATCTCACCAAGTTTCTCAATTGTTTTCTCTGCCGTGGTAGACCTCATCACAGCGACCTCCGGCCACTTGCTACGAGCATCCACAACCACCATAAACATCTTCCCTTCGAAAGGACCGGCGAAGTCCACATGTACTCGCTGCCACACTTCTGCAGGCCAATCCCAGGGGTGTAGGGTTGCCAGCTGTGGAACATTCCGGACCCTTTGACATGGGGAACATGTTTTGGCTTTCTCCTCAATATTCCCATCGAGACCTGGCCACCAGAAGTAGCTTCTTGCCATTTCCTTCATCCGAACCATCCCACTGTGGTCTGTATGAAGTTGTTGCAGTATAGGTGTGGTAAACCACTGTTTGTATTCCACTGTGTACATGTCTGTACATGCCTCGGCTGACTCCTCCCACGAGTCCAGGTATAAAGGTGACTGCTCCACAGTCCCTCTGTATTCTGGACTGGTCGACCACTCGAGGCACACCTTCATTCTCTTGTTAATAAAAGCCTGTTAGTTACTCGCTTAACCTCAGTCTTTTGAGTGATTGATAGCGCATCAATTTTATTAACAAGTTTTTTTATAATGGAGAAGATCCTCACACCAGCATGCCTAGACTTAGACCATCGGGAGGCAGACGTATCCACCAAGTTTACTCACTGGCTTAGGTGCTTTGAAAAATTCCTGACCGCCTCCGCTGCAACGGTCAAATCAGATGAGGACAAACTGGATGTCCTGACCTCCAAAGTGAACCACCGAGCGTACTCGGTCATCCAGGACGCGACCTCGTACACGGCTGCTATCAAGCTCCTCAAGGACCAGTACACGCACCTAGTGAACGAGGTGTACGCCAGGCACCTCCTGGGGAGTCGTAAACAACAACCTGGGGAATTGACCGAGGAATACCTTCAGGCACTGTCTGTGCTTGGCCGGGCCTGTGGTTGTAAGGATGTAAAGGCCGTCGTGTACACAGAGGAACTTATCCGGGACGCTTTTGTAGCGGGCCACAGATCCAATTACACCCGACAGCGACTGTTGGAGCAGAGTGACCTCGACCTCAACAAGGCCTCTGAACTCGCACTATCATTGGACGCAGCCTACCGGGGCATGGATGCCTACTCCTCTGCACCGTGGACGCCGCGGGGAACGACAGCCTGGGACACGGTAGGACCGTCTCATAGCGCCGTGCCACCCCAGCCACATCCCAGCAACGGCCCAACTACCGCAGCAGTGTCCCAAGGCCAGAAATGCTACTTCTGTGGCCAGGCCAAACACCCCAGAGCGCGCTGCCCGGCGAAAAATGCGATCTGCTCGGGCTGCGGGAAGAAGGGACACTACACCAGCGTCTGCAGGGCCAAAGCCACCCCGAACCCCAGCAGCACCGCGTGTGGGCCGTGCGGGCTGCCATCTTGGGCCTCCCCAGCCATGTGCGAACCACCGGAGCAGCAGCCATTTTGGACGCCTCCAGCCACATGGGGATCATGGACGCCGCCATCTTGGACGGCAGCCGGGACGCAGCAGGCCCCCAACACCGCCTCATCTGATACCCGCAACGACACACCGACCCCTACGCTGGCCTCCGTTACGCTGGACCAAGCGAGACCGCACCAACTGGCCCGGTCCACAATGGACATTAAGGTAGATGGTCACGAAACAATCTGCCTTTTTGACTCTGGGAGCACGGAGAGCTTCATCCACCCCGACACGGTGCGGCGTTGCTCTCTCCCAGTCCTGCCTGCGCACCAGCGGATTTCTATGGCCTCCGAGTCCCAGTCGGCGGACATTGGCGGCTACTGCGTGGTGACACTCTTAGTAGACGGGACTGTGTATGATAATTTTAAACTTCTGGTCCTGCCCCACCTCTGTGCTGCCGTTCTACTGGGGTTAGATTTTCAGTGCCACCTTAAAAGTGTTACGATGGCGTACGGTGGACCCCTCCCCCCACTCACAGTCCGCAGCCAGCAGCTTCCAAATTGCCCGCCGCGCACCAGGTGCAACCTCTCCACACTCAGAGTCACCCCCCCCCCCCACTGTTTGCTAACCTCACCCCCGACTGTAAGCCCATCGCCACAAAGAGCAGGCGATACAGTGCTGGGGACAGGGTTTTCATTAAAACCGAAGTGTAGCGGCTCCTGAAGGAGGGGATTATTGAGGGCAGCACCAGCCCCTGGCGAGCCCAGGTTGTGGTCGTTAAGACCGGTGAGAAGCAGCGCCTGGTCATCGACTACAGCCAGACAATAAATCGCTACACCCTGCTGGACGCTTACCCACTCCCCCGCATAGCTGATATGGTCAACCAGATCGCGCAGTACCGCGTCTTCTCGACCATTGACCTGAAATCAGCGTACCACCAGCTCCCTATCCGCCCTGAGGACCGCCAGTATACTGCCTTTGAGGCAAACGGCCGCCTCTATCACTTCCTTAGGGTTCCCTTTGGCGTCACCAATGGGGTCTCCGTCTTCCAAAGGGAGATGGACCGGATGGTCGATCAAAATGCGTTGCAGGCCACTTTCCCATATCTGGACAATGTGACCATTTGCGGCCATGACTTGCAGGACCATGACACAAACCTCGAAAAATTCCTCTGCACCGCCCAACTCCTGAACCTGACGTATAACAAGGAGAAGTGCATATTCCGCACAACCCGCCTCGCCATCCTTGGCTGTGTTGTGGAACACGGAGTCATCGGTCCCGACCCCGACCGGATGCGTCCCCTTATGGAACTCCCACTGCCCCACTGCCTCAAGGCCCTGAAGAGGTGCCTAGGGTTTTTCTCCTATTACGCCCAGTGGGTCCCCTACTATGCGGACAAGGCCCGTCCGCTGATCAAGTCCACCTCTTTTCCCTTGACGGCAGAGGCCCGCTTAGCCTTCCACCGTATCAAGGAAGACATTGCCAAAGCCACCATGCACGCAGTGGACAAATCCATCCCCTTCCAGGTGGAAAGCGACGCGTTCGACTTTGCCCTGGCCGCTACCCTTAATCAGGCGGGGAGACCCGTGGCCTTCTTTTCACGAACCCCCCAGGGCCCGGAGACCAGACACTCCGCTGTTGAGAAGGAGGCCCAGGCTATTGTGGAGGCTGTGCGTCATTGGAGGCACTACCTGGCCGGAAAACGATTTACCCTGCTCACTGACCAGCGTTCAGTTGCTTTTATGTTTAACAACAAGCAGAGGGGCAAAATCAAAAACGACAAGATCTTGAGGTGGAGAATCGAACTTTCCACCTACAATTACGAGATCTTGTACCGGCCCGGGAAGCTCAATGAACCCCCGGATGCTCTATCGCGTGGCACCTGCGCCAGCGCGCAGATCGATAGACTGTGGGCCCTCCACAATGACCTCTGCCACCCGGGGGTCACCAGGTTCTTCCACTTCATCAAGGCCCGCAACCTGCCTTACTCCATTGAGGAGGTCAGGACCATGACCAGGAACTGCCAAGTCTGCGCTGAGTGCAAACCGCACTTTTATAGACCAGACAGGGCTCACCTGATAAAAGCCACTCGCCCCTTCGAGTGCCTGAGTGTTGATTTTAAAGGGCCTCTCCCCTCCTCCGACCGTAATGTGTACTTCCTCAACATTATTGATGAGTACTCCCGTTTCCCGTTCGCCATCCCCTGCCCGGACATGACCAGTGCCACGGTCATTAAATGTCTGAACGACCTCTTCACCCTGTTCGGTTTCCCCAGCTATATCCATAGCAACCGGGGCTCATCGTTTATGAGCGACGAACTCCGCCAGTGCCTGCTCGCTAGGGGTATTGCCACAAGCAGGACCACCAGTTACAACCCCCGGGGGAACGGACAGGTGGAAAGGGAGAATGCGACAGTTTGGAAGGCCGCCCTGCTAGCCTTAAAGTCTAGGGGCCTTCCGACCTCCCGCTGGCAGGATGTGCTCCCCGATGCGATCCACTCTATTCGGTCACTGCTCTGCACTGCCACTAACGCCACCCCTCATGAGAAAATGTTTGTCTTCCCAAGGAAGTCCACACTGGGGACATCGCTACCGCCATGGCTGACGTCCCCAGGGCCGGTCCTACTGAGAAGACACGTGAAGACCCATAAAACGGACCCCCTGGTCGAGAGGGTCGACCTCCTCCACGCCAACCCCCAGTACGCTTACATTGCGTACCCGGACGGGCAGGAGGACACAGTCTCCATACGAGACCTTGCACCCTCGGGGGCCCCAGTAACCCACTACCCACTACCACCCCCCCTCCCACGATCCAATATCCAACCCCAGCAGATGGCACGCCTGGGCCCCGCGACCCACTCGACATCCACGAGGACTACACACCAGTGCCCCAGCCTACGCGGGACTCGACGCCGGAAGCTTCACTACCCCTGCCGTCGCCACGTCGATCACAGCGGCAGACAAGACCTCCGGAGAGACTCCAATACACAAACTTTTAATACACTTCACCCCGCCGGACTCATTTTTAAACAAGGGGTGAATGTGGTAAACCACTGTCTGTACATGCCTCGGCTGACTCCTCCCACGAGTCCAGGTATAAAGGTGACTGCTCCACAGTCCCTCTGTATTCTGGACTGGTCGACCACTCGAGGCACACCTTCATTCTCTTGTTAATAAAAGCCTGTTAGTTACTCGCTTCACCTCACTTACGAGTTGTTCCGGTGAGCCATAACGGCTGAACATCTCACCAAGTTTCTCAATTGTTTTCTCTGCCATGGTAGACCTCATCACAGCGACCTCCGGCCACTTGCTACGAGCGTCCACAACCACCATAAACATCTTCCCTTCGAAAGGACCGGCGAAGTCCACATGTACTCGCTGCCATACTTCTGCAGGCCAATCCCAGGGGTGTAGGGTTGCCAGCTGTGGAACATTCCGGACCCTTTGACATGGGGGACATGTTTTGGCTTTCTCCTCAATATTCCCATCGAGACCTGGCCACCAGAAGTAGCTTCTTGCCATTTCCTTCATCCGAACCATCCCACTGTGGTCTGTATGAAGTTGTTGCAGTATAGGTTCCCTCAGAGGTGGCGGAATGATGACACGGCGTCCCCAAAGAAAACAACCTGCCTGGCCGGAGAGCTCATTTCTTTTTGGAACGTAAGGTTTCAAACTAGGAGAATCTCCTATCGCTCTCCCTCGAATGACATCGTCCATTACCTCAGACAGGACTGGATCGTTGCGGGTGTACCTTCGCACCTGAACTGCAGTGACAGGTGCTCCCTCCACTTGTCTAAAGTAGAAGATGTCTATCTGATGAGGTTCTGGGGGAGTAACAGGCAAGGGTAGCCTCGAGAGACCGTCTGCGTTGCCGTGCAAGTCTGATTTGCGATATTTGATGTCGTATACACACGTGTGTGTCCTGACAACAGTAATGCCCGCCTTTGCATCCTGCTTGCAGCGAGAGACGGAATTCCGGTGTGGGGCCCGAAGATTGAAGTCAATGGACAATTGTAGTGTATGTAACCTGTACTACCTTAAGAGGATACCTTAAGGTGATGGACTACTTTTTAACGGCTCCTGTACATTGTAGTACCGGTGGTGACCACACTGGAATATAAACCCTGTGGAGCAAAGTGTACCTCAGTTCCCGCCTTGACCCTCAATCACTAAAGACCTGTTTACTTACTTCTGTTGTCTGTGTCCTGTTATTCATCATAACTGCACTTGTAAACACAGACTCAACAGTGGCGACGAGTCTGATCGTACCTAGTGGCAGTTTTGCATCACCTCCCCCAGTACTGATTCTGGGGCCCATTCCAAGGAGAATCGCACGGGAGGCCATCGAGAACCTGGTTTGGTCTTCTGGCCACGAAGTCCAACATCAGCAACAGGCAGTGATCATCCCTTCTTTGACAGCGGCGGGTAAGCCCGATCGAGCGGCACGGGGGGGAAGTCGGCCGAGTTGTCAGAGGGAGAAGGGGAGGAAAAACAAAGAGAAAGGGCGGAGGACACGACCGCAGCCGGTGTCAGGGGCCGGACTGCAATCGGGGCAGAGACGCGCAGCAGCCAGGAAGGCGCTTTATTGCCTCAAGGACCGCGGGAGCGGTGGGGCAACAAGAGCAGCAGCGCAAGGAGGCGTATACACGGGAAAAGAAAGGCAGGAAGGACAGCTGGGAGGCATGGACAGCAACACCGTCGACAGCAACACCGTGGAAATTGCCATCTTGAGTCGGCGGGGCAAGAAGACAAGCGCGGGAAAAGCCGCCAAGTGCGGGAAAAGCCGCCATCTTTAATTTAAAAGAAAAAGTCATCATATTAAATAATATCCGAAGGGAAAGAAGAAACTCAGCAAGGATGCCAAAAACGGGTAACATCACTGCCTTCGACAACGATGTGGAAGATTGGGCCACTTATGTGGAACGCATCGAAGTTTACTGTAGTACGAATGATGTACCGGATGAAAAGAAAGCACTAACCCTATTAAACTCGATGGGTACGAAGACATACGGGTTATTAAGGAACCTGGTAACCCCAGTCAAACCGGTAGAAAAGAGTTTCGCGGATATTGTTACTATCCTGCAAGAGCATTTAAACCCCACACCGCTGTTGATAGCGGAACGATTTAAATTCTACAGAAGAATTCAACATAAAGAAGAAAGCAACGCTGAATTCCTAACAGAACTGCGCAAGTTAGCAAAGTACTGCCAGTTCGGAACAGGACTAGCAGACGCACTGAGAGATAAGTTTGTGTGTGGGCTCCTAAGGGAAGGAACCCAGAAGCGACTGCTAGAGGAAAAGGATCTTACGCTGGACAAAGCTTTCAGCATTGCAGCATCCCACGAGGCAGCAGCACGGGGTGCTGCAGAGATACAGCAAAGGCCACTGGAATTCAGCACCAATGAAATGGCATTGGGCGCAGTAAAGTGCTATTGTTGCGGAAGGACAACGCATGACCAGAACCAGTGCTGGTTCAAAAACAAGGAATGCAGGCAATGTGGCAAACTTGGTCACATAGCGAGAGTATGCCGGTCAGGAAAGAAGACCAGCAGCAAAAAGTCACCACAGGAGAAGTACAAAAAAGTACACAAGGTGACAGAGTACAGTTCGGATGAACAGAAGACGGATTCAGACTCCAGCAGTAAGGAACTGGGTTGTCTGAAAATACATAATGTGAGTAACACAGCAGACCACCAAACTATCTGGGTCATGCAGGAGTCCAAGTGAAGATGGAATTGGACACAGGGTCGGCATTAACGGTCATGAGTAAGCAAGATTACAAAAGGTTATTCTCGCACATTCCCCTGAAGGATATGGAGATTGTATTGAAAACATACACGGGGCAAATAGTATACCCCAAAGGAAAGATAAAAGTAAATGTGGTCAAAGCTCCAGCACCGGAAATGTATCCCAGTTGAGGTCGTTCCTCGGGTTGGTTAATTATTACCACAAGTTTCTTCCAAATTTATCCACGGTGTTACACCCGCTAAACACTCTTTTGCAAACGGGAATACCATGGAAGTGGAGCAATGATTGTAAGCGGGCTTTTCAAAAGAGCAAGGCACTGATCACCTCTAAGGAAGTGTTGGCTCACTTTAACCCAACGCTGCCTATTCACTTAGCTTGTGATGCTTCTTCATATGGTATCGGGGCAGTGCTCTCACATAAGTTTCCAGATGGCTCGGAAAGGTCAGTCGCTTTCGCATCCAGATCATTGACCTCCGCTGAGCGCAACGATGCTCAGATAGATAGGGAGGCTCTCAGCCTCGTGTGGGGAGTTAAGAAATTTAACCATTACCTGCAAGGCCAAAAGTTTACGCTGCTGACAGATCACCAGCTGTTGGTTTCCATTTTCAACCCTAAGAAGGGTGCTCCGGTAATGACGGCGCAGAGGCTTCAGAGATGGTCCCTTTTCCTAGGGGCACATCAATATGATATTGAGTTCAAAGGCACAAAGCAACATGGTAATGCTGATGGGCTGTCGTGCCTGCCACTACCTACAGTGGAAGAGGCACCGGCAGTTGACCCTGTCGAGATATTTCACTCGACCATCATCGAATGCTTACCAGTCACCAATGCGGGTATTGAGAGAGAGACCCGAAATGACCCGACACTGTCTCGGGTCTACGACTTGACAGTGAAGGGATGGCCAGCACATGGCGAACCACTGTCACCAGCATTCTCAGCCAGACGAGAACAGCTGTCCGTATGTCAAGGAACATTGATGTATGGAACAAGGGTGATTATTCATCCTAAATTAAGGGAGAGAGTTCTAAAAGAATTGCACAAAGGTCATCTGGGGGGAGTCAAGATGAAAAACCTTGCTAGGGCTTATGTGTGGTGGCCAGGTATCGACAAACAAAGAGAGGATCTGACTAAAAGCTGCTCAGGCTGCCAAAAAGTTCAGAACGCACCTCCAATTGCATCGCTGCATCCGTGGGAATGGCCTTCAGCCCCATGGCAACGTGTGCATATCGACTTTGCAGGTCCATTCATGGATTCCATGTTTTTGATAGCAGTAGACGCACATTCTAAATGGCCAGAAGTGATTAAGATGTCGACCACTACCTCTGAGAAGACGATTGCAGTTCTAAGAACCATATTTGCAAGGAATGGATTGCCGGAGCAAATATGTTCAGACAACGGACCACAGTTCGTGTCAGAAGAATTCCAGAAATTCATGAAAAAGAATGGGGTGAAACACTATACATCTGCCCCATATCATCCGGCTACAAATGGGTTGGCCGAGAGATTTGTACAAACGTTCAAAAAGGCGATAAAGGCCATGAGTGAAGATCATATTCCACTACAACACAAGGTGGACAATTTCCTAATGGCGTATCGAAACGCCACGCATGCAGTGACAAATCAAAGCCCTGCCATAATGTTCTATAACAGAAGGTTGCGGTCCCGGTTGGATTTGTTAAAACCCAATGTGCGACGGGAAGTCGAACACAAGCAATTCCAGCATGTAAATAAAAAGGCCACTCGTAGTTTTGAAATAGGACAACCAGTGTTGGCCAGGGACTATAGGGATGATAAATGGCAACCTGGGACAATTTGTGCACGACAGGGACCCTTGATGTACACGGTAGACGTTGGAGAGAACGTAATACGACGTCATGCTGACCAACTTGTGGAATCGAGAACAAGGGTCAACCCCATGTCTACGGCAGAGACACCAGTTGAAGAACTTATTGAGCCTGTAGCATCTACCTCAGACTCGAACGTATTGGATGATGTTGAATCCATAGGAGATCAAGTGGATGAGTCACCCCAGCAACGGGAACCAGAGATCTCTGAAAGGCGTGATCCGGACCGGATCAGGAGGCCTCCTCAGAGACTGAATCTTTGAACAGTTCTTGTGTGTAAATTGTATATATGTTACCCATGTAGTGTATTAATTGGGGGTGTCCACTGTTAAGCTAAAAGGGGAGGAATTGTAGTGTATGTAACCTGTACTACCTTAAGAGGATACCTTAAGGTGATGGACTACTTTTTAACGGCTCCTGTACATTGTAGTACCGGTGGTGACCACACCGGTATATAAACCCTGTGGAGCAAAGTGTACCTCAGTTCCCGCCTTGACCCTCAATCACTAAAGACCTGTTTACTTACTTCTGTTGTCTGTGTCCTGTTATTCATCATAACTGCACTTGTGAACACAGACTCAACAACGGTGGTCTGTCAGGAGTGTGAACCTTCTCCCAAACAGGTACTGATGAAATTTTCAAATTCCAAAAACGATTCCCAAGGCCTCGCGCTCGATCTGCGCATAGTTACTCTCGGCCTTGTTCAAGGTGCGTGATGCGAAGGCGATAGGTTTCTCTTCACCCGAAGGCATGATGTGGGATATGACTGCTCCCACACCATATGGTGATGCATCACATGCTAGCTGCACGGGTAGCTTTGGGTCGAAGTGTGTCAGGACCTCCGAATTCAGCAATGCTTTCTTTGCTTGGGCGAAAGCTTCGTTGCACAGTTCAGTCCATTTCCATGTTTTGCCTTGACATAGCAACTGATGTAACGGCTTCAGCAATGTTGCTAAGTCTGGAATAAACTTCCCATAGTAGTTAAGTAGCCCCAGAAATGAACGTAACTGGCTCACATTCTGGGGTGCTGGGGCCTCCACGATCGCCTTGACCTTTGGCGGTGCCTTATGCAGACCAGTAGCGTCAATCACATGCCCCAGGTACTCAACTGAAGACTGAAAGAATTCACATTTGTCTTTACGAACTCTGAGTCCGTACTCTTTCAGTCGTTGTAGTGTCGCATCCAAGTTCAGAAGATGATCCTCTTCATTTGTCCCAGTGACAAGGATGTCGTCCAGGTAGCACTGGACTCCTGGCAGTCCACTCAAAATCTGATCCATTGCCCTTTGGAATAGAGCAGGGGCCGACGTAATTCCAAACGGAAGGCGGCAGTACCTGTATAGCCCCTTATGTGTCACAATTGTCAGCAGCTCCTTTGATTTGTCATCGACATGCATTTGTAGATAAGCCTGGCATAAGTCTATTTTGCTGAACTTTTGCCCTTCGGCCAGGCCCGTAAAAAGATCATCAATGAGGGGAAGAGGGTACTGTTCCACAGACAGCACCGGGTTAATAGTCACTTTAAAATCCCTGCAGATTCGAACAGATCCATCCTTTTTCAGGACAGGAACAATGGGTGTGGCCCATTTGCTCATGCTCACAGGCTCCAGGACTCCATTCTCGACTAAAGCCTCCAAGTTAGCCTCAACTTTTGGCCTAATTGCATAGGGTACAGGTCGGGCTTTGTGAAACTTCGGCTTGCTGTCAGGTTTAATGTCCAGTCTCACGCTGATCTATTTCATGCTCCCAAGTTCCCCATTGAAGAGTTCTGCATGTTTGTTTAACACTGCAGTCAGACCTGACTCCCCTTTTGACATCATGCGGACTGCAGGCCAGTCCAGCGTGATTTTCTCTAGCCACGCACGTCCCAGTAGCGATGGGTAATTTCCCTTTACCACATATAGTGGCAGTTTTGCAGTCTGTCCGTTCAATTTAACTGTCACCTCAATGACGCCTCTCATGGCCACAGGTTCGCCGGTATACGTCTTTAGCACAATGTTTGTTGGCTGAAGAGTAAGATGCTTTAGCATTTTGTTGTAGACAGTGTCTGAAACAAGGGACACAGCTGCGCCTGTGTCCCCCTCCATCCGCACTGATTGTCCCTCCACCAGTGGTGACACCCAGTAGCCATTTGAACCACCTGCAACCGTCAGTATATGCACCTCATCCTCCTCAGAGGTGTCGCTCCCCTCTGTTTTGCTTGTTCCATCATACTGTACTGAATGAACACTCTTTTTCCTCTCTTGTCCAAATACAGACATTTTGCTTCCATGCTTCCCAGCTCTGTCTGTTCTTTTTTTACCTCTACAGGCGCGTTCAATGTGACCCTTTTTGCCACAATTTCGGCATTCCAGCTCCGTACACCAGCAGTCTTTAGCGTGATGGCCCGTTTTCCCACAACGGTAACATGTGCCGTTCCGCGCACCTTTAGGCTCAGATGACACCTTGTGAACTCTCCCTGTTGAACTCAACTGGTGAGCCTCCTTTTCCGCCATCTCCATGGAGACACTAACTTCAATGGCCTTTTCAAGAGTAAGGTTGTCCTCAGTAAGAAGGCGCTTCAGTGTGGCTGCATTTTGCAGACCACACACAAGTCTGTCTCTAATGGTGTCATTCAGCACCTCCTTTAACTGGCAGTGTTCCGACAACCTTTTTAAAGCAGCAATAAACATCGTCACTGATTCCCCCTCCTCTTGATTCCGTTTGTGAAATCTAAATCTCTCAGCAATAACCAGAGGTTTTGGTGAAAAATGTGCTCCAAGAATTTCCACTAGTTGCTTATATGTTTTAGTTCCTGGCTTATCTGGCTGCACGAGGCTGCGAAGTAAATTGAAAGTCTTCGGCCCGATTACACTCAAAAAGGTAGGCACGACCTTTTCATTTGCCACCGCATTCGCCAATACAAAATAGTCAAAACGTTCCGTATATGCGCTCCATTGCTCCACATTTTCATCAAAATCACCGATGTTTCCTAATATAGTAGCCATCTCACGTTTCAAATTAAATTTTCTGTTTACTCACTGCACCCGTAACGTACGCAGATTCATCCGCTCCTCGTTGCCACTTGTTGTGTCGGTACCTTTCTACCTAGACACAATTTAGGACTCAGAACTCAGAGATTCAAACATGAAGTGCTTTATTGGAAGGAAAGGAAGTTCTGGCAAGTTCCGAACAAAGAGAGCTAAACTTAACCGAGAGAATACCCAACCATTTATCTCCTGTGACAGCGCCACCACAGGTGGGAGGAGAACACACAATAAATAACACCTCAGAGGTCTTGTTTGAAGGCAACACAAAGTGTTGCTTCCCACCCCAGCGTACTAATCATTTCATGATATGCAGAGGTGGATAAAGAAAGAAAGACTTACATTTAAATAGTGTAGCACCTTTCACAACCTCAGGATGTCTCAAAGCACTTTACAGCCAATAAAGTACTTTTGAAGTGCACTCACTGTTGTAATGCAGCCAACACAGCAACCAATTTGTGCATGGCAAGCTCCCACAAAGAAATGACCAGGTAAACTGTTTTTAGTGCTGTTGCTTGAGTGATAAATCTTGGCTAGGACACTGGGAGAACTTCCCTACTCTTTTTCCAAATAGTGCCATGGCTTTACTTATATCCTGAGGACAGACGGGGCCTTGGTTTAATGTCTCATCCGAAAGACTGTGCAGCACTCCCTCAGTACTGTGGTGGAATGTCAGCCTAGATTTTATGAAGTCCCTGGAGCGGGGCTTGAACCACACATACCTTCTTGACCCAGAGACGAGAATGCTACCACTGCACCACAGCTGACGTCGCCAATCTTGCGATACCCCTAGGCTGGGGGATGGGATGGTCCTACTCTCTGTACTGCAGTACTCCCAGCCACCGAGACACTGTAGGAGCACATATACAAAAACAATCAGGAACCTGGGTGAAGAGTCTTGCCTTTTAGTTTAGAAAATTGGGGAAGGTACAGCAAAGTTTATTGTAGAAATAAAAATGATAAGATGCAGCAGGCAGCATCCATAAAGTCAGTCACCAGGGTTTGCGCTTGCAATTTTTTTTTATTCGCTTATGGGATCTGGGCGTCGCTGGCAAGGCCAGCATTTATTGCCCATCCCTAGTTGTCCTTGAGAAGGTGGTGGTGAGCCACCTTCTTGAGCCGCTGCAGTCCGTGTGGTGAAGGTACTCCCACAGTACTGTGAGGGAGGGAGTTCCAGGAGTTTGACCCAGCGACGATGAAGGAACGGCGGTATACTTCCAAGTCAGGATGGTGTGTGACTTGGAGGGGAACTTGGAGGTGGTGGTGTTCTCATGCGCCTGCTGCCCTTGTCCTTCTAAGTGGAAGAGGTCGCGGGTTTGGAGGTGCTGCCAAAGAAGCCTTGGCGAGTTGCTGCAGTGCATCTTGTAGATGATACACACTGCAGCCACGGTACACCGGTGGTGGAGGGAGTGAATGTTTAAGGTGGTGGATGGGGTGCCAATCAAATGGGCTGCTTCGCCCTGGATGGTGTTGAGCTTCTTGAGTGTTGTTGGAACTGCACTCATCCAGGTAAGTGGAGAATATTTCATCACACTCCTGACTTGTGCAGGGAAGTCTTGCTGCAGTTATACAGGGTACTGGTGAGGCCACACCTGGAATACTGCGTACAGTTTTGGTTTCCTTATTTAAGAAAGGATATACTTGCTCTCGAGGCAGTTCAGAGGAGGTTCACTCGGTTGATTCCGTAGATGAGGGGGTTGACTTATGAGGAAAGGTTGAGTAGGTTGGGCCTCTACTCATTGGAATTCAGAAGAATGAGAGGTGATCTTATCAAACATATAAGATTGTGAGGGGGCTTGATCGGGTGGATGCGGTGAGGATGTTTCCACTGATGGGTGAGACTAGAGCTAGGGGGCATAATCTTAGAATAAGGGGCTGCCCTTTCAAAACTGAGATGAGGAGAAACTTCTTCACTCAGAGGGTAGTAAATATTTGGAATTTGCTACCTCAGAGAGCTGTGGAAGCTGCGACATTAAATAAATTTAAAACGGAGATAGACAGTTTCCTAGCAGATAAGGGAATTAGGGGTTACGGGGAGCGGGCAGGGAAGTGGATGTGGGTCTAGGTTCGGATCAGCCATGATCCTATTGAATGGCGGAGCAGGCCCGAGGGGCTGTATGGCCTACTCCTGCTCCTACTTCTTATGTTCTTATGTGCCTTGTAGATGGTGGAAAGGCTTTGGGGAGTCAGGAGATGGGACACTCGCCGCAGAATACCTAGCCTCTGACCTGCTCTTGTTGCCACAGTATTTATGTGGCTGGTCCAGTTAAGTTTGTGGTCAATGGTGACCCCCAGGATGTTGATGGTGACGGATTCGGCGATGGTAATGCCGTTGAATGTCAAGGGGAGGTGGTTAGACTCTCGCTTGTTGGAGATAGTCACTGCCTGGCACTTCTGTGGCGCAAATGTTATCTGCCACTTATCAGCCCAAGCCTGAATGTTGCCCTGGTCTTGTTGCATGCGGGCATGGACTGCTTCATTTTCTGAGGAGTTGTGAATGGTGCGGACTAGCCTGATGTGCATTTCCTATATGTTCTCTTTTTATTTCAGATCTCCAGTATTTATTCTACTGATTTGTAAAGTTTATTGCTGCTTTCAGGATCCATATCATCTAACCTGTGACATCTATTGTAATAGCCTTGCATTAGGAGTGTTTCTAGTTTGACCCGATCCAGCTATGATTAAAAAGTCCATCCATTGGAAGATACAAGCAGGGCTCCTATGGAGGGTCCAACCGCACCTCTCCATCTAAGAAACTTGTCTGTGACCCCACTATTCTATAGCTTTCATGGCACAAATTCAGAGGGAGACTGTTATGTGTCCACCAATTGCAGTCGACATTCCCCGTGAGTTTCAAACCCTCCGGTGGCTTCAAAGT
This sequence comes from Somniosus microcephalus, assembly GCF_052327205.1. Classification (NCBI taxonomy): domain Eukaryota; kingdom Metazoa; phylum Chordata; class Chondrichthyes; order Squaliformes; family Somniosidae; genus Somniosus; species Somniosus microcephalus. The sequence continues at coordinate 267,166,967 of NC_140992.1, read as the reverse complement.
CTCCATGTTGCGTTTCACAATATTCAGCAGATTTTACCACTCCTGATATCATGTTATGTTCATAAATAACTAGACATTTTCATTATGAACAGCTAGCTTGAGCTAGTCACTTTATTCAGCCATGTGGACTTCGTGTGCAGGCATCCATTTGACTACTGCCTTGTGGGTAACCTAGTGCATTGTGGGTAGCCCACTCTTATATACATACAGCTCCACCTAGTGTACTATTCTAGGATGGCATGTTAATGATCATTACAGAGACTGGAGATATTAAAATACAGTAAAGGAACACCAGCACCCCTCTTTTTTAAATCAAAGACCCTTACTTCTGTGATTTGATTGTAAACCTAATTGAAATGCTGAACTCCATAATGTAGGACACATTCAAAATTGAAAAATTAGGATACTAAGTAGAGTTAGTTGATAAATTTAAGTTTTTTTATATACGAGAAAAATAAATCTTGTAAATAAAAAATATATAATGACATGAAGAGTGGTATAACTGAGTTGAAAAGACATTGGCCTCTTGCATGTTGGAGAGATAAGTGTAAAGAGGAGTTCACACAAACAGATCCACACAAAGCATCATATCAAACTTAACATAGAAACATAGGAACACAAGTATGCCAATCAGCACCTCGAGCCTGCTCCGCCATTCAATTAGATCATGGCTGGATCTGGATCTTAACTCCATTTACCTGCCTTAGCGCCATATCCCTTGATACCAATGTTCCCTCTACCACGTAGCTCTCTGTCGATCCCGCGCAGCCTCGGACAGACTTTTCAAATGTGAAATTTCGTGCATGCGCAAACCTTTGAATGGGCCGCACAGCCCATTAAAGGCACCGCGTACCCCCTTAAAAATTAGAGGGAGCATCGCTTGAGAGCCTTATCCAACCACAATCTATTGATCTCAGTTTTGAAAATTTCAGTTGTTCCCCCTGCATCCACAGCCTTTTGGGGGAGAGAATTCCAGGTTTCTACCGCCCTTTGTGTGAAAAAGTGCTTCCTGATTTCCCTCCTAAAAGGCCTAGCTCTAATTTTAAGATTATGTCCGCTCGTTCTTGAATCTCCCACTAGAGGAAATAGTTTCTCCACATCTACCCTGTTGAATCCTTTTAATGCTTTAAACACCTCGAACAGATCACTCCCTCAATCTTCTGTACTCAAGGGAATACAAGCCAAGTTTATACAATCTGTCTGTCCTCATAATTTATATCCTCTAAGCCCCGGGATCATTCTGGTGGATCTACACTGCACAGTCATAAGAATATGAATGAATAAACTGAGCTAGCATGACAAACTTAACCTGTCTCCTCTTGCACCATTGTGCTGTCTGTTAACCAATTTTCAATCCATGCCAGGATTGGGGGTAATATACTGGCATGGATTGAAAATTGGTTAAGAGACAGGAAACAGAGAGTAGGAATAAATGGGTCTTTTTCAGGGTGGCAGGCGGTGACTTGTGGGGTACCGCAGGGATCAGTGCTTGGGCCCCAGCTATTCACAATATATATCAATGATTTGGATGAGGGAACCAAATGTAATATTTCCAAGTTTGCTGACGACACGAAACTAGGTGGGATTGTGAGTTGTGAGGAGGATGCAAAGAGGCTTCAAGGCGATTTAGACAAGTTGAGTGAGTGGGCAAATACATGGCAGATGCAGTGTAACATGGATAAATGTGAAATTATCCACTTTGGTAGGAAAAACAGAAAGGTGGAGTATTATTTAAATGGCGCTAGATTGGGAAATGCTGATGTACAAAGGGACCTGGGTGTCCTTGCACACCAGTCACTGAAAGCAAACATGCAGGTGCAGCAAGCAGTTAGGAAGGCAACTGGTATGTTGGCCTTCATTGCAAGAGGATTTGAGTACAGGAGCAAGGATGTCTTACTACAGTTGTACAGGGCCTTGGTGAGACCACACCTGGAGCACTGTGTGCAGTTTTGGTCTCCTTACCTAAGAAAAGATATACTTGCCATAGAGGGAGTGCAGCAAAGGTTCACCAGACTGATTCCTGGGATGGCAGGACTGTCGTATGAGGAGAGATTGGGTCGACTAGGCCTGTATTCACTAGAGTTTAGAAGAATGAGAGGGGATCTCATTGAAACATACAAAATCCTGACAAGGCTAGACAGACTGGATGCAGGGCGGATGTTACCCCTGGTTGGGGGGTCTAGAATGAGGGGTCACAGTCTCAGGATACAGGGTAGGACATTTAGGACTGAGATGAGGAGAAATTTCTTCACTCAGAGGGTGGTGAACCTGTGGAATTCTCTACCACAGAAGGCTGTGGAGGCCAAGTCACTGAATATATTTAAGAAGGAGATAGATAGATTTCTAGACACAAAAGGCATCAAGGGGTATGGGGAGAGAGCGGGAATATGGTATTGAGATAGAGGATCAGCCATGATCATATTGAATGGCGGAGCAGGCTCGAAATGCCGAATGACCTACTCCTGCTCCTATTTTTCTATGGCCCCGAAATTCCGTTCCCTACGGGTATGTACGCGCTGTGTACTCACCCGTAGGGCCAACGGAAGTGCCGGTTTCACACATGCACTGCGCATGCGCTGGAAACCGGAACTTCCGTTCTCTGAAGAAAGGAGTTCGCATGTCAAACGCCTGCGCCGGAGAGGCAGCGCGTACGCCTGGAACGTCCGTTTTTTTCGAGGTTGATGCAGTCCAGGTAAGTCCCTAGCAGCTGCGCCTGGAAAAGCGGGCACAAGGCCTACTTTTAACAAGGTAAGAGGTGATATCAATAAAAGAAAAAATGTTTTAACACTTATTTATCATTTTAAAATACTATAAAGAAAGGTAAGTTTATTTTTAGTCCCGTTAAAAACTTTAATTATTTTTTTCAAAAATTTAAATTTTTGTTTAAAATAGTTAATTTATGTAATTTATAGTCATTTTAAAAATGTGATTTAAAAAAAAAATGTATTTGAAGTTTTACTTACATTTTGAGGGTGATCTCTATTCACAGATTTGACAGGTCTTCCTGTCAAACCTATGAATGGAGATTCCCTGCTCTGATTGGCTCCCCATAGCCCACGTGATCCCAGGGACGCTGCGAACTACCTGCGCCCCTGGGATACGCAAGCACTGCACCCCGGCAGTTTGCGGAGGCACAGCAATGGAATTCTATGCCGGCCCAGAGCATTATGGTCGGCGCGGTTCGTTTGTGCAGGTCGGGGGCTTACGCCCGCGGGAAGCCTCCGACCGGAATTTATGTCTCTATGTTTCTATTGGCGCACCAACATTATGTGGCACCATGTTATCCTCAGTTTTTAACATCTTTTGGATGAGACGTTAAACTGAGCCCCTGTCTGCTCTCTCAGGTGGATGTAAAAGATCCCGTGGTAGGAGGTCCAGCATCTCGTGAAGTGGTGCGCCGATAACAACCTGGCCCTTAACATCAAGAAAACCAAAGAAATCATCGTGGACTTCAGGAAGTCTAAAGGCGGAAGTCACACCCCCATCCACATCAATGGGGCTGTGGTGGAAAGGGTGGACAGCTTTAAGTTCCTCGGAGTCCACATCACGGAAGACCTCTCCTGGTCCCTCAATACCTCCTCTCTGGTGAAGAAGGCCCAGCAGTGCCTATATTTCCTAAGGAGGCTGAAGGGATGTAACCTGTCACCCCTGATCCTCTCTAACTTTTACCGCTGCACTATAGAGAGCATCCTGATGAACTGTATCACAGTATGGTATGGCAGCTGTAGCTACTATGACCGGAAAGCCCTGCAGCGGGTAGTCAAAACTGCCCAACGCATTACCGGCACCCGGCTACCAACCATAGAGCACATATACCAGAAACGCTGTTTACAGAGGTCACGGACCATCATCAAAGACCCTACCCACCCTAGCCACAGACTGTTCGCCCTCCTGCCATCTGGGAGACGCTACAGATGCATTCGCACCCGTACGACCAGATTTAGGAACAGCTTCTTTCCCAGGGCTGTCATCCTACTGAACTCCACAAATAAACTCTAAAGCCTGCACATCTGCCAATGCACTTTATTATGGTTATGTTTATGTTAATGTATTACAAGCCAAATGTATGTTGAATGTTTAAATGTCTTAATCTAAATGTACACTCTCGGGTGCCGCAAGCCTACATTTCGTTGTACTGCACTTGTGCACTAACAATGACAATAAAGTTGATTTGATTTGATTTGATTTGGTACTATTTTGAAGAAGGGCTGGGGAGTTCTCCCCGGTGTCCTGACCAATATTTTTCCCATAACTAACATCACTAAAACAGATTATCTGATCATTATCTCATTGCTGTTTGTGGGAGCTTGGCTGCCACATTTCCTACATTACAGCAGTGATAAACTTCAAAAATACTTAATTTGGGACGTCCTGATATCATGAAAGGCACTGTGGAAATGCAAATTATTTTTTTCTATTCTTTAAAATGTGCCGCGCATGTACTGGAACCGGCACAGTGTGATAATTCTTGAGAACTTTTAATGTGTTTGCATTTACTGTCAAACACAATTTTTTTTTTAAATGTCAGGTTTTTAACCAACAACATAAGTGGACAAGTGAAGACACAGACAAAAAGAAAAACTTACTGTATATAATAGTGGGTACATGGGAGTGAATTACAGGCTGGAATCTAATTGAGGGGATCAGATGGTTTATACAGAGTAATAGAAGCTCATAAGCAAGTTATAGGCTGGAATCTACTCAAGGAAGTTGCATGCTTTCTATATAGAATATAATGCATACCCAGGACTGAGTTACAGGCTGGAACCTAGTTGAGAAATTCCTACGGTAGATCTAGAGAACAATAGATATGTAGAAGAACCTACGCAGTTGCAGTCTTATTAAGCAGCTTTTACCTGATATTGTAGACTACGAAAACAAGAATTGAACAATTAAAGCTATCGCATTAACTCCTGACATGGAATTACTGTCTTGCAATTCCTTCCGTATCTTTTTATTTTTCTTCAAAGAGAGGAAAGACTTACATGAATGTTTGTCTCAGGGCTACTTTGGCTGGGATACACTCAGTCAGGAGGAGTCTATTCGGAAAAATGTCACTCCCACACGCTGCCGTGCCAACCCTTGCTGGAAAGAAAGAAAGAACCTGCATTTCTATAGCACCTTTCACAACCTCAGGACATCTCAAAGGGCTTTACAGCCAATGAGGTACTTTTGAAGTGTTGTAAGGTAGGAAACACTCCAGCCAATGTGTGCACAGCAAGATCCCACAAACATCAATGTGGTACTGACCCGACAAACTGGTTTTAGGTGTTGGTTGAGGGATAAATATTGGCCAGGCATTGAGGAAAATTCCCCTGCCCTCTTTCGCAATAGTGCTATGGGAGCTTTTATGTCCACCTGCGAGAGCAGACGGGGACCCCAGTTTAACGCCTCTTCCGAAAGACGGCTCCCACGGCAGTGCAGAACTCCCTCAGTACTGGCACTGGAGTCTTCTTCTTAGGCAGTCCCTTGGAACCGAGGATGACTTGCTTCCACATTAAAAATGTGTTTGCAGGTGACTGATGAGTCCAATGCGGGACCTACAGTCTCTGTCACAGGTGGAGCAGATGGTGGTTGAAGGGGCGGGTGGGTGGGGTGCTTGGGTTGATGTATGCTCCTTGCGCTGCCTGCGCTTGGCTTCCGCTTGCTCCCGGCGAAGAGACTCGAGGTGTTTGGCGCCTTCCCGGATGCTTCTCCTCCACTTTGTGCGGCCTTGGGCCAGGGATTCCCAGGTGTCGATGGGGATGTTACACTTTTTCAAGGAGGCTTTGAGGGTGTCCTTGAAGCGTTTCCTCTGCCCACCTGGGGCTCTCTTGTTGTGCCGGAGCTCCGAGTAGAGCGCTTGTTTTGGAAGTCTCGTATCGGGCATGCGGACAATGTGACCCGTCCATCGGAGCTGATTGAGTGTGGTCAAAGCTTCAACGCTGGGGATGTTGGCCTGAGCAAGAACACTGACGTTGGTGCGCCTATCCTGTCAATGGATTTGCAGGATCTTGCGGAGGCAGCGTTGGTGGTACCTCTCCAGTGCTTTGAGGTGCCTGCTGTACATGGTCCATGTCTCTGAGGCATACAGCAGGGCGGGTGTCACTGCTGCTCTGGAGTGCCAGTACTTTGAGTGCAGCACTTAGTACAAAATGCGCTTAGAGTTGACGAGCAGTATTACAATTGGTGATTGCTCCCAGCGGTCTTTAACTGTGCTCACTGCAGGAGTCAGCTTCCACGCTTCTTCTGAATCCAAACATGCATCTCATGTAGCTGCCGGTGACAGGAGAAAAGAAAAAGGAACTCATAACAGAAATAGTGGTTAATAGAAAGCAGTATGAACTGGCCAATTTTGACCTGCAATGATTTCATGTAGAAAGATAAAATGTTAAAGTTTTTGTGATTGGTTCAGGGTGGATCACCGTGGTCTAGTAAAATCAATAGCCAACAGAGTTGCTGGGCGGCCATGGTTTCACTGCATGATTACTGGCTTTGATCCAATCATTTAGGTTAGATTTCTGGAGGTGGTTCTTCTCCCAGAGTATGGTGGACCTCTGGAGCAGGCTGCTGGCTCGTGTGGTGGAGGCCGATTCACTGAGGAGAGAGCAGCAGCGGAGGAGGTGAGCCCGGTATAAAAACCGGCGCCAAGGCAGAGGCCCGACCAGTTCGGGGGAGAGCAGCAGCGGAGGAGGTGAGCCCGGTATAAAAACCGGCGCCAAGGCAGAGGCCCGACCAGTTCGGGGGAGAGCAGCAGCGGAGGAGGTGAGCCCGGTATAAAAACCGGCGCCAAGGCAGAGGCCCGACCAGTTCGGGGGAGAGCAGCAGCGGAGGAGGTGAGCCCGGTATAAAAACCGGCGCCAAGGCAGAGGCCCGACCAGTTCGGGGGAGAGCAGCAGCGGAGGAGGTGAGCCCGGTATAAAAACCGGCGCCAAGGCAGAGGCCCGACCAGTTCGGGGGAGAGCAGCAGCGGAGGAGGTGAGCCCGGTATAAAAACCGGCGCCAAGGCAGAGGCCCGACCAGTTCGGGGGAGAGCAGCAGCGGAGGAGGTGAGCCCGGTATAAAAACCGGCGCCAAGGCAGAGGCCCGACCAGTTCGGGGGAGAGCAGCAGCGGAGGAGGTGAGCCCGGTATAAAAACCGGCGCCAAGGCAGAGGCCCGACCAGTTCGGGGGAGAGCAGCAGCGGAGGAGGTGAGCCCGGTATAAAAACCGGCGCCAAGGCAGAGGCATACCAAATCAACAGCAGAGGAGAGAGGTAAAAAGTAATCCAAGTGTGACGTCACCAGGGAGCAGGTAAGTGATTGGTTGGTGAGTATTTCTCTCTTTTCAATACAAGCTTGAATTCTGTGGTGTTACATTTCTGTGGTGTAGTGGGGACAGTTGGTAAATAAAGCGCCCTAGAGTATACCTGTAACTGGGGTATTGAATAAATTTTTTAATTAATTAAAGGAGTAAGTCATGGGAGGAGAGCTCAGACCCGTGTTCTGCTCCTCTTGCTCCATGTGGGAAATCAGGGAAGCTGCCAGTGTCCCTGACGACCATGTGTGCGGGAAATGCATCCAGCTGCAGCTACTTGCAGACCGCATTGCGGCGCTCGAGCTGCAGGTGGATGAATTTTGGAGCATGCGCGATGCTGAGAGGCTCGTGGATAGCACGTTTAGCGAGTTGTTCACGCCTCAGGGCAGGGCAGCACAGGGGGTGACCATCAGGCGGAGCAACAAAGGCAGTCAGGTAGTGCAGGGAACCCCTGCGGGCATCCCCCTTTCAAACAAGTATACCGCTTTGGATACTGTTGAGGGGGATGACTCACCAGGGGAAGGCAGCAGCAGCCAACTTCCTGGCACTGGGGGTGCTCCTGCTGCCCAGGAAGGGGGGAAAAAGAGTGGGAGAGCAATAGTGGTAGGGGATTCTATAGTAAGGGGAACAGATAGGCGTTTCTGTGGCCGTAGACGTGAATCCAGGATGGTTTGTTGCCTCCCTGGTGCCAGGGTCAAGGATGTCACTGAGCGGCTGCAGGGCATTCTGGAGGGGGAGGGTGAACAGCCAATGGTCGTGGTCCACATTGGTACCAACGACATAGGTAAAAAGAGGGATGAGGTCCTGCATCAAGAATTTAGGGAGCTAGGTAACAGATTAAAGAGCAGGACCTCAAAGGTTGTAATCTCTGGATTACTCCCAGTGCCACGTGCTAGTAAGTATAGGAATGGGAGGATAGAGCAGATGAATGCGTGGCTAAAGAGTTGGTGTAGGGGGGAGGGTTTTACTTTCCTGGATCACTGGGCCTGCTTCTGGGAAAGGTGGGACTTGTACAAGTCGGACGGGTTGCACCTGAACCAGAGCGGGACAAATATCCTTGCGGGGAGGTTTGCTAGCACTGTTGGGGGGGGTTTAAACTAACTTGGCAGGGGGATGGGATACAGAGGGGAGCTGAAATAGGGGGGGATGTGCTGCCAATTATAGAGAAAAAAACAAGTCAGCTTGGTAGACAGGGCAAATATATAAGGGCAAGGCTGGATGGCATCTATTTTAATGCAAGGAGTCTTGCGAATAAGGTGGATGAACTGAAGGTGTTGATAAACACATGGGAGTATGATATTGTTGCTATCACGGAGACATGGTTGAGGGAAGGGCAAGACTGGCAGCTCAATATTCCGGGGTACAGAATCTTCAGGCGAGACAGAGGGGGAGGTATAAGAGGAGGGGGTGTCGCAATATTAATTAAGGAGTCAATTACTGCAGTAAGGAGGGATGATATATTAGCAGGGTCCTCTAATGAGGCCATATGGGTGGAGCTTAAAAACAAAAAGGGGGCAAGCACTTTGCTGGGAGTGTACTATAGGCCTCCAAACAGTCAGGGGGAGATAGAGGAACAGATATGTAGGCAAATCTCAGAGAAATGTGCAAATAATAGGGTAATAATAATGGGGGATTTCAACTTCCCCAATATTAACTGGGATAGTCAGAGTGTGAAAGGCTCAGAGGGTGTAGAATTCTTAAAGTGCATCCAGGAGAGCTTTTTGAGCCAGCATGTAGAAAGTCCTACAAGAGAGGGGGCGGTACTGGACCTAATTCTAGGGAATGTGGCCGGCCAAGTGGAAAAAGTGCTAGTAGGTGAGCACTTTGGTGATAGTGACCATAATATGGTAAGATTTAAGGTGGTCATGGAAAAGGACAGGGATGGGCCGGAAATAAAGGTTCTAAATTGGGGGAAGGCCGATTTTAATAGGATAAGGCAGGATCTGGCCAAAATGGACTGGGATCAGCTACTTGTAGGAAAATCCGCATCGGAGCAATGGGAGGCTTTCAGAAGGGAGATTGAGATCATACAATGGCAACATGTTCCCGTAAAGGTCAAGGGTGGTTCCAAAAACCACAGGGAACCTTGGATGTCAGGGGATATACGAGAATGGATTAGGAAAAAAAGGAGGGCTTTTGGTAGATACAAAAGGCTAAAGACGGAGGAAGCCCTAGAGGAGTACAAAAAGTGCAGGGGGATACTTAAAAAAGAAATTAGGAGATCAAGGAGGGGCCATGAAATAACACTGGCAAGCAAAATAAAGGAAAATCCGAAGATGTTTTATAAGTATATTAAGGGTCAGAGGATAACTAGGGAAAAAATAGGGCCCATTAGGGACAAAAGTGGCAATCTGTGTGTGGAGCCGGAAGATGTAGGAGGGGTTCTAAATGAACTTTTTGCATCTGTTTTCACTATGGAGAAGGACGATGTAGACATAGAAATAGGGCGGGGGGACTGTGATATGCTCGAACATATTAACATCGAGCGGGAGGAGGTATTGGCGGTTTTAGCTGGCCTAAAAATGGATAAATCCCCAGGCCCGGATGAAATGTATCCCAGGCTGCTGTGTGAGGCAAAGGAGGAGATTGCGGGGGCTCTAACACATATATTCAGGACCTCTCTGGCCACAGGGGATGTGCCAGAGGACTGGAGAACCGCTAATGTAGTACCATTATTCAAGAAGGGTAGTAGGGAAAAACCGGGGAACTACAGGCCAGTGAGCCTAACATCAGTGGTAGGAAAATTATTGGAAAAAATCCTGAGGGACAAAATTTGTCTCCACTTGGAGAGGCAAGGATTAATCAGGGATAGTCAACATGGCTTTGTCAAGGGAAGATCATGTCTGACTAATTTGATTGAATTTTTTGAGGGGGTGACTAGGTGTGTGGATGAGGGTAACGCAGTGGATGTGGTATACATGGATTTCAGTAAGGCCTTCGATAAAGTCCCGCACAGGAGACTGGTCAAGAAGGTAAGAGCCCATGGAATCCAGGGTGCCTTGGCACATTGGATACAAAACTGGCTTAGTGGCAGAAGGCAGAGGGTGATGGTCGAAGGTTGTTTTTGTGACTGGAAGCCTGTGGCCAGTGGGGTACCACAGGGATCGGTGCTGGGTCCCTTGCTGTTTGTGGTCTACATTAATGACTTGGATATGAATGTAAAGGGTATGATCAGTAAGTTCGCGGATGATACAAAAATTGGTAGGGTGGTAAATAGCGAGGAGGGTAGCCTCAGTCTGCAGGACGATATAGATGGGTTGGTCAGATGGGCGGAACAGTGGCAAATGGAATTTAACCCGGAAAAGTGCGAGGTGATGCACTTTGGGGGGACTAACAAGGCAAAGGAATACACAATGAATGGAAAGACCCTAGGCAAGACGGAGGGTCAGAGGGATCTGGGTGTGCAAGTACACAGATCCCCGAAGGCGGCGGAACAGGTGGATAAGGTGGTAAAAAAGGCATATGGGATACTTGCCTTCATTAGCCGAGGCATTGAATATAAGAGCAAGGAGGTTATGATGGAGCTGTATAAAACACTGGTTAGGCCACAGCTGGAATATTGTGTGCAGTTCTGGTCGCCACACTACAGGAAGGATGTGATCGCGTTAGAGAGGGTGCAGAGGAGGTTCACCAGGATGTTACCAGGGCTGGAGCGCTTCAGCTATGAAGAGAGACTGGGCAGGTTGGGTTTGTTTTCCTTGGAGCTGAGGAGGCTGAGGGGGGACATGATTGAGGTGTACAAAATTATGAGGGGCATAGATAGGATGGATGCTGAGGAGCTTTTTCCCTTAGTAGAGGGGTCAATAACTAGGGGGCATAGATTCAAGGTAAAGGGCGGGAGGTTTAGAGGGGATTTGAGAAAGAACTTTTTCACCCAGAGGGTGGTTGGAGTCTGGAACTCACTGCCTGAAAGGCTTGTGGAGGCAGAAACCCTCACAACATTTAAGAAGCATTTGGATGTGCACTTGAAATGCCATAGCATACAAGGCTACGGGCCAAATGCTGGAATATGGGATTAGATTAGACAGGGCTTGATGGCCGGCGCGGACACGATGGGCCGAAGGGCCTCTATCCGTGCTGTATTACTCTATGACTCTATGACTCTATGACTGAATTCCTTCAAGCGAGAGCTGGATCTGTTTCAGGCTGGGGTGGAGACCACCTCGTCCAAATGGTAGGCACTGTAAGGAATCATCAGGGCCAGAGTGATCTCCTGGAGTGGTGCTAATTGCCTAAAGGGGCTGGAGAGGAATTTCCCGCTCAGTTGAATTCCGGGTTTCGCCCGCGCAAATACACTCCCCCGCTCAAAAGCCGCCTTCATATTAATATCGGAACCAATGTCACACACAACCTGCAGGCTAACAGAGTCGAAACACTGATGCTTTGATAGCCTAATAATGGAAGATAATATCTATGTTTGCTTTTTGCCTCTTTAACTAGTAGGTGCACCTAAAATTGGAGTGTGCAACTATTAGTTTTTCAAAAGAAAACCAACACCTCAGTCTCTGTTAGGGTTTATTAACTAGCGATTAATCTCTGCCAAACCAAACAAACTGGCGATTAATCGCTGCTAAACCAAATAAACTAGTGATTGATCTGATAATTCAACCCGTATTAATAGGTTCCCAACTTTTTCATACTTGAATTTTATGCTGTCGGGGATTTTTAAGGGGAAGCTGGATAAACACGAGGGAGAAAGGAATAGAAGGATGTGTTGCTAGGATGAGATGAAAAGGGGTGGGAGGAGGCTTGTGCAGAGCATAAAGACCGGCACGGACCTGTTGGGCCGAATGGCCTGTTTCTGTGCTGTACATTCTATGTAAATTGGTCTGGGTTTTTATTGCCTTTCCCAGGAGATCATATGGTTTCAGGTGCTGGTGGGGAGTGTCTATATTGCGATGCACAAGACATCACAGTTGGGACAGGCTAGATGGACCAGAGGGACTTTTCCTGTCCGTCATTGATCTTATATTTGTTTTACATTGTAACCTGGAATTCAACTAAGCGGGAAATTCTTCTCCAGCCTCTTGATCTTATATTTGTTTTGTAATATTATTAACTAGTGGGGTACCGCAGGGATCGGTGCTAGGACCCCAGCTATTCACAATATATAACTTAATGGTCTAGACAAGGGAACTAGATGTAATATCTCCAAGTTTGCAGACGACACAAAGCTGGGTGGGCGTGTGTGCTGTGAGGAGGATGCAGAGAAACTCCAGTTTAATTTGGACAGGTTGGGCGATTGGGCAGATGCAGCATAATGTGGATAAATGCGAGGTTATCCACTTTGGTGGCAAAAAACAGGAAGGCAGATTATTATCTGAACAGCAATAGATTGGGAAAAGGGGAAGTACAACGAGACCTGGGTGTCCTTGTGCATCAGTCGCTGAAGGTAAGTATGCAGGTGCAGCAGGCGGTTAAGAAGGCAAATGGTATGTTGGCCTTCATAGCGAGAGGATTCGAGTACAGGAGCAAGGATGTATTGCTGCAGTTGTACAGGGCCTTGGTGAGGCCACACCTTGAGTATTGTGTGCAGTTTTGGTCACCTTATCTGAGGAAGGATGTTCTTGCCATGGAGGGAGTGCAGCGAAGATTCACCAGACTGATACCTGGGATGGCAGGAATGACGTATGAGGAGAGATTGGGTCGATTAGGCTTATATTCGCTAGAGTTTAGAAGAATGAGAGGGGATCTCATTGAAACTTATAAAATTCTAACAGGACTAGACAGACTAGATGCAGGAAGGATGTTCCCGATGGCGGGGGAGTCCAGAACCAGGGGTCACAGTCTAAGGATAAGGGGTAAGCCATTTAGAACTGAGATGAGGAGGAATTTCTTCACCCAGAGAGTGGTGAACCTGTGGAATTCTCTACCACAGAAGGCAGTTGAGGCCAATTCATTAAATATATTCAAGAAGGAGTTAGATATATTTCTTAAGGCTAAAGGGATCAAGGGATATGGGGAGAAAGCAGGGACAGGGTACTGAGTTTGGATGATCAGCCATGATCTCATTAAATGGCAGAACAGGCTCGAGGGGCCGAATGGCCTACTCCTGCTCCTATCTTCTATGTTTCTATGATCCACATCCATTATAAAAAAATAACATCCCAATATGCAATATTTTTCTCCCCATCTTCACTAAAGAGGATAACCCATTGCTGGGGTACAATTCTGTGGCTGCTTAAAGTCCTCTGGTATCTCACCCAAGTGACCATTCTTCATCTGGGAGCCTTGATGTAGAGTATTAATTGCAATTCAGCCGCAGGAATTCACAGCCTCGCCTAATCCTATTCTTACCTGGGATCCACACACGTGCACTCTGCTGGTGTTCCACAAAGTGATTTCAGCACCATTTTGTTTCACGCGTGGACTTTAATTCCATCGAACATAATATTCCAGTAATGAAGCTACTCCAGATTTTTGACCAGTCTGCACAACGAATGAGCCAAAAAAAAGAAAGACTTGCATTTATATAGCGCCTTCCATGACCTCAGGGCACCCCAAAGTGCTCTACAGCCAATGGAGCACTTTTTTTTAAGTGTAGTCACTGTTGTAATGTAGGAAACGCAGCAGCCAATTTGCGCAAAGCAAGGTCCCACAAACAGCAACATGATAATGAGCGGACAATCTGTTTTTAGACATTGATTGAGTGATTAACATTGGCCAGGACACCGGGGATAACTCCCCTGCTCTTCTTCAAAATAGTGCCGTGGGATCTTTTGCGTCCACCTGAGAGGGCAGACGGAGTCTCGATTTAACGTCTCATCCCAAAGACAGCACCTCCGACAGCGCAGCACACCCTCAGCACTGCACTGGCATGTCAGCCTGGATTTTGTCCTCAAACCTCTGGAGTGGGGCTTGCACCCGCAACCTTCGAAACAATCAAAAACCTGAGAGCCCAGGAAGGCAGAAATTTCCCCAGACCTATAAATAATCTAAGGTTTAATGCTAAGTTTCAGTTTACTGGAAGAACCCTTCCTTGTATCTGGAACAAAGTGATAATAAAACCCTAGAAATTGGTTTGAAATAAAGTGTTTTGTTTTATTGTGTACATTGTTTACAGTTAAGGGATTACTTTGTGGGTGTGTTTAGTAAAAAGCTCTGTTGGTAAAAACGTGGAGCTGCTTGTACAGCAGTAACTATGGGCACGGTGCTCTTTTTCAAAGCAACAGTGAAAGCGTGACTAACCATCTGATTTCCGGGCGGCAACCCTGATACCAATACTGTGATCAGCCCAACACTTAAGTTGTGCAAAATTTGGAATCCTTCTTTTGTATGTGTGCCTTTCTTTGCACTATGGGCTATTTTCTGGGTAAGTTTTCCCTTTTCCTTCAGTAATTACTTTACCATCTTAAGTCGGACTTCTTGCAGTTGAAAGGGCAACAACAACCTATGGCTAGGCATTTGTTTCGTGGTGGAGGGGTGGTTGGTGGTATAGCTAATAATGTGGAGGATGGCACCAAAATACAGGAAAACAGGCTTGCAAAGTGGGAGGATACATGGAAAATGAACTTAAACATAACAAAGTGTGAGGTGGTTCATTTTGGAAGGAGGAATAAAGAGGCCACAGTCCTTGGAAGATAAGAAACAAAATGGTGCAGAGCAGCAAAGAGACTGGGGGTAAAAATTCAGTTGCTTGCGCCTCCCGTTAGTGCCTTAAGAGGGCGCTAATGGGGCGCAAAGCAACTAGCGCCCGGGCGCGGCGATGTTTGCGCCGCTCACGAAATTAACTAGACATTTTGCGGTGGCGCTAAACACTACCGCCACGATCTCCTGCGCCGGCAGATCGTGACGTCAGTCGAGTGCGCAATGCCCCGGTAGCGCCCCGGACCGGATATTGAATGGCGCCCCCTGCCTTACCACCTGCCGTTAGCAACGACAGATTGAGGGGAGCGTTTTTGCTGTCAGAAAGGGACTGGGGGAGCGCTATTTAAAGGCGAATGCTTCCTGCCTTTTTTTGTTGGTGACATTTTTGCACCACGCATTCTGAGCGAGAGAGAGACTTCTGGAGAGATTCAACGCTGTGTGAATGAGTTTTGGGTACTGAGCAGCACTTTGCAGGTTCATTTTGATTTGCTCTTCCTTGCTTCGCCTGCGCTCTGAGGTAGCGCCTCGCTCCTCGGCATTTGCGCCTTAAGACAGGTGTGAAGCGCCTGATTTAGCGCTCCAATCACCTCCAGGGGCGATAAAAGCAAAGTTTGCTGTCGGAGGCGATAATTAGTGCCAGGCACTAAACTTTGCGCACTGCCGATAATGGCACCCCAAACGGGGCGATACTGAATTTTCCCCCCCAGGAATAGAAGAAAGACTTGGATTTATATAGCACCTTTCACGACCTCAGGTCATCCCAAATCACAAACCAGCCAATGAAGTACTTTTGAAGTGTTGTCACAGTTGTAATATAGAGAAACGGGGCAGCCAATTTGCGTACAGTGATCTCCCACAAACAGCAACGTGATAATGACCAGATCATCTAGGTTTTTTTGGTGTTAGTTAAGGGATAAATATTGACCAGGACACCAGAGAGAACTCCCCTGCTCTTCTTCAAATAATGTCATGGGATCTTTTACATCCATCTGAAAGAGCAGTTTAACATCTCACCTGAAAGACAGCAGCTCTAGACAATGTAGCACTCCCTCAGTTTTGCATTGAAATATCAACCTTGAGTCTCCTGGAGTGGGACGTGAACTCCCAACCTTATGATTCAGGGGCCAAAGTGCCACCCACTGAGCCACGGCTGGCAGTTTGAGTGTTGGCTGGGTGTTCGCCCTCAGAGGGTATTACAGTTGAGTTTTCGCCACATGTGCAGAAGAGGTGACTGGATAGCAAACAGTAGCAGGAATTCTTACAGATTTTTCTCTTCCCTAGCCCTGGGCAGCAGGAGTTAATAAAAGCAGCCCACTGTCACTCAACTTGAGATCAGCGAACTCAATACAGACCAGAAGTTGAAATGGAGGGCGAGGGACATCTGATCTGTGTGGCTTATTACTACACCAGGCAGTAAACATCTTCATACAGAAACAGTAACACTTTGTAACTCTCCAAAGAACCAGCACCTCATCACTGACCCAACAGCAGAGGTCCCTGGCTTCGACCTCCCTCAAAGACAGTGGACAGTGCTCAATCCAATCCGCACAGGGCATAAGGAAGAAAGTCTTGCATTTCTATAGCGCCTTTCACAGCCATCGGACGTCCCAAAGTGCTTTACAGCCAATGAAGTACTTTTTGAAGTGGAGTCACTGTTGTAATGTAGGAAACGCGGCAGCCAATTTGCGCACAGCAAGGTCCCACAAACAGCAATGCGATAATGACCAGATAATCTGTTTTTTTAGTGATGTTAATTGAGGGATAAATATTGGCCCCAGGACACCGGGGAGAACTGCCCTGCTCTTCTTCAAAATAGTGCCTTGGGATCTTTTACATCCACCTGAGAGAGAGCAGACGGGGCCTCGGTTTAACGTCTCATCTGAAAGACGATGCGGCCACCTGCCCCACCAGTGGAAACAGAGGGACGGCCCGAAGTGAGACTGTGGCCGTGAGTCCCAGACCATGGAACACATCACACCAACCTGCCCACTGAGATCTGTTGCGGAAGGCACCTCATTTCTCCACTCAGCCTCTCAGGAGGCCATCCAATGGAGAGCAAAAGGAGACATCCATGATAAGCTTTTCCCGTCACACGAGCGTAGTAAGTAGTATCTAACTCTCCCTCACTATGTTTCCTTTTAAAACCTACAGACTCAGCAAGACTGAAGAGAGTGTTCCAGCATTCACGTAGAGTGGTTTCATTGTATAATTATTACCAATTACTGTCAAAGAACGTGCTGGGAAAAATCTGATTATTTTTTGCTATTACAATAATTGCAAGGGCAAATTTAGAAAAACTGGGCGCTGCCTTTTGGCAGGCGAAAATGATTAATTAAAAGTTAACAACAGATTGATATAGATGATGTCCCTAAAATCATTATGTGCTCAAAAAAATGTTTTAAATGCATTCTTCTACAGTTTTCATGTTGCATCTGAAAGATTACTTCAAAGCTGGAAAATAATTATATGTCAAATGACTATGATTTTTTTTTTTAAAACACCACACATATCTTATTTCAACGTTGATGTATCTATCTGCTACCCTCCCCCCAGCTCCATGCTTACGTTGTGTGAAGTTAGATTCTGGTGTGGTGTCTCTTTCTAAAGCACTGTGATTGCTGAGCAAACTTTAACGCTGCTTGCCTACCAATGTGCTTGGGCCTTACTTCTTGTCTTCAATCGCTTTAATATTTCGTTCTACTCTTTTGGTTCAAAGGCTTGGCCATTGTCCGAGGAACTTCCATCGGCGCCGGAGGGAGGACTAACCTATGTTAAGCAGCGAAGGCGGAAATCAATGGCCTCCCCAACCTCAAATTCTACCTCAAAGCTGTGTTGGTGGCCCCGGGCAATTTGAATTCGATCCAAACCATCCACCTGGCTGCACTCTGGAAACCTGCCAAGCCCATAGTTACTGCTGTCTGTCACTGCGAATATTACTGCCTTCACCCCAGATGGTGGGTCATTGAAGAGATTGCTCTTGCCTGCTGCGAATTAAAGGAATATTCCTGAATAAACTCGTGTAATGGCCTATCCCGGACTTGCCTTTTATGTTTTTGCAGCTTGCCTGAAATTCTGCCATTTTTGAGAACGCTATATTAAAAAAAGTTTTTTTTTAACACAGCAATGTGTTGTACTTTTCTCTATTATTTTTCTCTCTTATAGTCTGCCCACGTGACACAAGCGAGCAAAGGGGAGGTATGCCTACTCTCAGGCCTCCACCAATTAGGTTCTGCGGCTTGCCACGAGGATAGGGTGGCCATGTTTTCTAAACCGAATCCGGGGACGCACAGGGTGGGAGCACAGCAAAGTAGCCAGGACGGAAAGTGTAGGTTGCGCAGTGATGCCGGGCAAAATCTTTTTGTTATTTTGATGCAAACAGATTCTGCAAAAAAGCAGCGGCAGAATTTTCCGCCTGAATAACGCGGCCGCTGTTCGCAGCATCTGCCGGCTGCAATCGCCGGCTCCTCCCCCTCCTCACAGCCCGACACTCACCCACACCACCCGAGGCCGCGGAGCGCGCTCTGACCCGGCTTCCCCGGGACATCCACGTGGCCCGGCTCCTGCCGCCGCTCATTTTTCTTCTCCTTAGGCAGTCCCTCGGAACTGAGGATGACTTGCTTCCACATTAAAAATGAGTTCTCAGGTGACTGATGAGTCCAATGCGGGACCTGCAGTCTCTGTCACAGGTGGGGCAGACGGTGGTTGAAGGGGCGGGTGGGTGGGGTGCTTGGGTTGACGTGCGCTCCTTGCGCTGCCTGCGCTTGGCTTCTGCTTGCTCCCGGCGAAGAGACTCGAGGTGGTCGGTGCCTTCCCGAATGCTTCTCCTCCACTTTGTGCGGTCTTGGGCCAGGGATTCCCAGGTGTCGATGGGGATGTTACACTTTTTCAAGGAGGCGTTGAGGGTGTTCTTGAAGCGTTTCCTCTGCCCACCTGGGGCTCTCTTGCCATGCCGGAGCTCCGAGTAGAGCGCTTGTTTTGGGAGTCTCGTATCGGGCATGCGGACAATGTGACCCATCCATCGGAGCTGAATGAGCGTGGTCAAAGCTTCGATGCTGGGGATGTTGGCCTGAGCAAGAACACTCATTACCCCGGTGACCAGCGGCCCCCGTTACTCGGACATTTTGGCTCCGGGGACGATTTCTTTTCAAACCGAATTTCACAGGACTATCCGGGAATTTGAGGGATGGGGTGGAGCATGCTCACTGCGGCCGCAGAGCACGATCCCTGCATAAATTAAAGTCCCTCAGTGAGCCCACCCCTTCTACTGGTTGAAAACAGGAGACTGACATCCCTCCCACCAATTGGAACCCGCCCCTGCCACACAGACCCGCCCACTTTATTGACCAACCGCAGGGCAGCTCGGGGGTCCCGCGGCCCCTGATTTGAACCTGCGTATATTCGGGGACGGGTTTCCTGAACCGGGTACATTGTTTGCCCGGGGACACAGGCCCTCATCCAGGGATTGTCCCCGGAAAACGAGGATGTATGGACACCCTACACTAGGAGCTACGAGAGAATAGTAGCCGGGCCTACTCTTTAAGGATTTTCAGCGGTGTGAATTTGAGAGAATGGAATACGTTCCATTCCGGTCCCACCAAGCGCTCAGGTAGAGTGCAGTCCGAAGCAGATTAAAGCTCTCTCTACTCCCTACCCAACATTGTGCCTCAGCCCCAACATCAAAACAGTAACCCCCATAACTCCAGTGTGCCATCCTTCAACTTTCCACACCGGTCATTCTGTGGCCTCTCCGAATGAGCCTGTCAAGTTAGTACCAAATTGGGAGGTAGTTTTGTATCTTGGGCCCATGCTCAGTTCACCCACGGTGTCAGGCTCGACACTGCCCAAACTCACACCATGTTGGATCCTTACAACCAGCATAGAAACATAGAAACATAGAAACATAGAAGATAGGAGCAGGAGTAGGCCATTTGGCCCCTCGAGCCTGCTCCGCTATTCAATGCGATCATGGCTGATCATCCAAATTCATGACCCGGTCCCTGCTTTCTCCCCATATCCCTTGATCCCTTTAGCCTTAAGAAACATATCTAACTCCTTCTTGAATATATTTAATGAATTGGCCTCAACAGCCTTCTGTGGTAGAGAATTCCACAGGTTCACCACTCTCTGGGACAGAGCAGACAGAGGAGACTTCAGTTCAGAATGTTAGGGTCAGAGTTTGTTGGAGCGGGGCATCTTGCGGCGTGCCCCGTTAGTTACACTTGTTCGTGCGCATTTAGGTTTTAATTTTTTTTTAAATTTTGCCCACAAAGTTGCTGGAAAATTGAGCTGATAACGGTGCGGCAAGGGCATCTGCGACCTCAGTGAACAACGGGACCAACAGTCCATCTCCTGAACCAGCGAGATTAAGGGATTGAGAAGTAGACAGAGGAAGGACTGAGAAGGAGGGTGAATTAGAGAGGGCGAATTCAATGTCAAATCAGGTGCAAAAAGAGAATTAAAGAGAGGGAATGAAAGATAGGATTAAGAGAAAGAGAAAAAGAGACAGAAAGAAAAAGTAAGGGAAAAAAATGTAAAAATTTAAAATTGTCCTTTTTAAAATCTCCAGCGACAATTCACAACCTGAAGGAATGAGACGCCACACTTATAATTTTTCACTTTCTGGGCAAGAGAGGTTGACTGGCAGTCACTAACAATTATCACTTCATTAAAAGGGTATTTATGATGTTAATTACTAGACGTAATTTTCTGTGGCGAGTTTAATGAGAAAGTAATGTGCAGATGCCGCAACTTCATGAGAATCATGGGGAGGTTGATGGCGAGATGCTGTTTTCGCGAGGCTACTGGCGGAGCGGTGCAAATCGGCCAGCAACCTGTGGCGATTCGCAATTCACGGGTTATCTCTTCCTTGCCGCAAGTGGCATTTGTGCATTAATAACGGCGCGTGTCGTTCAAATGTCATGATTTTGTCAGCAACATCTGGCCCAAAGTATCTAACCCACTGTGCCACGTCCACACCACGCCCCTTCCTCTCTGACCTCTGCTGAACATCTCTTCTGGTTGGTTCAGTTGAGGTCAGGAATTCTCTGTAGGAGTAAGAACGCACAGCATAAATGCTATTCCTTCTCTCTGCATCCACAATCCAATTCCTATCGAGTAGAGGCCCAGAATGAATAAACTCATGCCTTACTATGGTGAGGCCGTGGAGGGATTTGAAAACGAGGATGAAAATTTAAAAATGTTAAGAGTCACCCAGGTAGAGTCACGAAGGTCAAACCAGATAAAGGTGGCAGGTTCCCTTCCCTGAAGGACATTAGTGAACCAATTGGGTTTTCACATCTATCTGGCAGTTTTTCTGGTCATATTATGACGTCAGCCCATAAATTACCAAATTTATTGAATTCAATTTCATAACTTGCCATGGTGGGATTTGAACTCACTGAAAGTGAGGTGCGGACATGTACTGCACGATAGCACTGAGCTGTAACTGCATCTGCAGTGCAGTACCAAGCCACATACAGATCATAAAGGTCTTAGGTTCAACCCCTGATTGGCGTTCACTAGCGGACCTCAGACAGAGCCACGGTGGAGGTACAAGCTCGCTGGGCTGAGGTGGAGGGGAGGAAAGAAAATCAGGCTGAGAACCCACTTTTGATTGTTATCCAGGAGGTTGAACAGTTTCCCGTTTGTTCTGTAAATTAGCTCCACTCCAGCGGGGAGCTTACTGAGGGTGAGATGGAGCATTGCAGCAAGGAAGATCGAGAAGAGCGTTGGTGCGATGACACAGCCTTGCTTGACCCCGGTCCGTACATGAATTGGGTCTGTGGTGGAACCATTGGTCAGGATCACGGCTTGCATGTCGTCGTGAAGCAGGCGGAGGATGGTGACAAACTTTTGAGGGCAGCCGAATTTGAGGAGGACACACCATAATCCCTCACGGTTGACAGTGTCGAAGGCCTTTGTGAGATCAAAGAAGGCCATGTACAGTGGGTTGGTGCCTCCTCGTTTCCGAGGGACTGCCTAAGAAGAAGAAGATTGTTATCCAGTGAACCTGCTGGAAAGTGTGGGTCCCCCAAGATGGCGAAATGAGTCAGATTTGGCTTTGATACTGCAACCCCCTGTGATTGAATCACTTGTTGACACTTACTACCCAGACCTGCATGCGGAGGACTGACTGATTGGCCAAGCTACCAGGCAGCTGTCAGTGTACAAGGAGCTGTGTTCAGCACAAAAATCTAATCCTCGCAGAAACCGAGTGAGTGTGACCAACAGAATGCTCGACACCTTCCTGTGGAACCCCTTTTATTGCTGCTCCTGGTAATTTGTATTTTCCACGTTTGTGGTTAGTCAGACAGCCCTGCTCCTGGCACGGACCATCGAAGTTATATTTCACTCGTTATTGCTCTGTTAATATAACATCGCAGAAATTATTTGTGGGAGTTGTTTAAAATGATAAAAGGGATTCGATAAGAGGGGATACAGAGAGAGCTATTTCCTCTGGGACTCCAAAAGAGAGCACAATCTTAAAAATTAGAGCTAGGCCATTCAACAACAACTTGCATTTACATAGCGTCTTTAACGTAATAAAACATCCCAAGGCACTTCACAGGAGCGTTATAAAATAAAATTTGACACCGAGTCACATACGCAGATATTAGCACAGGTGACCAAAGGCTTATTCAAAGAGGTAGGTTTTAAGGAGCGTCTTAAAGGAAGAAAGAGAGGTAGCGAGGCGGAGAGGTTTAGGGAGGGAATTCCAGAGCTTAGGGCCCAGACAACAGAAGGCACGGCCGCCAATGGTGGAGCCATTGAGATCGGGGATGCTCAAGAGGCCAGAATTGGCACTTCTTCATACAAAGTGTAGTGGAAATCTGGAACTCTCTCCCCCAAAAGGCTGTGGAAGCTGGGGGTCAATTGACATTTTTGAGACTAAGATTGACAAATTTTTATTCGTGAAAGGTATCAAGGGACATGGATCAAAGCTGGGTAAATGGAGTTGTGGTACAGATCAGCCGTGATCTAATTAAATGACGGAACAAGCTCAATGGGTTGAATGGCCTGCTCCTGTTCCTATATTCCTAGGAATTCTCAGTGGTATTAAAAAATAGAATTATAAAGATGTACCTGACCAAATTTGCATTGGTACCTTTTATAGTTTGGAAGACAGGCAGTGATCTTGTTTCCTAGTCATCTGCTGTATTATTTAATTCTTGCAGGGATCAGAACACCAGACTCATTCAGGATATCATCGCACTGCATCAAATGAGTGGCCCACCTGCGATGTCAATAGCCACACGACACCATTCCTCCCCTTCATGAAAACAAGGGCAGGCGGAAGGAATCAAAAAGTCTCTGAAATCACATGGGGAGATCCTGTTATAAAGGCAAAATCCTGCAGATGCTGGAAATCTGAAATAAAAAGAGAAAATGTTGGAAACACTCAGCCGGTCAGGCAGTATGCATGGAGAGAGAAACAGAGGGCCATATAAAATGTTATCACTCACTTATACATTAAAAACCCTGTCCAATAAGGTAAGTTTATGTTTAGCCCCATTAAAATATATTTTAAAAATTTAAAAATTAAATTTTTGTTTAAAATATTTAATTAAATGCCATTTTTTAATTAATTTTATATATGTAATTTAAAACATTTTTTATTTCATGTGTTCGTGTATTTTTTAAGTCATTCCCATTCATTCTTATGCCAGTTCCCGTACATACGGAATCCCCGTAAGTATGAATGGGGATTCCCTTCTTTCATTGGTTGGGCCGGCCCACGTGATCCCGGGGGCGTGGCTAACCACGTGCGCTCCTGGGCCTCTACGCATTTCTACCACGAAGATCGCAAGCCTCCATATCTCCTAGGCCACCAGGTAAATGCGTAGATTTTTCATGATCAGGAGCATCCGCCCCGCGGGAAGCCTCCGATCACAAATTCAGGCCCAGAGTTAACGTTTCGGGTCACTGACCTAGAGTGGGACTTGAACCCACAACCTGCTGTCAAAAGTGTCATCAAGCTGACAGGTTAACTCTGCTTCTCCCCACAAACGCTGCCTGATCATTTCCAGCATTTTCTCCTTTTATTTCAGGGAAATGCTGCGGTGGATGACAGCATAATGTATTCACCTAAATTTCTTCCCTCTGCTACTTCGCTGGGCATTAACCTATTTATTTTAAACCAGGCAAAGGCCTCTTGTTAAGTGTTTGGTTCCCATGGCGCAGGTTCAGGGTCCATCACTTTTTATCAACACCAAAAAAAAATGTTTGTAACTGTTTTTAAATAATTGGGAGTTTGGCGCACTTGCCATAAAAATAAGCTCAGCGGGTGTCAGCCTTGGCTCAGTGGGTAGCACCCTCTCCTGAGTCAGAAGGTCGTGGGGTCAAGTCCCGCTCCAGAGACTTGAGCACATAATGCAGACTAGCGCTCAAGTGCAGTACTGAGGGAGTGCTGCACTGTTGGAGGTGCCGTCTTTCGGATGAGACGTTAAACCGAGGCCCCGTCTGCTTTCTCAGGTGGATGTAAAATATCCCACAGCACTATTTCGAAGAGGAGCAGGGCAGTTCTCCCTCATGTCCAGTATTTATCCCTCAACCAACATCACAAAAAAGTAGATTATCTGGACATTACCACATCGTTGTTTGTGGGAGCTTGCTGTGCGCTAATTGGCTGCCGCGTTTCCTACATTACCACAGTGACCACACTTCAAAAAGTCCTTCATTGGCTGTAAAGTGCTTTGGAACGTCCTGTGGTCGTGAAAGTCACTATACAAGTTATTTCCTTCAGCCCAGCATTCAAAGTTTCATTTAGAAATTGAGATAGGATAGTGCAGGACATCACCAAGGCTTCCTAAAGTAAGAGAAATTACGTAACAGACCAGAAAACAGTGAGCAGGTGACGCAAAGAAAAGCCGGCGTATTTTAGAAGGAAGGGGAGACAGAGGGAGGACAACAGTCTAGAGGAGCTGCCAAAGAATGAGTGCGGCGCAGTGAGATGAGACTTGCTTTCAACACGGAGGGTGGCATGTTTGGAGCTCAGTGACGGTAAACAGCTTTGTGGAGGCTGATGGGTTTACCTGAGCTCCTCAGTGCTACTGTTACCATTGTTTCTGAGGTGGCTCCTTGGCGCACGAAGGATTGGGTTTCTGTCTTATTCCTCTCTCTTCGGTGATGCTCATGGGCCTTTTCCTCAGCTTTCTGCTAGGTTTCAATCACCTCCCAACCGTTCTGAACCGCCTCAGGCCTGCTAGTTATTCAGAGCAGGTAATTACCACAAATGCAGTAAAGCCAATTGGCCAGCAAAAAGAAGGGGGACATGGGAGCAGGCGAAGAGAGCATTTCACAAGGTGCGCGATCAAAAATCTAATGAATAAAACAAGTCTCCCTCCACCAAGGTGATCCCGGGAGCTCGGAGGGTATACCTTTTCAGAAACTCACACCTTCAGAGTATCACTCATAAAAATCCAGAAATTGAGGTAAAACCAGGGGCACTCTCTCTCTAAAAAGTAGTGTGCCAACCGGGTCCTGATGGAAATGCTCCCTCTTTAATATGATGGCCCGTAATTTCCGATAGGAGGCTTCCTGCGAGCGGAGACCTCCTATCGGGAAACAATCTATGCCCTTACCTGAGGTCTCCCGAGGTGCGGCCATTTCCGATCCTGGGCCTGTCCACAGTCGAAATTCGCAGAGGCCCACGTATCCCAGGGGCACAGGCAGTTTGCAAGCGTCCCTGGGATCACGTGAGCCAGGCGAGCCAATAGAAGGGAATCTCCCTTCATACATTTGACAGATAGACCCGTAAAAAGTATGAATGGGGATCACTGAAAAAAGACACTAAAACATGAAATAAATTTTTAAAAAACCATCACGTTTTTAAAATGAGTTAAAATTACATTAAATTAAATATTTTAAACAAAAATAAAAAATTTTGGAAAAAATAATTAAAGTTTTTTACGGGGCTAAAAATAAACTTACCTTTTTAAAAAGTATTTTAAACTCTTATGCTGGTAAAAGCAGGCCTTACGCTTTTATCAGGTGTAAGATTTTTACGTGATATCAGCAGGCGGAGGTTCTGCAGAAAGTGGAACTCTGCCCCCCCCCCCCCCCCCCCCCCCCCGCAGAGGGCCTTCTCCAGGACAGGTGTCCGATCTGTCTAGAGGATTCTTGACAGATTGGAAATGCCGGTTTTCACCGCTTGCGCTTCGCATGCCTGAAACTGGCATTTCCGATGTCCCGACGGGTTGTACACAGCCCGTACACACCCGTAGGCATCGGAAAATACAGGCCGTTATGTTTTGTTAAAAGACCTTGTAAAAGGAAATTTGGATGGTAAGGCTCCATGAGGATGCAGAAAGGAGAAAGAGCGTGAAGAATAGCAAAGATTCCCATTGCAAAGTCTTTTTACAAAAACAGGTCCTATTCAGGTGTTCAGCCGTGGCACTCTCACCTCTGGGTCACAACATTGCGGGTTCTAAGTCCCCACTCCAGAAACCCGAGCACATAATCCAGGCTGACACTGCAGTGCAGCACTGAGGGAGCGCCACACTGTCGGAGGTGCTGTCTTTCATAGAAACATTGAAACATAGAAGATAGGAGCAGGAGTAGGCCATTCGGCCCCTCGAGCCTGTTCCGCCATTCAATGAGATCATAGCTGATCATCCAAATTCAGTACCCTGTCCCTGCTTTCTCCCCATATCCCTTGATCCCTTTAGCCTTAAGAAATATATCTAACTCCTTCTTGAATATATTTAATGAATTGGCCTCAACCGCCTTCTGTGGTAGAGAATTCCACAGGTTCACCACTATTTGTCCCTCTGACTTTTGGTTAACCGGTTGTCAATGTTCAAATTTCAGTTAATGAGTTGCCTCTTTGAAATTTCAGTTACTGAGTTGCCTCTTTGGTTTATGATTTGCTACCTTGACAACTCATTAACCCGTGTTTCAGAAAATGCACAAGGCCATTTGCCGAGACCAACTCGGCTCCCCAAGCGGGAAAGCAGCACCCGATGCCCGCGTAAGGCGGCCGAATCCATTCCCATCGGACACCACTCTCTGGGCGAAGAAATTCCTCCTCATCTCAGTCCTAAATGGCTTACCCCTTATCCTTTCAGATGAGATGGCCTCTTCTGACCTCTCAGGTCGACCTAAAGTCATTCCATGACAGTATTTGAAGAAAAGCAAGGGAGTTCTCCCTGGTGTCCTGGCCAACGTTTACCGAACATCACTAAAACAGATGATGTGGTCGCTCACTTTATTGCTGCTTGTGGGAGCTTGCTGTGTGCAAATTGGCTGCCACAATTCCCAACATTACAACAGCATTTCAAAAGTACTTCATTAGCCGTAAAGTGCATTTGGACATCCTGAGGTCGTGAAAGGCGCTATAGAAATGCAAGTCTTTACACTTGGTAGTTTAGGAGCTGTGAAAGAGCCAAGTCCACAGGAACAATAACCAAAGTAGTAATAGGTTTTTAATTTGCTTGGGATGTGAAAGCAAAGCCATATTTATTGCCCAGTCCCAGTTGCTGAGAAGCTACTGTTGGGCCTTCTTCTCAAATAGCAGGAGTAGAATAGAATAGAATGTATGTTATAAAATACTACTCTACTTATTACAACACACTTAAAAGAAAGACTTGTATTTATATAGCGCCTTTCACAATCTCAGACGTTCCAAAGCGCTTTACAGCCAATGAAGTACTTTTTGAAGTGCAGTCACTGTTGTAATGTAGGAAACACAGCAGCCAATTTGCACACAGCAAGCTCCCACAAACAGCAATGAGATCATGACCAGATAATCTGCTTTTGTGGTGTTAGCTGAGCGACAAATATTGACCAGGACACCAGGGAGAACTCCCCTGCTCTTCTTCAAAATAGTGGCCATGGGATCTTTTACATCCACCTGAGAGGGCAGCTGGGACATCAGTTTAACATCTCATCTGAAAGACGCCACATCTGACAGTGCAGCACTCCCTCAGTACTGCACTGGAGTGTCAGCCTGGATTTTGTGCTTGAGTCTCTGGAGTGGGACTTGAACCCACAACCTTCTGACTCAAGGCGAGGGTGCTACCCACTTTTTAAATATATATTATTTATTGAACATTAAAAACATTTACAACATCATGATCATTCCATTATATCTTACAAATCCATTCCGCCGCTCTGCACAGCCATTCCACCACCACATATTAACATCAAAACCTGAAGTTTAATTTGTCTCCCATAACATATACTAATCTATTGTACAGTAATCATGGCTCTGGATAAGGGAAGTGTGCCTGATAAGTCCCAATCATTTAATCTCCGGCCCTTCCCTCCTCTCATGCTCCTTCCCAACTTTTCGGGCAGCTGTTGCTTTCTCCTGCAGCCTCCAGCTCTTTTTCACCTCCTGTTTGAACCTTCCCTGCAGTTTCAGCCTCTTCCTTACATTAGGTTTAGGCTGAGGAGCTGCCCCTTCTCCCTCCTCCTGCCCCTCACTAACCTTTCCCTTGTCACACGATGCCACCCCACCCCCCACTTCCATGTCTCTGTCCCCCTCTGACTCCTCACTCTCGAGCTCTTCTGTAACCTCCCGTCCCTGCTCCCTGTCAGATATATCATCTCCCTTAGAGAGTCTTCCTGCTATCACGGTTTTGCCAACAGTACCACTCCCTTCGGCCTCATCTCCACCACTGACCATTGCTCCCCGTTTCTTCTCTCTCTCTGGGACAATGGCATACCTGCACCTATCTTGCGCCCTTCTGGCATCTTTGTCTCGCCGCTCCCGTCCTGCTACCCCTTTAAGGCTCCTGCCTCTTGCACTCGCTCCTTGTCTTGCACCCTCCTGCTCCCTGAGATGTTCGACTCCCCGTCTTTCTTTGGAGTACTTAAACTTACCCCGCACCCCGCTCCCTCCTTCTCTCTTCCCGCGGACACCAGATTCTTTGGAGAGAGTTGTATTACGGCTCGACTCTGCCCTCGACCCGTGCTGCCCTCTGCTATCCTTGTCCTTTTCCACAGTACGTGGTGTGTTTTCCACCATCTCCATCCTTTTTTCTGCTCCGCAATTTTCTGCCTCTTCTTGCGCTCTTTTCTCCTTCCATTCACCAGCTGTGTCCTCCGCCTGCTCCGCTCCTCCGGCCGCTCCACTCACACCTCCTGCTCCTCGTCACTCAAGAGGCTTCCTTCTGCCTCACACTCACAGTGGGTGGGTGAAGGATTGGGATTTGAACCAGTTGAATGTTGCAGTCGAGCGACACAGCATGACAACCTAGTTTCAGTCGAGACTAGTTTAAAAACACAATGGAGTGAACTACAAAAGTGATTAAGCATGTGGAGATATGAGAAGCTGATTAACCTTTGAGCCATGTCCAATCACGAGTCACTGATCGGCCGAAGCCACAATGAAGTAAGAAAGGGCCCTGCTGTCCAGATAACTGGACAAACTTAGATAAAAGACAGAACTAAAAGAAGGGGCTTAGCTAACGATGTAAAGTTATAATTAGGTTGTTTTTGAAGGAATATCATTGGGGAGGGGGGCGGCTGTTGCCATGAAGCCAGGCTGGCCAAGGAATAAGTAATGTAATCAAGGCTATCGATGTGCTCCAGTCTTGTACTGTATATAAGCTTGTGAATTTTGTTGATCGGGGAGAAGGTGCTCGCACAGACCGCGGGGTCTGAGATGCTTCTCCCAGAGCTCTGTTTTCAATAAGCTGCACCTTTTACTTTACCACAGATTAGATGTGAATTTATTTTCACCCAACAGTGGGGCCCTTGTGACACACCCCACAGCTCTCCGCCTTGCAGTTCCGAGCGATGTGTCCAGACTCGCTGCAGTTATAACAGTACAAATTTGGACAGCTTCTTACAAGGTGGTCATGTCCAAGACAATAACAACAAGCGTTCACTTGGTTATCATGCAGTATCTGGAAGTACTGCACTCCTTCCATTGTCTCGAATTTCATGCTATATGGCAATGACTTCACCCCCTCTGGGAACCACACCTTATATAACGGGTTCCATCTGCTACCCACATTCCTGGATATAATCTCCTCTTTATTGCTGAGAAAATGTTAATGTCCCACGATTCCAGCTTTTTTATTAGCACATCGTCCTCAATATAAACCGGCAGATTTAAGAATGAGACCACCACCTCTTCAGAATATAGCAGAGATACCTCCAAGAACTTACCCCCATCCTTTAAACTCAGTAAAAGTCTTTCCACCTCCTCTCAGCCACTGACCGACACCTCGAACCCAACATTCGGCTTTGGTCAGCAGGCAAAGCAGCTTCCCTCGCCGCAGCCCTCATGTACCGCTTGGATAATATCCCAAACTCGTATCTCCTTATCCTCGCACTGAACCACCACCGTGTTTTCTTTTCCAAACCTCCCGGGGTCCCGGCCCAAATCTTTGGACCTTTTTTTCTCCCTTCCCCCAACATTTTCTCCCCTGATTAAATTCATCCTGGGGACATTGTCCCCTGAGGGGCCCGGCACTCTGGGCTCCTCAGCAGTCACCCGGCTGCTGTTTGAGGACCAAAAAGGACCTAAAACTTGAAAACAAAAAACAAAAACCCACCGCCAACTTTTTACAAACACACTTCAACTCCCTGCAGTAATCAAGCACCCAGCAGCACCTACTCACTCCTAGCCCCTCCCACCTAGAGAGTGCTGCCCACTGAGCCACGGGTGCTAGTCTAGTGCTATAACAACTGCGCTATCATTCCTCATGAGGTGCAGAGCAGCAAAAATACAGGAGTGAGAGGTACCGAGCTCTCAGACTGCAGTGAGTGGAAACACATAAGATCTAGCAATTCATTTATACGGTGAGTGCTCAGATTGAACATCTCAGTTTGTTTCTTTTGGATCTTTATTATGGAAGTAAAAACAATACCTGACATTTCGCAAGCAAAGTAAATGTATAGTTAGATGAAAGATAATAGTGCTGGACCAAGAATTTCCAATTCAAATACGGTGCACGATAATGCCTGTCAGTGTTAACAGAGGCAGTATTAAAGGCTCGCTGCATCACATACTTGTCATTTTTGCAGTTATTATGCAATTAACGGAAGAATGACAGATGTGATTATCCGTAGGTATGTCATGAGTTAATAATTTTAATCACTGGAGGTATTGAAAAGGACAGTAACCCACATATCAGTAACCACTGCTACTGTGCCTCTGTGCCTGTTCCTGACACAGCAGCCCCTCACTACAATACAGTCTTATGATCCCACATAGGATAGAGGACACTGGATACCACTCAGTGAGTAATCCAGCTAAGGGCTTTTTCCGGCCGAGATATTAACCAAGGCATTTTATTGGCATTCGCTGTGTGGTTTTTTTTTGCTTGCCAATCAAGGAAGGCGTACCGGGAGACCATCAACACTGACCTCCCTCCCAGACATGCTCCTCATGTGGTCCAGTGGCTCGGTGTTGGGCTCCTGGTTACGAGACCTACCCTCGGGCAAGAGACTCACAAAAATCTAGGCTGACGCTCCAGTATGGTACTGAGGGAGCGCTGCATGTCTTTCGGATGAGATGTTAAATCGAGGCCCTGTCTGCCCTCTCAGGTGGATGTAAAAGATCCCCTAGCACTAATTCAATGATGAGCAGGGGAGTTCACCTGATGTCCTGGCCAGTATTTGATGCATTTAAGAGGAAGCGAGATAAACATATGAGAAAGGAATAGAAGGTTATGCTGAAAGGGCCAGATGAAGAGGGGGCTCGTGTAGAGCATAAACACCAGCAGAGACCAGTTGGACCGAATGGCCTGTTACTGTGCTGTACATTCTAAGTA
Organism: Somniosus microcephalus; assembly: GCF_052327205.1. NCBI lineage: Eukaryota > Metazoa > Chordata > Chondrichthyes > Squaliformes > Somniosidae > Somniosus > Somniosus microcephalus. The sequence continues at coordinate 267,135,378 of NC_140992.1, read as the reverse complement.
ATGTGATGTATTGGTGAGACCACACCTGGATTACTGCGTACAGTTTTGGTCTTCTTATTTAAGGAGGGATATACAGTACTTGCATTGGAGGCAGTTCAGAGAAGGTTCACTAGGTTGATTCCTGCGATGAAGGGGTGGACGTATGAGGAAAGGTTGAGCAGGCTGGGCCTATACTCATTGGAGTTTAGAAGAATGAGAGGTGATCTTATTGAAACATATAAGATACTGAGGGGGCTTGACAAGGTAGATGCAGAGAGGATGTTTCCCCTCGTGGGGGAATCTAGAACTCGGGGGTAAAGTTTCAGAATAAAGGGTCGCCCATTTAAAACTGAGATGAGGAGGAATTTCTATTCTCAGAGGGTTGTAAATCTGTGGAATTCTCTGCCCCAGGAGCTGTGGAGGCTGGGTCACAATATATTCAAGGTGGAGATAGACAGATTTTTGAACAATAAGGGAGTGAAGGGTTATGGGGAGCGGGCAGGCAAATGGAGCTGAGCCCAAGATCAGATCAGTCCTGATCTCATTAAATGGTGGAGCAGGCTCGAGGGGGCAAATGGCCTAATCCTGCTCCTATTTCTTATGTTCTTATGTTCTTAATTCTGTCATAGTTATCCCTCAACCAACATCACTAAAACAGATTATCTGGTCATTATCACATTGCTGTTTATGGGACCTTGCTGTGCGCAAATTGGCTGACGAGTTTCCTACATTACAACAGTGACTACACTTCAAAAGTACTTCATTGGTTGTAAAGCGATTTGGGACGTCCTGAGGTCGTGAAAGACGTTATAGACATACAAATGCTTTCCAGGCTGGTTAAGGCAGTGAATAGCTGACAATATAGGCTGGGAAGGTCTCGGGTTTGAGGCCGACTCAGTGTTGAGTTAGTTGATCTCAGTTGAGATGGCGTTAAGGGTTCTGCAATTGGCCTCAGCACTCCCTGGGTTCCTGAGTGCCATCCATGCTAGAAGTGCACGTGTTAGTGGCCATTGGATGGAAGAGAAGACTGGGCTCAGTTGCAAAGACCCTTTGTGGCACAATAGTCTGCTGACATTCACTATTAGAGCTCGCGTGTGATGGCTGGTAACTTGGGAAGGTGTTGAGCTGCCTTGTACAGGTGCCTGTATAATGGTATGACAGCAAGGAGGCAAAGCCTTCGAGTAAGGAGTAGTGGGAAAAAGATGTTGGAAAAGGAGAATGTTTCAATAGATTTTTTACCTCCTCCCTTCCCACTGTCCAGGGCCCCAAATACTCCTCCAGGTGAAACAGCAATTTACTTGTACTTCTTGCAATTTAGTATACTGTATTCGCTGCTCACGATGTGGTCTCCTCTACATTGGGGAGACCAAACGCAGATTGGGTGACCGCTTTGCGGAACACCTCCGTTCAGTCCGTAAGGGTAACCCCGAGCTTCTGGTCGCCTGTCACTTTAATTCTCCGCTGCACTCCCACTCTGACCTCTCCGTCCTCGGCCTCTTACACTGTTCCAATGAATCTCAATGTAAGCTCGAGGAACAGTGTATCGATTTCTTTGTGGGTTCAATGAGGAGACATTTATGAAAGAGAATGGCCTAGAAATTGGGTTTTGGCGCAGCAACGGCTTTAGCGCCGGAAGTTAGTGCCGGAGCTAAGTCGCGCTGGTCGGGCCAAAAATTCACTACTTCTGCGCCCAAACGGCTGCCGGCGCTGCTGAAAGCTGTTAGCGCCTGAAAACTGGCGCTATGCGCTGAATTTCGGCGCTATTCCGGCGCTGCGGCGCCCGCTGCGGTGCGGCAGGTTCGGGAAGTGCAGGCCTCCTCCTTCCCTTAAGGAGGACCTGCCTGCACCCGGCCGCGGCCCGCGATAATCTTATTAAAAATGAGCCCGGCACCTCGGACAAGTGCCGGGCTTGCTTCTGTTCCGGGGGGGGGGGGGGAAGTCCGGGGAGGGAGCTGCGGCCAGGCGGGCGGCGGGAAAGCGGCCGGCCGCCGCGGGGCCTTTAATGCGCCGGCACAAACTTGTGCAAGGCACCTCTGCCAGAACGTTGCTTGCGGCTGCCACGGGCGAGGCGGCCGCAAGTCAATTTCCCAGTTCGGGCGGGTTACCATGGCAACCGGGACGCTGCGCACACCGATGACGTCATCGGTGCCGGCGCAGCGCTACCGGTCTACCGCGGCGGAAGGGCCCCAGGCAATTTAGGCGCCGGCGCCAATTGCAGCGCTAGGCCCTCTAGCGCCGCAAAATCGGCGCTAAGGGCACTGAATTTCTAGGCCAATGTCTTTTAATCAAAAGCTTTGTTCAACTCTTTTATACAGCTTTTACAGGAGACATGATGCTGTGATGCATCTAGAACGAAACCGAAACTAAACTCCACTGCCTTGCTTGTCTCAGTCACATGACCTCTGCTGGTCAGGCACAAGCAATCAATACCTGCAATCATGCTGCTAAGGCATCATAATCGAACAGGCAAATACCATCTCTATTTGCTGATATCATTACATCTCCTTTCCTTAAAACAAAAGTATTTTACTTTTAACTAACAACATGTTTTCTTTGTATTAATCTGCATTTTAACTGTAACACTTAATGAACTTACATTATCATTATCATGATCAAGGTTTTTTAACCTTGCTTTGTGTGTTCACATGAAATATGTCAATACACTAGAACTTGAAGAAAGAATAAGATAACATTACTTCCTTCTATAACAATAGTCCTTAAATTTGCTCAATGAGTCTCTCAGGAGGCTTCACGTGTCTTGAGGATTTTCTGATTGATTGTCCTTGAATCTGAGTTGTTGCCTCAGATGATGTGTTCTCAGCTGTGTGATCAGGTTGTTCAACAGTATCAGTCTCTTGACCTGCTGTGGCTGGTCCCATGAGAAGATCTCGATGATTTCTTCTCAGAACAGCACCCTCATCTGTCTGAATGGTGTATGATCTTGGTTGAACTTCACTCAGGACAGTTCCCTTCTGAGTCCATGTGTTTGTTTTGTCTTTGAACCTTACTTGGTCACCAGTGTGGAGTTCAGGTAGGTTTTGTGTTCCTCTGTCATAGTAGTACTTTTGCTTTTCTTTCTGTTGTTCTTTGAACTTCCTCACTTTCTCCCCCTCTTTTGTTTTCAGGAGGTTCTCCGGGATGGGTAGGTTTGACCTTAGCCGACGTCCCATCAGGAGTTGGGCTGGTGACATACCACACTCGAGCGGCATTGTGCGGTATACAAGCATGCTCTGGTAGAAGTCAGTTCCACTGTCTTTTGCCTTGTACTTCAGTCTTTTCACTGTGTTTGCGGGCTCTCCTAGGTCAACAGCTCTGGACAACGTGTCTGCTGTATACATCAGCTTACCCGGTGTGTACGCAACATTCAGTTCATCATAGACTGTCTCTCCTTCGCTTTCCACAACGAGGACTCTCTTCACCAGGTTCAGTCTCTCACAGGCTATTAAACCTAGTATGGCTTGCACATCCTTTGGCACCACGATTAATGCTAGCGTGTGCTCTCTGTCCTTGTGTGTTACTTTGACAATGCATCTTCCTTTCACTGGTATATCAGTACCTGTGTATCCTGTCACTTTCACTTTTATTCCATGTATCTTTGGTCTGGGTCTAATTTTCTTAAAATCAGTCTCTGATATCACATTAACTTGTGCTCCAGTATCCAATTTAAATGGAATGTGTATGTCATTCACTTTTAGTGTCAACATCCAGTCTCTTTCTTCTTCTTTGTTTTCAGACACAACATCTACATTGAACTCCTCTATCTCACTTTCATCTACTGTATGGACCTTGCTTTGTTGCATTTGGTTCTTACAGCAACGGGCATAATGGTTGTGCTTGTTGCAACTATTGCATGTTTTACCATATGCTGGACACTTTTTTGGCGGATGCTGTGTACCGCATCGACTACATGTCTTTCGATTGTCCCTTTCATTTTCGTTCGCTGGCCACGCCTCTTTTTTCACATTGGCGCTCTCTTTGTTAAACGGTTTGTATCCGTTCTTACTCACTGCATCCACTTTGCAGCTACTGTCACTGAACAGCTCCTTTGCCTGCGACTTCACAGTTTCTGTAGCCCTACACAGTGCTATGGCTTTTCCCAGGTCTAGATCTTGCTCTCTTAGCAGTCTTTCCCTTAGACCATTATCTGGAATACCACACACCAGTCTGTCTTTTATCAGCGAGTCTGTCAGTCCCCCAAATTCACACGATTTGCTTCTGTTTCTCAGTTCAGTCACATACTGATCAATAGACTCACCCGTTTTCTGTACACATGTGAAAAATCTGTGCCTCTCAAACGTCACATTACGTTTAGGTATGCAGTAGGCCTCAAACTGTTCCATTATTTTATCTAGCTTCATTTTGTCTCCATTAGCAGCGAATGTGAAGTTATTATACACCTCCAGCGCTTCATCACCCACGACATGTAAGAACAGTGACGATTTCTTATTATCACTTTTCTCGTCAGCTCCGATTGCTGATAAATACAACCCCACACGTTGTTTGAACCTTCTCCAATTTTCAGCCACATTACCTGTCATCTGAAGCATCGCCGGTGGGAGTAAACCTTCCATTTTTCACTTCGTTAGCTATTCTCCAATGGTAAGCAACGATGTTCTCTTTTGGCTTGCTAATTTGTGGAGAGCTGATTTAACTTCAAATTTTTTCTCTTCATCTCTTTCAATCACTTCTGACACCATGTATTGATTTCTTTGTGGGTTCAATGAGGAGACATTTATGAAAGAGAATGTCTTTTAATCTAAAGCTTTGTTCAACTCTTTTATACAGCTTTTACAGGAGACATGATGCTGTGATGCATCTAGAACGAAACCGAAACTAAACTCCACTGCCTTGCTTGTCTCGGTCACATGACCTCTGCTGGTCAGGCACAAGCAATCAATATCTGCAATCATGCTGCTAAGGCATCATAATCGAACAGGCAAATACCATCTCTATTTGCTGATATCATTACAAACAGCACCTCATCTTTCGATTAGGCACTTTACAGCCTTCTGGACTCAGCATCGAGTTCAACAATTTCAGACCATAACCTCGGCCCCTTTCTTGTTTTTCATTTTTTTTCTCTCTCTCACATGGCAGCTGTCGATCATTCTGCCATTGCCATTTACACTTCATCTAGACCAATCTTTTGTTTCTTAACTTGTCCCATTACCATCTCCTTTTGCCTGCACCATCATCCCTTTTGTCTCTTAATCTGTCCTGCCTTCCATCCTATCACAGACCTTCCCTTTTGTTGTTTCCTCCCCTCCCGCCCTTTCCCTGCCGCTACCCTTGCTTAAAAACCTGTTCCATCTCCAGCTTTTTCCAGTTCTGACGAAGGGCCACCGACCTGAAACGTTAACTCTGTTTCTCTCTCGGCTGCCTGACCTGCTGAGTATTTCCAGCATTTTCTGTTTTTATTTTTTATGTTTTAATAGATAGTTGGACAGATGGGCAAACATATCGGGGTAATGTCAAGATCGGATGGAGAATGGCAATTGCAGGAAGTACATCGAGCAAAATTGTGGACACACAGCCCATGACTTTCTGCCTATTAATACATGAAGAATCACAGCCCACAATTTCCTGAGATGCCAGTCCCAGTCGGGAGTGCTAGCTTGTGAATTCATCTCTGTAGAAAGTCTGACAGATTGATATATAAATAGGGATACAGATAGATAGACAGAGACAGACATCTCGGAACTAATTTTATCTGTAGTGGCTCTTGAGATTCAGTTTCAAGGGTAAGAAGCAATTGATTGAAGGTGAGACATGTTGTATCATATGTGGTTTTGTATGGGTACAAATTAAAAGGTGTAACATAATGTAAAACATACTACAAAGTGTAAATAATATTCTTAATTATATATTTCATGCAACTTTCATCCAGCTTCAAATAATCTGTAATAATAGGATAACGCTTGCTCTGTGGTATTTGTTTAAAGGTCAGAAAATAAAATGTTGACTCCTATTTGAGTAAATGTAGCTACAAACAGTTCAAAGGCAGGGACGCTGCCTTCATGCAAAATTGTTTTCCAGTATCAGCGATCGCCTCCAGCCATATATCCTGGTTCTGTGTGGTGGAGGGAGTGAATGTTTAAGGTGGTGGATGGGGTGCCAATCAAGTGGGTTGCTTTGTCCTGGATGGTGCCGAGCTTCTTGTGAGTTATTGGAGCTACACTCATCCAGGCAAGTGGAGAGTATTCCATCACTCCCTCCTCCACCGGCGTGCTGTGGCTGCAGTATGTACCATCTACAAGATGCACTGCAGCAACTCGCCAAGGCTTCTTCGACAGCACCTCCCAAACCCGTGACCTCTTCCACCTAGAAGGACAAGGGCAGCAGGCGCATGGGAAAACCATCACCTCCAAGTTCCCCTCCAAGTCACACACCATCCTGACTTGGAAATATATCGGCTGTTCCTCCATCGTCGCTGGGTCAAAATCATGGAACTCCCTCCCTAACAGCACTGTGGGAATCTTCTTCTTCTTAGGCAGTCCCTCGAAACCGAGGATGACTTGCTTCCAAATTAAAAATGAGTTCTCAGGTGACTGATGAGTCCAATGCGGGACCTACAGTCTCTGTCATAGGTGGGGCAGACGGTGGTTGACGGGGCGGGCGGGTGGGGTGCTTGGGTTGACGTGCGCTCCTTGCGCTGCCTGCGCTTGGCTTCCGCTTGCTCCCGGCAAAGAGACTTGAGGTGTTCGGCGCCTTGTGGGAATACCTTCACCACACGGACTGCAGTGGTTCAAGAAGGCGGCTCACCACCACCTTCTCAAGGGCAATTAGGGATGGCCAATAAATGCTGGTCTTGCCAGCGATGCGCACGTCCCTTGAATGAATAAAAAAAAATCCTGAAGTCGTGAGAGGCGCTATGTAAATGCAAGTCTTTCTTTTTTATGATGGGCCGGTTAATAGTTGCCAATAACCAAAACCTGAAGGTGAAGCAATTAAATCACTCCAAGTAGCTTTAGAAAATTCCTCTGGCCGTCACCTTGTTTGGCTGGCAGAGATCAGAAATAGTATCTGAAACCGGCAGGTCCATTTTAGACGGTATTACACTGCGAGGAATTTATATGCATTAGACCACCAGATCAGCACATTTAACAGTTTTATTAACGGAACAGCACACCGTGATTTTAATTTGTCTTGCCGAGCCAACAGCATTATCACATCCTACAGAAGCTAAGTGGATTAACAGATAACGTACGCACGGTCAATCTAGACACAAAAGGCATCAAGGGGTATGGGGAGAGAGCGGGAATATGGTATTGAGATAGAGGATCAGCCATGATCATATTAAATGGCTCGAAGGGCCGAATGGCCTACTCCTGTTCCTATTTTTCTATGTTCTATGTTTCTATGTGATCTCCTGGATTGGTTTCGATCGCCTGAGGGGGTCAGAGAGGAATTTTCCAGAGTTTTCCCCCCCTTATTGGCCCTGGGTTTCTTTCCTATTTTTTTTTGTTTCTCCAACAACAACAACTTGAATTTATATAGCACCTTTAACATTGTAAAACATCCCAAGGTGCTTCACAGAAGCATTATCAAACAAAAATTGACTCATAATTTGACATTGAGCCACATAAGGAGACAGCAGGATAGTAAGAGGTAGGTTTTAAGGAGCGTCTTAAAGGGGGAGAGAGAGGTAGAGAGGTGGAGATGATTAGAGAGGGGATTCCAGAGCTTCGGGCTGAGGTAGCTGAAGGCACGGCCGCCAATGGTGGAGCGATGAAAATTTGGGGATGCGCAAGAGGCCAGAATTGGAGGAGCGCAGAGATCTCGGAGGACTGGAGGAGGCTACAGAGATAGGGCTGGGGCAAGGCGATGGAGGGATTTGAAGACAAGGATGAGAATTCCCAGGAGATTACATGTCTGCGGGGGTGTAGGAAGCATTTAGTCACGATTCTCCAGTCATCATGAGTGTAGGGCAGGCTTGATGGGCCAACTGGTCTTTCCCTGCCCGTCAGTTTCGTATCTTCGTAACAGAAATGCATCAAAGATGCCAAAATGTACCAAAGCAACAATTGGACATTACACCAAATGTATCTTTGGGTCTTGTCCGACCTCAAATGTAAAACGATGTGCCAACCATTATTCTTCTGAAGGAGACATTCCTTTTATGTACAAATATCATACGCTGAGCCTGGTCACTGTGCTTTGGTAAGGCTTAGGTTTGGAGCTGTGATTCACTGAATGGCGAGTTTCCATGCACCAGGGCATGTGTGGGAGTTCTAATAATGTACAGGCAGTGAAGCTTTAAGAATTAAATCATGGATTGGTATCAACGCAGGAATTCAAATTATACAGGCAACCACATTAAAACGTTACTTCAATGAACAAATTGGAATTTTAAAAAAGCCATTGAACATTAATGAGGCTCCATCAATGCTGTAATATGCCAAATAGCTGAGAACATAACAATAGGCACAGTTGGAGTTGAAGCAGCCTACAGTCAGGTCTATGCTTCGCCATGAACTTAACAACAGTCCAATGTCCCTACTACGTGCTGAGGGTGCGCTGCACTGTCGGAGGTGCCGTCTTTCGGATGAGACATTAAACCGAGGCCCTGTCTGCTCTCTCAGGTGGACGTAAAAGATCCCATGGCACTACTTTGAAGAAGAGCAGGGGAGTTATCCCCGGTGTCCTGGCCAATATTTATCCCTCCACCAACATCACTAAAACAGATTGTCTGGCCATTATCACATTGCTGTTTGTGGGAGCTTGCTGTGTGCAAATTAGCTGCCGCGTTCCCTACATTACAACAGTGGCTACACTTCAAAAGTACTTCATTGGCTGTAGAGCGCTTTTGGATGTCCAGTGATCGTGAAAGGCGCTATATAAATGCAAGTTTTTCTTTCTTTCTATTGTAAGAATATTATACAAACATAGAATATTTAGGTATAGAACATTAGGTGCAACGAACCTAAACACTTTTCATACATCTATCTCATAAACAAAAGAAAGATTGTCTATCAAGATTTATAATGTCAATGATTGTGTGTTGCCCATGGCTCGGTTGGTCGCACTCTCACCTCTGGCTCAGAGTCCATACTTGGGTTTGAGCTCATAATCCAACCTGGCATTCCAATGCAGTACTGAGGGAGTGTTGTATATTTGGGGGCATTGTGCTTTGGATGAGATATTAATCTGAGGTCCCACCTCCAGAGGTTCAGGTAGATGTTAAATATTCAAACAAGAGCAGATGGTTCTCTCGGTGTCTGGGCCAACATTCTTCTCTCAACTAACGCGACTTAAGAAACAGGTTAACTGCTCATTCACCTTCTGGCTGTTTGTGGGGCATTGTTGGCACAGAATGGTTGGCACGACTGCCTTGTCTTGGTAGGCTATGTAGCAATAGTCACAGGATTTCTTAAATTAATGAATTGCATGAAGCACTTTGAAACATTGAGACAAGGTGCTACATAAGTGAGAGTATAATTACTTATTAGGATAACACCTTAATCCAAACATGAATCTGATTCACTCACACGACTCTCCCATTACTGGTGCTTAGCAAAGATTTTTACCTTTGTACATTTGGTGGCATAAGAAGAGGGCACAGGGGCCAAAATCAACGACAGCAAGAAAAGATTTCCCACAACTGACCATTGATCCAGACTTGTTTTCTGAAAATGTGATTTTTTAAAAAATATCCTGATCAAGGTGAGGGACGTTAATCTTGGGGAAAGAAACACTTTCTATTGTGGAGTGTCATCATCGAGCATTCCTAGATCACAACAACTTGTATTTATATAGCGCCTTTAACGTAGTAAAACGTCCCAAGGTGATTCACAGGGGCGTTATAAAACAAAATTTGACACCGAACCACGTAAAAAAAGATTTGCATTTATATAGTGCCTTTCACGACCATTGGACATCTCAAAGCTCTTTACAGCCAATGAAGTACTTTTTTGAAGTGGAGTCACTGTTGCAATGTGGGAAACGCAGCAGCCAATTTGCGCACAGCAAGGTCCCACAAACAGCGATGTGATAATGACCAGATTTTAGTGATGTTGGTTGAGGGATAATTATTGGCCAGGACACCGGGGATAACTCCCCTGCTCTTCTTCAAAATAGCGTCATGGGATCTTTTACGTTCATCTGACAGAGCCTCGATTTAACGTCTCATCCGAAAGACAGCACCTCTGACAGTGCAGCACTCCCTCAGCACTGCACTGGAGTGTCAGCCTAGCTTTATGTGCTCAAAGTCCCTGGAGTGGGACTTGAACCCACAACCTTCTTGACTCAGAGGTGAGGGTGCTACCAACTGAGCCACAGCTGACACTAGAGCTAGTAAGGAGATATTAGGACAGGCGACCAAAAGCTTGGTCAAGGAGGTAGGTTTTAAGGAGCGTCTTAAAAGAAGAGAGAGGCGGAGAGGTTTAGGGAGGGAATTCCAGAGCTTAGGGCCTAGGCAGCTGAAGGCACGAACACCAATGGCTGAGTGATTAAAATTGGGGATGCATTAGAGTGGTTAGAAACTTCCCTCACTCTTCAACAACGTGCCCCACTTCAGAACAGCGTGACACTTTCTACTTTCCACTCTAGCCGTTCAATGGTCTCTGTAGGTGAGACAGCCAATTTAGTCCAATTCAGGGTTGAATTTCAGGACAGACTTGTTGCTGGGACTCTGTGTTCAGAAGGAACTGGATTGGGGCTGTCCGGGTGCAGGTTTTAACATATCCTTTTCAACTTGCTTTACAGGCAAAAGTATTTAGAAACAACCTTCAACAAAGCAGTAGTGACTTCATCACCACTGAGCTACTGGAGCACATGACAGCCTCTATCCTCACATCCACTACTGTATTGCTGTGCCTCTACACCTGTCGGAAATGACAGCAAAGTCGTAGAGTAAATGAGGTGGCTCCATTACATTTGGAGGTAGCACACAATGTGTTGTTGAAATATTATATTTTTGTTTGGATTCCTAATGATCCTGCATCAGCAACAGCAACAACTTGCATTTATATAGCGCCTTTAATGTAACAAAACATCCCAAGACCCTTCACAGGAGCGATTATCAAATAAAGTTTGACACTGAGGCACATAAAGAGATATTGGGGCAGGTGACTAAAAAGCTTGGTCAAAGCGGTAGGTTTATCACAGAAATCACAGAAACCCCACAGTGCAGATAGAGGCCATTTCGGCCCATCGAGCCTGCACCGACACATATCCCACCCGATCCCCGTAACCCCATGTATTTAATCCCCCTAACACTAAGGGTCAATTTATCATAGCCAATCAACCTAACCCGCACATCTTTGGACTGTGGGAGGAAACCGGAGCACCCGGAGAAAACCCATGCAAACACGGGGAGAATGTGCAGGGTCTTAAAGGAGAGTCTTAAAGGAGGAGAGAGAGGTAGAGAGGCAGAGAGGTTTAGGGAGGGAATTCCAGAGCTTAGGGCCCAGGCAGCTGAAGACACGGCCGCCAATGGTGGAGCGATTAAAATCAGCCAGAATTGGAGGAGCGCAGAGATCTCGGAGGGTTGTAGGGCTGGAGGAGGTTACAGAGATAGGGAGGCGTCAGGAACCAACCGGGTCAGTGAGCACAGGGGTTGATGGGCGAACGGGAATTGGTGCGAGTTAGGATGCGGGCAACAGAGGTTTTGGATGAACTCAAGTTTACGGAGGGTGCAAGCAACGCTCCCGCGCAGACCGCTCACCGGCTTTTCAATGGCAGAAACCGCGCGGTGTGCGAAGATTTGAATGGGCCATTTAAAGGGACCACGCACCAAAACAAATTAGAGGGAACAATGGGTGCAAGTAAGAACAAATGACGGAGGATTTATTGCACTTGACAAATTTACACTGAGCAACTCATTGCTGACTTACAAACTCCATCTTGCAGATAGCCTTGCTTCTCCAGTTTGGATCGAGCCAATTGCTTAACTGCAACATTGGTGCTTAAGAGAAAAACCTCAAAATGCACCAAGTCATTGCCAGCACCATCAGAACAGATGATGCTGGCCTGAACCTGTGATGTCGACACTGCCTCTGTTAGCAACATAAACCCTTATCACTGGCGGCCCACACAAAGCAGTTTTGATCTTGTAGGCTTTTGATGGACTTTCCTCAGCTGTTAGGAAAGGTGGGGGCTCCTAGCAAAAGGTGGCAACTTTACAAGAGTTGCCGCATTCGCAGTTGTTTAAATGTGGATCTGGCACTGCTGAAACCACACTGCAGGTGTGAGCAGTGCAGTTTCTGTTGGCGCTTTTGTCTCTCTCTCTTAGGCAGTCCCTCGGAACCGAGCATGACTTGCTTCCACACTAAAAATGAGTTCTCAGGGGACTGATGAGTCCAATGTGGGACCTACAGTCTCTGTCACAGGTGGGGCAGACGGTGGTTGAAGGGGCGGGTGGGTGGGGTGCTTGGGTTGACGTGCGCTCCTTGCGCTGCCTGCGCTTGGCTTCCGCTTGTTCCCGGCGAAGAGACTCGCGGTGTTCGGCGCCTTCCCGGATGCTTCTCCTCCACTTCATGCGGTCATGGGCCAGGGATTCCCAGGTGTCAGTGGGGGATGTTGCATTTTTTCAAGGAGGCACTGAGGGTGCCCTTGAAGCGACCTGGGCTCTCTTGCCATGTTGGAGCTCCGAGTAGAGCGCTTGTTTTTGGGAGTCTCGTATTGGGCATGCGGACAATGTGACCCGTCCATCGGAGCTGATCGAGCGTGGTCAAAGCTTCGATGCTGGGGATGTTGGTCTGAGCAAGAACAATGACATTGGTCTGAGCAAGAACACTGACATTGGTGCGCCTATCCTGCCAATGGATTTGCAGGATCTTGCGGCGGCAGTGTTGGTGGGACCTCTCCAGTGCTTTGAGGTGCCTGCTGTACATGGTCCATGTCTCTGAAGCACACAGGAGGGCGGGTATCACTGCTGCTCTGTTTCTATCGGCGTGTTTGTAGTGAGCCAGACACCTTCTAGTTCCATCGGCTTTCTGAAGCAAGGTTTCTCATGCAGCCAGTGCAAGCCAAGCGTACACCGGCTGAGATTTGCTAGGACCAGTGCCTGTGAGGACCCGTCTTTAACATCGGATGTGATGTCAAACTGAGGCCCCGTCTGCTCCCTCAGATGGAGGTATAAGGTCCCACGGCACTGATTTGAAGAAGAGCAGAGGGAGTTCTCCCCAATGTCCTGGGGCCAATTATTATCCCTCAAACAGCATCACCAAAAACGGATTATCTGGTCATTGCCTCATTGCTGTTTGTGGGAGCTTGCTGTGCGTAAATTGGTTGCTGCATTTCCCTGCATTACAACAGTGGCTACACTTCAAAAAAGTACTTAATTGGCTGTAAAGCGCTGTCCTGAGGTCCTCTTTGACCAAGCTTTTGGTCACCTGTCCTAATTTATCCTTATGTGGATCGGTGTCAAATTTTTTGTCTTAGAACACTCTTGTGCAGCGCCTTGGGACATTTTACTACATTAAAGGGGCTATATAAATACAAGTTGTTGTTGTTGTTATCGTCATGAAAAGCATGATATAAATGCAAGTCTTTCTTCTGGGCCATAGGTCATGGTGAGTCCCAACAGTTTGATATCTGGCTTGTAGGACCCCACTTCGGGAAACCAGTGAAATACTGGAGCGGGTCCATGATGTGTTAGAGTTGCCGGTGGCAAGTCTTGTCCCGTTGGTAGTGGAGAAAGTGTTACACATCTTCAAGGGCCGCAACAACACAGCTGAACCACGTATGTGCTTGTTTAAAAATCCCATGAGCTATTTGAAGAGCAGCAGGGAGTGCTCGCAGCGTCCCGACAAACATTCCATCTTCAGTCAACACCACGGAAAACAAACATAGACTAAGCAGACAGCCAGTTTGCCACTTGTGGGGCACTGCAGACACAAAATGGCTATGTTTGCCTACATAACAATCACTGCACTTCAAAAAGCAAACCCTTGTGTGACCCGCTTTTAGATGTTCTCAATACCACAAAAGCGCTACTTGAATACAAGTGTTTCTCTTTTATTGGAAAACACAGTCATGTCTTTTAGGCGTCAGCTGTGGTTTAGTGGGTAGCATTCTCGCCTCTGAGTCAGAAAGTTGTGGGTCAGTAAAAGTTGTGGGTTCAAGTCCCATATTTCAGGCTGACACCGCAGTGCAATACTGAGGGAGCGCTGCACTGTTGGAGGTGCCGCCTTTCGGATGTGACGTTAAACCGAGGCCCTGGTCTGCCCTCTCAGCTAGGTGTACAGGATCCTGTGGCACTATTTCGAAGAAGAGCAGGGGAGTTCTCCCCAGTGTCCTGCCCAACATTTCATGCGTCGATGACAACATGCATCGATTGCAACATGCGGTGAATGCAACATGCACGGATGATGGCATGCGGTTGTGACATGCACCGATTACAACATGCAGCAATGATGGTGAGCACCAGTTGCGACATGCACCGATTACACCATACAGCAATGATGGTGAGCACCAGTTGCGACATGCACTGATTAAAACATACAGCAATGATGGTGAGCATCAGTTGCGCCATGCACCGATTACAACATGCAGCGATGATGGTGAGCACCAGTTGTGACATGCACTGATTACAACATGCAGTAATGATGGTGAGCACCGGTTGTGACATGCACCGATTACAACATGCAGCGATGATGGTGCGCACCGGTTGCGACATGCACCGATTAAACATGCAGCGATGATGGTGAGCACCGGTTGCGATATGCACCGATTACAACATGCAGTGATGATGGTGAGCACCGGTTGTGACATGCACCGATTATAACATGCAGCGATGATGGTGAGCACCGGTTGTGACATGCACCGATTACAACATGCAGCGATGATGGTGAGCACCGGTTGTGACATGCACCGATTACAACATGCAGCGATGATGGTGAGCACCGGTTGTGACATGCACCGATTACAACATGCAGTGATGATGGTGAGCACCGGTTGTGACATGCACCGATTACAACATGCAGCGATGATGGTGAGCACCGGTTGCGACATGCACCGATTACAACATGCAGCGATGATGGTGCGCACCGGTTGCGACATGCACCGATTACAACATGCAGCGATGATGGTGCGCACCGATTGCGACTTGCACCGATTACAACATGCAGCGATGATGGTGCGCACCGGTTGCGACATGCACCGATTACAACATGCAGCGATGATGGTGAGCACCGGTTGCGACATGCACCGATTACAACATGCAGCGATGATGGTGAGCACCGGTTGCGACATGCACCGATTACAACATGCAGCGATGATGGTGAGCACCGGTTGCGACATGCACCGATTACAACATGCAGCGATGATGGTGAGCACCGGTTGCGACATGCACCGATTACAACATGCAGCGATGATGGTGAGCACCGGTTGCGACATGCACCGATTACAACATGCAGCGATGATGGTGAGCACCGGTTGCGACATGCACCGATTACAACATGCAGCGATGATGGTGAGCACCGGTTGCGACATGCACCGATTACAACATGCAGCGATGATGGTGAGCACCGGTTGCGAAATGCACCGATTACAACATGCAGCGATGATGGTGAGCACCGGTTGTGACATGCACCGATTACAACATGCAGCGATGATGGTGAGCACCGGTTGTGACATGCACCGATTACAACATGCAGCGATGATGGCGCGCACCGGTTGCGACATGCACCGATTACAACATGCAGCGATGATGGCGCGCACCGGTTGCGACATGCACCGATTACAACATGCAGCGATGATGGCGCGCACCGGTTGTGACATGCACCGATTACAACATGCAGCAATGATGGTGAGCACCAGTTGCGACATGCACCGATTACAACATGCAGCAATGATGGTGAGCACCAGTTGCGACATGCACCGATTACAACATGCAGCGATGATGGTGTGCACCGGTTGTGACATGCACCGATTACAACATGCAGCGATGATGGTGAGCACCGGTTGTGACATGCACCGATTACAACATGCAGCGATGATGGTGTGCACCGGTTGTGATGTGCGGTTGTTCTCATCTGCCAGCGGTGGAATTGCCACTTCAAGGATAGTGGGCAAGCACCACGTGCTCTGGCGGTTCCCTGAACTACCATCTGCCTCCTCAGCTATACAACCGTAGCGATGCCACTGCAGTCGGAACTACAGTCGGCATTGCAAGTTGTCTTATCGTAGGATCCCTTAGGTCCCTCCCTACCAACCCAAGCAGGATGGAGCGTACAAGGAGATTCAGTGGCTGAAGTGGAGGAGGGGGAGATATCCGGTATATATAAATTAAAGAGCCTTTAAGAAAAATAATGTGCAAACTGATGCAGCATTTGTCCAAGAAAAACAGGATTTGTCGTTCATTAACACAGTTGTCTCACACGGGTGTGTCGGTGCCAATCCCACACAGCAGGCACATTTAACTCAAGTGTAAAGAAGTAATTTACTCCTGCACAGGATACACTAACACCTGTTTAATGGGATTCCTGCTACTTGTACTCATTTCCTTAGGTAAACACTTGTGTTCTCTTTCAGACGGCCAGGTTCAATTAAATGAGGCTGTTCACACATTCTCCGGCACACTTCTCTTTAGGTTCTGGGACACGGTGCCTGTAGAATGGTTTCCTTCCCAGCCTTTGTCCCGTTAAAATCCCTCGGCCTTATCCCGTTGGCAGAATCGGAGACACGCACCAAAATAAAACAGAGTCCGCCGTTCTGCTGCTGGTGTGAGTTGGGTCGCCAACACGCCGGGATTGACCTGGAGTCGCCAGGAATTCAAGATTAATCTTCCAGGACACAGCTGAGAGCAAACCTGGGAGAAAAATCATAAGGGGCATTAAACAAAAAATCGTGTGTACTTTAAATTGTTTTTCATTGCTTTCGTTTATTTATTTTCAGTCTTTCGGATGAGACGTTAAACCGAGGCCCCGTCTGCTCTCTCAGGCGGATGTAAAAGATCCCACGGCACTATTTTGAACAAGAGCAGGGGAGTTCTCCCCGGTGTCCTGGGCCAATATTTATCCCTCAATCAACATCACTAAAACAGATGATCTGGTCATTATCACATTGCTGTTTGTGGGAGCTTGCTGAGTGCAATTGGCTGCCGCGTTTCCTACATTACAGCAGTGACTACACTTCAAAAAGTACTTCATTGGCTGTAAATCGCTTTGGGGTGTCCTGAGGTCATGAAAGGCGCTATAGAAATGCAAGTCTTTCTTTTTTTTCTTTTATTAGTTAGAAAAACACTGGAGATGGGAGAAAAAGGGTTGTTTGACCAGGGGGGGTGGGGGGGGGGGGGTGGGGCTGGCGGGTGGGGGGCGATTAGAGGTTGGACGTCATGTGCCAAAACCTCCAGGGATATGTCCAACCAGAGGTGGCCACCCTCGGCGTGAGCGATATGGGTTTAACGTTGCCAAATGCTGGAAACTGACTCACAAACGTTCTCATCCCAGAATCGAAACTAAAACAGCACAAGTGCAAAGCGTAGCTTAAAAGAGGTGTGTACTTACAACAACAACAACTTGCATTTATATAGCACCTTTAACATAGTAAATCGTCCCAAGGCGCTGCACAGGAGTATTTTAAGACAAAAAATTTGACACCGAGCCATATAAGGATAAATTAAAAGCTTGGTCAAAGAGGTAGGTTTTAAGGAGCGTCTTAAAGGAGGGAAAAGAGGTAGCGAGACGGACAAGTTTAGGCAGGGAATTCCAGAGCTTAGGGCCTAGGCAGCTGAAGGCACGGCCACCAATGGTTGAGCGATTATAATCAAGGACGCTCAAGGGGGCAGAATTAGAGGAGCGCAGATATCTCGGGGGGGTTGTGGGGCTGGAGGAGATTACAGAGATAGGGAGTGGCCAGGCCATGGAGGGATTGGAAAACAAGGATGAAAATTTTGAAATCGAGGCGCTGCTTAACCGGGAGCCAAAGTAGGTCAGTGAGCACAGGGGTGATGGGCGAAGGGGACTTGGTGCGAGTTAGGACACGGGCAGCCGAGTTTCACATGCCCTCAAGTTGGGCTGGAGAAGGAGCTAACAGCATCAGTGTATGAAGCAAATGAAAATCTCACGGGCCACAATTTTAATTCCCCCACCCCCGCCCCCACGCCACACCCCATCCCAGCCTGGCAGAATCCGGTCTGGGGGGGGTGGGGGGGGAGGTGGGGGGGGGTGGGTGGGGGTGCAGTTAAAATGACGTGAGTCACTGACCCTCCTCTCATCCCGCTGCCTTCCCGCTGTGTTCTGATCTTCACCTGCTCTTTTGAGCAGGCGAGCGGGAAACGTCCGCAGGAAGGGAGCAGGGTTCTTTCTTTAACTATGCGGACAGGGCCTCACAAGGCGGAAACCTTGGGCCTTCCTTGCCCTGGGCTTCTTCCCACTCCCCCCACACAATCCGCTCTGATCACCTCCAGACGCGCCCCTCCGGCACCCCCTCACCCCCCTCACCACCTCAACTGACTTCTGAGGACCGTTCCCATGGGTCCCGGGCTGAGGGCCTCCTGCTGCCGAATTCCCCCTTCCCGCCCGCCCGCCAGCCAGGAAGTGCACTCTGGGAAAATTGATGGCAATGAGCCCTCGACCGTTAAAATCGGCCAGGTCTCCACTTCCCCGGAAAACCCGGATTCCCCCGGGTTCGACGCCCGCTTTGGGGCTCACGCTCGCACCGTAATCGTACCCCCTCCCCATTCCTCCCCCCACCTCCCTTTAGAAACTGGGCCACACTGTTATTTTTAATGCCTCTCTGGTTTTTCCCTTGGGTAGCTCGCAGCAGCGCTGAAGAGATTATTCTTCAATTCCTCAAGACTGCCGAGCAATCCTGGACGGTCAGCTGCCCTATCTGTCATTATCTTTGTGAATATTGATTCTGGACAGGAAAGAGTTCCTGGTGGAAATGATGCAATCACCACATAAAACAACCCAACAACACCTCGTCCCCCTGGACTGGATGAGTACATGACATGCTCCTCATCTCCTGCCTCAGTGCTCTTAGACCCAACTAACGCTACTGGTCCCCACAAAATATTTACAGCACAGAAAGAGGCCACTCGCCCCAACAGGTACATGCGGGTGTTTGTGCTCCACTCGAGCCTCCTCCCACTCTACAACAACAACAACAACTTGCATTTATATAGCGCCTTTAACATAAGAAAAATGTCCCATGGTGCTCCACAGGAACGTTATCAAGCAAAATTTGACACCGAGCCACATAACGAGCAGTTGAAGAGAAAGCAGGGACAGGGTACTGAATTTGGATGATCAGCCATGATCTCATTAAATGGCGGAACAGGCTCGAGGGGCCGAATGGCCTACTCCTGCTCCTATCTTCTATGTTTCTATGTTTTAAGGAGCGTCTTAGAGGAAAGAGAGGTAGAGGCGGAGAGGTTTAGGGAAGGAATTCCAGAGCTTAGGGCCCAGGTGGCTGAAGACACGACCGCCAATGGTGGAGCGACTTTATCTAACCCCATGAACAACTCCTTCTTTGTGTGTCGGAGTGTCTCTAACTCGCACTTCGGCTCGCAGACTGTGAACCAGAGTGCCTCAAGCCAGAGGCATTTACTGCAGATGTGGCAATTTGGGACAGTCTAGCTGTCCTCAAACTCCCACATATTACAGTCCCACCTCTCTTCACGGTCCTTTCAGCTCTTTTCTGATTATTTCCAGAATTAGCTCTCTCCCCTCACTCCCCACACCCCAGGATCCCCGTGAGTGTTGCCATCCTAACATCCTCATAGCACCTAGATCACAATCCCACCAAGTGTTCCCAGGCCCTATTCCTCGCACATACTGTCCTCATGATTATTCCCAAGCTCCAGATAGACCTTTCCACATAAGTGTGAGAGTCACACAGATACATTGGAGACATGTAGAGGAGACAACAACAACAATTGCATTTATATATCTCCTTAGCTCCATATCTTGTTTGACACAACATCAAAGCTAGCGCATTAACCTCCCAAACCCGCAACCTCTATCACCCAGAAGGACAAGGGCACATGGGAACAACATCACCTCCAAATTCTCCTCCAAGTCACATACCATCGGTCGTTCTTTCAACGTCGCTGGGTCAAAATCCTGGAACTCCCTCCCTAACAGCACTGTGGGAGTACCTTCACCACACGGACTGCAGCAGTTCAAGAAGGCAACTCACCACCACCTTCTCAAGGGGCGATTAGGGATGGGCAATAAATGGTGGCCTTGCCAGCGACGCCCACATCCCGTGAATAAATTTTAAAAATGAATAATCAATGGTATCAGATTCTTCAGCTAACAGGAATACACTATCCTTTTAACATACACCACCTGTGGAATATTGGTCAGAAGATCCCAAACTGTGACAATGACACAGAAAGAATGAGAGCGGGAAAGAAGCAGAGAGACAGTGTAGTTGTCATTTTTTTTTAAGCAGTGCTGTCTTATCATAAACCAAGTATCTTTGACTCGCTCCGAGCAAGGCCACAGGAAATCTGCTAGTATCAATTTGAAAATTTATTAAAAATAAACATCACGAGTTTCATTTTGGCAACTCTTCAATAAGAGAAGAAATAAGTTTATATTTGGGATTGAGATATTGATATCTGTAGGGCAGCACAGCTTTGGGAGGGATGCGCATAATACAGCCCTGTAGGACAAATTCCCACTGACATTAAAATGTTTATTATGTCTAAGGGCTCAGAAATTCGGGTCGGGGGCTTCCCGCGGGTGCAAGCCCCCGACCTGCACTTACCTAGCGCGCCTGCTGTTGAGCTGTGGGCCCGCGTGGGATTCCAATCCTGGGCCTCCTCCAACTGCTGGCGCGCAGTGCTTGCGTATCCCAGGGGCGCAGTTAGTTCGATGCATCCCCTGGGATCACGTGGGCCATGGAGAGCCAATGGCAGCAGGGAATGCTTCATTCATAAGTTTGACAGGAAGACCTGTCAAACCTAAATACTATAAGCCCCAAAACATCACTAAATCTTCAAATACGTTTTTTTAAAAACATCACATTTTTAAAATAAACTATAAATTACATGAAATAACAATTTTAAACAATAATTTAAATTTTTGAAAAACTTAATTACATTTTCTAACAGGGCTAAAAATAAACTTACCTTTAAAGTATTTAAAAATAATAAACCTGTGGAAAAAATGTTTTAAGTTTAATTAATTCACCACTTACCTTGTTAAAAGCAGGCCTTGTGCCTGCTTTTTAAAAGTGTAACTCCTGGAGACTTACCCTCCCGGGAAAACCTGCAAAAATAAGTAAGTTCGATGCGCACGCGCTGCCTCTCCTGCGCAAGCGTTCCACCTCTTAACCCCTTCGTTCAGGGGAACGGAAGTGCCGGTTTCCTGCGCATGCGCAGTGCATGCTCGAAACCGGCACTTCCATTGGGCCTACGGGTGAGTACCCCGTGCGTACTCACCCGTGGAGACCCGAAGTTCTGGGCCCCAAGATGTTTAAGACACCAATTCTGCTGCCTGGGGAGTTTGCAAGATAGATACGGCTACATCGAATCTACAGCACAGAAACAGGCCATTTGGCCCAACTGGTCTATGCCGGAGTTTATGCTCCACATGAGCCTCCTCTCACTCCTCTTCCTCTAACCCTATCAGCATGTCCTTCTATTCCCTTTTCCTTCATGTGCTTACCTACCTTCCCCTTAAAAGCACCTATGCTATTCACCTCATCTACTCCTCGTGGGAGGGAGTTCCACATTCTTCCCACTCTTTGGGTCAAGATGTTTCTCTTGAGATTCCTATTAGATTTATTGGTGACTATTTTATATTTATGGCGTCTAATTTTGGACTCCCCCACAAGTGGAAATATCTACCTCAATCAATCTTTTTCATAATCTTAAAGACCTCGATCAGGTCATCCCTCAGCCTACTCTTTTCTAGAGAAAGTGACCCCAACCTGTTCAATCTTTCCTGATAAGTATATCCTCTCAGTTCTGGTATCATCTAGGCTGACACTCCAGGGCAGTGCTGAGGGAGCGCTGCACTGTCGGAGGAGCCGTCTTTCGGATGAGACGTTAAACGAGGCCCCGTCTACTCTCTCAAGTAGACGTAAAATATCTCATTATGAAGAAGAGCAGGGGAGTTATCCCTGGTGTCCAGGCCAATATTTATCCCTCAATCAACATCGCAAAAGCAGATTATCCGGTCATTAAAAAATTGCTGTTTGTGGGAGCTTGCTGTGCGCAAATTGGCTTCAAAATTACAACAGTGACTGCACTTCAAAAGTATTTAATTGGCCTTAAAGCGCTTTGTGATGTCCTGAGGTCATGAAATGATTTATATAAATGCAAGTCATTCTTTTTTCTTTTCATCCTTGTGAATCTTTTTTGCACTTTCTCCAGTGCCTCTATGTCCTTTTTATAATATGGAGACCAGAATTGTACACAGTGCTCTAAGTGTGGTCTAACCAAGGTTCGATACAAGTTTAACATCACTTCACTACTTTTCAATTCTATCCCTCTAGAAATGAACCCCAGTGCTTAGTCATAAGAGATTAGCGTGCAAAATTAAGGCACATGGGATTGGGGGCAAGGTATTGACTTGGATAGAGAACTGGTTGGCGGACAGAAAGCAAAGAGTTGGAATAAACGGGTCATTTTCCGAGTGGCAGGCAGTGACTAGTGGGGTACCGCAAGGATCGGTCCTAGGACCCCAGCTGCTCACAATATATATTAATGATCTGGACGAGGGAATTGGATGTAATATCTCCAAATTTGCAGATGACACAAAGCTGGGTGGGAGGGTAAGCTGCGAGGAGGATGTCATGAAACTCCAGTACGATTTGGACAGGTTGGGTGATTGGGCAGAAACATGGCAAATGCACTATAATGTGGATAAATGTGAGGTTATCCACTTTGGTGGCAAAAACAGGAAGGCAGATTATTATTTGAATGGCAATGGATTGGGAGAAGGGGAAGTGCAAAGAGACCTGGGTGTTATTGTGCACCAGTCGCTGAAGGTAAGCATGCAGGTGCAGCAGGCGGTTAAGAAGGCAAATGGTATGTTGGGCTTCGTAGCAAGAGGGTTCGAGTACAGGAACAAGGATGTCTTGCTACAATTGTACAGGGCCTTGGTGAGACCGCACCTTGAGTATTGTGTGCAGTTTTGGTCACCTTACCTGAGGAAGGACGTTCTTGCCATGGAGGGAGTGCAGCGAAGATTCACCAGGCTGATACCTGGGATGGTAGGAATGACGTATGAGGAGAGATTGTGTCGATTGGGCTTATACTCACTGGAGTTTAGAAGATTGAGAGGGGATCTCATCGAAACCTATAAAATTCTGACAGGACTAGACAGACTAGATGCAGGAAGGATGTTCCCGATGGCCGGGGAGTCCAGAACCAGGGGTCATAGTCTAAGGATAAGGGGTAAGCCATTTAGGACTGAAATGAGGAGGAATTTCTTCACCCAGAGAGTGGTGAACCTGTGGAATTCACTGCCACAGAGGGCGGTGGAGGCCAATTCATTAAATATATTCAAGAAAGAGTTGGATATATTTCTTAAGGCTAAAGGGATCAAGGGATATGGGGAGACGGCAGGGACAGGGTAGTGAATTTGGATGATCAGCCATGATCTCATTGAATGGCGAAGCAGGCTCGAGGGGCCGAATGGCCTACTCCTGCTCCTATCTTCTATGTTTCTATGTTTGCCTTTTTTATGGCCTTATTAACTCGTGTCACTACTTTTAATGATTTGTGTACCTGTAACCCCAGATCCCTTTGTTCCACTACCACATCTGGGGGGCGAAGTTCATTACAGCCCCGTTTGGGGCGGTAACTTAAAAGTTGAAAAAATTAGTGCCAGGCGCTAATGTTTTTCAATTAAAAAAAAATGTGGTTTTGCGCTCCAGGAAGGAAGTGGCGCACTAAATCAAGCTCCACTTCCTTCCTGGAGCGCAAGAGGCAGCAGGCAGGGCGGTAGGTGAGCAGCGCTGCACACTGGGCCGTGCAGCGCTGCCGTGTTGGAAGGCTCCTTCCCTCCCTTAAAGGGAAGGGCCATCGCTGCAGGCTCTGCAATGGAAAATAACGTACCAGGTCCCCGACGGCAGCCACGATCTGGCCCGATCAGCCCGATGCTCTGCAGCAGAGCGCCGGGCTGATCGAGCGCCGGGGAAGAAAAATGAAAAAAAAAAAAACAGAAAGACCATTTGAGAATTTTTTCCACTTACCTCGGCCACTTCCCCTTTTAGTATCGCCCCCGAAGAGCCCGGCCTCCTGATGAACGCCTCCTGCAGCTGCCAGTGTTTTCACCCATTGATGCTACAGGGGATGGAACCAGAGTTCGGGTCCGGGGCGCAACCGGGGTGATGCGCACAGCGATAACGTCATGATCTCCGGGCGAAGGAGATTGGGGCACAATGCCATACCGCCACCGCAACCTCCCGCCGAATATAGCGGGAGTTGATCCTCTCGTCACATCCGGTCGGTAAGTGGTTAGCGCCCCATTATCGCCCTCTGGAGGTGATAGTGGGAGGCGCTAAGGTGCCCAATTTCTATTAGACTCATCCAAGTAGTATGACTGGGTAACTTTTCTACTTTGAGGACTGCCAACCTTTTAAGTACCTCCACTTTATCTAATTTTATCCAAAGCAATATCGCTACTGCCTCCTCCTTTACTGCTACATTGGCAACATCCTCTTCTCTAGTGAAGACAGATGGAAAGTACACATTTAATAGCTCAGCCATGACCTCTTTTTGGTCTCTAATCGGCCTCACCCTTCTTTTGACTTACCTTTTACTATTTATATGTTTATAAAAGACTTTTGGGTTCCCTTTTATTTTAGCCACTGATCTATTTTCATACTCTCTCTTTGATTCTCTTATTCCCTTTTTAGATCTCCTCTGTACTTTCTATATTCACTTGGATCTCTACTGTATTATAAACTTACATTTGTCATAAGCCTCCATTATCTATTCGATTGAGTAGACTAGGCCTTTATTCTCTAGAGTTTAGAAGAATGAGAGGTGATCTCATTGAAACACACAAAATTCTTACAGGGCTTGACAGGGTAGATGCAGGGAGGATGTTTCCCCTGGCTGGGGAGTCCAGAACCAGGGGTCACAGCCTCAGAATAAAGGGTTGGCCATTTACGGCTGAGATGAGGAGAAATTTCTTCACTCAGAGGGTGGTGAATCTTTGGAATTCTCTGCCCCAGAGGGCTGTGGAGGCTCAGTCGTTGAGTATGTTCAAGACAGAGATCGATAAATTTTTGAATATTAAGGAAATCAAGGAGTATGGGGATAGTTCAGGAAAATGGAGATGAGGTCGATGATCAGCCATGATCTTATTGAATGGCAGAACAGGCTTGAGGGGCCTTATGTCCTACTCCTACTCTTACTTCTTATGTTCTTATTTCATTTTAATCTCTATATCTTTAGTCATCCAGGGAGCTTTAGATTTGTATGCCCTTCCTTTTTTTATTATTTGTTCATGGGATGTGGGCATTGTTGGCAAGGCCAGCATTTATTGCCCATCCTTAATTGTCCTTGAGAAGGTGGTGGTGGCCTTCTTGAACCGCTGTAGTCAGTGTGGTGAAGGTACTCCCACAATGCTGTTAAGTAGGTAGTTCCAGAATTTTGAGCCAACGACGATGAAGGATCGGCGATATACTTCTAAGTCAGGATGGTGTGTGACTTGGAGGAAAACTTGGAGGTGGTGGTGTTCCCATGCGCCTGCTGCCCTTGTCCTTTTAGGTGGTAGAGGTCACGGGTTTGGAAGGTGCTGCCAAAGAAACCTTGGCGAGTTGCTGCAGTGCATCATGAGATGATACACACTGCAGCCACAGTACACCGGTGTTGGAGGGTGTGAATGTTTAAGGTGGTGGATGGGGTGCCAATCAAGCGGGCTGCTTTGTCTTGGATGGTGTCGAGCTTCTTGAGTGTTGTTGGAGCTGCACTCATCCAGGCAAGTGGAGAATATTCCATCACACTCCTGACTTGTGCCTTGTAGATGGTGGAAAGGCTTTGGGGAGTCAGGAGGTGAGACACTCGCCGCAGAATACCCAGCCTCTGACCTGCTCTTGTAACCATAGTATTTATGTGGCTGGTCCAGTTAAGTTTCTGTCCAATGGTGACCCCCAGGATGTTGATGGTGGGGGATTCAGTGATGGTAATGCCTTTGAATGTCAAGGGGTGGTGGTTAGACACTCGCTTGTTGGAGATAGCCATTGCTTAGCACTTGTGTGGCGCGAATGTTACCTGCCACTTATCAGCCCAAGCTTGAATGTTGTCCAGGTCTTGCTGCATGCGGGCATGGACTGCTTCATTATCTGAGGAGTTGCGAATGGCACTGAACACTGTGCAGTCATCAGCGAACATCCCCACTTCTGACCTTATGATGGAGGGAAGGTCATTGATGAAGCAGCTGAAGATGGTTGGGCCTAGGACACTGCCCTGAGGAACTCCTGCAGCGATATCCTGGGGCTGTGATGATAGGCCTCCAACTACCACAACCATCTTCCTTTGTGCTCGGTATGACTCCAGCCAGTGGTGAGTTTTCCCCCCGATTCCCATTGACTTCAGTTTTAC
Organism: Somniosus microcephalus; assembly: GCF_052327205.1. NCBI lineage: Eukaryota > Metazoa > Chordata > Chondrichthyes > Squaliformes > Somniosidae > Somniosus > Somniosus microcephalus. Next base: position 267,108,938 of record NC_140992.1, on the reverse strand, counting down.
TAGGGCACCTTCATGCTACACTTGGTTAAATGCTGCCTTGATGTCAAGAGCAGTCACTCTCACCTCACCTCTGGAATTCAGCTCTTTTATTCATGTTTGGACCAAGGCTGTAATGAGGTTGGAGCTGAGTGGTCTTGGCAAATCCCAAACTGAGCATCAGTGAGCAGGTTATTGGTGAGTAAGTGCCGCTTGATAGCACTGTTGACGACACCTTCTATCACTTTGCTGATGATTGAGAGTAGACTGATGGGGCAGTAATTGGCCGGGTTGGATTTGTCCTGCTTTTTGTGGACCGGACCTACCTGGGCAGTTTTCGACATTGTCGGGTAGATGCCAGTGTTGTAGTTGTACTAGAACAGCTTGGCTAGAGGCACGGCTAGTTCTGGAGCACAAGACTTCGGCACGATAGCCAGGATGTTGTCAGGGCCCAAAGACTTTGCTGTATCCAGTGCGCTCAGCTGTTTCTTGATATCATGTGGAGTGAATCGAATTGGCTGAAGACTGACTTCTGTGATGGTGGGGACTTCAGGAGGAGACCGATATGGGTCATCCACTCGGCACATCTTACTGAAGATGATTGCAAATGCTTTAGCTTTGTCTTTTGCACTTTGTCTTTGTCTTGGGCCCCACCATCACTGAGGATGAGGATATTCATGGAGCCTCCTCATCCTGTTAGTTGTTTAATGGTCCACCACCATTCATGACTGGATGTGGCAGGACTGCAGAGCTTTGATCTGATCCGTTGATTGTGAGATCGCTTAGCTCTGTCTATATTATGCTGCTTCGGCTTTTTAGCATGTATGTAGTCCTGTGTTGCGGCTTCCCCAGGTTGGCACCTCATTTTTAGGTACGCCTGCTGCTGCTCCTGGCATGCTCTTCTACACTCCTTATTGAACCAGGATTGGTCCTTAATGTGAAGACGGGACTTAGTCTCCACAATGACTGTGCGGTGGTCACTGCTACCAATGCTGTCATGGACAGATGCATCTGCGACAGGTAGATTGGTGAGGACGAGGTCAAATAGGTTTTTCCCTCATGTTGGTTCTCTCACCACCTGTCACAGGCCCAGACTAGCTATCATTTCCTTCAGGACTCGGCCAGTTCGGTCAGTAGTGATGCTACCGAGCCACTCTTGGTGATGGACATTGAAGTCCCCCACCTAGAGTACATTCTGTGCCCTTGCTACTCTCAGTGCTTCTTCCAAATGGTGTTCAACACGAAGGAATACTGATTCATCTGCTGAGGGAGGGCGGTAGGTGGTAATCAGCAGGAGGTTTCCTTGCCCATGCTTGACCTAAAGCCATGAGGCTTCATTGGGTCCAGAGCTAATGTTGAGGACTCCCAGGGCCACTCCCTCCTGACTGTATTCCTACCGGTGGGACAGGACTTATACAGGGATGGTGATGGAGGAGTTTGGGACATTGGCTAGAAGGTCTGATTCTGTGAGTATGACTATGTCAGGCTGTTGCTTGACTAGTCTGTGGGACAGCTCTCCCAATTTTGGCACAAGTCCCCAGATGTTGGTGAGGAGGACTTTGCAGGGTTGACTGGGCTGGATGTGCCGTTGTTGTGTCCGTAGCCGGAGCCGTGGTCTATGCCAGGTGGTCCGTCCAGTCTTATTGTTTCTCGTAGCAGTTTTTTTTACAAATGAGTGGCCTTTCCCCTCTTAGGAATGTGTCTACTCTGTACCCGAACTATAAGAACATATGAAATAGGAGCAGGAGTGGGCCATTCAGCCCTTTGAGCCTGCTCCGCCATTCAACTACCTCAACTCCACTTTTCCACCCTATCCCCTCATCCCTTGATTCCTCTAGATTCAAAAAATCTATCGATCTCAGCCTTGACTACACTCAATGACTGAGCCTCCACAGTCCTCTGGGGTAGAGAATTCCAAAGATTCACAACCCTCTGAGTGAAGAAATTCCTCCTCATCTCAGTCCTAATTGGCCGACCCCTTATTCTGCGACTGTCACCCTTAGTTCTAGACACCCCAGCCAGGGGAAACATCCTCCCAGCATCTACCCTATCAAGCATCTTAAAAATTTTATATGTTTCAATGAGATCACCTCTCATTCTTCTGAAATCTTGAAGGCCTCTTTGAAGGGCTCCCATTGTTCAATTACAGTTTTGTCCACCAATTTTTGATTCCAATCCACCTTGTCTAGATCCCTTTTTAACTCGTTGAAATTAGCTCACCTCCAGTTAAGTATTTTTATACAAGTATTTTTATACTTGATCATTCCTTGTCCTTTTCCATACCTATTCTAAACCTGATGATATTGGTCCAGAAATTCAGTCCGGAGGCTTCCCGCGGGTGCAAGCCTCCGACCTGCACTTACCTAGCACGTTGGCCATTGAGTTGTGGGCCCACGTGGGATTCCGATCCTGGGCCTCCTCCAACTGCCGGCGCGCAGTGCTTGCGTATCCCAGGGGCGCAGTTAGTTCGAAGCGTTCCCTGGGATCACGTGGGCCATGGAGAGCCAATCGTAGCAGGGAATCTCTATTCATAGATTTGACAGGAAGACCTGTCAAATTTATGAATACAGTTCAGCCCCAAAACATAACTAAAACTTCAAATAAATTTTTTTTTAAATCACATTTTTAAAATAACTATAAAATAACTATTTTAAACAATAATTTAAATTTTTGAAAAAATGAATTACAGTTTCTAATGGGGCTAAAAATAAACTTACCTTTCTTTAAAGTATTTAAAAATAATAAACCTGTGGAAAAAATGTTTCAATTTTACTTAATTCACCACTTACCTTGTTAAAAGCAGGCCTTGCGACCTGCAAAAAACCAGAAGTTCAAGGCGTACGCGCTGCCTCTCCGGCGCACGCGTTCGACCTGTGAACCCCTTTTAAGGGAACAGAAGTTCCGGTTTCCCGCGCATGTGCAGTGCATGCATGAAACCGGCACTTTTGTTGGGCCTACGCGTGAGTACCCAGCGCGTACTCACCCGTGAGGACCCGAAGTTCTGGCCCAATATTATGAGCCCAGAATGCTCCCCCACTGAAACATGCTCCATTTGTCCCATTTCATTTCCCAGAACTAGACCCAGCACTGCTTCCTTCCGCATTGGGCCGGAAACACACTGATCAAGAAAGTTCTCTTGTACACTTTTCAGGAATTCCTCCCCCTTTTTGCCCTTTACACTGTTACTATCTCAGTCTATGTTAGGACCGTTGAAGACCCCTATTATCACTACTCTATAGTTCTTGCATCTTTCTGTAATTTGCCTGCAAATTTGCTCCTCTATCGCCTTCCCACTATTTGGTGGCCGCTATTATACATCCAGTAAGGAGCATTGTACTATCAATAAAACAGAGAAAGACAAGACACTGTGATGGAGAAGGACAAGTTGAAACCTTCTACAGGTTAAATACTTAACCTATGATTGAAGAGCCCCTCTGCCTTCAAACGGATGGTCCTTGAAGAAAATATTCTTCATCTATCCTCCGCTGCACTCACCTCAACAAGCTTCACCTGATACTTAAGGTCAGGGGCATTAATGGTGGAGCAGCAGAAAACTATAAGACTGGGCTGCTTTAAGAGGGACTCAGCGCTATTTAGTGAACTTGGCCAGAACAAGTAAACCAAAAGCATGTTTAGCATGCACTAAATTACACGTGCAAAAAACCAAACAATGTGAATGAGCCGTCTCTCTGAGGAAAATGTGGGAAAGGAAAGAATGTTGCTTTTTTAATTATTTTTTTCCCTTTTTCCTCCACTTGGCTCGTGAAACTGGAAGGACAAAGATTAACATTTAATCTTGCGATTTCTTTGCGGTTCAATCAGAAAACCCCACAACAAATGAAAAAATATTGGTTAGGAATTGTTGTGGAGAAGCTATCTCCCGTCCGATGGACATGTAGGCAAATCTTAGATCAACGAAAATTCCAAAATGTCTCATACAAAAATGTGTCTGTATCCAATCTTTTCCACAAGGTTGTTAACTAATTAGATGTTATGTTAAAATAATTCTACTGTATTCCTAAAATGTGTATGTATAGCTTTGGGCCATTTATTGTTAATGATTAGATTGGAGGGTAATTTACTTCTGTGCTGGGATTGGGTGAGGACAGTTCCATTGAGTCACCAGCTGTTCCCCCTCAGGACGTTGGGTCGAAATTGTTTTTTTAAAAATTTCCCTTTCCCCCTCCAGTTTCTCCCTTGATCTCCTGAAGGGGCTGATTCGTGCCCGGGTTCAACTTCTCGGTCTGTGCTTGGTCAGTTGATCTCGGTTCAGATGGTGTTAAGGGGGGCGGCGGGGGGGGGGGGCTACACTTGGTCAAAGTGCCCCAGGGCTTGGGAAGAGACTTAAAAAAACAAAATCAGGAGGTCCAGGGGGGCTACTATCCAGTCACACCTGCTGGGAAGTGTGCGTGTCTGGACACGGCTCGTGGGTGGGGTCGGGCTCAGGCTGCGATGATTCCCCCCCACCCCCCCACGTTTCAGTAGCCTGCTAACCACACAGTCCAGGCTAGGCTGACATGTGAGCAGTGGGCTGAGTCCATGTTACGCTGCTCCAGTGTGTGAGTTAGTGTCTTCAGGAAAGGAAGGTAGAAGATTATAAAGTCACATGTTGCGTAAAGAGAATACTCAGCTCTCAAAAGTAGCACTTTCTTGATGCCAGCTGTAGCTCAGTGGGTAGCACTCTTGCCTCTAGGTTACAAATGTTGTGGGTTCAAGTCCCACTCCAGCGACTTCAATACAATAAATCTAGGCTGACGCTCCAGTGCAGTACTGAGGGAGTTAGAGGTGCCGTCGTTCAGATGAGATGTTAAACTGAGACCCCGCCTGCCCTCTCAGGTGGATGTAAAAGATCCCATGGCACTATTTTGAAGTAGAGCAGGGGAGTTCTCCCCGGTATCCTGGTCAATATTTATCCCTCAAACAACATCACTAAAAAACAGATTATCTGGTCATTATCACATCGTTGTTTTTGGGAGCTTGCTGTGTGCAAATTAGCTGCCGCATTTCCTACATTACAACAGTGACTACACTTCAAAAGTACTTCATTAGCTGTAAAGTGCTTTGGGACATCCTGAGGTTGTGAAGTAAATGCAAATCTTTCTTTTTCTCATCCAACTCCAGAAAATCTAGTGCTCTCTTCATTAAAGCAAAGGCTAACAGAAATGCTCAAAATTGTAAGAGGTTTTGATAATGCAAATCAGGAAAAATGATTTCCTACCGTCAGTGAGTCGGTAACTAGAGGGCATCAATTTAATGTTAGCACCAAGAGAATAAAGGACAGCATCGGAGAACACGAGGGCTGTTTGGACATGGAATCCCCAACCAGAAGGTATTTGGAAGCAGAATCCAAACTCCTTCTCCTGTCGTATGGTAGTAGCAAAACAAATCAAATGTCAATATCTAAGTCAGATATCCAGGCCAAAGCTTCCGGTGTAATGGCGTGGATATCCTGTAGGCTGCCTGCGAATTTCCTCTGAGGGCAGTGCTCAATGATGTGCTCCAGGGTCTGATCAGGAGCTCCACTGTCACATGATGGGGATGCTTTAATCTTCCATCTATGGAGAAGGTGGCAGCATCTACCATGACCAGTTCTGAGGCGGTTGATGGTTGTCCACCGTTTGCAAGGAAGGTTTGATCCTTCAGGTTGTACTGTGGGGTCCTCTGTGAGGAATCCATTCTGTATGTCACAGTTCTTCCAAGGATTTCACCATCGGTCATCAAGGCTGAGGGGAGATCGCTGAAGGGCTTCGGCGACGGTCCAGAATGGCCGTCTAGATTTGAGACGGGTTGATGGTAGGATGTTCAAGTCGGCCGGATCGGCGTGTCTTTGCTGGTGTAGCAGTTGTATTCTCTGGAGACTGCATATTCGCGGCATAGGTGTGGTGGTGCGATGTTTACAAGCACAGGCAGCCAAGGTGTTGGTGCCGATAAAAGTGTACCGGTGATAATTATCATAGTAGAATTCACCTGGACATCAATGGATTTGACATGCGGACTTGATAGCCATGCCGGAGAGCAGTACTCCGCTGTAGAGTACATCAGGACGAGTGCTGTCGTATGGAGGGTTTGAGCGTCTGCTCCCCATGTGGATCCGCCGAGTTTCTGAATCAAGTTGACCCTACTCTTCAGTTTCTTACCAAGGCTCTGGAGCTGCTGTCTATACGACAGGGTGCGATCGAGTGTGACTCCTAAATAGGAGGTTTTTTTGGCATGGTTTACCTCTGCACCGCAAAAGTTGACTTTCAAAGTTTGGTTTGCTTGATGGGTGCTGAGGTGACGGTCTTTTGCTAGTAAAGTGGATAAATATATGAGAAAGAAAATATTAAAATATTACGGTGAACGGTTAGGGGAATGGGAGGTAGGGGAATGGGACTAAGTGGATAGCTCTGTCAGAGAGCCAGCAAAGGCACAATGGGCCGAATGGCCTTCTTCTGTGTTGTAAAACTCTGTCATGCTCATTTGATGATGCAGGAGGGAATGTGTAAATTTCACTGTAATCAGTAATTAGACATTGAGCACTCTCCACTGACTCCCCACAAGGGAAGGCTACAGTTCAATACACTGGTGGATATTATCTTTTGAAGTCTGAAAGGTTGAAGCAGGGTGCGGCACTATGACTTACCTGCATTTCAGCCGTGCCGGGGTGAGGCGCTAGTGAGCAGAAACCACTCACAGGAAGGGAGGAATCAAATCAGACGCAGTCACCCTTTTGGATGGGGGTTGGTGGGTGTGCTCTTCTTCTCTTCTTCATCTTAGGCAGTCCCTTGGAACCGAGGATGACTTGCTTCCACATTAAAAATGAGTTCTCAGGTGACTGATGAGTCCAATGCGGGACCTACAGTCTCTGTCACAGGTTGGGCAGACGGTGGTTGAAGGGGTGGGTGGGTGGGGTGCTTGGGTTGACGTGCGCTCCTTGCGCTGCTTGCGCTTGGCTTCCGCTTGCTCCTGGCGAAGAGACTCGTGGTGTTCGGCGCCTTCCCGGATGCTTCTCCTCCACTTTGTGCGGTCTTGGGCCAGGGATTCCCAGGTGTCAGTGGGGATGTTGCACTTTCGCAAGGAGGCTTTGAGGGTGTCCTTGAAGCGTTTCCTCTGCCCACCTGGGGCTCTCTTGCCGTGCCGGAGCTCCGGGTAGAGCGCTTACCTGCCCACTAGTGGCTAGTTATATACCAACAGTGGCACTAACCTAAGCTGCACACTCAGGCCCCGACATTCTGTTGGGGCCCTGGGCGAAACTAAATGGAACCAAATGGGGTGGAACTTAGTTCTGACATGATTCCACGTCATGTTTTTTGTTCTAACATTGTCCTGGTGCGGGTGGGGCAGGAGTGGGGGTTGCAGAATCCACAGGCGGATCTCCTGCCTGCTCCCCATTACATCGAGTGGGTATTTCAAGATCGCACAAAGTGGAGGAGAAGCATCCGGGAAGGCGCCGAACACCTCGAGGCTCTTCGCCGGGAGCAAGCGGAAGCCAAGCGCAAGCAGCGCAAGGAGCGCACTTCAACCCAAGCACCCCACCCACCCACCCCTTCAACCACCGTCTGCCCCATCTGTGACAGAGACTGTAGGTCCCGCATTGGACTCATCAGTCACCTGAGAACTCATTTTTAATGTGGAAGCAAGTCATCCTCGGTTCCGAGGGACTGCCTAAGATGAAGAAGAGAAGAAGAGCACACCCACCAACCCCCACCCAAAAGGGTGACTGCGTCTGATTTGATTCCTCCCTTCCTTGGAATTCCAACTTTTACTCCCTCAATAAGCCCTAAGTGGAAGTCTCATCAGCTGAGAGAAGCCCCAGAAAAGGCCCTAAACCTCACCAGAGGTAAGTTACTTGACCCTAGAAGGGAATTGATTATCATAACAGATAGATAAATTAGGGTAGGGAGGAAGCTCGTGTGGAGCATAAACACCGCACAGACCAGTTTGGATGAATGGCCTATTTCTATGCTGTAAATTCTATGTAATTAATTTATACGTTAATGGCTCTCAGTGGAGTCTAAGAAGGTCTTGGGTCCTCCTGGTAAAGTGGATTGGTGCCACTTCACCTGATGACAGGAACATTGGGATTGGAGCCTCTAATGCACCCTTACAGGGGTGATGTGCCCACCCCAACCATGGGGATGACCCTGTCTGCACGATGTGGAACGGGCTCGGCCTCTTCGCTTCGGGCGGCTGCGAGTTCCGCTTTGCCGCTTTGGAGCCGGCATCGAGCGCGCTTTGGAAATGTTGGGTCCTCGGTCTTTACATAGGGATGAGGGGAAATGAGGTTAAACGTAGAGCAGGGAACAGAAGAGAGGGAAAGGGGAAACAAATACCTCGTTAAAAAAATTGTCGCGGAATGCAAAAATTAAAAACCTTTTCAAAGAAAACCCTTCAAAGTAAGTTCAGCTCATGGACCATGCCAAGGGACACTCCAGTACAATGCCATTAACAAACCAATTTGTTTGCTATTCCATTTTAAACACTACAAGATTACTAACTTCATGGTCTGTCCATATTAATATTCAACCCAGGTGCCTAATAAATGGAAAAAATGTATTGTCAATATTTGTGTAAGGATAAATTGATGTAGAACATGAGCATTCCATGTGTGATGTTGATTGCAGGCTCTATGGTATTGGGATATGCTCCGATTATTAAGGCCGCCCTAAATTACACCAGACTCAATTTCAGACTCATTTTTAAAGTCCTGGCACGAAGTGTATTCTTTGCAGTGTTTCGACAAATTTGCTGACGGAATAAATCTGAGATTGAAAAAGGTCCAGCATTTTGTCAATTAATTTGCATCCAGATGTAACGGGTCTGCACCGTTAAGTGCTCATGTGCACAGCCCTGATATTCAGTGTTTTGCGAGTGGTTCAGAGACGCGTGTCAACTGAGGCTGTACAGCACCTGATTTAGGCACAAATAAGAACATGAGAAATAGGAGCAGGAGGAGGCCATTCGGCCCCTCCGCCATTCAATAAGATCATGGCCGATCTTCTACATCGACTCTACCTTCCCGCCCTATCCCTTGAGACTCTTACTATCCAAAAATCGATCGATCTCTGTCTTGAATATACTCAATGACTGAGCATCCACAGCTCTCTGGGCTAGAGAATTCCAAAGATTCACTACCCTCTGAGTGAAGAAATTTCTCCTCATCTCAGTCCTCAATGGCCGACCCCTTATTCTGAGACTGTGAGCCCTAGACTCCCCAGCCAGGGGAAATATTCTCCCTGCATCTACCCTATCAAGCCCCTTAAGAATTTTGTATGTTTCAATGAGATCACCTCTCATTCTTCTAAACTAAACTAAATAAGGAAGGCTTTGCATCTCTGGGTTTGAATCCACCTCATAGCTGATAGGGTGAAAATCTCCTTTGGCTAAGGTTGTCACCATTGGCATTTCCAAAACAAGGCATGGGAAGGATAAAAGCAGGGCGGGGCGGGATCATGGCTCGACTTCTGATCTCAGAGGCACTTTCAACAACAACTTGCATTTATATTGCACCTTTAACGCAATAAAACGTCCCAAGGCGCTTCACAGGAGTGTTATCAGACAAAAATTAACACCGAGCAACATAAGGAGATATTAGTTACCAGTGACCAAAAGCTTGGTTAAAGAGGTAGGTTTTAAGGAGCGTCTTAAAGGAGGAGAGAGAGGCAGAGAGGTTTAGGGAGGGAATTCCAGGCTTGGGGCCGAGACACATGAAGACACGGCCACCAATGGTGGAGCGAAGGACATCCGGGATGCACAGGAGGAATGCAGAGATCTCGGAGGGATGTAGGGCTGAAAAGAGAAACCTGCTGTTTGTTCCTTCCATGATATAAGTGGGGTGGTGGGCCTGTCTCCAGAAACATGGACCATCACCTTGTGAGGTGGTCTCTCTCACTAACTCTGGAAACAACCTGCTTCACAAAGGTGCATATGAACATACAAAATTGACGGGCCGGAAAAGACGAGCTGGCCCATCAACCCTGCCCCTTGCCAAGGAACATCATGACTAAACATTTCCTCCCTGCCAATGCACAGCCCAGTGTACAGTGCTGCACACATACCACCCCACTTGCTGCCTGTTGCGCTCCAGGAAGGAAGCGGAGCGCTTGATTTAGCGTTCCACTTCCTTTCTGGAGTGCAAAAACAAATTGTTTAACTGGCGTGGCGCTAAGTTTTTCAACTTTTAAAAGTTAGCGCCCCAAACGGGGCTATCATGAATTTCTCTCCCCTTGTGTGTGTGAGGTTGTTGCACATCTGCAGCCAATGGATTAAAACAAACCCTGCTCCCGGCCCTGTGGTATGAACAGATCTAATCTAGAGCAGCAGCTGAACCATCCGCTACGAAGTGCTTCCGGAGAGCAAATCAGAGATTATGGCCTGGAGTTTCCGCTCGGTTGCGCTCATTTTTTCAGCGCAATTTGCCCGAAATCGGCCAAATCAGTGCAAAAGATCGCGGCATTTCAAGCACAAATTATGTTCAGCGCAAATCGAGTTTCCGCGATCCTTTGCGCTAGTTTAAAAAGCATCGTGCTGGAAGCTGGCCCCGCCCACAAAACTGTCCACGTCCCCAGATCGAAATAATCACCATTGTGGGTTTCCGCTAATGCATTTGTTTGCGGGCCTTCGAGGAGGCTCTTAAAATTAAGCGGTGTTCTGGGGGAGCAAGGACACTACAGGAAACTTTTTTTTATCTGGCACGGACGGGACCGACGTGGTGCCGGTTCATCAAAAATTCCGGATAACCGAACGCTATAGTAAAAGATACGGAGAGCTGAGAGCTCTGTATAAAACAACAAACCCTGTTGCTTAGCAACAGCTTCAGAACAATGGGCACAAGTTGCAAGCGTCTCTGTAGCTTAGCAACAGCTGCAGCCATACCCTTGCACAGCAACAAATGGAGTAAAAAAGGTAATAAAAGTTACCTGAACCTACTCCTGAATTTTGCCGGTTAACCGACACTTCCGGTTATTTAGGTGCCGGTTAAACGAAAGTTTCCAGGGCACGTTTTAAAAGTTTTTGAATCTAATTTTTTTTAAATTTACTGCGAAACTGACTACTGTACCCCAGTATAACTAGCAAATGTTTCAGCATAGTTTTTAAAGTCATTTTCAGTTTATTTTAAATCAGGTTACTCGCAGGTGGTGGACTAGACTTGATTAAAAATGCTTATTTTTTGTGATAAACCCATTTTCACTGTATTAATTAAACTGCATCGCTCTTAAATATAGCAAGGAATATTTCTCAAAGCAAAAACAATTTTAAAAAAAAGACTGCGTTCGGTAACGCTGCCCGATTGCGCTGGTTCACAGCAGATTTTATGTTTGGCGATATGCGAATGAGTTTGAACAGAAACGTGAGAGAAAAAATAATAACACTTCTCAAAACTAGCGCAGTTTTTGGGCGCAATTTGCACCCGGATCGCCGATTGCGCCCGAAGCGGAAACTCTACCTCGACAAGATAGTTGAACTAAAAACGGAACTGGGGAGGAAATGCATAGCAGATCCATCAGTAGGTGAAAAGCAACAAGAAACAGTGGGTTTCTCTTTTCAGATGCTGACGGATCAACATTTTCTGCTCCTATTTCAGACTTTCAGCAGTTACACTAGTATTGCTACCTGTTCGCAATGGTAAAATGCATACTTTTATACATGCACACAATACCGTCCTGGAATGTGACATCTAACACTTTATTTTATTGACTGACCCACGGTCGTGATACCAAAGTTGATGCTACCTATCATGCTGTGTCTAGCTAATTGAGTCCTTCTTGCTTGTTAATATGTCTGTCTGGAAATGGACTGTATTGTATTTCTCCCGTCACAGCCCCAGGGTCTGCATGAAAATGTGTTTTGAAAGCGCAAGCTGATTCTCCTTGCCTAATGTTCTTAACAAAAATAAATGTGACCTCTGCAATATCAGGGAGCTGGGTTGCTGTCGCCAGTGATTCTCACCGCTGTCCTTTCACCTCTTGACCAGGGATTGGGTCCAGGGCTGAACGGTGGGGTGAAGGTCTCCCCACCCCCCACATCTTTCTGCTGGCTGTGTTGGTCTTAACTGGGAATACCGCCTTGCTTCCGTCCCTAAAAGGTGTTTATGAAAATTATTCTAGACCAGTGTAGAGCAACCTGTGTAGAATGGCATGGGTGGGTGAGTGGGTGTGGGGGTGGGGGGGGGGAGTGGGGTGGGGAGCGTCGGGGGGGGGGCGGCGAAGGGGAGGATAACGTAGCATGTTCAATTTGTAGTTGAAGTTGATAATCTTGTTATCAACCCTGATTGCCCCCCGATTATCAAAATCCACGACAAGGCCTTGGACAACGTGGACCACTTTCCATACCTCGGGAGCCTACTGTCAACAAGGGCAGACATCGATGACGAAGTCCAACACCGCCTTCAGTGTGCCAGTGCAGCCTTCGGTCGCCTGAGGAAGAGAATGTTTGAAGACCAGGACCTCAAACCCAGCACTAAGCTCATGGTCTACAGAGCAGCAGTGATATCCGCCCTGTTTTATGCCTCAGAGACATGGACCATGTACAGCAGGCACCTCAAAACACTGGAGAGGTACCACCAACACTGCCTCCGCAAGATCCTGCAAATCCATTGGCAGGATAGGCGCACCAACGTCAGTGTTCTCGCTCAGGCCAGCATCCCTAGCATCGAAGCTTTGACCACGCTTGATCAGCTCTGATGGACGGATCACATTGTCTGCATGCCCGATACGAGACTCCCAAAACAAGCGCTCTACTCGGAGCTCCGACATGGCAAGAGAGCCCCAGGTGGGCAGAGGAAACGCTTCAAGGACACCCTCAAAGCCTCCTTGAAAAAGTGTAACATCCCCACCGACACCTGGGAACCCCTGGCCCAAGACCGCACAAAGTAGAGGAGAAGCATCTGGGAAGGCGCCGAACACCTCGAGTCTCTTCGCCGGGAGCAAGCGGAAGCCAAGCGCAGGCAGCGCAAGGAGCGCATGTCAACCCAAGCACCCCACCCACCCGGCCCTTCAACCACCGTCTGCCCCACCTGTGACAGAGACTGTAGGTCCTGCATTGGACTCATCAGTCACCTGCAAACTCATTTTTAATGTGGAAGCAAGTCATCCTCGGTTCTGAGGGACTGCCTAAGAAGGAGAAGAGAAGAGAGTTGAAGTTGACAGTTAGTTGTACGAGAAAGGTGGAAGTTTTCAGCACAATACTGACTGAAGTCAATTGTAGCACAGAGCTTTCAGCCTCACAGCTTTAGTGCAGTAGTTATCACACAGTGCACCAGGAACTTGAGGAAAGGGCAAACAACTACCTCAGGCAGCGGGTATAGTGCCGTACCGCTGAAACAAGGAAACTCTTCTGACGTTGAGCCGAGGTCTTGGTCTTGGAAGGAGTGCAGTGCAGATTCACCAGAATGTTACCAGGGCACAAAGTATTAAGAACATAAGAAATAGGAGCAGGAGTCAGCCATTCGGCCCCTCGAGCCTGTTCCGCCATTCAATAAGATCATGGCTGGTCTGATCTTGGCCTCAACGTCACTTTCCCGCCCGCTCCCCATAACCCTTGACTCCCCTGTAACTCAAATATCTGTCTATCTCCGCCTTGAATATATTCAATGACCCAGCCTCCACAGAGAATTCCAAAGATTCACGACCCTCTGAGAGAAGAAATTCCTCCTCATCTCCATTTTAAATGAGCGACCCTTTATTCTGAAACTATGCCCTCTAGTTCTAGATTCCCCATTAGGGGAAGCATCCTCTCTGCATCGACCCTAGATTATGAAGAGAGATTACATAAACTAGACTTGTTTTCCCTGGAATATAGAAGGCTAAGGGGTGATTTGATTGAAGTTTTTAGGATTTTGTAAGGAATTAATGGGGCAGATAAAGAGAAACGTTTTCCACTGGTGGGGGTGTCGAGGGCCAGGGGACATATCCTTAAAATCAGAGCCAGGTCATTCAGGAGAGAAGTTAGGAAACACTACTTCATGCAAAGGGTGGTAGAAGTGTAGAATTCCCGCCCACAAAAAAGCAGTAGATGTTAGCTCAATTAATCATTTTAAACCTGAGCTCGATGGATTTTTTTCTAGCCAAGGATATAAAAGGGTATGAAGGATGGAGTTTAGAGACAGACCAGCCATGATCTCATTGAATGGCGGAACAGGCTCAAGGGGCTGAGTGCCGACTTCTGTTTCAATGGGAGGACTGATCGAAGGATTGGGCATCCAGCTCAGTCCGTCCAATTCATGGCGCTCCCCAGTTTCTGGCCACTGAAAGAGCGGAACGAACGTGTCCTTACGGAATATTGTAGCCAGGAATTTGTTGGGACCAGGTTCGCCTGTGGTTGGGAACCAAACAGTTGAGGTAGTTGCAATTGAGTGAGTTCATTCTTGTGGAATTACGGTATGATTTGGTGTCAAATTAGGCTGAGCCTCATTAGCTCAAGAAAGACAAGCAGTAGCCTTTCTGTACCGGGTCCAAAAGCAACAGCAAATTAATTGTTTTTTCATTTTTTTTTCTTGAAGTGGACCATAAACAGAGACATGTGCAATGTGTATGTAATTTCTCCTCATTATACTTTGTGATATTCAGCATGTTTTATTTCCCCAGACTTATTAATTGCAGAGAGAGGGGGGGGAAAGTCAAGATGAGAGAAAAAAAACTGTTTGTTTTCAGATATTATCAAGAAAAAGTCCTTTGGTCCTCGGGAAGGTTGCACTTGTGGCCTGCTTCGCCTGTTGAACAGGTATTTGCCTAATGCAGCAGCCCCACAGCTGGCCTACGATTATACTTCCCCTCACAGATAGGTAGAAGATGGAAAGAAATGGCCTCACGAACAAAAGAAAGTTGTCCGAGCCAAGCTGTTGCCAATAGGCAGCTGGTCACTTTGCTGACCTCTTGTTATCAAGGTTCATAGCTCAAAAGAAGGCTATTCAGCTCATCGTATCTGCGCCAGCTTTTTGCTAGAGCAATTTAACTTCACTCTCCCCATCACACTGTAACTTCATATGCTTCAAATATTCGTCCAATTTTCCATCAGAAGACGCAATAGTCTCTGCCTCAACTGTCCCCCTGTGGCTAAACATTCCAGGTGCTCACAACCCTCTGTGTAAAGAGGTTTCTCCTGACCTCTCTCCTCACTCCTTAGTAACAATTTTAAATTGATGGACCTCCCACCCTGTTACTGACTGAGGAAAATCTTTCTCTGTTCAACCTATCAAAACCTTCCAAATTTAAAAAACAAACCTCTGTTAAATCTCAAATAACAACAGAAAACGCTGGAAAAACTCAGCAGGGCAGGCAGCATCCGTGGCGAGAGAAACAGAGTTAACGGTTCAGGTCGAGGACCTTTCGTCAGAACTGGAAAAAAACAGAATGTTAAACCTCCCCCTGCTCCAATGGGAATAGCTAGAAAGAACTGGCATTAATCATATAATCAGAGAATCGCAGAATAGTACAACACAGAAGGAGGCCAATCGGCTGATCGAGTCGGCACCGGCTCTTTCGAAGAGCAACCCAGTTAGTCCCACTGCCCCCGCCCTCCCCCCCCCCCGCTCTTTCCCCATATCCCCGCAATTTTTTCTCCTCCAAGATTTTAACCAACTCCCTTTTGAAGGCTGCGACTGGCCGGAATTTTCAGCGGTAAAAACGGGCGGGTTGGAGGCGTGAGGTGAAGTGAACTCCGACCCCAACCCGCCCACTCTCAGCTTTCACTCAGGCGGTATGGGGGTGCTACTGGCAATGAAAATGATAATGAGGCCTCAAGCCTCTACTTTAACCTAGCACTATCTGCCAGCGCATTTCACACCTCATCTAGAGCTGTCTTTTGTCTCTCCACTAGTCCGATCACCATCTCGTCTGGTTTTGAATACCTCTTAATGTCTCTTCACTTCTCTTTTGTTCTTTCACCCCCATTTCCCAGCCCCCAAACTGGCCTTTTAATCTGTTTCATTCCCTGTGTTTTTTCAGTCCTGACGAAGGGTCTTCGACCTGAAACATTGACTCTGTTTCTCTCCACGGATGTTGCCTGGCCTGCTGAGTTTTTCCAGTATTTTTTGTTGTTATTTCTACTTTAACCTGATTTGCCGGTTTTACTGCAGGCGGCCGGGGATCCCAGGGCTCGGAATTCCCAATGGCTGCAACGAGGTGGCCTCAGCTTCGGGGGGCAATGCTTGTGGGCCGGGAGGAGCAGGAGTGCATCCTCCCAGACCCCCCAGGCTCCCCCACCATCAGCCTGGCCCTCCCCGGGGTCAGGGTTCAGACACCCCCCCGGGAATCGGACCCACCCCCAGGCCTGGAACACCCCACCCCACCCCACCGGGATCGTCACTTGGCGTCTGCTGCCCTTGTCCTTCTAGGTGGAAGAGGTCGCGGGTTTGGGAGATGCTGCCAAAGAATCCTTGGCGAGTTGCTGCAGTGCATCTTGTAGATGGTACACACTGCAGCCACGGTGCGCCGGTGGTGGAGGGAGTGGATGTTTAAGGTGGTGGATGGGTTGTTTGCTCTCAGCAGAAGCAGGATTCTGGGCATCACAATCGGTCTCAATTATCTGTGGGATGTGGAGAGGAAAATTTCACCAGGGTCTGTTCCTGAGTTTGTCAAGTGACCCCTGTTCGAAAGTGCGCACGTGTAGATGTCAGATGATGTCAGGATTGGGCTTGGATGAGATGCCATACCTGGTCAAATAGCCTGCCTACCCTCACTGTTTAGGCTCACACACTGAGTACCATCACTTTGGTGAGGTACCAGAGGGCCACCAGTGCTCACAGACCATCGCAGCAACGGATCCCGTTCACCTTATTTCACAGACCTCGTGCAAAGTCTCAACGGACCCCAGTTTGAGAACCACTGTTTTATGTGACCTAATAGAGCTCTCTAAAAATTATAAAAGGTTTTGATAGAGTGGACACAGAGAGCGAGCAGGGAAGAGCAAAACTGGAGGCCATCTATATAAGATAGTCACCAAGAAATCAAACAGGGAATTCAGAAGAAACTTCTTTACCCAGAGAGTGGTGAGAATGTGGAACTCGCTACCACAGGGAGTGGTTGAAGCGAATCGTATAGATGCATTTAAGGGGAGGCTAGACAAGCATATGAGGGAGAAGGGAATAGAGGGTTACACTGATAGATTTAGATGAGGAAAGACGGGAGGAGGCTCGAGTGAAGCATGGACTGGTTGGGCCGAATGGCCTGTTTCTGTGCTGTATATCCTGTGTAATTGCCTCCAGAAGAAAAGGGGAGAAAACTGGCAAAAACGAAAACTTTTAAATAGAAAAAAAGACTTGCAATTCTAAATAACAACAGGAAACACTGGAAAAACTCAGCAGGCCAGGCAGCATCGGTGGAGAGAGAACCCGATGCTGCTCTGGCCTGCTGAGTTATTCCAGCGTTTCCTGTTGTTATTTCGGATTTCCAGCATCCGCAGTATTTTGCTATCGTACTTTCATTTCTAAAGCGCCTGTCACGACCTCAGGATGTCCCAAAGAGCTTTACAGCCAGTGAAGTACTTTTTGAAGTGCAGTCACTGTTGTAATGTAGGAAACGCGGCAGCCAATTTGCACACAGCAAGATTCCACAAACAGCAATGTGGTAATGACCAGGTAATCTGTTTTTAGTGATGTTGATTGAGGGACAAATGTTGGCCCCAGGACACCGGGGAGAACTCCCCTGCTCTTCTTTGAAATAGTACCTTGGGATCTTTTACATCCACCTGAGAGAGCAGACAGGACCTTGGTTTAACGTCTCATCCGAAAGACAGTACAGCACTCCCTCAGTACTGCACTGGAGTATTAGCCTAGACTGATAGCAAAATACTGCAGATGCTGGAAATCTAAAATAACAACAGAAAATGCTGGAAAAACTCAGCAGGCCAGGCAACATCCGTGGAGAGAAATTAGAGTGACGTTTCGGGTCAAACCCTTTATCAAGACTGGAAAGGCACAGGAAATGAAATAGATTGAAAGGCCAGGCTGGGAGAGAACAAAAGAGAAGTGAAGAGACATTAAGAGGTATTCAAAACGAGACGAGATGGTGATAGGACTAGTGGAGACAAAAGACGGCTCTAGATTAGGTGTGAAATGCGCTGGCAGAATGGGAGACAGCTGCCATGTGGGAGAGAAAAAAAAAGGTGGTGGGGGAAAGGGCCATAACAAAGGTGTGGATAAAAATAAGTAAAAATGTAATGAGGGCCGAGGTTATGATCTGAAATTGTTGAACTCGATATTGAGTCCGGAAGGCTGTAAAGTGCCTAATCAGAAGATGAGGTGCTGTTCCTCGAGCTTACGCTGAGCTTCCGTGGAACAATGCAAGAGCCCGAGTACAGTGAGGTTTGAGTGGGAATGGGGCGGTGAATTAAAATGACAGGCGATAGCCTAGACTGTTGTGCTCAAAGTCTCTGGAGTGGGACTTGAACCCACAACTTTATGACTTTTACCGTATCAGCATTAATTGGATTTGAACCTCGGATCCAGATCTTAATGGGATTTGGGAAAGTCAGCAATATGGTTCCCTGTTATGACTAAGGGATGTTCTAATGCAATAAGATGCCCTTTAAAATGACTTTGGACATTGCCAACTGACTGAGAGTCAATGCTGACCTGAAGGAGGCTTCAGGGTAATGCAGATGAAAAAATTACAGTTATGAGGGTAACTTGAGGTACTGGGACTGCTTCCTCCAGCGTTTCCATGGCTGTAACCATGGCTTACACCAGTCAATAGAATGGCTAGTCCTATACGGCGGGAGAGTTTAATGGGCCCCCACAACCCATACGATGAGGGGTGGGCACCCACACCCACCGGACGTGAGTTTCCTGCTGGTTATCAAAGCTGGGGCAGTCTGGAGTAGGGTTTAAACACTGCACCTTCTGACTCAGAGGCTGTAAAGTTACCACTAAACCAGAAGCTCACTCTAGAACATTCCAGTGAAGCAGCCACACCTGAAGAGTTAACTTGCCCGTTCTTTTTTTAAAAATTCATTCTCAGAACGTGGGCGTCGCTGGCAGGGCCAGCATTTATTGCCCATCCCTAATTGCCCTTGAGAAGTTGGTGGTGAGCTGCCTTCTTGAACCGCTGCAGTCCGTGTGGTGAAGGTGCCCCCACAGTGCTGTTAGGGAGGGAGTTCCAGGATTTTGACCCAGCGACGATGAAGGAACAGCCGATATATTTCCAAATCAGGACGGTGTGTGACTTGGAGGGGAACTTGGAGATGGTGGTGTTCCCACGCGCCTGCTTCCCTTGTCCTTCTAGGTGGAAGAGGTCGCGGGTTTGGGAGGTGCTGTCGAAGAAACCTTGGCGAGTTGCTGCAGGGCATCTTGTAGATGCCGACTACCATTTTCTTTTTTTGTGTTTTCTTTCAGATGTCCAACATCTGCCCATTTTTTTCTTTTACGGTTTATGACGATTAATTTTCTAATGCTGTAGCAATGAGCTGGCACCGATATGATGGGCTCCTTCTGTGCTATAAAGATGTACGGTTCAATGGTTTTAAGTACCAGTATCACATGGAGGAAATCCACCAGCCTGGCATAAAATGGTGTGAACTCCTGGCTGGCCTCCCACGTTCTACCCTACGTAAACTTGAGGTCATCCAAAACTCGGCTGCCCGTGTCCTAACTCACACCAAGTATTGTTCGCTCATCACCGCTGTGCTCGCTGACCTACACTGGCTCCTGGTTAAGCAATGCTTCGATTTTAAAATTCTCATCCTGGTTTTCAAATCCCTCCATGGCCTCACTCCTTCCTATCTCTGTAATCTCCTCCAGCCCACCCCCCCCCCCCCCGAGATATCTGCGCTCCTCTAAGTCTGGCCTCTCGAGCTTCCCTGATTATAATCGCTCAATCATTGGTGGCCGTGCCTTCAGCTGCCTGGGCCCTAAGCTCTTGAATTCTCTCCCTAAACCTCTCTGCCTCTCTACCTCTCTTTCTTCCTTTAAGACGCTCCTTAAAACTTACCTTTTTGACCAAGTATTTGGTCATCGGACCTAATTTCTCTTTATGTGGCTCGGTGTCAAATTTTGTTTTATAACGCTCCTGTGAAGCGCCTTGGGATGTTTTACTACGTTAAAGGTGCTATATAAATACAAGTTGTTGTTGTGATCACAACACTCCAAATTAATTATTTAATTCATCACATAGGTCACAAAACAATGACTAATTAAATCAAAACCTCTGAAATATGTACATCAAACCAATGCCATACTTCAGTGCAAGGCCAATGGAAACCTTGGATAGACATGTAAACAGCAGCCGATCGGGGGGTGGGGGGGAATTCCTTGAGGAAATTCCCGGCATATATCCTGGAGGGGGGGGGGAGGCGGGGGAGTTTTTTTTAAGCTTTAGTGTGTCTGATCCAAAACTAGCTGGCAGCCATTTTAAAGCCGGCAAAATTGGCAGACATTTTGTATTTTGGCTTGTCAATACTCAACGGTACAAATGAGGCATAAATCAAATCTTTAAAAACGCCTCTCTCTGAATGTTCTGAAGTGCTTATTTTACATAGAAGGAAACAGTATCCATCAAAAGCATGTCACTGGACTGCTGTGGATTAAAAAAAGAGGAAAATGCTGGGATCCGCCTCGAAGCAGAAGGCACACCGCAAAATAAATTGAGGCAGATTGGTGCAGCATTTGTCCCATTATCTGAGGAACTGGCTTGGAGGAGTTTCTGAATCTAACAGCATGAGGAATGCAAGAAGTTAAGTTAACATAAGCAAAGACATTCATTAACTGGATTAGAAAGGATGGTCTGGCTTTGGGGCTAGCCGCCTGGTAATTGTGATCCTTGAGAGGCAGTTGGCAGAATTACGATTGTTAAACATGTTTGACAAACACACTGTGTGCACGTGCAGACCCTAAACATTTAAATCCACTCAATCTGGCTGCAAGATTCCCGTCCTCGCCCCCCCCACCCCCGAAACAAACTGCAATACTGTCAGCCAATGACCAATGAGTGAGCCTCAGTGCCGTCACATTTGTAAACCATTTTCCACAGCCCCTAACCCCCATCTGGTTTTTGGTCTCGAATGTCCTAGGCCTAGTTGCTAGGTACTGCTGCCCCCAGAAACAGTGAGGAAGCTCATTCAAACGTCAGCCCATAGAGCCTGAGAAAGCTTCAGTGATCTTGTGAGTGTGTTAATTCATCGCCCTCGGCATCCTCAGCTCAGTTTCACCGATGATGCCAATACCACCACTCACAGAATGACATCCAAAATACACTCAAAAGGATGTTAAAGCCGTCCAGAATGCTTTGAAACCGATTTTATTTCTTGTGAATAGTTTATCCTCTCCTGAAGGTATTGACTCCTTGTTGGAGTTTGGTTCCTTGGATTACCTGGTGAGTATAAGAACATAAGAATTAGGAGCAGGAGTCGGCCGCACGGCCCCTCGAGCCTGCTCCACCATTCAATAAGATCACGGCCGACCTTCTACCTCAGCTCTGCTTTCCCGCCCGATCCCCATAACCCAGAAGCCTGCCGAAGTAACCGTACGTGAGCTTTTGTGCAGAAGCGCAAGCGGGCTGTTTGGCTGCAGCGGACTTTGCAGGTGAGCCCAGGCCTGACGGTCAAACATGCAGCACAGGCCCAGTATTAAACTTGTGCTTTACTGGTCTGTATCACTCAGCTTCTCCCTGCTTTCACCAGCTGCGCTCTCAGGGGAAGCAAACACAGATATGCATTTATCTGCACTTAACTGTAGTAGAACCAACTATTTGGAAAGAAGAGCTTGGTGAGAACTGAAGATCTTAATGCCGGGTTTTGTAATATGAAAATGAGAAATACATATTACTGCGGTTCAGGATCTGAGAAGCTGGTAGCAATTTAATCACTGCCAGAAATTACGGGATGATTATAGCACATCTGGGCATGTGCTCCCATTGACTAACAATGGGTGCAGAACAGGAGCGGAAAACCGCATCTGCTCCTTGGCAGAGTGTACTTTGCCCACACACGCCGATGCATAAACACACCCTAAGGCTTCCACTGTTTTTATTGGGAGAGGAACGTACAGTCTGGCTCATTCTTGCCAACGGACTCAGTTATGAGGAGAGACGGGAGAGGCTCAAGCTGCTCATGCCGCGAAGGGAGGAGACTAAAAGATGACCTCAGTCAGGTGCATAAAAAAGTGAACAGGATAGAAAGAGGGACTTGCATTTCTATAGTGGCTTTTACAGCCTCAGGATGCCCCAAAGCGCTATTACAACCAATGAAGTACTTTTGAATTTTTGTCATGTAGGAAATCTGGCAGCCAATTTGTACTCAGCATGGTTCCACAAGCAGCAACGTGATAATTACCAGATAAACTGCTTTAGTGATGTTGATCGGCTGGGGCACCTTGACGTAGTCCCCTGCTCTTCTGTGAAATAGTACCACGGGATCTTTTACATCCGCCTGAGAGAGCAGACAGGGCTTCGGTTAAACATCTCATCTGAACGACGGCACCTCCGAAAGTGCAGCGCTCCCTTGGTACTGCACTGCGAGCATTAGTCTAGATTTTTGTGCTCAAGTCCCTGGAGTGGAACTGGAACCCACAACCTTCTGACTCAGAGGCGAGAAGGCTACTCACTTTAAAAAAAAACTTAATTGAACATTAAGAACATTCACAACATCGAGATCATTTCATTGTATTATACAAATCAAATCCACCGCTCTGCACAGCCATTCCGCCACCACCTTTTAACATCAAAACCTGAAGTTTAATTTGTCACCTGCAACATATATTAATCGATTGTACTTTAAAAATTGGTTGTAAAATACTGTCCTTAAATTCCTTTCTGAATAAAACATCCACAGAGCCTTATAATGATCTTTTAGCTTATATTTAAAATACTCTTTTAGATTGATTCTCCTCCCCTTAAAAAACAGAGCATTCCTTCTTTGCACAATCACGAATCTAGCCAAACTGAACATTAAATTAATTGCCGCTCCGCTAGACTCTGGCAGACTCTCCTGCAATCCCCATCTCAAAATTGAGTCCCACGGAATTCCCATTCTCGCTCTTCGGTCCCCACCCAGCAAAAAAGCTTCACACAACTGTCGAACATAGTACTTAAAGCCATTTAACTGCGGACATAACACCAGTAAATGGGACAGAGTCTCATCCTGTGTCCCACACACTGGGCAAGTTGCCGCCTCCACTCGTCCAATCTTGCACAAGACCGTCATGGTAAAAATCCGGTTATGAGCCAATTTGAAATCCAGTTCAATCCATTCTGGGCATTTAAAATTCGCCCACACTCCCTTCCAAATCCTGTTGAAGTCCAGCTGTGGGTATATACTCTGCCAAAACTCCTGACCAGCAGGTGTCTTGAATCGCCATTCTCTGAATACCTCATAGAAATCTCGAGTATTACAGTTGTCAAATTGGACCAACTCTCCCCATTTCTCCAGTACAATGCTTGGAAAAGCAGGATGCATTTTACTTCCTTTGGAGATTTCCGCATTTATTTCTTCCATCCAATCCTGTGGCATTGCCTTCACAATCATCTCATACATGATTCCTATTGCTTTTCCTTCTACCTCCTGATCCTCCTCCCACACCATGTCCCTCACTATCGCTTCCGGCAACCAACCTGGATTCAACTCGTATAATACATCTTTCACAGATATAATCCCAGCTTTTATAAAAGCTTGATTAAATAAAACCTCTCCTTCGATGTTAACCCACCTATTCAAATATAAGGGCTGTTCTAAAAATTCCTCAGCCCCCTTGGGCATAAACTGCACACTTTTTAAAAATTGAGCCCAAGTCTCTACAACCCCCTTATAAAACCTAGGGAGAAGTTTAATCGATTTCAAAAACATATTATTGTATTCCATATACAATATCCCCTGCCCTCCTATCCCACTTTGTTTAAAAAAATGCTCAAAACAACTCTTCCAAAAACTTGTATTTGACTTCTGAAGAAATCTCTTCACCCATTTGATTCTAAAGGATTTTTTCTTCAAATCAATATCTGGGAAATTGAGTCCTCCCTGATTTCTCCATCCAATTATGGTATTGTAAGCCACCAAGGCTGGTTTCCCTTCCCATAAAAACCTCACACAAGCCTCTCGGATGGACTTTTCTGCCCACTCAGGAATATCCTCCACCGTCAATAAGTACCATAGCTTAGATAGCAGGAGAGCAGACACCACTGTCGCTCTTCCTTGCACTTTCAACCACCTTCTTTCCCATCTTCCCAAAATCTTTTTAATTTTCATAACCTTCGGTTCCCAATTTAATCAATCCACTTCTTCCCTGTCTTTCTTGCACCCCATATGCACCCCCAGAACTTCCAAAACCTCCACCACCTTAAAGGGACTTTCCCCCAACCATTCCCCCCTACCCCTCCCTGCAACCAGGCATTGGGACTTACTGTAATTCACTCTGGCACCTGAAGCTCTACAATATTCCTCCACTACCTCCATAGCTTTCCTCACTGACTCCCCATTTCTCAATGTTAAGGTTGTGTCATCTGCATATTGGTGTATCACCGACACCAGCCCAGAACTTGGGACCACAATCCCAACTACACATTGTTTTTTTCGCATCATGTAACCTAATGGTTCTGCTACCAATGTGTACAGCAATGGGGACAGGGGACAACCCTGTCTCACTGATCTCTGCATTGGAAAATACTTAGATAAAAAACCATTACATTTAACACAGCTAAATATGTTTGAATAAAAATCCTTATCCACTGAATGAAATTTTCCTTGAAAACAAATGCTTCCAAAACCTTCAATAAAAACTCACGAGAGACCCTATCAAAGGCTTTCTCTTGATCTATCTTTAATACATAAGCCTCCCTCCCACTCTCTTCCATGAGCTCTATCGCATCTCGGATTGAGACCACAGAGTCTGCGATGTCCCGGCCTATGACTCCATAGGACTGAGAGGGCCAAACTACCTCCGGTAACACCTCCTTCAAACGATTTGCCATAACCCTCGCCAAGATCTTATAATCCACATTTAATAGTGTAATGGGCCTCCAATTCTTCAGATCCCGTCTATCCCCTTTATTTTTATAAGCTAAGCTTATGATACCTCTCCTCATAGATGGGGCCAGGCTTCCCTCAATATTAATTTCCTTAAAAACTTCTAAGAGCAATGGACTTAAAATCTCGAAAAATTCCTTATAAAATTCTGCACTTAGTCCATCGGACCCTGGGCTTTTCCTCCCCTTCATTCCACTTATTGCTATTTTTATTTCCGCTAATCCTACTTCTTTGTCACACATGCTTCTCGCATCCTCCTTTAAACCCTTTTCAATAAAAGCAGTAACCTTCTCCATCTCCAAATTGGAAATGTCTTCTTTTGTATATAGCTCTTGATAAAAGCTGCTAGCCGCCTCCAAAATCTCCTCACTTTCATGAATGATCTTCTCCCCAACCTTCAACTCTTCAATTAACGGTAATCTCTGTCGCAGCTTCTCTTGCTCCAGAAAATATCTAGTGCATCTTTCGCCCTCCAATGCATCTCTAGCCTTTGCACGGAGAATGGCCCCTTTGCATTTTTCAGCTTGCAATAATTCCCACTCTTCCTTTAGCACCCGGAACTTAGTCTCAGCTCCCTTATCCCCTCCGTCAACTGCTTTACAGACATCCGTAAACCTTTTGTTTATATTCTCTTCTCGATGCCGGTTAGCTGCCGCCCTCTTTTTCCCATAACGTGCCGAAAAAACTTTTACCTCATATTTGAAATTATCCCACCAAACTCTTCTTTCTTTCAAGAACAAAAGTTCCTTCCGAGCATTCTTTATTATATTTATAATCCCTTCTTTATAAGCACTTTCTTTCAGGTATTGATTGTTTAAAATCCACACCCCTGAACCGATCTTAACTCTGCTGTTCCTAATTCTAAGAACCAAAGCCGAGTGATCACTAAAAAATACTTTTTTATAATAAATCTCCATCACCTCCGAACTTAACCCTTCTCGCATTAACAAAAAATCTATTCGGCTGTTTTAAAACATCACCCACCCAACCTGCTCTGGAGAACTCCCTTTTTATGGGGTTCCGGCCCCTCCATAAGTCTCTCAAATTTAAATTTGCCATAATTTTTACAATCATCCATCTGGAGTTATCGGCCTAGAAATTGGGTATAGCCCCGCCAGCACGTTTGCGCCAAAAATTTTGCGCCCGCCGCGGAGCCAGTTGTGCCCGCCCCATATTCACTTTCAGCGCCCCAAAGCGGAACCGGGCGCTGGTACAAGGTGTGTCCGCCCCGCTTGGGGCGCTGAAAGTGAATTTCAGCGCTCCCGGTCCCGCTACGCCACCCGATGCGGTGCGGCAGGCTGCTGTACTGCAGGCCTCCCCCTTCTCTTAAGGGGGAGGTGCCTGCAACGGCCGGAGCCCCGATTGCAAGTGCCGGCAAAGAGCCCGGCACAACGGAGAAGTGCCGGGCTCCACGGAAACCAGCCGGCAATGCCGCGGGGGGGGGGGGGGCGGTGGAGGAGGCCGGGGAAGGAGGTGCGGGCAGGCGGCCACCGAAAAAGCGTCCGCCCCGCACCTCCACCTTAACTTGCGCCGCTAAGGCTGCAGTAAGGACCCGGTCTCCCGATGTTGTTAGCGCCCGCCACGGAAGAGGCGGCCGCTACTGAAGATGGGGATCGGCGTGGTTTCGGGCGGTACCGGGGCACTGCGCACACCGATGACATCATCGGTGCCGGCGCAGCGCTACCGGCTAACGCCGATGTTAGGGCCCACCTAATTTCGGGCGCGACGCAACTTCTGGCGCAACCCACTCTTTCGCCCCTAATTGGGCGCAAACGCAACTGAATTTCTAGGCCATCATCTTTAAAGGTCATCTGGGCTGAAATGTCCATCCAAGATAAAAATACATTAAAATCCCCCACTATACAAGGATTTTCCACCTCTGCCGCTTCAGTGAATAACCCCCGAAAAAACTCGTGACGCTTACAATGGTCGTTCGGTGCATAGATATTAAAGAGATCACAATTAAATCCCTCCAATTTTACCCTTAGCCATAAAAATCTCCCCTCAGTGTCCTTGTCCACCAAGGCAACGTTCTCTTCTATGGACGGACTCAACAAAACAGCCACCCCTCTACGGTTATTGTTTGCACAACTTGCAAACACCTCTCCCTTCCAAACCTTCTGAACTCCTTCTAGAATATCCTCAGCCCAAAAGGTTTCTTGCAGACACAACAAGTCCATGCCTTTAAAACCCTGTGTGGTGTATGTAACCTGTTCCACCTTAAGAGAACTTAAGCCTGTTCCACCTTAAGAGATGTACTACTTTCTCTGGCTGCTGTATACGTAATACCGGTGGTGACCACCGGTATATAAGTACTGTGTAGTGATATTGTATTTAGTATAGTCCTGACCTCCAACTAGTAAAGACCTGTTGAACTTTATTCTTGTAGTCTGTGTCAGTAATTAATCTTAATACAACTGGAACACACAGACTTAACAGTGGCGACGAGTCTGATTCTTACCCTGCGGCAGTTTATATCCACGACGGCTTCGTCCACAGAACAGGCGTCGAAGAGAGGCATCCACCCTCATCACCCTGCTGGAAGACACGTCGCGCGGCAGGCATCGAGAACCCGGAGTACAGAAGACATCCTGAACTCGAAGCCTCCATCAGCGGCAGTCAGCTATCTTCTTTCTACCTCGGTGGTGGATAAGCCGGTCAGCGATGCGAGCAGAAAGTCGGCCACGTTGGCTGTACAGACGGGGGGAGGAAGACGGAGGAATAAGGGCGGTGAGATCGATCGCGACCGGAGATAAGGGCCGGGCCGCATTCGGGCCGAAAGGCGCAGCGCGGGGACATCGATCGCGGCTGGTGATAAGGGCCGGGCCGCTTTCGGGCCAAAAAGGCGCAGCGTCTGGGGCGACTGAAGGTGCGAGAGCCGCGGTGAAGCGGAGACAGCTTCGGGAGAGTTACTAACCGCTGGGAAAGGGGAGCAGCAGCGGCACGCCAAACGCCATTGCAGCCAGTGGGTGAAGACCGCCAAGCGCGGGAAAACCGCCATTTTGTAGGCGGAGGACGAAGACAAGAGCGGGAAGCCGCCATCTTGGGATAAAATAAATTGCAATGATGCCTAAACATGGGAACATTGATACCTTTGATGGTGACATCGAAGATTGGGCCATGTATGTAGAACGCATACAAAATTATTGTAAAGCAAATAAAATCCCAGATGCAGAGAAAGCACTAACGTTATTGAACTTAATGGGTGCGAAGACATACGGGCAATTGAAACACCTTTTATCACCAGATGAACCGGCGGATAAGACGTTCGAGGAGATTGTTACTGTCCTGAAAAATCATCTAAACCCCACGCCGCTGATGCTAGCGGAACGATTTAAATTTTACAGCAGAAGGCAGCTGAAGGATGAAAGCAATGCTGAATATTTAATGGAATTGCGTAAGCTGTCAAAGTACTGTCAGTTTGGAACGGGACTGACAGACGCGCTAAGAGATAAATTTGTGTGTGGATTATTAAAAGAAGATACACAAAAGCGACTGCTCAAGGAGAATGAGCTGACGCTTGAGAAAGCGGTCACTATGGCAGCAGCACACGAAGCCGCAGCGAGAGGCACGGCAGTAATGCAGCTACGGTCACCGGAACACAGTACAAATAAATTGGGTTTGAGTACTGTAAAATGTTATCGTTGTGGAAAGACAACACACGATCAGAACCAGTGTTGGTTTAAAAACCAAAAATGCAGAACGTGTGGCAGGCTTGGCCACATAGCTAAAGTATGCCGGTCAGGAAAGAAGACCAGCAACAAAAAGTCACCGCAAGGAAAATACATAAAGGTGCACAAGGTGCCAAAGACCAGTTCGAACGAACAGAAGTCAGATTCAGACGCTAGCAGTAATGAACTGGGTAGCTTAAGAGTACACAACGTTGGTAAGGATGCAGACCTCCAGACAATTTGGGT
Source organism: Somniosus microcephalus (assembly GCF_052327205.1). NCBI lineage: Eukaryota > Metazoa > Chordata > Chondrichthyes > Squaliformes > Somniosidae > Somniosus > Somniosus microcephalus. The sequence goes on along the minus strand of NC_140992.1, from coordinate 267,080,118 downwards.
CACTCTTCAGATAGCAGGAGTCCAAGTAAAGATGGAATTGGACACTGGATCGGCATTGACGGTCATGAATAAGAAAGATTACAAAAGGTTATTCCAACATATTCCCCTACGGGATACGGAGATTATATTGAAAACATACACGGGGCAAAGAGTGTACCCCATCGGAAAGATAGAGGTAAAAGTGGTCCACAAGGGCGAAGAAAGCCAAGTAATGGACTTATATGTGCTACCTGAAGGAGGTCCACCACTACTGGGACGGGAGTGGATTAGGAAAATGAATATGGACTGGCACTCCTTCAAAGCACTAACGGTAGATTCCGGGGAAACAGATGTCAAACCTAAACGATTGTCCAAAATATTGGATGATGCTAAAGAGGTGTTCCAGCAAGGACTGGGAACACTGAAAGGAATTACGGCAAACATCAAGATTGATGAACATGCACAACCAAAATTTTTCAAAGCCAGACCGGTACCCTATGCAATACGACCTACTGTAGAAGCGGAACTGGAAGCGCTGGAACGTTCAGGTGTACTGTCTAAGGTAGATTGGAGTGAGTGGGCTACGCCCATTGTTCCCGTTATGAAACGTCCTTCGAGCAACAAGCCAGGAGAACCAGGGAAGGTTCGCATCTGTGGAGATTTCAAGATCACCATTAATCCGGTGCTTCACATGGTGCAGTATCCGCTTCCGTGGATTGAGGATATTTTTGCTTCGTTGTCTGGCGGGAAACACTTCACCAAGATAGACCTGGCGCAGGCGTACTTGCAGATGGAGGTTGATGAAGAGTCACGCCAGTACCTCACGATCAACACGCATAGAGGTTTGTACCGGTATAATAGGCTAGTTTTTGGAGTGGCATCGGCTCCGGCAATTTGGCAGAGGGCCATGGAGCAGGTATTACAGGGAATTCCAGGCACACAATGTTACCTGGACGATATTCTGATTACAGGTGATGGTGATGAAGAACACCTCGCAAACTTGGAACTGGTGCTCAACAGACTGAAAGAGTATGGACTTAGAATTAATCGGCAGAAATGTGAGTTCTTTCAGAAGCGGATCTCATACTGTGGTCATGTCATTGACCGGGAGGGGCTTCATAAGTCTCCTGACAAGATAGAGGCAGTTGTAAAGGCTCCCGCTCCGGATAATGTCTCTCAGTTGAGGTCGTTTCTGGGATTGATTAACTATTACCATAAGTTTCTACCGAATCTATCCACGGTACTGCACCCGCTGAACGCTCTTTTACAGAAGGGGGTAACATGGGAATGGAGCGAAAACTGTAAGAAGGCATTTCGCAAAAGCAAAGAATTGATCACCTCAGAGGAAGTGTTGGCTCACTTCAACCCGACACTGCCTATTCGGTTGGCTTGTGATGCTTCTCCATATGGTATTGGGGCAGTACTCTCACACAAGTTGCCAAATGGCACGGAAAGGCCAGTCGCGTTTGCATCCAGATCATTGACCTCCGCTGAGCGCAACTATGCGCAGATCGATAGGGAGGCTCTCAGCCTTGTATGGGGAGTGAAGAAGTTTAATCATTACCTGCAGGGCCAAAAATTCACACTCCTGACAGACCATCAGCCGTTGGTATCCATTTTTAACCCTAAGAAGGGTGTTTCGGTGATGACAGCACAGCGACTCCAGAGATGGTCCCTTTTCCTTGGGGCACATCAATATCAAATAGAATTCAAAGGTACAAAGCAGCATGGCAATGCTGATGGGCTGTCGTGCCTGCCACTACCTGAAGCAGAAGAGACGATGAAAGTTGACCCTGTTGAGTTATTTCATTCGACCATCATCGAGTGTTTACCAGTCACCAATGCAAGTATTGAAAGAGAAACCAGGAACGACCCGACACTGTCCCGAGTTTACGAGGTGACAGTGAAGGGATGGCCAACACATGGTGATCCTCTGTTACCGGCATTCTCGGCAAGGCGAGACCAGCTGTCCGTCTGCCATGGTACTTTGATGTACGGGACAAGAGTGATTATTCCTCCGAAGTTACGGGAAAGAGTTCTAAAGGAACTGCATGAAGGTCATCTGGGGGGAGTTAAGATGAAAAGTCTTGCTAGGGCTTATGTATGGTGGCCGGGCATTGACCAACAGATAGAGGAGTTGACAAAAAGCTGCGCTGGGTGCCAAAAAGTGCAAAATGCACCTCCGATCGCACCGCTACACCCATGGGAATGGCCTTCAGCCCCATGGCAACGCGTACATATTGACTTTGCTGGTCCATTCATGGACTCCATGTTCCTAACTGCGGTGGATGCACATTCCAAATGGCCAGAAGTGATCAAGATGAATACCACTACTTCAGAAAAGACAATTGCGGTGTTAAGAACAATATTCACAAGGAACGGATTGCCAGAACAGATATGTTCGGACAACGGACCACAGTTCATGTCGGAAGAATTCCAAAAATTCTTAAAGAAGAATGGGGTGAAACATTATACCTCTGCCCCATATCATCCGGCGACAAATGGGTTGGCCGAGAGATTTGTCCAAACATTCAAAAAGGCAATAAAGGCCATGAACGATGATCAGGTTCCGTTACAACACAAGGTGGACAATTTCCTAATGGCATATCGAAACGCCGCTCATGCAGTGACTAACCAAAGTCCTGCCATGATGCTTTATAACAGGAGGTTGCGGTCCAGGTTGGACTTGTTGTAAGAGCCATAAAAGCTTAAGAAAATACTTTAAAATAGTGGTTAAATGGCATAATACAGTTAATTTACCTGACCGACTTATTGTATTAAGAAACCCCCTATGTTCTTGCTCCAGTAGTATAGTCCGAGACACCCCCTTCATTCTTGCCACAATGGAACAGTCCCTAAGCCACACATGGGTGCAGCCATTTTACAGTTTAAACTGCACGTGGTTGAAGGAGGCAGAAGCTGTGAGGTTTGGAGCAGTACAGTTTTTGACCGTGTTCGTTTATACGTGTTTGCTTTGTAATTCCGTTTGTTAAGTGTTATAGTAAACAGTTTAAAAGACAAAGCTACGTTTGGGAACGTTTTATTTCGACACACGTCTACTCGTTGTTAAAAACCCCACAGCTCAGTGGCTGCCTGTTTGGAAACTAAGAAGCGCCACTACACTTGTTAAAACCAAATGTGCGGAGGGAAGTGGAAAACAAACAGTTCCGGCATATTAATAACAAGTCCATTCGAAGCTTCGACGTAGGACAACCAGTGTTGGCAAGGGGCTATGGAAACGAAAAATGGCAGTCCGGAACAATTCGGGCCAGACAAGGACCTCTGATGTACACAGTAGATATTGGTAACAATGTGATAAGGCATCATGCGTGATATACCTATCAATTCATCCAATGAAAAGCGACGAGTTAAGACAGTAACTATAGGTTTTTATTGGCTAAATAACAGAGCCCACCCTCGTGGGTGATCGGATCCAACAAGGAGGAATACCAGCCAGTCGACCACCTTTATACCTGGGCAAGTAGGTGGAGCCATGGGTGGAGTCAGCAGTGGTCAGCCCAGGTATAACAGCGTGACAAGAGGCGACCTCGTGTAGTGATACAACAGTGTAAACAGTGATAACCATAGTGTAACGATATAACAGTGATAACCATAGTGTAACGACAGTGAACGATAAAAGTGGTTTACCACATTCACCCCTTGTTTAGATTTGAGTCCGGCAGGGTGAAGTGTACTACCAGTTCGGGTATGTCAGTCTTATCGGAGGCCTCGTAAGCCTTTCCGATCGTCGCAGCAGCGGCGGCGGTTATGCAGTATCCGATGTTAATGCTGGTGTCTGCGTGGTCGGCGAAGGCTCGTGGGGTTCCGGCATGCCGTCTACCTGGGCTGGATTTGGGGGGGTGGTGGGGGGTAACGGTGGTGTCTCAGGGATGCCCGAGGGTGCGAGGTCTCGTAAGGAGACTGTGTCCTCCCGCCCGTCTGGGTATGCCACATAGGCGTACTGGGGGTTGGCGTGCAGGAGGTCCACCCTCTCGACCAGGGGGTCCGTTTTATGGGCCCTCGCGTGCTTTCGCAGCAAGACGGGCCCCGGAGAGGTCAGCCAAGTTGGTAGCGTGGTTCCCGTAGTCGACTTCCTGGGGAAAACAAACATTCGCTCATGGGGGGTGGCGTTAATGGCAGTGCAAAGCAGTGACCGGATGGAATGCAGCGCTGCCGGGAGGACTTCCTGCCAGCGAGAGGTTGGGAGGCCCTTGGACTTTAAGGCTAAGAGAACGGCCTTCCAGACAGTCGCGTTCTCTCTTTCCACCTGGCCGTTCCCTCGGGGGTTGTAGCTGGTGGTCCTGCTTGCAGCAATACCTCTCGCTAGTAGGAACTGGCGAAGTTCCTCGCTCATGAAGGAGGAGCCCCGGTCGCTATGTATATAGTTCGGGAACCCGAACACGGCGAAGAGGTCGTTCAGGCATTTGATGACCGTGGTACTGGTCATGTCTGGGCAGGGGAAGGCAAAGGGGAAACGGGAGTACTCGTCAATGATGTTGAGGAAGTACACATTATGGTCAGAGGACGGGAGGGGCCCCTTAAAATCGATGCTCAAGCGCTCGAAGGGGCGGGTGGCCTTGATCAGGCTTGCTCTGTCCGGCCTAAAGAAATGCGGTTTGCATTCGGCACAGGTTTGGCAGTTCCTGGTCATGGTCCTGACCTCCTCGATGGAGTAGGGCAGGTTGCGGGCCTTAATGAAGTGGTAAAGTCTGGTGACTCCGGGGTGGCAGAGGTCGTTGTGGAGGGTCTGCAGTCTATCAATTTGCGCGTTGGCGCATGTACTTCGTGATAGAGCATCTGGGGGTTCGTTCAGTTTACCAGGCCGGTACAAGATCTCATAATCATAGGTGGAGAGCTCGATTCTCCACCTCAAGATCTTGTTGTTCTTGATTTTGCCCCTCAGCTTGTTATTAAACATAAAAGCGACCGAACGCTGGTCGGTGAGGAGGGTAAATCGTTTGCCTGCCAGGTAATGCCTCCAGCGTCATACAGCCTCCACGATCGCCTGGGCCTCCTTCTCGACCGAGGAGTGTCGGATCTCAGGGCCCTGGAGGGTCCTTGAGAAGAAGGCAACCGGTCTCCCCTCCTGGTTAAGGGTTGCAGCTAGGGCGAAGTCGGATGCATCGCTCTCCACTTGGAAAGGGATAGACTCATCCACCGCGTGCATTGTGGCCTTAGCAATGTCTCCCTTAATGAGGGAGAAGGCTGCGCACGCTTCTGCCGTCAGGGGGAAGGAGGTGGACTTCATGAGGGGTCTGGCTTTGTCCGCATAATTGGGCACCCATTGGGCATAGTAGGCGAAGAGCCCCAGGGTTCTCCTCAGCGCCTTTGGACAGTGGGGGAGGGGAAGCTCCATGAGGGGGCGCATTCTTTCGGGGTCGGGGCCGATGACTCCGTTCTCTACTACGCAGCCGAGGATGGCAAGGCGCGAGGTGTTAAACACACATTTCTCCTTATTGTAGGTGAGGTTCAGCCGTTGGGCCGTACGGAGGAATCTCTTCAGATTAACATCATGGTCCTGCCGGTCGCGGCCGCAGATGGTGACGTTATCTAGATAGGGGAACGTGGCTTGCAGCCCGTTCTGGTCAATCATCCGGTCCATCTCCCTTTGGAAGACCGAAACCCCGTTGGTGACGCCGAAGGGAACCCTAAGGAAGTGGTAGAGGCGGCCATTCGCCTCGAAGGCGGTATACTGGCGGTCCTCAGGGCGGATAGGGAGTTGGTGGTAGGCCGACTTAAGGTCGATGGTAGAGAATACTCGGTACTGTGCAATCTGATTGACCATATCAGATATGCGGGGAAGGGGGTATGCGTCCAGCTGGGTGTACCGGTTTATGGTTTGGCTGTAGTCGATGACTAGGCGGTTTTTATCGCCGGTCTTAACGACTACGACCTGGGCACGCCAGGGGCTGTTGCTCCTCTCGATGATGCCCTCTTTCAGGAGACGCTGCACCTCATAGCTAATAAAAGCTCTGTCCCCGGCGCTGTACCGCCTGCTCTTGGTAGCGACGGGTTTACAGTCGCGGGTGAGGTTGGCGAACAGGGAGGGGGGCGGAACCCTGAGGGTGGATAGGCCGCAGGTGGTACGCGGTGGGTGGTTTAAAGGCTGTTGGTTGTCGACTGTGAGTGGGGGGAGGGGTCCACCGTATGCCAAAGTGACACTTTGAAGGTGGGATTGGAAATCCAGCCCAAGTAGGACAGCAGCGCAGAGTTGGGGCAGGACGAGAAGTTTAAAATTTTTATACTCCGTGCCCCTAACCGACAGGGTCACAACACAATATCCGCTGATGTCTGTTGAATGGGACCTCGACGCCATCGAGATCCGGTTGCGCGTTGGCTGGACAGTGAGGGAGTAGTGGCTCACCGTGTCTGGATGGATGAAACTCTCCGTGCTTCCGCTGTCGAACAGGCAGGTCGTGGCGTGGCCGTTTACTTTGATGTCCATCATGGACTTGGACAGGTGATGCGGGCAAGCTTGGTCCAGTGTGACGGAGGCTAGTGTATGGCTGAGCGAGCTGCTGTAGTCTGCGGGTGAGGCTGTGGTCGGGTCTGGAGACAAGGTGGCGGTCGAGTGTGGTGAACAAAATGGCGGTGCCCACGACGTTGCATAAAATGGTGGAGAAGATGGCCGCCCCCACAACTCACATGAGGCACTGCCGGTGTCGGTGGCCTTGATCAAAGATGGCCGCCCCCACGACTCACACGAGGGGATACTGGCATCTGTGGCCTTGATGAAAGATGGCCGCCCCCACAACTCGCATGAGGCACTGCTGGCGTCTGTGCCTTTCCCCCTGCAGGCCTTCGCGAAGTGGCCTTTCTTGTGGCAGTCGGAGCAGGTCGCGTTTCTTGCAGGGCAGCGCGCCCTCGGGTGTTTCGCCTGGCCACAGATAAAGCAGCCGGCGGCCCGATCGCGGGGCTCCGATGTCGCAGCCGGTACCGGGGGTGGCGGTCCCGATCGGGTCCGGGACGCCGATGCTGAGGTAGGTCCCAGAGGCGGCGGTGCGAGGGGTATTGCGGTCGGGGTCGGGCCCGAGTCCCAGGGTCGCGCAGCACAGTACCTGGAATATGCCTCGAGGTCCCGATGGGCCACTTCCAGAGAGCGAGCGAGGGCTGCAGTTGTGTTCAGGTCGAGGTCCTTTGATTCGAGCAGTCTTTGCCGTGAGTAGTCGGACCGAAGGCCTTTCACGAAGGCATCGCGGATATTCTCTTCAGTATTTTCTGCAGCCGTTACAGCTTTAAAGTCACAGTCCCTGCCGAGTGTTTGTAGCGCCCGTAAAAATTCATCTACAGACTCTCCTGGCTGTTGCGGGCGGGATCTTAGGAGATGTCTGGCATACATAGAATTTACCGGGCTCCGGTACTGCTCTTTCAGCAGGTTGAGGGCGGCCTCGTATGTAGTAAGGTCCTGGATGAGTGCAAATACTTTAGGGCTCACTTGGGCGGTCAGAACTCTTAGTTTGGATCTCTGAGGCACGCCAGATTCTCCCAGGTAGGATTTGAAACAGCTCAGCCAGTGTTTGAAGTCGAGGGCTGAGTTTGCCGCCTGTGGGTTTAGATCCAGGTACGGCGGTCGGAGGGCTCGCAGCCAGGCCGGCTGCTGTGGCTGTTGTAGCTGGGCGTCTGACTGGTCGTTTGGCTGCTCCGTTAAAGACATTTCAAAATTTAGCCAATAAAATTGATATACCTATCAATTCATCCAATGAAAAGCGACGAGTTAAGACAGTAACTATAGGTTTTTATTGGCTAAATAACAGAGCCCACCCTCGTGGGTGATCGGATCCAACAAGGAGGAATACCAGCCAGTCGACCACCTTTATACCTGGGCAAGTAGGTGGAGCCATGGGCGGAGTCAGCAGTGGTCAGCCCAGGTATAACAGCGTGACAAGAGGCGACCTCGTGTAGTGATACAACAGTGTAAACAGTGATAACCATAGTGTAACGATATAACAGTGATAACCATAGTGTAACGATAGTGAATGATAAAAGTGGTTTACCACATTGCGGATCAACTGGTAGAATCAAGAGCAAGGGTCGAACCCATGGTTGCGACAGAGACAACTGTGGAAGACGTTAATGAACCTGAAGCATCTACCTCGGCAGGGACTGTACCTGATGATGACGTCCAATACATAGGAAACCAACAAGAAGAGTCACCTCAGCAACAAGAATCAGAGACCACTGAAAGGCGTTATCCAAACCGAATCAGAAGGCCTCCTGAGAGACTGAACCATTGAACTGTTTATACCTGAAGTTATATATGTATATATGTTGTGATGTTATGTTAAATGGGGATATGACTGTTAAGCTAAAAAGGGAGGATTGTGGTGTATGTAACCTGTTCCACCTTAAGAGAACTTAAGCCTGTTCCACCTTAAGAGATGTATTACTTTCTCTGGCTGCTGTATACGTAATACCGGTGGTGACCACCGGTATATAAGTACTGTGTAGTGATATTGTATTTAGTATAGTCCTGACCTCCAACCAGTAAAGACCTGTTGAACTTTATTCTTGTAGTCTGTGTCAGTAATTAATCTTAATACAACTGGAACACACAGACTTAACACCCTGCAACAACTGCTGCAATTTCTTCTCACCCCTCAGTCCGTTCACATTAATCGAGACCAATGTAATCATGGCTCCAAAGAAGGGAAGTATGCCCAATAATCTCCCCATCATTTAATCTCTGGCTCTTCCCTCCTCTCATGCTTCTTCTCAACTTTTCGGGCAGCTGTTGCTTTTTCCTGCAGCCTCCGGCTCTTTTTCCCCTCCTGTTTAAACTTTCCCTGCTGTTTCAGCCTCTTCCTTGCCTTAAGTTTGGACCCAGGAGCTGCCCTTTCTCCCTCCTTCTGCCCCTCACTAACCTTTCCCTTTCCACATGATGCCACCCCATCCCGACTTCCATGTCTCTGTCCCCCTCTAATTCCTCACACTCAAGCTCTTCTGCAACCCCCTGTGCCTGCTCCCCGTCAGATACATAATCCTGCTCCCCGTCAGATACTTCATCTCCCATAGAGAGTCTTCCTGCTATCGCAGTTTCTCCCACTGTGCCGCCCCCTTCGACCACGTCTCTACCTCTGACCCTTGCACCTTGTTCCCTCACTCCATGGGACAATGGCGCTCCTAAATTGTTCCCTTCTGATGTCTCTATCTCGCCGATCCCAACCTGCTGTCCCTTTAAGGCTCCTGCCTCTTGCACCCTCTCCCCGCCCTGCCCCCTCCTGCTCACCAAAATATCCGACTCCCCGCCTCTCCACGGAGCACTCACTTCCACCACACACCCCGCTCCTGCCTCCTCTCCCCCCGCAGACACCAGACTCCCCAGGGGGAGCCGAACTGCACTAAGGCTCGAGTCTGCACTCGACCCTTGCTGCCCGCTGCTGTCTTTGTTCCCCTCCACAGCCCTTGCCATGTTTTCCGCCATCTCCATCTTGATCTCCGCTCCGCCATCCTCTGCCTCTTCCTGTGCTCCTTTTTCCTTCATTTTACCGGCTGTGTCCTCCGACTGCACCGCACCTCCGGCCGTTCCACACTCCTCTCCTGCTCCTTCTCCCATCTCCTCATCACTCATTTCGCTCCCTTCTGCCACACACTCACAGTGGGTGGGGCCTTTACGACACACCCCACAGCTCCCGCCTTGCAGTTCCGCGCGATAAGTCCCGACTCACCGCAATTGTAACAATACAAATCAGGACAGTTTCTTACGAGATGGTCATGTCCCAGACAATAGTAACACACATTTACTTGGTTATCGTGCAGCACACGAAAGTACTGCACTCCTTCCAGTGTCTCGAACTTCATACTGTACGGCAAAGACCTCACCCCCTCTGGGAACCGCACCTTTACATACCGGGTTCCGTCTGCTACCCGTATTCCCGGATAGTACCTCCTCTTTATTTCGGAACAGATTTTAATGTCCCACGACTCCAACTTTTTGCTCAGCACTTCATCCTCGATGTACACAGGCAAGCTCAAAAATGAAACCACCACCTCCTCTGAATATAGCAGAGTCACCTCCAAGAATTTATCCCCAACTTTCAGACTGAGCAGCAGTTTTTCCACCTCCTCACGGCCACTGACCGTCACCTCAAATCCCACATTTGGTTTTGGTCGGCAGGCAAAACAGCTTCCCTCACCACAGTCCTCATGAACCGCCTGGATTATATCCCAGGCTCAAATCTTCTTATCTTCACATTGCACCACCACCGTATTTTCTTTACCAAACCTCCTGAGGTCCTGGCCCAAATCTTTGGGCCTTTTTTTCCCCCTTCCCACCACAGTTTCTTCCCTAATAAAATTCCTCTCGGGAATATTGTCCTCTGAGGGGCCCGGCACTCTGGACCCCTCAGCAGCCATCTGGCTGTTTTTTGTGGGCCAAAAAGGCTCTAAAACCTGAAAACAACACCCCAAAACCCTCCACCAACTTTTTACAAAACTCCCTCCATGGTTCATGGTTCCAACACCATCATCAAGTTTGTGGATGATACCACGGTGGTAGGCCAGATCACCAACAATGATGAGTCAGCCTACAGGGAGGAAGTCCAGCATCTCGTGAAGTGGTGCGCCGATAACAACCTGGCCCTTAACATCAAGAAAACCAAGGAAATCATTGTGGACTTCAGGAAGTCTAAAGGCGGAAGTCACACCCCCATCCACATCCATGGGGCTGTGGTGGAAAGGGTGGACAGCTTTAAGTTCCTCGGAGTCCACATCACGGAAGACCTCTCCTGGTCCCTCAATACCTCCTCTTTGGTGAAGAAGGCCCAGCAGCACCTATATTTCCTAAGGAGGCTGAAGGGATGTAACCTGTCACCCCTGATCCTCTCTAACTTTTACCGCTGCACAATAGAGAGCATCCTGATGAACTGTATCACAGTATGGTATGGCAGCTGTAGCTACTATGACCGGAAAGCCCTGCAGCGGGTAGTCAAAACTGCCCAATGCATTACCGGCACCCGGCTACCGACCATAGAGCACATATACCAGAAACGCTGTTTACGGAGGTCACTGACCATCATCAAAGACCCTACCCACCCCAGCCACAGTCTGTTCGCCCTCCTGCCATCTGGGAGACACTACAGATGCATTCGCACCCGAACAACCAGGTTTAGGAACAGCTTCTTTCCCAGGGCTGTCATCCTACTGAACTCCACAAATAAACTCTAAAGCCTGCACATCTGCCAATGCACTTTATTATGTTTATGTTAATGTATTACAAGCCAAATGAATGTTGAATGTTTAAATGTCTTAATCTAAATGTACACTCTTGGGAGCCGCAAGCCTACATTTCGTTGTACTGCACTGTGCACTAACAATGACAATAAAGTTGATTATGATTATTATTATGATTATGAACACCCAGCTGCAATTAGGCAACCAATCACACCTGGCTCACTCCTAGCCCCTCCCACCTAGAGAGTGCTGCCCACTGAGCCACATCTGACACTATCAGTACTCCAAGGTGATAAAAGGACATGGAGATACAGATTCAAAGTTAGAAAATACAAATTAAGGACTAACATCAGACATTCTTCATATTTCCCACATTACAACAGTGACTCCACTTCAAAAAGTACTTAATTGGCTGTAAAGCGCTTTGAGATGTCCGGTGGTCGTGAAAGGCACCATATAAATGCAAGTTTTTCTTTCTTTAATAAAGAGTGGTCAACATGTGGAATGGATTTCTGGCTAGGATAGTATGGGGAAAACCTGAAATCATTTAAGAAATCTTTGGATGTTGTAATAGGGAAGGGAGAACTGTTCATTTGTTCTGCATAGATAAGCTAAGATTAGTCAAGTGGACTTCCTCATCCATATTTATCTGGCAGTCACTTCTCCACTCGACTTAGAGAATTATTGTTATGGAGTTCTTTAACTTCACATGAAGATATTGTTCACATAGCGATGGGAATTCCTGGATTTTTTCATGGAAGACCTGCACACAGGTGTAGGAAGGAACATGGTAATCACTGTTGGAAATGCAAAGGAGAGGGTGAGAGATCAAGAGCATGCAAAAAGGGAATGTAATAGAAAGGAAGCAGAGAGGGAACGGAAAGAGAAAACAGAAAGATAGAAGACAAGCGGATGAAAGCACAGAAGAAGGAGACAGAGAGGGGAAAAGAAGAGAGAGAAAGGAAACAGAAAGAAAGTGCAGGGAAGAAACATACAGTAGATATGCAGGACTGAAGACAGAGAGAAAGAGTTAGAGAGAGAGAGGCGAAACCAAAAAATAGAGAAAAAGTAGTTTGAATCTTCCAGAAACCAAATTTCAATGATGTGCCTGAATTGGGATTCTGGTATTGTGGGAATGAGTGGAAATAAGATCTAGTGCTTGGAGAAGGTATTGATTTGCCTTCCTTTTTCCACCAATTTTCTTTTCTCCTCCTCCTTCCCACCACCCCCACCCCACCCGCCCCCAGCCCCCTCCCCTCCACTCTCCTGAAAGCGTTAACTACTTGCTAGGATGAGCTTGATGGACAGCAGCACCTTATCCAATACCTCATCCAGTGCCCATATATGAGCCAGTGGGTGACAGCAGGCTACTCATAGAATTACATACGACTACATCGAATTTTACAGCACAGAAACAGACTTTTTTTATTCGTCCCTGGGATGTGGGCGTCACTGGCAAGGCCAGCGTTTATTGCCCATTCCTAGTTGCCCCTTGAGAAGGTGGTGGTGAGCCGCCTTCTTGAACCGCTGCAGCCCGTCTGGTGAAGGTACTCCCACAGTGCTGTTAGGGAGGGAGTTCCAGGATTTTGACCCAGCGACGACGAAGGAACAGCCGATATATTTTCAAGTCAGTATGGTGTGCGAGTTAAAGAAAGAAAGAAAGAGTTGGAGGGGAACTTGGAGGTGGTGGTGTTCCCATGCGCCTGCTGCCCTTGTCCTTCTAGGTGGTAGAGGTCGCGGGTTTGGGAGGTGCTGTCGAAGAAATTCGACCTTAAAAGTCTATGCCGGTGTTTGCGCACCACACAAGCCTCCTCCCACCCTATTTCCTCTCACCCTATCACCATATCCTTCTATTCCTTTCTCCCTCATGCACTTACCTAGCTTTTCCTTAAATGTATCTATGCTATTCGTCTTTGCCACTTCCTGTGGCAGTGAATTCCACATTCTCCCGAGGTCAGCTATGAAAGCAGGACAACTGAGCCCAATTCTGTCCTTACCCGACTGCCACACCTTCAGCACGGACCGACGATCAAAGCCTGACACGGTCCCCCCCCCGTTCAGCTTTAACCAGCTGAGCCACTGGTGGGGCCCACGCAGGTATGATTTTATCCGCAGTCAACTGCAGCAGAGCTAGGGTTCTGAAGATAAGTGCACGGTGCCAACTGAGAGTTGTAATGTCAGGTTTCATAACATGAAAATGAAAAAATACAGATTACTGCGGTTTAGGATCTGAAAAGCTGGTTGCAATATAGTCGCTGCCAGTATGACAGGATGATTATAACACATCTCGGCATGTGCTTCCATTGACTAACAATGGGTGCATAACAGGACCGGGAAACCTCATCCAGTACTTAGCAAGATAAGCTTTTCCCAGACACGCAGATGCATAAACACACATTAGGGTTTCAATTGCTGTTACTGGGAGACGAGGTACTGGCAAGAACATCTTAGATTCACAGTTGCACTCAACATACAGAAAGAAGCCTTCCTTTTTTTTCCACAGGAGATTTGAGCACTCATATCCACATTCCAATATTTTGTGAGGAGAAATTTTCTGGAGAAATGATCTGTTAACGGGAATAATAAGCAAAAATCTGGTCATCTTTCTGATACTGTGACGGAGAGAGAGGAAGACGGTGGCCAGAAAGAGGGAAGGCGGGAGAAAGAGAACACAGAGGAGTGGACAGAGGGAAAGAGGGGAACCCGGAAAAAAAGAGAGAAAGGTAAAGATGAAAAGAGAGGAGAAAAGGAAGATCCAGAGGAAGAGGTGAAAGAGAAACAGGAAATAAAAGATGAGATAGTAAAAGAAAGGAAATATTGAGGGATTAAAAGAGAGCGAGCGATAGGCTGCGAGTAAAAGGAGAGGTGATTGGGATACTAGGCAGTTTTCAATGTGCAATGGCCCACATTATAGTGGCATTTGTTGGTTAATGCGATGCACCAAATGTAAACCAAATGTGATTGTTGCATTTCCATCCTGTTAAACAGAATACTGCTGTTGCATTTTTTTTTTACTATTCATAGACTCATAGAATAGTAGAAACATAGAAACATAGGAGCAGGAGTTGGCCACTCGGCCCTTCGAGCCTGCTCCGCCATTCAATATGATCATGACTGATCCTCTATCTCAATACCACATTCCCGCTCTCTCCCCATACCCCCTGATGCCTTTTGTGTCTAGAAATCTATCTATCTCCTTCTTAAATATATTCAGTGATTGGCCTCCACAGCCTTCTGTGGCAGAGAATTCCACAGAAGGAGGCCATTCGGCCCATCAAGTTTGCACCAGCTCTTTCGAAGAGCAATCTAGTTAGTCTCACTCCGCCCCTCACCCCCCGCTCTTTCCCCATATCACTGCAATTTCTTCTCCTTCAAGCATTTATCCAATTTTCTTTTGAAGGCTACTATTGAATCTGCCTCCACCGCCCTATCAGGCAGCGCATTCCAACTCCTAACCACTCGCTGCATAAAAAAGTTTATCCTCATGTCGCCTCTGGTTAAATGGTACAATTTTAAAAGAGGTGCAAGAAGAGAGGGGCCTGGGGTATTCATGCACAAATCTTTGAAGGCGGCAGGACAGGTGAACAAAGCAGTTAATAAAGCAGATAGGATCCTGGGCTTTATAAATAGAGGCACAGAGTACAAAAGTCAGGAAGTTATACTAAGCCTATATAAAGCCCTGGGACTAGGGACAGGGTCACTGGCAAGGCTTATGAAGCTAAGCTAGAGCCAGGCCTGGTTAGTATCTGGAGGGGTGACCATTAGGGAAGACCAGGTGCAGAAGGTCACGGAAGGAGCCCCGAGGAGGGGCAGTTGGTGAGAAGGTCACGGAAGGAGCCCCGGGAGGGGCGGTTGGTGAGAAGGTCACGGAAGGAGCCCTGGGAGGGGCGGTTGGTGAGAAGGTCACGGAAGGAGCCCCGGGAGGGGCGGTTGGTGAGAAGGTCACGGGAGGGGCGGTTGGTGAGAAGGTCACGGAAGGAGCCCCGGGAGGGGTGGCTGGTGAGCCGGCCCGGGCGTAGGGCTGAAGATTGTCGGACAGGAGGAATGGTGGAAATGGAACGGTGGTGCGCACAGACGCAGTGGCTTTGCTTCTCCCAGGACGGTGCTATTTACGTTTAATGTTATTTGTACTGGACTCATGGGAGCTTGCAAGATCACATTTCGTTGTACAATGACAATAAAGTTGAATTATTATTATTATTAACACTAGTTCGGCCCCAGCTGGAGTATTGTGTCCAATTCTGGGCACCACACTTTAGGAAGGACGTGAAGGCTTTGGAGAGGGTACAGAAGAGATTTACTAGAATGGTTCCAGGGATGAGGGATTACAGTCACGTGGATAGACTGGAGAAGCTGGGGTTGTTCTCCTTGGAGCAGAGAAGGCTTAGAAGATATTTGATTGAGGTGTTCAATATCATGAGGGGTTTAGATAAAAATAAAGGGAAACTGTTTCCAATGGCTGAAGGGTCAATACCAGAAGATACAGATTTAAGGTGATTGGCAAAAGAACCAGAGGCGACATGAGGAAAAACTTTTTTTATGTAACGAGTGGTTAGGATTTGGAATGCGCTGCCTGATAGGGCGGTGAATACAGATTCAATAGTAGCCTTCAAAAGGGAATTGGATAAATACTTGAAGGAGAAAAAATTGCAGGGATATGGGGAAAGAGCGGGGGAGTGGGACTGACTGGATTGCTCTTCGAAAGAGCCGGCGCAGACTCGATGGGCCGAATGGCCTCCTGTGCTGTACTATTCTATGATTCTCTGGTTCTTTTGCCAATCACATTAAATCTGTGCCCTCTGGTTGTCGACCCTTCAGCAATTGGAAACAGTTTCTCTTTATTTACTCTATCTAAACCTTTCTTCATTTTAAACACCTCTATTAAATCACCTCTTAACCTTCGCTGAGCTCTGTAAGTGGTTTTCTCGGGCGCACCGAAAACACACCTCTTACTACAAGTTCTGGACGATAGGAATTATATGGACAGGTCAGACTCGGACACCCGTTTGAGCTCAGCCGTATTGTGTTTAATAGGATTAACAATAACATTCGTAACAGTACTAAACAATACAACCCTGGCTTGTCCAACAAGCCATACCGTGCTAAATTACCATGGTCTAATAAGAGAACCCCCCCGTGAAATAAACGAACACAGGACCCCAGCACTAAACACCTCTAAGGTTTGGTTGGGACTTACAATCACCCCCTCACACAGCTAAGTGGTCTTGTGGATGTGTAGGCGCAGGCAATATGCTCACCCTGATTGTCCATTGTCTTGCTTGCAGCTTCTTCCAGTACGCCTCGCTCCTGGTTCCGTACCGCCGATCCAAGTTCCAGTTTGAGTCGAGGTCCGTTGATGAGGGATGAAGAGCAGCGCTCAGCTTCTGGCGGTGTTCCGTCGAGCCGAGCCTCACTCGAGAGACTCGCTGTAGATTGATGCCGAGGAGAAGAGAGAGAGAGAGAGCAGGCCCCGAACGGCTCCTGGTATACCCAAAAAACATGACCTTTTCTCCCGCCAATACTGTTCGATGTATTGACTCAGGTGATCTGTCTGGACCCCCCTGTGGCCTGGGGTGACTCATGACCTTTGAAATCTTTGTGAAAAATGATATTCCATTTCCCCGCTCCCAGGCCTGGCACCTGGAGAGACAATGAGTGCTGATTACTGCATGTCTGTCGTTTCCTGAGTTGATGGCCCCCATTAGCAGGTAATGGGTTTCAATCTCAAACCAACCTTGCTTAACTGACTTATCTCTTGGAAGAGAATGGCCTGGCCATCTCTTGCCTTCCACCAGTTTCGGTTGGGACTGTGCTTTATTGATGTGAGGGCATAGTGTCTCTGAGTTACCTCTCGGGGTATTGTTCCCAGTAATCATGTTAGATGGTGATGATGTCAATCGGCCTGGATTCCCTTCCACCCAGCCTGTCAGTGTGAGATGGCCATTTGCATATGAATGTACCTTAGTCAGGTTAGCCTGGCTTGCAATCCTATTCCCTAAGCCACTCCCACAAGCTTGCCCAACAGTACAGTTCTTTCTTGGGGTTTTGGATATAAAATATGATTCGTAAAAATGGCCAGAAAGCTGGTGCTACAGCTCTGAGGAGAGCAACCCCAGATTCTCCAGTCTATCCACGTAACTGTGATCTCTCATCCCTGGTGAGTTTCATTGTTGTTTGCCACAGTAATCGATAGGAATTAAAACTAGAGAAAAAGGCGATAACAGTCTGTTCACAATCTGGGAAGTTTGCAAAAAAATTAAAAAGAAAAAGATGAGTTAATGCCTCGATTTTAAAATTCTCATCCTCGTGTTCAAATCCCTCCATGGCCTCGCCCCCTCCCTATCTCTGTAATCTCCTCCAGCCCTATAACTCTCCGAGATCTCTGCGATCCTACAATTCAGGCCTCTTCGGCATCCCCGATATTCATCGTTCCACCATTGGCAGTCGTGCCTTCGGCTGTCTAGGCCTTAAGCTCTGAAATTCCCTTCCTATACCTCTCTACCTCTCTCTCCTCCTTTAAGGCGCTCCTTAAAACCTACCTCTTTGATCAAGCTTTTGGTCACCTGCCCTAATATCTCTGAAACAGCTGTCCAATTCGTCCCACCCCCCTGCTCTTTCTCCATAGCCCTGATTTTTTTTTCCTTTTTAAGTATTTATCCAATTCTCTTTTGAAAGTTACTATTGAATCTGCTTCCACTGCCCTTTTAGGCAGCACATTCCAGATCACAACAACTCGCTGTGTGAAATAAAAATTCCTCATCTCCCCCCTGGCTTTTTTTGCCAATTAAATGATTAATATTATTATTCTTGTATCACTCGGCCAAGGGCTATGTCCACGTGGTGCAACGTAGTCATGGCCCCAAGCACGTTCTCCGTTTGTTTTCTTTTCTCTCTTTGTGACATTTTTAAATCGCCAAAGATTCCCCATCCCTTTCTCTGAGGACACATCTGCCCTCGGCTGCTTACCCCCAGCCACATGGGCGAGACCCAGGGAACTGAGCGAAACGGTCCCCCCCCGCTGTCCTATCGCTCTTGCGGGGGGATGGTGCGTTGCATTTGGACTCAGCTCTTCGGGTTGAATGGAATGTGTGTAACCCACCCTGCCACCCAGTCCCCAGGGCTCCTGATCTGAACAAGATAAAATACTGTGTGTTGGAACAGAATAGAACTGCCTTTTAACAGTCTTGCTCCAGGGCACTCCACTCTGAATGGAACTGTGATGAGAAAGAATGTAGGTCTCGGAGACAGATACTGTAAAGCATTCAATGTCTCGTAGTTATTTGAATTGGAACCTGTCCTAAAGACCACCTGAACTGGAACTGAGTCATTTACACCATGACAGTTCCCAGTCTGTGAAAAAGAGAACTTGCATTTCTATAGCGCCCTTCACAACCTCAGAATGTCCCAACCTGCTTTACAGCCAATGAAGTACTTTTTTTGAAGTGTAGTTATTGTTGAAATGTAGGAAACGCGGCAGCCAATTTGCGCACAGCAAGCTCCCACAAACATCAATGTGATAACAACCAGATAATCTGTTTTAATAATGTTGATTGAGGGATAAATATTGGCCAGGATACCGTGGATAACTCCCCCTGCTCTTCTTCGAAATAGTGCCATGGCATCTTTGACTTTCACCTGAGAGAGCAGACGGGGCCTTGGTTTAACATCTCATACCAAAGACGGCATCTCCGACAGCATAGCGCCCCTTTGGTTCTTCACTGGAGTGCCAGCCTAGACTATGTGCTCAAGTCTCTGGAGTGGGACTTGAACCCACAACCTTCTGACTCAGAGGCGAGAGTGCTGCCCACTGAGCCACGGCTGACACCTAAACGAGCTGACGTTGATTAACTCAATGTGGACCAGGAATCAAATCCAGAACCTTACTGGTAGATATTACTTAGTATTACACTGGCCGGGTCCTTATTGTGTCCCTCTTGCTTTTTTAAGGGACTCGCCATTCATTTCCATATCAGTGTGACAGCTATAAGCAATGCACATTATAGTGGAGTCAGTGGTTTAGCATAGTATTGTCGTGAGGGGTTAGTGTGACACAGATCTTATTAAACTAAACTAGTCATTATTTTCCATGTGGATTACATTAGAGCTCATTTCTTTTACATGAAGGATATTAATTTTCTCTGTTTTGTTTTTGTATTGCATGCTGAAATTTGTTTTTAATTAGGATTTTATTTTTGCAAAGTAAGCATCATTTAATTGGAAGCGTTTACTTTTACAGCAGAGGAAACACTGAGCTCCCTCATGGTTTCAGAAGAATGAAGCTTTAAGTGTGCAACAGCAGATACCAAGAGCGGTTGAGGAAAGCTGAAACCCAATCTCTGAGGACTGACCGATGTTATAAACCGTGAGAACGTTTATGAGCATCGTCTGAACCACCAGATTAGGGCACATTCTTGAAAGCATTCTGTGGTGTCTGCGTTTTAAAATGAAAAATAGTTCAGAATTCGGACAATTTGCAACAGAGTGATGTTCGTGGACCATGTTTCGTGCTGAGAACTAAAACTGTAAGGAGAAAGAAAGACTTGCATTTATATAGCACCTTTCACAACATCAGGGCGTTCCCGAAGTGCTTTACAGCCAATGAAGTACTTTTGAAGGGTAGTCATTGTGGTAATGTAGGAAACGCAGCAGCCAATTTGTGTACAGCAAGCTCCCACAAGCAGCAATGTGATAATGGCCAGATAATCTATTTTAGTGATGTTGATTGAGGGATAAATATTGGCCAGGACACCGGAGAGGACGTGGGAACATCGGAACAGGAGGCGGCCATTCAGCCCCTCGAGCCTGTTCCACAATTCAATTAGATGATGTCTGATCTGTATCTTAACTCCATCTACCCGCCTTAGTCCTGTAACCCTTAAAACCCTTGCCTAACACAAAGCTAGCATTCTCAGTTTTGACATTTTCAGTTGACCCCCGGCCTCCACAGCTTTTTGGGGGAGAGAGTTCCAGATTTCCACTCCCCTTTGTGTGAAGAAGTGCTTCCAGACATCACCTTTGAATGGCCTGGCTTTGATCTTAAGTTTATGCCCCCTTGATTCTGAACTTTCCCTGATCTTCTTGGAATGATACCATGGGATCTTTTACACCCACCTGAGAGAGCAGATGGAGCCTTGGTTTAACATTGTCTCCGAAAGACGGCCCCTCCGACAACACCACCTAGATTTTTGTGCACATATTTCTGGAGTGGGACTTTGAATTCACAACCTTCTAACTCAGAGGCGAGGGTGCTGTTCTCTGAGCCACAGCTGGCACCTAACTTGATTTTGTATCTGTTTTAATGTGTGAAGAACTACTTCCCCCCCCCCAGTTGTTAGGCCACTGCCCACCGTCGAACTGAGCCACGCAAGCCGGGGAAAACCCAAGCCGATTTGTGCTGAGTTGGCGGATCTCAGTCCGGAATACATTAGGAGCATTTGGAGTTGGCCTTGGTACGGCACAGTTAAAGAGTGAGGGGAGGAGGAGAGTGATGGGGGGGAGGGGGGAGGAGGGGGGTGCGGAAATCAGCCTCAGTTGATCACTTTCCAGTGACTCCTGCCGAAACATGCAGCTGTGTGCGTTGGGCAAGGGCAGGATGGCTAATTCCTCCCGTAGCCATGTAGACTTCCAATGCTCATTGTCTAAGCCTACACATAAAGAATGGTCACTTGGGCAGGTACCGGAAGGCTACCAGCACCCACGGAACGGAACCCCAACACGAGCTGTAGGTTATTTGACTATGGACAAACTCACAGCCAAATCTGATCCTATTCCGACTCAACACTCATACTTTCTAGCAGGGGCGGTCAGTGGAAAGCAGGTACACTGAGAGGACAGGGCGGGGTTGTTGCTTCTTGCTTGTCCAGGGGCACTGCGATCAATCGTTGCGTCCCTGATTCATACGAGACTTGAGCACCTAATCCAGGCTGACACTCCAGTGCAGTACTGAGGATGCCCTGCACTGTCGGAGGTGCCGTCTTTAGGATGAGATGTTAAACCCAGGCCCTGTCTGCCCTCTCAGGTGGATGTAAATGATCCCATGGTAATATTTCGATATATCCCTGGTGTCCTGGTCAATATTTATCCCTCAACCAACATCACTAACAAAACAGATTATCTGGTCATTAGCTCATTACTGTTTGTGGGAGCTTGCTGTGCACAAATTGGCTGCCGTCTTTCCTTCATTACAACAGTGACTACATTTCAAAAGTACTTCATTGGCTGTAAAGTGCTTTGGGACATCCTGAGTCGTGAAAGGCGCTACAGAAATGCAAGTCTTTCTTCTTTATAACCGGATACACTTATTCTGGAATAGGTTAGAAGGATAAATCAGCCATGGATCCTGTTTCTAATGAATGTTCAATGACTGCTGCTGGATGAGGACATGAAAGGTTTGGTTGTAACATGCCCTATGGCATTTTTATCAAAAGATGCACAGTATCAGTTGGGATGACTGAATTGCAATCAGGAGCAGGAACCGTAGCTGATTTGTTTTCCCTTCCGGAACCTGGAAGCACTGGGATCAATTGCGTTACGGTTAGCACCTCCACTTTACTCCAGTTGAAGCTGGTAATTGAAGTTGAAGTGCCGATCAGCCATGATCTAATTGAACGGTGGAGCGTGTTCGAGGGCCTGAATGGTCTACTCCTGTCCCTATGTTTATCAAAGAAAGAAAGACTTGCATTCATATAGCGCCTTTCACGGCTTTAGGATGTCCCAAAGCACTTTACAGCCAATGAAGTACTTTTGAGGTGTAGTCACTGTTGTAATGTAGGAAATGCGACAGCCAATTTGCGCACAGCAAGCTCCCACAAACAGCAACATGATCATGATCAGATAATAAGTTTTAGTGATGTTGATTGAGGGATAAATATTGGCCAGGACACCGGGGAAAACTCCCCTGCTCTTCCTCAAAATAGCGCCGTGGGATCTTTTACATCTACCTGAGAGAGCAGACGGGGCCTCAGTTTAATGTCTCATCCGATACAGTAGTTGGCACCTCTGACAGTGCCACACTCCCTCAGCACTGCACTGGAGCGTCAGCCTAGATTTTTGTGCTTTCAGTTTACCCAGCACAGTTTTTACTAAGTAAACATGGAGTGATATGTGCTGCAAGCGCACGTTTAAATGCTAACATCTTCATGCTTTCAACCCGACTCCACTGCCACGTGCAGTCTGAGATGATCTTAGCGCATCATTTGAAAAAGTAAAATATAAACAGAAAATGCTGGAAACACTCAGCAGGTCAGGCAGCATCTGTGGAGAGAGAAACAGAGTTAACGGGCTGGATTTTCATTCAGCAGTCGGGAAGGAGACGGGACTACAACTTTCGGGTTTTAGTCCCGCCTCCATCGACGTCCGGCCAATCCGCGCGATTTTCCCTTGATTGACCTTGTTGTGCCCACCCAGCGGGCTCAGCAGGCCAATTAAGGGCCACCCAGCAACAGGTGACATCACAGACTGAAATTTCATCTGTCAAGACGTCTTGACAGATGAAATATCAGTGTTTCACAGCTGTTTGAAGCTGTCAAACACTGACAGTCTGACTTCTAACCTGAGTCCTTCTCCACAGACTCAGTTAGAACTCACACCGGCAATGAAACCCGCAGGCTGTCACTTTTGACAGCTCACAGCCATTTTGCTTTCAGTGCTGGCTGAGTGATGGACTCCCGAAACCTAGAGGAAGAAAGACTGTTAAGGTAAGTACAAGTAATTTAAACTTCTTTACACACTTTAGACACACCAAACACACTTACCTTGGCACTCATGCACACATCACTCACCTGAACACCGACATCGCAACCCCTCCAAGTCCTTCAACCCGACGGCCCGCCTGCTCTAACCTGGCATGGTTTGGAGACGTCGGGAATCCCACACGACACCCCTTCAAAATAGGGATTAGGCTAAAAACTGCCTGTTAACTACCTGTTAACAGGCAGTTAATTGGCACTAATCCCTTCCCGCCTCGGGTCGGCGGGTCCCAGTGCGGGGCGGGTACCCGCCTCCTTTGAAACTTACGTGGAGGCGGGTTTTGGGCGGGATGGTGTCGGGACCCCCGAATTCGGGATTTTAGCCCCCCGCACGCCTAAAAGCCCGCCTCACGGCACACTGAAAATCGAGGCCAACATTTCAGGTCGATGGCCTTTCGTCAGAACTGGAAAAAGTTGGAGATGGAACAGGTTTTTAAGCAAGTGCAGGGGCTGGGAAAGGGGGGAGGGGAGGAAAGAACAAAAGGGAAGGTCTGTGATAGGATGGCAGGCAGGGGAGATTAAATGGCAAAAGGGATGATGGTATGAGGCAAAAGGAGATGGTAATGAGATGTGTAAAGAAACAAAATTACGTTTGCTTACAGGAGACATAAACGGCAGCTTTAGTTTAAGTCCTAGCTGCATGTTAAAAGTTGCCCTTTGCACATATATGGAGTTCCAGCTCAAGAGTGGCCCACACAGTAGGGCAGGAGGTTAATCGGGTCTATAGTTGTAAAACGAAATGGAAATTACAGTCCTTGAAAACAAAATGACATTTTATTTAGCTTATGGGTAGGTCAATGCGACTGAATGATACCTCAACACTTCCAAAGGGCACGTGGAAACACAATGCAGCTAATCATTAATCCAGCTAGACATGTTTCCCCTTAATAAAGCACGTCATAGTATCACGCTTCCCAAAGCTAGAAGTGATGCTTGACACGCTGGTTGAAAATTAGCCGCCACACACCACTTCAGACCTCTAAGTCTCTTGTTACATATTCGAGCCGGTAGTAAAATAGTAGCCGAGGATGAAATTTTTGCACTGCCACCACATGAAATGTGAAAAGCATTCAGCCGCACATTTACAGGTGTGCCTCCACAGAGCAGTTTTTAGTTTGCATAAGACTCGGGTCAAACACAGTTGGTCACAAGTCATTGCTGACGATCATGGTGGGAGCAATTTGGGGTGATGAATTATCCTAGTATAACAGAGAAGGAGGTCATTCTGCCCATCGTGCCTGTGCCAGCTCTCTGAAAGATCTGTTCAATTGGTCCCACTCCCCGGCTCATTACAAAGTATTACAAAGTATTAACAGCACAGAAGCAGCCCAACTGGCCCATGCCAGTGTTTATGCTCCACATAAGCCTCCTCCCACCCCTCTTAATCTAACCCCATCAACATATCTTTTCCTATAACCCTGCAATTTTTTTTTCCTTTTCAAATATATTTCTAATTCCCTTTTGAAACTTACTATTGAATCTGCTTCCACCGCCCTTTCAGGCAGCGCGTTCCAGATCGTAGCAACTTGCTGCAGAAAAAAATTCTCCCCAGCTCTCCTCTGTATTCACTCGAATCCAGTGGAAAAGATTTAATGATTTAAATTGGTTACTGTTGTGCCGAATCCCATCTGTGGAATAAACATCTGAATAGCTGCGTGCATGCAAGATCACACATGCACATCAAGCAGACCGACCTGGTATCGGAGAGGGGGAGGTCCTTAAGATGCCAGCAATCTCATTGCTGGGTTTGAAAAGGGAATATAAGCTGGCAGGCCCGGCCCCAAGCAGTGCCGGGGACTGGCATCAAACTCTGCCGTTGGTTTTGCCTCTGTAACAAGGATTAGGAGCCACTTCCTGAGGGTGTGATCTCTGCATCTGAAGACAACTAAGCCATCTCATTTGTGAGGCAGCGTTGACAGGGTACAAGTGGGTCAGACAGCAAATGTATTGGAGCAACAGTGAAGCATATTGTGGTCGTGTGACTTCTAAGGGTTAGTTTTACACAATCGTACAATCGGAAAATTCTGCCAGGATGCCCTGATCTATCAAAAGTTACCTTCTAGTGTATTGGAACCGGTACAGTGACTGAACTTAGAGACAACATCAAGTAACATATACTAAGTGCATACAAGTTAACACTAGATAGTAAATCTGGCTGGAATAAAAAAAACCTTCCTAGTCTTTCATTAGCAAAGCTACTCTATCATATTGAATATCAGATGTTCAGTATTTCTTAATAAGGGGGATTCTTGCTAATTTAAGGTTAAGTTATCCAATTATCCTATAAATGGAATATGCTATAAATTATTGAGATGATTAATTTAATCTTCAAATGCATTACATCATAAACTTGCAGCAGGCCCTCAGTTGAATGCGTGCTAGTACTGAGTGTTCATTAACAAGTTACATGAAGCTATCATTATCTCATGGTCCCCCGTTTGTGGGAGCTTGCTGTGCGTACATTGGCTGCCGTGTTTTCGTCCATTACAACAGTGACTGCACTTCAAAAGTATTTCATTGGTTGTAAAGCGCTTTGGGATGTTTCTGAGGTCATGAAAAGTGCTTTACAAAGGCACGTCTTTCTTTCACAGCACAATGAAGAGATGAAAGCATTTCCTGCAACACTTGCTGTAGAGGGAGAGAACCGTTACAGGAAACTCTCATTTAACCGGCAAAATTCATACTCCGAAGACACCTCAATAACCGGAAATGTTGCCAAATCTGAGGCCAAGTCTCCCGCGGTGGCCGAGTTAGTCAGTGGGGGTAGTTCTCCAAACTGCCGCTACTTGGCTTCTTGGAGCTGTCGGAAGTCCGAACACCTCAATAACAGGAGTCTGACTCCTTGTTTGTTAAAAATAGCCTCGGTAGACAACCCTCTCCATCATCCGGAATTTTTAATCAACTGGCACCATCCCGGTCCCGTCGGTGCCGGATACCAAAGAGTTTCCTGTACTTTGATAGAAAATGTTGCCCTTTTATATATGCTATGCTCAAAATTTGTCAAACGCTGATCAATAGCTTCAAAAAAGATGGCACGGCTCCCATTTAGTACGAAATTTAGATTTTCGTCGTGTAATCCGCTACACACATATTATCCTGCACCAATTCCTTTTCTCTCCCGCCTGTCCTTGCTGACCTCCATTGACTCCTGGTCCTCATAATTTAAAATTCTCATCCCTGTGTTCAAATCCCTTCCACGGCCTCACCCCTCTCCATCTCCATAATCTTCTCCCGCCCTACACCACCTCCCCTACAAAACCTTTCTTGCTCTGACTCTGGCCTCCTGTGCCTCCCTACTTCCTCCACCCCACCATTGGCAGCTGTGCCTTCAGCTGCCCATGCTCAGGAATTCCCTTTCTAAAACCCTCCATCCGCAAACCTCTTTTGAGACCCTCCTTAAAGCCCACCTCTTTTGGTCACCCCCTGACCTTTCCCCATTGGCTTGGCACTCATTGTTTTCCTCTCAAGCCTCTGTCAAAACATCTTGGGATGTTCTTCTTGGTAACTGTAGTGTATGTAACCTGTACACCTGTACCACCTTAAGAGGATACCTTAAGGTGATGGACTACTTTTTGATGGCTCCTGTACATTGTAGTACCGGTGGTGACCACACCGGTATATAAACCCTGCAGAGCAAAGTGTATCCCAGTTCAGCCCTGACCCTCAATCACTAAAGACCTGTTTACTTACTTCTGTAGTCTGTGTCCTGTTATTCAGTATAACTGCAATTGAAACCACAGACTCAACAGTGGCGACGAGTCTGATCTTACCTTGCGGCAGTTTTGCATCAAAGGAAGCTTCGTCCTCAGGAACGGGCGTCGAAAAAGGGCATCCGCCCTCAACATCCTGCATCGCACGGGAGGCCATCGGAAACCCGGGTTGGTTTGCTGACCACGAAGTCAAGCATCAGTGAGCATCCCTTCTACGACAGCGGCGGGTAAGCCCGATCGAGCGGCACGGGGGGGGAAGTCGGCCGAGTTGTCAGGGGAGAAAGGGAGGGAAAACAACGAAAAGGGCGGAGAACATGACCGCAGCCGGTGTCAGGGGCCGGACTGCAATCGGGCAGAGATGCGCAGCAGCCAGAAAAGCGTTTATGGCCACAGGGACCGCAGGAGCAGCGGGGGAACAAGAGCAGCAACGCAGGGGAAAATAAAGGACCGCTGGGAGGCGTGGACGGCAACAGCGCGGGAATCGCCATTTTGAGTCGGCGGGGGAAGAAGACAAGCGCAGGAAAAGCCTCTAAGCGCGGGAAAAGCCGCCATTTTGAAAAAAAAAAAAAATAATAATAATATCCAAAGGGGAAGGAGAAACTCAGCAAGGATGCCAAAAACGGGTAACATCACTGCTTTTGATAACGATGTGGAAGATTGGGCCACTTATGTGGAACGCATCGAAGTTTACTGTACAACGAATGAGGTACCGGAGGATAAGAAAGCACTAACCCTCAATGGGTGCAAAGACGTACAGGTTATTAAGGAACCTTGTAACACCAGACAAACCGGTAGGGAAGAGTTTCGCGGATATTGTTACTATCCTGCAGGAGCATTTAAACCCCACGCCGCTGCTGATAGCAGAACAATTTAAATTCTACAAAAGAATTCAACTTAAAGAAGAAAGCAACGCTGAATTCCTAACAGAACTGCACAAGTTATCAAAGTACTGCCAGTTCGGAACAGGACTAGCAGACGCACTGAGAGATAAGTTTGTGTGTGGGCTCCTAAGGGAAGGAACCCAGAAGCGACTGCTGGAGGAAAAGGATCTTACGCTGGACAAAGCTTTCAGCATTGCAGCATCCCATGAGGCAGCAGCATGAGGCACTGCAGAGATACAGCAAAGGCCACTGGAATCCAGCACCAATGAAATGGCATTGGGCGCAGTAAAGTGCTATCGTTGTGGAAGGACAACGCATGACCAGAGCCAGTGCTGGTTCAAAGATAAAGAATGCAGGCAATGTGGCAAACTTGGTCACATAGCGAGAGTATGCCGGTCAGGAAAGAAGACCAGCAGCAAAATGTCACCGCAGGAGAAGTACAAAAAAGTACACAAGGTGACAGAGAACAGTTCGGATGAACAGAAGACGGATTCAGACTCCAGCAGTAAGCAACTGGGTTGTCTGAAAATACATAATGTGGGTAACACAGCAGACCACCAAACTATCTGGGTCACGCTTCGGATAGCAGGAGTCCAAGTGAAGATGGAATTGGACACAGGGTCGGCATTAACGGTCATGAATAAGCAAGGTTACAAAAGGTTATTCTCGCACATTCCCCTGAGGGATACGGAGATTGTATTGAAAACATACACGGGGCAAATAGTATACCCCAAAGGAAAGATAAAAGTAAACGTGGTCTACAATGGTAAAGAATTTCAGAAAATGGACTTGTATGTGTTACCTGATGGAGGTCCGCCACTACTGGGACGGGAATGGATCCGGAGAATAAATGTGGACTGGCATTCCATACAAGCACTGACTGTAGATGCCTGTAAGGAGCACGACGTCAAACCTAAACGACTGTCCAAAATCTTAGATGATGCTAAGGAGGTGTTCCAACAGGGACTTGGAACACTGAAAGGAATTACGCCAACCATCAAGGTTGAAGAACATGCAAACCCATAATTTTTCAAAGCCAGACTGGTGCCTTATGCGATACGACCTGCTGTGGAAGCAGAGCTGGAAGGGCTAGAATGTTCAGGGGTACTGTCCAAGGTGGACTGGAGCGAATGGGCTACACCCATTGTTCCTGTCATGAAGCGTACGTTGAGCAACAAGCCGGGGGAACCTGGGAAGGTTCGCATCTGTGGTGATTTCAAGATCACTGTTAATCCGGTTCTTCACACGGTGCAATATCCGCTTCCGCGGATTGAAGATATCTTCGCTTCGCTGTCTGGCGGGAAACACTTCACTAAGATAGACCTGGCGCAGGCGTACCTACAGATGGAAGTTGATGAAGCGTCACGTCAGTATCTCATGATCAACACGCATAAGGGCTTATATCGGTATAATAGACTGGTTTTTGGAGTGGCATCGGCTCCAGCGATTTGGCAAAGGGCCATGGAGCAGGTATTGCAGGGAATTCCAGGCACACAATGCTACCTGGATGACATCCTGATTACATGAGATAACAATAACGATCACCTCGTGAATTTGGAGCAGGTGCTCATCAGATTGAAAGAATATGGGCTCAGAGTTTCTTTCAAAAGCGAATCTCGTACTGCGGCCACGTCATTGACCGGGAGGGGCTCCATAAGTCACCTGACAAGATCGAAGCTGCTGTAAAAGCTCCTGTACCGGAGAATGTATCCCAGTTGAGGTCGTTCCTCGGGTTGGTTAACTATTACCATAAGTTTCTTCCAAATTTATCCACGGTGTTACACCCGCTAAACACTCTTTTGCAAATGGGAATACCATGGAAGTGGAGCGATGATTGTAAGCGGGCTTTTCAAAAGAGCAAAGCACTGATCACCTCTAAGGAAGTGTTGGCTCACTTTAACCCAACACTGCCTATTCGCTTAGCTTGTGATGCTTCTCCATATGGTATCGGGGCAGTGCTCTCACATAAGTTTCCAGATGGCTCGGAAAGGCCAGTCGCTTTCGCATCCAGATCATTGACCTC
Source organism: Somniosus microcephalus (assembly GCF_052327205.1). Taxonomy (NCBI): domain Eukaryota; kingdom Metazoa; phylum Chordata; class Chondrichthyes; order Squaliformes; family Somniosidae; genus Somniosus; species Somniosus microcephalus. Next base: position 267,050,609 of record NC_140992.1, on the reverse strand, counting down.
CGCTGAGCGCAACTATGCTCAGATAGATAGGGAGGCTCTCAGCCTCGTGTGGGGAGTTAAGAAATTTAACCATTACCTGCAAGGCCAAAAGTTTACGCTGCTGACAGATCACCAGCCGTTGGTTTCCATTTTCAACCCTAAGAAGGGTGTTCCGGTAATGACGGCGCAGAGGCTTCAGAGATGGTCCCTTTTCCTAGGGGCACATCAATATGATATTGAATTCAAAGGTACAAAACAACATGGTAATGCTGATGGGCTGTCGCGCCTGCCACTACCTACAGCGGAAGAGGCACCGGCAGTTGACCCTGTAGAGATATTTCACTCGACCATCATCGAATGCTTACCAGTCACCAATGCGGGTATTGAGAGAGAGACCCAAAATGACCCGACACTGTCTCGGGTCTATGACTTGACAGTGAAGGGATGGCCAGCACATGGCGACCCACTGTTACCAGCATTCTCAGCCAGACGAGAACAGCTGTCCGTATGTCAAGGAACATTGATGTATGGAACAAGGGTGATTATTCCTCCAAAATTAAGAGAGAGAGTTCTGAAAGAATTTCACGAAGGTCATCTGGGGGGAGTCAAGATGAAAAGCCTTGCTAGGGCTTATGTGTGGTGGCCAGGTATCGACAAACAAATAGAGGATCTGACTAAAAGCTGCTCAGGGTGCCAAAAAGTTCAAAATGCACCTCCAATTGCACCACTGCATCCGTGGGAATGGCCTTCAGCCCCATGGCAACGTGTGCATATCGACTTTGCAGGTCCATTCATGGATTCCATGTTTTTGATAGCAGTAGACGCACATTCTAAATGGCCAGAAGTGATTAAGATGTCGACCACTACCTCTGAGAAGACGATCGCAGTTCTAAGAACCATATTTGCAAGGAATGGGTTGCCGGAGCAAATATGTTCAGACAACGGACCACAGTTCGTGTCAGAAGAATTCCAGAAATTCATGAAAAAGAATGGGGTGAAACACTATACATCTGCCCCATATCATCCGGCTACAAATGGGTTGGCCGAGAGATTTGTTCAAACATTCAAAAAGGCGATAAAAGCCATGAGTGAAGACCATATTCCACTACAACACAAGGTGGACAATTTCCTGATGGCGTATCGAAACGCCACGCATTCAGTGACAAATCAAAACCCTGCCATAATGTTCTATAACAGAAGGTTGCGGTCCCGGTTGGATTTGTTAAAACCCAATGTGCGAAGGGAAGTCAAAAACAAGCAATTCCAGCATGTAAATAACAAGGCCACTCGTAGTTTCGAAATAGGACAACCAGTGTTGGCCAGGGACTATAGGGATGATAAATGGCAACCTGGAACAATTTGTGCAGGACAAGGACCCTTGATGTACACGGTAGACGTTGGAGAGAACGTAATACGACGTCATGCTGACCAACTTGTGGAATCGAGAACAAGGGTCGACCCCATGTCTACAGCAGAGACACCAGTTGAAGAAGTTATTGAGCCTGTAGCATCTACCTCAGACTCGAACGTACCTGATGATGTTCAATCCATAGGAGATCAAGTGGATGAGTCATCCCAGCAACGAGAACCAGAGATCCCTGAAAGGCGTTATCCGGGCCGGATCAGGAGGCCTCCTCAGAGACTGAATCTTTGAACAGTTGTGTGTAAATTGTATATATATTATCCATGTAATGTTTAATTTGGGGTGTACACTGTTAAGCTAAAAGGGGAGGAATTGTAGTGTATGTAACCTGTACCACCTTAAGAGGATACCTTAAGGTGATGGACTACTTTTTGATGGCTCCTGTACATTGTAGTACCGGTGGTGACCACACCGGTATATAAACCCTGCAGAGCAAAGTGTATCCCAGTTCAGCCCTGACCCTCAATCACTAAAGACCTGTTTACTTACTTCTGTAGTCTGTGTCCTGTTATTCAGTATAACTGCAATTGAAACCACAGACTCAACAGTAACAGGCACTATAAGAAATGCAAATAGTTGCTGTTGTTGATGTAAACCAACTACATTGACACCAAAATCATCCTCTTTGACACTGTTACTGTCACATTAGTTTAATATACCTAATACACTGAATCCAATATAACACATTCTAAGCTGTAGTATCATTATAAAACTTCTGTTTGAAATGTAAAGATTATGTAAACTGTCAATGTTGTCATATTTTGGATGAGGCATTAAACCAAGGCCCCATCTGCTCTTTCAGAGGGATATAAAAGATTACATGGCACTACTTCGAAGAAGAGCAGGGGATTTCTCCCCGGTGTCCTAGCCAATATTTCTCCCTCAACCAACGTCACTTAAAAAAAACCAGATTATCTGGTCATAATCACATTGCTGTTTGTGGGAGCTTGCTGCACGCAAATTGGCTGCCGCGTTTCCTACATTACAACAGCGACTCCACTTCAAAAACAACTTCATTGGCTGTGAAGCGTTTTGGGACGTCCGGAGGAGCTTTGATATAAATTGCAAGTCCTTTTGTTTCTTTAGAAGACACTTAAACACATGTGTTGCTGATCAGCTTTCCTGCTATGAGGCAGGGCTTTGCACATCTGCCAAGGAGCCTTGTCCGCTGAGCGCACGTGTACAAAACATTGCCACGCACCGCACTCGGATATTCAGCATTTTGGTGCAAAGTTGGAACATTGTTCTGAGAGGGCTTTGCACAGACAGCTGGTAAACCCTAATAACCTTGCTGGCCCAACTATATTACTGCAAAGTCTGAATGGGGTCTGTACTGCCAAGTGGCCATCTGTACCACATATTCAGATAAAGGCCAGACCACAAACTGAATTCAGCTTACCAAGGGAAGCCAATTAACACTTTCGTAAAGGAATCATTCCTTTCCTTAAAACGTTTAAAGCAAGAAAGATTTGTATTTATATAGTGCCTTTATCGACCTCAGGCTGTCCCAAACGCTTTGTAGCCAATGAAGTACTTTTTGAAGTGCAGTCACTGTTGTAATGTGGGAAACACGGCAGCAAATTTGCACACAGCAAGCTCCCACAGACAGCAAGGTGATAATGACCAGATAATCTGTTTTAGTGATGTGATTGAGGGATAAATATTGGCCAGGACATCAGGTAGAACTCCCGTGCTCTTCATCGAAATAGTGCCTTGGGATCTTTTACGTCCATTTGAGAGAGCAGACGGGGCCTCGGTTTAACGTCTCATCTGAAAGACGGCACCTCCGACAGCGCCGCGCTCCCTCAGTACTGTACTGGAGTGTCAGCCTAGGTTTTTTGTGCTCAAGCCTCTGGAGTGGGACTTGAACCCACAACCTGACGACTGAGAGGTGAGGGTGCTGCCCACTGAGCCACGGGCTGACAATCTTTTAAATCTATATTTCAATTGGGAAGGGAAAAAAAGTCACCAGCACAAAATCAAAAATTCTCCGCCCCCCCCCGCCCACCCCCCCACCGGCATCAATAAATCTTTAACTCCAGCATCTCTCGTTGCCTCTCCTGAAACCGCTGACTTGTAATTCAGTCCAGTTCTGCCGGCATCATCTGCCCTCTGGTAGAAGGTAAATGTAGGTCCTTTACAGTCAGAGACGGGAGAATTTATAATGGGGAATGAGGAAATAGCAGAGAAATTAAATAAATACTTTGTTTCTGTCTTCACGGAGGAAGTCACAAAAAACCTCCCAGAAATACGAGAAAAGCAAAGGCGTGACGAGAATGAGGATCTTAAAGAAATTATTATTAGTAAAAAAACAGTACTAGCAAAATTAATGGGACTAAAAGTCAACAAATCCCAAGGACCGGATGACCTACATCCTAGGGTTTTGAAAGAGGTGGCCATTGGAATAGTGGACGCATTGGTTGTCATCTTCCAAAATTCTGTAGATTCTGGAACGGTTCCTGCAGATTGGAGGATAGCAAATGTAACCCCGCTATTTAAGAAAGGAGGGAGAGAGAAAACGGGGAACAATAGACCTGTTAGCCTCACATCAGTAGTTGGGAAAATGCTGGAATCTATTAGATAATTTCTAAGTTTAACTTTAAAAAAACTCACCAAAGGCTGGAAATAGTTTTTAGATTATTAACAAAAACAGTGAGGAGTCAAAGTGACCATTCTTCATGGGCAGTGAGCATTTGAAATGCTCTTCCGGCATGGGAGGCATCAGTGCCGTTAACCCTTTCCTCGCCTGACATCCACACACATGCCTTATTTCCTTCCCCTCCTTGGCTCGAATTTGCTGAGGCCAGCTGCAATGTACCTACTGCCGGCACGACTGAATTTGTCAAACTCACCACCGACCAGGGGAACCTACCACACCTGGAACCCAGCGCCGGTTAGCTGAGTAGCAGGAAAGACTTGTGTTAATGCAGCTCTTTTCATGATCTCAGGACATCCCGAAGCGCTTCACAGAAAATTAAGTACTTTTGAAATATTGTCACTATATTTCCCTTTAAGCTGTGCGGCCGCGTGGCGCTCTGGAGCTCCTGCGCCGCCGGCTCACCGGCTTTTGAATGGGGAAAACCGTGCATGCGTGGTAATTTGGATGGGGCGCTCGGCCCCTTAAAGAGGCCGCGCGCCCCCCAAAAAATGAAAAGGGATCATTAGAGCTGAGTGTCTCCAGCAAGTTCTGGATTTCGTTTTAGACTTCCAGCACCTGCAGCTTATTTTATTTTTTTCACGCTGAAGCTGAATGAGAAAGTAAGGATCCTTCGGCAGATGCTTTGGCACATTGTCAGAAGCAGGAAAGGAAATTGACAACATGGACAGCGAACAGGATGGACGAGACAAGCAACTATCACAATAATAAAGAGAGGCACAGAAATGCTAAAAGGGCTGACATCCTTGAAAGAGAAGGGCCAAATGTTGAGATTAAAAACTTAGAAACTATTGATTCCAGTATCAGCATATGCAATCAGGTTCCCTTCTCTGCTATTTTAACAGAGGAGTTAACACATTCAAAATTCCAGCTCCGTTAAAACAAAGAAATGGCGCACTAAGCAATGTTACATAGAAACATAGAAGATAGGAGCAGGAGTAGGCCATTCGGCCCCTCGAGCCTGCTCCGCCATTCAATGCGATCATGGCTGATCATCCAAATTCAGTACCCTGTCCCTGCTTTCTCCCCATACCCCTTGATCCCTTTAGCCTTAAGAAATATATCCAACTCCTTCTTGAATATATTTAATGAATTGGTCTCAACTGCCTTCTGTGATAGAGAATTTCACAGGTTCACCACTCTCTGGGTGAAGAAATTCCTCCTCATTTCTGTCCTAAATGGCTTATTTTAATTTTAGGTGCCGGTCCCTTTAAGCGGCTGCGCGGCCCATTCAAATTTTCGTGCGCGTGCGGTTTCTCCCATAGAAAAGCCAGCGAGCGGCCTGCGCGGGACCTCCAGACCACCACGCAGGCCACGCAGCTTCGCGGGCACGTTGGCACTAACGTGCTAAGCAGTTGCCCACTAATGTCACAAACAGCGGGATATATTTTCCCACGCCTGGGTCTGGGACTACTGGCTCACCTGGGCACAGCGAGTGCTGGAAAATAGGGAGCAGTGGGGGCTCCACAAGGGAGCCTGCCTGATTTTTCTGGCCATTGAAATGAATGGAGTGCACTAGTCTGCTCCCTATTTTCCTGTAGTCACTGTCTCTGGGTGTGGAAAATCTACGCTGATAATTTCTAAGTTTAATTTTTTTTAAGCTCACCAAAGGCTGGAAATAGTTTTTAGATTATTAAAAAAAACAGTGAGGAGTTAAAAGTTTTTTTTTTAAGTTTACGTGAATATCTATCTGTAAAATGTAACCACGTCTAACTCGTAGCACTGATCATGAGAAATAAATATTCCTTTTAATGGATAAACTCATCACAAACTCATTTAGTTAAACCGTGCTCTGTAGCTGTCCATCATTGATGCTGAAAGAGTGATGCCAAGATCGTACTCCAAACCTTTTCAATATTTCGGGGGTAGGGATTTTTTATTTAAAAGCACCAATCCGGTTGCGAATGCGATCTCTATTTCCTTTGTGTAATCAACGTGCTTGTTAAAATGTCACAGCGGAAATCAGCAGCAGCTAATTTACTCCCCACCGAGGGGGCTTTAACATGAGATAAAAACTTCCCCTAGCGATGCTGGTTTAATGTGTGGGAATGGATGAGCCCGTGTCTCCAGCCAGCCACTGTCCGATAATGGTCCAGGCTTTGCAGTCTGCCCTGTGCCTTCGAGCTGTCTGCAATCAGCAGACTGTCTGAAAGAATTGAGGAGTTGGGAGGGGGAGGCAAACATTGGGAACCACGTCCCCCACCCCCACCCACCACCACCCCCGCCCCCCCCCGTCCACCAAGACTCTGCAAGTCACAGCACAGAATTACAGAGCATTTACAGCACAGAAACAGGCCATTCGGCCCAACTGGTCTGTGCCAGTGTTTATGCTCCACACCAGCCTCCTCCCACCCTTCTTCATCTCACCCTATCAGCATACCCTTCTATTCCTTTCTCCCTCGTGTGTTTATCTAACTTCCCCTTAAATGCATCTACACTATTCGCCTCAACCATTCCCTGTGGTAGTGAGTTCCACATTCAAACCGCACTCTGGCTAAAGATGTTTCTCCTGAATTCTTTAATGGATTTGTTATTGACTATCTTATATCGACGACCCCTAGTTTTGGTCCCCCCCATGAGTGGAAACATCTTCTCTATCAGGTCACCTCTCAGCCTTCTCGTTTCCAGGGCAAAGAACCCCAGACTGTTCAGTCCTTCCTAGAATATAACAGCATAAGGAATAAGAGCAGTAGACCATTCGGCCCTTCGAGCTTGCTCCACCATTCAATAAGATCATGGCTGACCTTCGACCTCAACTCCACCTTCTCGCACTATCCCCATATCCCTTGATTACCTTCTTATTCAAAAATCTATTGATCTCTGTCTTGAATATACTCAACGACTGAGCCTCCAGAGCCCTCTGGGGTAGAGAATTCCAAAGATTCCTGATGGTCATAACTTCTCACTTCTGGTATCAGCCTTGTAAAACTTTTTTTCACCTTCTTCAGTGTAGAAGGCCAGGGGACTGTAGGAGTGTGGATTACACAGCTAGCAACACAACCGAGGCACTTTCACAGCCTTGGGCCTGCTGTCGCGGCTACCTTGCTTGAGATGTCCGCCATGTTCCAGCTCTGAGGTTGAAGGAGGTTAAAGGTCCTTTGGAGGATAGTTTCTCTTATGTTCATTAATAAATAGACATTCTTATTATGAACACAGCTAGCTTTTGCTAGACACTTTTATTGAGCACATGTGGACTAGGTACAGTATCTGTAGAGGCTTCCATCTTGACTGCTGCCTTGTGGGTAGTCTAGTGCCTCATGGGTAATGTAGTCTTAATGTACATACAGCTGGGTAGTGTAGTCTTAATATACATACAGCTATATACAGCTCTACACAGCTCTACGGCTCCACCTAGTGTCCACTATAGAATGACATGTTATTGATCATTACATCCCCCTTTCTTTGAGGTTTAACAAAATCAATATCAATCAACTTTCAAGAAAACAATAAAGATAATATCAGTAACACTTTTGTTAGTGCTCTATAAACATAAACATTTTCAAAACAGTCAACACATTTTCAAAGCTTTACATTGTACTCAAAGATTAAGTCTATCAGGCTTTTTTACTTCACGTGTGGATCTTCTCAACGCGGGTAAGTCTGATGTGTCTTCATGAGATTGTTCTGGCGGTGAATGACAAGATGCAGTTGCGGCATTGTCATCAATCTGGTCTTGAATAGTCTCTTGTGTTTTTAGGAGGGAACGGCGGTTCCTCCTGAGAATCTGTCCTTCCTCAGTTCTAACAGTGTATGACCTTGGTCCTACTTCCTCAAGAACTGTAGCTTTCCTGTTCCATGCATCTGGATCCTCAATCCTGACAACATCATCCCTTGTCAATGGTTTTAGAGTTTGGGATGACTTGTCATAGTATGATTTCTGTTTCAGCTTTAACAGTTGAAGTCTCTGTCTCAGTTCCTCACTTTGCTGTTCTTTTGCACAGCAGGGTAGCGTGGTGCGCAACTTGCGACCCATTAGTAGTTCAGCAGGTGAAGAACCACAGTCTAAAGGTGAGGATCGGTAGCTCAGCAGGGCGAGATAAGGATCAGACTTGCTTTCTGTCGCTTTCTTCAGTAGCTGCTTGAGAACTTGAACACCTTTCTCTGCCTTACCATTTGACTGAGCATACAAAGGACTGGATGTGATGTGCTGAAAGTCATAATGTGCTGCAAACTGTTGCCACTCCTTACAGTTGAAGCACGGACCATTGTCGCTAACGGCAATCCTGGGAATTCCATGTCTGGCGAAGATGGATTTCACATGCATTATGACACTGCTTGCTGTGGTGCTTGAGAGCAGCACCATCTCAGGATAGTTAGAATAGTAGTCAATCACTATTAGATAGTCTTTACCATTTAAATGAAAAAGGTCCATACCAACCTTTTGCCATGGTGCTGTTGGTATGTCAGCTACCATCATTGGTTCCTTTGCTTGTTTGTTTCGGTGTTTCTGACATGTCTCACATTTGCCTATCATGTTCTCAATGTCCTTATTTATGCCAGGCCAATAAACAGTGTCTCTTGCCCTCCTTTTGCATTTTTCAATTCCGAGGTGTCCCTCATGAATCCTTTTGAGCATGTCTTGACGTAAAACCTGTGGAATGACTATTCTGTTCTGTTTTAGTAATAGTCCACTTGCGACACTCAATTCTGACCTTATGTGAAAATATTTTGGACAGGAACCTTTTGGCCAACCATGATGAATGTTTTCTATTACTGTTTGTAATACTCTATCTTTTACTGTTTCTTCTGCTATTTGCTTTGATTTTGTGTCTGACACGGGCAGCGCAGCAGTGACCATACTCACATGAACATCCATGTCTTCTTCAGTAGAGCTCACATGACTCATTGTGAGTGCTCGGGATAGTGCATCTGCTAACACTATGTATTTGCCTGGTGTGTAGATCAGTTCGAAGTCATATCTTTGCAGCTTCATCATGAGTCGTTGAATCCTTGGAGACATCTCATTCAGGTTTTTTTTATGATGGCAACCAGAGGGCTGTGGTCTGTCTCAACTGTGAAGGTGGGAAGTCCATATATGTAGCCATGAAACTTTTCTAGTCCAACTACCAAGCCTAGACATTCCTTTTCAATCTGGGCGTATCGACACTCAGTATCAGTCATAGACCTGGAGGCATAGGCAACAGGCTTCCAATCTTCACCCTCTGCTTGTAGCAAGACTGCACCTAGGCCATCTTTTGATGCATCCGTTGACACTTTGATTCTTTTTGTTGGGTCAAAGAAGGTGAGTACAGGTGTGGCTGTCAGCACTGTTTTGAGGTTTATCCACTCTTGTTCATGTCTTTCTGTCCATGCGAACTCATTTGTTTTATGTAGCAGGTCTCGCAGACAGGCTGTCTTGGCTGACAAGTTAGGAATGAACTTTCCAATGAAGTTTATCATCCCCATGATGCGTAGCACTCCTTTTTTGTCAGTGGTCAGGGCATTTTGAGTATGGCGTTTACTTTTTCCATATCTGGCTCTATTCCTTTACCAGATAGATTATCTCCTAGGAAAGTGACTTCCTGGATGCCAAACTGACACTTGGCTTTGTTGAGCTTCAGTCCATTCCGGCGTATGCTCTATAGCACTTTAGTCAGTCTCTCATTGTGTTCTTTCAGTGTGGAGCCCCAGATGATGATGTCATCAACATAGACCCGAACTCCTTCCAGACCTTCAATTATGTGTTCCATCGCTCTATGAAAGATTTCAGATGCAGATATTATCCCGAAAGGCATTCTGAGGAAACAATACCTGCCAAATGGTGTGTTGAAGGTACAGTATTTGGTGCTCTCTTCATCCAGTTTTAGTTGCCAAAATCCTTGTGAGGCATCGAGCTTTGTAAAGTATCTGGCACCTGACATTTCACTGGTGATTTCTTCTCGCTTGGGAATCTGGTAGTGTTCACGTTTTTGTTTGCATTTAAGTCCTTTGGATCCATGCATATTCTTAGATCATTGTTCTTTTTCTTTACACATACCATGGAGTTAACCCAGTCTGTTGGCTCTTCGACTTTCCTGATGACTCCTAGTGTGGTCATTCTGTCCAGTTCATTCTTGAGCCGGCCACGCAGGGGTGCTGGAACTCTTCGTGGAGCATGTACCACTGGCTGAGCATCCTCCTTTAGCTGGATCTTGTAAGTGAATTGTAGAACTCCAAATCCTTTGAACACATCCTGGAAATTATTCACTACAGAATCTATCGAGTCATCTGGTCTGCTTATGGCACAGTTTATACGGTAGACTCTCTTGACCAGTTCTAAGTCCTCACAAGCTTTGTCACCCAGTAGTGAATCAAGTCTTTCAGCCACAACAGAAAACATGAGATGATGCACTTTGTCTTTGACTGTCACTTTGAGTCTGCATACACCTAAGCTATCTATTTTCTGTCCATTATAGTCCTTCAGTAGTACTGACTTTTTCTGTATTTTGGGCTTTTCTTTCATATTGTTAATGTCACTCATACTGATTAAGTTTGCTTTTGCCCCAGTGTCTAGTTTCAAGGTAACTAATGTTCCATTTACCTGCAGTGGGATCATCCATTTGTCCTCTTTTACTGCATTAACTTTATGTTCAGCATTGTCCATTTCTGAGGGCTGCACATTTTCTGTATCCTTTTTGATATTGTCACATGACACCATTCCTACAAAAAATGTCTCACTTAAATCAATGTCCTCAATTACATTAACTCGTTGCCCTTTCTTAGTTTTTACTTTTGAAAAGCATTGTTTGGCAAAGTGATTCTTTCCATTACACTTTGTGCACATTTTTCCAAACGCTGGGCATTGTCTTAACTGGTGTTTGTACCACAGCGTTTACAATTAAAAATTTCATCCTCTGATTGCTTTTCATTTCTGTTCTGCCCATGTTTCTTCCCCTTGTAGGACACAGCACCGACAGCAGCATTATCACTCATTACAATCGCATCATTATTGATTTCACTGAAAGTCTTCGCGTGCTTGGCATATTTTCACTGCATTTTCCAAATTTAGTTCGGTTTCTCTGAACAGACGTTCCCTGACTTTTTTATCATGAATGCCAAACACAATCTGGTCACGAATCATGGATGATTTCAGCTCAGAGAAATTACATGTCTGTGCTTTCAGTTTCAGATCAGTTATAAAGCTATCAAAAGTCTCATTTTGCTGCTGTGTCCGAGAACAGAAGATGTATCTTTCATAGGTCTCATTCTTTTTGGGAGAGCAATGTGCATCACATTTTTTTTAGCACATCTTCTAATTTTTCTCTGTTCTCCTCTGGATTAAATACAAATGTATTAAATACCTCTATTGCCTGTGGGCCTGCAACCGTAAGCAGCAACGCTATCTTCCTTGCGTCTGGCTTCATACCGAATCCGATGGCTGCAATGTAGAGTTCAAATTGTTGTTTAAGAGTCTGCCAATTGTAGTCGAGATTTCCTGTGAGTTTCAAACGCTCTGGTGGCTTCAAATTCTCCATGTCGCTTTTCACAATTTTCAGCAGATCTTCACCATCCTGGTACCATCTTATGTTCATTAATAAATAGACATTCATATTATGAACACAGCTAGCTTTTGCTAGACACTTTTATTGAACAAATGTGGACAAGGTACAGTATCTGTAGAGGCTTCCATCTTGACTGCTGCCTTGTGGGTAGCCTAGTGCCTCATGGGTAATGTAGTCTTAATGTACATACAGCTGGGTAGTGTAGTCTTAATATACATACAGCTATATACAGCTCTACACAGCTCTACGGCTCCACCTAGTGTCCACTATAGAATGACATGTTATTGATCATTACAGTTTCTACCTGAAGTGCATCTTCCAAGTGTTGGGTCTCATTTACACAGGGAGAGGGGAGAGATGACAACAACAACAACTTGCCTTTATATAGCGCATCTAAACGTCCCAAGTCACCACACAGGAGCGTCACCAATCAACTTTGGACAGCGAGCCACACAAGGAGATACCAGGACACGCTGCTTTAAAAGTGTGACAGCATTGGCAGCAGTGACCATCGCACAGTCCTTGTGGAGACGAAGTCCCGTCTTCACACTGAGGACACCCTCCATCATGTTGTGTGGCACTACCACCGTGCTAAATGTGATAGATTCAGAACAGATCTAGCAGCTCAAAACTGGGCATCCATGAGGCGCTGTGGGCCATCAGCAGCAGCAGAATTGTATTCCGCCACAATCTGGAACCTCATGGCCCGGCATATCCCTCACTCTACCATTACCATCAAGCCAGGGAACCAACCCTGGTTCAATGAGGAGCGCAGAAGCAACATCAGGTGTACCTAAAAATGAGGTGCCAACCTGGTGAAGCTGCAACACAGGACTACATACATGCTAAACAGTGGAAGCAGCATGCTATAGACAGGGCTAAGCGATCCCACAATCAACGGATCAGACCAAAGGTCTGCAGTCCTGCCACATCCAGTCGTGAATGGTGGTGGACAATTAAACAACTAACGGGAGGAGGAGGCTCCATGAATATCCCCATCCTCAATGATGGCGGAGCCCAGCACGTGAGTGCAAAAGACAAGGCTGAAGCGTTTGCAACCATCTTCAGCCAGTAGTGCCGAGTGGATGATCCATATCAGCCTCCTCCTGAGGTCCCCACCATCACAGAAGCCAGTCTTCAGCCAATTCGATTCACTCCTCATGATATCAAGAAACGGTTGAGTGCACTGGACACAGCAAAGGCTGTGGGCCCCGACAACATCCCAGCTGTCGTGCTGAAGACTTGTGCTCCAAAACTAGCCGCGCCTCTGGCCAAGTTGTTCCACTACAGCTACAACACTGGCATCTACCCGACAATGTGAAAAACTGCCCACTTACTCACCAATAACCTGCTCAACAATGCTCATTTTGGGTTCCGCCACGACCATTTGACTCCAGATCTCATTACAGCCTTGATCCAAACATGGACAAAAGAGCTGAATTCCAGAGGTGAGGTGAGAGTGACTGCCTTTGACATCAAGGCAGCATTTGACCGAGTGTGGCATCAAGGAGCTCTAGTAAAACTGAAGTCAATGGGAATCGGGGGGAAAAAGCTCCACTGGCTGGAGCCATACCTAGCACAAAGAAAGATGGTTGTGGTGGTTGAATGTCAATCATCACAGACCCAGGACATTGCTGCAGGAGTTCCTCAGTGCAGTGTCCTAAGTCCAACCATCTTCAGCTGCTTCATCAATGACCTTCCCTCCATCATAAGGTCAGAAGTGGGGATGTTCGCTGTTGATTGCAGTGTCCAGTTCCATTCGCAACTCCTCAGAAGAGGAAGCTGTCCATGCCTGTATGCAGCAAGACCTGGATGACCTTCAGGGTTGGGTTGATAAGTGGCAAGTAACATTCGTGCCACACAAGTGCCAGGCAATGTCTATCTCCAATAAGCGAGAGTCTAACCACCACCCCTTGACATTCAACGGTATTACCATCACCAAATCCCCCACCATCAACATCCTGGGGGGTTACCATTGACCAGAAACTTAACTGGACCAACCACATAAATACTATGGCAACAAGAGCGGGTCAGAGACTGGGGTATTCTGCGGTGAGTGTCTCACCTCCTGACTCCCCAAAGCCTTTCCATCATCTACAAGGCACAAGTAAGGAGTGTAATGGAATACTCTCCACTTGCCTGGATGAGTGCAGCCCCAACAACACTCAAGAAGCTCGACACCATCCAGGATAAAGCAGCCCACTTGATTGGCACCCCGTCCATCACCTTAAACATTAACTCCCTCCACCCCCGGCGTACCGTGGCTGCAGTGTGTACCATCTACAAGATGCACTGCAGCAACTCGCCAAGGCTTCTTCGGCAGCACCTCCCAAACCCGCGACTTCTACCACCTAGAAGGACAAGGGCAGCAGGCGCATGGGAACACCATCAGCTGCAAGTTCCCCTCCAAGTTACACACCAACCTGACTTGGAAGTATATCGGCCGGTCCTTCATCGTCACTGGGTCAAAATCCTGGAACTCCCTCCCTAACAGCACTGTGGGAGCACCTTCTCCACACGGACTGCAGCGGTTCAAGAAGGCAGCTCACCACCACCTTCTCAAGGGGAGTTAGGGATGGGCAATAAATGCCGGCCTTGCCAGCGACGCCCACATCCCAGAAATGAATAAAAAGGTCAGAAATGCCGCCCTTTGCTCTTTCCAGCAAATCGAACACCGATTCAAAACTTTTAATAAATATTTGCGATCAGTGAGAAGCTCCAGGCCTATATCCCAACATGATCAGTCATGGAGAAACTTGGAGGCAGCCGGATATGGGCAGGGGCAGCAGATCACTGCCTATATCTCTGTAACCGCCTGCAGCCCTACAACCCTCCTGGGATCTCTGCACTCCTCCAATTCTGGCCCCTTGCCCGTGCCTTTGGCTACTTGAGCTCTGAAAACTCTGAAATTTCCTCCCAAAACCTCTCCGCCTTTCCGCCTCCCTCCTCCTTTTAAGATGCTCCTTAGCAACTATCTTTTTTGACCAAGCTTTTGGTCACCTGGAACTGACATCACCTCATGTGGCTCGGTGTCAAATTTTGGCTGATTACGCTCCCTTCGAAGCGTCTTGGGACATTTTACTACTTTAAAAGCGCTACAGGAAACTCTTTGGTATCCGGCACCGACGGGACCGGGATGGTGCCGGTTGATTAAAAATTCCGGATAACGAAGAAGGGACATGGAGTGACAATGGCCCAAGGTACGAGAGCCCCGTTCCACAGACACAAGTGCTGGAGCCCCGTTCCACAGACACAGGTACAGGGGACCCGGTTACACAACCAGAGGTGCAGGAGCCATGATTACACGGCAAAAGGTACGAGAACCCCGGTTACACAGCCACAAATATACAGTCTACGGAAGCCTCAAAACCTACTCCAGAATTTTGCCGGTTATTAGAGAATTCTGGATAATTAGGTGCCATTTAAACGAGAGTTTCCTGTATATAAATACAAGCTGCTGTTGTTGTGTGCAATGCCAGACTGTTTCTAAAATCCAGCGCTGAGCAAGAAAGGATGACGGCTGATGCTGCCGTGGTCTTGGCTGCTATGTGGAAGTGGGTGCTTTCATTTCCTGGTTGTCTTTGGCGTATATGCAGTAAGTATTAGTTAGATAAGAACTTATGTGCCGTGAACCTTTGCCAAAACATAGTGGAAACCTCAAGCACAATCAATAGTTACAGTCCACCAACTATAATTTCCACCGTTAGAGTAAACTCTACTTGACAACCATTCAATACACTAGTTCTGCTATGTTATAATTTTCTAAAAGGCAACGCAGAGCTATGAGTGGCATTCTGTCAAAATGTACCGAAACTATGCCAGCCATTTAATTAGCAGCAGATGGCCTGCTGTGTTGTTCCTTTAATATTATTTCGGATGGGAAAAAAAAGTCTGAGAATCGGTAATATTTTTGTAACGAAAAAAAACGCACAAGAAAACCATTCACAGGTCACTGCCCATTTACAAGTCAATGTCCGCTGTAGCTCAATGGGTAGCACTCTCACCCTCTGAGTCAGATAGGTCGGTGGGTTCAAGCTCCCACTCCTAGATCTTTGAGCAGAAGACTGGCACTCCCAGTGCAGTACTGAGCGAGCACTGCACTGTCTGAGGTGCCGTCTTTCAGGTGAGATCTTAAACTGAAACCCCATCAGGTGGACATAAAAGATCCCTTGGTACTATTTGAAGAAAAGCAGGGGAGGTCTCCCCAGTGTGCTGATTAATATTTATCCCTCAACCAACGTCGCTAAAACTTATTGGCAGAGGAATTGGGTACCTTTGTGCCCCCCATTATTGCCACCAGGAGGCGATAACGGGGCGTTAACCACTTCCCACCCGAGCGCGGCGAGAACATCGCCTCCCGCGAAATTCGGCGGGAGGTTTGCGGCGGCGGTATGGCATTGTGCCTCGATCTCCTTCGCCCAGAGATCGTGACGTCATTGCCGCGCGCATCGCCCCGTTTGCGCCCCGGAACCCGAACTGCGGATCTGCCCCCTGCAGCATCGCCGGGCAACGACACCATCGGGAGGCCGGGCGCTTCGGGGGCGATACTTAAAGGCGAGGTGGCCGAGGTAGGGGGAAAAAAAATCAAATGGTCATAGAAACATAGAAGATAGGAGCAGGAGTAGGCCATTCGGTCCCTCGAGCCTGCTCCGCCATTCAATGCGATCATGGCTAATCATCCAAATTCAGTTCCCTGTCCCTGCTTTCTCCCCATATCCCTTGATCCCCTTAGCCTTAAGAAATATATCTAACTCCTTCTTGAATATATTTAATGAATTGGCCTTAACTGCCTTCTGTGGTAGAGAATTCCACAGGTTCACCACTCTCTGGGTGAATAAATCCTTCCTCATCTCTGTCCTAAATGGCTTACACCTTATCCTTAGACTGTGACCCCTGGTTCTGGACTCCCCCACCATCGGGAACAGCCTTCCTGCATCTAGTCTGTCTAGTTCTGTTAGAATTTTATAAGTTTCAACAGGGTCGTTTTCCTTTCTTCCCCGGCGCTCGATCAGCCTGGCGCTCTGCTGCAGAGCATCGGGCTGATCGGGCCGAATCGCGGCTGCCACCGGGGACCAGGCACGTTACTTTCCCTTGCAGAGCCTGCAGCGATGGCCCTTCCCTTTAACGGATGGAAGGAGTCTTCCAACGTGACAGCGCTGCATGGCCCAGTGTGCAGCGCTCCACACCTACCGCCCCGCCTGCTGCCTGTTGCACTCCAGGAAGGAAGTGGAGCTTGATTTAGCGCTTCACTTCCGTCCTGGAGCGCAAAACCGATTTTTTTTAAAGTTGAGAAACATTAGCGCCTGAGGCTAATTTCTTCAACTTTTAAAAGTTAGCGCCCCAAACAGGGCTATAATGAATTTCTCCACCATTACCTTATTGCTGTTTGTGGGACCTTGACTTTAATTGAACTGAATGTCAAGCGGGTGTATAACAGGCGGCAGACGCGATACTGCCCATTGTACACTTCTGCACAAGACGACATTCTAACCCCAGCTCCTGCCCCTGCTCCCCCCACAGACCACTGGAAACTGATTAATGTTTAATTTGTTCTGCGTGTTATTTTAGGCGCCCTGGTTTGGGCAATCGTTTTAACTTCCTGCTTGGTGTAGTACTGCACTGGACTGTCAGCCTGGATTTCGTGCTCAGGTCTTTATCCAGCCTAATACCTGCCCACCAATTCCACCAGATTCACTTGCTTAGCAGCCTTGTGTCTGGTACTTTCTCAAAGGCTTTTTGAAAGTCTGGACACACAACATCAACTGGGTTCCCTCGTCCACCAACTTCACAACCTCAGCAAAAACCTCAGTCAAGTTAGCGAGACAGGATCTCCTTTTCCAAAAGCCATGCTCAGATTCCCTAATATGGTGTACAGCCTTCTTTAAAACAGCAGAGAGAGGAACGTGGTGTGAAAACATCGCCAATAGTGACTTCAACTTGTGGATGTCATTTGACTTCAAATAATCCTATCTTGTATTTACCAATTGAATTCTTCTGATCCTTAGTTAACTCAGTCCATTAATGAAATTAAAAGAATTTTTTAAGAAACGCTTGCTTTTATATAGCACCATGTCACATCTCCTAGAAACATTTCACGCACGACAAGTTATTTTGAAATGCAGGGTCTCAAGTCATAGAGTAAATGGCATTTGGTCCACAGCAAGGTCCCACAAACAGCAGTGAGATAAATGACGAGTTAATCTAAGTTGGGAAGAACAGCAAGTTGTGTAGAGGGGAGCAGGCGGTTACAAAGGGACATAAACAGAATAAATTGAGTGGTCAAAATTGTGGCAGATATGGTTCAACGTGGGGAAGTGTGAAGTTATCCACCTTGGGCCCCAGAACGAGAAATCGGGATATTTTCTTGATGGTGAGAGACTCGGGACTGTGGAGAAGCAAAGAGATTTGGGTCCAGGTACACAAACCACTAAAAGCTCGTGCACAGGTACAAAATAATCAGAGGGGCTAATGGAATGTTGGGCTTTACCTCAAGGCGGCTGGAATACAAAGGGGAGGAGGTTGTGTTTCAGTTGTACAGACCCCATCTGGAGTACTTTGGACATGTTGGCCCTGGACGGGGAGCAGCGCAGATTCACCAGATTGATAGAAACATAGAAGATAGGAGCAGGAGTAGGCCATTCGGCCCCTCGAGCCCGCTCCGCCATTCAATGAGATCATGGCTGATCATCCAAATTCAGTACCCTGTCCCTGCCTTCTCCCCATATCCCTTGATCCCTTTAGCCTCAAGAAATATATCCAACTCCTTCTTGAATATATTTAATGAATTGGCCTCAACTGCCTTCTGTGTGGCAGAGAATTCCACAGGTTCACCACTCTCTGGGTGAAGAAATTCCTCCTCATCTCTGTCCTAAATGGCTTACCCCTTATCCTTAGATACCCTGTCTTAAAGGGTTGAATTATGAGGACAGGTTGCCTAAACTTAGCCTGTATTCCCTTGAGTTTCGAAGGTTGAGGGGTGGTCTAATCGAGGTGTTTAAAATAATAAAGCGATTCAATGGGGTGGATAAAGAGAAACTATTTCCTCTGGTGGGGGAATCCAGCACAAGTGGGCACAATCTTAAAATTCGAGCTAACCCCTTCAGAAGTGAAACCAGGAAGCATTTCTTCAACCAAAGGTTAGTGGAAATGCGGCGTTCTCTCCCCTAAAAGATTGCAGATGCTGGGCCAATTGAAACCTTCGAGACTGAGATGGATAGGGTTTGTGTTAGGTAAGTGTAACAAGAGATATGAATCAAAGACAGGAGTCAACTAAAGATGGCTACAAGTCCAATATTGTGTTACCTTTGTAAAATAATTCTACGAACCCCATTGAACCAAGAGGGTGTGTTAAGAACTGAGATGTCCAAATGATCAGGATCAAGATGAGAAAAAGCAGAAGAACTTTAAAATGCTCCCAATGTTTCTCCCGTCTTTTTTTGAGGGCACGGACTCACACAGAGGTACGGTTATATTGGGTCCAACTGTCTGATGGTTCCTCCCCCGAATGGCTGTTCTTTATCAGTAAGCAACTTCAAACAATGTTCCCTCCCCGCCCATTTATTTCTTCCCCGTTATTCTCCAGCATGCTATTCAATTACGTGAGCCATCAGGGGCCCCCTGATGCCCATATACGTGAAGTTTTCAGCAAGAGTCACTGACATAAATCTTGTCATTCTTGTGGAAATGACTTAGGAAATAATACCGGGTGGCCTGCTGGTGGCGCTGTCCAGGGAGAGTATAAATACTCGGGCATGGGCCCAGCTTGCTCAGGACATTCGTTAACAGGAACTAGTGAAGGACACAACTAGATCTCCATGTTGAAAACCAGTTGATTAAAGCCTTGTTTAATACTCAGACCAAGTGCCTCGTAGTTTTCTTACGTCAGTCACTTGATAGCGATCATGGCGGAAACCCTTGCTTTTTTTCCCTCACCCTAGTGCAAGGGCACTGAAGCCAATGGCAGTGCCCCTACTGCCACCCTGGACAACTCAGCAGATGCCACAAGATAAATCCAAACTGTGACCAGCGTAGCTCACATGACACAACTATTGGGATAGATGTGAAATTAAAGTGTTGAATGACAATCAGTAGCCAGGTGGTTAATAGTGTCCTCTTATATATATTCTTTTTCTACTCTCTCTTGTAGGCTGAGGCTGTCGAAATTCCTGCCGAGCCAGATGGCTGACTCGACTGTATTGGTAATGCCATCTTAAAAGCAAAGCAAATCCCAATTACCCACTCTGTACTTTGAGGCTGACATGTGGTTTTGTTTGTACACAGGCTAACCAGATCCATATAGTACCTGGGTGGAGACAGTTGGTTATAGTATCATAGTAATTACACTTTGACCAGTCGCATGGCAAGCAGATAGATACAACTTGAAGCAAGCATTTAATAGAAAGCTGTTGCTGGCAACTGGTCCTCCCTTGGGTGAAAATAAAAAGTAGATTAACTTTGTGTGAGTGTCAGTGCAGCAGGAGAGCAACCAAATTAGAATGAGATGCTTCAGGGCTCTCACGATTAACTGTGGGTTAGATTTTCTGAATTAATAGTCCCAATACGGAGCAGTTATTGCCCATCTCCAATTGCCCTCGAGAAGGTGGTGGTGAGCCGCCTTCTTGAACCGCTGCAGTCCGTGTGGTGAAGGTACTCCCACACAGTGCTGTTAGGGAGGGAGTTCCGGGATTTTGAGGCAACGATGATGAAGGAACGGCCGATTTATTTCCAAGTCGGGATGGTGTGTGACTCGGAGGGGAAGTGGTAGTCAAGCAACTCCCTTAATGGCTCAGTGTGTTAATGTATCATTCAGTGCAGTCTATGAACGAAGAATATCCCAGACTCAATCCCTGGCCTGTGCTGATTTCGCTCATCTCCTTTAGGGTGTGACAATTGTCCTCATTGACAATGGGCTACGGAGGGCAAAAGAAATCAGCCCAGGTTTCCACTCTTGGATGCTGTCCAATGACCTATGCTGTATAATGTATGTTATAAATCTCATCATTCATCAAGAAACTACTCGTGAAATAACGCTGGACGGCCAGCTGGTGGCGCCATCCAAGGAGTATAAATACTCGGGCATGGGCCCAGCTTTCCAGGGACATTTTGTAAAGACAAGGAACTAGTGAAGTACAACTAGACCTCCATGTTCTGAAACAAGTTGATTAAAGCCTTGCTTTATACTCAAACCAAGTGTGTAGTGAGGTTTATTACGTCAATGTACATGGACAAATATCAGTTGAGGTCAAAGATTGAACTTGGCTGATGAGGTCCACTATGCTCAAGTAGCCTAGCCACACATGGCCATTTCGGCCAGGTACTGAGTGGCTGTGGTGCCTATAGAATCATACCCCAGGAATTAGTCCGGGAGAAAGCCGAGAGAGCAATTAGAAAGAAAGAAAGACTTGCATTTATATAGCGCCTTTCAGGACCACCAGACACCCCAAAGCACTTTACAGCCAATGAAGTGCTTTTTGAAGTGTAGTCACTGTTGTAATATGGGAAACACGGCAGCCAATTTGTGCACAGCAAGCTCCCACAAACAACAATGTGATAATGACCAGATCATCTGTTTTTTGTTTTGTTGATTGAGGGATAAATATTGGCCCAGGATACCGGGGAGAACTCCCCTGCTCTTCTTCAAAATAGTGCCGTGGGATCTGAATAAGATTAATTGAAGGTGCTCACCTCTGCGTCCACAACACCTTGAGATTCTCTCCTGTGGTGACCCCTCACACCTCTACAAGGCCTGAGAGTGAGTCGAGAGATCATAAGATATCCAGAACAATGAGTCCCACAGCCAATGCCACAGCTATTTTGTGCAGAATAGAGGAACCCTGGGAATGATTCCAAGGCAGCAGTCTCAGTTTGTAATTTAGATGATGAGAAAAATTGTGAAAACGAAACATCAAATTATTGTGCCCTGGTACAGCTCGATGAGGATATTGATAGTTTCCTCCTCTTTCTCACTTTACATGTAATGTGCAGCGCTCTCCTGCTTTTACATTCTGTGCTGGCAGCCAAGCATTGTAGGGACACCGAGCTCTTACGCTGACCGAAGGTGCGAATGTGTGCGACAGGTCCCTGCTTTTGCTTTACTCCGAAGAGGTGGCTTAACCCAATAGATCCCTGTTTTTTGTGAGTCTACAATGTCTTCGGTTCCTGAGGCTATTTAGGTTGTGCTGGGCAGCTGAGGGAGAGAGGCCACCGCCCCACTCACCCTCCACCTCCGGTGTCTGCAGTTGGCGGTACTCCGTTCAGTGTTCAACGCTGCTCTGTAACTGGCACGTAGGAAGTTTGTAAGAGAAGTCCAGGATGACTACTCATCCAATGTTTCCTCCTTCTTGGCCTGGCACACAATCAATGCCTCCGCATGACAACATAGCAAGGATTAGGAACGACCAGCCTGGAGAATTGTAGCTGTGATCCCAAATCCTACCACTCTGTGGCAGAGCGTGCCACCAAACCATTCAAACTGTTTAAACCCATGTGTAAATGTGATGCCAGGCAAACCGAGAATGTATTGGAGCTGTGACTGGCTCGACAGTAATTACATAGGATTACATCGAATTTTGCAGCACAGAAACAGGCCATTGGGTCCAACAGGTCCGTGCCGGTGTTTATGCTCCACACAAACTTCCTCCCACCCTTCTTCATCTAACCCCATATCCTTCTATTCCTTTCTCCCTCATGAACTTATCTAACTTCCCCTTAAATTCATCTATGCAATTCGCCTCAACCACTCCATGTGGTGGTGAGTTCCACATTCTCACCACTCTCTTAGTTAGCAAAGAGGTTTCTCCTGAATTCCTCATTGGATTTATTAGTGACTATCTTATATTTATGGCCCCTGGTTTTGGACTCCCCCAAAAGTGGAAACATCTTCTCTACATCGACCCTATCGAACACCTTGATAATTTTAAAGACCTCTATCAGGTCACCTCTCAGTTTTCTCTTTTCCAGAGTAAAGAGCCCCAGCCTGTTCTGTTTTTCCTGATAGTTGTATTATCCTTGTGTAAATCTTTCTTTACATTTTCTCCAGTGCCTCTTTGTAACATAGAGATAAGAACAGCGCGCAGTTCTCCAAGTGCGGCCTAACCGAGGCTCTATATAAGTTTAACATAACCTCTCTGTTTTTGAATTCTATTCCTCTAGAAGTTAACCCCAGTGCTTTGTTTGCAGTTTTTTTATGGATTTATTAACCTGAGTTACAACTTTTAATGATTTGTGAATCTGTACCCCTAGACTCTTTTGCGCCCCTACCCTAGTTAGACTCTTATTTTCCGAGGAGCAGGTGGCCTCCTAATTCCTCCTACCAAAATGCGCCGCATCGCACTGGTCTGCATTGAAATTAATTTGCCATTTACACGCCCATTCTGCAAGTTTGTTAATGTCCATGAGTATTGAAGTAGATACACGTGCTCAGCATTAGACAGAAGAGACAGAGACCAAGTTGGATAACACCTAGTAGTCTAATACTTGAAACGGCATTTAGTGGCACATTTTAGATATTCCAGCCCACCATACATTAACCTTTAAAGCACCAACAGCTGTTCAGAACATAAGAACATAAAAATTAGGCCCATTGAGCCTGTTCCGCCATTCAATAAGATCATGGCTGAAAGTGAGGAAGTTCAAAGAACAACAGAAAGAAAAGCAAAAGTTCTACTATGACAGAGGAACACAAAACCTACCTGAACTCCACACTGGTGACCAAGTAAGGTTCAAAGACAAAACAAACACATGGACTCAGAAGGGAACTGTCCTGAGTGAAGTTCAACCAAGATCATACACCATTCAGACAGATGAGGGTGCTGTTCTGAGAAGAAATCATCGAGATCTTCTCATGGGACCAGCCACAGCAGGTCAAGAGACTGATACTGTTGAACAACCTGATCACACAGCTGAGAACACATCATCTGAGGCAACAACTCAGATTCAAGGACAATCAATCAGAAAATCCTCAAGACACGTGAAGCCTCCTGAGAGACTCATTGAGCAAATTTAAGGACTATTGTTATAGAAGGAAGTAATGTTATCTTATTCTTTCTTCAAGTTCTAGTGTATTGACATATTTCATGTGAACACACCAAGCAAGGTTAAAAAACCTTGATCATGATAATGATAATGTAAGTTCATTAAGTGTTACAGTTAAAATGCAGATTAATACAAAGAAAACATGTTGTTAGTTAAAAGTAAAATACTTTTGTTTTAAGAAAAGGAGATGTAATGATATCAGCAAATAGAGATGGTATTTGCCTGTTCGATTATGATGCCTTAATTGCATGTATTGATTGCTTGTGCCTGACCAGCAGAGGGCATGTGACCGAGAGAAGCAAGGCAGTTAGTTAGTTTCGGTTTCGTTCTAGATGCATCACTAGCTTAATGGACTCCTGTAAATGCTGGTAAAGAGTTGAACAGACTTTAGATTAAAACTCATTCTCTTTCACAAATGTCTCGTCATTGAACCCACAAAGAAATCAATACAACTCCCACAGCTACCTAGCTAAACTTCCTCCCACCCCGCTTCCTGTAAGGACTCTATTCCATTCTCCCAGTTTCTCTGTCTTTGCCACGTCTGTTCTGACGATGTCACCTTCCATACTAGTGCTTCCGACATGTCTTCCTTTTTCCTCAACCGAGGATTCCCCTCTACTGTGGTTGACACGGCCCTCAACCATGTCTGTTCCATTTCCTGTACTTCTGCACTAACCCCTTCCCCTCCCTCCCAGAACCACGATAGGTTTCCCCTTGTCCTCACCTTTCACCCCACCAGCCTTCACATTCAACGGATCATTCTCCGCCATTTCCGCCACCTCCAGCGTGATCCCACCACCAAATGCATCTTCCCCTCCCCTCCCCTTTCAGCATTCCGAAGGAACCGCTCCCTCCGCGACACACTGGTCCACTCCTCAATTACTCCCAGCACCTCTTCCCCTTCGCCCGGCACCTTCCCGCGCAAGCGCAGGAGATGCATCACCTGCCCTTTTACCTCCTCCCTTCCCACTGTCCAGGGCCCCAAACACCCCTTCCAGGTGAAACAGTGATTTACTTGTACTGCTTGTAATTTAGTACAGTATACTGTATTCGCTGCTCACGATGCGGTCTCCTCTACATTGGGGAGACCAAACGCAGATTGGGTGACTGCTTTGCGGAACACCTCCATTCAGTCCGTAAGGGTGACCCCGAGCTTCCGGTCGCCTGTCACTTTAATTCTCTGATCCACTCCCACTCTGACCTCTCCGTCACCGGCCTCTTACACTGTTCCAATGAAGCTTAACGTAAGCTCGAGGAACAGCACCTCATCTTTCGATTAGGCACTTTACAGCCTTCTGGACTCAACATTGAGTTCAACAATTTCAGACTATAACCTCGGCCCCTATTTTTTCACATGGCAGCTATTGATGATTCTGCCATCCCCATTTGCAACATAAGGCCTAGAAATTCGGTGGGCTGCACCCCCAGTTAGCGCCTAAAGAGGGCACTCAGTGGTTTTAGCGCCACTGGCCACGCCTCCCGCGAAATTTAGCGGGGCACTAATGGTGGCGTTAGCCTGTAGCGCTGCGCCACCACCGATGACATCATCGGTATGCGCAGCACCCCGCTACCGCCCCGAACGTGATATTGGGTCGCGCCCCCCCCCATAGCACCGGTCACAATTTGCGACCGGTTCAGGGGGGCCTACCTGTGGCGGTAGTGGCGCTAATTAAAGGGGAGGTGCGGGGCGGCCATTTTTTTCGCTGGCCGCCTGCCAGCACCTCCTCGTGCCGCCCTCCCCGGCCCCCTGATCCCCCCCGCCGGGCAGTGCCGGCTGTGTCCTAAGAGCCCGGCACTTCTCCTCGGTGCCGGGCTCTTTTGCCGGCACTCGCGATCGGAGATCGCGCTGGTGCAGGCCCCTCCCCTTTAAGAAGGGGAGGAAGGCCTGCAGTACCGCAGCACACACGCTGTGGCACGTTGCGCTGCGATATTCAGTTTCTGCGCCCCAAGAGAGACGCGGGGCGCCTCGAGCAGCACCCCGCTTCCGTTTGGGGCGCTGAAACTGAATATCGCGCTGGCGCAAGCGGCTCCGTCCGGAGCAGAAATTCCGGCGCCCAAGCGAGCTTGGCGCCCCAAATTTCTAGGCCTTAATCTCTCCTGCCTTCCACCCTATCACAGACCTTCCCTTTTGTTCTTTCCTCCCCTCCCCACTTTCCCTACCCCTGCACTTGCTTAAAACCTGTTATATCTCTAACTTTTTCCACTTCTGACGAAGGGTCATAGACCTGAACCGTTAACTCTGTTTCTCTCTCCACGGATGCTGCCTGACCTGCTGAGTGTTTCCAGCATTTTCTGTTGTTATTTCGGGCATAGGCCTGTTGGACAGAATTGCCTGTTCCTGTGTTGTAAACACGATGTAATTCTATATAACAGGCGGTAGCTTCACTCACCGGACAATTGGGAGATGATCCATTGGGGAATGGTCTTTTGATGGCCTCATATAATTGGACTATTCCACACGCTAGAAGAAAATCAGGTGGCAGCAGACAGGCCCACCGGAATATAAAAGATTCTGTTATCCGACTGATTTTTATACTTCAGATGCTCCCTTTGAACGGTTTAATAATGATCGCCAAGGGAACTGCCAGGCTGGAGCTTGTGAAACGAGATTAGATTGTCAAAGAGAGTACACAGACAGGAGACAATAAGGGAAAAGAAATGGTGAGAGAGTGTGCATGCAAACAAGAGAGAGAGAGAGGGACAGAGAGAGGAATAGCCTGAATCTCTCAACTGACCACAGACTATACGAGAATAACACTGAGGAGACTACAGAGGAGTAATTGAAGGAAAGCGTGGGAAAGGATATGCATAAATTGAATAACTTTCACAAATTCTGGTGAGGTTTTCAAATTAATTATAATGTAGAGAATGCTTTATTTTCTCTGCATTTCTTCCCCCCTCTCCGCAACTGAGAACTACTGTGGTGTCAGTGCTTTCCCAGTGAAGCCGGAAAGCTGAATTATAAAAATCAGTAAGCATTTACTGGGGTAATCAATGTGGTTGCCTCTTAACTGCCCTCTGAAGTGGCCGAGCAAGCCACTCAGTATAAGAAGGCCCACCCTCAACTTCTCAGGGCAACTTGGGGTGGGCAATAAAAGCCGGCCTTGCCAGCGACGCCCACTTCCTGAGAAGGAATAAATATTTTTAACAACCTCTAGTCTGTTGCGTCCTTTGATGTGGTGCTAGGGGTTAGCTGACCAACTCTGTGCAGCTGGGGAATGTAAACTAAATGCTTTGCCTGCCCTAGAAACATAGAAGATAGGAGCAGGAGTAGGCCATTCGGCCCCTCGAGCCGGCTCCGCCATTTAATGAGATCATGGCTGATCATAGGTTGATTGGCTATGATAAATTGACCCTTAGTGTTAGGGGGATTAAATACGTGGGGTTACGGGGATAGGGTGGGATATGTGTTGGTGCAGGGGTTACAGGGATCGGGTGGGATATGTGTCGGTGCAGGCTCGATGGGCCGAAATGGCCTCTATCTGCACTGTGGGGTTTCTGTGATTCTGTGATTCTGTGAAATTCAGTACCCTGTTCCTGCCTTCTCTCCATATCCCTTGATCCCTTTAGCCTTAAGAAATATATTTAACTCCTTCTTGAATATATTTAATGAATTGGCCTCAACTGCCTTCTGTGGTAGAATTCCACAGGTTCACCACTCTCTGGGTGAAGAAATTCCTCCTCATCTCAGGCCTAAATGGCTTACCCCTTATCCTTAGACTGTGACCCCTGGTTCTGGACTCCCCCGCCATCGGGAAGATCCTTTCTGCATCTAGTCTGTCTAGCACTGTTAGAATTTTATAAGTTTCAATGAGATCCCCTCTCATTCTTCTAAACTCCAGCGAATATAAGCCCAATCGACCCAATCTCTCCTCATACGTCATTCCTACCCTAGCGGCTTCAGTTGCTGTTGCACCTTCCCCAGGCTCAAGTGGCAATGACGTGGGCCCAACAAACCTATGGGTTACTTGCACCTGCGATTCATTTCACCCGCTTGCTGTGGAATTACCTAGCAGGAGGGGTCAGAGGCATGAATTGCTCTATCTGTTGACAAACCACCTGAAATTTCCATCTGAATATCTCTAATTTTTTTCTGATTTAAGCCACGAACACACTGCAGCTAGGGTTGCCAACCCTCCAGGAATTCCCTGGAGTTTCCAAGAATTAAAGATTAATCTCCCAGACAGTGCAACGAACAACACCTTGGGAGAAAAAAAATCAGAGGGGCCTTAAAAAATAAATAGCTTGCCAATTAGCGTGAGAAGGCGGTGCACCACGCGAATTGACATGTCGGCCGGCCAATGGCAGGAGTGTGGGGGCGGGGGTGGTTGGAAGCAGAAATTCATGTGTGACACCTCCAGGAATACCGCCAACCAGAGTTGGCAACCGTAAGAGAGCGTTTAGATACCTGTTCTTCAGTGATGCTTCAACCCTCCAGGATTGCCCAGGAACTAAAAACGAATCTCTAGGATACTACTGCGAGCAAAAACCCAGGAAAAAAAAAATCATAGGGGAATTAAAAACAGAATCATAGAATCATAGACATTTACAGCACAGAAGGAGGTCATTCGGCCCATCTTCTCCGCGCCGGCCAGCAGAGAGCTATCCAGCCTAATCCCACTTTCCAGCACTTGATCCGTAGCCCTGTAGGTTACGGCACTTCAAGTGCATATCCAAGTACTTTTTAAATGAGATGAGTGTTTCTGCCTCTACCACCCTTTCAAGCGTGAGTTCCAGACCCCCCACCACCCACTGCGTGAAAAAATTTCTCCTCACATCCCCTCTGAACCTCCGACAAATTACTTTAAATCTATGCCCACTGGTTATTGGCCTCTCTGCTAAGGGAAATAGGTCCTTCCTCTCCACTCTATCTAGGCCCCTCATAATTTTATTCAGCTCAATTAGGTCTCCCCTCAGTCTTCTCTGTTCTAAAGAAAACAACCCCATTGTTTTATTTTTTATTTTCTTTGAACACTTTTATTAGCTATAAAAATATTGGAGCTGGGAAAAATGGCTGTTTGACTGACAGTCAAGTACCATCCAATCGGGTAAGAAATGTGCTTTACAGTAGGCACAGGAAGTGGTGCGTTGGACATGTCAGGTGACCAATGGCGGGTGCGTGGTGGGGTGTGGGGGGCGGGGGCGGCGCGTGGCAAGAGGTCACGAAAGGTACTGTATGAATGCCTTTCTTCTTTCTTTATTAGTCACTACATTTTAAAGTACTGCATCGCATGTGAAGTCCTTCGAGACATTAGCTCAGCTGGAGTATTGGGTCCAATTCTGGGCACCACGCGCCTTTAGGAAGGATGTCGAGACCTTGGAGAGGGTGCAGAAGAGATTTACGAGAATGGCACCAGGGACGAGGGGCTTGAGTTACGTGGAGAGACTGGAGAAGCTGGGGTTGTTGCTCCTTCGAGCAGAGAAGGTTAAGAGGAGATTTGACAGAGGTGTTCAAAATCATGAATGGTTTTGCTAGAGTAAATGAAGAGAAACTGTTTCCAATGGCAGAAGGGTCGGTAACCAGAGGACACAGATTTGAGGCAATTGTGATCTGGAATGCGCTGCCTGAAAGGGCGGTGGAAGCAGATTCAACAGTAACTTCCAAAGAGCCAGCGCAGGTACAATGGGCCGAATGGCTTCCTTCTGTGCTATATCATTATATGATTCTCTGATTCTAAGTGTGAGTCTTTCTGTATCTCATCCCCCATCTGATTTTGGATTTGGCAAAAGGTGTGACGTTTGAATGGAGATTTGGTGTTTGTTGATCCACTTTTCCAGGGAATCTACACTAAATGCTTTGCTCACCCCAACTGATCCAGTTCTTATTGGAGCACAGTCCTTGGTCAGACATTGTTCTTTCAACAAGATATGAGAGGAGACCAATCCTGCTGTGCTGTGTTAACCTTGGCTCAGTTGGTAGTACCCTCGCCTCTGAGTCATGAAGGTTGTGTGTTCAAGTCTCGCTCCAGGGACTGTAAGCAGAAAAATCTAGGCTGATACTCCCAGTGTAGTGATGAGGGAGTGCTGCACTGTTGGAGGTGCTGTCTTTTGGATGAGATATTAAACTGATGTCCTGTCTGCTCTCTCAGGTGGACATAAAAATCCTATGGTGCTTACCTAAGAAAGGATATACTTGCCATAGAGGGAGTGCAGCGAAGGTTCACCAGGCTGATTCCTGGGATGGCAGGGCTGTCGTATGAGGAGAGATTGGGTCGACTAGGCCTGTATTCATTGGAGTTTAGAAGAATGAGAGGGGATCTTATTGAAACGTAATGAATTCTGACGGGGCTAGACAGACTGGATGCAGGGAGAATGTTTCCCCTGGCTGGGGGGGTCCTGGACGAGGGGTCACAGTCTCAGGATACAGGGTAGGACATTTAGGACTGAGATGAGGAGAAATTTCTTCACTCAGAGGGTGGTGAACCTGTGGAATTCTCTACCACAGAAGGCTGTGGAGGACAAGTCACTGAATATATTTAAGAAGGAGATAGATAAACTTCTAGGCACAAAAGACATCAAAGGGTATGGGGAGAGAGCAGGAATATGGTATTGAGATAGCGGATCAGCCATGATCATATTGAATGGTGGAACAGGCTCGAAGGGCCAACTGGCCTACTCCTGCTCCTATTTTTCTATGTTTCTAATGCGAAGAAGAGCAGGAGGGGAGTTCTCCCCAGTGTCCTGGCCAATATTTATCCCTCAATTAGCATCACCAAAACAGACTATCTGGTCATTATCACATTGCTGTTTATGGGAGCTTGCTGTACGCAAATTGGCTGCCACGCTTCCTACATTACGACAGTGACTACACTTCAAAAAGCACTTCATTGGCTGTAAAGTGCTTTGGGATGTCCGGTGGTTGTGAAAGGCGCTATATAAATGCAAGTCTGTCTTTCTTTTCTTCTCCATAATTAACAACCGGCTCAGATATTTCGCCTTTCAAAGCTGTTTGCTCCTGTGGGTTTGTTAGTAGGTCGTTAATTCTCGAGTAAAAAAAGAATCCTTTTCTCCATTTTTTTGTTGGAAGAGGAATTTTACCACCTTGGTCACTGGATGAAAGCAACAAAAGTCGAAATAAGACACTCGGGCCTAGACATTCATCTCGGGCGGTGATGCAATACGGGCTGCATCGGATTGGCCGCCTGCATTCTATTGACTGCAATGGAACTGAATATGAGACGCTGCCTATAACGGGCGCCCGATCTGATCCCGACCATTGTGCGCCACCGCCCGAGATGAATTTCTAGGCCGCCTAGTTTTGTCAATGGAGAGACATGCACTGCCCTGATTATAATAAGATGTCTGCTGAATGAATTGATCAAAAATACGCCGTCTGACCCTACTCAAACAAGACTTGCATTTCTACAGCGCCTTTCACGACCACTGGACATCCCAAAGCGCTTTACAGCCAATGAAGTACTTTTTGAAGTGTAGCCACTGTTGTAATGTAGGAAACGCGGTAGCCAATTAGCACAGCAAGCTCCCACACACAGCAATGTGATAATGACCAGATAATCTGTTTTAGTGAAGTTGGTTGAGGGATAAATATTGGCCCAGGACACCAGGGTCAATGACTCAACCAAGCTTCGTTAGACTTTAGTCAGTAACACGATGCCCATAGCTGTTGACAAACCTTGAGCTTAATGACGCAACAAAATCCCATTAATCATGTCACTTAGAAACGGCAACCTTCAATTTAAACCCGCACATATGCCTTTAGTAATACACATAGCGGTGTGGTTTACAATATTACTCATTGATCTATCAAATGTCCACAGAAAGCCATGCCAACATTTGATCTAACTTATAAATAGTTGAATCCCCTCATGGAAATGTGATTATCTCCTTATTGCTGGATGAGGTATGATTTGCTTAAAGGGACGTTGCTTTGAAATGGGTTATAACAGTTTTATTTGGTGATAATTATAACACGACACCATCCCTCTCTCTCTTTCCTTCTAAGCTTCAGATACATTGTCCTATATGTTCTTGCATCTCCGTGAATCCTCAGTCCGGTGGCTTCTGTATTTGACCACGGGCACCCATAGCTCGGGTTCCACACAGCCAATGGCCACATCAAAATAGATTGTACCTGAATTCTTCCAATTCTGGCCTCTTGCGCGTCCCCGATTTCCTTCGCCCCACCATTGGCGGGCCGTGCCTACAGCTGCCTAGGTCCTAAGCTCTGGAATTCCCTCCCTAAAACGCTCTGCCTCTCTTTCCCCTTTAAGACCCTCCTAAAACCTACCTCTTTTACCAAGCTTTTGATCACCTGTACTAATATCTCTTTATGCGACTCGGTGTTAAATTTGTGTCTGATTACGGTTCTGCGAAGCACCTGGGCACATTTTACTATGTTGAAGAAGTGGTTATTGTGGACCTGACTTTTTAACACCCGCGGCCAGTGAAACCTGTTTTTATTAGGTCTTCCCGACTCCCGTTGCGTGTCCTGGGGCCAGTAAAAATAGGAACATTAGGAACAGGAAGAGGCCATTCAGCCGCTCGAGCCTGCTCCGCCATTCAATTGGATCATGGCTGATCTGCACCTCAACTCCATTTACCCGCCTTAGCTCTATAACCCTTGATACCCCTACCCAACAAAAACCTATCGATCTTAGGCTGGAAAACTCCAATTGATCCAGAGCAACCACAACCTACTGGAGGAGAGAATTCCAGATTTCTACTACCCTTTGTGTGAAGAAATGCTTTTTGATTTTCCTCCTCAATGGCCTAGCTCTAATTTTAAGATTATGTCCCCACCAGAGGAAAGTGTTTCTCTGTACCTAGCCTATTGAACTCTTCTTATCATTCTGCTCTTGGTGTCATATTTGACCCTGAAATGAACTTCCGACTACATAGCCACAGCATAACAAAGACCGCCTATTTCCACCTCTGTACCATCGCCCGTCTCCGACCTTGCCTCAGCTCATCCGCTGCTGAAACTCTCATCCATGCCTTTGTTACCTCTAGACTTGACTATTCCAAAGCACTCCTGGCTGGCCTCCCACGTTCTACCCTACGTAAACTTGAGGTCATCCGAAACTCGGCTGCCCGTGTCCTAACTCACACTAAGCCCCATTCGCCCATCACCCCTGTGCTCGCTGACCTACATTGGCTCCCGGTTAAGCAACGCCTCGATTTCTAAATTCTCATCCTTGTTTTCAAATCCCTCCATGGTGTCGCCCCTCCCTATCTCTGTAATCTTCTTCAGCCCCACAACCCCCGAAGATATCTGCGCTCCTCTAATTCTGCCCTCTTGAGCATCCCTGATTATAATCGCTCCACCATTGGTGGCCGTGCCTTCTGTTGCCTAGGCCCTAAGCTCTGGAATTCCCTCCCTAAACCTCTCCACCTCTCTACCTCTCTTTCCTCCTTTAAGACGCTCCTTAAAACCTACCTTTTTGACCAAGTTTTTGGTCACCTGCCCTGATTTCTCCTTATGTGGCTCGGTGTCAATTTTTTTTTTGTCTTTTAATACTCCTGTGCAGCACCTTGGGACGTTTTACTACGTTAAAGGCACTATATAAATACAAGTTGTTGTTGCTCCAGTGACAGCAGCACAGCTTGGTAGTGATAACATCACACAATCATGTCGCTATTCTCTCTGTAATGCTGTTGTGGCTCGGAGTCAGAAGGTCATGACTTAACCACATAATCTGGGCTGACAGCTCAGGGGAATACTGAGGGAGCGCTGTGCTACCGGAGGTGCCGTCATTCAGATGAGACGGTTGTCTGGTGGATGTAAAAGATCCCATCCCACTTTTTGGAAAGAGTTCTCCCTGGCCAATATTTATCCCTCAGTCAACATCAGTAAAACAGATTATCTGGAATGACCTATTGCATCTTGCACTATGGGGAAGCCAGCGATATGATAAAAGTGCGTAACTCTATCACACCGTTGCCTCAATGTTTGCCACAATTGGGTGAATTCGTCAACTTCTCCTGAAGAGTGCGTCGGTTATCTGAGCAATGCATGCCAGACCGCACTCTGGGTGATAATGCTTGAAATGAGTTGGTGGCATAAATGTTGAGTGTGGTTGATATTTTCACAGCCTTAGTCAGATGATCTCAGCTGGCAGAGCTCCCATTGCCTCATTGGTGCAGCACATTCTTCTCATGTAGAACTCGACAGTAAGATCTTTATAGGCTTTTTGGTGGCCTGTAAATTCCTTGATGGGAACTTGCTGTGCATAAATTGGCTGCTGCGTTTACTACATTGCAGCAGTGACGACACTTAGAAAAGTACTTCATTGGCCGTGGGAAGCGCGGCAGTCAGTTTTTGCACAGCAAGGTCCCACAAACAGCAAAGAGATAAATGACCAGATTAACTGTTTCTACGCATTGGTTGAGGGATAAATGTTGGCCAGCACATCGGGAGAGCTCCTCTGATCTTCATCGGACAGTGCCCTGGGATCTTTTCACGTCCATCTGAGAGGGCAGACGTTTTAACGTCTCATCCAAGATATAGCACAACCTTCTGACTTCGAGGCGCGAGTGCTACTAGCAGCAACCAGTATGCAACCAGTATCAGGCACACCCAGGTCAGGCAGGGGAGCGCTGAACTTCTGTCTGCTCTTTGCCAATATAAATCAACGTGCCTTAAGCCAAACCAGGAAGACTGACTCTGGCTCCATTGCAACAGTGCAGATTTTCCCCATCCCACATCAGCCACTTTGTGCTCACTGTGAGTAACATTAGTAATTTAGTTCCAAATTACAGGCAGCTTTCTGCGGTGGATTCGTGCCCACTCGGAACTGGGATTCGATTTCCACAAACTCATTTCATGCAGGATCCCATCAGCTATCAGAGGGAGAAGATTTTAATCCTATCAATCAAGGACAGGTCTTAAACCCAAATCCCAGATTTCTAGGAACCGCGTGCCAACTGATTATCAGTCTTACAAAAGCAAAATACTGCGGATGTTGGAATTCTGTAAATAAAAACAGAAAATGCTGGAAATACTCGGCAGGTCAGGCAGCATCTGCGCAGAAAGAAACAGAGTTAACGTTTCAGGTGGATGACCCTTCGTCAGAACTGGAAAAAGTTAGCAATGTAACAGATTTTAAGCAAGTGCAGGGGTAGGGAAAGGGGAAAGGGAAGGAAAAAACAGAAGGGAAGGTCTATGATAGGTCGGAAGGTAGGAGAGATTAAAAAGGCAAAAGGAGATGCTAATGGGACAAGTGAAGAAACAAAAGATTAGTCTAGAAGGTGTAAATGGGATTGGCAGAATCATCAACAGCCGAGGTTATGGTCTGAAATTGTTGAACTCGATGTTGAGCCCAGAAGGCTGTAAAGTGCATAATCGAAAGATGAGGTGCTGTTCCTCGAGCTTACTTTGAGCTTCATTGGAACAGTGTAAGAGGCCGAGGATGGCGAGGTCAGAGTGGGAGTGCAGCGGAGAATTAAAGTGACCGGTGACCGGAAGGTCGGGGTCACGCTTACAGCCTGAATGGAAGTGTTCCGCAAAGCGGTCACCCAATCTGCGTTTGGTCTCCCCAATGTAGAGGAGACCGCATCATGAGCAGCGAATACAGTATCAGTCCTGGTGTTTTCGCAAGAAGATATTAACCTCACTTGTGATGCTGTTCTGTATCATAAAATGTTAAAAGTTTGTTTTATTCAGTAGAAAGGGCTCTTGAAGAATCATTCTAAATTGAAAGCGTAAAGCATCAAGGCATTTATTTGAATCCAATGGGGACTTTTTACATGTGGTGCATTGAGACATTGCAAGCATGAGAAACAGAAGTGTCTAAAAAGGGCAAGAGGGTTTGTCGACCCCTAGATCAACCGTGATCTAACCCGTTCACCCATCACCCCTGTGCTCGCTGACCTACAATGGCTCCCGGTTAAGCAACACCTCGATTTTAAAATTTTCATCCTTGTTTTCAAATTCCTCCATGGCCTCGCCCCTTCCTATCTCTGTAGTCTCCTGCTGCCCTACAACTCCCCGAGATATCTGCGCTCCTCCAATTCTGGCCTCTTGCGCATCCCTGATTTTAATCGCTCCACCATTGGTGGCCGTGCCTTCAGCTGCCAAGGCCCTAAGTTCTGGAATTCCCTCCCTAAACCTCTCGGCCTCTCTACCTCTCTTTCCTCCTTTAAGACACTCCTTAAAACCTAGCTCTATGGCCTCATCTGCCCTAATATCTCCTCGGTGTCAAATTTTGTTCGATAACACTCCTGTGAAATGCCTTGGGATGTTTTATTATGTTAAAGGCGCTATATAAATACAAGTTGTTCTTGAATGGTGGAGCAGGCTCGAGGAACTGAATGACCTACTCCTGATCCTAATGTTCCCATATCTTGTTGATGAGAATCCCTCTCTATTGGTTTCTCACTGACTTGACAGTCTTCCATTGCTTGCGAAACCTAAAGAAATCCTAATGAATGGGAAAAAATTGTAAGACAATGACACAAAGACCCTGACTTCTGCAAATGATCAACCTTTATCTACATCAAGTTAGCATTATTTCCATATGTTCTCAACTCACCCTACCAAGCAATAGGTCTGAATTCTAAAGGCTAAATTCACTGAAGTCCATGACACATACGCAGGCAGCTGGCAACATCATTCTGTATTTGAATGAATTTTCTCCACGTCTGCTGCACAGACAACTGGAACAGCACCAATCATGTGTGGTTGTAATGAAAGATTATTTGCAACCAACTGCTGGTCACAGTCATTAAAAAGACCATGACTAAGCAGAATTCTCAGCTATTCGTAGACCAGCCTTCTCATCATGTTCTGCCCAAGAGCTGCCACAAAATCTTATGGCCACTTTGAACACAACAGCCATAAACTGTAAATGAGAGACTAACCTTTATCAGGCAGACATGTGTAAATTGCCCCCAAAAAAATGCAGACGTGGATTCGCTACGTTTATAGATCCTTCAATTAAATGCTGAAATTAAAATTTAAACTATTTGAACGCTGTAGGTGTCAGCCGCGGCTCAGTGGGTAGTGACGTAAGAAAACTACTAGGCACTTGGTCTGAGTGTTAAACAAGGCTTTAATCAACTGTTTTTCAACATGGAGATCTAGTTGTGTCCTTCACTCGTTCCTGTTAAAGAATGTCCTGAGCAAGCTGGGCCCGTGCCCGAGTATTTATACTCTCCCTGGACAGCGCCACCAGCAGGCCGCCCAGTATCACTTCCTAAGTCATTTCCACATGAATGACAAGATTCATGTCAGGTAGCACCCTTGCCTTTGCGACAGAGGGTTGTGAGTTCAAGCCCCCCACTCCAGAGACTTCAGCACAAGAGCTCAGGCTTACACTCCAGTGCAGTACTGAGGGAGTGATGCACTGTGAGAGGTGGCATCTTGCAGATGAGATATTTGTCTACCCTCTCAGGTCGATGTAAAAGATCCCACAGCACTACTTCAAAGAAGAGCAGCCTTGTTTTCCCTGGAGTCCTGGGGCCAATATTTATCCATCAACCAACACCTAAAACAGATTATCCGGTCATTATCTCATTGTTATTTGTGGGAGCTTGCTGTGCGCATATTGGCTGCCGCGTTTCCTACATTACAACAGTGACTACATTTCAAAAGGTACTTTGTTGGCTGTGAGACACTTTAGGACGTCCTGAGGTTGTGAAAGGCGCTATATAAATGCAAGTCTTTCTTTTCCTTTTTGATTTTTGAAGATTGTTTCGCCTTTCTACAATGTGTCCATTCACCCACCATTTTCTTTGTACATTGTGTATGTACTCCCTTCTCGGGCCATGTCCATCCTGATCCCTGATAGAAAATTTTGGCATCCTTTGCTGAATCCAAAACTAAACAGGAGATGGGGTCTGGGTTGCTTAAGGAATGGGCACTCAGGAGGTTACAATGTTTGAAATCACAAAGATTGAAAATATTAATAACTTTAATAACTGATGCCTCCACATCATAAGCACAAAGGTTAGCGAGAAAATTGACTTAAAAAAAAATTATATATACTTTTGGTGACTAGTTTACATTTTACAAATTTCCAGACAGCCCACTCAAAATATGAATCGTCTGCTCCAACCTCAAGACACATGACAACGGCAGTCGCTGGGCTGTTCCCAGACTCTCCAAGAACACTGCTCTTAACCAACCATGACCACTACTGCAAACGTAGCCCAGGGAAACTCTCCAATGTCTCAGGAGATGCATCCAGGGAGTAGCTGAGATGGAAAGACCAGGAAGTGTCCCAGGGTTGATTCCTGGCCTCTGCTCCGTTTGCTAATCTCCACGGATTGGAGGTAGCAGTTCTACAATTAGCACCACTGGTAGAGGAAGGAGAAAATCCAACGGGGTTCAAAGCCCTGATCCTTATTCAGAAAGCGTGCGTCTAATCAGAGAGAATGCCAGAGGGTATCTGGAGCCTCTTTCTGTTACCCCTCCTAATACCTCCTGTCAACATT
This sequence comes from Somniosus microcephalus, assembly GCF_052327205.1. NCBI lineage: Eukaryota > Metazoa > Chordata > Chondrichthyes > Squaliformes > Somniosidae > Somniosus > Somniosus microcephalus. The sequence continues at coordinate 267,012,643 of NC_140992.1, read as the reverse complement.
TAACTGATTATGCTTCTGAGAAGCACCTTGATGTAATAAAACTACTAGGCACTTGGTCTAAGCGTTAAACAAAGCTTTAATCAACTGTTTTTCAACATGGAGATCTAGTTGTGTCCTTCACTAGTTCCTGTTAAAGAATGTCCTGAGCAAGCTGGGCCTGTGCCCGAGTATTTATACTCTCCCTGGACAGCGCCACCAGCAGGCCGCCCAGTATCATTTCATGAGTCATTTCCACATGAATGACAAGGTTCATGTCACACCTTAGGACGTTTTCCTGCATTAAAGGCACTATATGGTGTTGTGGAACGGTACACCAGCAAGGACGGAATCAGGCTTATTTCCCGCCACCTGATGCCCCATGTAGCCCTGATTCTGGGGTGCTAAGCTGAGGTAATTGAGGCATCCCTTTAGTGTTGGGTATCTGCCCCCCTTTGTGTTTGATGCTCATTGCTCTGGGGCATTCTCAGTGTGGGCAGGAAGCTCCTGATTGAAATCGGCAAGAACATTTAACGTAACGGGCACGGGAGTGACATCACAACATATCCTGGATCATTTACCGGGAATTCCACCGGGCATCTTGCAGAAGGAAGCTGGGTGGTAAAGAAAGAAAGACTTGCATTTATATAGTGCCTTTCACAAGCTCAGGATGTCCCAAAGTGCTTTACAGCCAATGAACTACTTTTGAAATGTAGTCACTGTTGTAATGTAGGAAACGCAGCAGCCAATTTGTGCACAGCAAGCCCCCACAAACAGCAATGTGTTAATGACCAGATAATCTGTTTTAGTGATGTTGGTTGAGGGATCAATATTGGCCAAGACTCCCCTGTTCTTCTTCGAAATAGTGCCATGGGATCTTTCACATCCACCTGAGAGGACAGACAGGGGCTGTGGTTTAGCGTCTCATCTGAAAGACGGCACCTCCGACAGTGCAGCACTCCCTCAGTACTGCAGTGGAGTGTCAGCCTGAATTATGTGCTCAAGTCTTTGGCGTGCGGCTGTAACCCCCAACATTGTGAGTCAACGGTGACAGTTTTAGCAACTGAGCTGCAGCTGACACTATGGTTGATGGCTGGTCCCTCCAGATTGGAGGATTTGTAAAATGAGCTACCACCACTGCCCAACATCTCAGGTAAGTTTTATTCTTTCCTTCTAGAGCGCAGGAGGCCTCCACTCTCGGGATGGAGACTGCCTGGATGCTATTTCTAACAAAAGCCAGAAGCCGTGGGGAATTCGCACTGGCGCATGCCTTTTAGGCCCATGACTCCGTTCAACATAAGAACATAAGAAATAGGAGCAGGAGTCGGCCATTCGGCCCCTCTAGCCTGCTCCGCCATTAAATAAGATCATGGCTGATCTGATCTTGGCCTCAACTCCACTTTCCTGCCCGCTCCCCATAACCCTGGACTCCCCTGTAGCTCAAATATCTGTCAATCTCCGCCTTGAATATATTCAGTGACCCAGCCTCCACAGCTCTCTGGGGCAGAGAATTCCAAAGATTCACGACCCTGTGAGAGAAGAAATTCCTCCTCATCTCCGTCTTAAATGGGTGACCCCCTTACCCTGAAACTATGCCCCCGAGTTCTAGATTCCCCCATGAGGGGAAACATCCTCTCAGCATCTACCCTGTCAAGCCCCCTCAGAATCTTACACGTTTCAGTAAGATCACCTCTCATTCTTCTAAACTCCCAATGAGTATAGGCCCAACCTGCTCAACCTTTCCTCATAAGAAAACCCCCTCATCTCAGGAATCAACCTCGTGAACCTTCTCTGAACTGCCTCCAATGCAAGAACATCCCTCCTTAAATAAGGATAATCAATTTCCCCTTCCCTCCTCCACCTATGGTTCCCAACACTCCAGGAATGTCCCGGCGTCTCCAGTAATTGAAGATTAATCTCCAGCACACTGCTTCAAGCAACCAGGAGATAAATCACTGGGGCATTTAACAAAATTGTGTTTTTTTCATTTTCTTTGAATACTTTCATTTATTGGTTATAATAATATTGGAGATGGTGAAACACTGTCTGTTTCGCTAACAGTCAAGATTAATCTAATTGGGTAACAAAGGCGCTGTTCCCTTTCCAATTGGCTGCAGTGAGGCAGTGCACCTGGAGGATTGACCAATGGCGGGAGTGTTAGGGGGCTGGTGGGTGGGGTGGTTGGTGATGGGAGAATATGTGATGAAGCCTCCAGGGATACACCCAATCAGAGCTGGCAATGTGACCTCCACCCTCCCGTCGCCCCACTCCCCCCCCGCCAACACCCATGCAAGAGCTACAAGAGCAGGTCAGAGGCTGGATATTCTGCAGCGAGTGTCTCACCTCCTGACTCCCCAAAGCCTTTCCACCATCTACAAGGCACAAGTCAGGAGTGTGCTGGAATACTCTCCACTTGCCTGGGTGAGTGCAGCTCCAACAACACACAAGAAGCTCGACACCATCCAGGACAAAGCAGCCCACTTGATTGGCACCTCATCCACCTTAAACATTCACTCCCTCCACTACCGGCGCACCGTGGCTGCAGTGTGTACCATCTACAAGATGCACTACAGCAACTCGCCAAGGCTTCTTCGACAGCACCTCCCAAACCCGCGACCTCTGCCACCTAGAAGGACAAGGGCAGCAGGCGGATGGGAACACCATCACCTCCGAGTTCCCCTCCAAATCTCACACCATCCTGACTTGGAAATATATTGGCCATTCCTTCATTGACGCTGGGTTAAAATCCTGGAACTCCCTCCCTAACAGCACTGTGGGAGTACCTTCACCACACGGACAGCAGCAGTTCAAGAAGGCGACTCGCCACCACCTTCTCGAGGGCACCTAGGGATGGGCAATAAATGCTGACCTTGTCAGCGATGCCCACATCCCAGGAACGAATTTTTTAAAAATGCGCTGAACCTGGAAATTGGTTGAGTTCTGCCACATTCAAGTGGGGGCAAGTTTTAGACTGTGTGACAAGGGAAGAGAAGGAAATTCAGCCGTAGCGTCTTTGGCGGGAGAACGAAGAAGTTTAACAAAGAGAAATCAAAAAACATGGGGGGTGGTTTTATCAATAGGGACTTGATGGAGGCGGGACTGCTGTTTGTTGGGTTTTAGTCCCGCCTCCCTCGATTTGTGGCCAACCCACGCTATTTTCACTTGATTGACCTGACATGAATCAGTCATTCATGAAAGAAATACTTATGAAATAACACTGAGCGGCCTGCGGGTGGCGCTGTCCAGGGAGAGTATACATACTTGGGCACGGGCCCAGCTTGCGCAGGACATTCTTAACAGGAACTAGTGAAGGACACAACTAGACCTCCATGTTGTAAAACAGTTGATTAAAGCTTTGTTTAACGCTTAGACCAAGTGCCTAGTAGTTTTCTTACGTCATGACCTTTCTGGGCGGGCTTAGCAGACCAATTAAGGGAAAGCTGGTGACAGAGAATGTCAGCGTATGACGTTTCATCTGTCATATTTCTGTGAAGCTGTCAAACACTGACAATCTGTCTTCTAAGTTGAGTCCTTTACTGAAGGCTCACTTGGAAAGCCTTCCTGAGCAGAAAGCAGAAGGTTGCTGCATTTAAGAATGCTGCAGCCATTCTGCTTTCTCTGCCGGTGAGATGAGGCCGCTCCGCAGCCTAAAGGGTTGAAGCCTGGAGGAAGAAGCAAAGGTAAGTAATCTTATTAAAACACTTTAGACTCACCTCACACACTTAACTCTCCACACTTGCACTCATCACTCACCTGCACACCTGACATCTCGACCCCTCCGACCCCCGCAGACCCACGGTTCGCCTCGCTGACCCTGGCGAGGTTCGGAGCCATCGGGTAGCCCACACTTTAGGTGGCAAAATAGGGATTAACCAAAAAACTGCCTGTTAACTACCTGTTAACAGGCAGTTAATTGGCACTAATCCCCTTCCCGCCTCGAGGAGACGGGACCCGGCGTGGGTCGGGTACCCTCCTCCTGGGAAGATGGCACGGAAGCGGGTTGGGAGCGGGATGGGTACCCGCTCCCCAGATTCTGCCATTTTCCCGGCAGTCCCGCCTCCATACCCACCTCCCCAGGGCTAGCAAAATCGCCCCCATGGAGCCCAACAAGACATTCGAGCCCAGTGGGGATTTTTCTGTTCCCCATCAGGGCAGTGGTTGGGATGGAAAGTTGGGGAGTTGGGGATAGGAATTAAATCAGCAGCCAACCATTATTGAGCCAACGCCCCTCCCAGTAGCATATTATTTTTGTGTCGAGGTTAAAGCACATATATGCCTGTCAGTGTACGGCAGAGTTTTTTTCACCATTTAAACAAGACAAATGACCGGGGAAGTGATTTTCACGGGTCCGTCACTGACACTTCCTCCGTGACGCTGGTATAAAAATAACAGTCACATTTTCTCAGGTCCAGTGTGTTTAACAGCTTATAGAAAGCATATCAGATTATAGTCAAAGTCAAACATTGCTGGGGTTGTAATTTTATACATTCCAACACACTACTACACAAAGCGCGACATGTGAAATCGCACAACAGTTGCTCATTTTTGTGCTTGTAAAAGCAGGCAATGGCAGTGCTGGGGAATGGAGCAATGTTCTAGTTTTGCATCCAGCATCAAGTGCAATCAGTTGAGGGCTGTGGTGGTCAAGTCGTAACGTTACTGGACTGGTAATCCAGAGAATGGGAGTTCATTATCCCACCATTGCGCTGTGAGAATTTTGATTCAGTTCTAAAAATGAATCTGGAAATATCAAGTGACCTTGAAGCTATAGGATTGCTTTTAAAAACCCAACTGGTTCACGAATATTGGTTAGGGAAGAAAACCTGCCGTCCTTACTCGGTCTGGCCTATATGTGGCTCCAATCACATATAATCACTTGGCTCAGTTGGCAGCACTCGCGCCTCTGAGTCAGAATGTTGTGAGTACATGGCCCACTCCAGAGACTTGAACACATAATCAAGACTGGCATTTCAGGGCAGTACTGAGGGAGTGCTGCACTGTCAGAGGTGCCGTCTTTTGGATGAGACGTTAAACCGAGGCCCCACCTGCCCTCTCGGGTGGACATGAATGATCCCATGGTACTATTCCAAGAATAGCAGGGGAGTTCTCCCCGGTGTCCTGGCCAATATTTATCCCTCAACCAATACCTAAAGAACAGATTATCTGGTCATTCATCTCATTGCTGTTTGTGGGAGCTTGCTGTGTGCAAATTGACTCTTACATTTCCCTATATTACAACAGTGGCTCCACTTCCAAGTTCAGTTGTGGGCTTTAAAATGTTTTTTGGATGCCCTGAGGCCATGAAAGGCGCGATTTAATTGCAAGTCTTTCTTTTTCTAATCCCACACCAATGTGGCTTAATCTGCCAGAAAGGCCCACATCCCGAGAATGAATTAAGAAGAAGCATGCACATTAGGCGTAGAGTAATCCTTCATCCAGCATCCCCATCTACCTCCTCCACTATCTCAGGGTCACCTTTGTTGAGTCTGTGTTTCCAAATGTAGTTATGCTGAATAACTGGACACAGACTACAGAAATAATTAAACAGGTCTTTAGTAATTGAGGGTCAGGGCTGAACTGGAATACACTTTGCTCCACAGGGTTTATATACCGGTGTGGTCACCACCGGTACTACAATGTACAGGAGCCATCAAAAAGTAGTCCATCACCTTAAGGTATTCTCTTAAGGTGGTACAGGTTACATACACTACAATTCCTCCCCTTTTAGCTTAACAGTGTACACTCCAATTTAAACATTACATGGATAACATATATACAACTTTCACACAAAACTGTTCAAAGATTCAGTCTCTGAGGAGGCCTCATGATCCGGGCCAGATAACGCCGTTCAGGGGTCTCTGGTTCTCGTTGCTGGGGTGACTCATCCATTTGATCTCCTATGGATTGAACATCATCATGTACGTTCGAGTCTGAGGTAGATGCTACAGGCTCAATAACTTCTTCAACTGGTGTCTCTGCCGTAGACATGGGGTCGACCCTTGTTCTCGATTCCACAAGTTGGTCAGCATGACGTCATATTACATTCTCTCCAACGTCTACCGTGTACATCAAGCGTCCTTGTCGGGCACGAATTGTTCCGGATTGCCATTTATCATTCCTATAGTCCCTGGCCAACACTGGTTGTCCTATTTCGAAACTCCAAGTGGCCTTGTTATTTACGTGCTGGAATTGCTTGGTTTCGACTTCCCTACGCACATTGGGTTTTAACAAATCCAACCGGGACCGCAACCACCTGTTATAGAACATTATGGCAGGGCTTTGATTTGTCACTGCATGCGTGGCGTTTCGATATGCCATCAGGAAATTGTCCACCTTGTGTTGTAGTGGAATATGGTCTTCGCTCATGGCCTTTATCGCCTTTTTGAACATTTGTACAAATCTCTCGGCCAACCCATTTGTAGCCGGATGATATGGGGCAGATGTATAGTGTTTCACCCCATTCTTTTTCAGGAATTTCTGGAATTCTTCTGACACGAACTGTGGTCCATTGTCTGAACATATTTGTTCTGGCAACCCATTCCTTGCAAATATGGTTCTTAGAACTGCGATCGTCTTTTCAGAGGTAGTGGTCGACATCTTAATCACTTCTGGCCATTTAGAATGTGCGTCTACTGCTATCAAAAACATGGAATCCATGAATGGACCTGCAAAGTCGATATGCACACGTTGCCATGGGGTTGAAGGCCATTCCCACGGATGCAGCGGTGCAATTGGAGGTGCGTTTTGAACTTTTTGGCACCCTGAGCAGCTTTTAGTCAGATCCTCTATTTGTTTGTCGATACCTGGCCACCACACATAAGCCCTAGCAAGGCTTTTCATCTTGACTCCCCCCAGATGACCTTCATGCAATTCCTTCCGAACTCTCTCCCTTAATTTAGGAGGAATAATCACCCTTGTTCCATACATCAATGCTCCTTGACAGACGGACAGCTGTTCTCGTCTGGCTGAGAATGCTGGTAACAGTGGGTCGCCATGTGCTGGCCATCCCTTCACTGTCAAATCGTAGACCCGAGACAGTGTCGGGTCATTTCGGGTCTCTCTCTCAATACCCGCATTGGTGACTGGTAAGCATTCGATGATGGTCGAGTGAAATATCTCGACAGGGTCAACTGCCGGTGCCTCTTCCGCTGTAGGTAGTGGCAGGCGCGACAGCCCATCAGCATTACCATGTTGCTTTGTACCTTTGAATTCGATATCATATTGATGTGCCCCTAGGAAAAGGGACCATCTCTGAAGCCTCTGCGCCGTCATAATCGGAACACCCTTCTTAGGGTTAAAAATGGAAACCAACGGCTGGTGATCTGTCAGCAGCGTAAACTTTTGGCCTTGCAGGTAATGGTTAAATTTCTTAACTCCCCACATGAGGCTGAGAGCCTCCCTATCTATCTGAGCATAGTTGCGCTCTGCGGAGGTCAATGATCTGGATGCGAACGCAACTGGCCTTTCCAAGCCATTTGGAAACTTATGTGAGAGCACTGCCCCGATACCATATGGAGAAGCATCACAAGCTAAGCGAATAGGCAGCGTTGGGTTAAAGTGAGCCAACACTTCCTTAGAGGTGATCAGTGCCTTGCTTTTTTGAAAAGCCCGCTTACAATCATTGCTTCACTTCCGTGGTATTCCCATTTGCAAAAGAGTGTTCAGCGGGTGTAACACCGTGGATAAATTTGTAAGAAACTTGTGGTAATAGTTAACCAACCCAAGGAACGACCTCAACTGGGATACATTTTCCAGAGCGGGAGCTTTCACAACAGCTTCGATCTTGTCAGGTGACTTATGGAGCCCCTCCTGGTCAATGACGTGGCCGCAGTACGAGATTCGCTTTTGAAAGAACTCACATTTCTGGCGATTAACTCTGAGCCCATATTCTTTCTATCTGGTGAGCACCTGCTCCAAATTCGCGAGGTGATCCTTATCATCATCTCCTGTAATCAGAATGTCATCCAGGTAGCATTGTGTGCCTGGAATTCCCTGCAATACCTGCTCCATGGCCCTTTGCCAAATCGCTGGAGCCGATGCCACTCCAAAAACCAGTCTATTATACCGATATAAGCCCTTATGTGTGTTGATCGTGAGATACTGGCGTGACGCTTCATCAACTTCCATCTGTAGGTACGCCTGCGCCAGGTCTATCTTGGTGAAGTGTTTCCCGCCAGACAGCGAAGCGAAGATATCTTCAATCCGCGGAAGCAGATATTGCACCGTGTGAAGAACCGGATTAACAGTGATATTGAAATCGCCACAGATGCGAACCTTCCCAGGTTCACCCGGCTTGTTGCTCAACGAACGCTTCATGACAGGAACAATGGGTGTGGCCCATTCGCTCCAGTCCACCTTGGACAGTACTCCTGAACGTTCTAGCCCTTCCAGCTCTGTTTCCACAGCAGGTCGTATCGCATAAGGCTTTGAAAAATTTTGGGTTTGCATGTTCTTCAACCTTGATGTTTGCCGTAATTCCTTTCAGTGTTCCCAGTCCCTGTTGGAACACCTCCTTAGCATCGTCCAATATTTTGGACAGTCGTTTAGGTTTGACGTCGTCCTCTTTACAGGAATCTACAGTCAGTGCTTGTATGGAATGCCAGTCCACATTTATTCTCCGGATCCATTCCCGTCCCAGTAGTGGCGGACCTCCATCTGGTAACACATACAAGTCCATTTCCTGACTTTCTTTACCATTGTAGACCACATTTATTTTTATCTTTCTGATGGGGTATACTATTTGCCCCGTGTATGTTTTCAATACAATCTCCATATCCCTCAGGGGAATGTGCGAGAATAACCTTTTGTAATCTTGCTTATTCATGACCGTCAATGCCGATCCAGTGTCCAATTCCATCTTCACTTGGACTCCTGCTATCCGAAGCATGACCCAGATAGTTTGGTGGTTTGCTGTGTTACCCACATTATGTATTTTTAGACAACCCAGTTCCTTACTGCTGGAGTCTGAATCCATCTTCTGTTCATCCGAACTGTTCTCTGTCACCTTGTGTACTTTTTTGTACTTCTCCTGCGGCGACTTTTTGCTGCTGGTCTTCTTTCCTGACCGGCATACTCTCGCTATGTGACCAAGTTTGCCACATTGCCTGCATTCTTTATCTTTGAACCAGCACTGGCTCTGGTCATGCGTTGTCCTTCCGCAACGATAGCACTTTACTGCGCCCAATGCCATTTCATTGGTGCTGAATTCCAATGGCCTTTGCTGTATTTCTGCAGTGCCTCGTGCTGCTGCCTCGTGCGATGCTGCAATGCTGAAAGCTTTGTCCAGCGTAAGATCCTTTTCCTCTAGCAGTCGCTTCTGGGTTCCTTCCCTTAGGAGCCCACACACAAACTTATCTCTCAGTGCGTCTGCTAGTCCTGTACCGAACTGACAGTACTTTGATAACTTGCGCAGTTCGATTAAGAATTCAGCGTTGCTTTCCTCTTTAAGTTGAATTCTTTTGTAGAATTTAAATCGTTCCGCTATCAGCAGCGGCGTGGGGTTTAAATGCTCTTGCAGGGTAGTAACAATATCCGCGAAACTCTTTCCTACCGGTTTATCTGGTGTTACAAGGTTCCTTAATAACCCGTACGTCTTCGCACCCATCGAGTTTAATAGGGTTAGTGCTTTCTTATCCTCCGGTACCTCATTCGTTGTACAGTAAACTTCGACGCGTTCCACATAAATGGCCCAATCTTCCACATCGCTATCAAAAGCAGTGATGTTACCCATTTTTGGCATCCTTGTTGAGTTTCCTTTCCTTCGGATATGATTATTATTATTATTTTCTTTTCAAAATGGCGGCTTCCCGCGCTTGGCGGCTTTTCCCGCGCTTGTCTTCTTCCCCCGCCGACTCAAAATGGCGATTACCGCGCTGTTGCCGTTCTCGCCTCCCAGCGGTCCTTTATTTTCCCCTACGCTGCTGCTCTTGTTCCCCGCCGCTCCCGCGGTCCTTGTGGACATAAACGCTTTTCTGGCTGCTGCCCGTCTCTGCCCCGATTGCAGTCCGGCCCTTGACACCGGCTGCGGTCGTGTTCTCTGCCCTTTTCGTCGTTTCCCTCCCCTTCTCTTACTGACAACTCGGCCGACTTCCCCCCCGTGCCGCTCGATCGGGCTTACCCGCCGCTGTCGTCGAAGGGATGTTCACTGATGTTTGACTTCGTGGCCAGAAACCAACCCGGGTTCCCGATTGCCTCCCGTGCTATGCAGTGCCCAGCAGGATGTTGAGGGTGGATGTCCTTGATCGACGCCCGTTTCAGAGGCGAAGATTCCTTTGATGCAACTGCCGCTAGGTAAGATCAGACTCGTCGCCACTGTTGAGTCTGTGTTTCCAAATGTAGTTATGCTGAATAACTGGACACAGACTACAGAAATAATTAAACAGGTCTTTAGTAATTGAGGGTCAGGGCTGAACTGGAATACACTTTGCTCCACAGGGTTTATATACCGGTGTGGTCACCACCGGTACTACAATGTACAGGAGCCATCAAAAAGTAGTCCATCACCTTAAGGTATTCTCTTAAGGTGGTACAGGTTACATACACTACAACCTTTACCTTGACCATCACTGCCGCCTCTCTGAGTGAGACTACACCCAAGGTGAGGATGCAACTCCTTTACTTCTGTTGGTTCTGCTGTGCCTCACGAAACTGATGAAAATACAAAAGCATTGCTGCTGTAAGCAGGGAGCTGCCACCAGTGTGTCAAAGGCCTTGGCACAGGTTGTGGATTCGGCCTACCAGCTCCAATTCTTTGTCTGAGGTCTGAGCACCAGCGCACGATGCATTCAGCCCCCTCCTCCTCGAACTCACAAGTGAAATTCCTCTTCAAAACAAGTTTTGGCCCAGATTTTACTTTATTTTAAAAAGGTTACTGCCTCCATCAAAATCACAGAGAAAGGAATTTCAGACACACACGTTAAGTGTTCGTAGATTAGTATCCCATGACATGATTTCTAAGACTATGTTCTTTTTAATTTCTGGCCTGTGTCAGATAAACCTACTCTGTTTAGCTGTACTGTAATACCTTACTTACTTACTTACTCACAATGCCCTGAGATGCTTGGTATGTGTGCAATTTTGTCGTGAGAATGCTGAGTAAAATGTGAGGTACAAACACAGCATGATTTATTGGGCTTTCACGGTCTGTCGAAGATCCTGTTGTTACGAACAGGCGTTGACACATCCTTGCTTTGCAGTCACCTCTACCATTCAGCGAGTGACAAGGATTGATTTTATTCCATGTCAGCGTTTCCGTTGCCAGGTACTGGCCACTTGAACTTAACTGTGGAACACTCACCAAATCCGCGTGGAACGCTGTGCAACACTTGCGCGGATCTGTGCGGCCTGCCTATGCGTCATGTAGCATTCCTACCATTCCACATAGCGCTTAAGGACATTTTGGGCAGGGGGATGGGGGTGGGGGGTGGGCAAGGGAAGTCCATTAAGCCCAATAAGTCAGCACTTTTCTGGTACACCAACCCATCTAGGAACATTAGGAACAGGAGGAGGCCATTCAGCCCCTCAAGCCTGTTCCGCCATTCAATTAGATCATGGCTGATCTGTATCTTAACTCCATCTACCCACCTTGGTTCCATAACCTTTAATATCCTTACCTAACAAAAATTTATCAATCTCAGTTTTGACATTTTCTATTGACCCCCCCCACCAGCTTCAACAGCCTTTTGGGGAGAGAGTTCCAGAATTCCACCATCTTTTGTGTGAAGAAACGCTTTCTGACATTATCCCCGGATGGCCAGGCTTTAATTTTACGGTAATGCCCCCTTGTTCTGGACTCTCCCCCACCAGAGGAAATAGCTTCTCACTATCTACCCTATCAGATCCTTTCATCATCTTAAACACCTCAATTAGAACACCCTTCTATACACTGCCTTCTCATCATATCTTTGGGCTGATAAATAGCAAGGAATATTCATGGCAAACAAGTGCCAGGCAATGACCATCTCCAACAAGGGAAAGTCTAACCACCTCCCCTTGACATTCAATGGCATTACCATCGTCAAATCCCCCACCATCAACATCCTGAGGGTCGCTATTGACCAGAAAATTAACTGGTCCAGCCGCATAAATATTGTGGCTACAAGAGCAGGTCAGAGGCTAGATATTCTGCAGCAGTATGTACCATCTACAAGATGCACTACAGCAACTTGCCAAGACTTCTTAGACAGCACCTCCCAAACCCGTGACCTCTACCACCTAGAAGGACAAGGGCAGCAGGCGCATGGGAACACCATCGCCTGCAAGTTCCCCTCCAAGTCACACACCATCCTGACTTGGAACTATATCGGCCTTTCCTTCATCGTTGCTGGGTCAAAATCCTGGAACTCCCTAACAGCACTATGGGAGTACCTTCACCACACGGACTACAGCAGTTCAAGAAGGCGGCTCACTACCACCTTCTCAAGAGCAATTAGGGATGGGCAATAAATGCTGGCATTGCCAGCGACGCCCACACCCCATAAATGAATCAAAGAAAAACCCCTCAATCACTTCTCTCCGGACACAAATCTAACTGTTATTTGAACCGGTTTATTTTGTCCACTTCATTGTACAATTCTATAATCATTCAGAGTGAACTTCGAATTTAAAATTTGAAAGTAAACTTTAAAATTCAACAAGCTGCAACAATGATGCATTGATTGTAACTATCCATGATGCATTGCTTGCAATGCAGTGATTGCAATTCAGTGATTTCAACCATCCATGATAGCAACATAGGGGCGGAGAATCATGAAGTGGTGTCCTGATAAAACCCTACTTTAATCCTCAAAACAGGAATGGCAGGGCAAATGTGCCAGGCATTCTCATCTGATAGAAAACTAGACCCTAAATAGAGGAATGGTAAGTGTGCACAAGTGCCACTTTCATCTATGTGTTTATACCCTCTGTAAGGTATACATCAGTACAAAATAGGGATGTGACGTGTACACCAGGATTTATGGTGCAGTACAGGAAACTTTCGATTTACCGGCACCTAAATAACCAGAAATGTCGGTTAACCGGCAAAATTCAGGAGTCGGTTCAGGTAACTGTTGAGTCTGTATGTCCCAGTTAGGTTTAGGATCAATCACTGGACACAGACAACAAGAATAACTTTTAACAGGTCTTTACTATTCGAAGGTCAGGGCTGAACTGCCCAGCAAATCCTTGCACAACACTTATATACCGGTGTGGTCACCACCGGTATTACAGTATTACAGTATACAGCAGCCAAGAGAAAGTAGTACATCTCTTAAGGTAGTTCTGTTAAGGTGGAACAGGTTACATACACCACAATCCTCCCTTTTTAGCTTAACAGTTATATCCCCATTTAACATAACATAATAAAATATATATATACAACTTCATGCAAAACAGTTCAAAGATTCAGTCTCTGAGGAGGCCTCCTGATTCGAGTTGGATAACGCCTTTCAGGGGTCTCTGATTCTCGTTGCTGGGGTGACTCATCCAGTTGGTCTCTTATGGATTGGACATCATCATCAGGTACATTCACTTCTGAGGTAGATGCTTCAGGTTCACTAACTTCTTTCACGGTTGTCTCTGCCGTAACCATGGGTTCGACCCTTGTTCTCGATTCTACCAGTTGGTCAGCATGACGCCGTATTACATTTTCACCAATATCTACCGTGTACATCAGGGGTCCTTGTCTGGCACGAATTGTTCCAGATTGTCATTTCTCGTTTTTATAGTCCCGGGCTAACACTGGTTGTCCTATTTCGAAACTCCGAGTGGTCTTGTTATTTATATGCTGGAACTGTTTGTTTTCAACTTCCCTCCGCACATTTGGTTTTAACAAGTCCAACCTGGACCGCAACCTCCTGTTGTAGAACATCATGGCAGGACTTTGGTTTGTCACTGCATGAGTGGCGTTTCGATATGCTAGTAGGAATTTGTCCACCTTGTGTTGTAGTGGAATCTGATCTTCGCTCATGGCCTTTATTGCTTTTTTAAACGTTTGTACAAATCTCTCGGCCAACCCGTTTGTAGCCGGATGATATGGGGCAGAGGTATAATATTTCACCCCATTCTTCTTCATGAATCCCTGGAATTCTTCTGACACGAACTGCGGTCCGTTGTCTGAACATATTTGTTCTGGCAATCCATTTCTCGCAAATATCGTTCTTAACACCGCGATCGTCTTTTCCGAGGTAGTGGTAGTCATCTTAATCACTTCTGGCCATTTAGAATGTGCGTCCACCGCAATTAAAAACATGGAGTCCATGAAAGGACCAGCAAAGTCAATATGTACATGTTGCCATGGGGTTGAAGGCCATTCCCATGGATGCAGCGGTGCAATCGGAGGTGCATTTTGCACTTTTTGGCACCCTGAGCAGCTTTTCGTCAGCTCCTCTATCTGTTGGTCGATACCCGGCCACCACACATAAGCCCTAGCAAGGCTTTTCATCTTGACTCCCCCCAGATGACCTTCATGCAGTTCCTTTAGAACTCTCTCTCTTAACTTAGGAGGAATAATCACCCTTGTTCCATACATCAATGTTCCTTGACAGACGGACAGCTGTTCTCGTCTTGCTGAGAATGCCGGTAACAGTGGATCACCATGTGCTGGCCATCCCTTCACTGTCACTTCGTAGACCCTGGACAGTGTCGGGTCGTTCCTGGTTTCTTTTTCAATACTTGCATTGGTGACTGGTAAACATTCGATGATGGTTGAGTGAAATAACTCAACAGGGTCAACCGTCGGTGCCTCCTCCTCTGTAGGTAGTGGCAGGCGCGACAGCCCATCAGCATTACCATGCTGCTTTGTACCTTTGAAGTCTATCTGATATTGATGTGCCCCTAGGAAAAGGGACCATCTCTGGAGTCTCTGTGCTGTCATCACCGAAACACCCTTCTTAGGGTTAAAAATGGATACCAACGGCTGGTGGTCTGTCAGAAGCGTAAACTTTTGGCCCTGCAGGTAATGATTAAACTTCTTTACTCCCCACACAAGGCTGAGAGCCTCCCTATCTATCTGAGCATAATTGCGCTCAGCGGAGGTCAATGATCTGGATGCGAACGCAACTGGCCTCTCCTGGCCATTTGGCAACTTGTGTGAGAGTACTGCCCCAATACCATATGGAGAAGCATCACAAGCCAAACGAATAGGCAGCGTTGGGTTGAAGTGAGCCAACACTTCCTCTGAGGTGATCAATGCCTTGCTTTCGCGAAAGGCCCTCTTACAGTCCTCGCTCCACTTCCATGGTACTCCCTTCTGCAAAAGAGCATTCAGCGGGTGCAGCACCGTGGATAAATTTGGCAGAAACTTATGGTAATAGTTAATCAACCCTAGAAACGACCTCAATTGGGATACATTATCCGGAGCGGGAGCCTTCACAACAGCTTCGATCTTGTCAGGAGACTTATGAAGCCCCTCCTGGTCAATGACATGACCACAGTACGAGATCCGCTTCTGAAAGAATTCACATTTCTGGCGATTAACTCGAAGACCATATTCTTTCAATCTGGTGAGCACCAGTTCCAAGTTTGCAAGGTGTTCCTCGTCATCATCTCCTGTAATCAGAATATCGTCCAGGTAACATTGTGTACCTGGAATTCCCTGTAATACCTGCTCCATGGCCCTCTGCCAAATTGCTGGAGCCGATGCCACTCCAAAAACCAGTCTATTATACCGGTACAAGCCTCTATGCATGTTGATCGTGAGATACTGGCGTGACTCTTCCTCAACTTCCATCTGTAAGTACGCCTGCGCCAGGTCTATCTTGGTGAAGTGTTTCCCGCCAGACAATGAAGCAAAGATATCCTCAATCCGTGGAAGCGGATACTGCACCGTGTGAAGCACCGGATTAACAGTGATCTTGAAATCACCACAGATGCGAACCTTCCCCGGTTCCCCCGGCTTGTTGCTCGATGAACGCTTCATGACTGGGACAATGGGCGTGGCCCACTCACTCCAGTCTACCTTAGACAGTACTCCTGAACGTTCTAGCCCTTCCAGCTCAGCTTCCACAGCAGGTCGTATTGTATAAGGAACCGGTCTGGCTTTGAAAAATTTCGGGTTTGCATGTCCTTCAATCTTGATGTTTGCCGTAATTCCTCTCAGTGTTCCCAGTCCTTGTTGGAACACCTCTTTAGCATCGTCCAATATTCTGGACAATCGTTTAGGTTTGACATCTTTTGTACCGGAATCTACCGTTAGTGCTTTTAAGGAATGCCAGTCCATATTTATTTTCCTAATCCACTCCCGTCCCAGTAGTGGTGGACCTCCCTCAGGTAGCACATATAAGTCCATTCCTCGGCTTTCTTTGCCCTTGTGGACCACCTTTACCTCTATCTTCTCGATGGGGTATACTCTTTGCCTCGTGTATGTTTTCAATACAATCTCCGTATCCCGTAGGGGAATATGTGGGAATAACCTTTTGTAATCTTTCTTATTCATGACCGTCAATGCCGATCCAGTGTCCAATTCCATCTTCACTTGGACTCCTGCTATATGAAGTGTGACCCAAATTGTTTGGAGGTCTGCTTCCTTACCAACATTGTGTACTCTTAGACTACCCAATTCATTACTGCTGGCGTCTGAATCTGACTTCTGTTCGTTCGAACTGTTCTCTGTCACCTTATGTACCTTTTTGTACTTTTCCTGCGGTGACTTTTTGTTGCTGGTCTTCTTTCCTGACCGGCATACTTTAGCTATGTGACCAAGCCTGCCACATTTTCTGCATTCCTGATTTTTGAACCAGCACTGGTTCTGATCGTGTGTTGTCTTTCCACAATGATAACATTTTACTGGACTCAAGACCATTTGATTGGTACAGAGTTCCGGTGACCGTAGCTGCATTTCCGCAGTGCCTCTTGCTGCGGCTTCTTGCGATGCTGCAATAGTGACAGCTTTATCAAGCGTAAGATCATTCTCTTCAAGCAGTCGCTTTTGTGTTCCTTCTTTTAACAATCCACACACAAATTTATCTCTCAGCGCATCTGCTAGCCCTGTCCCAAACTGACAGTACTTCGATAGTTTACGTAGTTCAATTAAAAATTCAGCGTTGCTTTCGTCTTTCAACTGCGTTCTTCTGTAAAATTTAAATCGTTCCGCTATCATCAGCGGCGTGGGGTTTAAATGATTTTTCAGGACAGTAACAATATTCGCGAAGGTCTGATCCGCCGGTTTAATTGGTGATAGAAGGTGCTTCAATAGCCCGTATGTCTTCGCCCCCATTGAGCTTAATAAGGTTAATGCTTTCTCATCATCTGGTACCTTATTTGCTTTACAATAAACTTCCATGCGTTCTACATACGTGGTCCAATCTTCGACATCACTATCAAAGGTATTAATGCTCCCATGTTTAGGCATCCTTGCAAGTTTTTAAAATTTTTTTTTTTTTTTTAAATGGCGGCTTCCCGTGCTTGTCTTCTTCCCCCGCCTACTAAAATGGTGGCTTCCCGCACTTCGCGGTCTTTCCCGCGCTTGTCTTCTTCCCCCGCCGGCTACAATGGCGGATTCCCGCGTTTGCCTTCTTCCCCCGCTGGCTGCAATGGCGATTGCCTTGCTGCTGCCGTTCTCGCCTCCCCAGCGGTTCTCACTGCCCGACGCTGCTTTGCCTTGCAGCCCCGCTTGCAGCCCGGTCCTTTACACCGGCAGCGTTTGAATTCTCCGCGGCTCTCGTGCCTTAAGCTTCTCAACTCCCCGACGCTGTTTTGCCTCGCAGCCCCGCTCGCAGCCCGGTCCTGTACACCGGCTGCGTTTGAGTTCTCCGCGGCTCTCGAGCCTTAAGCTGCCCCAGTCGCTGCGCCTCTCGGCCTCGATTGCAGCCCGACCCTTTCTACCGGCCGTGGTCGAGCTCTCCGCCCTTATTCCTCCGTTTTCCCTCCCCTACTCCACAGTCAACGCGGCCGACTTTCTGCCCGTGTCGCTGATCGGCTTACCCACCACCATGGTGGAAGGGATAAACACTGCCTGTCGCTGATGGAGGGCTTTGTGGTCAGAATTTTTTTTTCTTTTTAACCCGGGTTCTCGATGCCTCCCGTGCGATGGTGCTCAGCAGGATGATGAGGGCGGATGCCTCTTCTCGACGCCCGTTTTGAGGACGAAGCTGCCTTGGATGTAAATTTGCCGCAGGGTAAGATCGGACTCGTCGCCACTGTTGAGTCTGTATGTCCCAGTTAGGTTTAGGATCAATCACTGGACACAGACAACAAGAATAACTTTTAACAGGTCTTTACTATTCGAAGGTCAGGGCTGAACTGCCCAGCAAATCCTTGCACAACACTTATATACCGGTGTGGTCACCACCGCTATTATAGTATTACAGTATACAGCAGCCAAGAGAAAGTTGTACATCTCTTAAGGTAGTTCTCTTAAGGTGGAACAGGTTACATACACCACAGTAACTTTTATTACTTGCACAGCAACAAATGGAGGAAGGCAAGGGTGTGGCTGCAGCTGTTGCTAAGCTATAGAGATGCTTGCAACTTGTGGCCATTGTTCTGAAGCTGTTGCTAAGCAACAAGGTTTGTCGCTTTATACGGAGCTCTCAGCTCCGTATCTTTTACTATAGCTTTCGGTTATCCGGAATTTTTGATGAACCGGCACCACGTTGGTCCCGTCCGTGCCGGATAAAAAACAGTTTCCTGTAGTGTGTCGGACAAGTGTGTGCTGTCAGATGTGGGACAGTTTTCTTCATTCAGATAAAAAGCAACAATTCAACAAACAGCTACAACGATGGTAGAGCTCCAATAATTCTCAAATCCCACCAGTAGTGCGGAAGGTACCCATTCCTCCGAGACCTTTAAACTCAGACTTTAACAAGCATCTAGTCTCCGCTCTGGGGAGGTTTGTGGTGTCTAGCTTACAGTTGTACAACTGTCCCGTTCACCTGTTTACCAATTGTGCCATTCCAAGGTCGCTCGCTGTCTCAGCTTACGCCAACGTGCTGCTTTGCGCCAACTAGGTCTAGGGTTGCCAACTCTGGTTGGACATATTCCTGGAGGTGTTGTCACATGACCTCCGACCTCCGACCGCCACACCCCTCCACACTCTCGCCATTGGTCACCGGACATGTCCATCCTGACGGGGCTCCGCCTACCCATGGCCAATTGGAAAGTAAACAGACTCTTCATTACCCACTTGAATGATACTGGACTGTCAATCAAACAGCCTTTTTCCACCCCCCCACCCCCATCTCAAAAATATTTCGAACTAATGCCCCAATGATTTTTCTCCTGGGGTTTCTTGCTGGCGGCAGCGTCCTGGAGATTAGACTTTATTTCCTGGAGACTCCAGGGCAATCCTGGAGGATTGGCGACCCCTAACTAGGCCACCTGTCGAGATCATAGCTGATTCCACTTTATACCACGACCAACGTTCCCCTTAAGTTGCGTGGTCGCGCAGCTGCACATCAATCAGGAGGTCCCGCGCAGGCTGCTTACAAGCTGTTGGAAGAGATACCGCACGTGCAAATTTAAAGGGGCCGCGCATGAAATAAAAAAATTAGAGGGAACATTGAACACGACTTATCTGACTTTCTGCAGCGCGCTTGCAGTGTTATATTCATGAAAAGTCAGCAAAAACTGTGTTTCTCAACCTTGCCTCGTGTGTCTGTATTTCCACTGTGAAAAAACTGATGACTTAGACCTGGGACCAGACACAACTCATTTTTGCATTTCCCTCAGCGAGGAGGTTCAAATGCAACATGCGGGTGAGAAAGACCGTCGGCAAAACCCCTGGCGCTAAACACCGCCAGGACAAAGATGTGCGGGTTAGGTTGATTGGCTATGATAAATTGACCCTTAGTGTTAGGGGGATTAAAATGTGTGGGGTTACGGAGATAGGGTGGGATATGTGTTGAAGGGGTTACGGGGATCGGGTGGGATATGTGTCGGTGCAGGCTCGATGGGCCGAAATGGCCTCTATCTGCACTGTGGGGTTTCTGTGATTCTGTGATTCTGTGACACGGCGTGTTCTGGTAAGGCTGCCCTTATGTTGAACCGCAAATTTAAAGAACGATATCTTCAAACACCTGAGAAGCAGACTGTAGCAGCAGGGCGAAAACAGCATGGCAACTGCAACTCCTCAAGGCAACCCCCCTATTGTAGTTAACAGAAGAACATAAGAAACAGGAGCAGGAGTCGGCCATTCGGCCCTTCGAGCCTGCTCCGCCATTCAATGAGATCATGGCTGATCTTCTGCCTCAACTCCATTCACCGGCCCTATCGTCATATCCCTTGATGCCCTTACTAGTCAGAAATCTATCGACTTCTGTTTTGAATATACCCAATGACTGAGCCTCCACAGCCCTCTGGGGTAGAGAATTCCAAAGATTCACCACCATCTGTGTGAAGAAATTTCTTCTTATCTCAGCCCTGAATGGCCGACCCTTTATCCTGAGGCTGTGGCCCCTGGTTCTAGACTCCCCAGCCAAGGGAAACATTCTCCCAGAATCCACCCTGTAATAATTTTGTACACAGCACTTGGCAGTGTGAGAAAGAGCAGGGTGAGGGTGAAACAGTCAATGTGTCCGGGCCTAGTCTAAGAATGCCAAGTATGCCGGCAAAAAAGGAAAGAGAATGCTTCTTTCGATCTTCCCTCGTTGACATATCTTTTGCGTCGTGTGATGATGGGATGACCGATTGGAGGAGTACAGTAGGGAGGCGATAGGAAGCAAAAGGATGCAACCAAACAGCTTTCCTCCGCAACCAAATGGAAGAGTCGGAAATGTAACTATCCGTTTGATTCCAAGAAGGATAGAAGCCACGGGATTTTTCTTTTATTCCTTCGTGGGATGTGGGCGTCGCTGGCAAGGCCAGCATTTATTGCCCATCCCTAAAATGTTTAGAAAATGTTAATGGTTTTTTTTTTCTGGTTGTTAATGGATGACTGGTGGAATTCGAATTATTATTATATTTTACATGACAACCACAAAGCAATTTATAGAACAATTAACCTAAATTACGAGCGGTTCCTTGGATTTGCTATGTTAATCTTCACGTTAACCTTTTGCCAATAGTAATGTTTTTCTTGGGCTGAGAATGGCTCCGCAGTTTACATCGAATGCTGTTTGGTTTTCAGGCTTTCTTATATTGCCGGGTCGAAATAATAGGGGAGATTTTCCATTGTTGCCGATATTACGATCGCTCCCCCACCCCTTGCCCCGCTCCCCCCCTCCCCCCTGCCCCGCCTGTGATTATTCTGCCCATATGCTAAGGGGGCAGGAGGCACTATTTTGCAATGCTTGAAGGAGAAAATATTGCAGGTATATGGGGAAAGTGCGGGGCAGTGGGACAGACTGGATTGTTCTTCGAAAGAGCCAGCGCAGACTCGATGGGCCGAATGGCCTCCTTCTGTGCTGTGCTATTCTATGGCTTCTGGCGTGTTTTGCAGAATCCCTCCCTCCCCCGCTATATTTGTTGCCAAAGGGTTACCAAATCAACTCCTCCATTGGCTAAGGAAGAAACGGTTTCCTCTGGCAAGTGGGTCGGTAACCAAAGGCCACAGATTTAAAATAATTGACAAAGGAACTAGAGGGGAAATGAGGAGACATTTTTTCACACAGCGGGTTGTTAAGATCTGGAACGCGCTACCTGAAATCAGATTCCATAGGAACTTTCAAAAGGCAATTGGACATGTGCTCGAAGAGGACTAATTTATAGGGAAAAACCTGGGCTGTGGGACTAAATTGGATCGCTCTTTCAAAGAGCCGGCACAGGCACGATGGGCCGAATGGCCCCGTTATGTGCTGTAAGGTTCTATGAATTGGTAAATACAGTGTGTAGCTCTGACATACAGACCAGGAGGCCTGTGGTAAACCACTTTTACCGTTCACTATCGTTACACTATAGTTATCACTGTTAGATCGTTTCCCTATAGTTATCACTGTTCACATTGTTGTATCACTGTACGAGGTCGCCTCTTGTCACGCTGCTATACCTGGGCTGACCACTGCCGACTCCGCCCATGGCTCCGCCTACCTGCCCGGGTATAAAGGTGGTCGACTGGCTGGTATTCCTCCTTCTTGGATCCGATCACCCACGAGGGTGGGCTCTGTTATTTAGTCAATAAAAACCTATAGTTACTTTCTTAACTCGTCGCTTTTCATTGGACGAATTGATAGGTATATCAAGGCCCTATTGTGATTCACAGCTTGATCACTAATCTCAAATGGGCTGGTGGTGATCGACCGCAGTGTCCCTGGTCTCTCCAGACATGGGAGCATAAGAACAGGAGGAGGCCATTCAGCCCCTCGAGCTTGTTCCGCCATTCAATTAGATCATGGCTGATCGGTACCTTAACTCAATTTACCCACCTTTGTTCCATAACCCTTACCTAATGAAAATCTATCAATCTCAGTTTTGAAATTTTCTATTGCCCCCCCCAGCTTCAACAGTTTTTTGGGGGAGGTAGTTCCAGATTCAACCACCCTTTGTGTGAAGAAGTGCTTCCTGACATCACCCCTGAACGGCCCAGCTCTAATTTTAAGGTTGTTCTGTATTCCCCCCGCCCTCCCCTCCAGAGGAAATCGTTTCTCCCGATCTACCCTGTCTAATCCCTTTAATCATTTTAAACACTTCAATTAGATCATCCCTTTATCTTCTGCAATCCAGGGGCAATCCCACAGGTTTTGCTGGGGGATTGCCCCTGGCCTTTATAGGCAGCGAGCGACTCCTTTGCTGGGCAATGTGTACGAGCGGACGTCGGGTGAATAGCCTGGTGACACTCACCATCTGGCCTCACACACCTGAAAAAAATAGCCATCTGTTTGAGGTGCGGTAGAGGTCCCAGCACCTGTGGAACCACAGTCCAGCAAGAGGAGATGAGAAAACTGACCAGGAGTAAAAAAGCTACGAAACTTCAGAAGCGAAACCTTACACGGTAGACTGTCAAGCCTCAGCCAGTAAAATCTTTAAGTCTCGCAGAAACTGGCGAAGTAACTACATGGGTCTGGTTGCGGATGACAAGACACAGTAGCCATTCAGTGCACTGGTGTAGAAGACAGGCTCCTCTGTTATTCCAAAAAGCCTACAGCTGTGAGTACCTCGACACAGGGGTTATCACAAGGTTGTGTCACAGTCATACTTCACACGTAAAAGAACCACACATAACTAGCTTGTTGCTGCTATTTGAGCTCGTCCAGGAATGTTCAGAATCTCCTATCTTGCATTTTGCTGTGTGTTCTCTGTGTCTCCTTGTAAGGGAAAAGAAGGCAAATATTTTAAGCCGTGGAACAAAGCTACCTTCATAGAATCATCGAATGACACAGAGCAGTAGGATGCCATTCGGCCCATCGTGCCTGTGCCGGCTCTTTGAAAGAGCTATCGAATTAGTCCCACTTCCTCCCTGCTCTTTCCCCATAGCCGTATAACTGCAGCAAGACATCCTTGTTCCTGTACTCTTGGTTAGATGTCAGGAGGTGGTTCTTTTCCCAGAGAATAGTGGAGCTCTGGAACAGGCTGCCGACTCGTGCCGTGGATGCCGATTCGCTGAATTCTTTCAAATGAGAGCTGGACCTGTTTCTGGTCAGGACGGACATCACCTCTTCCAAAAAGGTAGATACTTCAGAGAATTCAGGGCTAGAGTGATATCCGAGACTAGTTACAATTGCCTAGATGCGTCGGAGAGGAATCTCCTAGATTTTTTTCCCCCCCAAATTGGCCTGGTTTTTCGCCTCTCCCAGGAGATCGCACGGTTTCGGGTGGGATGGGAAGTGTCTATATTGTGACACACAAAGGTATCGCAATAGCGTGTGGACAGGCTGGATGGACCAAAGGGCCTTTACCTGTCCGTCATTGTTCGTATGTTCGTATCTCTTTGAAAAATTTGTGGCCAGAAAACTGGCCGACACTGCAGTGGTATCTGGAAGAAGTCGGACAAATAAAAATTGAGTGCAATGGTTGTTTTAACAGACACTAGCGGTATCACATTGATTAGAGGTCCTCTGGAGGTCTTTCTGAAGAAGAGAGCACAGCTCTATCACAGCCTTGCGGCCGAACTTCAGCCTCTTTAATACGTTTCTTCCATCATTTCCCCATTTGCCAGCTACAATAGGCCGATATATGTGGTTTGCTGACACATGGGCTAAAATGTGAACTTTTTCCATTGGGCTTGGAGGTTGCCAGTGTCAACAAATCAGATTAGTTGGAAGCTGGGACTGCAATCTGTCAGAGCTAATCAGGTCAATTGGAGGGTGGGCCTGGAGTCTATCATAACCAATAAGATTGGTTGGATGTCAGGACTGGAACCTGTCAAAACCAATCAGAACAGTTGGACGGTGAAACCAAAGACTGTCAGAACCAATAAGATGTTACTTTCTCCTAATAGATATAAATTTGAGGCCAAAGAAAGTTTTAAAATGAGCTGATGGCTTTTGAGAGTCACACCTGTGTTTATTCAATTTATGTCCCTAAGAAATTATGCAAAAAAAAACAAGGTGATAAAATCTCTCCAAGCATGCCAGCAGAATGAGGATCAGCAACACATCGCACAGTCCATTGGAATATAGGCAGTGAAAATTCGTTTAGGCCCGTTTCTGGGCCCAAAACAGGCTGAAAGTGCTGAAGGTGCGCGCCAGAAGCTGGAGGCCCGAGGCTCACCCAGAATTGAAAGAGTTGCCAGTTGATGCGCTATCAATTGCTCATAAAAGACTGAGAGTTAAGAGAGTAACTAAAGGCTTTTATTAACAAAAGAATGAAGGTCTGCTTCGAGTGGTCGACCGGTCCAGAAATACAAAGGGCTGGGGAGCAGTCACCTTTATACTAGGACTTGTGGGAGGAGTCAGCCGAGGCATGTCCAGGCATGTACACAGTGGAATACAAACAGTGGTTTACCACACCAGTGCCTGACATGCCTCCAGAAACAGCTTGGCTGACATGGGGGGATCGAACTTGGGCCTGCTGTCTTGCCGGCCGAAGCCCTTAGGTAAGTGATTGGGGCCGTCGGGGCCAAGTGCAGTCCGGTAGTGGCCTGTAGTAGTGCTGTGGAGCCAGAGGAGATCTCCTACGGTGGCTCGTTAAGGGCAGCTGGCTAGCCCACTGTGGAACTGGAAGCTCCGCCTAATTTATCACGAATTTTGTGGAGGATTCCTGACGGGGATTGCAGGAGCCTTCTTTGTATATTTAAATCTCATTGCTGTTTGTGGAACCTTGCTGTGCGCAAATTAGCTGCCACATTTCCTACATTACACCAGTGACTAGACTTCAAAAGTACTTCAATGGCTGTAAAGCCCCTTGGGACGTCCTGAGGTTGTGAAAGGCGTTATATAAATGCAAGTACTTTCTTTTAATTATAAGGTTCGACAAATAATTTTCACACAGACAGTGCCAGTTTAATCTCTTTCATCATCTTTTTCCCCTCAACTCTCTTGCGTTCCCCCTTTCCTAGTCATTGTCCATCAGCGATCATTTCTTCAGCTTCCGTTCCCCAGCTGTGTGGCCGCAGCTTTACGAAACTGAGTCTAAGAAAGAAAGAAAGGCTATTTTAGAGAACAATGACGATAGTATCATAAGGTTTAGATTTGCTATGGAAAAGGACAGGGAGCAATCTAGAGTAAAAACACTTAATTGGAGGAAGGCAAATTTCAGTGAGATGAGAACGGATCTGGCCCGGGTAAATTGGAATCAAAGATTGGCAGGCAAAACTGTAGTGGAACAATGGGCTGCCTTTAAAGAGGAAATAGTTCGGGTACAGTCGAGGTACATTCCCACTAGGGGGAAAGGCAGGGCAACTAAAGTAAGAGCTCCCTGGATGACAAAAGTGATCAGAGAGTAAGATGAAGCAGAAAAACAGCGTGCATGACAAATGCCAGGTCGAGAATACATCTGAGAATCAGGCTAAATATAGAAAGGACAGAGGAGAAGTGAAAAAGAAAATAAGAGGGGCAAACAGAGGGTATGAGAATAGATTGGCAGCTAACATAATAGGTGATCCAAAAGTCTTCTATAGGCATATAAATAGTAAACAGGTAGTAAGAGGAGGGGTGGGGCCGATTATGGACCAAAATTGAGACCTACGCATGGAGGCAGAGGGCATGGCTGAGGTACTAAATGAGTACTTTGCATCTGTCTTCACCAAAGAAGAAGATGCTGTCAAAGTCATAGTGAAAGAGGAGGTAGTGGAGATACTGGATGGGATAAGAATTGATAAAGATGAGGTACGAAAAGCTGGCTGTGCTTAAAGTAGATAAATCACCAGGACTGGATGGGATGCATCCTAGGATGCTGAGGGAAGTGAAGGAAGAAATTGCGGAGGTACTGGCCATAATCTTCCAATCCTCCTTGGAAACGCGGATGGTGCCAGAGGACTGAAGAATTGCAAATGTTACACCCTTGTTCAAAAAAGGGTGTAAGGATAAACCCAGCAACTACAGGCCAGTCAGTTTAACCTCGGTAGTGGGGAAGCTTTTAGAAATAATAATCAGGGACAATATTAACAGCAACTTGGACAAGTGTGGATTCAGTAAGGAAAGCCAGCATGGATTTGTTAAAGGCAAATCGTGTTTAACCAACTTGATCGAGTTTTTTGATAAGGTAATAGAGAGGGTTGATGAGGGCAATGCGGTTGATGTGGTGTACATGGATTTCCAAAAGGTGCTCGACAAGCTGCCACATAATAGGCTTCCCAACAAAGTTGAAGCCCATGGAATAAAAGGGACAATGGCAGCATGGAAACGGAATTGGTTAGGTGACAGGAAACAGAGAGTAGTGGTGAACGGTTGTTTATCGGATTGGAGGAAGGTATACAGTGGTGTCGGTACGATGACTGTAATGTATATATAGAATGTATATACCTTTAAGTGGGGAACTACTTTTTACAGCTCATGTATGTTGAGTCTGAGTGTCCCAGATATGCTTATTCTAAATCACTGGACACAGACAACAAGAATAACTTAAACAGGTCTTTACTAATCGAAGGTCAGGGCTGAACTGCTTAGCAAATTACTACACAAAGTTTATATACCGGTGTGGTCACCACCGGTACTACAATATACAGAAGCCAAGAGAAAGTAGTCCATCTCTTAAGGTAGTCTCTTAAGGTGGTACAGGTTACATACACCACAATTCCTCCCTTTTTAGCTTAACAGTGTACATCCCAATTTAAACATAACATGGATAACATATATACAACTTCATGCAAAACTGTTCAAAGATTCAGTCTCTGAGGAGGCCTCCTGATCCGAGTTGGATAACGCCTTTCAGGGGTCTCTGATTCTCGTTGCTGGGGTGACTCATCTAGTTGATCTCTTATGGGTTGGACATCATCAGATACATTGGCGTCTGAGGTAGATGCTTCAGGTTCACTAACTTCTTCCACTGGTGTCTCTGTCGTAGTCATGGGTTCGACCCTTGTTCTCGATTCTACAAGTTGGTCAGCATGACGTTGTATTACGTTTTCACCAATATCTACCGTGTACATCAGGGGTCCTTGTCTGGCACGAATTGTTCCAGATTGCCATTTCTCATTCTTATAGTCCCGGGCTAACACTGGTTGTCCTATTTCGAAACTCCGAGTGGTCTTGTTATTTATATGGTGGAACTATTTGTTTTCAACTTCCCTCCGCACATTTGGTTTTAACAAGTCCAAACTGGACAGCAACCTCCTGTTAAAGAACATCATGGCAGGGCTTTGATTTGTCACTGCATGAGTGGCGTTTCGATATGCCATTAGAAAATTGTCCACCTTGTGTTGTAGTGGAATCTGGTCCTCGCTCATGCCCTTTATCTCCTTTTTGAACGTTTGTACAAATCTCTCGGCCAACCCATTTGTAGCCGGATGATATGGGGCAGAGGTATAATGTTTCACCCCATTCTTCTTCATGAATTTCTGGAATTCTTCTGACATGAACTGCGGTCCGTTGTCTGAACACATTTGTTCTGGCAATCCATTTCTTGCGAATATCGTTCTTAGAACTGCGATCGTCTTTTCCGAGGTAGTGGTCGCCATCTTAATCACTTCTGGCCATTTAGAATGTGCGTCTACCGCAATTAAAAACATGGAGTCCATGAATGGACCTGCGAAGTCAATATGTACACGTTGCCATGGGGTTGAAGGCCATTCCCATGGATGCAGCGGTGCAATTGGAGGTGCATTTTGAACTTTTTGGCACCCTGAGCAGCTTTTAGTCAGATCCTCTATTTGTTGGTCGATACCTGGCCACCACACATAAGCCCTAGCAAGGCTTTTCATCTTGACTCCCCCCAGATGACCTTCATGCAATTCCTTCAGAACTCTCTCCCTTAATTTAGGAGGAATAATCACCCTTGTTCCATACATCAATGTTCCTTGACAGACGGACAGCTGTTCTCGTCTGGCTGAGAATGCCGGTAACAGTGGTTCACCATGAGCTGGCCATCCCTTCACTGTCAATTCGTAGACCCGAGACAGTGTCGGGTCGTTCCTGGTTTCTCTCTCAATACTTGCATTGGTGACTGGTAAACATTCGATGATGGTCGAGTGAAATAACTCAACAGGGTCAACTGTCGGTGCCTCTTCCACTGTCGGTAGTGGCAGGCGCGACAGCCCATCAGCATTACCATGTTGCTTTGTACCTTTGAATTCTATCTGATATTGATGTGCCCCTAGGAAAAGGGACCATCTCTGGAGCCTCTGCGCTGTCATCACCGAAACACCCTTCTTAGGGTTAAAAATGGAAACCAACGGCTGGTGGTCTGTCAGCAGCGTAAACTTTTGCCCTTGCAGGTAATGATTAAATTTTTTTACTCCCCACACAAGGCTGAGAGCCTCCCTATCTATCTGAGCATAGTTGTGCTCAGCGGAGGTCAATGATTTGGATGCGAATGCGACTGGTCTTTCCAAGCCATTTGGCAACTTATGTGAGAGCACTGCCCCAATACCATATGGAGAAGCATCACAAGCTAAACGAATAGGCAGCGTTGGGTTAAAGTGAGCCAACACTTCCTTAGAGGTGATCAATGCCTTGCTTTTGTGAAAGGCCCGCTTACAGTCCTCGCTCCACTTCCATGGCACTCCCTTCTGCAAAAGAGCGTTCAGCGGGTGTAGCACCGTGGATAAATTTGGCAGAAACTTATGGTAATAGTTAATCAACCCTAGGAACGACCTCAACTGGGATACATTTTCCGGAGCGGGAGCCTTCACAACAGCTTCGATCTTGTCAGGTGACTTGTGAAGCCCCTCCTGGTCAATGACGTGACCACAGTATGAGATTTGCTTCTGAAAGAACTCACATTTCTGGTGATTAACTCGAAGTCCATATTCTTTCAATCTGTTGAGCACCTGTTCCTAATTTGCAAGGTGTTCCTCATCATCATCTCCTGTAATCAGAATGTCGTCCAGGTAGCATTGTGTGCCTGGAATCCCCTGTAATACCTGCTCCATGGCCCTTTGCCAAATCGCTGGAGCCGATGCCACTCCAAAAAACAGTCTATTATACCGATATAAGCCCTTATGCGTGTTGATCGTGAGATACTGGCGTGACGCTTCATCAACTTCCATCTGTAAGTACGCCTGCGCCAGGTCTATCTTGGTGAAGTGTTTCCCACCAGACAACGAAGCGAAGATTTCCTCAATCCATGGAAGCAGATATTGCACCGTGTGAAGCGCCGGATTAACAGTGATCTTGAAATCGCCACAGATGCGAACCTTCCCCGGTTCCCCCGGCTTGTTACTCGATGAACGCTTCATGACGGGAACAATGGGCGTGGCCCATTCACTCCAGTCCACCTTTGACAGTACTCCGGAACGTTCTAGTCCTTCCAGCTCAGCTTCCACAGCAGGTCGTATCGCATAAGGTACCGGTCTAGCTTTGAAAAATTTCGGGTTTGCATGTTCTTCAACCTTGATGTTTGCCGTAATTCCTTTCAGTGTTCCCAGTCCCTGCTGGAACACCTCTTTAGCATCGTCCAATATTCTGGACAGTCGTTTAGGTTTGACATCGTCCTTTTTACTGGAATCTACAGTTAGTGCTTTTAAGGAATGCCAGTCCATATTTATTCTCCTGATCCAGTCCCGTCCCAGTAGTGGTGGACCTCCCTCAGGTAACACATATAAGTCCATTCCTTGGCTTTCTTTACCCTTGTGGACCACCTTTACCTTTATCTTTCCAATGGGGTATACTCTTTGCCCCGTGTATGTTTTCAATACAATCTCCGTATCCCTTAGGGGAATGTGTGGAAATAACCTTTTGTAATCTTGCTTATTCATGACCGTCAATGCCGATCCAGTGTCCAATTCCATCTTCACTTGGACTCCTGCTATCTGAAGTGTGACCCAGATAGTTTGGTGGTCTGCTGTGTTACCCACATTATGTATTCTTAGACAACCCAGTTCCATACTGCTGGAGTCTGAATCCATCTTCTGTTCATCCGAACTGTTCTCTGTCACCTTGTGTACCTTTTTGCACTTTTCCTGCGGTGACTTTTTGTTGCTGGTCTTCTTTCCTGACCGGCATACTTTAGCTATGTGACCGTGCTTGCCACATTTTCTGCATTCCTGATTTTTGAACCAGCACTGGTTCTGATCGTGCGTTGTCCTTCCGCAACGATAAAACTTTACTGCACCCAATGCCATTTGATTGGTGCTGAGTTCCGATGACCTTAGCTGCATTTCCGCGGTGCCTCTTGCCGCGGCCTCGTGCGATGCTGTAATAGTGACAGCTTTATCAAGCGTAAGGTCCTTTTCTTCTAGCAGTCGCATTTGTGTTCCTTCTTTTAATAATCCACACACGAATTTATCTCTCAGAGCATCTGCTAGTCCTGTACCAAACTGACAGTACTTTGATAGCTTGCGCAGTTCAATTAAGAATTCAGCGTTGCTTTCCTCTTTCAGCTGCGTTCTTCTGTAAAATTTAAATCGTTCCGCTATCAGCAGCGGCGTGGGGTTTAAATGTTCTTGCAGGATAGTAACAATATTCGTGAAAGTCTGATCCGCCGGTTTATCTGGTGTTACAAGTTGCCTCAATAACCCGTACGTCTTCGCACCCATTGAGTTTAATAAGGTTAGTGCTTTCTTATCATCTGGTACCTCATTTGCTGTACAATAAACTTCAATGCGTTCTACATACGTGGCCCAATCTTCAACATCGCTATCAAAAGCAGTGATGTTACCGTGTTTAGGCATCCTTGAGAGTTTCTTTAAATATTTTATTTTTCCAAAATGGCGGCTTCCCGCGCTTGTCTTCTTCCCCCGCCTACTAAAATGGCGGCTTCCCGCGCTTGGCGGCTTTTCCCGCGCTTGTCTTCTTCCCCCGCCAACTACAATGGTGGCTTCCCGCGCTTGTTTTCTTCCCCCGCTGGCTACAATGGCGATGACCGCGCTGTTGCCGTTCTCGCCTCCCAGCGGTTCTTAATTTCCCCAACGCTGCTTTTGCTCCCCCGCGGTTCTCGTGGGCATTAACGCTTCCCTCGTTGCTGCGCCTCTCAGCCCTGATTGCAGCCCGGCCCTTTACACCGGCTGCGGTCGAGTTCTCCACGGTTCTCGTGGCATTAACGCTGCCCTTGTCGCTGCGCCTCTCGGCCCCGGTTGCAGCCCGGCCCTTTTCACCGGCTGCGGTCGAGTTCTCCGCCCTTTTTCCTTTGGTTTCCCTCCCCTTCTCCACTGACAACGCGGCCGACTTTCTGCCCGTGTCGCTAGATCGGCTTACCCACCACCGTGGTAGAAGGATGATCACTGCCTGTCGCTGATGGAGGACTTCATGGTCAGTAATTTCAACCCGGGTTCTCGATGCCTCCCGTGCGATGCGGTGCTCAGCAGGATGATGAGGGCGGATGCCTCTTCTCGACGCCCGTTCTGAGGATGAAGCTGCCTTGGATGCAAAACTGCCGCAGGGTAA
Source organism: Somniosus microcephalus (assembly GCF_052327205.1). Lineage (NCBI taxonomy): Eukaryota > Metazoa > Chordata > Chondrichthyes > Squaliformes > Somniosidae > Somniosus > Somniosus microcephalus. The sequence goes on along the minus strand of NC_140992.1, from coordinate 266,980,895 downwards.
GATCGGACTCGTCGCCACAGTTGAGTCTGAGTGTCCCAGATATGCTTATTCTAAATCACTGGACACAGACAACAAGAATAACTTAAACAGGTCTTTACTAATCGAAGGTCAGGGCTGAACTGCTTAGCAAATTACTACACAGAGTTTATATACCGGTGTGGTCACCACCGGTACTACAATATACAGTAGCCAAGAGAAAGTAGTCCATCTCTTAAGGTAGTCTCTTAAGGTGGTACAGGTTACATACACCACAATGTATACTGCAGTACCAGCAGTGACCACACCTGTATATAGCACTGAGTAGTAATCTGTACAGTTCAGTTCCAGAGTGAGCCATGTTGAGTAAACACCTGTTGTACCATTCTCCTGCAGTCTTGTGTCTTATTACTGACGGACACAACATTGGCGACGAGAAAAATTCGATCCTACCTGCAACTCTGCATCACCTCCCAGGGATTCGTACCTGGAGACCAGAAGATTGGAGGTCAAGGCCAGAGACACGGGCGTCGACCACGGGCAACCGCCCAGACATCTATCAGAGCAGCAGAGACTCGAGAATTGCGGGGGAGGCTGTTGAATGCCAGGCTTGGCTTTCCAGTCGCGGTGGTCCAGCGAAACGGGACTGGCAGACACCTTAAGGGACAAGTTTGTGTGTGGGCTTCAAAGTGAAGGAACCCAGAAACGGCTTTTATCTGAAAAGGACCTTACGCTGGACAAGGCTTTCAGCATTGCGGTATCATATGAAGCAGCAGCACGGGGCGCTGCAGAGATACAACAGAGACCGCAAGAATATGGCACAAACAAAATGTCATATGGAACAGAGAAGTGCTATTGCTGCGGCAGAACATCACACAACCACAATGATTGCTGGTTCAAAGACAAAGTGTGCAGACAGTGTGGAAAAGTAGGACACATAGCACGGGTCTGCAGGTCGGGAAAGAAAACCAGCAATAAGAAATCTCCAAAAGAAAAGTACAAGAAGGTACATAAGGTGATGGAGAATAGTTCAGATGAACAAAAGAGTGATACCGACTCCAAAAGCAGGGAGCTGAGTTGTCTGAAGCTACATAATGTGATCAAAACGGAGGATCACCGAACCATTTGGGTCACTCTCAAGATAGCAGGAGTCCAGGTAAAAATGGAATTGGACACAGGATCAGCCCTAACAGTCATAAACTGACGGGACTACGAGCGGCTATTCTCACACATACCCTTGAGAGACACAAAAATTATTTTGAAGACGTACATGGGGCAAAAAGTCTACCCCAAAAGAAAAATAAGGGTGACCATTATATATAACGGTAAGGAAACACCAAAACTAGACCTGTATGTATTGCAAGATGGAGGACCACCATTACTGGGACGTGAATGGATCCCGAAAATATAGCTAGATAGGCATTCCATACAAGCACTGACTGTGGCTGCCAAAAAGGATGACGACGTCACACCTGGGCGACTGTCAAAGATCCTAACCGACGCGCCAGAAGTGTTCCAGCAAGGACTCGGAACACTAAAAGGTATGACAGCAACAATTAAAATCAAAGAAAACGCAAGCCCAAAATTTTTTAAGGCCAGACCAGCACCTTATGCGATCCGCCCAGCCGTCGAAGCAGAGCTGGAGAGTTTGGAACGTTCAGGAGTACTGTCCAAGGTAGACTGGAGCGAGTGGGCTACGCCCATCGTCCCTGTGATGAAAAAGTCATTGAGCAGCACGCCTGGGGAACCAAGGAAGGTTCGCATCCGTGGGGACTTTAAGGTAACATTGAACCCAGTCCTTCATACCGTACAATATCCACTTCCACGGATTGAAGATATTTTCGCCTCGCTATCTGGAGGGAAACGCTTCACTAAGATTGATCTGGCCCAGGCGTATCTGCAAATGGAGGTAGAAGAAGCATCAAAAAAATACCTCACAATCAACACCCATAAAGGTCTCTACCACTACAACCGGCTGGTATTCGGGGTAGCATCAGCTCCGGCTATTTGGCAAAGGGCAATGGAACAAGTCCTGCAAGGCATCCCAGGGACCCAGTGTTATTTGGACGACATTCTGGTCACGGGCGAAAATGACAGTGATCACCTCGCCAACCTGGAGCAGGTGCTCACTAGATTGAAGGAATATGGGCTCCGAGCTAACCGCCACAAATGCGAGTTTTTAAAAAAACAGATCTCGTATTGTGGTGCAGGGGGTTTCTCTTGCTCGTTCTGGTCTCCTACCAGGCTTCGTGCAATAATTACCCTTGAGTGGTTCAATCCACTCTTCCCTACGGTTCAAACCTTGGACTTAGGTGCAGGGAACTGTAGTGCAGAGAAAGACTCAATAGACCAGGTTGAATAGCACAAAATGGATGCTTTTATTATTAAACAGTTTGCAGCATTACAAAATACATATCATAAGCACAAATCAAAGCGACTACAAGCATGCACATATCTATAAACTTGATTCCATGGAAATGGGAAACACACGGCACATCGAAAAAGGGGAAACACATTACGATTACCCTTACCCTCTCCCTCCCCTTATACCTAAACTAAGTTTTGACTTGAGGAACTCGGGATCATGCTCACCACTTTCACGAGGTCCGGCGGCCATTTTGTGTGCCCTTTTATCGAAGGTTTTATCTGTACAAGCTTCTTTTGGTCAATAAAGCTGTGTTATTAATCCTGTTGTCTCGTGTGATTATATAATGAAAATTTTCGAATCTTACAGTCCTCCCTGTGATACTGATAGCTTGCTTACAGTATCAATAATCCTCACGTCCAAACATTCCCGGTAATTAACTATCCATGACTCCCATGGCACATGCAGTTCCCATTTCAGAAAATTACCTTGTGTACAATTGGACAATCATAGGCAGTATTACCTTAAACTATAACACTCTAAAACTTTCAGATGTGAAGGGCCCAATGCTCCTTGCACCACCTGTATACACCTTTTATTAATCAAAAAAACAAACTTCACCAAACGGCTATAACATTACAATATTCACACACTTAAACCCTGCAGTACCTGAAAAATCTAAAAATGGAGGGACGCCTTTTAACTTTTAACGCTAGCTGTTTACACAGGGGTATCCTCCTCCCCCACTCGTACATAGCGTTCTCTCCATTCTCCTGTGTTCTCGTGCCTCTGGAGGCATTTGCCTCTCTTGCAATGCACGAACAATAAAAATTTTACAATTAAAACCTGACACACTACTAGGATGTGGGATGCTATTCTAATCCAGGCCGGGATTTCTATATTGGTGAACAGGTCCCACCATGGTGGGGTGACTATGTCCAATATGTCTTTCCCTATCTCTATTGTCTTCTGCTCCAGTGTGTAGAAATGCTTCTGTGAAACTATAACAGCTTTTAAAATCTTGGTGAGGTGTTCGGGGAGAGGGGGAATGACATAACCAAAATGCGCGACGAATCACTGCAAGTCTGTGAAATTCTCTTTTACAGTGAGATGAACGGTGGAGGGTGCAGGAATGGGGACAATCCATTGTTGTGCCACTTGAACTTCAGCCCTGGGTTTGAAACAGAAACTGCTGTCACTGACCGGACACCCCTCGTGCTGTCCATGGCGGTAGTGAGGCGCTGCCGTGGTGACACAGTAGGTCCCACCTCCGATATATGCCACCTGCGGGGGCACATGGTCCTTTGCCATTGCCTCCATGGTGCAATTTATCGGCTTCGCGCTAGCGGCTCTGAACCCGCACTGTGGTTTCAAAAAGGCATTCAAATGCTGGGGGCACAGGATGATGTGTGCTCCCCGGCTACGACACCCCGAGAGGTCGGTGCCTGTCATCGTATGCTCCCATCTGATGACATAAGGCGGGACCACTGCGTAACGAATGTGCGCACCCCCCTGAATGACTCCAATGTTCTCCACCCTGTATACCGGGGCGGGCCTTGCTGCGGGACCCAACACCGGCATCCTTATTACGATTCCCATGATAGTGTGATTCGAGCGTCTGCAGTCCACTGGGACTGGGTACGCCTCTGCGGCTAGTCTGAGCTGGCACGGACTTAATGCATTCTCGAAAGGGTGGAGCGCTTGCAAGTGCTTGTTGCTGATCCAGGACGGGACCAAACCTTGTTTTAAATCCTCCAGATTACTGCGGCCCTCGCCCAGTAACCACGCCCCGTATAGCACACAAGCCTCGTTCTGCGCAGCCTGATCGGACGCATTCCGATCCTCCTTAATGAGCGCATTTACTGTCCTAGCGTGCTTCTCCAGCTCAGCAATTATTTCCTTTAAGTGTAGTGTCATGGCTTGGTCTTCATGCAGCTCAGAACCCACTACCTTATTTTCGCTTGTCAGTATGTTCCTCAACTGGGTTTTTAAACCATTGATCTGTGTCTGCAGCTCCACGTTGTCTAGAGCGTTGACAACAGATGTTCCGGTGTTAAAAGCAGTGAAAATGTCATTTACAGTACCCCTTCTTTGCCCCCCTACCCGATCCAAAACTTCCTGTGGTGTGGTGTATAACTTGGCCTTGTCGATGTCGGCAAAGTCAAACTCGTAAAATTGTCTGAACATTCGGGTTAACAGTACCTGGTACAACTGTTCCGTCTCTCTGGGACACCACTCCGGCAATCGTACCTCAGTGAGGTTTAAAATCACTGAGGCCACCGCGTAGTGTATCCCTTGGTACAGCATCTGACCGATGGGTACCAATACTAACCCGTTCCCGGGTCCCTTTGTGGTGGTGGGGCACCCTTCCTTCTGGGCTAGTGCTACCGGGATTGTGGGCAGGGGCTTGCGTGGGCGGGTGATGAGTTCAGTGGCGTTTACCGGAATCGGGGAGTATGGGGCTCCGCACGCCCGAGTGCTGACATCCCATCTCATCCCCTTTCCTTCGTCCTGCCACTGCCTCTGGAAAAAGATGGATACGCCCTTGGGGCAAACACGTTTCGAACCCCACATACAGACATATATTTCTTCATCTGGTTCCCACCATTTGTCCCAACACACACGTAACTGTCCGTGAGTCCCCGTAATTGTCTGATGGGTATTGTTACCCAGTCGCTCCCACTCGATAGTAGAGTTTTTCATGTCCTTTCCCAGCTTTCGTAACCACCACCATCGACTTAGTGGTACGTTCCCATTACACACCAAACAGATCTTCTTTCCCACGGTAACGCTGATTCTGGGTGCAAGGATCCTCACCCGAGGGCACATTAATGAAGTCTCTTGGTAGGCGAAACCGAAATTGCTGGAGTATTCCGTAGAACTTGTCCCCAGCCATCCTGGCCATCTCCCTTGGTGGAAGTAGGTGGCGGTTTCCTCAACCTCTTGCTTCCCCGTCCCATCCGTCGCGATGGGGGCTGTGCCCCCGGAACACCCGAACACGATGACGTCCTTGGTGCGGCCCCGGTAGGTCAGCCCGCACCCGATCATCGCGATCCCTACGAGAATCCTTTCCATTGTATCCCTGGTTCCTGTAATCGACAAGATGATGTAGCCAGGCTCCCGACAGGTGCTGGCTTAATTAAACGGACGCGCGGGTCCCTTGACCCTGCTTCCAAACAACCACACATACTGGGCAGACTTTGAAAACTATTCTATAAACATTCCGTCATTGCAAACTTTTCCCATCTTAAACTGACATCAAAATGACTTATACTTGACATCATCACCTAAACCTATATACAGCGCCGCCCTCCTTCGGGCGGCCTACCTAATTCCTGTGAGGGCTGCAGCGCGCCGCTTCCTGTGGCGGGGCTGCACTGACCTTTGGCTTTGATCCCCCGCAGCCTGTCTCGGCTGAATGGGAATCGTGCCTCTCTCGGGCTGCTCTGTATCGAGGTTGGGGAAGATAGGGAGAGTTGGACCATTGCTTTCTGGGCTGGGGCTTTCGAGTCGACCTACGAGGGGCTGCCTTGGGTGAGGCTCCCAGGGCTGACGGACCGGGGGTTGGGACTTTCACCATCACAGCCTGTGGTCCCACCACAGCTGCCGGCTCCGGCTCCCTTCCCTCTGGCTCCGCCCCCCCGGGGCCGGGATTTGTGGTATCCGACTCTACCTCACCTGTCCCTACAGGTAGTGAGTCTCCTCCCCCAATCCGTACCTCCCCTGAGCTTGAGTCGAGGGCGGAATCTTCGTCCTCTGACTCATCCTCCTCCGTGATCGGGTCAAGGGCGGGGTCGAGCTGTTCGGCCTCCTCCCCGTCCGAATCCCAAATCAGGGGGGAGACCTCCCATTCCAATGGGACGACTCCTCCCGTCACGCAGGCCACTGTTCCAGCCTGTGTGGTCTGTGACTCTGTTGCAGGCTGGGGATTTTCGTCCTCAGACCTGGCCACTGTTGTTGGCCCTTGTGCACCCGCCTTAAACAGTTTGCACTGGTTAATGTGAAACCATTTTGTACGTCGGGGCACCTTCACTGCATAAACCATGGGGCTGGCCTTGTCTACAATGCTGTAAGGCCCCATGTACAGTGGTTCAAAACTCCCCACCCGGGCATAGTTCCTAACCATGACCTGGTCTCCGACTTCCCACTCTTGTTGCTTACGAGGTTCCAGCAACAGTCGATTGCCCTGATGCTGTCTCCCTATGTTCCCAGCCACCTGCCCATAAATCTGTTTCAGGCGCTCCAAAAGGGTTTGGACGAACTTGTCTCGTTTCACCTCTTGGAGTTGGCCCTCAGTGAGCACCGGGGCTAGTACATGGGTGGGTGTTCGCATGATCCTCCCAGTCATTAATTCGTGCGGGGAGTATCCCATACTTTTGGACTGGCTGGCTCGGATCCCCATGAGGACTAGAGGCAGGACCTCCGCCCATTTCTGGGGCGAGCCCATTGTCTCTTTCCTCAGCTTTTCCTTGAGGGTCCGGTTCATGCGCTCAACAATCCCGGATGACTGGGGATTGTAAGCTACGTGCCACTTCCCTTCAATGCCCAAGAGCATGAGGGTGTTCTGCATCACTTGACCGGTGAACTGACTCCCTTGATCGGACTCAACAAAACGGGGGAGTCCCCACCGTGAGAACACTTCCCGGATCAAGATCTTGGCAGTACCCAGTGCCGTAGCTGTTCTGCACGGGAAAGCTTCTACCCATTTGGTGAACACGTCCACCAGAACAAGGCAATACTTATACCCGCCCTGGGCGGCGGGCAGGGGCCCTATGTAGTCGACCTGAATCGACTGCCACGGTCCCTCTACCCTCCTGATGTGTCCCATGGGCACCTTCCTTTTCTGGGGGTCTGGGTTGTTTGCAGCGCACACAAGACAGCTTGCACAGAACTCGCGGACATCGTCTCGAAGTCCCGGCCACCATCCCGCCTGCTCTACCCGTTGCCAAGTAACCTCAGGCCCAGGGTGTCCTGCCCCTGGACCCTCGTGGGCCAGTTGAAGGAATTCCCTCCGGTGCTGCTGCGGTACAACCCACTGCTCCTCTCGGAACAGCATGCCTTCCTTGACTGAGAGGGCTGCCGTACTGTACGGACCCTCTACCTGCTTGCCCTCAACAATGGCTTTTAGGACCGTTTTGAGGGCGGGATCCAGGGTTTGGACGGTTTTTAGGTCTAGGGGCGGTGTCACCCCTGTGTTCCCTGGAGTCCCCTCCCCGCCTTGGATCGCCGCCACGGGTCCGGGTCCATAGGGGTCCCAGAGAATGCCGTTGCGGGCACCCTCCCTGGCTAGCGCATCCGCCTGCTGGTTGCCCTGACTGCGGGGTTCTGTGGTGGAATGAGCCTTCACCTTATGGATGAACACCTCCCCTTCCTCCCCCACAGCTGCCAGGATCTTTTCCAGCAAGGGCTTAACTGTTAAAGGCCGTCCGTCCGCGGAGGTATATCCGCGGCGGGACCAGATGGCGAGGTATTCCGTACACGAATTGCACGTGAACATGCTGTCCGAGCAAATAGTGTATGGGGTCGGGAAGATTTCGGGGTGGGTGACCACATATGCCACCGCGGACAGTTCAGCTTGCTGTGCGCTCATAGTGCTGGGGAGCTTAATTGCCAAGGCAATGTTTGCCGCAGGGTCATAAACTCCACACCCTGTGAGTCGTTCGCCAGCAGATACCGTGCTGGAACCGTCTACATAGATCTCGCGGCCTGTGGGGTGTATCCCGGCCCGTAAACCTATGTTAACCTCCCATACCCCTTCGACGGATCACCGATGGGCTGTTCCGGGATATACCATGTTGGCTGCGAGCTTCGGCTCGCAGAGACCTTTAACTTTGAGATCCATCTGGGAAAGGAGGAGGGTCCAGCGCGCAATCCGGGCGCTGCTTACAGTCCCATCCTTAATCCTTCCATCCAGAAGCATCTTTGCGGGGGTTTGATGGGTGAGGAGGGTGATGGGAGAGGTTCCTGTGAAGATCACTGGTCTGTTCACAGCCCAATGCGTGGCCAGGAGATGCCGTTCGCAATTGGAAAAACTCCTCTCCACATCCGTGAGTACCCTGGAGGAATAGACCACTGGTCTCAGCTTGCCGTGTCGCTCCTGGAGCAGCATGGCGCTCAGGCTGTCCCCACTAGCGGCTACTTCCAGGAAGAACTCCTCTCCCCCATCTATGGCCCCTAAGGCTGGCGCGGTCTGCAGATCCCTTTTCAACTTCTCGAATGCTGCCTGACACCCCTCATCCCAAGACCACTCGACTCCCTTGTGTAAGAGTCGGAGTAGCGGGGCTGCTGTGGCTGCATAGTCCTCGATGAAATCCCTGCAGTACCCGGTCAACCCCAAAAAGGACCTTACACCCGTTACTGTGTTAGGGATCGGTAGATCTTGCACCGATTCCCGTCTAGCCTTATCTATGGCCCTTTCTCCAGCGCGGATGGCCAGACCCAGGAATTTCACCTCTTGCTGGCCGACCTGTGCTTTCTTTGGGTTTACCTTGAAACCCTTCCTTTCCAGCAGTTCCAATAATTCGGCTAATAGTGGGCCGTGCTCCTCCCTTGAGTCCGTGAACAGGAGTAAGTCGTCCACATACTGCACTATCTGATTGGGCTGGCTAAATTCTTTTAAACTTCCCGTCATGCATTGATGGAAAATGCTGGGGCTGTTGTGAAAACCCTGCGGCAAGCAGTTCCAAGTGTACTGTTGCCCTTTAAAAGTAAAGGCAAACTTGTACTGATCCTCCCGCCGCAACGGAATGGACCAAAAACCGTTCGAGATATCCAACACTGTGAACGTGGTTGCGGAGGCTGGAATACTCCCTATTAGGTCGGCAACTGCTGCTACCGTGGGCGCGCAGGCTGGGATGTTACTGTTGAGGACTCTATAGTCCACCGTGGCCCTCCATGAATTGTCCGGCTTCTTTACCGGCCATAATGGGGAGTTCACGTGAGTGGCTATTTGTCTCAATATGCCCTGCTGCACCAAGGAAGATATTGCTGTCTCCATGTCGGGTTCTGCCTCCTTGGGGAAGTTATACTGCTTTTGGGGCCGGATCATGGGGTCCCCGTCTACGCTGACCTCAAACCCGGTGACCCTCCCACAGTCGTGCTTGTGGGTGGCAAACGCGGTCAGATTGTCCGACACAAACGCTTGCAAGTCCGTTGGGACGTCCGCGACCAGAAGCTCGAGGTCGTAACCCCCTGACGGCTTCATGGTGCACAGGGTCCCTTTTTCTCCCTTCCCTGGGATCACAACTACCTTGCCTAATCCATTCTCGGCTCCCCAGAGACAGTGATTTCTAAGGTCCACGAGGATCCTGTGTTCCACCAAGAAATCAGCCCCGAGGATGCCTTTCCCACCCCCCTCATTCCACTTCAATAGGATGCACGTCCATGTGGTGTGGAGTGCTCCCAAATTAATGGAGAGCGGGCTGGAGTACGCGCCAGCCTGTTCGCTGCCTGTGAAACCCGCTACTGAGAATGGAGCCTGGGTAGATAGAGGTGAGGCAAAAGGCTTAGCTGTGTGGATCACGGTGCATGATGCTCCCATATCCAACAGGTAACTACCCTTTTCCTTCTCCACCTCCATCTCCACAACGGGTCTTCTCCACGCGTCATAACGGAGCGGACACAGGTAGACGGGCTGCGCGGGCTTCAGTCATTGGGGCGCTGCGGTTGGGGCTGGGGGAGCAACAGGGTTGTTGACAACTGCCACCTTCCCCTGCGAGGTCATTAGAGACCGCATTGTCTGTAAAATTGACACAATCGCAGCGGGATCCACAACTGCACCAGCTCCTGACGCTGGGGCAGGGGCTACGGTTTGGTTTTGGGCTGGTGCTGGGGCAGGGGTCTGGGCTTGGGCTTGGACTGCGGGAAATTTCCCTCTATTATCCTTCCACGGATTTCTACAGTCCCAGCGCCAATGACCCTCCTTTCCACACCCGCAACAACTGCTCTTGGCTTGGGGGACGCGATTCCCCTCCTGATGCCATTCCTTTTTAGCAGGGGCTGCAGGCCTCGCCTCATGCACCTTTCCCTTTGAGGAAGGCACACTCCTACTCTTGTTGTTCCTGTAACCTATCGTGAGCTGATCAAGTACTACTTCCTCCGTGGAGCGGGGGTTAGTGGGGTCAAACCACACCTTGGCCTGCTCCCTCACCGGCGGCAAGCAATTGGCGACCAGGCACCGGAGCCAATGAGCCCTTTGGTCATCATTTAGCGCGTCCCGGTCTGGTCCTCCTGGGCAGCTGCGCCGGTACACTGGCCACAATCTTCCGGCGAAAACCCGTGGGGGTTCTCCCGCTAGCTGTATCATCCTTTCCAATCGGAGGAACGGACTTCCATCCCCCTCCCCTATAATCTCCAGGATCTCATTCCGTATCTCCTCGTACGTTTTTCGCCCTCTCTTGCTCTCGTCGGGGAGACATTGGAGGAGTGAGCTGTCCAGGGAGAACAGCAGCATTTTGGACATTTCGGCCCCGTCGCAGTCATTAACTGCTGCGGTTTGCTCCACGTCCTGAAAATGCACTGAGGGATCTCCTGACTCGGAGAGTTTTGGGATGTCACTGATCATTTCCCTTAGCTGTCGTGCGCTATGGGGCATTATGATCTGATTCACAAGGGGTCCATCCGTGCCATCATCTTGTTTGGACCGAGCCTCTGGTGTCGCGTGGGACACATCGGCGCCGGTCCTGACCCTACTACCTGGTGTTGCTCTACCTCAAGAACCCCTGTGTCTGACTTCTCCGTTTCCTCCCCTGGAGTCCAAGACTCATCATAGGCAGGAGGTGCTGAGGGCTCGGGAGTTGGTACCCTAACTGTCTCTGGTGGAATCGGTCTTTTGGATTCCTTGGCTAACAGTAGCTGGCTCGCTGGCGGGTTTATGAGACACACCAATCCGTTTGCCTTGGCTAGGGCCGTTCTCAGGTCCTCTAGCTCCCGGTGGCAAGCGCTATGGTCGGTGTTCTCAGACCTATCCTGCATGGCCATCTTATAGGCTGCCCTGGCCCCCAAGATACTTTCCTCCTGTGTCGCTACCTGCTTGGCTAGGCGGAAGCATCTCTCTCTCATTCTACCTTCACTGGCCTTGGCCTCAATGACCTGACATTCCAAATACTCTATCCGGGTCTCATGGCGGTGGGTTGCGGATTGGTGTTCCTGATTCAGCGCGTTGAGCGATTGAATCAGTTTCTGACCTCCCGCAACCTTTTCCTCTACTTCTGTAAGCAGCCCTTTTATCTGGGCTGTCTGTGCTACAACGACCTGGTCCAAAAGCTGGACTTGCTTCTTGTAACACATCAGCCAGACCGCCTTTTCTACAGATCTTTTGTGCTCTTTGCTTTCTGTCCACTTGATGGCTGCGTCTAGCGGGCGCCTATCCCTTAATAGGTCAGATATCCATTGTTTTTTAAGGTTTACCTTCCCAAAAACATAATCCGCTATCCTCTCATCCATCACATTTCGTTTATTTAAACCTTGATCTAACACGCTACATTCCTGCTGCCAAGGTCCTGCCGCGGTCGCCATTTCTGTAGGGGGTTTCTCTTGCTCGTTCTGGTCTCCTACCAGGCTTCGTGCAATAATTACCCTTGAGTGGTTCAACCCACTCTTCCCTATGGTTCTAGACCTTGGACTTAGCTGCAGGGAACTGTAGTGCAGAGAAAGACTCAATAGACCAGGTTGAATAGCACGAAATGGATGCTTTTATTATTAAACAGTTTGCAACATTACAAAATACATATCATAAGCACAAATCAAAGCGACTACAAGCATGCACATATCTATAAACTTGATTCCATGGAAATGGGAAACACACGGCACATCGAAAAAGGGGAAACACATTACGATTACCCTTACCCTCTCCCTCCCCTTATACCTAAACTAAGTTTTGACTTGAGGAACTCGGGATCATGCTCACCACTTTCAAACTCGCGAAAAGGAGGGATTCGCAGCCTTTTTGGCACAGCTTTCCGTCGTCACGTGGATTTGGAAACTTCTGGCGCAGCTTGTTTTTCTCTCTCTCTCAGGCGATGAGGCAGTGGACACAGCCTCGGTGAGCGCTCGTCATGGCTGAAATCCACTAAGTCTGTTGTGGATTTGGATTCATGGAACAGGAAAACACCTCGAGAATGGGATGTTGAGGCACGGAACTGCTAGGCCCGGAATGTCCTTTCCCTCCGGCCTGGATCGTCGGTTTTCCTGAGGGTGTCTTCTTCTTCGGCCTGGGTCGTCGATGATCTCCCGACAACGGTACCCGGGCCACCCTCGTCGTCTTCTCGTCGTGGCCGAGCCTTGTCTGGCTGAACACCGACCACGTTGTCCTTTCCGAAATGTCCGTCCGAAACGTCCTGATCGAATTCCGAAGCTACCGAGGTAGAAGAGGCGCTGATGGACTTTTCAAAATCCATAGTTATACCCTTTTGGGCCAGCCTTATCTCCCGCCAGATCATAGTCCAGTCTTTGTAATAATTTTGGCGGGCAGAAATCTCTGCAGGGGCGCTTTGTCTTGTAACGGGAGCCAGTGATAGCTTTAACTGGCCTTCCTGGCCGATAATGTCTTTTACTTTGTCACCGTAACTCGGTTCGCATATTGATCGGTCTGGAGATTTCCCTTGATGGCTGTTAAACGGTTTTTCCTTTGTACATTAAATGGGTTTAAGTGTTCATGCATTGTCCGCCCATATCTTGATGGGCCCCATCCTGTTTGCCTGAAACTGTCTTGTACTTAGAATCCAATTGAATATGTATGCCCATTTCCCTGAGTTTCGGTTTCCCGATACTGGCTTTCGCGGGCTTACTGTTCTCAATCCACAAGCCTGTCTGGCTTGTAGTAACAGAAATCAAATGGTCCAAGAAACTGATCACGAGGTCCGGCGGCCATTTTGTGTGCCCTTTTATCGAAGGTTTTATCTGTACAAGCTTCTTTTGGTCAATAAAGCTGTGTTATTAATCCTGTTGGCTCGTGTGATTATATAATGAAAAATTTCGAATCTTACAGTGGCCACGTTATCGATAAAGAGGGGTTACATAAGTCCCCAGAAAAGATTGAGGCAGTAGTCAAGGCTCCAGCACCGGAAAACGTGTCACAACTGAGGTCGTTCCTCGGGCTGGTAAACTACTACCATAAGTTCTTGCCAAGTTTGTCTACAATACTACACCCACTGAACACCCTACTGCAAACTGGGGTGCCATGGAAATGGAGTGACGAATGTAAACGAGCTTTCCAGAAGAGCAAAACACTAATCACATCGAAAGAGGTATTGGCCCATTTCAACCCAGCACTACCAATTCGGTTGGCGTGTGATGCGTCACCCTACGGCATTGGAGCGGTGCTGTCGCACAAATTCTCGGACGGCTCAGAGAGGCCAATAGCCTTTGCGTCACGATCACTAACCTCAGCCGAGCGTAACTACGCCCAGATTGACAGGGAGGCCCTCAGCCTAGTGTGGGGAGTGAAAAAGTTCAATCACTATCTGCACGGGCAGAAGTTCACCTTGCTGACTGACCACCAGCCCCTTGTCTCCATTTTTAATCCGAAGAAGGGCGTTCCGGTGACGACTGCTCAACGACTACAAAGATGGTCACTCTTTCTAGGGGCGCACCACTATGAGATTGAATATAAGGGCACGAAACAGCATGGAAATGCTGATGGGCTATCACGCCTGCCACTGCCTACTGCAGAGGAAGCACCAGCAGTGGATCCTGTCAAAATATTTCATTCGACTATAGTTGAATACCTACCGGTAACTAACGCTCGTATAGAAAAGGAGACCCAAAATGACCCGACACTGTCTCGGGTATATGATTTGACGGTGAAGGGATGGCCAGCGCATGGCGACTCACTGTTGCCAGCATTCTCGTCAAGAAGAGAATAGCTGTCAGTGTGCCGGGGGAACTTGATGTGTGGATCCCGAGTGGTAATTCCACCCAAGTTAAGGGATAGAGTGCTCAATGAGCTTCATGAGGGTCATCTGGGAGGGGTAAAAATGAAAAGCCTTGCCAGGGCTTATGTGTGGTGGCCGGGAATCGATAAACAAATTGAGGACCTGACCAAGAGCTGCTCAGGATGCCAGAAAGTCCAAAATGCACCACCACATGCCCCTCTACACCCATGGGAGTGGCCCTCATCTCCATGGCAACGGGTGCATATTGATTTTGCTGGTCCATTCATGGACTCAATGTTTTTAATAGCCATGGATGCGCACTCGAAATGGCCTGAGGTCATCAAAATATCCTCCACCACCACGGAGAAAACTATTGCAGTTCTACAGACCATTTTTGCCAGGAACAGCTTGCCAGAACAGATTTGCTCCGATAACGGACCACAGTTTGTGTCCGAAGAGTTCCAGAGGTTTATGAAGAAGAATGGGGAAAGGCATTACACATCCGCCCCGTATCATCCAGCCACAAAGGGATTGGCTGAGAGGTTCGTACAAACCTTTAAGAAGGCAATAAAGGCTATGTACAATGACAACATCCGCTGCAGCATAAGGTGGACAATTTCCTGTTCGCCTACCGGAATGCGACACATGCAGTCACCAACAAGGCTCCGGCCATGATGTTCTTTAATCGAAGGTTAAGATTTCGCCTGGATTTGCTCAGACCAAACGTACGAAGAGATGTTGAGAGTAAGCAATTCCAGCACATCCATGAGAAGCCAACAAGGAGCTTCAATGTAGGGCAACCCGTTTCGGCCCGCGATTACCGAACAGAAAAATGGCAGCCAGGAACGATATGCACACGGCAGGGCCCACTAATGTACACAGTGGACGTTGGGGAGAACATCGTGAGATGCCATGCTGACCAGATCCCAGAGTCACAGGAACAAGTCAGCCCCATGTCTCGCCCATACGTACCTGGTGAGGAACCCGACGTACAGGTCGCATCTACCTCAGAAACAGTAGCATCGGAAGCTGATGACCCAACAGACGACAGGGTGCCAGAATCGCCTCCGCACCAAGAGCGAGACACTCGGGAAAGGCGTTATCCAGAAAGGATCAGGAAGCCTCCCCAAAGACTGAATATATAAATGGACTATTTTCAGATAACGTTGTATGTTAAAAGTGTTAATTGTAATTAGCTTGATATTTAATTGTTAAATGAGTGTTGTGGTACTGTTAATCTAAAAGGGGAGGAATTGTAATGTATATATAGAATGTATATACCTTTAAGGGGGAAACTACTTTTTACAGCTCATGTATACTGCAGTACCGGCAGTGACCACACCTGTATATAGTACTGAGTAGTAATCTGTACAGTTCAGTTCCAGAGTGAGCCACGTTGAGTAAACACCTGTTGTACCGTTCTCCTGCAGTCTTGTGTCTTATTACTGATGGACACAACAAGGACCACTGCTTCTCTTGATTTATATTAATGACTTGGATGTGGGGTGTACAGGGCACAATTTCAAAATTTGCAGATGACAAAAAACTTGGAAGTATAGGGAACAGTGAGGAGGAGAGTGATAGACTTCAGGAAGACACAGACAGGCTGTGGAATGGGCGGACACATGGCAGATGACATTTAACGCAGAAAAGTGTGAAGTGATATATTTTGGTAGAAAGAATGAGGAGAGGAAATATAAACTAAAGGGTGCAATCCTAAAGTGGGTGCATGAACAGAGAGACCTGGGGGTATGTGTGCATAAATCATTGAAGGTGGCAGGGCAGGTTGAGAAAGCGGTTAAAAACAATAATCAGGGACAAAATTAGCTTATGGGATCCTGGGCTTCATGAATAGAGATATAGGGCTGGATTTTCATTGATGAGCCGGGTAGGAGACGGGACTACAACTTTCGGGGTTGTAGTCCCGCCTCCATCGAGTTCTAGCCAACCCACGCGATTTTGACTTGATTGACCTTGTTGAGTCTGCCCAGTGGGCTCAGCAGGCTAATTAAGGGCCACCCGGCAACAGGTGACGTCACAGATTGAAATTTCATCTGTCAAGACCATTTGACAGATGAAATATCAGCATTTCACAGCTGTTTGAAGCTGTCAAACACTGACAATCTGTATTCTAAGTTAATTCCTTCCTCTCAGGATGATTTAAAGATCTCCCCAGAACAGAAAGCTGAATGCTGCAAATTTTGACAGCTCGCAGCCATTCTGCTTTCTGTGCCGGTGAGATGAGGGACTCCCGAGACCTGAAGGAAGGAAGGCTGTAAAGGTAAGTAAAGTTATGTAAAACTTCTTTAAACACTTTACACACACCAAACACACTTACCTTTGCACTCATGCACCCATCACTCACCTGAACACCGGACACCTCGACCCCTCCAAGCCCTTCATCCCGACGGTCCGCCTCCTCTAACTTGCCGTAGTTTGGAGCCATCGGGAATCCCACACTTCAACATTAAAAATAGGGATTAGGCTAAAAACTGCCTGTTAACTACCCGTTAACAGGCAGTTAATTGGCACTAATCCCCTTCCCGTCTCGGGGAGGCGGGTCCCAGTGCGGGGCGGGTACCCGCCTCCTTTGAAAGTGGCATGGAGGCGGGTTTGGGGCAGGATGGGTTCGTGCCCCCCGATTTCGGGATTTTAACCCCCCACATGCCTCCAATCCCGCCTCCACGGCCCAATGAAAATCCTGCCCATAGAGTACAAAAGCAAGGAAGTTATGATGAACTTGTATAGAACAGTGGTTCGGCCTCAACTGGAGTATTATGTCCAATTCTGGGCACTGCACTTTAGGAAGGATGTGAAGGCCTTAGAGAGGGTGCAGAAAAGATTTACAAGAAGGATTCCAGGGATGAGGGACTTCAGTTCCATGGATAGATTGGAGAAGCTGGGGTTGTTCTCCTTAGAGCAGTGAAGATTGAGGGGAGATTTGATAGAGGTGTTCAAAATCATGAGAGGTCTGGACAGAGTAGATAGAGAGAAACTGTTCCCATTGGCGGAAGGGTCGAGAATCAGAGGACACAGATTTAAGGTGATTGGCAAAAGAACCAAAATACGACATAAGAAAAAACGTTTTTACTCAGCGAGTGGTTAGGATCTGGAATGCGCTGCCTGAAAGGGTGGTGGAGGCAGACTCAATCACGGCTTTCAAAAGGGAGTTGGGTAAGTACCTGAAACTAATACCCTACGTAAACTTGTGGTCATCCAAAACTCAGCTGCCCATGTCCTAACTTGCACCAAGTCCCGTTCACCCATCACCCCTGTGCATAGTTTCAGAATAATGGTCGCCCATTTAAAACTGAGATGAGGAGAAATTTCTTCTCTCAGTGGGTCATAAATCTGAGGAATTCTCTGCCCCAGAGAGCTGTGGAGGCTGGGTCATTGAATATATTCAAGGTGGAGATAGACAGATTTTTGAACAATAAGGGAGTGAAGGGTTATGGGGAGCGGGCAGGGAAATGGAGCTGAGCCCAAGATCAGATCAGTCCTGATCTCATTAAATGGCAGAGCAGGCGTGAAGAGCCAAATAGCCTATTCCTGCTCCTATTTCTTATGTCCTTCTGCTCGCTGACCTACATTGGCTCCCGTTTAAGCAAGACCTCGATTTCAAAATTCTCATCCACGTTTTCAAATCCCTTCATGGCCTCGCCCCTCCCTATCTATATAATCTCCTTCTGCCCCACAACCCCCCGAGATATCTGCGCTCCTCTAATTCTGCCCTCTTGAGCATCCCTGATTATAATCGCTCAACCATCGGTGGCTGTGCCTTCTGTTGCCTGGGCACTAAGCTCTGGAATTCCCTCCCTAAACCTCTCCGCCTCGCTACCTTTCTTTCCTCCTTTAAGACGCTCCTTAAAACCTACCTCTTTGACCAAGCTTTTGGTCAGCTGCACTAATTTCTCCTTATATGGCTCGATGTCAAATATTTTTTTTTGTATTTTAATACTCCTGTGAAGTGCCTTGGGACATTTTACTACGTTAAAGGCGCTATATAAATACAAGTTGTTGTTGTTGAAAGACAAAGCCTGATATTCTACATCCTAGGGTACTTAAGGAAGTGGCCCTAGAAATAGTAGATGCATTGCTCGTCATCTTTCAACATTCGATGGAATCTGGAACACTACCCATGGATTGGAGGGTAGCTAATGTTACCCCACTATTCAAAAAAGGTGGTAGAGAGAAAACGGGGAATTACCGACCGGTAAGCCTGACATCGGTAGTGGGGAAAATGCTAGAGTCCATTATAAAAGATGTAATAGCAGAGCACTTGGAAAGCAGTGAGAGGATCGGACAAAGTCAACATGGATTTGCAAAAGGTAAATCGTGCTTGACTAATCTACTGGAATTTTTTGAGGATGTAAATGGTAAAATAGATAAGGGAGAACCAGCGGATGTGGTGTATTTGGACTTTCAGAAGGCTTTCGATAAGGTCCCGCATAAGAGATTAGCGTGTAAAGTTAAGGCACATGGGATTGGGGGCAAGGTATTGACTTGGATAGAGAACTGGTTGGCAGACAGAATGCAAAGAGTTGGAATAAACGGGTCTTTTTCCGAGTGGCAGGCAGTGACTAGTGGGGAACCGCAGGGATCGGACCTTGGACCCCAGCTATTCACAATATATATTAATGATCTAGACAAGGGAACTAGATGTAATATCTCCAAATTTGCAGACGACACAAAGCTGGGTGGGCGTGTGTGCTGTGAGGAGGATGCCGAGAAACTCCAGTGTGATTTGGACAGGTTGGGTGATTGGGCAAAAGCATGGCAGATGCAATATAACGTGGATAAATGTGAGTTTATCCACTTTGGTGGCAAAAACAGGAAGGCAGATTATTATCTGAATGGCAATAGATTGGGAGAAGGGGAAGTGCAACGAGACCTAGGTGTCCTTGTGCACCAGTCGCTGAAGGTAAGCATGCAGGTGCAGCAGGTGGTTAAGAAGGCAAATGGTATGTTGGCCTTCGTAGCGAGAGGGTTTGAGTACAGGAACAAGGATGTCTTGCTGCAGTTATACGGGGCCTTGGTGAGACCACATCTTGAGTATTGTGTGCAGTTTTGGTCGCCTTCTCTGAGGAAGGATGTTCTTGCCATGGAAGGAGTTCAGCGAAGATTCACCAGGCTGATACCTGGGATGGCAGCAATGACGTATGAGGAGAGATTGGGTCGATTGAGCTTGTACTCGCTGGAGTTTAGAAGAATGAGAGGGGATCTCATTGAAACTTATAAAATTCTAACTGGACTAGACAGACTAGATGCTGGAAGGATGTTCCCGATGGTCGGGGAGTCCAGAACCAGGGGTCACAGTCTACGGATAAGGGGTAAGCCATTTAGGACAGAAATGAGGAGGAATTTCTTCATTCAGAGAGTGGTGAACCTGTGGAATTCTCTACCACAGAAGGCAGTAGAGGCCAATACATTAAATATATTCAAGAAGGAGTTGGATATATTTCTTAAGGCTAAAGGGATCAAGGGGTATGGGGAGAGGGCAGGGACAGGGTACTGAATTTGGATGATCAGCCATGATCGCATTGAATGGCGGAGCAGGCTTGAGGGGCCGAATGGCCTACTCCTGCTCCTCTCTTCTATGTTTCTATGTTTCTATTTGCAGGGCTACGGGGAAAGGGCGGGTGAGTGGGACTAGCTGAGGTGCTCTTGCAGAGAGCCGGCACGGGCTGAAAGGCCTTCTTCCGTGCTGTAACAATTCTATGATTCTAAAGAAAGGAAGAAAGAAAGAAAGAGTTGCATTTCTATAGCACCTTTCATGACTTCAGGATGTCCCAAAGCGCTTTGCAGCCAATGAAGTACTTTTTTGAAGTGTAGTCGCTGTTGTAATGTGGGAAACGCAGCACAGCCAGCTCCATGACAGGAGCTGATGACTGCTGGACAGACCACCGCCTAATCCGCTCTGTGTTCTCCATCAATGTAGCCCCAAAACAGCAGCGGCAACAGAAACAATGCCGCAGGAAAATTAACGCTGGAGCACTCAAAGACCCCGCTAAGAAAGCCCTATTCAGCCTGCGCCTCACAAACTACCTGACGACTCCCAGTGATGCAGAGACACAGAGTGCCCACAGCAGCTGGTCTGCACTCAAGGCCTCCATAATCAGCACCTGTGAAGAGACGCTCGGTCACTCGACCAGGAAACACCAAGACTGGTTCGACGAGAATGACCAGGAGATCCAGGAGCTAATAAGCCGCAAGTGCAAGGCATTTCTGATCTGGAAACAGCAACAGAACTCGAGAGCAAGAAAGCAGCTCTACAGAAGCCTGAAGGCCAAGGTCCAACAAAAAACTCGTGACCTAAAGAACAGATGGTGGGTGGAGAAAGCGCATGAGATCCAGCAGCTAGCCGACAACCACGACGTGCGTGGATTCTTTAGCGCAGTCAAGACCATCTACGGCCCAAGCACCCACAAACAGCAATATGATAATGACCAGATAATCTGTTTTTTTTTAGTGATGTTGATTGAATGTTGGCCAGGACACCTTTAAAGAAAACAAACCTTTATTCAGTGTCATCAACAGAAGAGACAACCCTGTTTGTAGTGCTGTCATGGTCAGCTAGTAACTAAATCTTTCTTTAAGAACGTGTTTGACCAAATTCCTGTCCATTCTTATGCAGAACAGATTTCTCTACTCCTCTCTATGGAACTCCACTGCCCCCCCAGTTTCCAGGCCTTTACAGCAGGTGGTTCTACCTCAGGCCAAGAACAGCTCCTGTTACACTCGCCCGTTTGATTAACGATCACTGACAACCCTCCGCAATCTGTTAACGACGATTTTCCCTCCACCCCACAGCTCATGAAGCTCCACCTCAGTTAGTGCGAAAAGCCTGGTTGTTCTTATTCCACAATAATCAGAAAGAGAGAACTAGCATTTTTAGAATGCCTTTCACGTCCTCAGGGGCGTCCCAAAGTGCTTCACGGCCAATGAAGTACTTTCACAGTGTAGTCACGGTTGCAATGAAGGGCAATGCAGCAGTCGATTTATGCACAGCAAGATTCCACAAACACTTGTGAGATAAGTGACCAGGTAAGCTGTTTTTAGCTTAGCGATGTTGTTTGAGGGAGCAAATATTGCCCAGGTCATCGGGGAGAATTCCCCTGCTTTTCTTCAAATAGTGGCCATGGGATCTTTTACATCCACCTAAAGAAAGAAAGAAACACTTGCATTTATATAGCACCTTTCACGACCACTGGACGTCTCAAAGTGCTTTACAGCCAATTAAGTACTTTTTGAAGTGTAGTCGCTGTTGTAATGTGGGAAACACGGCAGCCAATCTGCGCACAGCAAGGTTCCACAAACAGCAATGTGATAATGACCAGATAATCTGTTTAAGTGATGTTGGTTGAGTGATAAATATTGGCCCCAGGACACTGGGGATAACTCCCCCCTGCTCTTCTTCAAAATAGTGCCATGCTAAGAGGGCAGCAGCCTAACGTCTTATCTGAAAGTCGGCACCTCCGGCAGTGCAGCACTCCCTCATCATCTGAACGGCAATAGATTGGGAAAAGGGGAAGTGCAACGAGACCTAGGTGCCCTTGTGCACCAGTCACTGAAGGTAAGCATGCAGGTGCAGCAGGCGGTTAAGAAAGCAAATAGTATGTTGGCCTTCATAGTGAGAGGATTCGAGTACAGGAGCAAGGATGTCTTGCTGCAGTTGTACAGGGCCTTGGTGAGACCACACCTTGAGTATTGTGTGCAGTTTTGGTCACCTTATCTGAGGAAGGATGTTCTTGCCATGGAGAGAGTGCAGCAAAGATTCACCAGACTAATACCTGGGATGGCAGGAATGACGTATGAGGAGAGATTGGGTCGATTAGGCTTATATTCGCTAGAGTTTAGAAGAATGAGAGGGGATCTCATTGAAACTTATAAAATTCTAACAGGACTAGACAGACTAGATGCAGGAAGGATGTTCCCGATGGGAGAGTCCAGAACCAGGGGTCACAGTCTAAGAATAAGGGGTAAGCCATTTAGGACAGAGATGAGGAGGAATTTCTTCACCCAGAGAGTGGTGAACCTGTGGAATTCTCTACCAAAGAAGGCAGTTGAGGCCAATTCATTAAATATATTCAAGAAGGAGTTGGATATATTTCTTAAGGCTAAAGGGATCAAGAGAGAAAGCAGGGACAGGGTAATGAATTTGGATGATCAGCCATGATCTCATTAAATGGCGGAACAGGCTCGAGGGGCCGAATGGCCTACTCCTGCTCCTATCTTCTATGTTTCTATGTTTCTATATTTCAGTACTGCACAGAAGTGCCAGACCAGATTTTGTGCTCAAGCCTCTAGAATGGGACATTACTACTGCAGTGACTACACGTCAGCGAGCACTTAATTATCTGTAAAGCACTTTGGGAGGTCTTGAGATCGTGAACGATACAGTTTGAACTCAAGACTTTTTATTTACCTTATGAAATGCAAATAATGACAAACCTTTACAAATCACTGGATAGACCTCAGCTGGGGTATTGTGTCCAATTCTGGGCACCACACGTTAGGAGAAATGTCAAGGACTTGGAGAGGGTACAGGGGAGATTTATGAGATTGGTACCAGAGATGAGAGACTTCAGTTATGTGAGGAGACTAGAGAAGCTGGGATTGTTCTCCTTAAAGCAGAGAAGGTTAAGGGGAGATTTAATGGAGGTGTTCAAAATGATGAAGGGTTTTGATAGAGTAAATAAGGAGAAACTGTTTCTAATGGCTGAAGGGTCGATAACGAGAAGGCACTGATATAAGGTAATTGGCAAAACAACCAGAGGCGAGATGAGGAGAATGTTTTTTATGCAGTGAGCAATGACCCCTGTGAGCTGCTCTTAGTTCTGCGCGGCCTGTTCATTTTAGTGCGCGGTCCCTTTAAATTTCCACGCTTGTGCGGTATTTACAATGGAGAAGCCGGTGAGCGGCCTGCACGGGATCCTTCCCATTACTGCGCGGCCACGCGACCGCACGGCTTAGAGGGAACCTTGACAGAGAGTTGTTATGATGCAGAATGCGCTGCCTGAAAGGGCGGTGGAAGCAGTTTCAATTGTAGCTTTCAAAAGGGAACTGGAGAAATACTTGTCGAGGGAAAATGAGGAAAGAGCAGGGGGAGATGTACCAATTGCAGAGCTCTTTCAGAAAGCCAGCACAGGCACGATGGGCCGAATGGCCTCCTTCTGTGCTGTATGATTCTATGATACCTCGTTTCTGGCTGATTGAGGGGCATGCTTGGTATACCGAACCTCCCTGGCAACTTGCAGTGGCAACAGTACCGGAATATTGGCCCAGAAATTTGGGTCTCCATGGGTGAGTACGTGCTGGGTACTCACCCGTAGGCCCAATGGAAGTGCTGGTTTCGTGCATGCACTGCGCATGCGCGGGAAACCGGAACTTCCGTTCCCTTGAAAGAAGGGGTTCAGAGGTGGAACGTGTGCACCGGAGGGGCAGTGCGTGCGCATTGAACTTACTTTTTTTTTCCAGGTTTTCCTGGTAGGGTAAGTCTCCAGGAGTTACACATATAAAAAGCAGTCGCAAGGCCTGCTTTTAACAAGGTAAGTGGTTAATTAATTCAAATTAAAACTTTTTCCCACAGGTTTATTATTTTTAAATACTTTAAAGAAAGGTCAATTTATTTTTAGCCCCGTTAGAAAATGTAATTAATTTTTTCAAAAATTTAAATTATTGTTTAAAATAGTTATTTTATATAATTTATAGTTATTTTAAAAATGTGATGTTTAAAAAAAAAATTATTTGAAGTTTTAGTGATGTTTTGGGGCTTATAGTATTTATGGTTTTGACAGCTCTTCCTGTCAATTTTATGAATGGGCATTTCCCGCTACGATTGGCTCTCCATGGCCCACGTGATCCCAGGGGATGCATCGAACTAACTGCGCCCCTGGGATACGCAAGCACTGCGCGCCGGCAGTTGGAGCAGGCCCAGGATCGGAATCCCACGCGGGCCCACAGCACAACAGCCGGCGCGCTAGGTAAGTGCAGGTCGGGGGCTTGCACCCGCGGGAAGCCTCCGACCCGAATTTCTGGGCCAATATTTTCTTGCATCATTGCACTCACTGCTTGCTTTTGTTTATTTTCTCTCTTGCAAGCAAGAAAATGAACAGGATGACGGAAGCTTCGAACTGACTGTGCTTGTGTCTTGTGTTGAGTGACTGAATGTGCCTAATGGCCTGCAGAGAAATCACTTTCTCTGTAGCGATTAATTCAAACTCCTCTTTGCATTCTTAAAGCCAAGTGTTTGCTGAATGTGACAGCACTCTTCTCTAAAACCGTATCAGGTTTCTGTAAACAGCAAGACAAGGTTTTCCTGTCAACTTTGATAGTCTCTTTGTCACAAAAAAATGTAATTTTACTGCACAATAAATCAACTAAATAAATGTTCCTTCATCAGAGACCAAATGAAATACTTCAGCATTCTAAGGCATTAAAAAGAAACTTGGTGTTCTGTGGATTATCTATTGTGACTGCGTTTTTTCCAAACTCTGCCTGATTAACTATACTCAGCGATAAAATGGGAGCTGTCTTTTAGATAAGGCCGTTTGTTGACTTGAACGCTTGTTGAGATGTCTATCCTGAGTTGCCAACTCTTTATTTTTATTACACAAACACAGGATCACTTCACCTTCCTAAACGGCAAATTGTAATGGCCTGTCCTAATCTTCATTGCCTTCGACAGGAATGAACACAGACCCTGACTCATCCACAAGGCCAGCAAAACCCCAGGACAGCCGATCCCAATTCTTTTGGTTTCTCCAGTGATTTCTGAAGCTCAACCAACATCCGGATTGTCGAAACAACCGGATTGTCGTAAACAACCGGCCGGAATGCTGTTCCCAGATGTAAGCAACTGACAAATGGACTGTGTTTGCCTCCCAAATCTCTTCTGCCAAAACCTTAATTGATCCTCACTTTCGATTCAAAGCAGACAGATCCCACCCATAAGCAATGCACGCCTGTACTGAGCTTAACTATGTTGATAATCTAATGGAAAGGCCATTAACACTGAATACTCTTGCTGATGTTTACCCAGACAGAAAGAGAGCAGGGCAAATCTCTCCGACATACATCCAATGCATATCATTGATTAGACTTTGTTCACTCAATTGATCTTCTGATGGCAGAGCTTTCCTTGTTTGGAGTACATAATCCAACAAGGATAATGTAAAATAACAACAAAAAAAGCTGGAAAAACTCAGCAGGCCAGGCAACATCCGTGGAGAGAGAAATAGAGTCAACGTTTCGGGTCGAAACCCTTCGTCAGGACTGAGAAAAAAAACAGGAAGTGAAACAGATTAAAAAGCAAGTTGGGGGCTGGGAAATGGGGGAGGGGATGAAAGAACAAAAGGGAAGGTCTGTGAGAGGTGAAGAGACATTAAGAAATATTCAAGGCGAGGCGAGATGGTAATAGGACAGATTAAGAAATGAAAGCTGGCTCTAGATGAAGTGTGAAATGCGCTGGCAGAGTGAGAGAGAGCTGCCATGTGGGAGAGAGAAAATAAGAGAAAAGGCACAAACCAAAAGTGTGGATAAAAAATATATAAATATGATAGGGGCCGAGGTTATGATCTGAAATTGTTGAACTCGATATTGAGTCCGGAAGGTTGTAAAGTGCCTAAATGGAAGATGAGGTAAATCTCATCTCATCCATGAAGGATAATGTAAATCTCAACGGCTAGCGCAGTATGATGGAGATCATATCGTACATCCCAGCCAATTATTTAAGGGAGACGCGTGATATTGATAATGTCTACAGCAGTCCCTGGCGTGTTCATGGACAACGGTCACCATCCCTCTTGTTGCCACGGTGAGGCTGAGTGGTAGAAACAGAAAATGCTGGAAATGCACAGCAGGTCAGTCAGTGCGTGTAAAGTCCTCCGAACTAAAATGAAAAGTTAAGCAATGATTTTCGTGGCTTTTACTTTTTAGCTCTGATGCTCAAGGTATTTCCAGAATTTTCGGTTCTCATTTTGTATTTCCCACATTTTCACTTCTTTTCGCTAACTCACAGCCGCTGGGTGTGAACTTGTGTCGACGATTCTCCACGTGATCGCAACTGTGCCATTATCCCATAAGGCGGCCAGGTGCTTTCCCCAAAGGGAAATCGTGGAGGAGCAGGGTGATCCGATTTCTAGGCTTCTATTTCATAGAATCATAAAATGACACGGCACAGAAGGAAGCCATTCGGCCCATCATGCCTGTGCCGCCTCGTTGGTAGAACTATCCACTTAATCTCGGTCTCCTGCTCCTTCCCCATAGCCCTGCAGATGTTTTCCCTTCAAGTATTTATCCAATTCTCTTTTGAAAGTTGCAATTGAATCTGTTTCCACCGCCCTTTCAGGCAGTGCGTTCCAGATCACAACAGCTCGCTGCATAAAATAATGTTTCCTCATGTTGCCTCTGGTTCCTATCTCAATTCCTTAAATCTGTGTCCTCTGGTCACCGACCCTTCTGCCACTGGAAACAGTTTCTCTTTATTTACTCTTCCAAAACCATCATGATTTTGAACAGCTCTATCAGATCTCCTCTTAACCTTCTCTGCTCCAAGGAGAAATACCTCAGCTTCCCCAGTCTCTCCACATATTTCTAAAAAAAAAAATCGATTTTTTCGCAGAAAATATGGTACGAAAAGATGCCATTCTCTTTCGCATCAGCTGTTAGAATAAAACAGGCTAAAAATCAACCAATAAAGTGAACTTCATCCAAGACACTTCCCCTCCCGCAATCTTTTCCTCTCCTCCTCCTCTGAGGATGCTGACTCTTGTGGATGAGTCACGGAAAATTATCAGGACCAGGAGCCCTTGCCAATTTGTCTTCTCTCTAGTTGAGGGACTCTGAGGCTAAATGCAATGGTCTACTGCTGCACGGGCTGGGATCAGTTAACCCAATAAAGATGAAGAATTGAACCTCAGCTCCACATGGTGACTGTTAGACTATAATTCTCCAAGGACTAGTTGTTCTCCAGTAGCTTAGCCAACAGGACCAAGGTATTCTGCTCTTGTGGCGTTGGGGACATATCTTCCACCCGCCACAAAGATGCAATCCTTGACCCCGACTGACGTTTCCAGCCTTGGGGTCATTTACACCATTCTGGCAGGCAGCCCAGCATGTTGGGCCATCCAGCCGGAGAGGGGTGGTGATTGGCTGGGGCAGAATTCTACCCTCAAGTGTGGGCGGGCCACTTGACCATTGGGGTGGCGAGGGGCCCACCACAGTTGGGGGCCCAATCCTCCTCTCAGCAGACGTCTACACGTATAAAGGAGTCATACGTAACGATCAGGAGCAGGGGCCAATGTTGATTTGTCTCCTTCAGGGCCTATTACATAGAAGCATAGAAGATAGGAGCAGGAGTAGGCCATTCGGCCCCTCGAGCCTGTTCTGCCATTTAATCAGATCATGGCTGATCATCTAAATTCAGTACCCTGTCCCTGCCTTCTCCCCATATCCCTTGATCCCTTTAGCCTTAAGAAATATATCTAACTCCTTCTTGAATATATTTAAAAAGTTGGCCTCAACTGCCTTGTGTGGTAGAGAATTCCACACGTTCACCACTCTCTGGGTGAAGAAATTCCTCCTCATCTCAGTCCTAAATGGCATACCCCTTATCCTTAGACTGTGACCCCTGGTTCTGGACTCCCCCGCCATCGGGAACATCCTTCCTACATCTAGTCTGTCTAGTCCTGTTAGAATTTTATAAGTTTCAATGAGATCCCCTCTCATTCTTCTAAACTCTAGCGAATATAAGCCTAATCGACCCAATCTCTCCTCATACGTCATTCCTGCCATCCCAGGTATCTGGTGAATCTTCGCTGCACTCCCTCCATGGCAAGAACATCCTTCCTCAGATAAGGCGACCAAAACTGCACACAATACTCAAGGTGTGGTCTCACCAAGGCCCTGTATAACTGCAGCAAGACATCCCTGCTCCTGTACTCGAATCCTCTCGCTATGAAGGCCAACATACCATTTGCCTTCTTAACCGCCTGCTGCACCTGCATGCTTACCTTCAATGACTGGTGCACAAGGACACCCAGGTCTCGTTGCACTTCCCCTTTTACCAATCAATTGCCGTTCAGATAATAATCTGTCTTCCTGTTTTTGCCACCAAAGTGGATAACCTCACATTTATCCACATTATACTGCATCTGCCATGCATCTGCCCAATCACCGAACCTGTCCAAATCATACTGGAGTTTCTCTGCATCCTCTTTACAGAACACACGCCCACCCAGCTTTGTGTCATCTGCAAACTTGGAGATGTTACATCTAGTTCCCTTGTCTAAATCATTAATATATATTGTGAATAGCTGGGGTCCAAGCACCGATCCCTGCGGTACCCCACTAGTCACTGCCTGCCACTCGGGAAAAGACTGATTATTCCAACTCTTTGCTTCCTGTCTGCCAACCAGTTCTCTATCCAAGTCAGTACCTTGCCCCCAATCCCATGTGCTTTAACTTTGCACGCTAATCTCTTATGCGGGACCTTATCAAAAGCCTTCTGAAAGTCCAAATACACCACATCCACTGGTTCTCCCTTATCTATTCTACCAGTTACATCCTCAAAAAATTCCAGTAGATTAGTCAAGCATGATTTACCTTTTGTAAATCCATGTTGACTTTGTCCGATCCTGTCACTGTGCTCTGCTATTACATCTTTTATAATGGACTCTTGCATTTTCCCCACTACCGATGTCAGGCTTACCGGTCTATAATTCCCCATTTTCTCTCTACCACCTTTTTTAAATAGTGGGGTTACATTAGCTACCCTCCAATCCATGCTGATGTACTGGCTGGGATTGGTTAACCCAATAGCGATGTAGGATTGAAGGGACTTTCTAGCCCTTTCCTTCCATGTCTATTTAGCTCAACTCGACATTGGCTCAAAACAATTTTATTGAAGTATCTTTGGATCAGTACATTTTGGCAAGAGAAGCGTGAGAAAAAAAATTATAATCTTATCCAATGACATCATCTGAAGACAAGAAGCAAGCAGTTAAAGCAAGGCCTAGTGAGACCTCTCTCTGAATATACCAGGCTCCCTGTCAGTTCAATAAACTTTCACATTGGCAGGATAAAATCTAATGACATCATTACACACTCTTTGACCATTGCTAATTAAAAACTTCAGGGAAGGGAAAAGCTGCCTCAGATTAACTTTTTTTTCCCCCCCAAATGATCTTTGACACGCGTGGTTATTTATGTCTGACACACTTTGGAATAGACCCGCGATCACAACTGCGCACAAAACGAACATTAGAGAGGAGAGAAAGGAGTTCGACCCCCTCAACCAAATTTTCCGCTCTGAAGGTTAAGAGGAGATGTGATTGAGATGTTCAAAATGATGAGGGGCTTTAATAGAGTAGATCGGGAAAAACTGTTTCCACTGGCAGGTGAGTCGGTAACTAGAGGACACAGATTGAAGGTAATTGGCAAAAAATATCCAGGGGGGTGAAAGAATTTTCTTTTATGCAGTTGTTGTGATCTACAATGCAGTGCCTGAAAAGGTGGTGGAAACACATTCAACAATAACTTTCAAAAGGGAATTGGATTTATACTTGAAAAGGAGAAATTTGCAGGGCTACGGGCAAAGAGCAAGGGGGAGTGGGACTAATTGGATCGCTCTTTCAAAGGGCCGGCACAGGCCAATGGGCCGAATGACCGCCTTCTGTACTGTATGATTCGAGGATTATCTACAATCATCGATAATCGTGTAACTCAGCGTCAGCCTTCCCTGGAGTTGGGGGGTGGGGAGGCGGGGGTTGGGAGTTGTGGAGTGAAGCAGATAAGGGTGACACGCAGGGCTGGTGGTAGACTGTTAGGAGGAAGATGTTTCCCCTTCCTCTTAGACTGAATAGCCTGGGGATTCAGAGCTCAGAGGATCTGCTTTTAAAAGAAGGATGTTTGCAGAGCATCGAGTGTATGTGAAGGCACTGGGACCGCGTCAGTCATTGTGCTGTAGAGAGAAGGTCAAGTGGAGGCATCCATTAGCCACATGGCAGTAGAATGATGGATTTATTTAATATCTCTGCCATACCTCCATCCTCCACAATTAGGCTCCCTCTTTCATCTCTGAGCATTCCTATCCTCTCTTTAATTATTATTTTTTTGATACGCCTTATAACAGCCCTTATTGGTTCCGTTTAAATTATCTGCAAGCCTTTTTTTCATATTCTCTTCTAATCTCTCTTTTCATCTCCCTGTTGCGCTTTCTGTGTTCCTCAACACTTTCTTTAGTATCATTAGTTCCAGTTTTAGATGTTGCCTTTCATGATAAAGGGCCTCCAGCTAAAGGCAATAGGCAACCAAACGCGCATGAGCGGTTTGTGATTGCCATGCCAGGCTGCTGTACTTCTAGCACCTGAGGAAGCAAGTGGAAAAGCCAATGTTCCTCACAGCACTGATGGGCTTACCATTCAGTCCACTCACGGGAGAAGCTCAACACCATCCAGGTCAAAGTAGCCCGCTTGATCGGCACCCCAATCACCACCTTAAACATTCACTCCCTCCACCCCCGGCGTACCGTGGCTGCAGTGTGTACCATCTACAAGATCGACTGCAGCAACTCGCCAAGGCTTCTTCGGTAGCACCTCCAACACCTGTGACCTGGATCACCTAAATGGACGAGGGCAGCAGGTGCATGGGAACACCACCACCTCCAAGTTCCCTTCCAAGCCACACACCATCCTGACTTGGAAGTATATCGCCGTTCCTTCATCGTCGCTGGGTCAAAATCCTGGAACTCCCTCCTTAACAGCACTGTGGGAGTATCTTCACCACATGGACTGTAGCGGTTCAAGAAGGCGGCTCACTACCACCTTCTCAAGGGCAACTAGGGATGGGCCATAAATGCTGGCCTTGCCAGAGATACCCACATCCCATAAACGAATAAAAAAAATAGTGCTGGTCGTTTGAGTTTATTTCTGCCACTGTTACCTCCAGAGAATCCTGGGGGGGGGGGTAGGTGGAAATCACACCTCCTTGACATAGATCCGAGACCTCTGGAGAAAATAGCGTCACCTTGTTCACCTGCAGTACCATCACCAGAGTTGGGAGCTGCGACCAATGGAAGTGCTGAGCGGTAAGTGCAACATTATAAGGACATCAGACAGTAGAGACCCTCTTGGGAGTTTCAGGTTGGATTAATCAGGACTCCCAGATGCCCAGTGGTTCTGAGCTTGCATGAGCAACGAGAAGGTTTGGTCCACAAGACTCGCATTTGCCGACCCACCATTCCCTGCCCCCTCTTCCCTGTGCCACGCTCTCCCCACCACTCCATTCGCCTGCTCCTGGGACCTATCTGAGGGCCACTGCCAGCCAGGCGGGCGGCCCAACATCGATCTCTTCACTCGGACGCGGTGCCTATAGAGTTGTGTCCAGCGCCGCTCCTGTCCATCGCCGTTCCTGACCACCTCCGGTAACCCGCGCCGAGAATGCTGATGAGGCCCGAGCGCCGATTTCCATCGACCATTGGGCCTCTCGGTTTGGTCACATGCTGTTCGCGAAGGTGGGACCCAGACCACAATCTAGCCCAAATTCAGTACCTAATTCTCGCAATCATCAAGAACCGTGAGACATCAAGCAGCAAGCAGAGTCCCTCGATCATACATTCAAGCCGAAGTACTTTTGTAATTTGTAGAATCTGCCCCATTTACACTGTACACGTGCAATATTTTGGGCTCCATGAATTGCCACAACCATCTCACAATGGAACTAAACACGCTGGGCTTTGGGTTCAAATCCAGCCCAGAATGATGGGGATGTGAACCTCCGCTGTCTGCTGGGTCTAAGGGTTCTCTACGCTATACAAAATGACTTTGGGCAGTCTAGTCGTGAGAAGGTACGGGGCAACCGCACAAACTGTCCCCAATTTGGCTTTTAGTAGACAATCTCGCTCAGTGAGATAACACGACAGCTGATGCTCAAAATGGAAGAATGTCTCGGTGGGGCAGAAAGAGGTCTGCCTCTCAGATTGGGGCGGAGGAGCATTGATGGGGCAGGGTGGAGGGAGCTTTAGTTGGACCTGGTTATGCTACACCTGACCCGGAAGTACTTGATGTTATAACATGAGAATTAGGAACAGAAGAAGTCATACGGCCCCTCGAGCCTGCTCCGCCATTCAATAAGATCATGGCTGATCTTTGACCTCAATTCCACTTTCCCACCCTATCTCCATATTCCTTGACACCCCTCGAGTCCAAAAATCTATCGATCCCAGCCTTCAATATACTCAGCGATTCAGCATCCACAGCCCTTTGCGGTAGAGATTTCCAAAGATTCACAACTCTCTGAGTGAAGAAATTCCTCCTCATCTCAGTCTTAAATGGCCGACCCCTTATCCTGAGACTATGCCCCCTAGTTCTAGGCTCCCCAGCCAGGGGAAACAACCTCTCAGCATCTACCCTGTCAATCCCCCTCAGAATCTTATATGTTTCAATGAGATCGCCTTTCATTCTTCTAAACTCCATAGAGTACAGACCTAATCTACTCAATCTCTCCTCATTGGACAACCCTCACATCCCAGGGATCAATCAATGTTGACGTCGGGCAACGGAAATGGGAAGAGTTCCATTTCCCGGTGCTCACATCCCTCATCTTGCTCATGCAGGCGAGGGACCACTGGGCCTCTGGGAGTCCTGATTAATCCGATCTGAAACTGATTGAGTGCTCAGGCATCCCTAGCCAGAGAAACCAGGAGGCGTTACCACTGGCGTCAGCGTTTATATCTGCTGCCAGTCACCCGGCTGATTGTGCTGGATCCTGGAAATACCACCTCCTGAGCTGGTTCCACACTCTGCTGAAGGGCAGCGGCTGTGAGCAATCTATGTAAGGTTTGGTACCTTGTTCGAAGAGACGAGAGGGTGCTATGTTCCACAGTATAAAGGTTTCTACTGTATTAAGAAGTTACATCATAAGTAGTAAAGATGTAGTCTGGGGGGAAAAGGCTGGGGCAGCTCTTTCGAAGAGCCGACACAGGCACGAAGGGCCGAATGGCCTCCTTCTGTGTTGTAAGATTCTATGATTCTATATATTAAAATGCAGGAGTACAATTACAACATACGAAACAAGACGTTGAGATATAACCTGGTAAAACGTAACACCGTCAAGGTTCCGAGGTGCACTCTCGAAGGTCCTTGCTACCACTTGAGCATGTCCAGTCATGCTCCGGGAATGTTCTAACAGCCACGCTTTACGTCCTGACACGTTACGTCCTGACACGTTACAATCATCCATTCGTTCTTCCCGGGCCTTGAGCACCCTTGAGACCTCCGAGCAAACAGCTTCGCTGCCTCCCAAGTCAAGCAGCCATCCGTTGACTCCTGCATGTTCTAACATCTACTCCTCACGTCCCGACTGAAAGACACGACAGCGGCCATCTCATTTACATGGCAGCCCCGCTGCCATCAAAGGAAATTGCGCGGAGTCTCAAGCTTTAATCCGCACCCGCAGGGGCCGCGTTATGCATTGGCATGAACCTGTAAGATTTACTTTCATTGATGTGAACATTCGACTTGCCTGAATCTCAATTCGTGGTTACGCTTAGCAATGGCCTGACACTTCAGCGAGTTCCCGCCCTCCCCCATCTCGCAACAGATACGACAGCTGTATCAGCCTTGCCTATCACGTAGCTGGATGGGAGGGGACGGGGGTTTGTAGAAGGTGGGGTATTGCAGTATTTAATTCCCTTGCAGTCTTAGAAAAATGACCACCATCCTCGCCTTTGTAAATATTGCACTAATCCTGTCACTGTTCATGTAAATTCATCATTTTAATGCCGCGCAGTTCATTAAACGCTTGCGTCTAGGCAGCCGGAATGTAAATGTCATCCATTGTATATCTCCCCAGAGCAAAAAAAGGATTTAATGAGAAAAAGGTAAATTGAAAAGTCGTATTATATGCCTGGTCGCTGTGCAAACATCATCGTGATTTAGTCCCCCACTGGCATGCATGGGCACCCTGATAATGAGTTTCGTGTCTAAGTTCTGATTGAGCAGCAGATGAAGGCAATTCAACAGTGTTAGAATACTAATGAGATGCTGAAGCTAGTCAACCAGACGCATATTTCAACATTGAAAAACAGCACAGAGCCTGCATGGACCATGTGGCCTCACCCTAAAACCCATCTGTAAAAACAACATCTCCAGTACAACAACAACTTTTATTTATGTAGTGCATTTCACATCCCAAGGTACTTCATAGAAGCGTTATCAGACACAATTTGACACTTAGTTTCATAAGGAGATATTAGGACAGACAAAAAATAGGTTTTTTAGGAGCATCTTAAAAGGAAGTGAGAGAGGTGGAGAGGCAAAGAAGTTTAGAGAGGGAATTCTGGAGCTTAGGGCCCAGGCAGCTGAAGGCACGACTGCCAATGGTGGAGCGATGAAAATCGGGGGATGCACAAGAGACCAGGTTTGGAGGAGCGCAGAGATCTGGTAGGATTGTAGGGCTGGAGGAGGTTACAGAGATAGGGAGGGGCGTGGCCATGGAGAGATTTGAAAACCAGAATGAGAATTTTAAAATCAAGGTATTGTTGAACTGGGAGCCAGTATAGGTCAGCAAGCACAAGGGTGATGGAGTTCTAACCAGCCACGATAGAAGACTAACCCAAATGGGCCACATTTCCTCTGCGAGATCAATTTGAGCAATAGTAGCACAGGGAACGCTACCAAGAGTCCTAAACAATGTGGCAGTTCCGACTCCCCTGTGGCCTCTTCTCACCTGTCATGTTGTAGATTTTTTAATTTCTAAAGAAATGTTAAACAGAATATTATCATTGGCTTATAGTCAACAGCAGTTGCAAAAAAAATTGGCAGTGAGATGACATGACTCCATTAATAATTGCTCTCGTTTGAAGTCTTCAAAACCCAAGCTTGTAGATTTATTGTACAGCTGTAAGGTACCAGTCATTAAAGTTCCATAATGAAAGAGTTAAACGTGTTTGAGGTTGGCAAGTCGTCAGTCACAAGAAGGATGGGCTGTGTTGTGAGATGGAGTGGGAGAGGGGGCGGCGTGAGTTATTTGTTTGAACATGAAGAGTTTGCAGCCGTGACTAAGTTAACCAGCTTGAACATTCTGGTCCTCACCTGTGTGGTTTTGGATCAGACACTCCAATTCTTGACAGGGCTGTTTGTAAGTCCCAAAATTATAAACCAGAGGCCAAAATGGTGTTTTATTAAGATAGAATTCTATTTCTCCCCCCACATACTTTTCTATTTTATTGCATGGAACTTTCTGTGGTTATAGCTTTCAATTAAGAAACAAGAAGGTTGAGGGGGTGACCTTGTGAGGGAATAAGCCATATTTCAGAAAAATACACCATAATATGATCAGAATACTGATATTATTAATACAGAATATACTGGGTTTAAAAGTCTGAAAAGCCTCGGAGTCACAGGCTGCAAACAAAATACAGGCTCCTGAGATAAAGATCAGTTGATAACAAAGTTGTAAACAAGCTTTGAAATGGGAATTAGTTAAAAATACTAAAACAATGAAAGATTGAAGCAAACCATTGGTGCTTCTGAAAGGTCTATGGTTTGCAACCAACACAATGAAAAGACCCAGTTTAAGGTGTTAAGAGCTAACACATGAAACAGAAACACAAACATTAAAAGAGGCAAGTGCCTTTGAACAGATGACATCAAGTAAAGAAACACCTGCTGGTCAAATAGTTTTTATGTTAAACTTGGGTGACAGGAAACACGATTAAATATGTAACCAATTGAGATAGTTAGAAATGCATGAAACACTCTGGTCAAAGTGTCTTTAATTTAGACATAGTAAAAACCATGCCAACAAGGACACTTTGAAGATATAACTTCAATAGATGACACCACGCAATTACATTGTGTTTGTATTAAACTTAGAGCAGCATGGAGTCACAACGTCTGCTAAAAACCAGTAAAGCCAATGTTAAGAATTGAATGAAGAATCTTCGGTAAGAATGACATCAAACAGAAACCATAGCTGTCATTGTTTTTTTGATGGTTTTTGGAACACCTAAAGGTAGAGAAATAATTATGCATGCAATAGTTGAATTGACAGTAAGAATAGAAAGCATTCGAAAGAGAGAATCAATAAAGACAATTAGCTAACATCAGCAGAGAGCTTCAAAGAAGAAACCATTGCCAAAAGGGTATAAAAATAAGACCTTTTCAACAGAAAGTCAGAACTCACTGAACGGGCAAAGCATTTCTCAACTCTTCAGAGGCATCTCTAAGTCTTTAACTATGAGTCTCGGGGAGTCAAAGTAATTGATTTTGGTGGATGTTCTGGATTTAGAAATAAGTAAGAAATGTAGAAATGTAACGAAGTAAAGATTTGAAAATAAGGATCTCTGAGAAATAAGCAATGTAAGCTATCTGTATTTTGAATTGTTAATGTTGCGACTGATTCAACAGCTGTTAACTGAATGTCAGCTCTTAAATAAAAATATTGGAATTGTCTCAAAGAATAATTCTGTATAAACTCACGAACCCAAATTCTGTACACTCTTTTGTAAGGAGTTGCAGAATTCTGGGGGAATATTCTGGACCCTCATAATATCCAGAAGGTTACAGTCTAGTTCAACTTATTAAAAGTGCCATCTGGAGGACGGTAACATCGTCAGTCATTCCTTTCCTTTAGGGAGAGATAGCCTGAACCTTTAGACCCATTTAAGCATCTTATGGAATTCGGCTACCTCTAACTTAAGATGAGGGTGAATGTCTGGGGAATATGCCTGATCTGGGATAGCCGAAAAGGGCTAGGACTGTAATTATCCCTTCAACCTAATCGAGGTCCCTAAAATTACGAAGGGGTTCGATATGGTAGACGTAGAGAAGATGGTCTAGAAATTCATCTCGGGCAGTGGTGCAAAGCGGGCGGTATCGGATCTGCCACACGTTACACGCAGCGTCTGATATTCAGTCCCAATGCAGTTAATAGAAGTGAATATCAGAGGCTCCGTGTAACGGGCGGCCGATCCGATCCGATACCGCCCGTTTTGCACCACTGCCGAGATGAATTTCTAGGCAGGTGTTTCCACGTGTGTTGGGGGTGGGGTGGGGGAGTCCAAAACTAGGGGTCATAAATATAAGAGAGCCACCAATAAATCCAATACGGAACTCGAGAAGCTTCTTACCCTGAGAGTGGTGAGAATGAGGAACTTGGAGTGGTTGAAACGAATAGCATAGATGCCTTTAAGGGGAAGCTAGATAAGTATATGAGGTTGAAAGGAATGGAAGGCTGTGCTGATAGGGTGAGATGAAGTAAACAGAGTGGGAGGAGGCTCGTGTGGAGCATAAGCACCGACATGGACTAGTTGGGCTGAATGGCCTGTTTCTGTGCTGTAATATCTATGTAATTTATCTCATCAGAAAAAGTGAGACAGGAAGCCCAATTCCAGTCCCATGCTGGCGGCAGTGCCTTCAGCAGTCTAGACACCAAGTTCTGGAATTCCCTCCCCGTACTGTTCCCTTGCTCATTCGGACTTGGCAAAAAGTGGCACTGATGGTTAATTTATTCGTGTCTAACCTTCCATAAATGAGCTTATCCAAAACTCTGCTGCCCGTATCCTAACTTGCACCAAGTCCCATTCACCCATCACCCCCGTGCTCGCTGACCCACATTGGCTCCTGCTCCGGCAACGCCTCGATATTAAAATTCTCATCCTTGTTTTCAAATACCCCCATGGCCTCGCCCCCTCCCTCGCCCCCTCCCTCCTCCAGCCCTACAAGCCTCTGAGAACTCTGCATTCCTCCAACTCTGGCCTCTTACACATCACCCACTTCCTTCGCCCCACCATTGGCGGCCGTGCCTTCAGCCGTCTAGCCCCCAAGTTCTAGAATTCCCTCCCCAAACCTCTCCGCCTCTCTCTACTCCTTTAATACCCTCCTTCAAACCTATCACTTTGATCAAGCTTTGGGCCACTTATCCTAATGTTGACTTCTTTGGCTCGGGTCAGTTTTTGCCTGAGTATACCCCTGTGAAGCCCCTTGGGACATTTTACTAAAGATGCCCCATAAATGCAAGTTGTTGGGATTTTCCTCTTACGAGCAGAGTTCCAACTGTGACTCATTTTCTTGACATGGGCCTCATTGGGCTGGATTTTGTCAATGGGGAGCTTTTGGAGGCGGGACTCCCACTTTTTGGGTTGTAGTCCCGCCTCCATCAACTTGTGGCCACCCCACACTATTTTCCCTTGATTGACCTTGTTAAGCTCGCCCAGTGGGCTCAGCAGGCCAATTAAGGGATACCTGGTTACTGGTGACGTCAGCGATTGACATTTCATCTGTCAAGAGCTTTTGACAGATGAACAATCAGCGTTTGACAGCTCTGTGAAGCTGTCAAACACTGACAATCTGTCTTCTAACTTGAGTCCTTCTACTCAGACTCAGTTAGAGATCTCTCCAGACCAGAAAGCAGAGGCTGCAGCTTTTGACAGTTCAGCAGCCATTCTGCTTTCTGTGCCGGTAAACTGAGGGACTCCCGAGAACTGAAGGGAGGAAGCTTGCAGGAGAAAGTAAAGGTAAGTAAAACTTATTAAAACACTTTACACTTACCTCACACACTTACCTCTGCACACATGCGCCCATCATTCACCTGCACAATGGACATCTCGGCCCCTCCAACCCCTGCAGACCGACGGTCCGCCTCGCTAACTTGGCGTGGTTCAGAGCCGTCGGACAGCCCACACTTCATGGCTAAAAATAGGGATTAGGCAAAAAAGTGCCTGTTAACTACCTGGCACTAATTGGCACTAATCCCCTTCCTGCATTGGGGAGGCAGCTCCCAGCACAGGTCGGGTACCCACCTCCTGGGACATTTGCACGGAGGAGGGTTGGGGGCGGGATGGGTTCCTGCCCCCCGATTCTGCAATTTTCCCACCACTCCCGCCTCCAAACCTGCCTCCTCGGGGCTTGGAAAATCGAGCCCATTGTATCTACACAACGGGTTTCTGTCGATATTCCCACCGTGAAGAGGGAACCCGCCAATGCAACCATGGAAACTACGGGATGCCACTGTACTTCCAGAAGAGGGGGTGAGGTATTATGTCCGTGAATGATTGAGACATGGACAGCAGAGTTAAACAAAACACGTCTTTACTGGTGGAAGTCAATAGTGAAACTAAAACAACAGAGGCTCACTAGCGCCTTTTATACAGGGGTGGTCACTGCCGGTACTGCAGTCTGAGACCAGTTATTCTCTTAAAGGTACATACACAACAATTCCTCCCCTTTTAGATAAACAGTACATAACATTCATTTAACAACTAAATGATAACTAATTACAATCACAATTACTGTTGCAAGATACATTGGTTCAGTTTAAGCAATTATAAGTTCAGTCTTTGAGGCGGCTTCCTGATTCTGTCTGGATAACGCCTCTTTGGGGCATCAGGTTCTTCTGGCAATGTTGAGTCGGGATCAATGTTGTTGTTTGGTTCATCTGCTTCCAATATTACCGGTTCTGCGGTAGTTGCAATTGGAACGTCGATTTCATTACCAGGTGTATCAGATCGTGGTGTGGAGTTGACGTTTTCCAGTGACTCTAGAATCTGGTCAGCATGGCATCTTACAATGCTCTCCCCAATGTCCACGGTATACATGAGAGGTCCTTGTCGTGTACAAATCGTTCCTGGCTGCCATTTCTCAGTGCAGTAGTCCCGGGCCAAAACTGGTTGACCTATCTTAAAACTCCTGGTCGGCCTTTCATTCATATTCTGAAACTGCCTGTTCTCCACATCTCTTCGGACGTTTGGCTTAACCAAATCCAAGCGGCATCGTAGTCTTCGATTGAAGAACATCATGGCTGGAGTTTGGTTGGTAACCGCATGTGTCGCATTCCGGTAGGCCAACAAGAAGTTGTCCACCTTGTGTTTGTAGGAGTATATCTTCATTACACATTGCCTTGATAGCCTTCTTGAATGTTTGGACAAACCTCTCGGCCAATCCATTAGTGGCTGGATGATATGGGGCAGATGTGTAATGCTTAACACCATTGTTCTTTAAGAACCTCCGGAACTCTTCAGACACAAACTGTGGTCCATTGTCAGAGCAAATCTGTTCAGGCAGCCCATTCCTGGCGAATATGGTTCGTAAAACTGTGATAGTTTTTTCCATGGTGGTTGAGGACATTTTAATTACCTCTGGCCACTTTGAATGTGCATCCACCGCAATTAAAAACATCGAGTCCATGAAGGGACCAGCAAAATCAATGTGCACCCGTTGCCATGGAGATGAGGGCCACTCCCATGGATGCAGAGGAGCTTGTGGTGGGGCGTTTTGGACCTTCTGGCAGCCTGCACAGCTCTTGGTCATCTCTTCGATTTCTCTATCGATTCCCGGCCACCACACAAATGCTCTGGCTAAGTTCTTCATTTTTACCCCACCCAGATGACCCTCATGAAGCTCATTGAGCACTCTATCCGTCAACTTAGGTGGAATTACTACTCTGGATCCACACATCAAGGTTCCTCTGCACACTGACAGCTGTTCTCTTCTCGGCGAGAATGCTGGCAGCAGTGGTTCGCCATGTGCTGGCCTTCCCTTCACCGTTAAATCATAGACCCGTGATAGTGTCGGGTCATTCCGTGTTTCCTTTTCTATGTTTGCATTCATCACAGGGAGACATTCGACTATGGTTGAGTGGAATAACTCCATTGGATCCACTGCAAGGTCTTCTTCTTCCACCGTCGGCAACGGTAGGCGTGACAATCCATCAGCATTTCCATGCTGTTTTGTTCCTTTGTACTCGATGTCATATTGGTGTGCCCTTAGGAAAAAGAACCATCTCTGCAGCCGTTGTGCTGTCATTATCGGTACGCCCTTCTGAGGGTTGAAAATGGAGACAAGAGGTTGATGATCGGTTAGTAGAGTAAATTTTTGACCGTGCAGGTAGTGATTGAACTACTTCACCCCCCACACTAGGCTGAGGGCCTCTCTGTCAATCTGGGCGTAGTTACGCTCGGCAGAAGTTAACGAGCGTGACGCAAAAGCTATCGGCCTCTCTAAACCATCAAGGAATTTATGTGACAGTACCGCCCCAATGCCGTAGGGAGACGCATCACACGCCAGTCTGATCGGCAGTGCTGGGTTGTAGTGAGCCAATACTTCCCTTGAAGTGATTAAGTCCTTACTCTTCTGAAAAGCACGCTTACAATCATCGCTCCATTTCCATGCTACCCCCGTTCGTAGCAGGGCGTTCAGTGGGTGCAGAATTGTCAACAAATTCGACAAAAACTTATTATAGTAATTCACCAATCCGAGGAATGACCTCAGTTGCGACACATTTTCAGGTGCTGGGGCCTTAACAACTGCTTCAATTTTGTCAGGGGACTTATGTAACC
The DNA here is from genome assembly GCF_052327205.1 of Somniosus microcephalus. Taxonomy (NCBI): domain Eukaryota; kingdom Metazoa; phylum Chordata; class Chondrichthyes; order Squaliformes; family Somniosidae; genus Somniosus; species Somniosus microcephalus. The sequence continues at coordinate 266,939,344 of NC_140992.1, read as the reverse complement.
CCTCTTCATCAATCACGTGGCCACAATGCGATATCTGTTTCTTAAAAAATTTGCACTTGGGGCGGTTGGCTCGCAGCCCATGTTCCCGTAGTCTAGTGAGCACCTGTTCTAGGTTGTTAAGGTGTTCACTGTCATCTTCACCCTTCACAAGGATGTCGTCCAAGTAACACTGAGTCCCCGGAATCCCTTGCAGGACTTGTTCCATCGCTCTTTGCCATATCGCCGGAGCCGATGCTACTCCGAATACCAATCGATGATACTGGTAAAGACCTTTGTGAGTGTTTATCGTGAGATACTTCCTAGAGGACTCTTCAACCTCCATCTGCAAATATGCTTGTGCTAGGTCAATTTTTGTAAAACGCTTCCCTCCAGACAGTGAGGCGAAGATGTCTTCTATCCTTGGAAGAGGATATTGTACTGTGCGAAGGACTGGGTTCACCGTCACCTTGAAATCCCCACAGATGCGAATCTTCCTTGGCTCCCCGGACTTATTGCTTAACGTTTTCTTCATGACAGGAACGATGGGTGTCACCCACTCGCTCCAGTCGACCTTAGACAACACGCCCGCCTTCTCCAGATTCTCCAGCTCTGCCTCGACGGCTGGGCGAATTGCATATGGTACCGGTCTTGTTTTGAAAAACTTGGGAACTGCATTCTCTTCTATTTTTATCGAGGCGGTTACGCCTTTAAGCGTGCCCAGTTCTTGTTGAAATACCTCTTTGGCGTTAGTTAAGACTGTTGACAATCGTCCAGGAGTGACGTCTTCATCTTTTTTACCATCCACCGTCATTGCATGAATGGAGTGCCAATCTAAGTTTATCTTCCTGATCCATTCCCATCCCAATAACGGTGGTCCACCATTTGGCAGTATGTAGAGATACAATTTCCATATTTTCTTGCCGTTGTATTCGACAGGCACCCTTATTTTTCCTCTGGGATATACTTTTTGCCCCGTATACGTCGTCAAGATGCTGGATGTCTCTCTCAAGAGTATGTGTGAAAATAGCCGCTCGTAGTCTCGTCGATTCATGACGGTTAGCGCTGATCCTGTATCCAATTCCATTTTAACTTGGGACCCTGCTATCGTGAGGGTGACCCAAATGGTTCGGTGATCCTCTTTTGCGATTACATTGTGAAGTTTGAGACAGCTTAGTCTCCTGTTCCCGGATTCACTATCGCTCATCTGGTCTTCGGAACTACTGTCCGTCATCTTTTGTACTTTCTTGTACGGTTCCTTAGTAGCCTTTTTGTTGTCGCTGGTCTTCTTCCCAGACCTGCAAACTCGTGCAATGTGTCCCATCTTCCCGCATTGCCTGCATATTTTGTCTTTGGACCAGCAGTCCTTCTGGTCATGGTTAGTTCTGCCGCAGCGATAACATTTTGCAAATCCCCGTGTCATTTCGTGGGTGCCGTATTCCTGTGGTTTTTGTTGAATTTCTGCAGCTCCCCTGGCTGCTGCTTCATACGATACTGCCACGCTGAAAGCCTTATCTAGCGTCAGCTCTTTCACTGAGAGTAACTTCTTCTGTGTCCCTTCACTCAGGAGTCCACAGACAAATTTGTCCCGCAGGGTATCTGCCAGTCCTGCTCCGAACTGGCAGTGCTTTGATAGCTTGCGTAGTTCCGTAAGATACTCAGCATTGCTCTCATCTTTGTGTTGAGTTCTCCTGTGGAATTTAAATCTTTCTGCTATCAACAGCGGTGCAGGGTTTAGGTGTTCCTGTAGGACAGCAACAATTTCGTTAAAACTCTTCGCCTTCGGTTTGGCTGGAGTAATCAGGTCCCGCAATAGGCCGTACGTTCTAGCGCCCATTAAGTTTAACAATATCGATGCCTTTTTCTCCTCCGCTATTTCGTTTGCCTCGAAATATACCTCGACTCTTTCCACATACGTGGTCCAGTCCTCTATGGTATTATCAAAAGCAGTGACACAGCCAGTCTTCGGCATCTTGCAAATCTAAAATGGCGCCTCCCGCGCTTTGCCTTCTTCCCCAATTTAACAAAATGGCGCCTCCCGCGCTTTGCCTTCTTCCCCGCTGATTACGATGGCGCCTCTCGCGCTTTGCCTTCTTCCCCGCTGTTGTTAGCGCTGCTTTCCACGGTTTCTTGCCCTTTTAATATTTTTTTAAAAAATATTTTCCCGTCGTGGAACAACCCTGTGGGACTCTTGCCTCCCTCTTCGCGGGTCTATACGCAGCCCGGCTTCGTCGCACCGGCCGCGCCCTGTGTGCTCCACCCTCTCTCTCTCCTCTTCCCGACAACGCTGCTCAGCCCCGTTGCAAGCCACCCGCTCGAGTTCGCGACCGCCGCAGCCCAGGAAGGATCAGTGCACTACCTGCCACCAGCCCGATTAGCTGAAGCACCGTCGACAGGAACCAGGCCCGCTTCCAACAGCTTCTCCAGCAATCTTCAACTCCGCAACACAGGGCGGATGCCCACGGTCGACGCCCTTTTCTACTGCCTCTTACTTTCTTTTCTTTCTGGCCTCGACCTCTGCTCACTTCGCTGTAGGAATGGATCCCAGGATGTGCTGCAGACTGTAGGTAGGTTCGTATCTGCTCGTCGCCAGTATTATGTCCATGAATGATTGAGACACGGACAGCAGAGTTAAACAAAACACGTCTTTACTGGTGGAAGTAAATAGTGAAACTGAAACAACAGAGGCTCACTAGCGCCTTTTATGCAGGGGTGGTCACTGCCGGTACTGCAGTCTGAGACCAGTTATTCTCTTAAAGGTACATACACAACATGAGGGACCTTAAAGTGCCCCAAAGGCTGGATTAAGGCTCCTCGGCTACGACTGAGGCTTTTTACATGTATGTGTTATGGGCTGAGAGTCCAGAGAGAGATAAGACCACTACCAGGCCCTCTACCTCCTCCAGGGCTTACCACCACCGGCATCCCCGGTAAGTGGGGTGGTAATCTGTTGGCACCAGTGCCCTGGACCGCCTGTTGCCATTTGCATGTGGCGGGGGGTGGGGGAGGGGGGGGAGAAGCGGGGGCCAGCCGTGGTTCTGGTGGGGGCGAGGGGCCGGGAATTCCTGGGAGGAGCAGTGAGGCAACAGCAGGCCTGAATTTTTCTGACATTCTCCACCATGATTTCAGGCGGGATCACGGAGAAGAATTCCTGTTGACACGTGGACATCGCTAACGTGCAGCATCGGGCCATTGGTTGTGGCAACTGCTGACGCTCAGAGGCCCAGAATTCCTGCAAGGATTCTCCTGCTCTGCCACCTTAACTTTGGTGGGAGATCGTGGGAATCCACAGAGGAAGGGAATAAATGGCTGAAAATGGGCATTTATGCCGTTTCTCTTGGGGATTTTGTGAGCGCCCGCTAAAGATACAGTAGGAGATCAGGAGAATCCCTGCGGAATCTCAGAGCCTCCTTGTCTGGATCAAGCATGAAGAGTGCCAGCTTGGGTGATGTACCATAAGAACATAAGAAATAGGAGCAGGAGTCAGCCATTCGGTCCTTCGAGCCTGCTCTGCCATTCAATGAGATCATGACTGATCTTCTGCCTCAACTCCATTCACCGGCCCTATCGCCATATCCCTTGATGCCTTTACTAGTCAGAAATCTATCGACTTCTGTTTTGAATATTCCCAATGCCTTAGCCTCCACAGCCCTCTGGGGTAAAGAATTCCAAAGATTCACCACCTTCTGTGTGAAGAAATTTCTTCTTATCTCAGTCCTGAATGGCCCATCCTGAGGCTGTGGCCCCTGGTTCTGGACTCCCAGAGGATGACCAGGGTTCTGGTAGCATTGTGGTTATGTTACTGGATTAGTAATCAGTAGGCCTGGACTAATGATGCGCCTAAGGCATGAATTCTAAATCCCACCAGGGCAGCTGATTAATCTAAAATTCAGTCAATGATGGAATAAAAAGCTAGTATCAGTAATGGTGACCATGAAACTACTGGGTTGTTGTTCATTAATGCCCTATTAGGGAAGGAAATCTGCCGTCCTTACCTGGCCTGGCCTATATGTGGTTCCAGACCCACAGCAATGTGCTCTGACTCTTAACTGCCCTCTGAAATGGCGGCTCGCCATCACCTTCTCAAGGGCAATTAGGGATGGGCAATAAATGCCGGCACCCACATCCCATGAAAGAATTTTTAAAAAGACCAATAACCAAGGAACCGAACCCCAACAAAGGGTTAATGCCCGCAGGCAACCAGGGGGAGAAAATTGCTGAGAAAAAACCCAAAGAAAAACAGAACGCATTTATGGGTTTGTCTGCAAGAAGGAATGTTCCTTTCATTTCCCACCAATCAGCCCGGTCATTAAAACAGGATACATTGTTGAAGTTTAACAGAAAACACAATATTATGTTAACGGTAAGAATTTAATTCAACACAGCACCATACATGTAAGCTGACAATATGTTGACTTACAACAATGATGGAGATATATCAGCTCTGGAGCAAAATGTCAACACCCTGGTAACTTGACAATGCAGGAGAAACGCTAAATAGTTTATTACAAAGAGACATGGAAGAGAAAGTCCAGGGAATATCACATTTTCAAATACATCTGTGTTTACATCAATGTCTTTGGTCTCTTGAACACAGCAGTTTAAATGCAGATTAACCGTCACTTGTAGCACCAAGGTTGCTGGAGATATGGGAAAACTGTTAAAGGAAAGAAAGACTTGCATTTATATAGCATCTTTCACGACCACCGGATGTCCAAAAGAGCTCTACAGCCAATGAAGTACTTTTTGAAGTATCGTCACTGTTGCAATGTAGGAAACGCAGCAGCCAATGTGTGCACACAGCAAGCTCCCACAAACAGCGATGTGATAATGACCAGATAATCTGTTTTAGTGATGTTGATTGATGGATAAATATTGGCCAGGCACACTGGGGAGAACTCCCCTGCCCTTCAATTTGAGAGTACCATGAGATCGTTTATATCCAACTGAGAGGGCAGATAGGACCTCGGTTTAACATCTCATCTGAAAGACGACACCTTCCAAAGTGCAGCACTCCCTCAGTACTGCATTGGGAGTGTCAGCCTAGGTTTCTTGTGTTCTAGTGTCTGGGGTGGGAATTGAACCCACATCCTCAGAAGGCAAGAATGCTACCCACTGTGCCACGGCTGACACAAGAATTTTGGAAGTTAAAAAGCATCCTCCCCGTCGGGCATTTGAACCCCGGTCTCCAACGTGACAGGTGGGGACACTCACGAGGAAGTGTCATTGACACCTAACTAAGGAAGGAATAGCTTGTTTAATGTTGCACTTTTCGTGTTCTCAGGACGTCCCAAAGCACTTCACCTCCAACACTTTTTTTTGAATAATGTCCATCTGGCACCTTAAACATCCATCACCGGTGCACCATGGCTGCAGTGTGTACCATCTACAGGATGCACTGCAATAACTCGCCAAGGCTTCTTCGGCAGCATCTCCCAAACCCGCGACCTCCACCACCTAGAAGTACAAGGGCAGCAGGTGCATGGGAACACCACCACCTCCAAGTTCCCCTCCAGGTCACACAAAATCCAGAGTTGGACATATATCGTTGTTCCTTCATCGTCGCTGGGTCAAAATCTTGGAACTCCCTCCCTAACAAAATGTCCCTTCACCACACGGACTGCAGCGGTTCAAGAAGGCCCACCACCACCTTCTCAAGGGCAACTAGGAATTGGCAATAAATGCTGGCCTTGCCAGCGACACCATGTCGAGGGGGAAATGTTGGCCTAGAAGAAGGCAGAGCAAGGGCAGGAAGGTAGTGCAGAAATCCCCTGGGGTTGTCTCCCTTAGCAACAGGTTCACCGTCTTAGGTACTGTTGTCGGGGGGGGTGACGCATCGGGGGAAGGCACCAGCAGCCAGGCTCATGGCACCATGACTGGCTCTGTTGCAAAGAAGGGAGGGAAAAAGAGTGGCAGGGCTATAGTAATAGGGGATTCGATTGTAAGGGGAATAGATAGGGGTTTCTGTGGTCGCGACCGAGACTCCAGGATGGTATGTTGCCTCCCTGGTGCAAGGGTCAAGGATGTCTCGGCGCGGGTGCAGAACATTCTGGAGGGGGAGGGGGAACAGCCAGTTGTCGTGATACATGTTGGTACCAACGACGTAGCTAAAAAAAGGGAAGAGGTCCTACAAGTAGAATTTAGGGAGTTAGGAGCCAAGCTAAAAAGTAGGACCTCGAAGGTAGTAATCTCTGGATTACTACCAGTGCCACGTGCTAGTAAGAGTACAGAGAACAGGATAGTTAGGCTAAATACGTGGCTTGAGCAGTGGTGTAAGAGGGAGGGTTTTAAATTTTTGAGGCATTGGAACCAGTTTTGTGGTAGGTGTGACCTATACAAAAGGGACGGTCTACACCTGTGCAGAGATGGAACTGATGTTCTCGGGGTAATTTTTGATAAAGCAGTTCGGGAGCATTTAAACTAGTATGGCAGGGGGCTAGAAACCTATGTAGTGAAATAGAGGAAAGTGAAAGGCAGACAGAAATAAATGGTAAAAGGGTGAGGAACAAAAAACAAAGGGCCAAACTAATTCATAAAAAATGTGAGCATAAAAAAAGCCTGAGGGTTTTATACCTTAATGCGAGAAGCATCAGGAACAAGGTAGATGAATTAGCTGTGGAAATAGAGGTTAATAATTATGATCTAATTGGGATTACGGAAACATGGTTGCAGGGTGAGCAGGGCTGGGAGCTTAACATACAGGGGTATTCAGTATTTAGGAAGGATCGACAAAAAAGAAAGGGAGGAGGGGTAGCATTGCTAGTAAAAGAGGGGATAAATGCAATTGAAAGGAAGGATATTAACTCAGTTAATACAGAATCTATATGGGTGGAGCTAAGAAATAGCGAGGGGCGAAAAACATTAATAGGAGTGGTATATAGGCCTCCAAATAGTAAAATAGAGGTTAGGGAGGGCATCACGAGGGAAATTAGAGAAGCGTGCAATAAGAGCACAGCTGTCATCATAGGTGACTTTAACTTACATATAGATTGGACTAGCCTAATCAGTAAAAATAATGAGGAGGAGGAATTCCTTGAGTGTTTAAGGGATGGTTATCTGGATCAATATGTCGAGGAACCAACTCGGGAACAGGCTATATTGGACTGGGTACTGTGCAATGAGAAGGGACTAATCAGTAATCTTGTTGTACGGGGACCCTTGGGTCAGAGCGATCATAACATGATCGATTTCTCACTCGAAATGGAGAGCGAAGAAATTGACTCAGAGACTAAGGTCCTGAATTTAAACAAGGGGAATTATGATGCCATGAGACGGGAACTGAGTAGGTCTGATTGGACAACGTTCCTGAGAGGACTGGAGGTAGATAAACAATGGCAAACATTTAAAGATAGAATGACAAAATTGCAAAAATTGTTTATACCAATCTGGCATAAAAGGAAATCTAAAAAGGTGACTCAACCGTGGATAACAGGGGAAATTAGAGACAGCATAAAATCCAAAGATAGGGCGTATAAAATAGCCAAAAAAAGCGCCAGAGCGGAAGATTGGGAACAGTTTAAGATAGAGCAAAGGAGGGCAAAGGGCATGATCAAGAGGGGCAAAATAGCTTACGAAAATAAGCTGGCGGAAAATATAAAAACTAACTCCAAAAGCTTTTATAAATATATCAAAAGGAAAAGACTGGTGAAAACCAAAGTTGGTCCATTGCAGTCAGATACGGGGGAATATATAATGGGAAATAAGGAAATGGCAGATCAACTAAATGCATACTTTGGGTCAGTCTTTACGAAGGAAGACACAAAAAACCTCCCTGGGATATCGGGAAAAATAGGGACATTGGCAAAGGAGGAACTGACGCAAATCAATATCTCTAAGGATATGGTGTTAAGGAAGCTAAAGGGATTGAAGGTGGACAAATCCCCAGGGCCTGATAACATGCATCCTAGGGTACTGAAGGAGGTGGCCCTAGAGATAGCGGATGCACTAAGGATGATTTTTCAGAATTCATTAGACTCGGGAACAGTGCCGATGGATTGGAGGGTAGCTAACGTTACCCCACTATTCAAAAAGGGGGGTAGGGAAAAAGCAGGTAATTACAGACCTGTAAGCCTTACATCAGTTGTGGGCAAAATGCTGGAGTCCATCATTAAGGATGAAATAGCGGAGCACTTAGCAAATGGGGACAGGATAGGACAGAGTCAACATGGATTTACAAAGGGTAAATCGTGCTTGACTAATCTATTGGAATTTTTTGAGGGAGTAACTGGTAGAATAGATGGGGGAGAGCCAGTAGATGTGGTGTACCTGGACTTCCAAAAGGCCTTCGATAAGGTCCCACATAAAAGATTAGCATGGAAAATTGAGGCTCATGGGATAAAGGGGAAAGTTTTGGCGTGGATAGGGAACTGGCTGTCAGATAGAAAACAGAGAGTTGGAATAAACGGCTCATTTTCTGAATGGCAGGCAGTAACAAGTGGGGTACCACAGGGATCTGTCCTGGGCCCCCAGCTGTTCACAATTTACATTAATGACCTGGATCAGGGAGTCGGATGCAGCATTTCCAAATTTGCAGACGACACTAAACTAGGAGGTGGGGTGGGCTCAGAGGAAGAGACCAGGAAGCTCCAGAGCGATTTGGACAGACTGGGCGATTGGGCGGATAAATGGCAGATGCACTATAATGTGGACAAGTGCGAAGTTATCCACCTTGGGTGCAGGAACGGGAGGGCAAATTATTATTTAAATGGCAATAGATTGGGAGAGGGGGAAGTACAGAGAGACCTGGGTGTTCTTGTACACCAGTCACTGAAGGCGAGCATGCAGGTGCAACAGGCGGTCAAGAAGGCAAACGGTATGCTGGCCTTCATAGCAAAAGGGTTAGAATACAGGAACAGGGATACCTTGCTGCAGCTGTACAGGGCACTGGTGAGACCACACCTCGAGTACTGTGTACAGTTTTGGTCGCCTCATCTGAGGAAGGATGTTCTTGCCATGGAGGGGGTGCAGCGGCGATTCACCAGGCTGATACCAGGAATGGCGGGAATGACCTATGAGGAGAGACTATGTAGTTTAGGGATGTACACACTGGAGTTTAGAAGATTGAGAGGGGACCTCATAGAAGTGTATAAAATTCTGACAGGTCTAGACAGACTGGATGCAGAAGGAATGTTTCCCTTGGCGGGTGAGAACAGAACTAGAGGACATAATTTAAGGATAAGGGCTAAACCATTTAGGACAGAGATGAGGGGGAATTTCTTCACTCAGAGAGTGGTGAACCTGTGGAACTCATTGCCACAGAGGGCAGTGTACGCCAACTCATTAAATATATTTAAGAGGGAATTAGATATATTTCTACGGGCAAAAGGGGTTAAGGGTTACGGAGAGAAGGCGGGGACGGGATACTGAATTAAAGGATCAGCCATGATCTCATTAAATGGCGGAGCAGGCACGAAGGGCCGAATGGCCTACTCCTGCTCCTATCTTCTATGTATCTATGTATCTATGTAAGACCGGGAGAATTCACTGCTCTTTCAATAGTGCCATTGTGATCTGTTACATTGATCAAAAAATGACAGACGAGACTTTAGTTTCCTGTATCATCCAAAGGATGGCACATCCAACAGTACTGTGCCCTCTCTGTATTGGACTGAAATATGTATGATCTGTGCAAGCCTGTTGAGTCAGAGGTGAAAGTATTACAAAGCAAGAGAAGGCTTTTTGTAATAACAACAGAAAATGCTGGAAAAACTCAGCAGGCCAGGCAACATCCGTGGAGAGAAAATAGAGTCAACGTTTCGGGTCAAACCCTTTATCAAGACTGAAGAAGCACAGGAAATGAAATAAATTAAAAGGCCAGTATGGGGGCTGGTAGAGAACAAAAAAGAAGCGAAGAGACATTAAGAGGTATTCAAAACAAGACGAGATGGTGATAGGACTAGTGGAGACAAAAGACAGCTCAGGTTAGGTGTGAAATCCGCTGGCAGAGTGGGAGACAGCTGCCATGTGGGAGAGAAATAAAAGGGGGGTGGGGTAAAGGCCAAAACAAAGGTGTGGATAAAAAATATACGTAAAAATGTAATAGGGGCCGAGGTTATGATCTGAAATTGTTGAACTCAATATTGAGTCCGGAAGGCTGTAAAGTGCCTAATCGGAAGATGAGGTGCTGTTCCTCGAGCTTATGCTGAGCTTCCGTGGAACAATGCAAGAGCCCGAGTACAATGAGGTCCGAGTGGGAATGGGGCGGTGAATTAAAATGACAGGCGACCGGAAGCTCGGGGTCATCCTTACGGACTGAACGGAGGTGTTCCGCAAAGCTTTTTGTGTTCCCATCAACTTCTAGAGTCCAATTTATGAGACATCTGTCCTTGTTACTGCTGTCTGTCGCCAATATTCAGAGGGGAAAAAAAGCCCTTTCAAACATCCAGATCAAAATACAAACAGTATGTGGGCACTAGGCTTAGTTTAATATCCTTGAGACTACCCTCACTGAAGTCAGCTAATTTAACACAGAACAGGAACCCTTCATAGTTCAACTATTCGCAGAATAAACTCACAAAGAGATCGGGAAGTTTACTTTAAGTTTCTCATTGCAGTGACGGGAATCTAACTGTAATCAGAAATTAAACTACTTTACAGAACAAAGTTGAATGATTCTCTCAGCAGAGTTGAACGTTGAGGCAGACATTAGCCGGCAGTTTCATAATTTGCCTTATAAATCATGCTGTCATCGCCAGGCCCAGCAAGTTTCAACTTGCAAAGTGAGATAACCTTTTATCTTGTCCCCAAATGCATTGTTTTCCCCTACCATTAATTAGCACCTCATCGGCTGTTAAAACAAAGAGCATACCAATATCCTAGGAGGGATAATTACTGCATTCAGAGCAAAACCATTGAAGAAATGTTAATTACAATAACAAACCTGCCAGATCATCATTTAAATCGCATTCATATTATTTGTTTTTCTTCAGCTTGGCTCAGTTGGTAGCACCCCTGAGTCAGAAGTTCATGGATTCATAGCTGGTCCCAGAACTTGAGCATGTCGCCTAGGCTGATACTCCAGTGCAGTACTGCGGGAATGCTGCACTGTCGGAGGAGACGTTAAACCAAGCTCTCTCAGGTGGACGTGAAAGATCCCATGGCACTATTTCGAAGAAGAGCAGGGGAGTTCTCCTGGTGGCCTAGTCAACATGCCCCTCCTCAGCTAACACTACCAAAAATGGTCTTTCGTCTCATTTTCCGTTCATGTTCTTTGCAAATTGGCAGCCGTGTTGGTCTACATAACAATAACTTATTGTTTAGTATGACAGGAAAAGCTTATCATAGGATGTTTAGTTTGGCTCTCCATTCGATGGCCTCCTGAGATGCCGAGTGGAGGAATGAGGTGCCTCCCCTCAACAGATCTCAGTGGGCAGGTCGATGTGATGTGTTCCATGGTCTGGGACTCATGGCCACAGTCGCACTTTGGGTTGTCCCTCATCTTCCACTAGCGGAGCAGGTGACCGCATCGTCCACGCCCTGTGCGGGTCGGGTTGAGCGCCGACCACGGTCTTCGAGGTTTCAGATTCAGAGACCTTGGGGGGAATTGAAGCCTACATGCGTCTCACCAGCCCCGACCAGGATTTTCTTCGCACCCCGCACCCCCCCCCCACCCCGCATCGCCCCCATTGGGACAGCCAATGGCAAATGGCACCTGGAGATGAGGCCCAAGTCTCTGGATGATTTGCTCCTGTCCGTCCCACTTCTCACTTCTCACGGCTGCCGTGCGGAAGGTGGCAGTAAGTCCCAGAAAGAGGCAGCAAAGACCTCAAAGTCCCTCCCATGTGAACATAACAGCAGAATCATCAGTCGAGTAGAACGTGTTTTCTTGAAGCCTAACAGTTGCCTCAATCACGAAAACTGCTCTGTGTTTACATACAGTGGTTTCAGTATCTAGTGGAATATCTCCTCCAGGATTGCTCACACCAAGAGCTTAGAGCTGGTGAGAGAGAAGTCTGGGAAAAACCTTCAAAGACGGTAACTCAAGAGGTGAATTACAAAAGTAAAACAGAACACCATTTCAAATTACACCATGACAGTAGGACAAAGGGGTCAGAGTGTCAAACTGGCACAAGGAAAGTTCTGGACTGATACCAGAAAATTTATCTTTATGTGAAAAATGATCAAGACGTAGAGTAAACATTTGGGTATAGCAGTTGGAGGCAAAAGTCCTGAAATCGTTTAAAAGACCCTTGGATGCTGCGTTGCCGAGAGGGTAGTTTCCTGTGTGGATGAGACAAGATGGGCCGACTGACCATCCCCAGGTCCATCCACTGTGTGACGGTTTTAAAGGGGCACTCTATTGCCACAAAAGCACTTCAGCAAAAAAATTATTTCACTATTTTAAACGCACGATGCAAGTTATAAATCACATCAAATAATTCCACACGTCATAGCTACACAATGTTATCATAATACAGACAGCGCACAACCTTTCCCCCCTTCTCCAAACAAAGGAAGGTTTGCCGGACACTTTGAAAGGGGGATCGCCGCACAATCCTCGGAGTAACAGTGGAAGATATCAGTGAACTTACAGTGAACTGACATTGCTGCATTTATTGTGCGTCAGCTGTGGCTCAGTGGGCAGCACCCTCGCCTCTGAGTCAGAAGGTTGTGGGTTCACAGTCCCCACTCCAGAGACTTGAGCACAAAAGTCTAGGCTGACACTCCACTGCAGTACTGAGGGAGTGCTGCAGGTGCTTTTTTTTGGATGAGACATTAAACTGAGGTCCCGTCTGCCCTCTCAGGTGGACGTAAAAGATCCCATGGCGTTAATTCGAAGAAGAGGAGGGGAGTTATCCCTTGTGTCATGGCCAATATTTATCCTTCAATCAACATCGCTAAAACAGATTATACGTTCATTATCACATTGCTGTTTGTGGGAGCTTGCTGTGCACAAATTGGCTGCTGCATTTCCTACATTACAACAGTGACTATACTTCAAAAGAACAAGTACTTCATTGACTGTGAAGCGCTTTGTGGCGTCCTGAGGTCGTGAAAGGCGCTATAGAAATGCAAATTTTTCTTTTTTACTGCTTTTCAGAAAGGACAGGAAAATACAATAGGGATCCCATACAGTCTGATATTTGGCGATGGGTAATTATTGGTCCTGTGGCACGCACGGTATGTATAAGGATTCAGGTCTTAGCTCAGGGCAGGCTTATGCAGAGTGCCTCTCTGCTGTGAATACAAGTTATAAACATTGGGAGCAAATTGTAATAAGCATAATTATAGCAAATACCATTAGCTATTTAGTCACTAGTTTCTCGCTGATGGAAGTGGCCATGTTCTTGGTAATTATAATTTATTAGTTTAGGCTCCTATGGAATCTATGGCTCCAAACTGAGGCTTAACTTCCATGCAAGGTTGTAAAGCTGGTTAATGAGTCCTGCCAAAGAAGATTAAATGTGTGGGAGGTTTAATTACAGTCACAATTTAAAGACAAATTAAGTGCAATTGCAATTAATCTGAATCTGTTTCTTCCTAGACAGCAGCCTTTAAAACAACATCTCAATACTTAACACTAACTTAAAACAGCAACACTATCCACAGTATTCAGAACTAATAATACGAATAAAACTGGACGGACCACCCGGCATCGACCTCGGCACCGGCTACGGACACGGCAACGGCACACCCAGCCCAGTCGATGCTGCAAAGTCCTCCTCACCAACATCTGGGGACTTATGCCAAATTTGGGAGAGCTGTCCCACAGACTAGTCAAGCAACAGCCTGACATAGTCATACTCACAGATTCATACCTTTCAGCCAATGTCCCAAACTCCTCCATCACCATCCCTGGGTATGTCCTGTCCCACCGGTAGGATAGACCCACCAGGGGTGGTGGCACAGTAGCATATAGTCGGGAAGGAGTGGCCCTGGGAGTCCTCACTGTTGACTCCGGACCCCATGAATTCTCATGGCTTCAGGTCAAGCATGGGCAAGGAAACCTCCTACTGATTACCACCTACCGCCCTCCCTCAGCTGATGAATCGGTACTCCTCCATGTTGAACACCACTTGGAAGAAGCACTGAGAGTAGCAAGCACACACAATGTACTCTGGGTGGGGGACTTCAATGTCCATCACCAAGAGTGGCTCGGTAGCACCACTACTGACCGAGCTGGCTGAGTCCTGAAGGACATCGCTGCCAGTCTGGGCCTGTGACAGGTGGTGAGAGAACCAACGCGAGAGAGAAACCTACTTGACCTCACCCTCACCAGTCTACCTGTCGCAGATGCATCTGTCCATGCCAGCATTGGTAGCAGTGACCACCGCACAGTCATTGTGGAGATGAAGTACCGTCTTCACACCGAGGGCACCCTGCATCATGTTGTGTGGCACTGCCACCGTGCTAAATGGAATAGATTCAGAACAGATCTAGCAGCTCAAAACTGGGCATCCATGAGGCGCTGTGGGCCATCAGCAGCAGCAGAATTGTATTTCACCACAATCTGTAACCTCATGGCCTGGCATATCCCTCACTCTACTATTACCATCAAGCCAGGTGACCAACCCTGGTTCAATAAGGAGCGTAGAAGAGCATGCCAGGAGCAGCACCAGGCGTACCTAAAAATGCGGTGCCAACCTGGGGAAGCTGTAACAGAGGACTACATGCATGCTAAAAAGTGGAAGCAGCATGCTATAGACAGGGCTAAGCGATCCCACAATCAGCAGATCAGATCAAAGCTCTGCAGTCCTGCCACATCCAGTCGTGAATGGTGGTGCACCATTAAACAACCAACGGGAGGAGGAGGCTCCATGAATATCCCCATTCTCAGTGATGGTGGAGCCCAGCACGTGAGTACAAAAGACAAGGCTGAAGCGTTTGCAACCATCTTCAGCCAGAAGTGCCAAGTGGATGATCCATATCGGCCTCCTCCTGAGGTTCGCACCATCACAGAAGCCAGTCTTCAGCCAATTCGATTCACTCCACGTGATATCAAGAAACGGCTGAGCGCACTGGTTACAGCAAAGGCTATGGGCCCTGACAACATCCCAGCTGTCATGCTGAAGACTTATGCTCCGGAACTAGCCGCGCCTCTAGCCAAGCTGTTCCAGTACAGCTACAACACTGGCATCTATCCGACAATGTGGAAAGCTGCCCGGGTATGTCCTGTCCACATAAAACAGGACAAATCCAATCCGGCCAATTACCGTCCCATCAGTCTACTCTCAATCATCAGCAAAGTGATGGAAGGTGTCATCCACAGTGCTATCAAGCGGCACTTACTCACCAATAACCTGCTCACTGATGCCCAGTTTGGGTTCTGCCAGGACCACTCAGCTCTAGACCTCATTACTGCCTTGGTCCAAACATGGACAAAGGAGCTGAATTTCAGAGGTGAGATGAGAGTGATGGCCCTTGACATCAAGGAAGCATTTGACATCAAGAGTGTGGCATCAAGGAGCCCGAGTAAAACTGAAGTCAATGGGGATCGAGGGGAAAACTCTCCACTTGCTGGAGTCATACCTAGCTCAAAGGAAGATGGTTGTGGTGGTTGGTGGTCAATCATCACAGCCCCAGGACATCGCTGCAGAAGTTTCTCTGTGTCCTAGGCCCAACCATCTTCAGCTGCTTCATCAATGACCTTCCCTCCATCATAAGGTCAAAAATGGGAATGTTTGCTGGTGACAGCACAGTGTTCAGTTCCATTCACAACTCCTCAGATAATGAAGCAGTCGATGCCTGCATGCAACAAGACCTGGACGACCTTCAGGCTTGGGCTGATAAGTGGCAGGTAACATTCGCGCCACACTGAAGGGATAATTACTAGTCCTAGCCCTTTTCGGGCTACCCCAGATCAGGCATATTCCCCAGACGTTCACCTTCAATTAAAGTTAGAGATAGTCGAATTCTATAAGACGCTTAATTGGGTCTAAAGGTACAGGCTATCTCTCTCTAAAGGAAAGGAATGACTGAAGATGTTACCAACCTCCAGAGGGTCCGGAAACCCCCGTAGAATTCTGCAACTCCTCACAAAAGGGTATACAGAGATTGAGTTTGCGAGTTTGATACAGAAATACTATTTGAGACAATTCTAAAAATATATAAATTTATTAAAGAACTGACATTCAGTTAACAGCATGTGAGTCAATCATGACTTTAACAGTTCAAAATACAAATAGCTTACATTTCTTATTCTCAGAGATCCTTATTCTCAAATCTTAACTTTGTACATTTTTACATTTCTTATTATTTCTTAATCCAGAATATCCACCAAAGTCAAATAAGAGTACCTCTTGATCACCGAGACTCAAAGAATTAATAACTTACAGAGACAGCCTCTGAAGTTGAGAAATGCTTGCCCTTTCCAGTGACTTCTGACTTTCCATCTGAAAAGCTCTATTTTTATACCTTTTTTTAGTAGTTTATCCTTTGAAGTTTTCTGCTGATGTAAGCTAATTATCTCTAGTCATTCTTTGTTGAATTTTTTTCTATTCTTACTGTCATTTCAGCTGCCAACTCTCAGAATCCTGTCCACTGTATAGGTGTTTCAAAAACTTAGCATAAAATGGTTAGAACTGATTTATCTCTTTGATGCCATTCTTATCGAAGGTCTTTCATTCAATTTCTAAATCACCTCTGCTGTTTGAAAGCAGATGTCGTGACTCCTATGTGTTCCAAGTTCAACACAAACACAATGTAATTGCTTGGTGTATCTATTAAAGTCATATCTACAAAATCTTCTGTAGGTGTTATATTTACAACATGTAAATTAAAAACACTTCATCTCGGGTGTTCCATGCATTTCTTAGCTACTTTAATTGGTTGTATATTAATCGTGTTTCCTGTTTCATTTGATGTTACTTTTACAAAGGTACATTTTTTTTAATGTTCTATGTATCTGTTCGAAGTGTCAGTTTTTAACACTTTACTTGGGTATTGCTATTGTGTTGGTTCCAAACTGCAGACTTTTCTGAAGCAAGCCTTTGCTTTTTCAATAGGGCTTTTTCAATTGTTTTAGTATTAACAATCAATTCCCATTTCAAAAGCTTGTGTGGTGTTTACAACTTGTGTTAACAGCTGATCTTATCTCAGAAGCCTGTATTGACAGCCTGTGTCACCGAGGCTTTCCAGACTTTTAAACCCAATATGTCATGGATTAATAATATCAGAAATCTGTTCATAGGATGGTGTATCTCTTGGAATATGGCTATTTCTTTTACAACACAAGTGCCAGGCAATGGCTATCTTCAACAAGCGAGAGTTTAACCACCGCCCCCCGACATTCAACGGCATTACCATTGCCGAATTGCCCCACCATCAACATCCTCGGGGTCACCATTAACCAGAAACTGAACTGGACCAGCCACATGAATACTGTGGCAACAAGAGCAGGTCAGAGGCTAGGTATTCTGCAGCGAGTGTCTCACCTCCTGACTCCCCAAAGCCTTTCCACCAGCTACAAGGCACAAGGAAGGAGTGTGATGAAATACCCTCCACTTGCCTGGATGAGTGCAGCTCCAACAATACTCAAGAAGCTTGACACCATCCAGGACAAAGCAGCCCACTTGATTGGCACCCCATCCACCACCTTAAACATTCACTCCCTCCACCCCCGGCGTACCGTGGCTGCAGTGTGTACCATCTACAAGATGCACTGCAGCAACTCGCCAAGGCTCCTTCGGCAGCGCCTCCCAAACCTGTGAGCTCTACCACCTAGAAGGACAAGGGCAGCAGGCGCATGGGATCACCATCACCTCCAAGTCACACACCATCCTGGCTTAGAAGTATATCACCGATTCTTCATCATCGCTGGGTCAAAATCCTGGAACTCCCTCCCTAACAGCACTGTGGGAGCACCTTCACCACACGGACTGCAGTACTTCAAGAAGGCAGCTCACCACCACCTTCTCAAGGGCAATTAGGGATGGGCAATAAATGCTGGCCTTGCCGGCGACGCCCAGATCCCATTGTAGTGTATGTACCTTTAAGGGGAGAACTACTTTTTACAGCTCCTGTATACTGTGACCACACCTGTATATAAACCCTGAGTAGGGATCTATAGAGTTAGTGTTAGAGTAACCCTCATCCAGTAAACACCTGTTGATTGTTCCCTGCAGTCTCGTGTCTAGTTATTGAAGGACACACAACATCAAGATACACGGATCTAACATTGGCGACGAGAAGATTCAAACCTACCTGCAACTCTGCATCACCTCCCAGGGATTCGCTCCTGGAGAACAGTGAAAGGAGAAGGCCAAGTCTAGAAGCACAGGCGTCGACCATCCAGCGGAGATTTGAGCATCGCAGGGGAGGCTGTTGAGAGCTGGGCTTGGTTCTCCAGTCACGGTGGTCCAGCGAAACGGGCTGGCAACAGGTACGGCGCAGACCCTTCCCGGACAGTGGCGGCTACAGCCGACCGATGGCACAGAAAAAGGCCGAGCAGCATCGACGGGAGAAGAGAGAGGGTAGAGCGCACAGGGCGCAGCCGGTGTTCAGGACCGAGCAGCGTCGACGGGAGAAGAGAGAGGGTAGAGCGCACAGGACGCAGCCGGTGTTCAGGACCGAGCGGCGTCAACGAGAGAGAGCAGAGCGTAGCCGGTGTTCAAGTGCTGAGCAGCGTCAACGAGAGAGAGAGGCACGCAGGAAAATGCGCAGAGTGCAGCCGGTGTTCAAGGGCCGAGCAGCATCAGCGGGGAAGAAAGGAAAACGCGCAGAGCGCAGCCAGTGTTCAAGGGCCGAGCAGCGTCAGCGGGGAAGAAAGGAAAGCGCGGGAGACGCATTTTGAGCCGCAGCGGAGAAGAAGGGAGAACGCAGGAAACACCATTTTGAGCCACAGCGGAGAAGAAGGGAGAGCGCGGGAAAATGCCATTTTGAGCCGCAGCGGAGAAGAAGGGAGAGCGCGGGAAAATGCGATTTTGAGCCTCAGTGGAGAAGAAGGGAGAGCGCGGGAAACGCCATTTTGAGCCAGTCTGACCACACCCAGGGATGCCGAAGAGTGGCAGTGTCGCAACATTCGACAATTAAGTCAAAGATTGGACGACATATGTCGAACGCATAGAAGTGTACTGCAAGGCGAATGAAGTGCCAGATGAGAGGAAAGCGCTGGTATTGTTGAATTCAATGGGTGCAAACACGTATGGCTTACTGCGAAACCTAGTAACCCCAGAGAAGCCAGTGGAAAAGGATTTTGGAAACAGAGGCCTGGAAATTGAGTGGGTTTTGCGCCCATTTTGCGGCGCTAGAGGTCATTGCGCTGGACTTACAGCGGGTTCAGAAATTCCCTGGGGCCCTACCATCGGCGGTAGACCGGTTGCGCTGCACCGGCACCGATGACGTCATCGGTGTGCGCAGCGTCCCGGTTGCCGTGGTGACGGGCCCCAGCGCCGAAATTGAGTTGCGGCCGCCTCGCCCATGGCAGCCGCAACTAAGACTCTGGCAACCGAGTCTTACAGGAGTTTGCGCCGGCGCATTAAGGTCGCGCGGCGGCCGGCCGCTTTCCCGCCGGCCGCCTGCCCGCACCTCCCTCCCCGGACTCCTCCAACCCCCCCCCGCAGAACAGATGCTTCTGGGCTGCGAGCCCGGCACTTCCCCGAGGTGCCGGGCTCATTTTTGTGAAGATTTTACCGGCCAGCGGGCGGGTGCAGGCAGCTCCTCCTTAACTGAAGGAGGAGGCCTGCACTTCCCGAGCCTGCCGCACCGCATCGGGCGCCGCAGCGCCGGAATAGCGCCGCAATGCGGCAGGTAGCGCCCATTTTCAGGCGCAAACACCCTTCAGTAGCGCCGGCAGCCGTTTGGGCGCGGCGCTACTGAATTTTTGGCGCGCGCAGGGGGACTTAGCGCCGGCGCTAACTTTCCGGCGCTAAAGCCCTGGCGCGGCGCCAACTGAATTTCTAGGCCATAGTGTCAATCCTACAGGACCACTTAAACCCCACACCACTGCTGATAGCAGAAAGATTTAAGTTTCACAAAAGGAACCAGCATAAAGATGTAATTAATGCTGAGTATTTAACGGAACTGCGCAAGCTATCGAAACACTGCCAGTTTGGAACGGGACTAACAGATACTTTAAGGGACAAGTTTGTGTGTGGGCTTCAAAGTGAAGGAACCCAGAAACGGCTTCTATCAGAAAAGGATCTTACGCTGGACAAGGCTTTCAGCATGGCAGTATCACACGAAGCAGCCGCAAGGGGCGCTGCAGAGATACAACGGAGACCGCAAGAATATGGCACAAATGAAATGTCATACGGAACAGTGAAGTGCTATCGCTGCGGCAGAACAACACACGACCATAATGATTGCTGGTTCAAGGACAAAGTGTGCAGACAGTGTGGAAAAGTAGGATACATAGCAAGAGTCTGCAGGTCGGGAAAGAAAACCAGCAGCAAGAAATCTCCACAGGAGAAGTACAAGAAGGTACATAAGGGGACGGAGAGTAGTTCAGACAAACAGAAAAGTGATACAGACTCCGGAAGCAAGGAGCTGGGTTGTCTGAAACTACATGTGATCAAAATGGAGGATCACCAAACTATCTGGGTCATGCTCAAGATAGCCGGAGTCCAAGTGAAAATGGAATTGGACACAGGATCAGCCCTAACAGTCATAAACCGAAGGGACTACAAGCGGCTCTTCTCACATATACCCTTGAGAGATACAGAGATTGTCTTGAAGACGTACACGGGGCAAAAAGTCTACCCCAAAGGAAAAATAAGGGTGAATGTTATATATAAAGGCAAGGAAACACCAAACATGGACCTATATGTATTGCCAGATGGAGGACCACCACTACTAGGACGTGAATGGATCCGGAAGATACAGCTAGATTGGCATTCCATACAAGCACTGACTGTAGATGCCAAAAAGGATGACGACGTCACACCTGGACGACTGTCAAAAATGCTAACTGATGCACAAGAAGTGTTCCAGGAGGGACTCGGAACACTAAAAGGCATAACAGCGACGATCAAAATAGAGGAAAATGCAAGCCCAAAGTTTTTTAAGGCCAGACCGGTGCCTTATGCGATCCGCCCAGCCGTCGAAGCAGAGCTGGAAGGTTTGGAACGTTCAGGAGTACTGTCCAAAGTGGACTGGAGCGAGTGGGCTACACCCATCGTTCCTGTAATGAAGAGGTCGTTGAGTAATACGCCTGGGGAACCAAAGAAGGTTCGCATCTGTGGGGACTTTAAGGTGACAGTGAACCCAGTCCTTCACACGGTACAATATCCGCTTCCGCGGATTGAAGATATTTTCGCCTCGCTATCTGGAGGGAAACGCTTCACTAAGATTGATCTGGCCCAGGCGTACCTGCAAATGGAGGTAGAAGAAGCCTCGAAACAGTACCTCACGATCAACACTCATAAAGGTCTCTACCAATACAACCGGCTGGTGTTCGGGGTAGCATCAGCTCCGGCTATTTGGCAAAGGGCAATGGATCAAGTCCTGCAAGGGATTCCAGGGACCCAGTGTTATTTGGACAACATCCTGGTCATGGGCGAAAATGACAGTGATCACCTTGCCAACCTGGAGCAGGTGCTCACTAGATTGAAGGAATATGGGCTCTGAGCAAATCGCCACAAATGCGAGTTTTTCCAGGAGCAGATCTCGTATTGTGGCCACGTTATTGATGAAGAGGGTGTGATGAAATATGCCATTCATCAGGCACTGTATTCCCTGTGTTTAGTTTAGTTTCAGTTTCATTTCCTTACCTGTATTGTATTGTGTGTAGGGCTCCGCCCATACCTGGCCCCTACTTAAGCAAGCCCCAGCGTGTCTCACAGCAGTACAGCAGATCTCTGGATGAGAGACACTTCTCCAATGTGTATTACTTTCTGAGTTAATAAAAGCCTTGCTTTGCTCCGTTAACGTCGAGTCTCGGATTCATTGAGGCACATCAATTTTATTAACTCAATTATCAACGCAATGGATCAACTCTTGAAACCCGAACGTTTGGATTTGGACCCGCATGCTTCGGACGCATCGGCACGATTCGGACACTGGTTTAAGTGAATGGAATTCTTCCTGGACAATTCCGCAGCCATCACAGGCGCTACGGACGCTGAGAGTATGAAACTCGGAATCCTGCGGAATTGGGTAAGCCATCGGGTTTACCCCCTCATCCAAGACGCCGACACGTACCCGGCCGCCTGCGACATCCTAAAGGCGCATTACCAGCAGCCTACGAACGAGGTGTACGCTAGGCATCTGCTCGCTACTCGCACACAGTGACCTGGGGAATCGCTGGATGAGTTCCTAGTCACCCTGAAAATGCTTGGCAAAGACTGCAAGTGCCAAGATGTAAAAGCCGCAGTGTACACTGACGAGCTTGTTCGTGATGCCTTTATCGCAGGCCTCAGCTCCACTTACATCCGGCAGAGACTACTGGAAAAAACGGGATTGGACCTGAAACAGGCTGTGGACACAGCGCGATCCCTGGATGTGGCCCAGAGAAACTCGGACACCTACTCTTCGGCCCGCGCCGCCCACGCCACCACGTGTGCACCAAGGGCGCCGCCATCTTGGAAGGCATCTTCCCCGCCCGGCAGCCCGACACCGTCGGGGCCCCGCTCTCCCCCCAGAAGCCCTACGATAGCCGCGATGCATCGGGGCCCCAACTGCTACTTCTGCGGGCAGCCGAAGCACATCAGAAACCTGTGCCCGGCGAAAGGCACCACTTGCTTTAAGTGCGGTAAGAAGGGGCACTTCGGGAAGGTGTGCAGAGGGAACCCTGCTGGAAAACCTGCCACCGCCGCGTGTGCGCCGTGGGAGCGGCCATCTTGGATGCCATCTTGCCCGACCTCGTGGGGTCCGCCATCTTGTGAGCAGACAGCGTGGACGCCATCTTGTCTCGATCAGGGCCCTACAGTGGCATCAGTCACAGTGGACCAGACCAGACTGCACCCGCTATCCAAATCAATGGTGGACATCGAGGTAAACGGGTGCGGGGTTAAATGTTTAATTGACAGTGGAAGCACGGAGAGTTTTATCCACCCTGAACTAGCACAACAACTCTCTCTAACGGTGGTCCCTGCTCGAGGCACCATCTCTATGGCTGATAAAACCCAGACATCGACCATTATGGGTTACTGCGCGGTACAATTGTCCGTTAACGAAACTGTATACGATAATTTTAAATTACTAATCATGAAGAATCTATGTGCGAGTGTGATCTTGGGCCTGGATTTCCAGTGCCACCACCAAAGCATCACGTTCAATTACGGTGGGTCCCAGCCGCCCCTCACAGTGTGCGGTCTGGCTACCCTGAAGGTAAAGCCGCCTTCGCTATTTGCGAACCTTACTCCCAACTGCCGGCCAATAGTGACCAAAAGCAGGAGGTACAGCTGGGAGGACAGGCGGTTTATCGCGACCGAGGTAGACAGGCTCCTGAAGGAGCGCATTATCGAACGCAGCAACAGCCCGTGGCGCGCCCAAGTGGTGGTGGTGAGGGGTAGCGAGAAGAAGCGGATGGTGATAGGTTATAGCCAGACGGTTAATCTATACACCCAGCTAGACGCCTACCCGCTACCCCGCATAACCGAGATGGTGAACCAAATCGCCCAATACCGGGTGTTCTCCACCATCGACCTCAAGTCAGCGTACCACCAGCTCCCTATCAGACCAGAGGACCGCCCGTACGCCGCCTTCGAGGCGAACGGGCGCATCTACCAATTCCTCAGAGTCCCCTTTGGGGTGACGAATGGGGTCTCGGTCTTCCAGAGGGAGATGGACCGCATGGTCGATGACCACCACTTGCAGGCAACCTTCCCCTACCTCGACAACGTCACCATCTGCGGTCACAACCAGCAGGATCACGACTCGAACCTCGAGAGGTTCCTGAAAACTGCACAAAAACTCAACCTCACTTACAACGAGGACAAGTGCGTTTTCAACACCACGCGCCTCTGCATACTAGGCAGCGTGGTGGAGAATGGGGAAATCGGACCAGACCCTGACCGATTGCGCCCCCTACGGGAGCTCCCCCTGCCCAACACTCCCGAAGCCCTGAAAAGGTGCCTGGGGTTATTTTCTTATTATGCCCAATGGGTCCCCAACTGCTCCGACAAAGCCCGCCCCCTCTTGAAAGCATCCTCTTTTCCGCTCTCTGCTGAGGCCCACGCTGCCTTCAAAAGCATTAAGCGGGATATTGAGCGGGCCACGCTACAGGCAGTGGACGAGAACACTCCCTTTCAAGTGGAAAGTGATGCGTCTGACTTTGCCTTGGCGGCCACCCTCAACCAGGCGGGGCGACCCGTAGCTTTCTTCTCGAGGACCCTCCAAGGGCCCGAGATCAGACACTCCTCTGTGGAAAAGGAGGCCCAAGCCATCGTGGAGGCAGTGCGCCACTGGCGGCATTACCTAGCCGGCAAACGCTTCACCCTACTTACCGACCAGTGGTCGGTAGCGTTTATGTTCAATAATAAACAGAGGGGGAAGATTAAAAATGATAAGATTCTGAGGTGGCGGATTGAGCTCTCCACCTTCGAGTATGACATCATTTACCGGCCAGGGGCCCTTAACAAATCCCCCGACGCCCTCTCACGAGGGATGTGTGCCAGCGCCACCGGGGATCGGCTACAGACCCTCCACAACGACCTCTGCCACCCAGGGGTCACACGGCTGTTCCACTTCATAAAGTCCCGCAACTTACCCTACTCGATTGAGGAAGTTCGGTCTCTGACCAGGAACTGCCGCACTTGCGCTGAGTGCAAGCCTCGGTTCTACCGCCCAGATAGAGCCCACTTAATCAAAGCTACACAGCCCTTTGAGCGGCTCAGCTTAGATTTCAAGGGCCCCCTCCCGTCAGTCGACCGCAATGTTTACTTCCTGAACATTGTGGACGAATACTCCCGTTTCCCATTCGCCTTCCCCTGCCCAGACATGACCAGCGCCACGGTCATTAAATGCCTCAACAGCCAGTTCTGCCTGTTCGGTATGCCGAGCTACATCCATACAGATAGGGGGGCGTCCTTCATGAGTGAAGAGCTACGCCAGTACATGCTGTCCAGGGGGATCGCCACGAGCCGTACCACCAGCTACAACCCCCAGGGTAACGGCCAGGTGGAGCGAGAGAACGGGACAGTATGGAAAGCAGTCACTCTAGCTCTAAGGACCAAGGGCCTCCCTATCTCCCGCTGGCAGGAAGTCCTCCCAGATGTGCTCTGTGGTAAACCACTGTTGTTCACTTCACTGTTGTTCACTTCACTGTTGTTCACTCTTGCCCATTGTTGTACCTGTCTGTGCATGCCTCAGCTGGCTCCGCCCCTGGCTCCACCCATATGCCCTGGTATAAAGGCGGCTGCTCTGCAGTCCCCCAGGCATTCAGGACCGGTCGTCCACTAGAGGCATGCCTTCGTTCTTTAGCTAATAAAAGCCTGTTTGTTACTCACTTAACTTCCAGTCTTTCGCAGTAATTGATAGCGCATCAATTTTATTAGCTAAATTTTTTTCCGATGGAGCAAATCCTCAAACCAGCACGCCTGGAACTAGACCCTCAAGAGGCGGATGCATCTACCAAGTTCGCACACTGGCTGCGATGCTTTGAACTTTTCCTAGAAGCCTCCGTTGATTCTGTTCAAAACGATGGCGACAAACTAAAAATTCTGACCTCCAAGGTGAACCACCAAGCTTATTCGCTCATCCAAGATGCGACTACCTATGAGGGTGCCCTCGACCTTCTTAAAGAACAGTACGCACGCCCGGTAAATGAAGTTTACGCCAGACACCTCCTGGGGTCCCGCAAACAGCAACCCGGGGAATCAATGGAGGTATACCTACGGGCGCTGAAGGTGCTCGGCCGGGCCTGCAAATGTAAAGAGGTGTCGGCCGCGGTGTACACGGAGGAACTTGCCTGGGACGCCTTCGTCGCGGGCCTCAGGTCCAACTA
Organism: Somniosus microcephalus; assembly: GCF_052327205.1. Lineage (NCBI taxonomy): Eukaryota > Metazoa > Chordata > Chondrichthyes > Squaliformes > Somniosidae > Somniosus > Somniosus microcephalus. Next base: position 266,913,546 of record NC_140992.1, on the reverse strand, counting down.
CACCCGGCAGAGACTGTTAGAGCAGGGCGAACTCGACCTGAAGAAGGCCACGGCCCTCGCACTTTCGCTAGACGTGGCCCAACGGAATATGGACGCCTACTCACCTGACCGCACGGCCGCATCGTGGATGGCGCGAGTGCCGCCATCCTGGGACACGGTAGGACCGCCACCTGGCACCGCGCCACCCCCGCCACATCCCGCCAACGGCCCAACTTCTGCAGCGATGTCCCGGGGCCCGAAGTGTTACTTCTGTGGCCAAGCCAAACACCCCAGAGCGCGCTGCCCGGCGAAAAACGCTACCTGCTCTGGTTGTGGGAAGAAAGGGCACTACGCCAGCGTCTGCAAGGCTAAACCTACCCCAAACTCCAGCAGTGCCGCGTGTGGGCCGAGTGGGCCGCCATCTTGGACGCCATCTTGGACGCCTCCAGCCACGTGTGGATCATGGGCGCCGCCATCTTGGACACCATCTTGGACGCCCTCGACCATGTGTGATCCGTTCCAGCCGCCATTTTTGCAACGGGCCCCCGACTCACCCACCGCCTCACCTGATGACTACAGCGACGCGCCTGACCCTACGCTGGCCTCCGTTACACTGGACCAGTCTAGACCTCACCAACTAGCCAGGTCCATGATGGACATAAAGGTAAATGGCCGCACCACGACCTGTCTTTTCGACTGCGGGAGCACAGAGAGCTTTATCCACCCCGGCACGGTGCGGCGTTACTCTCTCCCGGTCCTGCCAGCGCGCCACCGGGTCTCTATGGCCTCCAAGTCCCATTCAGCGGACGTCGGCGGCTACTGCATGGTGACCCTTTCGGTGAGGGGCACAGAGTACAGAAACTTTAAACTGCTTATCCTACCCGATCTCTGCGCTGCCATTCTACTGGGGTTGGATTTTCAGTGCCACCTTAAGAGTGTCACGATGGCGTATGGTGGACCCCTTCCCCCACTCACAGTCTGCAACCAGCAGTTTTCAAATTGCCCGCCGCGCACCTTTTGCAGCCTCTCCACGCTTAAAGTCACCCCCCCCCCGTTGTTCGCCAACCTCGCCCCAGACTGTAAGCCAATCGCCACCAAAAGCAGGCGATACAGCGCTGGTGACAGAGTTTTTATTAAATCTGAGGTGGAGCGGCTCCTGAAGGAGGGGATTATCGAAGCTAGCACCAGCCCCTGGCGAGCCCAGGTTGTAGTCGTCAAGACTGGCGAGAAGCAGCGCCTGGTCATTGACTACAGCCAAACAATAAATCGATATACCCAACTGGACGCATACCCCCTCCCCCGCATATCTGATATGGTCAATCAGATCGCGCAATACCGCGTATTCTCCACTATTGACCTTAAGTCAGCATATCACCAACTCCCTATCCGCTATGAGGACCGCCAGTATACTGCCTTCGAGGCAAACGGCCGCCTCTACCACTTCCTTCGGGTCCCCTTCGGCGTCACCAACGGGGTCTCTGTTTTCCAAAGGGAGGTGGACCGGATGGTCGACCAAAATGCGTTGCAGGCCACTTTTCCCTACCTGGACAATGTGACCATCTGCGGCCATGACCTGCAGGACCATGATGCCAACCTCGACAAATTCCTCCGCACTGCCCAACTCCTAAACCTTACGTATAACAAGGAGAAGTGCATATTCCACACGAACTGCCTCGCTATCCTTGGCTGTGTTGTGGAACACGGAGTCATCGGCCCCGACCCCGACCGCATGCGTCCTCTTATGGACCTTCCCCTGCCCCACTGCCTCAAGGCCCTGAAGAGATGCCTGGGGTTTCTCGCCTACTACGCCCAGTGGGTCCCTAATTATGCGGACAAAGCCCGTCCACTTATCAAGTCCACCTCTTTTCCCCTGGCGGCAGAGGCCGGCTTAGCCTTCCACCGTATCAAAGGGGACATCGCTAAAGCCACCATGCACGCGGTGGACGAGTCCATCCTCTTCCAGGTGGAGAGCGATGCGTCCGACTTTGCCCTGGCCGCTACCCTTAACCAGGCGGGAAGGCCCGTGGCCTTCTTTTCACGAACCCTCCAAGGCTCCGAAATCAGACACTCCTCTGTCGAAAAGGAGGCCCAGGCCATTGTGGAAGCTGTGAGACATTGGAGGCATTACCTGGCCGGAAAACGATTCACCCTACTCACTGACCAGCGTTCAGTTGCTTTTATGTTTAATAACAAGCAGAGGGGCAAAATCAAAAATGACAAGATTCTGAGGTGGAGAATTGAACTTTCCACCTACAATTACGATATCTTGTACCGGCCCGGGAAACTCAATGAGCCCCCGAATGCTCTATCGCGTGGCACCTGCGCCAACACGCAGGTTGATAGACTGCGGGCCCTCCACAATGACCTCTGCCACCCGGGGGTCACCAGGTTCTTCCACTTCATCAAGGCCCGCAACCTGCCTTACTCCATTGAGGAGGTCAGGACCATGACCAGGAACTGCCAAGTCTGCGCTGAGTGCAAACCGCACTTTTATAGACCAGACAGGGCTCACCTGATAAAAGCCACTCACCCCTTCGAGCGCCTGAGCGTTGATTTTAAAGGGCCTCTCCCCTCCTCCGACCGCAATGTGTACTTCCTCAACATTATTGACGAGTACTCGCGCTTCCCGTTCGCCATCCCCTGCCCGGACATGACCAGTGCCACGGTCATTAAATGTCTGAACGACCTCTTCACCCTGTTCGGTTTCCCCAGCTATATCCATAGCGACCGGGGCTCATCGTTTATGAGCGACGAACTCCGCCAGTACCTGCTCGCTAGGGGTATTGCCACAAGCAGGACCACCAGTTACAACCCCCGGGGGAACGGACAGGTGGAAAGAGAGAATGCGACAGTTTGGAAGGCTGCCCTGCTAGCCTTAAAGTCTAGGGGCCTTCCGACCTCCCGCTGGCAGGATGTGCTCCCCGATGCACTTCACTCTATTCGGTCACTGCTCTGCACTGCCACTAACTCCACCCCTCACGAGAAAATGTTTGTCTTCCCAAGGAAGTCCACATCGGGGACATCGCTACCGCCATGGCTGACGTCCCCAGGGCCGGTCCTACTGAGAAGACACGTGAGGACCCATAAAATGGACCCCCTGGTCGAGAGGGTCGACCTCCTCCACGCCAACCCCCAGTACGCTTACATTGCGTACCCGGATGGGCGGGAGGACACAGTCTCCATACGAGACCTCGCACCCTCGGGGGCCCCTGAAACCAACATCACCACTACCCACAATGTACCGGCGGCAACGGACCCATACCTAACCCCTGTAGACGGCACGCCGTGGCCCCGTGACCCGCCATTGATCACCAACCAACCCAACACCCAGGAGGACGACACGCCAGTGTGCCGGCCCACGCGGGACTCGGCGTCGGAAGCTGCACCACCTCTGCCGTCGCCACGACGATCACGACGGCATACAAGACCACCAGAAAGACTCAATTATACGAACTTTTAATACACTTCACCCCGTCGGACTCATTGTAAGCAAGGGGTGAATGTGGTTAAACCACTGTTGTTCACTTCACTGTTGTTCACTTCACTGTTGTTCACTCTTGCCCATTGTTGTACCTGTCTGTGCTTGCCTCAGCTGGCTCCGCCCCTGGCTCCACCCATATGCCCTGGTATAAAGGCGGCTGCTCTGCAGTCCCCCAGGCATTCAGGACCGGTCGACCACTGGAGGCATGCCTTCGTTCTTTAGCTAATAAAAGCCTGTTTGTTACTCACTTAACTTCCAGTCTTTCGCAGTAATTGATAGCGCATCATGCTCCATTCGATACGGTCACTATTGTGTACTGCCACTAATGCCACGCCTCATGAACGAATGTTTGTCTTTCCCCGGAAATCCACCTCAGGCGTATCCATGCCGTCATGGCTCTCCACCCCAGGTCCGGTATTTGTATGAAGGCATGTGAGGGGCCACAAGACGGACCCCCTCGTGGAGTCAGTGCACCTACTCCACGCCAACCCCCAATACGTGTATGTCCGGCACGCAGACGGAAGGGAGGACACCGTGTCCATAAAAGACGTCGCCCCAGCCGGTAACGACAACAACCACGACAACAACAGCAACAACGATCACAGCAATTCTTACCCACCCACTATCCTTTCACCACCCCCGGAAGAACATCGACCAACGGTGCCCCCACCAACTACCCCTTCAACAACCCTGGCGGCGCCCCCGGCAGAGACCCAGGAGGCCACCGTGGACACCCAGCCGACACCCGCGGCACCACAACAGCTACGTCGGTCACAGAGGACTATCAAACCCCCAAACAGACTAAATCTGTAGAAGGGGTGAATGTGATTAAATATGCCATTCATCAGGCACTGTATTCCCTGTGTTTAGTTTAGTTTCAGTTTCATTTCCTTACCTGTATTGTATTGTGTGTAGGGCTCCACCCATACCTGGCCCCTACTTAAGCAAGCCCCAGCGTGTCTCACAGCAGTACAGCAGATCTCTGGATGAGAGACACTTCTCCAATGTGTATTACTTTCTGAGTTAATAAAAGTCTTGCTTTGCTCTGTTAACGTCGAGTCTCGGATTCATTGAGGCACATCAGAGGGGTTACATAAGTCCCCTGAAAAGATTGAGGCAGTAGTCAAGGCTCCAGCACCGGAAAATGTGTCACAACTGAGGTCGTTCGTCGGGCTGGTGAACTACTACCATAAGTTCTTGCCGAATTTGTCTACAGTACTACACCCACTGAACACCCCACTGCAAACGGGGGTACCATGGAAGTGGAATGACGAATGTAAATGAGCTTTCCAGAAGTGCAAAGAATTGATCACATCAAAAGTGGTGTTGGCTCATTTCAACCCAGCACTACCAATTCGGTTGGCGTGTGATGCATCACCCTATGGCATTGGAGAGGTGCTGTCGCACAAATTCCCGGACGGCTCGGAGAGTCCGGTAGCCTTTGCGTCTCGGTCACTAACCTCAGCCGAGCGTAACTATGCCCAAATTGACAGGGAGGCCCTCAGCCTAGTGTGGGGAGTGAAAAAGCTCAACCACTATCTGCACGGGCAGAAGTTCACCTTGCTGACTGACCACCAACCACTTGTCTCCATCTTAATCCAAAGAAGGGCGTTCTGGTGATGACTGCGCAACGGCTACAAAGATGGTCCCTTTTTCTAGGGGCGAACCAATATGAAATCGAGTATAAGGGCACAAAACAGCATGGAAACGCTGATGGGCTATCACGCCTGCCACTGCCTACTGCGGAGGAAGCACCAGTAGTGGACCCTGTCGAAATATTTTATTCGACTATAATTGAACACTTGCCAGTAACTAACGCTGATATAGAGAAGGAGACCCGAAATGACCCGACACTGTCTCGGGTATATGAATTGACGGTGAAGGGATGGCCAACACATGGCGACTCACTGTTGCCAGCATTCTCATCCAGAAGAGAACAGCTGTCAGTATGCCAGGGGACCTTGATGTGTGGATCCCGAGTGGCAATTCCACCCAAGTTAAGGGAGAGAGTGCTCAATGAGCTTCATGAAGGCCATCTGGGAGGGGTGAAAATGAAAAGCCTTGCTAGGGCTTATGTGTGGTGGCCGGGGATCGATCAGCAAATCGAGGACCTGACAAAGAGCTGCTCAGGATGCCAGAAGGTCCAAAATGCACCACCACATGCCCCTCTACACCCATGGGAGTGGCCCTCAGCTCCATGGCAATGGGTGCATATTGATTTTGCTGGTCCATTCATGGACTCAATGTTTTTAATAGCCGTGGATGCGCACTCGAAATGGCCTGAGGTGATCAAAATGTCGTCCACCACCACGGAGAAAACTATTGCAGTCCTACGGACCATATTTGCCAGGAACGGCTTGCCAGAGCAGATTTGCTCTGATAACGGACCACAGTTTGTGTCCTAAGAGTTTCGAAGATTCATGAAAAGGAATGGGGTAAGGCATTACACATCCGCCCCGTATCATCCAGCCACAAATGGATTGGCTGAGAGGTTCGTACAAACCTTTAAAAAACAGTAAGGGCCATGTGCGATGACGACATTCCACTGCAGCATAAGGTGGACAATTTCCTGTTAGCCTACAGAAATGCGACACATGCAGCCACCAACCAGACCCCGGCCATGATGTTCTTTAACCGAAGGTTGAGATCTCGTCTGGATTTGCTCAGACCAAATGTACGAAGAGATGTTGAGAATAAGCAATTCCAGCACATCAATGAGAAGCCGACAAGGAGCTTCAATGTAGGGCAACCAGTCTTGGCCCGCGACTACCGAACAGAGAAATGGCAACCAGGAACGATATGCACACGGCAGGGGCCACTAATGTACACAGTGGATGTTGGGGAGAACATTGTGAGACGCCATGTCGACCAGATCCTTGAGTCACAGGAACGAGTCAACCCCATGCCTCGCGTACCTGGTGATGAACCCGACGTACAGGTAGCATCTACCCCAGAAACAGTAGCATCGGAAGCTGATGAACCAACTGACGACAGGGGGCCTCCGCACCAAGAGCAAGACACTCAGGAAAGGCGCTATTCAGAAAGGATCAGGAAGCCGCCCCAAAGATCTGAATTTATTAATGGACTATTTTCAGTTAATGTTGCATGTTAAAAGTGTTAATTGTTAAATGAATGTTATGGAACTGTTAATCTAAAAGGGGAGGAATTGTAGTGTATGTACCTTTAATTCACTTTTAACCCTTAGTGTGCTTTGCCTTTCTTCACTCTTAAACAGTATTGTTTCCTACATTACAACAGTGACTACACTTCAAAAAGTACTCCAGTGGCTGTAAAGCGCTTTGGGACATCCAGTGGTCATGAAAGGCGCTGTATAAATGCAAGTCTTTCTTTCTTTTCCTGTTTCCTCCTCCCAGTTTTCTCTCGTCCTCTCCCTAAGGCTCTTTGCTGGGGTGTGGTTCTGTAGTCATAGGCCATCCTCCAGAATCCTCCAGCACAGAAGGGGGCCATTCAGCCCACCGTGCCTGGGCTCCTTTGAAAAAGCGAACCAATTTAGCCCCACGCCCAGCTTTACCGCAATAACCCTGCAAATTATAATTGATGCCCTTTGCTCCCTTTTTTCTCAGGCAACACGGGGCTCCCACTGAAACAGCAAGAAACCTCCTGGATAAATACAATAAGCAGCTGCTTTGGTACCATGCTGAAGTGAGCTTCCTGTGCCTGCCTGCAAAAGCGAGTGTTGGCCAGGTATGTTTGACCATCCTGTCCTGACCCAAGGTCAGCGCTCTTACACTTTCTGTCAATGCTCACTGGCTGGCGATCAGCAGCGGGAATGCTGCTGCCAACTCTGTTGAGGATAGCTGAGGGACAGTGCAAGATTGGTGAAGTCAAGCGTAGGTCCGGAATATATAATGGGGAACAAAGAAATGGCAGACCAATTAAATACATACTTTGGATCTGTCTTCACAAAGGAGGACACAAACAACCCCCCCAGAGATTCGGGGGAACATAGGTCTAATGAGAGGGAGGAATTTGAATGAAATCAGAATTTGTAGGGAAATGGTGTTAGGGAAATTGATGGGACTGAAGGCCAATAAATCCCCAGGGCCTGGTAATCAATATCCTAGGGTACTTAAGGAAGTGGCCCTAGAAATAGTAGATGCATTGCTGGTCATCTTCCAAAATTCGATAGAACTCTGGAATAGTTCCCATGGATTGGAGGGTAGCTAATGTAACCCCACTATTTAAAAAAGGGTGTGGCAGAGAGAAAACGGGGAATTATAGACCGATAAGCCTGACATCGGTAGTGGGGAAAAGGCTAGAGTCTATTATAAAAGATGTAATAGCAGAGCACTTGAAAAACAGTGACAGGATCGGACAAAGTCAACATGGATTACAAAAGGTAAATCATGCTTGACTAATCTACTGGAATTTTTTGAGGATGTAACTGGCAGAATAGATAAGGGAGAACCAGTGGATGTGGTGTATTTGGACTTTCAGAAGGCTTTTGATAAGGTCCCGCATAAGAGATTGGCGTGCAAAGTTAAAGCACATGGATTGGGGGTAAGGTACTGACTTGGATAGAGAACTGGTTGGCAGACAGGAAGCAAAGAGTTGGAATAAACGGGTCTTTTTCCGAGTGGCAGGCAGTGACTAGTGGGATGCTGCAGGGATCGGTGCTAGGACCCCAGCTATTCACAATTTATATTAATGATCTAGACGAGGGAACTAGATGTAATATCTCCAAGTTTGCAGATGACACAAAGCTGGGTGGGGCGTGTGTGTGCTGTGAGGAGGATGCAGAGAAACTCCAGTATGATTTGGACAGGTTGGGCGATTGGGCAGGTGCATGGCAGATGCAGTATAATGTGGATAAATGCGAGGTTATCCATTTTGGTGGCAAAAACAGGAAGACAGATTATTATATGAATGGCAATAGATTGGGAAAAGGGGAAGTGCAACGAGACCTGGGAGTCCTTGTGCACCAGTCGCTAAAGATAAGCATGCAGGTGCAGCAGGCGGTTTAAGAAGGCAAATGGTATGTTGGCATTCATAGCGAGAGGATTCGAGTACAGGAGCAAGGATGTCTTGCTGCAGTTGTACAGGGCCTTGGTTAGACCACACCTTGAGTATTGTGTGCAGTTTTGGTCGCCTTATCTGAGGAAGGATGTTCTTGCCATGGAGGGAGTGCAGCGAAGATTCACCAGACTGATACCTGGGATGGCAGGAATGATATATGAAGAGAGATTGAGTCGACTAGGCTTATATTCGCTAGAGTTTAGAAGAATGAGAGGGGATCTCATTGAACTTATAAAATTCTAACAGGACTAGACAGACTAAATGCAGGAAGGATGTTCCCGATGCGGGGGGCGTCCAGAACCAGGGGTTACAGTCTAAGGACAATGGGTAAGCCATCTAGGACTAAGATGAGGAGGAATTTCTTCGCCCAGAGAGTGGTGAACCTGTGGAATTCTCTACCACACAAGGCAGTTGAGGCCAACTTATTAAATACTAGCTGGAGTGCCCGGCGGTGCCGAGGCTTTTTCGAGGGTAGTTGTTGTTGGAAGAGAGAGAAGAGAGCGACTGGGGGAAGAGAGAGAAGAGACTGGGGGGAAGAGAGAGAGCAACTGGGGGGAAGAGAGAGAGCGACTGGGGGGAAGAGAGAGAGCGACTGGGGGGAAGAGAGAGAGTGACTGGGGGAGAGGGGGGGAAGAGGGGGGAAGGGGAGGGGGCAGCAGGGGGGGAAGGGGAGGGGGAAGAGGGGGGAGGGGGGAAGAGGGGGAAGGGGAGGAGGGGAAAGAGGGGGGAAGAGGGGGGAAGGGGAGGGGGGAAGAGGGGGGGAAGGGGTAGGGGGGGAAAGGGGGGGAAGGGGAGGGGGGAAGGGGGGGAAGGGAGGGGGGAAGAGGGGGGGAAGAGGGGGGAGAGGGGGGGAACGAGGGGGGGAAGGGGAGGGGGGAAGAGAGGGGAAGGGAGGGAGGGGAAGAGCGGGGGGGAAGGGGAGGGGTAAGGGGGGGAAGGGTGAGGGGGAAGAGGGGGGAAGGGGAGGGGGAGAGGGGGGGAAGGGGAGGGGGGAAGGGGAGGGGGGAAGGGAGAGGGGGAAGAGGGGGGAAGGGGAGGGGAGAGGGGGGAAGGGGAGGGGAGGAGGGGGGGGAAGAGGGGGGAAGGGGAGGGGGGAAGGGGAGGGGGGGAAGGGGGGAAGGGGGAGGGGGGAGGGGAGGGGAGGGGGAGGGGAGGGGGGTAAGGGAGAGAGTCCCCCGAGCCCCCTGATCTCTGCCCCCCCAATCACCCGAGCCCCGCCCCCCGATCTCCCGAGGCTCGCCCCCCCCAGCCGATCTCCCGAGGCTCGCCCCCCCCCCCAACCAAGCACCGAACTCCGGAGGCCCGATCTCCCGAGCACCCGCTCTCCCGCTCTCTGGAGCCCCGCCCTCTCGCTCTCCGGAGCCTCCCGCCCTCCCCGAGCTGGCTTCAAGTCCGCCGATTGCGGCTGTGAGAGATGGCCGGCGGGCCCGGTTGCCGGGGTAACCCTTCCCGCTCACCAAGCCCCGCCCGAGATCCGCACTCCCGAGAGCCCCGCCCCCCCCGCCCGAGCTGAGCGGGGAACAGAGAGAGACGCCGCGTCTCAGCTGCTCCTGCTGCGCGCGCACCTGACCTTCGTGACCCTCGCCCTCCTGAGCTGGCTTCAAGTCCGCCGATTGCGGCCTGTGAGAGATTGCGGCTGTGAGAGACGGCTGGCGGGCCCGGTTGCCGGGGTAACCCTTCCCGCTCAGCAAGCCCCGCCCAAGATCCGCATTCCCGAGAGCCCCGCACCCCCCGCCCGAGCCGAGCGGGGAACAGAGAGAGACGCCGCGTCTCAGCTGCTCCTGCTGCGCGCGCACCCTGACCCTCGTGACCCTCGTGGCTGACGCCGTTGCCCCGGGTAACGTGACACCGAGGGGGTGAGGTGCTTAGCAGAAGCCGTGGGACCATTACCTAGCTCGGACCTGGCTGGGCAAGAAAGGCCCAGGCTTTGAGGCCTAACAAAAACGGGGAAAGGTAGGAAAAAGAATCTTCAGGTTAGAGAAAATATTTACAAATGAATGAAGTTTTTTTTAAAACAATTTAATAAAAGCAATTTTATTTTGCTGGAAATGTATATTTGAAAAGAAAGACGCAGAAAGCAGGAAAAAGAATGGAAGCAAGATGGCGGCTACTCACCTCGGTTCAGAACGATAAGGCCCGCCCACATACGCACCGATTGGTCGACCGTCAGGTCACCAAAGCGTAGGATTGGTCAATCGTCCCGTCACTCAACCGTAGGAGGGCCCGGCCGCACGCGCCAGCAACCCGGCGTACGATTGGTCGACCTCGAGGTCACTCTATCGCTAATGAGCGGATAATGAGACGCTAATGAGCGGAATGTTGAACGTTTTTCGGATGCCGCGGGCGCGATTTTCATCCGGCCGGAACGTAAATACGCTTACGACCGTCTTGGAACGGTAAGCTTTCTTCTGAGGTAACGCGCGCGTAGGTACGCTGTATAACTTTCGAGCGCATAGCCGGACAGACGCACACCCGAGGACAGACAGACAGATAGACAGACAGATCAACTCATTTATATATATAGATATTCAAGAATGAGTTAGATATATTTCTTAAGGCTAAAGGGATCAAGGGATATGGGGAGAAAGCAGGGACAGGGTACTGAATTTGAAGGATCAGCCATGATCTCATTAAATGGCAGAACAGGCTCGAGGGGCAGAATGGCCTACTCCTGCTCCTATCTTCTATGTTTCTATGTGCACTTCCCACTTGGGCCATCGGGGGAGCTGCTTGGCGCAACTTTCCGCCTCTCAGGAAGTGGCCCAGTTGCCACCACTTCACTTTCCTGTCCTTTGATCAGTTAATAGTTGGTAGGGGAGCAGAGAAAGAAGAATGAGGCTAAGCAAAGAGTTTTAAAATTCAGGTTCTTTAGAGAAATAAATTAGAGAGAAGTAGATTCGGTTTCATTGAATCACAGAAACTTACAGCACAGAAGGAGGCCATTCGGCCCGTCGTGCCTGTCTGGCTCTTTTTCTCCATAACCCTGTGAGTTCGTCATCCTCCAGTACCGTCCAACTCCCTTTTAAAATTATTGATGGAATCAGCTTCCGCCACCTTTTCAGGTCGAGCGTTCCACATCCCAACAATTCTCTGAGTGAAGAAAATTCTCCTCATCTTCCCTCTAGATCTTTTTGCCAGTGATGTTAAACCTATGGCCTCTGGTTATTGACCCACTCGGCAGAGGTTTAGATTAGATGGCGGGGGTCGGGGGTGGGGGAAGTAATACTTAAATTTTATTTTCATCCCTCTGAACCACTGGAAGCAGCAGCACCTCTGACAATGCAGCGCTCGCTCAGCAAAGCACTGAGATGTCAGCTGAGGTTACGTGCCAAATACAGCATCAAGGTTTTCTTAAATATAAACAGAAAATGCTGGAAATACTCAGCAGGTCAGGCAGCGTCTGTGGAGAGAGAAACAGAGTTAACGTTGAAACCTGCTGAGTATCTCCAGCATTTTCTGTTGATATTTCAGATTTCCAGCATTCGCAGTATTTTGCCTTTTGCACCAGGATTTCCTCTCCAGTGTATCCGATTCTTGAACAAAGCAGACCTTCAAATCAAGGTGACCAAAATGTCAAAAATAACAACAGAAATTGCTGGAAAAAACTCAGCAGGCCAGGCAACCTCCGTGGAGAGAAATTAAGAGTTGACGTTTCGGGTTGAAACCCTTTTTCAAAACTGGAAAGGAAATAAAATAGATCGAAGGCAGGGCTGGGATAGAACAAAAGAGAAGTGAAGAGACATTAAGAGGTATTCAAAACCAGACGAGATGGTAATAGGACAGTGGAGACAAAAGACGGCTGGTGTGAAGTGTACTGGCAGGATGAGAGACAGCTGCCATGTGGGAGAGAGAAAAAAAAGGAAAGGGGGACCAAAATGTCAAATGTCCAGAGAATTTAAATGTTTTAGTACTTCTCAGTACCTGAGAAATCCTGGTTGTGGCCTTTGGCGCCATTAAAGCTGATGGAATGTATGTGCTCACTGTAAAGCACGGGATGGAATTTACCGAAGGAACTGGAATGAATGGGCTGGTCAGAAAACATGGAGTGACACATGTGCAATTATAGCAAAGCATCAGATGTTTATATTTATAGGAAGACTGGAACTGCAGTAGACCGTGCAGCCCCTCAAGCCTTTTAAAAAATTTGTTTATGGGATGTGGGCGTCGCAGGCAAGGCCAGCCTTTATTGCCCATCCCTAGGTACCCTTGAGAAGGTGGTGGTGAGCTGCCTTCTTGAACCGCTGCAGTCCGTGTGGTGGAAGGTGCTCCCACAGTGCTGTTAGGGAGGGAGTTCCGGCATTTTGATCCAGAGACGATGAAGGAACGGCCGATATACTTCCAAGTCTGTTCCACCATTCAGTTAGATCATGGGTTCTTGTCGCCGGAGGAAGAGAGTGTTTGAAGACCAGGACCTCAAACCCGGCACTAAGCTCATGGTCGACAGAGCAGCAGTGATACCCGCCCTGCTCTATGCCTCAGAGACATGGATCATGTACAGCAGGCACCTCAAAGCACTGGAGAGGTACCACCAACGCTGCCTCCGCAAGATCCTGCAAATCCATTGGCAGGATAGGTGCACCACGTCAGTGTTCTCACTCAGGCCAACATCCCCAGCATCGAAGCTTTGACCACGCTCGATCAGCTCCGATGGACGGGTCACATTGTCCGCATGCCCGATACGAGACTCCCAAAACAAGCGCTCTACTCGGAGCTCCAGCACGGCAAGAGAGCCCCAGGGTGGGCAGAGGAAACGCTTCAAGGACACCCTCAAAGCCTCTTTGAAAAAGTGTAACATCCCCACCGACACCGGGGAATCCCTGGCCCAAGACCGCACAAATTGGAGGAGAAGCATCCGGGAAGGCGCCGAACACCTCAAGTCTCTTCGCCGGGAGCAAGCGGAAGCCAAGCGCAGGCAGCGCAAGGAGCTCACGTCAACCCAAGCACCCCACCCACCCACCCCTTCAACCACCGTCTGCCCCACCTGTGACAGGGACTGTAGGTCCCGCATTGGACTCATCAGTCACCCGAGAACTCATTTTTAATGTGGAAGCAAGTCATCCTCGGCTCCGAGGGACTGCCTAAGAAGAGAAGAAGAGTTCTTGTCAGTCATTTTCAAGGAGCACACTACTAATTTGTTTAGCAACTGCAGCTGCGATTGTAATCTAACCCGGCCCACGGGAAAGGGATGAGTGCGGGGGTGACACCCTTTCCCACCCCGTTCGATTTTAGCCTCCGTTGAAGTCCTGCTGGGGTGTAATTTGGGCGTTCGAACCCGAGCATGCCGGAAAGGTCAGGGTAAGATGGGGGCTTACATTTCTGGGGTATTACATTGCTTGCAAATTAACACGGCAGAGTGTTCAGCAGGGAACCATGGCAGAGTTGAAAAACACAAGAAGGTTTTTGCAGGACATGTTTGCAACAAACACGTGCAGGATTTTTCTCCCTCCCCACCCCCCTCCCCCCGTTACCTTCCGTGAACATTGATGCTGCACCAGGACAATTGTGGGGAAAGTTTGGAGAGGAAAGGAAGGAGCATTATCCAGCTGGAGGTTTTTATTTAATACAGGAACATTGCATCCAGCCATTGCTGTCTGAGGAGGGATGAAGTGCCCTGATAATTATTGGCCCAGAACTTCGGGTCCCCACGGGTGAGTACGCACGGGGTGCTCACCCGTAGGCCCAACGAAAGTGCCAGTTTCCTGCATGCACTGCGCATGCGTGGTAAACCGGCACTTCCGTTCCCCTGAAAGAAGGGGTTCAGAGTTTCAAAACGTGTGCGCCGGAGAGGCAGCGCGTGCGCAACGAACTTACGTTTTTTTTACAGGTTTCTCCGGGAGGCTAAGTCTGCAGAAGTTACACTTTTAAAAAGCAGTCGCAAGGCCTGCTTTTAACAAGGTAAGTGGCGAATTAATTAAAATTAAAACATTTTTTCCACAGGTTTATTATTTTTAAATACTTTAAAGAAAGGTAAGTTTATTTTAAGCCCCGTTATAACATAAAATTATTTTTTTCAAAAATTTAAATTATTGTTTAAAATAGTTATTTCATGTAATTTATAGTTTATTTAAAAAATGTGATTTAAAAAAAAATTATTTGAAGATTTAGTGATGTTTTGGGGCATGTAGTATTTATAGGTTTGACAGGTCTTCCTGTCAAACTTATGAATGAAGCATTCCCTGCTTTGATTGGCTCTCCATGGCCCACGTGATCCCAGGGGACGCATCAAACTAACTGCGCCCCTGGGATATGCAAGCACTGCGCGCCGGCAGTTGGAGCAGGCCCAGGATCGGAATCCCACGCGGGCCCACAGCTCAACGGCTGGCGCGTTAGTAAGTGCAGGTCGGGGGCTTGCACCCGCGGGAAACCTCCGACCCGAATTTCTGTGCCATTATTGTTTTTTTTTCTGATGACGTGCAATACGTCAGTACAACAAACATTGACGTCACACAAAGAAACAACATCTTGCATTTATTCATGTGGTGCATTTCACACTGGAACAACTCAAGATGGGATAATGGGCAGTGGGACCTGATTTAAAATTTGCTCTATCGTTCTTGAGTTCGCTGATATTCACAGGAAATACATTGCAACTGTTGGCTTCTCATTGTGTATTTTACAAGATTCGAAGCTGTAAGAAAGATGCTGCGGAACTGATCGATTAATCCAGTGCGTTGTTGAAGAAATCTTGCGCCAAATTAAAGCCAAACCAAAATGAACAGTAATGTGGATGAATCTCTTTAGGTTACAGGGGCTTATCAACTTCTGGAAATGGGGCGCTGTATGTTTTTTTGCGCAAGTTTCCCACATCGCTTTTCATTCAGGCCATTCTAGTCCAGTCTGTTCTGTGGCTTCGCTTCTCTGGAATGAAGAACTATTTCAGCCGTAAATCTTTAATAGCAGGGTCTTGAGTTACTGCTTCCAGGAAGGCATTGTGGAGGCTGCCGTTTCCCATGAAGCAAACCTTTCTCCGCTTGTCATCCTGCCAAACGTTTGTTTCTGAAGAGACTAAGGGACGATTGACTGCAGACTGCCCTGGACCACCCCCCCCCCCCACCCCACCCCGCCCGCCTATTCTTCTGCAAGCTGCAACACATCAGTAGCAGAAAGCGCTTAACGCTGTTAATCTTACGATCGCTGTGTGTCGCTCCCGTGGGTTTGCAAGACAAAAATAGATGAAAATCATTTGCTTGAAACAAGTGCCTGGAGGCTCTACAAATATTGCTTGTCTTGTTGTGTCAGGTGGGATGGCTTCAGCTGCAGCCAGGATTTTCTTCATTAATATGTGAGAGCACATTCACAGACCAAATGGTCTCACAAATTCTTTAGCAGGGAAATGAAGTAAACTAGTGTTAATAAAAGTACAATAACAGCAAATGCAGAAGATTCAAAGTCTTATTGCAATGAGTGCTGACAAGAAACGCTCCTATGGCTTGAAAGTAAAAAGAAAGCTTCATCCTCGGTTTCCTTGCTTTTTATATTGGCCCAGAAATTCGGGTCGGGGGCTTCCCGCGGGTGCAAGCCCCCCACCTGCACTTACCTAACGCACCGGCCGTTGTGCTGTGGGCCCGCGTGGGATTCCGCTCCTGGGCCTCCTCCAACTGCCGGCGCGCAGTGCTTGCGTATCCCAGGGGCGCAGTTAGTTCGAAGCGTCCCCTGGGATCACGTGGGCCATGGAGAGCCAATCGTAGCAGGGAATCTCTGAAGACCTGTCAAATCTATGAATAGAGTTCAGCCCCAAAACATAACTAAAAGTTCAAATAAATTTTTTTTAGATCACATTTTAAAAAAACTATAAATTACATAAAATAACTATTATGAACAATAATTTAAATTTTTGAAAAAATTAATTACAGTTTTTAATGGGACTAAAAATAAACTTACCTTTCTTTAAAGTATTTAAAAATAATAAACCTGTGGAAAAAATGTTTTAATTTTAATTAATTCACCACTTACCTTGTTAAAAGCAGGTCTTGTGACTGCTTTTTAAAAGCGTAGCTCTTGGAGACTTACCCTCCCGGAGAAACCTGTAAAAAGAACGGAAGTTCCAGGCGCACGCGCTGCCTCTCCAGCGCACGCGTTCGACCTGTGAACCCCTTCCTTTAAGGGAACGGAAGTTCTGGTTTCCCGCGCATGCACAGTGCATGCACGAAACCGGCACGTTCATTGGGCCTACGGGTGAGTACCCAGCGCGGACTCACACGTGGGGACCCGAATTTCTGGGCCCATGAGTTTTTGCACTGGAGGTTGCTGGAAGTTCGAGATCCAAACAGCGCGGCACCCTCTACAGGGCATCTGGGGCCTGTGTGAACAGTTAGAATAGTGAATTCAATGTCAAATCAGGTACAGAAAGTGAAATAAAGAGACGGAAAGAAAGATTGGATTAAGAGAGAGAGGAAAGAGAGACAGAAAGGATTTTTTAAAAATCTCCAACAACAATTAACAACAGCAACAACTTATATTCATATAGTGCCTTTAAAGTAGTAAAACGTCCCAAGGTGCTCCACAGGAGCGTTATCAAACACAATTAGACACCAAGCCGCAGAAGGAGATTTTAGGGTGGATGACTGTAGGGAATGTACCTTTAAGGGGAGAACTACTTTTTACAGCTCCTGTATACTGTAGTACCGGCAGTGACCACACCTGTATATAAACCCTGAGTAGGGATCTGTACTTTAGTTTTAGAGTAACCTTCATCCAGTAAACACCTGTTGATTGTTCCTCTGCAGTCTCTGTCGATTTATTGAAGGACACCATACATCAAAATTCACGGATTTAACAATGACCAAATGCTTGGTCAAAGAGGTAGGCTTTAAGGAGCGTCTTAAAAGAGGAAAGAGAAGTAGAGAGGCGGAGAGATTTAGGGAAGGAATTCCAGAGCTTAAGGCCTTGGCAGCTGAAGGCACAGTCGATTGAAATCTGGGGATGCCTAAGAGGCCAGAATTGAAAGCTGAAGCAATGAAACTCCACACTTGCAAAAGTTATATTTTCAGTGCCAGAGGAATGGTTTGGGCAGGAATTGATACTTACCATGCCATCAACGGGTACTGACGCTGGAATGGACAAGCCCTAACGTTTCGTGGTGAGTTTAGTCCATGCCTAGTAGGACGCCATTCCGGGAATGTCACACTGTTCAATTTATTTGCATGGTAAGTCAGGTGGCGAGACGCTGTTGTCGCGGAGCTGATGGCGGAGCGGCCCATCTTGGACAGCAACTTCCCGATTTCCGCGTTTAACCGCGCATGTGTGTTCGCCGCAACCTGGTGACCAATTTGCGCATATACAACAGTGAACGCTGACAGCCGTTATTTTTACAGTAAACTCTGGCCCATTCTGCTCCCAGGGTACCCGTTCCTCTGGCCGAAATAACTCGTTGGACTAAAAGAAATGCAATGGAGGATTTGAGCCAGTCAGAGCAATGATACAACCATATATCAAACTGCAATTAAGAATAACTTGTCACCTCGGAGTCAGAAGGTTGTGGGTTCAAGCCCCACTCCAGAGACTTGAGCACAAATTTCGGGCTGACACCTCAGTGCTGCACTGGCAGAGGCGCCATCTTTTGGATGAGACATTGAACTGCTGCAGCTGGAATGCAATTGGATACTGTAAGTTTATTCACTTCGCTGTCTCTCAGTCTTAATATATCGAGTGGAGTAATGAATTTCAAACAAATTTGATTAAGTCATACAATTCTTAACAAAACTGTCAGTGTAATATTACTTTTAAAAATTTGTTTTAGGGATGTGGGCGTCGCTGGCAAGGCGAGCATTTATTGCCCATCCCTAATTGCCCTTGAGAAGGTGGTGGTGAGCCGCCTTCTTGAACCGCTGCAGTCCGTGTGGTGAAGGTGCCCCCACAGTGCTGTCAGGGAGGGAGTTCCAGGATTTTGACCCAGCGACGATGAAGGATCGGCGATATATTTCGAAGTCAGGATGGTGTGTGACTTGGAGGGGAACTTGGAGGTGATGGTGTTCCCATGCGCCTGCTGCCTTTGTCCTTCTAGGTGGAAGAGGTCGCGGGTTTGGGAGGTGCTGTCGAAGAAGCCTTGGCGAGTTGCTGCAGTATTATGACACACTTCCCTTAACTTTAATACATTATATGCAACCGTTGACTGGGTTGCACAGCACTCAGAACAATGAGGTGATTGGTCTCTTTGTTCATGAGGGTCCTTCCCGACATCTATCTTCCTGGATGGTATGTTTCCTCACCCTCTGCTCGCACCAAAGTGCCTAATTCTATCTTCTTTTGTCCTTCCGCAGCATCATGGACAGCACATGATCGCTGGCACGATCGTCCTCTTCAACCACTCTTGATTTGTCATTTGGGTGGTCACCTTCCTGAGAGGTCACCTTCACTTTTCCAGTAATTGTTCAAGTTATGAGCGACATCTCAGCTAATCTTGGCACACGACGTGCCGACACGCTCACGGTTTCAACGGTAAACAAGTCCAGAGTGCATCGTGCCAGGTTTTCCAAGATATCATAGAATCATACAACACAGAAGGAGGCCATTCGGCCCATCGTGGCTGTGCCGGCTCTTTGAAAGAACGATCCAATTAGTCCCACTCCCCTGCTCTTTGTCAAATAACTGTCTCTTTTCAAGAGTTGTCAAGTAATAGTCTCAAAATTCTTCAATACTCACTTTGTCCAACTGGAATGGGCTTAAGGAAACCTGACTGAATGATGGAGGTCTTAAAGGGTCTGAGGCTTTCTGGATGTTTTTTGTTTTTGCTGTACGTTTTGATGCTGGAATTCTGTTCTTATTTTTTCCCATCATTTTTATGAAAACATTTTCATTGACATTTTTAGAGAATTGCTTTTCTCCCCCTTAATACTATTTTTTACAAAATCTAATCTAGCTGCATATTATCTACAAACTCATTAGAACGTTGAAATTCTAACAGGACTAGACAGACTAGAAGCAGGAAGGATGTTCCCGATGGTCGGGGAGTCCAGAACCAGGGGTCACAGTCTAAGGATAAGGGGTAAGCCATTTAGGACAGAGATGAGGAGGAATTTCTTCACCCAGAGAGTGGTGAACCTGTGGAATTCTCTACCACAGAAGGCAGTAGAGGCCAATTCATTAAATATATTCAAGAAGGAGTTAGATATATTTCTTAAGGCTAAAGGGATCAAGGGATATGGGGAGAAGGCAGGGACAGGGTACTGAATTTGGATGATCAGCCATGATCTCATTGAATGGTGGAGCAGGCTCGAGGGGCCGAATGGCCTACTCCTGCTCCTATCTTCTATGTTTCTATGTTTGATTGTAACTGAAGCGTTTACAAGACTTGAGCAGAATAGGAAGAGCTGAAATACAGAGGGATGAGATAAAGGGGCTCTTACAATAAGAAAAAAGAAATAACTTGCTTTTCTACAGCACCTTTCATGGCCTCAGGACGTCCCAAAGTGCTTTGCAGCCAATGAAGTACTTTTGAAGTGTAGTCACTGTTGTAATGTAGGAAACGCAGCAGCCAATTTGCACACAGCAAGCTCCCACAAACAGCAATGTGTTAATGACCAGATAATCTGTTTCAGTTATGTTGATTGAGGGATAAATATTGGCCCAGGACACCAGGGATAACTCCACTGCTCTTCTTCAAAATAGTGTCACGGGATCTTTTACATCCACCTGAGAGAGCTGATGGGGCCTTGGTTTAATGTCTCATCTGAAAGACAGTGCCTCTGATAGTGTGCAGCACTCCCTCAGTACTGCACTGGAGTGTCAGCCTAGATTTTTGTGCTTAAGTCTCTGGAGTGGGACTTGAACCCACAACCTTCTGACTCAGAGGCAAGAGTGCTGCCCACTGAGTCATGACAGACACTACAACTTTGCAGCAATACAAACTTTGTGGGAAGTTCAGGGAACTCCAAGATATCTAAATGAGGAGTCGCTGGCAGTCGGCAAGTCAAGCACGAAACAGTGATGGGCATTGATTTTGAAGTGTTTGAATCATGGCATATGTTAAAAGAAGGTGCCTCTGAAATACATTGGTGCCTACAAGAGGGAGCTGGACCGGTTCTTGACAGGGACAGAGATCGCATCATAAGTGGTTTTACAGATAACGTCTCTGCGCTCTCCTGGACTGATTTCGATCGCCTGAGGGGGTCAGAGAGAAATTGTTCCCGATTATTTTTCCCCTTATTGGCCCTGGATTTTTCCCTGCCTTTTTTTGCGTCTCCCAGGAGGTTACACAGGAGGTAGGAAGTGATTAGGCACGGCGCTCCAGCCATCATGAGTGCGGGGCAAACTCAATGGGTCAGATGGTCTTTGCCTGCCCGTCATGGTCAGATGCCTGGGAGATCAGAAGCACCAGAACACACACCGTTGTTGCTGCCAACTTTAGCTGCTGGCCCTGGTACACCTGCCTGGCAGCAACCAAGGTAAACTACCTCTAAGTCTGTGTGGACCTGCGTCAAGTACTTGCAGCCAACGTGTACCATTGGGACAACACTGCTGGCGACAATTAAGGCCACCTTCTCCCTCAGCTTTTTGTACGCAATCTCCTGCTAGGCTTGCAGCATGCTACCCTCTGGCAATAGTGCCCTGAAGTGGCTCATAACCACCTCATGTAGCATTTAGCTTGTCAGCCATCAATGGGGTTTCAGGTGTTGGCCACAGACACAATGTAGGAACATAGGAATTGCTGGATGAAAAAAGACCAAGGTACATCTAGTTCGCCTTCCACCACCCTGGTAGTCGCACATGGACCATGCACAGCAGGCACCTCAAAGCACTGGAGAGGTACCACCAACGCTGCCTCCGCAAGATCCTGCAAATCCATTGGCAGGATAGGCGCACCAACGTCAGTGTTCTCGCTCAGGCCAACATCCCCAGCATCGAAGCTTTGACCACGCTCGATCAGCTTCGATGGACGGGTCACATTGTCTGCATGCCCAATACGAGACTCCTAAAACAAGCGCTCTACTCGGAGCTCCGGCATGGCAAGAGAGACCGAGGTGGGCAGAGGAAACGCTTCAAGGGCACCCTCAAAGCCTCCTTGAAAAAGTGCAACATCCCCACCGACACCTGGGAATCCCTGGCCCAAGACCGCACAAAGTGGAGGAGAAGCATCCGGGAAGGCGCCGAACACCTCGAGTCTCTTCGCTGGGAGCAAGCGGAAGCCAAGCGCAGGCAGCGCACGTCAACCCAAGCACCCCACCCACCTGCCCCTTCAACCACCATCTGCCCCACCTGTGACAGAGACTGTAGGTCCCGCATTGGACTCATCAGTCACCTGAGAACTCATTTTTAATGTGGAAGCAAGTCATCCTCGGTTCCGAGGGACTGCCTAAGAAGAAGAAGTCGCACAGTACAGTGATAATGGAGTTATTTACTAATCATAGCAATCAATCTCTATCAATTAGTCTTGTGAGGGAGACCAGAACTGGGGGCCATAAATATAAGACAGTCACTAATAAATCCAAAAGGGAATTCAGGAGAAACTTCTTTACCTAGCGTGTGGTTAGAATGTGGAACTCGCTACCACATGGAGTGGTTGAGGTGAGTAGCATAGATACATTTAAGGAGAAGCTAGATAAACACACGAGGGAGAAAGGAATAGAAGGGTATGTTGATGGGTTAGATGAAGAAAGGTGGGAGGAGGCTCGTGTGGAGCATAAACACCGGCATGGACCAGTTGGGTCGAATGGCCTGTTTCTGTGCTGTAAATACTATGTAATCTACAACAGACCGAGACATGAGGCGAGGAAACCCCCAGTGGTGGAGAGCTTTGGGAACCATAGGTGCAAAGTCATCTGTTCCTCCCAAGCACTTACCACATGTCACATCTCAAATTACTCACATACTGTATCCCAAAATGTATTTGATTTAATCAATATTAACTGCTTCCACCGTCTCCCTAGGGAGCCTGTTCCATCGATTGACCACTTGCTCACGGAAATATTGTTTCCGCAGAGTGGTTTGGATTTACCCCCCTTTGAGTGCAAGCCATGCTCTCTGGTACTAATGTAAGAAGTCACACAACACCAGGTTATAGTCCAACAGCTTTATTTGAAATCACAAGCTTTTGGAGCAGGAGCAGCGCTCCGAAAGCTTGTGATTTCAAATAAAGCTGTTGGACTATAACCTGGTGTTGTGTGACTTCTTACATTTGTCCACCCCAGTCCAACTCCGGCATCTCCACACTCTGGTACTATGGTCTTGGACAAGGTGAACTAGCTTGTCGTGGTCTGCATTATTGAGTCTCTTTAGAATCCTGAAAACACAATCATATCACCACTCAACTTTCCCTTTTCCAGTGAGAACATGTCCAATTTACACAATCACTCCTATTTTATGAGCCAGTTGGTTCGTGCCCCAAAACATCATTTAGAATGTCCAAAAAAACACACTGGAAACATTTATACCTTTTGTTTTCGAGGCTAAAAGAACATTGCCCCTGTGTGCAGACTCTTACCTTTACTTGGTTGCATCTCTTTATTTTTCCCAGCCGCCCTTTAAAGGTTGCTGGTGGATCTAACTTCCCACCCTGCCCCTCTGGCGAGCTCCCAACACTGGACCCAAATATGAGCCTAGAAGCTCGTGAGCATGCCATCATAATTTCGATCCTTACCATGTCCTTAACCCAGTCGCTTGGATTATAGCCGTTTTTGATGAGGTAGGCTACACGACAAGTTAAATGACTCTTTACCCCCTGATCTGATTGCTGTATAATTTGACACTGCTGAATTATTGCCAGTCTTGCTCGGACATTGTGGTGACTCAATATGCTTGAGTAAGTTACAGGTGACCCTCTGGTGGGGATAGGCATCCTTCAGATGCTTTGAATAATTGAAAGAAAGAAGAAAGAAAGACTTGCATTTATATAGCGCCTTTCACGACCACCGGACGCCTCAAAGCGCTTTATAGCCAATGAAGTACTATTTGAAGTGGAGTCACTGTTGTAATGTGGGGAACGTGGCAGCCAATTTGCGCACAGCAAGCTCGCACAAACAGCAATGTGATAATGACCAGATAATCTGTTTTTGTTATGTTGGTACAGGGATAAATATTGGCCCCAGGACACCGGGGATAACTCCCCTGATCTTCTTCGAAATAGTGCCATGGGATCTTTTACGTCCACCTGAGAGGGCAGACGGGGCCTCGGTTTAACGTCTCATCCGAAAGACAGCACCTCCGCCAGTGCAGCACTCCCTCAGCACTGCACTGGAGCATCAGCCTAGCTTTATGTGCTCAAGTCTCTGGACTCTTGACACTGTGGGTATCCGGAGCTGAAGGTATATAAACTGGTTGAGGATTCAATTCCAAATTATATGATTTTTATGTTTTTGTTGAATAATAGAATCATAGAATCATTCATCACAGAAGGAGGCCATTCGGCCCATCGTGCCTGTGCACTTTGAAAGAGCGATCCAATTAGTTCCACTTCCCCTGCTCTTTCCCCACAGCCCTGCAAACCTTTCCCCTTCAAGTATATATCCAATTCCCTTTTGAAAGATACTATTGAATCTGCTTCCACCGCCCTTTCAGGCAGCGCATTCCAGATCACAACAACTCGCTGCGTACAATCAATTCTCCTCATCTTACCTTCTGGTTCTTTTGCCAATTATATTAAATCTGTGTCCTTTGGTTACCGACCCTCCTGTCAGTGGAAACAGTTTCTCCCTCTCTACTCTATCAAAACCGTTTATGATTTTGAACACCTCTATTGAATCTCCCTTTAACCTTCTCTGCTCTAAGGAGAACAACCCCAGCTTCTCTAGTCTCTCCACGTAACTGAAGTCCCTCATCCCTGGTCAGGGCGCTCACTTCTGATCGCTGGTCAATGACCCCTGCTGAAAAATGCCCATGTGGATGACGGGGGAGAGGACAAGATCAGGCTCGGCATTTGTGCCGACCCCCACAGTCAAATAGCATTCTGACACGCACTTTCTGCCATCACACCTGAAGGGCTGGATTTTGTGAATGGAGACGTGCTCGAGGCGGGACTGCTGCTTGTCTGGTCTCAGTCCCGCCTCCATCATGTTCTGGCCAACCAGCAGGATTTTCCCCTGATTGACCTTGTTAAGCCCGCCCTGCAGGCTCAGCAGGCCAATTAGGGGGAAGTCACTGACAGAGCATGCCAACGTCTGATGTGCCATCTGTCAAGACTTCTTGAAAGAAGAAGTCAGTGTTTGACAGCTCTGTGAAGCTGTCAAACATTGACATTCTGTGTAGTTTGATGAGGCCTTGTGTTCAGGACTCATCAAACTTTTCAACTTTGTAGACTGTTGGTTCAGAGGTTCCAACAGCCAGTCTGTGAAATCTACAATGGAGATGTCGGGGACTCCGGAACTACCGCGACTGAAGGCTGTAGGCAGAAACAAAGGTAAGTGAACATTTTCTAACACTTAACACTCACCTCACATACTTACCACTCCACACTTGCACCCATCACTCACCTCTACATCTCACTTTCAGGCCCCTCCGACCCCCGCAGACCTCCTACTCGACTCCTCCATCCCGGCGGGATTCTCCGAGGTCGGGAAGCCTTCACCTGAAAAGGTAAAATGGGACTTATCCTTTTTTCTGCCTGTTAACTACCTGTTAACAGGCAGTTAAAAGGATATAATCCCTTTCCCACCTCGAGGGGAACGGGGACCTGCACAGGACAGCTTCCCGCCTCCTGGCAAAAGGGCACGGCAGCGGGATGGGGGCGGGTGTGCCATCCGCCTCCACTTTCTGATACTTTACCGGCAGTCCCGCCTCCATACCCATCTCCTCAGGGCTGACAAAAATCCAGCCCGAAGAGTGGATACATGGACGGAGGGCACCCAACGGAATTGTACCAAGTGTGAGTCGGCAATCTCAGGAGAGGAGGGAGGAAAGCCGGAGAGTCAATTTTTAAGACACAGGGTAACATCTTTAGTGCGGTCGCTGCACGACGCACCTTGTGTTGAATAGCCGTGCGCAACGAATGCATTTGGTGTGCAGCCCAGGTGCTGCCAATCCAATCAGCAGCGACGTACAGTAATAGAAATCTCGCAGCTCCCCAGAAAAATTCAATAGTGTTCATGAACACTTACTGGTCGGCTGATCTGGCATGTTGGTTAAACAAGTTTTTTTTTTATGCACAGCCAAATGATCTGTTTCACTTTTCTGTATATAACAGATGCAGGAAGGATGTTTCCGATGGCGGGGGAGTCCAGAACCAGGGATCGCAGTCTAAGGATAAGGGGTAGGCCATTTAGGACTGAGATGAGGAGGAATTTCTTCACCCAGAGAGTGGTGAACCTGTGGAATTCTCTACCACACAGGGCAGTTGAGGCCAATTCATTAATTATATTCAAGAAGGAGTTAGATATATTTCTTAAGGCTAAAGGGATCAAGGGATATGGGGAGAAGGCAGGGACAGGGTACTGAATTTGGATGATCAGCCATGATCACATTAAATGGTGGAACAGGCTCGAGGGGCCGAATGGCCTACTCCTGCTCCTATCTTCTATGTAAAACAGACTCATCTAATCGGTTTCATCACTTCTGTGGGATTTGGCAGAAGACAGAAATAATGTCCTCGAAACCATTGCCCAGAAGGCTTTATTTATTGATTTATATATATATATAATATATGGGTGTATATAATATATACATAGCAGGTAAAGAAATCTCCTGCAATGAAAATTGTCAACTTTCATCATTCACAACAAAGTAACTCTGTGGTTCAGGTACTGTTGTACAAATATTATCAAATCCATTAACCAAACAAAAACTAACATAAACAGTCCCAGGCTTTGATTTAGAATGAGGCAATTCAAGCATATTACAGGTCCTGTTGACAGAGAAATAGGTTTTAAGCATAAAGATGAACTCAGGGAAAGTCATTTAAGATTAAGTCGTTGATGACAGAACCTGCATGAGTAGAGCATGAATTATCATGCAATCCTCAGCTTTCAACCTTTCTCATTTCAATAGCACTCTCTCAAATGGGTAGATCCTATCAGAACGCTGTGAGGTTAAGGGAACCCTGCAACAACAAATCGACTCAGGGTGCTGTCAACTTAGTGCTGGGCTGTGCGTGTACCTGTTAATTGTATAGTGAGCCAGGTGCAGGGCTGCAGGGAGTCTGGGCAGCACTGCACAGTGGCTCAGTGTACAGTGAAAAGAAAGAAAGACTTGCATTTCTATAGCGCCTTTCATGACCAGGGACACCCCAAAGTGCTTTACAGCCAATGAAGAACTTTTTGAAGTGTAGTCACTGTTGTAATGTAGGAAACACGGCAGCCAATTTGCGCACAGCAAGCTCCCACAAACAGCAATGCGATAATGACCAGATCATCTGGTTTAGTGATGTTGATTGAGGGATAAATATTGGCCCCAGGACACCGGGGAGAACTCCCCCGTTCGTCTTCAAAATCGCACCATAGGATCAATATGTCTACCTGAGAGGGCAGACGGGGCCTCGGTTTAACGTCTCATCCAAAAGATGGCACCTCCGACAGTGCAGCGCTCCCTCAGTGCACTGAAGCATCAGCCAAGATTTGTGTGCTTAAGTCTCTTGGAGTGGGATCTGAATCCTACAAACTTCTGACTTGGAAGGCAAGAGCGCTGCCCACTGAGCCACAGCTGACACTGAGCTGGAAGGCCAGTGTACAGTGAGCTGGCGTTCCCGTGTACAGGAGTGCAGTGAGTTGGAGCATCAGTGTGCACTGGTGCAGTGGGTTGGAATACCAACGCTTGGCAACCACAGTGTGGAGGGATGCTTATTTAATCCTCGACTTTGCTGGGCTCCCAATCTTGGGGATAATATTGCAGAGAGGTAATGAGCAGAGGTCAGGAGCCACCATCTAGACAAGAGGGAATAGGAGCTTGAGCACTGGCTGGAGACCAGAGGCTGGAGATCAGGTAGCGAGTTACCTGACTGGTTCCCTTGTCGCTGGAGTTTCTAGGTGTGGGGGAAAGCAGAGCAATTAGGGGAACGAAGGGAATCATTCTAGCACAAACAAGCATTACAATTATTGAAATGATGAATAATGGAAGTTTCTGGTTTTAAATTGAAAGATATATTGAATTTGACAAAAAATAATTTGAGGGCTCCGACAGAGTTTAATTTCAAGGAGCCGCTCTTTATTTTAGCTCCAGTTACTTGCACTCTTCGCTGTTAGTGAACCAAGACAGAAATGAGCAGAGCCGAAAAGGCAAGGATCGGGTTCATCTCCTGAACTATTCACCTCCAGGCACATGTGTCTCAGAAATAAAGGCACACTCTAAATGGGAGTGTAGCACTCTCTCTTACCTCTGTTCGGACCTCGAGAATTACGAATTCGCTTAACAATGACAGACAAGGATGTGATCAATAAAATTGGTCTTTTAATCAGACTATAGTTCAAAATTTAAGTGTACATAGAAGCACCTTGGGCAATAAATTCAAAGAACTCCCAGCAATAAATATGCCTGCAACTTATCAATTCAAAGTATATAAAAATGCCCCTTTAATGATTCAAATGTACATAAAAGTACCCTCTTTAACTTTATCTAAGCCCATGTCCAATTCTCATACATATTCCTCCATTTCTGGGTGATCGGTCAAAGGAAACTCTAAGTCGAAACATGAACTGGCCAGCTTTCTCACTTCAATCTTCCTCCTGCTCTGTCTTCTCTGTTCTCCTTCTTATCTCTGCAAACTCCCGGCACTGGGTTATAAGGCCTCGTTGATCATAAATCACTCTCTGCCTCCCTTGGATAGGTCTGTCCACTCCAAACCTTCCCTAATTGGAGTTCCATCCGCATGACACATTCCTGTTCCTGTGAGATGTGTGTTCTCCCCTTCTTGTCCAGGTGGCCTCTCACCCAAAGAACACATTCTGACCACCATTTTGTGTCTTCACAAACAAAGAACACCTGCTGATTTCTTACATTTAAAATCCATCCATTATCATCTTACAATTCGTTCGCAATTTCGATCTCCACACAGTAGCAGCGGTTTTATTACACTTTTCAGAACCTTACAGGAGAGACCTGAGATACAGTCTGAATCAACCAGCTTTGGTCACAGAGATATTCAACTTAGAGTTTGTACGGTGCAAGAGCTTGGAAACGTGTTTCCTTCTCCAGCACAGATATCCTTGGTCAGCACTGGTCTGTGGGAGTACCTTCGCCACACGGACTGCAGCAGTTCAAGAAGGCGGCTCACCACCACCTTCTCGAGAGCAATTAGGGATGGGCAATAATTGCTGGCCATGCCAGCGACGCCCGCATCCCATAAACGAATAAGAAAAAAAAAAGCATGCAAACTCACCAAAAAATGAAAAGAAACTCGTTGGGCTTTGTACTGGTGCAAATGTGCCGCACGAACACAGGAGGATGACAGGCAGAAAAAGACCAGCTTGTCCATCAAACCTGCCCCACACTCCTGATGGCAGGGGTATCATGAGTAGACTCTTACTATTCCACCACCCCCCCCCCCACCCCCAGCCTTGTAATCTCCTGGGAGAGGCAAGAAAAACCAGATAGAAATCCCAGGTGATCAAAACCAGTCCAGGAGATCACACAGACCAAGAGGGAAAAATTCGGTGTCACCTTTTTTGGGGCGCTAACGTCGGCGGGGCGCTGATTTTAGCAGCCCTAAAAAATTAGCGCCCCTCCGCCTGAAATTAAGCTGTAGCGGGAAGCTGGAAACTGGAAGCGCTCCACCTCTTTCGTGGGGCGCTACAACTGAATATCGCAGCACTACGCGCCACACGCGGCGGCACGTAGCACCGTGGTACTGCAGGCCTCCACCCCTGTTTAAAGGGGAGGGGCCTAGGGCTGCACGCACCGGTGCCCTGCTGGACCACGGGGGAGCGGGGTGCCGTGAAAACAGCCCGGCTGAGCGATCGCGGCCGGCACCCCAAGGAAAAAAAGGAGAAGGGGGCAGGTGCTGGCAGTCGGCCCCAAAAAAATGGCCGCCCGACACCTACTCCCTTTTACTACCGCTGCCACGGCTGCAAAAACGTCCCCCTGACCCTGTCGGACATATCGTCCGGTGATAGGTCAGGGGGTGCAACGAAGTTTGCGGCCGGGGTGCGAGCGGGGCACTGCGCATGGTGATGACGTCATCAACAGTGACGCAGCATCGCTGGGTGCTACCGGCTACCGCCGCCGCTAACCTGCTGAATTTCACGGGAGGTGCTAGTGGCGCCGCGCCCGGGCGCTAGGGGATTTGCACCCCAGGGGCGCTAACGAGAGAGGCAAATCAACCCAATTTTCCCCCTTACCTTCTACATGATGCAATCTCTGCCCTGTTGGCATTCAACTTCCTTCCTCCTCTGGTCCAGAAAAACACGTTTCAAGTAAGCATGAGAAACTTTGTAGTGTAGTATGTGGAACAGACTTTATTGATACCTAGATTGAGTGATCAACCCAACCCGGATCAGAGAGTGGCTTTTCAGTTTCTGTATCCTTCAAGCCCTCTAAATTACTATTGAAAACCATGCTCCTTTATACATCATTTGCCTACATCAAAGGTACATGTCATAGATAAGACCTCATTGTGTGTATGTACCTTTTAGAGAAGAACTGATTCTATACTGCAGTACTGGCAGTGACCACCCCTGTATATAAAGCCATAGCAGGCTTCTGTATTTCAGTCTTGAGTTCCCCTCTGTTCAGTAAATACCTGTTTTATTGTTCTCCTGCAGTCCGAGTATTATTGATACCCGGACACTACATTGGCGACGGGCAGGTTCGAACTCACCTGCAGAACTGCATCACCACACGGGGATCTTTTCCCTGAAGAGAAGCTTCTTGGAGGTCGAAGTCAGAACGGCGGGCGTCGACCGCGGGCAACCGCCCAGGGATCCATTGGAGAGTTGCAGGGGAGGCTGTGGAGAGCTGGGCCTGGCTCCCCAGTCGAGGTGTTCCAGCAAGTCGTGCTGGTTGCAGGTAGTGCACTGACCCTTCCGGACTGCGGCGGGCTCGGCTCGATCGAGCGGCTCTGCAAAGGGGCCGTGCAGCGTCGTCGGGAGGAAGAGAGAGAGAGAGGGTGGAGCGCACAGGGCGCGGTCGGTGCTCAAGAACCGGGCAGCGTAGAGAGGATAGAACGAGGGGAAGGAAAAGTGATACGGGCCGAAGCTGTGGGTCGCCGCCATTACCCTGTAGAACGCTAGGAGCAGCGTGGCAGCAAGGGGAAGAAGGAAAAGCGCGGGAGGCGCCTGTAAAGTCCGCGCCTCAATAATACACGGACTTCAGGAGAACAGTTTAACAGGTACTTTACTGAACAAGAGGCAGCTTGAAACTGAAACTACAGAAGCCTGCTAGGGCCTTTTATACAGGGGTGGTCACTGCCGGTACTGCAGTCTAAGACCAGTTATTCCCTTAAAGATACATACACAACAATTCCTCCCCTTTTAGATAAACAGTACATAACATTCATTTAACAACTAAATAATAACTAATTACAATTACAATTTTCTCAGTAATATATACATCAACTGAAATAGTCATTTATAAGTTCAGTCTCTGAGGAGGCTTCCTGATCCGGACTGGATAGCGCCTTTCTCGAGTATCCTGTTCTGGCGGTGGAGTCAATTCTGGCTCATTGTCATTGGTTGGTTCGTCAGCTTCTAATACCCCTGCTTCTGAGGTAGACGCAATCTGTACTTCGGGCTCATTACCAGGTGCACATGCTTGTGGTACAGGTTTGGCTTGTTCCTGTGACTCTAGAATCTGGTCAGCATGGCATCTCACGATGCTCTCTCCAACGTCCACTGTGTACATTAGTGGTCCCTGCTGTGTGCATATCGTGCCTGGCTGCCATTTTTCTGTTCGGTAGTCGCGGGCCAAGACTGGTTGCCCTATCTTGAAGCTTCTGGTTGGCTTCTCATTTATGTGCTGGAACTGCTTATCCTCAACATCTCGTCTTATGTTTGGTTTGAGCAAATCCAAGCGACATCTTAGTCTCCGGTTGAAAAACAGTACGGCTGGAGTTTGGTTGGTTACTGCATGTGTCGCATTCCGGTAAGCAAACAGGAAGTTAGCCACCTTGTGTTGCAGTGGTATGTCGTCATTATACATTGCCTTTATGGCCTTTTTAAAGGTCTGAACAAACCTCTCAGCCAATCCATTTGTGGCTGGATGATATGGGGCAGATGTGTAATGTTTCACCCCATTATTCTTCAGGAACCTCCGGAAATCCTCAGACACAAACTGTGGGCCATTGTCAGAACAGATCTGTTCTGGCAACCCATTCCTGGTGAAGATGGTCCTTAGGACTGCAATAGTTTTCTCCGTGGTGGTGGAGGACATTTTAATGACCTCTGGCCATTTCGAATGGGCGTCCACAGCGATTAGAAACATTGAGTCCATAAATGGACCAGCGAAATCAATGTGTACCCGTTGCCATGGAGATGAGGGCCACTCCCATGGATGTAGCAGGGCCTGTGGTGGAGCGTTTTGGACCTTCTGGCATCCTGTGCATCTCTTGGTCATATCCTCGATTTCTTTATCGATTCCTGGCCACCACACAAACGCCCTGGCTAGGCTCTTCATTTTTACCCCTCCCAGATGAACCTCGTGAAGCTCATTGAGTACTCTATCTCTCAACTTGGGTGGAATTACCACTCGGGATCCACACATCAAGGTTCCCCGGCACACTGACAGCTGTTCCCTCCTTGGCGAGAATGCTGGCAACAGTGAGTCGCCATATGCTGGCCATCCCTTCGCCGTCGAATCATAGACCCGAGAGAGTGTCGGGTCATTTCGGGTTTCCTTCTCAATACTTGCGTTTGTAACAGGCAAACATTCGACTATGGTCGCATGGAATATCTCCACCGGGTCCACTGCAGGTACTTCTTCCGCCGTAGGCAACGGTAGGCGCAACAGCCCATCAGCGTTTCCATGTTGTTTCGTACCTTTGTACTCTATGTCATACTGATGTGCCCCTAGAAAATGTGACCATCTTTGCAGCCGTTGCGCCGTCATCACCGGAACGCCCTTCTTTGGGTTAAAAATTGAGACCGGGGCTGATGAAATGTCAGTAGGGTGAATTTCTGCCCGTGCAGATAGTGATTGAACTTCTTCACCCCCCACACCAGGCTGAGGGCCTCCCTGTCAATCTGGGCGTAGTTACGCTCGGCTGAGGTTAGCGAGCGCGATGCAAAGGCTATTGGCCTCTCTGAACCGTCATGGAATTTGTGTGACAGCACCGCTCCAATGCCATAAGGTGACGCATCACATGCCAACCGAATCGGTAGTGTTGGGTTGTAGTGGGCCAATACTTCTTTTGAAGTGATTTGGCATTTACATTCCTGAAAGGCACGCTTACACTCATCACTCCATTTCCATGTTACACCAGTTTGAAGGAGGGCGTTCAGTGGGTGCAGAATTGTAGATAAGTTCGGCAAGAACTTATGGTAGTAGTTCACCAACCCGAGGAACGACCTCAGTTGCGACACATTTTCTGGTGCTGGAGCCTTGACTACAGCCTCAATCTTGTCCAGCGACTTATGCAACCCTTCCTCATCAATCATGTGGCCACAATACGAGATTTGTCTCCTGAAGAACTCGCATTTGGGACGGTTGGCTCGTAGCCCGTATTCCTGCAATCTCGTGAGCACCTGTTCCAGGTTGGCAAGGTGTTCATTTTCATTTTCGCCCGTAACCAGGATGTCGTCCAAATAACACTGGGTCCCCGGGATCCCTTGCAGGACTTGTTCCATTGCCCTCTGCCACATAGCCGGGGCCGATGCTACCCCAAATACCAGTCGATTGTACTGGTAAAGGCCTTTGTGAGTGTTTATCATGAGGTATTTCCTAGATGCTTCTTCCACCTCCACTTGTAGATACGCTTGAGCCAGGTCAATCTGTGTAAAATGTTTCCCTCCAGATAGTGAGGCGAAAATATCTTCTATCTGCGGAAGCGGATACTGTACTGTGTGCAGGACTGGGTTAACAGTCACCTTGAAGTCCCCACAGATGTGAACCTTCCTTGGCTCCCCAGGCGTGCTGCTCAATGCTTTCTTCATTACAGGAACGATGGGTGTGGCCCACTCGCTCCAGTCCACCTTAGACAGCACCCCCGAACGCTCCAGACTCTCCAGTTCAGCTTCCACAGCTGGGCGTATCGCGTATGGCACCGGTCTGGCCTTGAAAAATTTTGGGGTTGCGTTATCCTCAATCTTTATGGTTGCCTTTACTCCTTTTAGAGTCCCAAGTCTTGTTGGAACACCTCTTCCGCGTCAGATAGAATTTGTGACAGACGTCCAGGTACAACGTCATCATCTTTTTTGTTAGTCACAGTTAGTGCCAGAATGGAATGCCAATCCAATTGTAGTCTTCGGATCCATTCACGTCCCAATAATGGTGGTCCTCCATCTCGTAGTATATACATGTATAGTTTCTGTGTTTCCTTTCCGTTATATTCAACTGGCACCCTTATTTTTCCTCTGGGGTAGACCTTTTGCTCCGTGTATGTCTTCAATACAATGGACGTGTCCTTTAAGGGTATGTGTGAGAATAGCGGCTCATAGTCTCATCAATTCATGACAGTTAGGGCAGATCCTGTGTCCAATTCCATCTTCACTGGGGATCCTGCTATCATGAGGGTGACCCAAATGGTTCGGTGATCTTCTTTTGCGATCACGCTGTGTAACTTTAAACAACTTAGTCGCCTGCTCCCGGAGTCCTTATCACTCTCCTAATCTTCTGAACTACTATCTGTCAGTTTCTTTACTTTCCTGTACTGTTCCTTAATAGTTCTTGTCGTGTTGGTCTTCTTTCCCGACCTGCAGACTCTTGCTATATGTCCCATTTTCCTGCATTGCCTGCATATTTTGTCTTTAAACCAGCAGTCCTTCTGCTCATGGGTTGTTCTGCCGCAGTGATAGCACTTTTCGGCTCCATACGCCATTTCGTTAGCGCTGTATTCTTGTGGCTTCTGTTGTATTTCCGCAGCTCCCCGTGCTGCTGCTTCGTAGGACACTGCCACGCTGAAAGCCTGTTCTAGCGTCAGGTCCTTTTTTGAAAGTAGTCGTTTCTGGGTTCCTTCATTCTGGAGCCCGCGGACAAACTTATCCCGTAAGGTATCTGCCAGTCCTGCTCCGAACTGGCAGTGCTTTGATAACTTGCGTAGTTCCGTAAGATCGTCAGCATTGCTCTCATCTTTGTGCTGGTTTCTTTTATAGAACTTGAATCTTTCTGCTATCAGCAGTGGTGTAGGGCTTAGGTGTTCCTGTAAGATATGAACAATCTCCTCAAAACTTTTCTCCATTGGTTTAGCTGGGGTAATTAAATTCCGCAATAGGCCGTACGTACTCGCACCCATCAGATTTAATAATACCGACGCCCTCTTTCCATCAGCCACCTCATTTGCCTTGCAGTACACTTCAATTCTTTCCACATGCGTGGTCCAGTCTTCTACCTCGTTGTCGAAAGCAGTGATACTGCCACTTTTCGACATCTTGGGCGATTTAAAATGGCGCCTCCCGCACTTTTGCTTCTTCCCCAATGGAATAAAATGGCGCCTCCCGCGCTTTTGCTTCTTCCCCAATGAGATAAAATGGCGCCTCCCGCACTTTTGCTTCTTCCCCTTACTGCCACGCTGCTCCTAGCGTTCTACGGGGTAATGGCGGCGACCCGCAGCTTCGGCGCGTCTCGCTTTCCTTCCCCCCCGTTTAGTATCTCTCCGCTGTCCTGTTCTCGAGCACCGACCGCGCCCTGTGCGCTCCACCCTCTCTCTTGTTTTCTTTTCCCGGCGACGCTGCGTGGCCCGATTTGTAGAGCCGCTCGATTGAGCTTGAGCCCGCCGCAGTCCGGAAGGGTCAGCGCGCTACCTGCTACCAGCACGATTCGCTGGAACCACAGTCTCTCCCGCAATTCTCCAAACACCGATGGATTCTTTGGGCGGTTGCCCTCGGTCGGCGCCCGTTGCTCAGACTACAACCTTCCAGGACCTTCCTTTCAGGCGAGATCCCCGTGAGATGATGCCACACTGCAGGTGAGTTCGAACTTACTCGTCGCCACTGTAAAGTCCGTGCCTCAATAATACACGGACTTCGGGAGAACAGTTTAACAGGTACTTTACTGAACAAGAGGCAGCTTGAAACTGAAACTACAGAAGCCTGCTAGGGCCTTTTATACAGGGGTGGTCACTGCCGGTACTGCAGTCTAAGACCAGTTATTCCCTTAAAGGTACATACACAACAGCGCCATTTTATTCCATTGGGGAAGAAGGAAAAGCGCGGGAGGCGCCATTTTATTCCATTGGGGAAGAAGAAAAAGTGCGGGAGGCGCCATTTTAAATCACTCAAGATGCCGAAGAGTGGCAGTATCACTGCTTTCGACAACGAGGTAGAAGACTGGACCACATATGTGGAAAGAATTGAAGTGTACTGCGAGGCAAATGAGGTGGCCGATGGAAAGAAGGCGTCGGTATTATTAAATTTGATGGGCGCGAGAACGTACGGCCTATTGCGGAATTTAATTACCCCAGCTAAACCAATGGAGAAAAGTTTTGAAGAGATTGTTAATATCTTACAGGAACACCTAAACCCTACACCACTGCTGATAGCAGAAAGATTCAAGTTCCATAAAAGAAACCAGCACAAAGATGAGAGCAATGCTGACTATCTTACGGAATTACGCAAATTATCGAAGCATTGCCAGTTTGGAGCAGGACTGGCAGACACCTTATGGGATAAGTTTGTGTGCAGGCTCCAGAGTGAAGGAACCCAGAAACAACTACTTTCGGAAAAGGACCTGACGCTAGAACAGGCTTTCAGTATCCTACGAAGCAGCAGCACGGGGAGCTGCGGAAATACAACAGAAACCACAAGAATACAGCGCTAACGAAATGGCGTATGGAGCAGAAAAGTGCTATCGCTGCGGCAGAACAACCCATGACCAGAAGGACTGCTGGTTTAAGGACAAAGTTTGCAGGCAATGTGGGAAAATGGGACACATAGCAAGAGTCTGCAGGTTGGGAAAGAAAACCAACACTACAAGAACTACTAAGGAAAAGTACAAGAAAGTAAAGAAATTGACAGACAGTAGTTCGGAAGATCAGGAGAGTGATAAGGACTCCGGGAGCAGGAGACTAAGTTGTCTAAAGTTACACAACGTGATCGCAAAGGAGGATCAGCAAACCATTTGAGTCACCCTCATGATAGCAGGGTCCCCAGTAAAGATGGAATTGGACACAGGATCAGCCCTAACTGTCATGAATCGACAAGACTATGAGCGGCTATTCTCACACATACCCTTGAAGGACACGTCCATTATGTTGAAGACATACACGGGGCAAAAAGTCTACCCCAGAGGAAAAATAAGGGTGCCAGTTGAATACAACGGCAAGGAAACACAGAAACTGTATCTATATATACTACCAGATGGAGGACCACCATTATTGGGACGTGAATGGATCCGAAAAATACAATTGGATTGGCATTCCATTCAGGCGCTAACTGTGACTGATAAAAAGGATGATGACGTCACACCTGGATGACTGTCAAAAATTCTAACTGACGCGAAAGAGGTGTTCCAACAAGGACTTGGGACTCTAAAAGGAGTAACGGCAACGATAAAAATCGAAGATAACGCAAACCCAAAATTTTTTATGGCCAGCCATTGAAGCAGAGCTGGAGAGTCTGGAGCATTCAAGTGCGCTGTCCAAGGTGGACTGGAGCGAGTGGGACACACCCATCATTCCTGTAATGAAGAAATCATTGAGCAGCACGCCTGGGGAACCGAAGAAGGTTCGCATCTGTGGGGACTTCAAGGTAACTGTGAACCCAGTCCTGCACACAGTACAATATCCACTTCCACGGAGAGAAGTTATTTTCGCCTCGCTACCTGGAGGGAAACGCTTTACAAAGATTGATCTGGCCCAAGCGTATCTACAAATGGAGGTGGAAGAAGCGTTTAGGAAATACCTCACGATAAACACTCACAAAGGCCTTTACCAGTACAATCGACTGGTATTCAGGGTAGCATCAGCCCCGGCTATTTGGCAGAGGGCGATGGAACAAGTCCTGCAAGGGATCCCGGGGACCCAGTGTTATTTGGATGACATCCTGGTTACGGGCGAAAATGACAGTGAACACCTTGCCAACCTGGAGCAGGTGCTCACGAGATTACAGGAATATGGGCTACGAGCCAACCGCTCCAAATGCGAGTTCTTCAGGAGACAAATCTCGTATTGTGGCCACATGATTGATGAGGAAGGGTTGCATAAGTCGCCAGACAAGATTAAGGCTGTAGTCAAGGCTCCAGCACCGGAAAATGTGTCGCAACTGAGGTCGTTCCTCGGGTTAGTGAACTACTACCATAAGTTCTTGCCGAATTGATCTACAATTCTGCACCCACTGAACGCCCTACTGCAAACTGGAGTAACATGGAAATGGAGTGATGAGTGTAAGCGTGCCTTTCAGAAATGTAAATGCCTAATCACTTCAAAAGAAGTATTGGGCCACTACAATCCAACACTACCAATTCGGTTAGCATGTGATGCGTCTCCCTACAGCATCGGAGCGGTGCTGTCACACAAATTCCCTGATGGTTCAAAGAGGCCAATAGCCTTTGCGTCGTGCTCGTTAAACTCAGCTGAGCGTCACTACGCCCAGATTGACAGGGAGGCCCTCAGCCTGGTTTGGGGGGTGAAGACGTTCAATCACTATCTGCACGGGCAGAAATTCACCCTACTGACTGATCATCAGCCCCTGGTCTCCATTTTTAACCCAAAGAAGGGCGTTCCGGTGATGACGGCGCAACGGCTGCAAAGATGGTCACTTTTTCTAGGGGCACATCAGTACGACATAGAGTACAA
Source organism: Somniosus microcephalus (assembly GCF_052327205.1). Classification (NCBI taxonomy): domain Eukaryota; kingdom Metazoa; phylum Chordata; class Chondrichthyes; order Squaliformes; family Somniosidae; genus Somniosus; species Somniosus microcephalus. Next base: position 266,875,312 of record NC_140992.1, on the reverse strand, counting down.
GGGTACGAAACAGCATGGAAACGCTGATGGGCTGTCGTGCCTACGGTAGAGGAAGCACCTGCAGTGGACCCTGTTGAGATATTCCATGCGACCATAGTCGAATGTCTACCTGTTACAAACTCAAGTATAGAGAAGGAAACCCGAAATGACCCGACACTCTCTCGGGTCTATGATTTGACGGTGAAGGGATGGCCAGCACATGGCAACTCACTGTTGCCAGCATTCTCGCCAAGGAGAGATCAGCTGTCAGTGTGCCAGGGGACCTTGATGTGTGGATCCCGAGTGGTAATTCCACCCAAGTTGAGAGATAGAGTGCTCAATGAGCTTCATGAGGGTCATCTGGGAGGGGTAAAAATGAAGAGCCTAGCCAGGGCGTTTGTGTGGTGGCCGGGAATCGATAAAGAAATCGAGGATATGACCAAGAGATGCACAGGATGCCAGAAGGTCCAAAACGCTTCACCACAGGCCCCGCTACATCCATGGGAGTGGCCCTCATCTCCATGGCAATGGGTACACATTGATTTTGCTGGTCCATTTATGGACTCAATGATCCTAATCGCTGTGGACGCCCATTCGAAATGGCCAGAGGCCATCAAAATGCCCTCCACCACCACGGAGAAAACTATTGCAGTCCTACGGACCATCTTCGCCAGGAATGGCTTGCCAGAACAGATTTGCTCCGACAATGGGCCACAGTTTGTGTCAGAGGATTTCCGGAAGTTTCTGAGGAATAATGGGGTGAAGCATTACACATCTGCCCCATATCATCCAGCCACAAATGGATTGGCTGAGAGGTTTGTTCAGACCTTTAAAAAGGCCATAAAGGCAATGTATAATGACGACATACCACTACAACACAAGGTGGATAATTTCTTGTTTGCTTACCGGAATGCGACACATGCAGTCACCAACCAAGCTCCAGCCATAATGTTCTTCAACCGAAGGCTAAGATGTCGCCTGGATTTGCTCAAACCAAACATAAGACGAGATGTTGAGGATAAGCAATTCCAGCACATCAATGAGAAGCCAACCAGGAGCTTCAAGATAGGGCAACCAGTCTTGGCCCGCGACTACCGAACAGAAAAATGGCAGCCAGGAACGATATGCACACAGCAGGGACCACTAATGTACACAGTGGACGTTGGAGAGAGCATCGTGAGACGCCATGCTGACCAGATTCTAGAGTCACAGGAACAAGCCAAACCCATAGCACGAGCAGGTGCACCTGGTAATCAACCCGAAGTACAGATTGCGTCTACCTCAGAAGCAGTGGTATTGGAAGCTGACGAACCAACCAATGACAATGAGCCAGAATCAACTCCGCCGCAAGAACAGGATACTCGAGAAAGGCGCTATCCAGTCAGGATCAGGAAGCCTCCTCAAAGACTGAACTTATAAATGATTATTTCAGTTGATGTATATAGTACAGGGAAAATTGTAATTGTAATTAGTTATTATTTAGTTGTTAAATGAATGTTATGTACTGTTTATCTAAAAGGGGAGGAATTGTTGTGTATGTACCTTTAAGAGAAGAACTGATTCTATACCGCAGTACCGGCAGTGACCACCCCTGTATATAAAGCCATAGCAGGCTTCTGTATTTTAGTCTTGAGTTCCCCTCTGTTCAGTAAATACCTGTTTTATTGTTCTCCTGCAGTCTGAGTATTATTGATACCCGGACACCACACTCATGATGTATCTATTCCCAAATCCTTTGAAGGCAGACTATTCATGTAAACATTTGTAGTTGTTTACACCAAAGCTACTTCCCTTAAACAAGACTTCCTAATATAACTGTCCTTAAGCCCTTTGAAGAATAGGCTTTTATCAACCATCAGCTTTCCATACTATAGTGCATGGATCCCTCTACCTATATTTATTACCATAGCCCCTGAAGTTATACTTTAATCACTCATGGCTGACCTCATTGCTGTCATGTATTTCATTGCACAAGCACTTCACACATCAGAAGACAAGCTATGCTTTCCTCTCACGATACTTTGATGTCCAACATGTTCCAGTCAAGAACCAGCCCAGCTCCCTCCTGCCCTCTTCCATTTATAAATTCTTACATGTCAGCTGTGGCTCAGCGGGTAGCACACTTGCCTCTGAGTCTGAAGGTTGTGGGTTCAGGTTCCCACTACCAGAAACTTGAGTGCATAAAGCTAGGCTGACACTCCACTCCAGTCCAGTGCTGAGGGAGCACTGCACTGTTGAAGATGTTGTCTTTCGAATGAGACTTTAAACTAAAGCCCTGCCTACTCTCTCAGGTGGATGTAAAAGATCCCATTGTGGCGGAGCCACCGAGAGACTCAGGGCAATTAGTAATCATCCCTTTAACTACCGTGTAGTGCAGCTGTGGACTGCACCTTTAAACTGTATGTACTTTCTTGCATTTCCGTGTGATGACGTCATGACGCCGATCACATGACCACCAGTTGGCGCGGAGAACGTCATGACGTCAGCTTCCAGTACTTTGCAGCAGTCTTTGAGGTGCTGGGAGGCTGCACAGACCTGTGTACATCTTCTCCTGTAGTGTTACCAGTTAAGTTGTTTGTTTAATAAACTTTGTTATTTTGTTTCACTGAGTCGAACTTCATTATTTGGATAGGAACCTCCGTTCCTACACCATGGCACTATTTCAAAGTAGAGTTGGGGACTTAACCCTGGTGTCCTAGCCGATATTTATTCCTCAATCAACATCACTGAAAAACTCATTATCACATTGCTGTTTGTGGGAGCTTGCTGTGTGCAAGTTAGCAGCCGTGTTTCCTATATTACAACAGTGACTTCAATTAAAAAGTACTTCATTGGCTGTAAAGCGCTTTGAGATGTCCGGTGGTCGTGAAAGGCACTATACAAATGCAAGTCTTTCTTTCTTTTTATACACAGTGAATTCTCAAACTCACCCGGGCTGTTGGATCACTTTGTAAGCGAGGGGAATTAGAGACCAAAAAAAAATAGAAAATAGAGTTCAAGTGTCAGCTTGGCTCAGCTGGTAGCACTCTTGCCTGAATCAGAAGGCTATATAGGTTCAAGTCCCACTATTGGCCTTGAGCATGCAATTAAGGTTGGCACTCCAAGGCATTACTGAGGGAGTGCTGCATTGTCGGTGGTGCTATTCTATAGGGAACATGCTAAGCTGAAGCCTGAACACCGCGTATATCCACACAGGTGCTTTTTAAAATGTGCAGGGTGATTTGGCCAGCATTGTTCCCGCGACCAGAAAACATTGAACTCAGCGCTGTTTGTGGGATCTTGCTGTTTATGAAGTGGCTGCTGTGTTTGCCTACATAACAACCATTACTTCAATTCATAGTACGTGAAAAACTTTGGGATGTTTTGCTTTTATTATTCATTCTCGGGATATGGGCATCGCTAGCTACATGCCCTTGAGAAGGTGGTGGTGGGTCTTCTTGAACCGCAGCAGTCCGTGTGGTGAAGTTGCTCCCACAGTGCTGTTAGGGAGGGAGTTCCAGGATTTTGACCCAGCGACGATGTAGGAATGGGCGATACATGTCCAGTCAGGATGGTGCGTGACTTCGAGGGGAACTTAGCATGTATGTCGTCCTGTGTGAAAGATGTGCTATTTTGTTCAGCAAACAATAGCACTGTAGCCTCTCCAGTAGTTGCTCGGGTAACAGGAAAGGCCATCAATTCACTTCTGGTCTTAAAAATGCTGTAACTAGACTGTCATTTTGAATAGTTTTAAACAAAGTTTGCAAAAACCTATAAAGCAGAATCTGTCTGGCTGCAATGATTTCCTGCAATGTCCATTGGGTGTTCAAAGCCATGAGCTGCAAAGTTAAGGGACCACAAACCTGTCGAGAACCCCCAGGGGCCACTCTCTTAGTTTAGGAAACACAACATGAGCCGGTGAATGTGTGACTGAGAATGCGAAGCACTTGATCCCGATAGTTGAAAAACTGACAATGATTGGGGAGTGAAGCGAGTGATTATAGTAATTTGGGCAAATCCTTCCTGTGATTATGCAGCTTTATATCCTCAAAGGTGTGATTATGGGCGAGTTTTAGGAACTGCTTTTCACACCACAAGTCAAGGAGAGATAAAAAGCTCACAGGCTTCCGCCACTAACGATGTGACCTCCTCTCTTAAAAGTTCAACAGGGAAACTACTCTGGGCAAGGAGACTGGTGAATAAAAAGACAGACGTTGTAACAAAGATTGCCTTGCATTATGTAGGGTCATCATATTGGGCTATCTTCTGTGCAATCCAGTGCCACTGGAGTTGACAAGTGACAACTCAATGTTGTAAAGGGCAACTACCAAGATTATTGGAGATTATTTAGGACGAATGTGCCCTTAAGAAAGAAAGACTTGCATTTATATAGCTCGTTACACAACCTCAGAACGTCCCGAAGTTCTTTACAGCCAATTAAGTACTTTTTGAAGTGTGGTCACTGTTGTGATGTAGGAAACACGGCAGCTGATTTGCACAGAGCACGATCCCACAAACAGGAATGTGATAAATGACCAGATAATCTGCTTTTAGTGATGTTGATTGAGGGATAAATATTAGCCAGGACGCCGGGGAGAACTCTCCTGCTCTTCTTCGAAATATTGCCCTGAGATCTTTTACATCCACCTGAGAGGGCAGATGGGGCCTCAGTTTAGTATCTCATCCGAAAGATGGCACCTCTGACAGTGCAGCGCTCCTTCAGCACTGCACTGGGAGTGTCAGCCTAGGTTTTCTACTGATATGCCTGGAGTGTGACTTGAACCCACAACCTTCTGACTCAGAGGCAAAAGTGCTACCACGGCAGGTTGCGTCTTAATTTCAGGCCTTTCCACCCTACTCCCAAGGGACTTATAGAATCATAGAAATTTACGGCACGGAAGGAGGCCATTTGGCCCATCATGTCTGTGCTAGCTGAAAAAGAGCTCTCCAGCCTAATCCCACTTTCCAGCTCTTGGTCCGTGGCCCTGTAGGTTACGGCACTTCAAGTGCATATCCAAGTACTTTTAAATGTGGTGAGGGTTTCTGTCTCTACCATCCTTTCAGGCAATGAGTTCCAGACCCCCCACCACCCACTGCGTGAAAAAAGTTCTCCTCATCCCCCTAATCCTTCTATCAATTACTTTAAATCTATGCCCCTTGGCTATTGACCTCTCTGCTAAGGGAAATAGGTCCTTCCTATCCACTCTATCTAGGCCCCTCATAATTTTATACACCTCAATTAAGTCTCCCCAAAGCCTCCTCTGTTCCAAAGAAAACAAACCAAGCCTATCCAATTTTTCCTCATAGCTAAAATTATTGAGTCCTGGCAAAATCCTCGTAATCTCCTCTGTCCCCTCGCTAGTGCAATCACATCCTTCCTGTAATGTGGTGACCAGAACTGTACGCAGTATTCTAGCTGAGGCCTAACTAGTGTTTTATACAGTTGAAGCATAACCCCCCTGCTCTTATATTCTATGCCTTGGCTAATAAAGGAAATTAACCCATATGCCTTCTTAACCGCCTTATCTACCTGTCCTGCTACCTTCAGGGATCTGTGGACATGCACTCCAAGGTCCCTCTGTTCCTCTACACTACTCAGTATCCTACCATTTATTGTGAATTTCGTTGCCTTGTTGGCCCTCCCTAAATAGTTTACCTTACACTTCTCCAGACTGAATTCCATTTGCCACTTTTCTGCCCACCTGACCAAACAATCCATCTCCAGCTTTCTTTCTCACTATCAAACACACGGCCAATTTTTGTATCATCTGCAAACTTCTTAATCATGCCCTCTACATTGAAATCTAAATCATTGATATATACTATGGAAAGCAAGGGACCTAGTACTGAGCCCTGCGGAACCCCACTGGAAACAGCCTTCCAGTCACAAAACCACCCATCGACCATTACCCTCTGCTTCCTGCCACTGAGCCAATTTTCGATCCAACTTGCCACTTTGCCTTGGATCCCATGGGCTTTTACTTTTCTGACCAGTCTGCCATGTGGGACCTTGTCAAAGACTTTGCTAAAATCTATGTAGACTACATCAAACGTGCTACCCTCATAGACCCTCCTTGTTATCTCCTCAAAAAATTCAATCAAGTATGGCAGGCTGTGAATTTTCAACCCTTTACCATGTGTGTGTGTGTGTGGAGAAAAATTCTTCAAAACTTGTCTAACTTGGGTCATTCCAATTTTGCACTCACACACTTATTTTTTTTTTAAACTCAGTCTAGAGATGTGGGCATCTCTGGCATTTATTGTCCATCCCCAACTGCCCTGAGGTGGTGGTCCTTCCTCTAGAAACACGTCAGTCCATGCAGTGAAGGTGCTCCCACAATGCTGTAGTGGTTTGATACAGCAGAATGGATTGCAAGGCCACTTCAGAGGGCAGGTGAGCGTTGGTGTGGGACTGCAGCCTCGTGTAGGCCAGGCCATGTGTCGGCAAGGCCGAGTAAGGACAGCAGGTTTCCTTCCCTAAGGGACATTCGTGAACCAGTTGGGTTTCTTTCCAACAACTTCATGTTCACTTTTACTGATGGTAAAAATTGAATTCAAAATTGCCATGGTAGGATTTGGACTCGCGTTCTCTGGATTACTAGTCCACTAGCATAACCACTACACTAACACACCTCTTGCTTATGTTTTTAGTTACATTAGATATGGGCAACAAAAGAAAAGTTTTCTTTAAATGTTTGCAAATGTCTAGTGCTGTATACAAGCTGCCAAACAATTAACCCCTTAAAGGATGGCACTATGATTTCAGGTAAGGCAACTGTTTACTATTACTGTATATTGTTTGTGCCATCTAATTCACAAAATTAATCAAGTACCATCCTGAAACTTGTCCAGAAATGTTGCTGGGTTGTCAGATAATTCCGAATGTCCTGGAAGGAGATACCTAGATACTTTCAGGTACCTCTGGTAGGTGACGTAAGAAAACTACTAGGCATTTGGTCTAAGCGGTAAACAAAGCTTTAATCAACTGTTTTACAACATGGAGGTCTAGTTGTGTCCTTCACTAGTTCCTGTTAAGAATGTCCTGCGCAAGCTGGGCCCGTGCCCGAGTATTTATACTCTCTCTGAACAGCGCCACCCATAGGCCGCTCAGTATTATTTCATAAGTCTTTCTTTCATGAATGACTGATTCATGTCAGTAGGCATTTGAAATATCTCATGCTTTGCTATTCCTTGTCAGAGGCAAACTGGGAGCAGGCACGTCCTTGATGTGACTCCATGGAGCGTTGCCCTGCTAAAGATCACGAACAAGAAATAGTGGGCCACGGGCCAGCTTTTCCAGTCACAACATCCCATTTGGCGGAGTTATGCGCAATGCAAGCAAGTAAGCACTTGGAAATGTAATAAACAAGTAGTAGCTTTTCACACGACGGAACGAGTCGCTTCTCCACGACCTGGCCTCCATCTCCGAGTTAAATTGGCTCTCCTTGTTTCATCCATCTCATCCAATCAGACCATAGGATTCTTCCACGGGACAGAAAATGCAACATTTTTTTTTCTCAACAACAACTTGTATTTATATAGCACCTTCAATGTAGCAAAACAGCCCAAAGCACTTCACAGGAGTGATTATCAAACAAAATTTGACACTGAGACAAACAAGGAGATATTTGGGCAGGTGAGAGGTAGGCTTTAAGGAGTGTCTTAAAGGAGGAGAGAGAGGTAGAGAGGTGGAGACGTTTCGGGAAGGAATTCTAGAGCTTAAGGTCCAGGCAGCTGAAGATACGGCCGTCAATGGTGGAGCAATCAAAATCGGGGATGCTCAAGAGACCAGAATTGGAGGAGCGCAGAGATCTCGGAGGGCTGTAGTCAAAAGCAGTCTCACGCTTATGCCAGGATCGCACCTGCCAATTGCCTCCCCCTGCTGACCCTGCCAGAGTACGCGGTCTGAAACTAGTGTCCCAAACTTAAATAAAGGCAATTGCAAGGGTATGAGGACAGAGTTGGCTAAAGTGGACTGGAAAAATAGATTAAAGGGTAAGACAGTAGATCAGCAGTGGCAGACATTTAAGGAGATATTTCATAAATCTCAGCAAAGGTATAGTCCAGGTTGAGCAGATTGGGCCTATACTCATTGGAGTTTAGAAGAATGAGAGGTGATCTTATTGAAACATATAAGATTCTGAAGGGGATTGACAGGGTGGATGCTGAGAGGATGTTTCCTCTAGTGGGGGTATCTAGAACTAGGGGGCATAGTTTCAGAATAAGAGGTCGCCCATTTCAGACGGAGATGAGAAGGAATTTCTTCTCTCAGAAGGTCGTGAATCTTTGGAATTCTCTACCCCGGAGAGCTGTGGAGGCGGAGCCATTGAATATATTCAAGGCGGAGATTGACAGACATTTGAACTACAAGGGAGTCGAGGGGTATGGAGAGAGAGCGGGAAAGTGGTGTTGAGACCAAGATTGGATCAGCCATGATCTTATTGAATGGCGGAGCAGGCTCGAGGGGTCGATTGCCCTACTCCTGCTCCTGTTTCTTATGTTCTTATGTAAAAGTACGGAGGTTATGCTTCAGTTATACAGGGCATTGGTGAGACCACATCTGGAGTACTGTGTACAGTATTGGTCTCTTTATTTAAGGAAGGATGTAACTGCGTTGGAAGCAGTTCAGAGAAGGTTTACTAGACTAATACCTGGAACGGGCGGGTTGTCTTATGAGGAAAGGTTGGACAGGCTAGGCTTGTATCCGCTGGAGTTTAGAAGAGTAAGAGGTGACTTGATTGAAACATATAAGATCCTGAGGGGTCTGGACAGGGTGGATGTGGAGAGGATGTTTCCTCTTGTGGGAGAATCTAGAACTAGGGCTCACTGTTTAAAAATAAGGGGTCGCCCATTTAAGACAGAGATGAGGAGAAATTGTTTCTCACAGAGGGTCGTGAGTCTTTGGAACTCTCTTCCTCAGAGGGCGGTAGAAGCAGAGTCTTTGAATATTTTTAAGGCAGAGGTAGATAGATTCTTGATAAGCAAGGGGGTGAAAAGTTATCGGGGATAGGCGGGAATGTGGAGTAATCGGATCAGCCATGATCTTATTGAATGGCGGAGCAGGCTCGAGGGGCCGAGTGGTCTATTCCTGCTCCTAATTCGTATGTTCGTATGTACGTATGTTAAAACCTACCTCCTCATCTGTATCTTATCATTCAAAAAATCTGGTAATTTATGGGCTGGCATCAAAATATGACCATGAAAACCGACGGATAGACGTGAAAACTGAATTGGGTTCATTCATGTCTTTCAGGGAAGGGAACCTGCCACCTTTACCTGGTTTTGCTTTCGTGACTCCACATGGGTGATTTTTAAAATTCTCATCCTTGTTTTCAAATCCCTCCATGGCCTCGCCCCTCCCTAACTCTGTAACCTCCTTCAGCTCTACAACCCTCCGAGATCTCTGCGCTCCTCCAATTCTGGCCTCTTGCACATCCTCGATTTTAATCGCTCCACCATTGGCGGCCGTGCCTTCAGCTGCCTGGGCCCTAAGCTCTGGAATTCACTCCCTAAACCTCTCCGCCTCTCTACACCTTTAAGACACTCCTTAAAACATAGAAACAAAGAAGATAGGAGCAGGAGTAGGCCATTCGGCCCCTCGAGCCCGCTCCGCCATTCAATGAGATCATGGCTGATCATCCAAATTCAGTACCCTGTCCCTGCCTTCTCCCCATATCCCTTGATCCCTTTAGCCTTAAGAAATATATCCAACTCCTTCTTGAATATATTTAATGAACTGGCCTCCACTGCCCTCTGTGGCAGAGAATTCCACAGGTTCACTACTCTCTGGGTGAAGAAATTCCTCCTCATTTCAGTCCTAAATGGCTTACCCCTTATCCTTAGACTGTGACCCCTGGTTCTGGACTCCCCGACCATCGGGAACATCCTTCCTGCATCTAGTCTGTCTAGTCCTGACAGAATTTTATAGGTTTCGATGAAACATACTTCCGTGACCTGTCCTAATATCTTCTTTTGTGGCTCGGTGTCAAATATTGTTTGATAATCGCTCCTGTGAAGCACCTTGGGACGCTGGGATGTTTTACTATGTTAAAGGCGCAATATAAATGCAAGTTGTTATTGTTGTTGTTGATTTGCACAAGTTTAGACAATTGGACAGTTGATAATTTAATGCTAATTTCAGCCAATCACTGTTATGCCTTTAAGTGTGAAACTGTGTGAAATATGATACCTTAAAGGTGCGTTATATTGAACATGTGCTAGATTCAAAATTTGAATTACAGATTGGCAAATAATGCTCTCTAAAACTAAACATAATCCAGGCTGACACTCCGGTGCAGTACTGAGGGAGTGCCGCACTGTCGGAGGTGCCGTCTTTCGGATGAGACTTTAAACCGAGGCCCCGTCTGCTCTCTCAGGCGGATGTAAAAGATCCTTTCAAAGAAGAGCAGGGGGAGTTATCCCCGGTGTCCTGGCCAATATTTACCTCTCAGCCAATACCTAAAGCAGACAAGCTGGTCATTACCTGATTGCTCTCTCTGTGGGAGCTTGCTGTGTGCAAATTTTCTGCCCCGTTTCCTACATTACAACAGTGACTACACTTCAAAAATAATCAATTGGCTGTAAAGCGCTTTGAGGCAGCCTGAGATCGTGAAATGCGCTGTATAAATGTAAGTCTTTCATTTTTAATCACACAGACATGCATCTGCATGTTCCAACTCGGATCACCTTCAGCTCCCAGATTTATTCTTTATACTGGTAACTTCTAACCTGTTAACAATTACATCTCACTTGAAAGAATTCTGTTTTTATTTCAACACTGTTCTAATTAAGTTGTGTTACAATGGGCTGCTTTATGGGGATTGCAATGGTTTGTGCATTCAAAGCGCCATCTCTGAAAACGATTGAAGACAAAATAGTAATAAAGTATATGAATTTGTACAAATTTAGTGCCTATTATTGCACTGCAGAGGCATGGAAACATATTAATTAAATGAAGTTTGTGTAGCTCAGCGAACACGATTAACCCTTCGTGTGCTGCAGACAAAAATACAAATCGTAGCTCACGCCTCTTCTGGGAGTCACTGATAAATACGCTCAGCTCTCAGCTAAAATACTAAAAACATGACAGCGCAAGAGGCCAAGCTTGAATTTTAACAGACTGTAGCTTGCAGGAGGAGGGAGGTCCTGGATAAGGATGAGTTCAATCAGGGAAAGGGCAATAGCCTTGATTGCAAAAGCAAAATATTGCGGATGCTGGAAATCTGAAATAAAAACAGAAAGTGTTGGAAATACTCAGCAGGACAGGCAGCATCTGAGGAGAGAGAAAGGGAGTTCACATTTCAGGTCTGTGATCTTTCGTCAGAACTGGAAAAAGTTAGAGATGTAACAGCTTTTAAGCAGGTACAGAGGCAGGGAAAGGTGGGGGAGGGGAGGAAAGAACAAAAGGGAAGGTCTGTGATAGGGTGGAAGGCAGGAGAGATTAAATGACAAAGGGGATGATGGTTTGAGGCAAAAGGAGATGGTAATGGGACAAGTAAAGTAACAAAAGCTGGATCTAGAGGAGGTGTAAATGGAAATAGCAGAATCATCAGCAACACCTGCCGACTGAATAAATGGGAGCAGTGGTTATGATCTGAATTTGTTGAACTCAATGGGCTGGATTTTGATTGAGGAGGCGTGTAGGAGGCGGGACTACAACTTTCGGGGTTGTAGTCCCGCCTCCATCGAGTTGTGACCAACCCATGTGATTTTCACTTGATTGACCTTGTTGAGCCCACCCAGCGGGCTCAGCAGGCCAATTAAGGGCCACCCGGCAACAGGTGATGTCACAGATTGACATTTCATCTGTCAAAAGCTTTTGAAGTTGTCAAACACTGACAATCTGTACTCCAAGTTAATTCCTTCCTCTCAGGCTGATTTAGAGATCTCTCCAGAACAGAAAGCTGAATGCTGCAACTTTTGACAGCTCGCGGCCACTCTGCTTTCTGTGCCGGTGAGATGAGGGACTCCCGAGACCTGAAGGAAGGAAGGCATAAAGGTAAGTAAAACTTCTTTAAACACTTTACACACACCAAACACACTTACCTCTGAACTCATGCACTCATCACTCACCTGAACACCGGACACCTCGAACCCTCCAAGCCCTTCAGCCCGACGGTCCGCCTCGCTAACTTGCCGTAGTTTGGAGCCGTTGGGAATCCCACACTTCAGCAATAAAAATAGGGATTAGCCTAAAAACTGCCTGTTAACTACCTGTTAACAGCCAGTTAATTGGCACTAATCCCCTTCCCGGCTCGGGGAGGCGGCTCCCAGCACAGGTCGGGTATCCGCCTCCTTTGAAATTGGCATGGAGGCAGGTTGGGGGCGGGGTGGGTTCGTGCCCCCCGATTTCGAGATTTTAACCCCCCACACGCCTCCAATCCCGCCTCAACGGCCCAATGAAAATCCTGCCCAATGAGTCCGGAAGGCTGTAAAGTGTCTAATTGAAAGATGAGGTGCTGTTCCTCGAGCTTACATTGAGCTTCGTTGGAACAGTGTAAGAGGCCGAGGACAGAGATGTCAGAGTGGGAGTGAAGCTTCAGTACATTTGGAAAAGCATAATAAACAATTTCAAGAGGCACAATCTCAACGGTTAACATTTTGGGTTGTGCATGTCACGCTGCACAGAATGCTGGCTGGGATTTATTTTTCACCTATGCGCTCAGCTTCCCAGTCCATTAAAAGGAATAGGTGAAAATGAAAAAGAAAGACTTGCATTTATGTAGCGCCTTTTACGACCTCAGGTTGTCCCAAAGTGCTTTGCAGCCAATGAAGTACGTGTTGAAGTTCAGTCACTGTGGTAATGTAGGAAACGCGACAGCCAATTTGCGCACAGCAAGCTCCCACAAACAGCAATGTGATAATGACCAGTTAATTTGTTTTTAGTGATGTTGATTGAGGGATAAATATTTACCAGGACACCGGGGGATAACTCCACTGCTCTTCTTCGAAATAGTGCCACGGGATCTTTTACATCCACCTGCGCGAGCAGATGGGGCCTTGGTGTAACGTCTCCTCTGAAAGACAGCACCTCCAACAGTGCGGGACTCCCTCAGTACTGCACTGGAGCATCAGCCTAGATTTTTGCGCTCAAGTCTCTGGAGTGGGACTCGAACCCACAAACTTCTGACTCAGAGGCGAGAGTTCTACCAAAATGCCATAAGCTGGTGCACTGAGAGGGAAGATCAGGGCCGGTGTGTCCACTATTTCTACCCATTCTGGCCTTCGCAACAGAATAACTTCCCGGGACATTTGGGTCAATACTTTGATCACAGAGCAAAGCGTAAAGCAGAACCGAAATCCCATGCTGATTGTCGAGAGCTGGCCCACACAAAGTGATTAAATGTGTCATAAATCGCAACTTCTACAAGAAGTAACTCAGGAAGTACTACTGGATGGCCAGCTGTGGGCACCATCCGAGGAGCATAAATACTCGGGCGTGGGCCCAACTTGGCCAGAGACAATCTGGAAACAGGAAGCTAGTGACTACTAACTAGACCTCCATGTTTTGTTACAAGTCGATTAAAGCCTTGCTTTATATTCAACCAAGTGCGTAGTGAGTCTTTATTACGTCAATATGTGCTGCCTGATTCCTGAGCATGAACTTTGCTAAGAGTTCCTAAGCAATATGAATGACTCGAGCCGTACTTCAAATACAAACTGCAAGGATGGACCACAGCAAATTTATCCAACGTTTTTCCAATTTCTTTCTCCTACCTTGAACCAGTTGCAAAGTGAGACTTCCCCCAGATCAGCCACGCTTCCTGCTCTGGCTCACCTGCTCCGCGATTGCGGATCGGAAGTGCGACGTGTGCGGATGTTTGGTGAGGATGGGTTGTCTTTGCTGTGGATGAATTCCCAGATAGGCCATCGGGCACTGATTCATCGGTACGATACCAGGACTTAACGGGTTAAATAACGAGGACAGGTCCCATCAGCCTGGTTTACATTTCCTTGAATATAGAAGGTTGAGGTGGTGATCTAATCGAGGTCTTCAAAATGATTAATTGATTCCATAGGGTAAATAGAGAGCAACTACTTCCTCTGGTGTGGGAATCCAGAACAAGGATTTAGCTTTAAAATTAGAGCTAGGTCATTTAGGAGTGAAATCAGGAAGCAGTTCTTCACACAAAGGGTAGTGGAAATCTGATATTCTTTTCCCCAAAATCATGTGGATGTTGGGGGAGAATTGAAAATTTCAAAACTCAGATAGATAGATTTTTGATAGGTAAGGGTATCAAGGGAAATGTGGCAAGGGCGGATAAATGGAGTTAAACAAAGACATAGAAGATAGGAGCAGGAGTAGGCCATTCGGCCCCTCGAGCCTGCTCCGCCATTCAATGAGATCATGGCTGATCATCCAAATTCAGTACCCTGTCCCTGCCTTCTCCCCATATCCCTTGATCTGTTATGCCTTTAAGTGTGAAACTGTGTGAAATGTGATACCTTAAGGGTGCGTTACGTTGAACATGTGCTAGATTCAAAATTTGAATTACAGATTGAAAATAATGCTCTCTAAAACTAAGCATAATCCAGCTGACACTCCAGTGCAGTACTGAGGGAGTGCTGCACTGTTGGAGGTGCCGTCTTTTGGATGAGACTTTAAACCGAGGCCCCGTCTGCTCTCTCAGGTGGATGTAAAAGATCCTTTCGAAGAAGAGCAGGGGGAGTTATCCCCGGTGTCCTGGCCAATATTTACCTCTCAGCCAATACCTAAAGCAGACTACCTGGTCATTACCTCATTGCTCTCTCTCTCTGGGAGCTTGCTGTGTGCAAATTTTCTGCCGCGTTTCCTACATTACAACAGTGACTACACTTCAAAAATAATCTGTTGAGGTACAGATTAGCCATGATCTAATTAAATGGCAGAACAGGCTCAATGGGATGGATGGCTTCCCCCTGCTCTGAAGTTTGGCCAAAGCTCACTGTGAAGGGTGGTCATTTGGGCAATGTGGCGAGGAGTCGGCAGTGCCTGTGGAACCATGCCCAGTATGAGTCACTGGGCCTGACTTTGCAGTGGGAGCATGCGGAAGTGCCAGGAATTAGGTCTGGACGCGGCTACATTGAGTCCCATTCTTAGCTGCGGGCCTTGTGAGAGGGCAGAGCCTCTGCCCGCCCCTTACAGTGTAAGAGGGAGCGGAGCCAGAGGCTCCCAATGCCTGTTGAATCCTGTGTCCTTAGCTCTCCGTGAGACCTGGTGCTTTATCGGTGGCAACATAATTTGCGACATCATCGCATCATTCAAACGAGAAAATGCAATTGAATTGCAGATATGTCACTGTCCCACATACGCATTGCGTTCTGGTGATGAGAATTGCTTCTGGGCAGGCCTTCTTTATTTTAATCTAACAGAAAATGCCCTGTAAAATGCCTTGGCCTTCCTGTTGTAACACAACCTTCACTACATTACAACAGTGACTACACTTCAAAGGTACTTCATTGGCTTTGGGACATCCTGAGGTTGTGAAAGGCGCTATAGAAATGCAATTCATTCTTTCTAACAGATCTGATCTATAATGCAGTTGTGTGCAATTTAAAATGTAAATCTCAGCTAATTCTATAGTGCAGTAAATAGGTCAATACCTTTGAAAGAAAATTGAAATGTTCACATTCTTACATCAGAAAGTAACCCTGTACCCCACCTGTAACGTCATTCATTCACAAATTTTTTTGTAACCTGTCTCCCATCCTCTGCTGGAGGCACTGGGCTTTGCGGGAATATGGTCCACAGGTGCCATCAGCCCAGACTCGAGCCTGGCTTCTTCCTAACCTGAATATCAAGCAAGTGGGAGATTTACACATTGAGTAGAGCTTAATCAACAACAACAACAACAATGTGTATTTATATAGCGCCTTTAGCATAGTATAATGTCCCAAGGCGCTTCACAGGAGTATTTTAAGACAAAAATTTTGACACCGAGCCACATAAGGAGAAATTAGGGCAGGTGACCAAAAGCTTGGTCACGGGGTAGATTTTAAGGAGCGTCTTAAAAGAGGAAAGAGAAGTAGCGAGGTGGAGAGCTTTAGGCAGGGAATCCCAGAGCTTAGGGCCTAGGCAACAGAAGGCACGGCCACCGATGGTTGAGCGATTATAATCGGGGATGCTCAAGAGGGCAGAATTAGAGGAGCGCAGATATCTCGGCGGGGTTGTGGGGCTGGAGGAGATTACAGAGATAGGGAGGGGCAAGGCCATGGAGGGATTTGAAAACAAGGATGAGAATTTTGAAATCGAGGCGCTGCTTAACCGGCAGCCAATGTAGGTCAGTGAGCACAGGGGAGATGGGTGAACTGGACTTGGTGCGAGTTAGTCACCAGTTTAATCAAAGCAGTGACCACAGCGTTGATGGTTCAGCACACTGTGGCATAGAGTGATGGGATACAAGTTGATGTCTCCAGCTCCTTTCATAGGACATTCCTAATTGAACTTGGGCTGATGCAGTGGGGATCTGCGGAGTGTGGGCCAAGCACCTCCCATAGAGCTACTGTCAGAGGGAGGGGCCAGCTCAGGGAGCTCTCCTGGCCTTGGCTCAGTAATGGCACCCTCACCTCTGAGTCAGGATTTTTTGGGTTCAAAGTCCCACTCCAAAGACTTGAACACAGAATCCAGGCTGACACTCCCAGTGCAGTACTGAGGGAGTGCTACACCATCAGAGGTGCCGTCTTTCAGATGAGACGCTAAACCGAGGCTATTCCAAAGACTTGAGCACAAAAATCTAGGCTGACACTCCAGTGCAGTGCTGAGGGAGTGCTGCACCATCGGAGGTGCCGTCTTTTGGATGAGACGTTAAACCGAGGCCCCGTCTGCTCTCTCAGGTGGACATAAAAGATCCCATGGCACTATTTCGAAGAAGAGTAGGGGAGTTATCCCTGGTGTCCTGGCCAATATTTATCCCTCAACCAACATAACAAAAACAGATTATCTGGTCATTATCACATTGCTGTTTGTGGGACCTTGCTGTGTACAAATTGGCTGCCGCGTTTCCCACATTACAACAGTGACTACACTTCAAAAGTACTTAATTGGCTGTGAAGCACTTTAAGACATCCGGTACTCGTGAAAGGTGCTATTTCAATGCAAGTCTTTCTTTCCTTCAGACAGTGCGCTTTATTTTTTTTTATTAAAGATTTGCAGGTTATTTTTTTTAACCCACAGCACCGCTGCCACCTGCTCGCCTGGGCCGATCGCTCATCTCCCCGTGTGGTCTGCTTATTATCGTAATCCGCTCACACAACTGGGTCTGAGTGAAACCATCAAGCCTCCTCAGCGTGTGCACGGCTGGCTTTGTCGGTCGTGACAGATCACTGGAAAGAGATTATGGTGGAGTAGGAGGCCCTTTGTTGGTTTTCAGACGAGAGCTTTCATTCATCGGTGTACCACTCCTGCGCATAACAGCCAAATAAACAACTCAAGGCTGCGTGCCCCCTTTGTAATATATCCGCGCCCGTCCATTATGCTGAACACTGGGACGAGGACAAAGGGCTTTCAGTTAGCATTATTTCAAAAGCCTGAAGTGTTTCGTTAACAGGAATCCAATAGGTGTGGATAGGTAATGCTTGATTGTGTTTCAATTTCCATTTATTGAAGAAAAGGCATTCACTGAGGTGGAAGTGACTCAGTATGTGTCTGAGATCCTTAATTAAAACCTTTTCTAGAAATCTTGACAGGGGATTTTGCTGAAAAACCATGTCTACCTTTAGCCTCTGCACAGGTAATCCGAAAGGTACACTGAGCTTAATTTTCTTTTTTATTTGGATTGTTTAAGCTCTTTGCCTGTGGGTGGCCCAGTGCTTCAAATAGTGGGCTCTTGTGCGTCCCTCTCTCCCTTCACCTCACCACCAGCAACCGTGTCTTCAACCGCCTGGGCCCCACATTGTGGAATTCCCTCCCGATCCCCACCATCTCCTTCCCCTCCTTTAAGACACTTCACTAACCTCTTTCACTAAGCTTTTGTTCATCTCCTCGCAATATCTCTTTCTTTGGACTGGCGTCCATTTTTTTTTTATTACTCCTCTGTGAAATGCTCTGGGAGGTTTTTTCTATGTTAAGGGTGTGGTAGCTGTGTCAGCTGTGGCTAATCATCCATAAGACAAAGGTCCTCTACCAACCTGCCCCCGCCACACAGTGCTGCCCCCCGATTATCAAAATCCACGACAAGGCCTTGGATAACGTGGACCGCTTTCCATACCTCGGGAGCCTACTGTCAACAAGGGCAGACGTCGATGACGAAGTCCAACACCGCCTTCAGTGTGCCAGTGCAGCCTTCAGTCGCCTGAGGAAGAGAATGTTTGAAGACCAGGACCTCAAACCCGGCACTAAGCTCATGGTCTACAGAGCAGCAGTGATACCCACCCTGCTGTATGCCTCAGAGACATGGACCATGTACAGCAGGCACCTCAAAGCACTGGAGAGGTACCACCAACGCTGCCTCCGCACGATCCTGCCAAGTCATTGGCAGGATAGGCGCACCAACGTCAATGTTCTTGCTCAGGCCAGCATCCCCAGTATCGAAGCTTTGACCACGCTCGATCAGCTCCGATGGACGGGTCACATTGTCCACATGCCCAATACGAGACTCCCAAAACAAGCGCTCTATTCGGAGCTCCGGCACGGCAAGAGAGCCCCAGGTGGGCAGAGGAAACGCTTCAAGGACACCCTCAAAGCCTCCTTGAAAAAGTGCAACATCCCCACCGATGCCTGGGAATCCCTGGCCCAAGACCGCATAAAGTGGAGGAGAAGCATTCGGGAAGGCGCCGAACACCTCGAGTCTCTTCGCTGGGAGCAAGCGGAAGCCAAGCGCAGGCAGCGCAAGGAGCGCACGTCAACCCAAGCACCCCACCCACCCGCCCCTTCAACCACCGTCTGCCCCACCTGTGACAGAGACTGTAGGTCCCACATTGGACTCATCAGTCACCTGCGAACTCATTTGTAATGTGGAAGCAAGTCATCCTCGGTTCCGAGGGACTGCCTAAGAAGAGAAGGAGAAGAAGGCTCAGTGGGTAGCACCCTTGCCTCTGAGTCAGAAGGTTGTGGTTTCAAGTCCTACTCCAGAGCCTTGAGCACAACAATCTAGAACAGAGGGAGTGCAGCAGTGTCGGAGGTGCTATCTTCCAGATGGGACTTTAAACTGAGGCCCCGTCTGCTCTCTCAGGTGGATGTAAAAGATCCCATGGCACTATTTCAAAGAAGAGCAGGGGAGTTCTCCCCGGTGCCCTGGGCCAATATTTATCCCTCAATCAGCATCACTAAAACTGATTATCTGGTCATTATCACATTGCTGTTTGTGGGAGCTTGCTGTGTGTAAATTGGCTGCCACGCTTCCTACATTACAACAGTGACTATACTTCAAAAGTACTTCATTGGCTGTAAAGTGCTTTGGGATGTCTGGTGGTCGTGAAAGGTGCTATAGAAATGCAAGTCTTTCTTTATAGAAACGCAAGTTGTTGCATGTTTTAACTCCTATTGGAGTTAGGTCACAGATCCGCCATGATCTCATTGAAAGGCGGAACAGGCTTGAGGGGCTGAATGGCCTACCCCTGTTCCACATTCCTATATTCCAAAAGCCTCCTTTTTGGAAACCCCTGGTTGATTGTTTCACGAACTCAGATTTGGCTCATTTGGGTCTAAGTGCATGAATTACTTGCAGTTGAAATGTTCCATTGCAGTTAGCGAATGGTAGGGGACAAGAAGTAAAAGAAACCTAAAACACGATTATAATGCATGCTGCAAGTGAGCTCTGAATAGGAAGGAGCGACTTGTACACCCCTTGAAACTGATAAAGTTTGAGCCAAAATAGCAAATGCTAATTGGGTTGTCAATTTTTGCTTCAAATGGCAGGATGAGAATGAGGGAGGGATGATGACGATGGGAAAAAAATCATCATAACCTTAATGACCTCAATAACTAATATGAGACATAGATCTAACTGGAAGATGATTACTTCAGAAACCAGACTCTGGGCACAGTTTATGTTTTTGGAACTTTGCTTGCAGCTCACTCAAGATAAAGGTTATTCAGCTTAAGACAGGCTTGTACACAGACGTGATCCATGTACAGGTGTGGAGTGTGCATTCTCATGCCCCTGGAACAATATGGCCCCTTGTGTTTACGGCCTTGTGTTTCTTTGACTGTTTAACTGCACTCTGTACCCAAGCAAAATACACAATAGACGTTTATTCCAGTCCCCCCCCCTATTGTCTACTTTCAGGCACTGTATGAAAAGTCCCACAGTCCTCCCTTGGACTGTCCATGGGAGACTCAATCCCACTCAAGCATTTCACTCAGTAAGGAATATGAGGGAAACTCAGATTGATTGAAGTCTCATTGTGCGATATTAGTAATGAACAGATTAACGCTTTCAAATGAAATTCCTTTGTATGTTCTTTTACCGAACAGCAACAACAACAACTTGCATTTATATACAGTAGCGCCTTTAATGCAGTAAAATGTCCCAAGGTGCTTCACAGGAGCGTTATAAAATAAAATGTGACGCCGAGCCACATAAGGATAAATTAAGGCAGGTGCTTTGTCAAAGAGGTAGGTTTTAAGGAGCATCTTAAAAGAGGAGAGAGAGATAGAGAGGCGGAGAGGTTTAGGCAGGGAATTCCAGAGCTTAGGGCCTCGGCAGCTGAAGGCACGGCCACCAATGGTTGAACGATTAAAATCAGGGATGCGTAAGAGGGTTAAATTAGAGGAGCGCAGATATTTCAGGGGATTGTGGGGTTGGAGGAGATTACAGAGATAGAGAGGGACAAGGCCGTGGAGGGATTTGAAAGCAAGGATGAAAATTTTAAAATCGAGGTGTTGCTTAACCAGGAGCCAATGTAGGTCAGCAAGCAAAGGGGTGATGAGTGAACGGGACTTGGTGTGAGTTAGGACACAGGCAGCTGAGTCTTGGATGACCTCAAGTTTACGTAGGGTGGAATGTGGGAGTCCAGCCAGGAGTGCGTTGGAATAGTCAAGTCTAGAGGTAACAAAGGCATGGATGAGGGTTTGAGCAGCGGATGAGCTGAGGCAGGGGCGGAGACAGGCGACATTACAGAGGTGGAAATAGACGGTCTTAGTTATGCTGTGGATATGTGGTCGGAAGCTCATTTCAGGGTCAAATATGACACCAAGTTTGCAGACAAGGTTGAAACTGCTGACTTGGGGTTAACACTTTTCATAGGATCATAGAATCATAGAAATTTACGACACAGAAGGAGGCCATTCGGCCCATCGTGTCTGCATTGGCCGAAAAAGAGCAATCCAGTTTAATCTTACTTTCCAGCTCTTGGTCCGTAGCCCTGTAGGTTACAGCACTTCAAGTACATATCCAAGAACGTATTAAATGCAATGAGGATTTCTGCCTCTCCCACCCTTTCAGGCAGTGAGTTCCAGACCCCCACCACCCTCTGGGTGAAAACATTTCTCCTTAACTCCCATCTAATCCTTTTCCCAATTATCTAAAGTCTATGCCCCCTGGTTATTGGCCTCTCTTCTAAGGGAAATAGGTCCTTCCTATCCACTGTATAATAACACTCCTCTTTTCTTAAAATAACAGATGGAAGAATTTCATATCAACAACAATTTGCATTTATATAATTGTAACAACAGAGTCCCAAGGCACTTCACAGAGATGCAACTAAAAAAATTGCATGCTGATCAAAATCAGGATATTAGAAGCTGGGGGTCCGAAAGCTTGGTCAAAGAGTTGGGTTTTCAGGAGAGTCTTAAAGAAGAAGATATGAGGTGGAAAGACAGAGGGGCATTCAAGAGAGTGGACTGAAGCAACTGAAAGCGCGGCCGCCAACAGTAGGGTGAAGGAAGGGCGTGGCATGCACAGGAGGCCAAAGTTGGAGGAGCAGAGAGTTCATGAGGGAGATGTTAATGTGCTCATAAGGGAACAGTAACATAGTGGTTATGTTACTGGACTAGTAATCCAGATGATCCGGAGACATGGGCCGCGATTTTGCCAGCACTCAGAGGGCGGGTTTGGAGGCAGGTCATAGGTTAAATTCATTTTGATTGATGCCGGGTTCCAATCCCACCGTCAACCCGCCTCCAAACAGCTTTCCCAAGTGTCGGGTCCCTGATTTGCGAATGGACCCGACACCTAGTGGCGGGAAGTGGATTAAAGGCAATTACCTGCCAATTAACAGGTACTTGCCAGTAGTTTACAGCCTGTTTTTGGATTTTGCCGCTTCTGGCTCGGGTTTCCCGATGTCCGGACACCACGCCAGGTAAGTGTGATGCGTTGTGAGTCTGCTGTAATGTTTCTGGATTGATGACAGCTGCAGAAGTGGTGTGAAGGATCCAATGTTGCACATGGTGAGTCTCAGAGCAAAGAAAATGTTGGGAACTGCATTTTTAATACATTTACAGATTTCTTTATCTTACAAGTTTTTAAATCCAAGTCCAGTGCCACCTCATTGGGAGAACCTCTCTCACCATTGACAGATTGCTTCTGTCACCTCATCTGCAGCTGCCATCTATTCCAGCCTATGGAGGACGTCATTGGAGAGCCTGGGTGCAAGAGGTCACCTTTGTGCAGTGATTGTCAGTATTTTCAGCACCGCAATGCTGTCAAACACTGAGAAATCAACTGCCAAAATAAAATTGTGCGTGGTCCCTTTAAGGAAACCAGCAGATGACGCGTCATCAAATGATGTCATCTGACCCGCTTCCTATTAATTGGCTGGCAAGCCCACAGGGCGGGCTTAACAAGGTCATTCTAGGTAAAATCACGTCTGTGGAGTGGATGCAGCTGGGGGCGGGACTGGAAGTCGGAAACCACCTGACCTGCACTCAACCTGCCTCCATTAATAAAATCGCGGCCATGAGTTCAAATACCTACCACTGCAGTTGTGGAATTTAAATTTAATCAATTAAATAAATCTGTAATTAAAAATCTAGTATGTGTGATCATGAAACTACGGGATTGTCGTATAAAATCCATCTGGTTCACTAATGTCCTTTAGTGGAATGAAACCTGCCATCCTTACCCGAATGGCCTACTCCTATTTTTCTATGTTTCTATGTTTCTATGTCTGGGCCTATAAGTGACTCCAGACCCATAACAATGTGGTTGACTTTTAACCGCCCTCTAAAATGGCCTAGCAAGCCAAGAAGGCGGCTCACCACCAGCTTCTCAAGGACAACTAGGGATGGGC
The DNA here is from genome assembly GCF_052327205.1 of Somniosus microcephalus. NCBI lineage: Eukaryota > Metazoa > Chordata > Chondrichthyes > Squaliformes > Somniosidae > Somniosus > Somniosus microcephalus. The sequence continues at coordinate 266,852,206 of NC_140992.1, read as the reverse complement.
AATAAATGCTGGCCTTGCCAGCGACGTCCACATCCTGTGAAGGAATTTTTTTTTAAAGTACCATACAGTGCAATTGCAACCTCCAGAAGGAAATTTTGGGAGAAATCTATGTTTACGGCTTTTTTTTTGGCAAGGCTCTCTGTTCTTACTAGTCAGAAAAAGATGGGAATTCAGATTCCCTCCCCCAACCCCTGCCATTTCCCCAAGCTTATTGGTAAGTGAAAGATCACACAGAACCACGCAATCACACAGCACCATTCGGCCCATCGTGCCAGTGCCAGCACTTTGGTAGAGCTGTCCAATTAGTCCCACTCTCCCACCGCTCTTTCCCCATAGCCCTGCAACATTTTTCTTTTCAAGTATTTATCCAATTCCCTTCTGAGAGTTACTGTTGAACCTGCTTCCACCACCCTATCAGGCAGCGCATTCCAGACATGTAGTTACAATACTGTAGTAGCAATTCACAGACTCACATTCACTTCAAACTCAGCTCCTCCCAGGAGCGTGAGATTGGGGGATTTACCGTATACTATTTGCTTTTCAATTGTGGCTGCGACTGAGGTGAAAACCTTCTTTTTCTTCTTTGCATTTATAGCAACTGCATGAACTCATATGTAGCAGGCAGACTGGAGACTCTTAAAGGGTTTGTTTTGTACACATACAACTAATAAAGAGTTCTCAATCCAGGAGAGAAGTGTACACTTAAATTATCTACCCAATTAAAAGATGTATATTGCAGAAGCCAACGAAATAAATTGAGATTGATTTCACAATCAAACCATGCACTCCTTGATGTTTGTATTGTTTGGTGGAGCAAGTGTTTATGTTTAGATTATCCCTGTGGGTCTTTTACTTATTTTAAGATGCTGAGCTCCCGATAGCTTTTTCTTCTGGCAAGTTTAAACGGCCATGATCATGTTCTTGCAGTTTGATTAGTGCGTTGTTATTTTTTGAACTTTAGGGAAGATTCAGTGAGGATTGCGAGTGTGAGGGAGCGTGCAAGAGGATTGCGAGTATGAGGGAGCATGCAAGAGGCTTGTGAGTGTGAGGGAGCGTGCAAGAGGATTGCGAGTATGAGGGAGCATGCAAGAGGCTTGTGAGTGTGAGGGAGTGTGCAAGAGGATTGCGAGTGTGAGGGAGCGTGCAAGAGGCTTGTGAATGTGAGGGAGCGTGCAAGAGGATTGTGAGTGTGTGACAGAGAGTATGCGACCAGCTGATGAGTGTGCTAAGGATTGTGAGTGTGAGGGAGCGTGCAATAAGATTGTATGTGAGAGCGAGAGTATGGCCGGGATTTTTCTAACCTTGGCGGGTCCGGGATGGGCGATGTTGGGGGCGGGTCCCGACCCTGCTGCTGGCTCCATCCCGCTCTGTAAAATGAATTTCCCGTGCTTGGGCTTGTTAATGAGGAGAGATTGGGTCGATTGGGCTTGTACTCGCTGGAGTTTAGAAGAATGAGAGGGGATCTCATTGAAACTTATAAAATTCTGACAGGACTGGACAAACTAGATGCTGGAAGGATGTTCCCGATGGTCGGGGAGTCCAGAACCAGGGGTCACAGTCTAAGGATAAGGGGTAAGCCATTTAGTACAGAGATGAGGAGGAATTTCTTCACCCAGAGAGTGGTGAATCTGTGGAATTCTCTACCACAGAAGGCAGTAGAGGCCAATACATTAAATATATTCAAGAAGGAATTGGATATATTTCTTAAGGCTAAAGGGATTAAGGGGTATGGGGAGAAAGCAGGGACCGGGTACTGAATTTGGATGATCAGCCATGATCGCATTGAATGGCGGAGCAGGCTCGAGGGGCCGAATGGCCTACTCCTGCTCCTATGTTTCTATGTTTAAGCCCCGCCCAGCGCGTTTCCCAGCTAATTAGAGGAAGTGGGTCTGGTGACGTCATTTGATGACGCGTCATCAGCCGGTTTCCTTAAAGGCACCATGTCCAAATTTATTTTGACATTTATGCTGTCAGTGTTCTACAGCATTGAGCGGCTGCAAACACTGACAAGCATAGCACAAAGGCACAGGGCTGCATCCAGGCTTTCCCATAAGCATATGGAGGGATCACAGCACACAGGGAGGTCCTCTTCCCTTCCCAATGGTCAGAAGAGACCTCCCCAGGAGATCAACACAGCCTGGTTGTACATTGCAGAGGAGGGCACAAGCAGGGATGTGGTCAGGAGGATCTGGGTGCAGTGCCGCAAATGTTTCAATGATCTAATTAGATCACGAAACATTAGTACAAAGCCACACTCAACCTCATCCTGCTGTGTCACTCATCACATCTCCATCACTCTGCCTTCCCTACCCTACTCCTGCACATCTTTACTCACACCAACATACCTTGCACCTCCACCCATCCCTCTCTATATTATCACATCCCCATCTCACCAGCCCCCCTCACACACACCCTCATCTTAGTGCAATCATACCAACTAATAACACACAAGGGTAGGCACTTGGGTGTTTTATGCAATGTTCATGTAAAGTTTCTGTTAGTGTGGTGTCAAACATTGAAACCATTATTTTCAACACCTTACATTTTTGGACATATTTGTGTGCACATTTGGAAGTGGCTTAGTGAGTTGCAGTGAATGGTGAGACATAACGGTACCCCCGCAATGGTGATGAGTATGAAAGGAATGGCTTGGTCATTGTAGGGGTGCTTTATAGTGTTGGCGTGGGGTGGTGCCAACCTGGCGCATCATGTGGCAGCCGGGGTGTGCAGCATCAGGTGAAGTAAATCTGGCCACGGTGAGGCCATCCCTGGCCTCCCGGGCAGCAATGTGCTCGGGTGCTGATGCCCTGTGCCTTGTGCAGCATCAGGTGATTGCAGAGAAGGTTGGTGTTGTTGTTGGTGCTGCTGATGTGCCTGGTGCTGCTGGTGTTGGGGTTGATCGTGGTGGGATTCTGAGGACCAAGGTGAGAGAGTATAAAGTGCACCCATGCTGATGGAATAGATAGCAGTTGAAGTTGAGATGACAGAAGCAATCTGTCAATGGTGAGGTGACATTGGCTAGAGAGTTTGTTCCAAACACTTGCAGCCTGCATAAAGTTCAATCTGTCTTCCAAAGGGAGAAAGCAACAGCCTCTGTGCTTGGAAAGTGAACAGATGTGAAGTGGGAGCTTTTATACTACATTTAAAGCTGCCACTCATCAGCTGATTCAACGGCCACTCAACTTCCGCGTCAGATTAACAGACGGGGCCCAGGAGCAGTGTGGAAGCCATGGGTGAGCTGTTAAAGTCAAAAGGTAAGGTTAATTCACTCATGGGCTTGTCAACAAGTCGATAATTGTTTCAATTCGGTCCATCGCCTCTACCGGTCGGGTCTGCTCAGCGCTGGCAAACCCGACATTGGGAAATTCGAGTGTGTGCGATTTGACAGCAGGTTCCCGACCCGCTGTCAATCAAATCAAATTTCACTGCTGACCCGCCACCGATCCCGTCCACTGAGCACCGGCGAAACTCTGGCCTTTGTGACAAGTTTGTACATGTGCGAGAGGATTGTGAGTGTGAAAGAGAGAGTCCATGGGGATTGTGAGTGTGAGAGAGCGTCCTTGGGGATTGTGAGTGTGAGAGAGAGAGAGAGTCCTCAGGGATTGTGAGTGTGAGAGAGAGTCCTCGGGGATTGTGAGTGTGAGAGAGAGTCCTCGGGGATTATGAGTGTGAGAGAGAGTCCTCGGGGATTGTGAGTGTGAGAGAGAGTCCTCGGGGATTGTGAGTGTGAGAGAGTCCTCGGGGATTGTGAGTGTGAGAGAGTCCTCGGGGATTGCGAGTGTGAGAGAGAGTCCTCGGGGATTGTGAGTGTGAGAGAGTCCTCGGGGATTGTGAGTGTGAGAGAGAGTCCTCGGGGATTGTGAGTGTGAGAGAGAGTCCTCGGGGATTGTGAGTGTGAGAGAGAGTCCTCGGGGATTGTGAGTGTGAGAGAGAGTCCTCGGGGATTGTGAGTGTGAGAGAGTGTCCTCGGGGATTGTGAGTGTGAGAGAGAGTCCTCGGGGATTGTGAGTGTGAGAGAGAGTCCTCGGGGATTGTGAGTGTGAGAGAGAGTCCTCGGGGATTGTGAGTGTGAGAGAGAGTCCTCGGGGAATGTGAGTGTGAGAGAGAGTCCTCGGGGATTGTGAGTGTGAGAGAGTCCTCGGGGATTGTGAGTGTGAGAGAGAGTCCTCGGGGATTGTGAGTGTGAGAGAGAGTCCTCGGGGATTGTGAGTGTGAGAGAGAGTCCTCGGGGATTGTGAGTGCGAGAGAGAGTCCTCGGGGATTGTGAGTGTGAGAGAGAGTCCTCGGGGAATGTGTGTGTGAGAGAGAGTCCTCGGGGATTGGGAGTGTGAATGAGAGTCCGCGGGGATTGTGAGTGTGAGAGAGAGTCCTCGGGGATTGTGAGTGTGAGAGAGAGTCCTCGGGGATTGTGAGTGTTAGAGAGAGTCCTCGGGGATTGTGAGTGTGAGAGAGAGTCCTCGGGGATTGTGAGTGTGAGAGAGAGTGCTCGGGGATTGCGAGTGTGAGAGAGTCCTCGGGGATTGTGAGTGTGAGAGAGAGTCCTCGGGGATTGTGAGTGTGAGAGAGAGTCCTCGGGGATTGTGAATGTGAGAGAGAGTCCTCGGGGATTATGAGTTTGAGAGAGTCCTCGGGGATTGTGAGTGTGAGAGAGTCCTCGGGGATTGTGAGTGTGAGAGAGAGTCCTCGGGGATTGTGAGTGTGAGAGAGAGATTCCTCATGGATTGTGAGTGTGAGAGAGAGTGCTCGGGGATTGTGAGTGTGAGAGAGAATCCTCGGGGATTGTGAGTGTGAGAGAGAGTCCTCGGGGATTCTGAGTGTGAGAGAGTCGTCGGGGATTGTGAGTCTGAGAGAGTCCTCGGGGATTGTGAGTGTGAGAGAGAGTCCTCGGGGATTGTGAGTATGAGAGAGTGTGCTCGGGGATTGTGAGTGTGAGAGAGAATCCTCGGGGATTGTGAGTGTGAGAGAGAGTCCTCGGGGATTGTGAGTGTGAAAGAGAGTCCTCGGGGATTGTGAGTGTGAGAGAGAGTCCTCGGGGATTGTGAGTGTGAGAGAGAGTCCTCGGGGATTGTGAGTGTGAGAGAGAGTCCTCGGGGATTGTGAGTGTGAGAGAGAGTCCTCGGGGATTGTGAATGTGAGAGAGAGTCCTCGGGGATTGTGAGTGTGAGAGAGTCCTCGGGGATTGTGAGTGTGAGAGAGTCCTCGGGGATTTTGAGTGTGAGAGAGAGTCTTCGGGGATTGTGAGTGTGAGAGAGAGTCCTCGGGGATTGTGAGTGTGAGAGAGAGTCCTCGGGGATTGTGAGTGTGAGAGAGTCCTCGGGGATTGTGAGTGTGAGAGAGAGTCCTCGGGGATTGTGAGTGTGAGAGAGAGTCCTCAGGGATTGTGAGTGTGAGAGAGAGTCCTCGGGGATTGTGAGTGTGAGAGAGAGTCCTCGGGGATTGTGAGTGTGAGAGAGTCCTCGGGGATTGTGAGTGCGCGAGAGTCCTCGGGGATTGTGAGTGTGAGAGAGTCCTCGGGGATTGTGAGTGTGAGAGAGAGTCCTCGGGGACTGTGAGTGTGAGAGAGAGTCCTCGGGGATTGTGAGTGTGAGAGAGAGTCCTCGGGAATGTGAGTGTGAGAGAGAGTCCTCGGGGATGGTGAGTGTGAGGGAGTCCTCGGGGATTGTGAGTGTGAGAGAGAGTCCTCGGGGACTGTGAGTGTGAGAGAGAGTCCTCGGGGATTGTGAGTGTGAGGGAGTCCTCGGGGATTGTGAGTGTGAGAGAGAGTCCTCGGGGAATGTGAGTGTGAGAGAGAGTCCTCGGGGATTGTGAGTGTGAGAGAGAGTCCTTGGGGATTGTGAGTGTGAGAGAGAGTCCTCGGGGATTGTGAGTCTGAGAGAGAGTCCTCGGGGATTGTGAGTGTGAGAGAGAGTCCTCGGGGATTGTGAGTGTGAGAGAGAATCCTCGGGGATTGTGAGTGTGAGAGAGTCCTCGGGGATTGTGAGTGTGAGAAGCAGTCCTCGGGGATTGTGAGTGTGAGAAAGAGTCCTCGGGGATTGTGAATGTGAGAGAGAGTCCTCGGGGATTGTGAGTTTGAGAGAGTCCTCGGGGATTGTGAGTGTGAGAGAGTCCTCGGGGATTGTGAGTGTGAGAGAGAGTCCTCGGGGATTGTGAGTGTGAGAGAGAGATTCCTCATGGATTGTGAGTGTGAGAGAGAGTGCTCGGGGATTGTGAGTGTGAGAGAGAATCCTCGGGGATTGTGAGTGTGAGAGAGAGTCCTCGGGGATTCTGAGTGTGAGAGAGTCGTCGGGGATTGTGAGTGTGAGAGAGTCCTCGGGGATTGTGAGTGTGAGAGAGAGTCCTCGGGGATTGTGAGTATGAGAGAGTGTGCTCGGGGATTGTGAGTGTGAGAGAGAATCCTCGGGGATTGTGAGTGTGAGAGAGAGTCCTCGGGGATTGTGAGTGTGAAAGAGAGTCCTCGGGGATTGTGAGTGTGAGAGAGAGTCCTCGGGGATTGTGAGTGTGAGAGAGAGTCCTCGGGGATTGTGAGTGTGAGAGAGAGTCCTCGGGGATTGTGAGTGTGAGAGAGAGTCCTCGGGGATTGTGAATGTGAGAGAGAGTCCTCGGGGATTGTGAGTGTGAGAGAGTCCTCGGGGATTGTGAGTGTGAGAGAGTCCTCAGGGATTTTGAGTGTGAGAGAGAGTCCTCGGGGATTGTGAGTGTGAGAGAGAGTCCTCGGGGATTGTGAGTGTGAGAGAGAGTCCTCGGGGATTGTGAGTGTGAAAGAGAGTCCTCGGGGATTGTGAGTGTGAGAGAGTCCTCGGGGATTGTGAGTGTGAGAGAGAGTCCTCGGGGATTGTGAGTGTGAGAGAGAGTCCTCGGGGATTGTGAGTGTGAGAGAGAGTCCTCGGGGATTGTGAGTTTGAGAGAGAGTCCTCGGGGATTGTGAGTGTGAGAGAGTCCTCGGGGATTGTGAGTGCGCGAGAGTCCTCGGGGATTGTGAGTGTGAGAGAGTCCTCGGGGATTGTGAGTGTGAGAGAGAGTCCTCGGGGATTGTGAGTGTGAGAGAGAGTCCTCGGGGACTGTGAGTGTGAGAGAGAGTCCTCGGGGATTGTGAGTGTGAGAGAGAGTCCTCGGGAATGTGAGTGTGAGAGAGAGTCCTCGGGGATGGTGAGTGTGAGGGAGTCTTCGGGGATTGTGAGTGTGAGAGAGAGTCCTCGGGGACTGTGAGTGTGAGAGAGAGTCCTCGGGGATTGTGAGTGTGAGGGAGTCCTCGGGGATTGTGAGTGTGAGAGAGAGTCCTCGGGGAATGTGAGTGTGAGAGAGAGTCCTCGGGGATTGTGAGTGTGAGAGAGAGTCCTTGGGGATTGTGAGTGTGAGAGAGAGTCCTCGGGGATTGTGAGTCTGAGAGAGAGTCCTCGGGGATTGTGAGTGTGAGAGAGAGTCCTCGGGGATTGTGAGTGTGAGAGAGAATCCTCGGGGATTGTGAGTGTGAGAGAGTCCTCGGGGATTGTGAGTGTGAGAGGCAGTCCTCAGGGATTGTGAGTGTGAGAGAGTCCTCGGGGACTGTGAGTGAGAGAGAGAGTCCTCGGGGATTGTGAGTGTGAGAGAGAGTCCTCGGGGATTGTGAGTGTGAGAGAATCTTCGGGGATTGTGAGTGTGAGAGAGAGTCCTCGGGGAATGTGAGTGTGAGAGAGTCCTCGGGGATTGTGAGTGAGAGAGAGAGTCCTCGGGGATTGTGAGTGTGAGAGAGTCCTCGGGGATTGTGAGTGTGAGAGAACCCTCGGGGATTGTGAGTGTGAGAGAGAGTCGTCGGGGATTGTGAGCGTGAGAGGGACCTCGGTGATTGTGAGTGTGAGAGAGAGTCCCCGGGGATTGTGAGTGTGAGAGAAAGTCCTCGGGGATTGTGAGTGTGAGAGAGAGTCCTCGGGGATTGTGAGTGTGAGAGAGAGTCCTCGGGGATTGTGAGTGTGAGAGAGTCCTCGGGGATTGTGAGTTTGAGAGAGAGTCCTCGGGGATTGTGAGTGTGAGAGAGAGTCGTCGGGGATTGTGACTGTGAGAGAGAGACCTCGGGGATTGTAAGTATGAGAGAGAGTCCTCGGGGATTGTGAGTATGAGAGAGAGTCCTCGGGGATTGTGAGTGTGAGAGAGAGTCCTCGGGGATTGTGAGTGTGAGAGAGAGTCCTCGGGGATTGTGAGTGTGAGAGAGTCCTCGGGGATTGTGAGTGTGATAGAGAGTCCTCGGGGATTGTGAGTGTGAGAGAGAGTCCTCGGGGATTGTGAGTGTGAGAGAGATTCCTCGGGGATTGTGAGTGTGAGAGAGTCCTCGGGGATTGTGAGTGTGTGTGAGAGTCCTCGGGGATTGAGAGTGTGAGAGAGAGTGTCGGGGATTGTGGGTATGAGAGAGAGTCCTCGGGGATTGTGATTGTGAGAGAGAGTCCTCGGGGATTGTGAGTGTGAGAGAATCCTCGGGGATTGTGAGTGTGAGAGAGAGTCCTCGGGGATTGTGAGTGTGTGAGAGTGTCCTCGGGGATTGTGAGTGTGAGGGAGTCCTCGGGGATTGTGATTTTGAGAGAGTCCTCGGGGATTGTGAGTGTGAGAGAGATTCCTCGGGGATTGTGAGTGTGAGAGAGAGATTCCTCGGGGATTGTGAGTGTGAGAGAGAGTGCTTGGGGATTGTGAGTGTGAGAGAGAGTCCTTGGGGATTGTGAGTGTGAGAGAGCCCTCGGGGATTGTGAGTGTGAGAGAGTCCTCGGGGATTGTGAGTGTGAGAGAGAGTCCTTGGGGATTGTGAGTGTGAGAGAGAGTGCTCGGGGATTGTGAGTGTGAGAGAGAATCCTCGGGGATTGTGAGTGTGAGAGAGAGTCCTCGGGGATTGTGAGTGTGAGAGAGAGTCCTCGGGGATTGTGAGTGTGAGAGAGAGTCCTCGGGGATTGTGAGTGTGAGAGAGAGTCCTCGGGGATTGTGAGTGTGAGAGAACCCTCGGGGATTGTGAGTGTGAGAGAGAGTCGTCGGGGATTGTGAGCGTGAGAGAGACCTCGGTGATTGTGAGTGTGAGAGAGAGTCCCCGGGGATTGTGAGTGTGAGAGAAAGTCCTCGGGGATTGTGAGTGTGAGAGAGAGTCCTCGGGGATTGTGAGTGTGAGAGAGAGTCCTCGGGGATTGTGAGTGTGAGAGAGTCCTCGGGGATTGTGAGTTTGAGAGAGAGTCCTCGGGGATTGTGAGTGTGAGAGAGAGTCGTCGGGGATTGTGACTGTGAGAGAGAGTCCTCGGGGATTGTAAGTATGAGAGAGAGTCCTCGGGGATTGTGAGTGTGAGAGAGAGTCCTCGGGGATTGTGAGTGTGAGAGAGAGTCCTCGGGGATTGTGAGTGTGAGAGAGAGTCCTCGGGGATTGTGAGTGTGAGAGAGTCCTCGGGGATTGTGAGTGTGATAGAGAGTCCTCGGGGATTGTGAGGGTGAGAGAGAGTCCTCGGGGATTGTGAGTGTGAGAGAGAGTCCTCGGGGATTGTGAGTGTGAGAGAGTCCTCGGGGATTGTGAGTGTGTGTGAGAGCCCTCGGGGATTGAGAGTGTGAGAGAGAGTGTCGGGGATTGTGGGTATGAGAGAGAGTCCTCGGGGATTGTGAGTGTGAGAGAGAGACCTCGGGGATTGTGAGTGTGAGAGAGTCCTCGGGGATTGTGAGTGTGAGAGAGTCCTCGGGGATTGTGAGTGTGAGAGAGAGTCCTCGGGGATTGTGAGTGTGAGAGAGAGTGCTCGGGGATTGTGAGTGTGAGAGAGAATCCTCGGGGATTGTGAGTGTGAGAGAGAGTCCTCGGGGATTGTGAGTGTGAGAGAGAGTGCTCGGGGATTGTGAGTGTGAGAGAGTCCGCGGGGATTGTGAGTGTGAGAGAGAGTCCTCGGGGATTGTGAGTGTGAGAGAGAGTCCTCGGGGATTGTGAATGTGAGAGAGAGTCCTCGGGGATTGTGAGTTTGAGAGAGTCCTCGGGGATTGTGAGTGTGAGAGAGTCCTCGGGGATTGTGAGTGTGAGAGAGAGTCCACGGGGATTGTGAGTGTGAGAGAGAGATTCCTCATGGATTGTGAGTGTGAGAGAGAGTGCTCGGGGATTGTGAGTGTGAGAGAGAGTCCTCGGGGATTGTGAGTGTGAGAGAGAGTCCTCGGGGATTCTGAGTGTGAGAGAGTCGTCGGGGATTGTGAGTGTGAGAGAGCCCTCGGGGATTGTGAGTGTGAGAGAGAGTCCTCGGGGATTGTGAGTATAGAGAGAGTGTGCTCGGGGATTGTGAGTGTGAGAGAGAATCTTCGGGGATTGTGAGTGTGAGAGAGAGTCCTCGGGGATTGTGAGTGTGAAAGAGAGTGCTCGGGGATTGTGAGTGTTAGAGAGTCCTCGGGGATTGTGAGTGTGAGAGAGAGTCCTCGGGGATTGTGAGTGTGAGAGAGAGTCGTCGGGGATTGTGAGTGTGAGAGAGAGTCCTCGGGGATTGTGAATGTGAGAGAGAGTCCTCGGGGATTGTGAGTGTGAGAGAGTCCTCGGGGATTGTGAGTGTGAGAGAGTCCTCGGGGATTTTGAGTGTGAGAGAGAGTCCTCGGGGATTGTGAGTGTGAGAGAGAGTCCTCGGGGATTGTGAGTGTGAGAGAGAGTCCTCGGGGATTGTGAGTGTGAGAGAGAGTCCTCGGGGATTGTGAGTGTGAGAGAGAGTCCTCGGGGATTGTGAGTGTGAGAGAGTGTCCTCGGGGATTGTGAGTGTGAGAGAGAGTCCTCGGGGATTGTGAGTGTGAGAGAGAGTCCTCGGGGATTGTGAGTGTGAGAGAGAGTCCTCGGGGATTGTGAGTGTGAGAGAGAGTCCTCGGGGAATGTGAGTGTGAGAGAGAGTCCTCGGGGATTGTGAGTGTGAGAGAGTCCTCGGGGATTGTGAGTGTGAGAGAGAGTCCTCGGGGATTGTGAGTGTGAGAGAGAGTCCTCGGGGATTGTGAGTGTGAGAGAGAGTCCTCGGGGATTGTGAGTGTGAGAGAGAGTCCTCGGGGATTGTGAGTGTGAGAGAGAGCCCTCGGGGAATGTGTGTGTGAGAGAGAGTCCTCGGGGATTGTGAGTGTGAGAGAGAGTCCTCGGGGATTGTGAGTGTGAGAGAGAGTCCTCGGGGATTGTGTGTGTGAGAGAGAGTCCTCGGGGATTGTGAGTGTGAGAGAGAGTCCTCGGGGATTGTGAGTGTGAGAGAGAGTCCTCGGGGATTGTGAGTGTGAGAGAGAGTCCTCGTGGATTGTGAGTGTGAAAGAGAGCCCTCGGGGATTGTGAGTGTGAGACAGAGTCCTCGGGGATTGTGAGTGTGAGAGAGAGTCCTCGGGGATTGTGAGTGTGAGAGAGAGTCCTCGGGGATTGTGAGTGTGAGAGAGAGTCCTCGGGGATTGTGAATGTGAGAGAGAGTCCTCGGGGATTGTGAGTGTGAGAGAGACCTCGGGGATTGTGAGTGTGAGAGAGTCCTCGGGGATTTTGAGTGTGAGAGAGAGTCCTCGGGGATTGTGGTGTGAGAGAGAGTCCTCGGGGATTGTGAGTGTGAGAGAGAGTCCTCGGGGATTGTGAGTGTGAGAGAGAGTCCTCGGGGATTGTGAGTGTGAGAGAGTCCTCGGGGATTGTGAGTGTGAGAGAGAGTCCTCGGGGATTGTGAGTGTGAGAGAGAGTCCTCGGGGATTGTGAGTGTGAGAGAGAGTCCTCGGGGATTGTGAGTGTGAGAGAGAGTCCTCGGGGATTGTGAGTGTGAGAGAGTCCTCGGGGATTGTGAGTGCGCGAGAGTCCTCGGGGATTGTGAGTGTGAGAGAGTCCTCGGGGATTGTGAGTGTGAGAGAGAGTCCTCGGGGATTGTGAGTGTGAGAGAGAGTCCTCGGGGACTGTGAGTGTGAGAGAGAGTCCTCGGGGATTGTGAGTGTGAGAGAGAGTCCTCGGGAATGTGAGTGTGAGAGAGAGTCCTCGGGGATGGTGAGTGTGAGGGAGTCCTCGGGGATTGTGAGTGTGAGAGAGAGTCCTCGGGGACTGTGAGTGTGAGAGAGAGTCCTCGGGGATTGTGAGTGTGAGGGAGTCCTCGGGGATTGTGAGTGTGAGAGAGAGTCCTCGGGGAATGTGAGTGTGAGAGAGAGTCCTCGGGGATTGTGAGTGTGAGAGAGAGTCCTCGGGGATTGTGAGTGTGAGAGAGAGTCCTCGGGGATTGTGAGTCTGAGAGAGAGTCCTCGGGGATTGTGAGTGTGAGAGAGAGTCCTCGGGGATTGTGAGTGTGAGAGAGAATCCTCGGGGATTGTGAGTGTGAGGGAGTCCTCGGGGATTGTGAGTGTGAGAGGCAGTCCTCGGGGATTGTGAGTGTGAGAGAGAGTCCTCGGGGATTGTGAATGTGAGAGAGAGTCCTCGGGGATTGTGAGTTTGAGAGAGTCCTCGGGGATTGTGAGTGTGAGAGAGTCCTCGGGGATTGTGAGTGTGAGAGAGAGTCCTCGGGGATTGTGAGTGTGAGAGAGAGATTCCTCATGGATTGTGAGTGTGAGAGAGAGTGCTCGGGGATTGTGAGTGTGAGAGAGAATCCTCGGGGATTGTGAGTGTGAGAGAGAGTCCTCGGGGATTCTGAGTGTGAGAGAGTCGTCGGGGATTGTGAGTGTGAGAGAGTCCTCGGGGATTGTGAGTGTGAGAGAGAGTCCTCGGGGATTGTGAGTATGAGAGAGTGTGCTCGGGGATTGTGAGTGTGAGAGAGAATCCTCGGGGATTGTGAGTGTGAGAGAGAGTCCTCGGGGATTGTGAGTGTGAAAGAGAGTCCTCGGGGATTGTGAGTGTGAGAGAGAGTCCTCGGGGATTGTGAGTGTGAGAGAGAGTCCTCGGGGATTGTGAGTGTGAGAGAGAGTCCTCGGGGATTGTGAGTGTGAGAGAGAGTCCTCGGGGATTGTGAATGTGAGAGAGAGTCCTCGGGGATTGTGAGTGTGAGAGAGTCCTCGGGGATTGTGAGTGTGAGAGAGTCCTCGGGGATTTTGAGTGTGAGAGAGAGTCCTCGGGGATTGTGAGTGTGAGAGAGAGTCCTCGGGGATTGTGAGTGTGAGAGAGAGTCCTCGGGGATTGTGAGTGTGAAAGAGAGTCCTCGGGGATTGTGAGTGTGAGAGAGTCCTCGGGGATTGTGAGTGTGAGAGAGAGTCCTCGGGGATTGTGAGTGTGAGAGAGAGTCCTCGGGGATTGTGAGTGTGAGAGAGAGTCCTCGGGGATTGTGAGTTTGAGAGAGAGTCCTCGGGGATTGTGAGTGTGAGAGAGTCCTCGGGGATTGTGAGTGCGCGAGAGTCCTCGGGGATTGTGAGTGTGAGAGAGTCCTCGGGGATTGTGAGTGTGAGAGAGAGTCCTCGGGGATTGTGAGTGTGAGAGAGAGTCCTCGGGGACTGTGAGTGTGAGAGAGAGTCCTCGGGGATTGTGAGTGTGAGAGAGAGTCCTCGGGAATGTGAGTGTGAGAGAGAGTCCTCGGGGATGGTGAGTGTGAGGGAGTCCTCGGGGATTGTGAGTGTGAGAGAGAGTCCTCGGGGACTGTGAGTGTGAGAGAGAGTCCTCGGGAATTGTGAGTGTGAGGGAGTCCTCGGGGATTGTGAGTGTGAGAGAGAGTCCTCGGGGAATGTGAGTGTGAGAGAGAGTCCTCGGGGATTGTGAGTGTGAGAGAGAGTCCTTGGGGATTGTGAGTGTGAGAGAGAGTCCTCGGGGATTGTGAGTCTGAGAGAGAGTCCTCGGGGATTGTGAGTGTGAGAGAGAGTCCTCGGGGATTGTGAGTGTGAGAGAGAATCCTCGGGGATTGTGAGTGTGAGAGAGTCCTCGGGGATTGTGAGTGTGAGAGGCAGTCCTCGGGGATTGTGAGTGTGAGAGAGTCCTCGGGGACAGTGAGTGAGAGAGAGAGTCCTCGGGGATTGTGAGTGTGAGAGAGAGTCCTCGGGGATTGTGAGTGTGAGAGAATCTTCGGGGATTGTGAGTGTGAGAGAGAGTCCTCGGGGAATGTGAGTGTGAGAGAGTCCTCGGGGATTGTGAGTGAGAGAGAGAGTCCTCGGGGATTGTGAGTGTGAGAGAGTCCTCGGGGATTGTGAGTGTGAGAGAACCCTCGGGGATTGTGAGTGTGAGAGAGAGTCGTCGGGGATTGTGAGCGTGAGAGTGACCTCGGTGATTGTGAGTGTGAGAGAGAGTCCCCGGGGATTGTGAGTGTGAGAGAAAGTCCTCGGGGATTGTGAGTGTGAGAGAGAGTCCTCGGGGATTGTGAGTGTGAGAGAGAGTCCTCGGGGATTGTGAGTGTGAGAGAGTCCTCGGGGATTGTGAGTTTGAGAGAGTCCTCGGGGATTGTGAGTGTGAGAGAGAGTCGTCGGGGATTGTGACTGTGAGAGAGAGACCTCGGGGATTGTATGTATGAGAGAGAGTCCTCGGGGGTTGTGAGTGTGAGAGAGAGTCCTCGGGGATTGTGAGTGTGAGAGAGAGTCCTCGGGGATTGTGAGTGTGAGAGAGAGTCCTCGGGGATTGTGAGTGTGAGAGAGTCCTCGGGGATTGTGAGTGTGATAGAGAGTCCTCGGGGATTGTGAGTGTGAGAGAGAGTCCTCGGGGATTGTGAGTGTGAGAGAGAGTCCTCGGGGATTGTGAGTGTGAGAGAGTCCTCGGGGATTGTGAGTGTGTGTGAGAGTCCTCGGGGATTGAGAGTGTGAGAGAGAGTGTCGGGGATTGTGGGTATGAGAGAGAGTCCTCGGGGATTGTGAGTGTGAGAGAGAGTCCTCGGGGATTGTGAGTGTGAGAGAGTCCTCGGGGATTGTGAGTGTGAGAGAGAGTCCTCGGGGATTGTGAGTGTGTGAGAGTGTCCTCGGGGATTGTGAGTGTGAGGGAGTCCTCGGGGATTGTGATTTTGAGAGAGTCCTCGGGGATTGTGAGTGTGAGAGAGATTCCTCGGGGATTGTGAGTGTGAGAGAGAGATTCCTCGGGGATTGTGAGTGTGAGAGAGAGTGCTTGGGGATTGTGAGTGTGAGAGAGAGTCCTTGGGGATTGTGAGTGTGAGAGAGTCCTCGGGGATTGTGAGTGTGAGAGAGTCCTCGGGGATTGTGAGTGTGAGAGAGTCCTCGGGGATTGTGAGTGTGAGAGAGAGTCCTCGGGGATTGTGAGTGTGAGAGAGAGTGCTCGGGGATTGTGAGTGTGAGAGAGAATCCTCGGGGATTGTGAGTGTGAGAGAGAGTCCTCGGGGATTGTGAGTGTGAGAGAGAGTCCTCGGGGATTGTGAGTGTGAGAGAGAGTCCTCGGGGATTGTGAGTGTGAGAGAGAGTCCTCGGGGATTGTGAGTGTGAGAGAACCCTCGGGGATTGTGAGTGTGAGAGAGAGTCGTCGGGGATTGTGAGCGTGAGAGAGACCTCGGTGATTGTGAGTGTGAGAGAGAGTCCCCGGGGATTGTGAGTGTGAGAGAAAGTCCTCGGGGATTGTGAGTGTGAGAGAGAGTCCTCGGGGATTGTGAGTGTGAGAGAGCGTCCTCGGGGATTGTGAGTGTGAGAGAGTCCTCGGGGATTGTGAGTTTGAGAGAGAGTCCTCGGGGATTGTGAGTGTGAGAGAGAGTCGTCGGGGATTGTGACTGTGAGAGAGAGTCCTCGGGGATTGTAAGTATGAGAGAGAGTCCTCGGGGATTGTGAGTGTGAGAGAGTCCTCGGGGATTGTGAGTGTGAGAGAGAGTCCTCGGGGATTGTGAGTGTGAGAGAGAGTCCTCGGGGATTGTGAGTGTGAGAGAGTCCTCGGGGATTGTGAGTGTGATAGAGAGTCCTCGGGGATTGTGAGTGTGAGAGAGAGTCCTCGGGGATTGTGAGTGTGAGAGAGAGTCCTCGGGGATTGTGAGTGTGAGAGAGTCCTCGGGGATTGTGAGTGTGTGTGAGAGTCCTCGGGGATTGAGAGTGTGAGAGAGAGTGTCGGGGATTGTGGGTATGAGAGAGAGTCCTCGGGGATTGTGAGTGTGAGAGAGAGACCTCGGGGATTGTGAGTGTGAGAGAGTCCTCGGGGATTGTGAGTGTGAGAGAGAGTCCTCGGGGATTGTGAGTGTGTGAGAGTGTCCTCGGGGATTGTGAGTGTGAGGGAGTCCTCGGGGATTGTGATTTTGAGAGAGTCCTCGGGGATTGTGAGTGTGAGAGAGATTCCTCGGGGATTGTGAGTGTCAGGGAGAGATTCCTCGGGGATTGTGAGTGTGAGAGAGAGTGCTTGGGGATTGTGAGTGTGAGAGAGAGTCCTTGGGGATTGTGAGTGTGAGAGAGTCCTCGGGGATTGTGAGTGTGAGAGAGTCCTCGGGGATTGTGAGTGTGAGAGAGTCCTCGGGGATTGTGAGTGTGAGAGAGAGTCCTCGGGGATTGTGAGTGTGAGAGAGAGTGCTCGGGGATTGAGAGTGTGAGAGAGAATCCTCGGGGATTGTGAGTGTGAGAGAGAGTCCTCGGGGATTGTGAGTGTGAGAGAGAGTGCTCGGGGATTGTGAGTGTGAGAGAGTCCGCGGGGATTGTGAGTGTGAGAGAGAGTCCTCGGGGATTGTGAGTGTGAGAGAGAGTCCTCGTGGATTGTGAATGTGAGAGAGAGTCCTCGGGGATTGTGAGTTTGAGAGAGTCCTCGGGGATTGTGAGTGTGAGAGAGTCCTCGGGGATTGTGAGTGTGAGAGAGAGTCCACGGGGATTGTGAGTGTGAGAGAGAGATTCCTCATGGATTGTGAGTGTGAGAGAGAGTGCTCGGGGATTGTGAGTGTGAGAGAGAGTCCTCGGGGATTGTGAGTGTGAGAGAGAGTCCTCGGGGATTCTGAGTGTGAGAGAGTCGTCGGGGATTGTGAGTGTGAGAGAGCCCTCGGGGATTGTGAGTGTGAGAGAGAGTCCTCGGGGATTGTGAGTATGAGAGAGTGTGCTCGGGGATTGTGAGTGTGAGAGAGAATCTTCGGGGATTGTGAGTGTGAGAGAGAGTCCTCGGGGATTGTGAGTGTGAAAGAGAGTGCTCGGGGATTGTGAGTGTTAGAGAGTCCTCGGGAATTGTGAGTGTGAGAGAGAGTCCTCGGGGATTGTGAGTGTGAGAGAGAGTCGTCGGGGATTGTGAGTGTGAGAGAGAGTCCTCGGGGATTGTGAATGTGAGAGAGAGTCCTCGGGGATTGTGAGTGTGAGAGAGTCCTCGGGGATTGTGAGTGTGAGAGAGTCCTCGGGGATTTTGAGTGTGAGAGAGAGTCCTCGGGGATTGTGAGTGTGAGAGAGAGTTCTCGGGGATTGTGAGTGTGAGAGAGAGTCCTCGGGGATTGTGAGTGTGAGAGAGAGTCCTCGGGGATTGTGAGTGTGAGAGATTCCTCGGGGATTGTGAGTGTGAGAGAGAGTCCTCGGGGATTGTGAGTGTGAGAGAGAGTCCTCGGGGATTGTGAGTGTGAGAGAGAGTCCTCGGGGATTGTGAGTGTGAGAGAGAGTGCTCGGGGATTGTGAGTGTGAGAGAGTCCTCGGGGATTGTGAGTGCGCGAGAGTCCTCGGGGATTGTGAGTGTGAGAGAGTCCTCGAAGATTGTGAGTGTGAGAGAGAGTCCTCGGGGATTGTGAGTGTGAGAGAGAGTCCTCGGGGACTGTGAGTGTGAGAGAGAGTCCTCGGGGATTGTGAGTGTGAGAGAGAGTCCTCGGGAATGTGAGTGTGAGAGAGAGTCCTCGGGGAATGTGAGTGTGAGAGAGTCCTTGGGGATTGTGAGTCTGAGAGAGAGTCCTCGGCGATTGTGAGTGTGAGAGAGAGTCCTCAGTGATTGTGAGTGTGAGAGAGAGTCCTCGGGGATTGTGAGTGTGAGAGAGAGTCCTCGGGGATTGTGAGTGTGAGAGAGAGTCTTCGGGGATTGTGAGTGTGAGAGTGTCCTCGGGGATTGTGAGTGTGAGCGAGAGTCCTCAGGGTTTGTGAGTGTGAGAGAGAGTCCTCGGGGATTGTGAGTGTGAGAGGGTCCTCGGGGATTGTGAGTGTGAGAGAGAGTCCTCGGGGATTGTGAGTGTGAGTGAGTCCTCAGGGATTGTGAGTGTGAGAGAGAGTGCTCGGGGATTGTGAGTGTGAGAGAGTCCTCGGGCACTGTGAGTGTGAGAGAGAGTCCTCGGGGATTGTGAGTGTGAGAGAGAGTCCTCGGGGACTGTGTGTGTGAGAGAGTCCTCGGGGACTGTGAGTGTGAGAGAGAGTCCTCGGGGGTTGTGAGAGTGAGAGAGTCCTCGGGGATTGTGAGTGTGAAAGAGAGTCCTCGGGGATTGTGAGTGTGAGCGAGTCCTCAGGGATTGTGAGTGTGAGAGAGAGTCCTCGGGGATTGTGACTCTGAGACAGTCCTCGGGGATTGTGAGTGTGAGAGAGAGTCCTTGGGGATTGTGAGTGTGAGAGAGAGTCCTCGGGGATTGTGAGTGTGAGAGAGTCCTCGGGCATTGTGAGTGTGAGAGAGAGTCCTCAGGGATTGTGAGTGTGAGAGAGAGTCCTCGGGGATTGTGAGTGTGAGAGAGAGTCCTCGGGGATTGTGAGTGTGAGAGAGTCCTCGGGGATTGTGAGTGTGAGAGAGAGTCCTCGGGGATTGTGAGTGTGAGAGAGAGTCCTCGGGGACTGTGAGTGTGAAAGAGAGTCCTCGGGGATTGTGAGTGTGAGAGAGTCCTCGGGGATTGTGAGTGTGAGAGAGAGTCCTCGGGGATTGTGAGTGTGAGAGAGAGTCCTCGGGGATTGTGAGTGTGAGAGAGAGTCCTCGGGGATTGTGAGTTTGAGAGAGAGTCCTCGGGGATTGTGAGTGTGAGAGAGTCCTCGGGGATTTTGAGTGCGCGAGAGTCCTCGGGGATTGTGAGTGTGAGAGAGTCCTCGGGGATTGTGAGTGTGAGAGAGAGTCCTCGGGGATTGTGAGTGTGAGAGAGAGTCCTCGGGGACTGTGAGTGTGAGAGAGAGTCCTCGGGGATTGTGAGTGTGAGAGAGAGTCCTCGGGAATGTGAGTGTGAGAGAGAGTCCTCGGGGATGGTGAGTGTGAGGGAGTCCTCGGGGATTGTGAGTGTGAGAGAGAGTCCTCGGGCACTGTGAGTGTGAGAGAGAGTCCTCGGGGATTGTGAATGTGAGGGAGTCCTCGGGGATTGTGAGTGTGAGAGAGAGTCCTCGGGGAATGTGAGTGTGAGAGAGAGTCCTCGGGGATTGTGAGTGTGAGAGAGAGTCCTTGGGGATTGTGAGTGTGAGAGAGAGTCCTCGGGGATTGTGAGTCTGAGAGAGAGTCCTCGGGGATTGTGAGTGTGAGAGAGAGTACTCGGGGATTGTGAGTGTGAGAGAGAATCCTCGGGGATTGTGAGTGTGAGAGAGTCCTCGGGGATTGTGAGTGTGACAGGCTGTCCTCGGGGATTGTGAGTGTGAGAGAGTCCTCGGGGACTGTGAGTGAGAGAGAGAGTCCTCGGGAATTGTGAGTGTGAGAGAGAGTCCTCGGGGATTGTGAGTGTGAGAGAATCTTCGGGGATTGTGAGTGTGAGAGAGAGTCCTCGGGGAATGTGAGTGTGAGAGAGTCCTCGGGGATTGTGAGTGAGAGAGAGAGTCCTCGGGGATTGTGAGTGTGAGAGAGTCCTCGGGGATTGTGAGTGTGAGAGAACCCTCGGGGATTGTGAGTGTGAAAGAGAGTCGTCGGGGATTGTGAGCGTGAGAGAGACCTCGGTGATTGTGAGTGTGAGAGAGAGTCCCCGGGGATTGTGAGTGTGAGAGAAAGTCCTCGGGGATTGTGAGTGTGAGAGAGAGTCCTCGGGGATTGTGAGTGTGAGAGAGAGTCCTCGGGGATTGTGAGTGTGAGAGAGTCCTCGGGGATTGTGAGTTTGAGAGAGAGTCCTCGGGGATTGTGAGTGTGAGAGAGAGTCGTCGGGGATTGTGACTGTGAGAGAGAGTCCTCGGGGATTGTAAGTATGAGAGAGAGTCCTCGGGGATTGTGAGTGTGAGAGAGAGTCCTCGGGGATTGTGAGTGTGAGAGAGAGTCCTCGGGGATTGTGAGTGTGAGAGAGAGTCCTCGGGGATTGTGAGTGTGAGAGAGTCCTCGGGGATTGTGAGTGTGATAGAGAGTCCTCGGGGATTGTGAGTGTGAGAGAGAGTCCTCGGGGATTGTGAGTGTGAGAGAGAGTCCTCGGGGATTGTGAGTGTGAGAGAGTCCTCGGGGATTGTGAGTGTGTGTGAGAGTCCTCGGGGATTGAGAGTGTGAGAGAGAGTGTCGGGGATTGTGGGTATGAGAGAGAGTCCTCGGGGATTGTGAGTGTGAGAGAGAGTCCTCGGGGATTGTGAGTGTGAGAGAGTCCTCGGGGATTGTGAGTGTGAGAGAGAGTCCTCGGGGATTGTGAGTGTGTGAGAGTGTCCTCGGGGATTGTGAGTGTGAGGGAGTCCTCGGGGATTGTGATTTTGAGAGAGTCCTCGGGGATTGTGAGTGTGAGAGAGATTCCTCGGGGATTGTGAGTGTGAGAGAGAGATTCCTCGGGGATTGTGAGTGTGAGAGAGAGTGCTTGGGGATTGTGAGTGTGAGAGAGAGTCCTTGGGGATTGTGAGTGTGAGAGAGTCCTCGGGGATTGTGAGTGTGAGAGAGTCCTCGGGGATTGTGAGTGTGAGAGAGTCCTCGGGGATTGTGAGTGTGAGAGAGAGTCCTCGGGGATTGTGAGTGTGAGAGAGAGTGCTCGGGGATTGTGAGTGTGAGAGAGTCCTCGAAGATTGTGAGTGTGAGAGAGAGTCCTCGGGGATTGTGAGTGTGAGAGAGAGTCCTCGGATACTGTGAGTGTGAGAGAGAGTCCTCGGGGGTGGTGAGTGTGAGGGAGTCCTCGGGGATTGTGAGTGTGAGAGAGAGTCCTCGGGGACTGTGAGTGTGAGAGAGAGTCCTCGGGGATTGTGAGTGTGAGAGAGAGTCCACGGGGATTGTGAGTGTGAGAGAGAGATTCCTCATGGATTGTGCGTGTGAGAGAGAGTGCTCGGGGATTGTGAGTGTGAGAGAGAGTCCTCGGGGATTGTGAGTTTGAGAGAGTCCTCGGGGATTGTGAGTGTGAGAGAGTCCTCGGGGATTGTGAGTGTGAGAGAGAGTCCACGGGGATTGTGAGTGTGAGAGAGAGATTCCTCATGGATTGTGAGTGTGAGAGAGAGTCCTCGGGGATTGTGAATGTGAGAGAGAGCCCTCGGGGATTGTGAGTGTGAGAGAGACTCCTCGGGGATTGTGAGTGTGAGAGAGTCCTCGGGGATTGTGAGTGTGAGAGAGTCCTCGGGGATTGTGAGTGTGAGAGAGAGTCCTCGGGGATTGTGAGTGTGAGAGAGAGTGCTCGGGGATTGTGAGTGTGAGAGAGAATCCTCGGGGATTGTGAGTGTTAGAGAGAGTCCTCGGGGATTGTGAGTGTGAGAGAGAGTGCTCGGGGATTGTGAGTGTGAGAGAGTCCGCGGGGATTGTGAGTGTGAGAGAGAGTCCTCGGGGATTGTGAGTGTGAGAGAGAGTCCTCGGGGATTGTGAATGTGAGAGAGAGTCCTCGGGGATTGTGAGTTTGAGAGAGTCCTCGGGGATTGTGAGTGTGAGAGAGTCCTCGGGGATTGTGAGTGTGAGAGAGAGTCCACGGGGATTGTGAGTGTGAGAGAGAGATTCCTCATGGATTGTGAGTGTGAGAGAGAGTGCTCGGGGATTGTGAGTGTGAGAGAGAGTCCTCGGGGATTGTGAGTGTGAGAGAGAGTCCTCGGGGATTCTGAGTGTGAGAGAGTCGTCGGGGATTGTGAGTGTGAGAGAGCCCTCGGGGATTGTGAGTGTGAGAGAGAGTCCTCGGGGATTGTGAGTATGAGAGAGTGTGCTCGGGGATTGTGAGTGTGAGAGAGAATCTTCGGGGATTGTGAGTGTGAGAGAGAGTCCTCGGGGATTGTGAGTGTGAGAGAGAGTCGTCGGGGATTGTGAGTGTGAGAGAGAGTCCTCGGGGATTGTGAATGTGAGAGAGAGCCCTCGGGGATTGTGAGTGTGAGAGAGTCCTCGGGGATTGTGAGTGTGAGAGAGTCCTCGGGGATTTTGAGTGTGAGAGAGAGTCCTCGGGGATTGTGAGTGTGAGAGAGAGTTCTCGGGGATTGTGAGTGTGAGAGAGAGTCCTCGGGGATTGTGAGTGTGAGAGAGAGTCCTCGGGGATTGTGAGTGTGAGAGAGAGTCCTCGGGGATTGTGAGTGTGAGAGAGAGTCCTCGGGGATTGTGAGTGTGAGAGAGTCCTCGGGGATTGTGAGTGCGCGAGAGTCCTCGGGGATTGTGAGTGTGAGAGAGTCCTCGAAGATTGTGAGTGTGAGAGAGAGTCCTCGGGGATTGTGAGTGTGAGAGAGAGTCCTCGGGTACTGTGAGTGTGAGAGAGAGTCCTCGGGGGTGGTGAGTGTGAGGGAGTCCTCGGGGATTGTGAGTGTGAGAGAGAGACCTCGGGGACTGTGAGTGTGAGAGAGAGTCCTCGGGGATTGTGAGTGTGAGGGAGTCCTCGGGGATTGTGAGTGTGAGAGAGAGATTCCTCATGGATTGTGAGTGTGAGAGAGTCCTCGGGGATTGTGAGTCTGAGAGAGAGTCCTCGGCGATTGTGAGTGTGAGAGAGAGTCCTCAGTGATTGTGAGTGTGAGAGAGAGTCCTCGGGGATTGTGAGTGTGAGAGAGAGTCCTCGGGGATTGTGAATGTGAGAGAGAGTCTTCGGGGATTGTGAGTGTGAGAGTGTCCTCGGGGATTGTGAGTGTGAGCGAGAGTCCTCAGGGATTGTGAGTGTGAGAGAGAGTCCTCGGGGATTGTGAGTGTGAGAGGGTCCTCGGGGATTGTGAGTGTGAGAGAGAGTCCTCGGGGATTGTGAGTGTGAGAGAGAGTCCTCGGGGATTGTGAGTGTGAGAGAGTCCTCAGGGATTGTGAGTGTGAGAGAGAGTCCTCGGGGATTGTGAGTGTGAGAGAGAATCCTCGGGGATTGTGAGTGTTAGAGAGAGTCCTCGGGGATTGTGAGTGTGAGAGAGAGTGCTCGGGGATTGTGAGTGTGAGAGAGTCCGCGGGGATTGTGAGTGTGAGAGAGAGTCCTCGGGGATTGTGAGTGTGAGAGAGAGTCCTCGGGGATTGTGAATGTGAGAGAGAGTCCTCGGGGATTGTGAGTTTGAGAGAGTCCTCGGGGATTGTGAGTGTGAGAGAGTCCTCGGGGATTGTGAGTGTGAGAGAGAGTCCACGGGGATTGTGAGTGTGAGAGAGAGATTCCTCATGGATTGTGAGTGTGAGAGAGAGTGCTCGGGGATTGTGAGTGTGAGAGAGAGTCCTCGGGGATTGTGAGTGTGAGAGAGAGTCCTCGGGAATTCTGAGTGTGAGAGAGTCGTCGGGGATTGTGAGTGTGAGAGAGCCCTCGGGGATTGTGAGTGTGAGAGAGAGTCCTCGGGGATTGTGAGTATGAGAGAGTGTGCTCGGGGATTGTGAGTGTGAGAGAGAATCTTCGGGGATTGTGAGTGTGAGAGAGAGTCCTCGGGGATTGTGAGTGTGAGAGAGAGTCGTCGGGGATTGTGAGTGTGAGAGAGAGTCCTCGGGGATTGTGAATGTGAGAGAGAGCCCTCGGGGATTGTGAGTGTGAGAGAGTCCTCGGGGATTGTGAGTGTGAGAGAGTCCTCGGGGATTTTGAGTGTGAGAGAGAGTCCTCGGGGATTGTGAGTGTGAGAGAGAGTTCTCGGGGATTGTGAGTGTGAGAGAGAGTCCTCGGGGATTGTGAGTGTGAGAGAGAGTCCTCGGGGATTGTGAGTGTGAGAGAGAGTCCTCGGGGATTGTGAGTGTGAGAGAGAGTCCTCGGGGATTGTGAGTGTGAGAGAGTCCTCGGGGATTGTGAGTGCGCGAGAGTCCTCGGGGATTGTGAGTGTGAGAGAGTCCTCGAAGATTGTGAGTGTGAGAGAGAGTCCTCGGGGATTGTGAGTGTGAGAGAGAGTCCTCGGGTACTGTGAGTGTGAGAGAGAGTCCTCGGCGATTGTGAGTGTGAGAGAGAGTCCTCGGGAATGTGAGTGTGAGAGAGAGTCCTCGGGGGTGGTGAGTGTGAGGGAGTCCTCGGGGATTGTGAGTGTGAGAGAGAGTCCTCGGGGACTGTGAGTGTGAGAGAGAGTCCTCGGGGATTGTGAGTGTGAGGGAGTCCTCGGGGATTGTGAGTGTGAGAGAGAGTCCTCGGGGAATGTGAGTGTGAGAGAGTCCTCGGGGATTGTGAGTCTGAGAGAGAGTCCTCGGCGATTGTGAGTGTGAGAGAGAGTCCTCAGTGATTGTGAGTGTGAGAGAGAGTCCTCGGGGATTGTGAGTGTGAGAGAGAGTCCTCGGGGATTGTGAATGTGAGAGAGAGTCTTCGGGGATTGTGAGTGTGAGAGTGTCCTCGGGGATTGTGAGTGTGAGCGAGAGTCCTCAGGGATTGTGAGTGTGAGAGAGAGTCCTCGGGGATTGTGAGTGTGAGAGGGTCCTCGGGGATTGTGAGTGTGAGAGAGAGTCCTCGGGGATTGTGAGTGTGAGAGAGAGTCCTCGGGGATTCTGAGTGTGAGAGAGTCCTCAGGGATTGTGAGTGTGAGAGAGAGTCCTCGGGGATTGTGAGTGTGAGAGAGTCCTCGGGCACTGTGAGTGTGAGAGAGAGTCCTCGGGGATTGTGAGTGTGAGAGAGAGTCCTCGGGGACTGTGTGTGTGAGAGAGTCCTCGGGGGCTGTGAGTGTGAGAGAGAGTCCTCGGGGGTTGTGAGTGTGAGAGAGTCCTCGGGGATTGTGAGTGTGAAAGAGAGTCCTCGGGGATTGTGAGTGTGAGCAAGTCCTCAGGGATTGTGAGTGTGAGAGAGAGTCCTCGGGGATTGTGAGTCTGAGACAGTCCTCGGGGATTGTGAGTGTGAGAGAGAGTCCTTGGGGATTGTGAGTGTGAGAGAGAGTCCTCGGGGATTGTGAGTGTGAGAGAGTCCTTGGGCATTGTGAGTGTGAGAGAGAGTCCTCGGGGATTGTGAGTGTGAGAGAGAGTCCTCGGGGATTGTGAGTGTGAGAGAGAGTCCTCGGGGATTGTGAGTGTGAGAGAGTCCTCGGGGATTGTGAGTGTGAGAGAGAGTCCTCGGGGATTGTGAGTGTGAGAGAGAGTCCTCGGGGACTGTGAGTGTGAGAGAGAGTCCTCGGGGATTGTGAGTTTGAGAGAGTCCTCGGGGATTGTGAGTGTGAGAGAGAGTCCTCCGGGATTGTGAGTGTGAGAGAGAGTCCTCGGGGATTGTGAGTGTGAGAGAGAGTCCTTGGGGATTGTGAGTGTGAGAGAGAGTCCTTGGGGATTGTAAGTGTGAGAGAGTCCTCGGGGATTGTGTGTGTGAGAGAGGTTCCTCGGGGATTGTGAGTGTGAGGGAGAGTCCTCGGGGATTGTGAGTGTGAGAGAGAGTCCTTGGGGATTGTGAGTGTGAGAGAGAGTCCTCGGGGATTGCGAGTGTGAGAGAGAGTCCTCGGGGATTGTGAGTGTGAGAGAGAGTCATCGGGGATTGTGAGTGTGAGAGTGTCCTCGGGGATTGTGAGTGTGAGCGAGAGTCCTCAGGGATTGTGAGTGTGAGAGAGAGTCCTCGGGGACTGTGAGTGTGAGAGGGTCCTCGGGGATTGTGAGTGGAGAGAGAGTCCTCGGGGATTGTGAGTGTGAGAGAGAGTCCTTGGGGATTGTGAGTGTGAGAGAGTCCTCAGGGATTGTGAGTGTGAGAGAGAGTCCTCGGGGATTGTGAGTGTGAGAGAGTCCTCGGGGACTGAGTGTGTGAGAGAGTCCTCGGGGACTGTGAGTGTGAGAGAGAGTCCTCGGGGATTGTGAGTGTGAGAGAGTCCTCGGGGATTGTGAGTGTGAAAGAGAGTCCTCGGGGATTGTGAGTATGAGAGAGTCCTCGGGGATTGTGAGTGTGAGGGAGTCCTCAGGGATTGTGAGTGTGAGAGAGAGTCCTCGGGGATTGTGAGTCTGACACAGTCCTCGGGGATTGTGAGTGTGAGAGAGAGTCCTTGGGGATTGTGAGTGTGAGAGAGAGTCCTCGGGGATTGTGATTGTGAGAGAGTCCTCGGGGATTGTGAGTGTGAGAGAGAGACCTCGGGGATTGTGAGTGTGAGAGAGAGTCCTCGGGGATTGTGAGTGTGAGAGAGAGTCCTCGGGGATTGTGAGTGTGAGAGAGTCCTCGGGGATTGTGAGTGTGAGAGAGAGTCCTCGGGGATTGTGAGTGTGAGAGAGAGTCCTCGGGGATTGTGAGTGTGAGAGAGAGTCCTCGGGGATTGTGAGTTTGAGAGAGTCCTCGGGGATTGTGAGTGTGAGAGAGAGTCCTCCGGGATTGTGAGTGTGAGAGAGAGTCCTCGGGGATTGTGTGTGTGAGAGAGAGTCCTTGGGGATTGTGAGTGTGAGAGAGAGTCCTCGGGGATTGTGAGTGTGAGAGAGAGTCCTCGGGGACTGTGAGTGTGAGAGAGTCCTCGGGGATTGTGAGTGTGAGAGAGAGTCCTCGGGGATTGTGAGTGTGAGAGAGAGTCCTCGGGGATTGTGAGTGTGAGAGAGAGTCCTCGGGGATTGTGAGTGTGAGAGAGAGTCCTCGGGGATTGTGAGTGTGAGAGAGAGTCCTCGGGGATTGTGAGTGTGAGAGAGTCCTCGGGGATTGTGAGTTTGAGAGAGAATCCTCGGGGATTGTGAGTGTGAGAGAGAGTCGTCGGGGATTGTGACTGTGAGAGAGAGTCCTCGGGGATTGTAAGTGTGAGGGAGAGTCCTCGGGGATTGAGAGTGTGAGAGAAAGTCCTCGGGGATTGTGAGTGTGTGAGAGAGTCCTCGGGGATTGTGAGTGTGAGAGAGAGTCCTCGGGGATTGTGAGTGTGAGAGAGAGTCCTCGGGGATTGTGAGTGTGAGAGAGTCCTCGGGGATTGTGAGTGTGATAGAGAGTCCTCGGGGATTGTGAGTGTGAGAGAGAGTCCTCGGGGATTGTGAGTGTGAGAGAGAGTCCTCGGGGATTGTGAGTGTGAGAGAGTCCTCGGGGATTGTGAGTGTGTGTGAGAGTCCTCGGGGATTGAGAGTGTGAGAGAGAGTGTCGGGGATTGTGGGTGTGAGAGAGAGTCCTCGGGGATTGTGAGTGTGAGAGAGAGTCCTCGGGGATTGTGAGTGTGAGAGAGTCCTCGGGGATTGTGAGTGTGAGAGAGAGTCCTCAGGGATTGTGAGTGTGTGAGAGTGTCCTCGGGGATTGTGAGTGTGAGGGAGTCCTCGGGGATTGTGAGTTTGAGAGAGTCCTCGGGATTGTGAGTGTGAGAGAGATTCATCGGGGATTGTGAGTGTGAGAGAGAGTCCTCGGGGATCGTGAGTGTGAGAGAGAATCCTCGGGGATTGTGAGTGTGAGAGAGAGTCCTCGGGGATTGTGAGTGTGAGAGAGAGTGCTCGGGGATTGTGAGTGTGAGAGATTCCTCGGGGATTGTGAGTGTGAGAGAGATTCCTCGGGGATTGTGAGTGTGAGAGAGAGTCCTCGGGGATTGTGAATGTGAGAGAGAGTCCTCGGGGATTGTGAGTTTGAGAGAGTCCTCGGGGATTGTGAGTGTGAGAGAGTCGTCGGGGATTGTGAGTGTGAGAGAGAGTCCTCGTGGATTGTGAGTGTGAGAGAGAGATTCCTCATGGATTGTGAGTGTGAGAGAGAGTGCTCGGGGATTGTGAGTGTGAGAGAGAGTCCTCGGGGATTGTGAGTGTGAGAGAGAGTCCTCGGGGATTCTGAGTGTGAGAGAGTCCTCGGGGATTGTGAGTGTGAGAGAGAGTCCTCGGGGATTGTGAGTGTGAGAGAGAGTCCTCGGGGATTGTGAGTATGAGAGAGTGTGCTCGGGGATTGTGAGTGTGAGAGAGAATCCTCGGGGATTGTGAGTGTGAGAGAGAGTCCTCGGGGATTGTGAGTGTGAAAGAGAGTGCTCGGGGACTGTGAGTGTGAGAGAGTCCTCGGGGATTGTGAGTGTGAGAGAGAGTCCTCGGGGATTGTGAGTGTGAGAGAGAGTCCTCGGGGATTGTGAGTGTGAGAGAGAGTCCTCGGGGATTGTGAATGTGAGAGAGAGTCCTCGGGGATTGTGAGTGTGAGAGAGTCCTCGGGGATTGTGAGTGTGAGAGAGTCCTCGGGGGTTTTGAGTGTGAGAGAGAGTCCTCGGGGATTGTGAGTGTGAGAGAGAGTCCTCGGGGATTGTGAGTGTGAGAGAGAGTCCTCGGGGATTGTGAGTGTGAGAGAGAGTCCTCGGGGATTGTGAGTGTGAGAGAGTCCTCGGGGATTGTGAGTGTGAGAGAGAGTCCTCGGGGATTGTGAGTGTGAAAGAGAGTCCTCGGGGATTGTGAGTGTGAGAGAGAGTCCTCGGGGATTGTGAGTGTG
This sequence comes from Somniosus microcephalus, assembly GCF_052327205.1. Classification (NCBI taxonomy): domain Eukaryota; kingdom Metazoa; phylum Chordata; class Chondrichthyes; order Squaliformes; family Somniosidae; genus Somniosus; species Somniosus microcephalus. Next base: position 266,823,953 of record NC_140992.1, on the reverse strand, counting down.
AGAGAGGGTCCTCGGGGATTGTGAGTGTGAGAGAGTCCTCGGGGATTGTGAGTGTGAGAGAGAGTCCTCGGGGATTGTGAGTGTGAGAGAGAGTCCTCGGGGATTGTGAGTGTGAGAGAGTCCTCGGGGATTGTGAGTGTGAGAGAGAGTCCTCGGGGATTGTGAGTGTGAGAGAGAGTCCTCGGGGACTGTGAGTGTGAGAGAGAGTCCTCGGGGATTGTGAGTGTGAGAGAGAGTCCTCGGGAATGTGAGTGTGAGAGAGAGTCCTCGGGGATGGTGAGTGTGAGGGAGTCCTCGGGGATTGTGAGTGTGAGAGAGACTCCTCGGGGACTGTGAGTGTGAGAGAGAGTCCTCGGGGATTGTGAGTGTGAGGGAGTCCTCGGGGATTGTGAGTGTGAGAGAGAGTCCTCGGGGAATGTGAGTGTGAGAGAGTCCTCGGGGATTGTGTGTCAGAGAGAGTTCTCGGCGATTGTGAGTGTGAGAGAGAGTCCTCGGGGATTGTGAGTGTGAGAGAGTCCTCAGGGATTGTGAGTGTGAGAGAGAGTCCTTGTGGATTGTGAGTTTGAGATAGTCCTCGGGGACTGTGAGTGTGAGAGAGAGTCCTCGGGGATTGTGAGTGTGAGAGAGAGTCCTCGGGGACTGTGTGTGTGAGAGAGAGTGCTCGGGGATTGTGAGTGTTTGAGAGAGTCCTCGGGGACTGTGTGTGTGAGAGAGTCCTCGGGGACTGTGAGTGTGAGAGAGAGTCCTCGGGGATTGTGAGTGTGAGAGAGTCCTCGGGGATTGTGAGTGTGAAAGAGAGTCCTCGGGGATTGTGAGTGTGAGAGAGTCCTCGGGGATTGTGAGTGTGAGCGAGTCCTCAGGGATTGTGAGTGTGAGAGAGAGTCCTCGGGGATTGTGAGTCTGAGACAGTCCTCGGGGGTTGTGAGTGTGAGAGAGAGTCCTCCGGGATTGTGAGTGTGACAGAGAGTCCTCGGGGATTGTGAGTGTGAGAGAGTCCTTGAGGATTGTGAGTGTGAGAGAGAGTCCTTGGGGATTGTGAGTGTGAGAGAGAGTCCTCGGGGATTGTGAGTGTGAGAGAGAGTCCTCGGGCATTGTGAGTGTGAGAGAGTCCTCGGGGATTGTGAGTGTGAGAGAGAGTCCTCGGGGATTGTGAGTGTGAGAGAGAGTCCTCGGGGATTGTGAGTGTGAGAGAGAGTCCTCGGGGATTGTGAGTGTGAGAGAGTCCTCGGGGATTGTGAGTGTGAGTGAGAGTCCTCAGGGATTGTGAGTGTGAGAGAGTCCTCGGGGATTGTGAGTGTGAGAGAGTCCTCGGGGATTGTGAGTGTGAGAGAGAGTCCTCGGGGTTTGTGAGTGTGAGAGAGAGTCCTCGGGGATTGTGAGTGTGAGAGAGAGTCCTTGGGGATTGCGAGTGTGAGAGAGAGTCCTCGGGGATTGTGAGTGTGAGAGAGAGTCCTCGGGGACTGTGAGTGTGAGAGAGTCCTCGGGGATTGTGAGTGTGAGAGAGAGTCCTCGGGGATTGTGAGTGTGAGAGAGAGTCCTCGGGGATTGTGAGTGTGAGAGAGAGTCCTCGGGGATTGTGAGTGTGAGAGAGAGTGCTCGGGGATTGTGAGTGTGAGAGAGAGTCCTCGGGGATTGTGAATGTGAGAGAGTCCTCGGGGATTGTGAGTGTGAGAGAGAGTCCTCAGGGATTGTGAGTGTGAGAGAGTCCTCGGGGATTGTGAGTGTGAGAGAGTCCTCGGGGGTTGTGAGTGTGAGAGAGAGTCCTCAGGGATTGTGAGTGTGAGAGAGTCCTCGGGGTTTGTGAGTGTGAGAGAGAGTCCTCGGGGATTGTGAGTGTGAGAGAGAGTCCTTGGGGATTGTAAGTGTGAGAGAGTCCTCGGGGATTGTGAATGTGAGAGAGGTTCCTCGGGGATTGTGAGTGTGAGAGAGAGTCCTCGGGGATTGTGAGTGTGAGAGAGAGTCCTTGGGGATTGTGAGTGTGAGAGAGAGTCCTCGGGGATTGCGAGTGTGAGAGAGAGTCCTCGGGGACTGTGAGTGTGAGAGAGTCCTCGGGGATTGTGAGTGTGAGAGAGAGTCCTCGGGGATTGTGAGTGTGAGAGAGAGTCCTCGGGGATTGTGAGTGTGAGAGAGAGTCCTCGGGGTTTGTGAGTGTGAGAGAGAGTCCTCGGGGATTGTGAGTGTGTGAGAGAGTCCTCGGGGATTGTGAGTGTGAGAAAGAGTCCTCGGGGATTGTGAGTGTGAGAGAGATTCCTCGGGGATTGTGAGTGTGAGAGAGAGTCCTCGGGGATTGTGAGTGTGAGAGAGAGTCCTCGGGGATTGTGAGTGTGAGAGAGATTCCTCGGGGATTGTGAGTGTGAGAGAGAGTCCTCGGGGATTGTGAGTCTGAGAGAGAGTCCTCGGGTATTGTGAGTGTGAGAGAGAGTCCTCGGGGACTGTGAGTGTGAGAGAGTCCTCGGGGATTGTGAGTGTGAGAGAGAGTCCTCGGGGATTGTGAGTGTGAGAGAGAGTCCTCGGGGATTGTGAGTGTGAGAGAGAGTCCTCAGGGATTGTGAGTGTGAGAGAGAGTTCTCGGGGATTGTGAGTGTGTGAGAGAGTCCTCGGGGATTGTGAGTGTGAGAAAGAGTCCTCGGGGATTGTGAGTGTGAGAGAGAGTCCTCGGGGATTGTGAGTGTGAGAGAGAGTCCTCGGGGATAGTGAGTGTGAGAGAGTGTCCTCGGGGATTGTGAGTGTGAGAGAATCCTCGGGGATTGTGAGTGTGAGAGAGTCCTCGGGGATTGTGAGTGTGAGAGAATCCTCGGGAATTGTGAGTGTGAGAGAGAGAGTCCTCGGGGATTGTGAGTGTGAGAGAGAGTCCTCGGGGATTGTGAGTGTGTGAGAGAGTCCTCGGGGATTGTGAGTGTGAGAGCGTCCTCGGGGATTGTGAGTGTGAGAGAGAGTCCTCGGGGATTGTGAGTGTGAGAGAGATTCCTCTGGGATTGCGAGTGTGAGAGTCCTCAGGGATAGTGAGTGTGAGAGAGCCCTCGGGGCTTGTGTGTGTGAGAGAGTCCTCGGGGATTGTGAGTGTGTGAGAGAGTCCTCGGGGATTGTGAGTGTGAGAGAGAATCATCGGCGATTGTGAGCGTGAGAGAGTCCTCGGGGATTGTGAATGTGAGAGAGTCCTCGGGGATTGTGAGTGTGAGAGAGAGTCCTTGGGGATTGTGAGTGTGAGAGAGAGTCCTCGGGGATTGTGAGTGTGAGAGAGTCCTCAGGGATTGTGAGTGTGAGAGAGTCCTCGGGGATTGTGAGTGTGAGAGAGAGTCCTCGGGGATTGTGAGTGTGAGAGAGAGTCCTCGGGGATTGTGAGTGTGAGAGAGTCCTCGGGGATTGTGATTGTGAGAGAGAGTCCTCGGGGATTGTGAGTGTGAGAGAGTCCTCGGGGATTGTGAGTGTGAGAGAGAGTCCTCGGGGATTGTGAGTGTGAGAGAGTCCTCAGGGATTGTGAGTGTGAGAGAGTCCTCGGGGATTGTGAGTGTGAGAGAGAGTCCTCGGGGATTGTGAGTGTGAGAGAGAGTCCTCGGGGATTGTGAGTGTGAGAGAGACTCCTCGGGGATTGTGAGTGTGAGAGAGAGTCCTCGGGGATTGTGAGTGTGAGAGAGAGTCCTCGGGGATTGTGAGTGTGAGAGAGAGTCCTCGGGGATTGTGAGTGTGAGAGAGTCCTCGGGGATTGTGAGTGTGAGAGAGAGTCCTAGAGGACTGCGAGTGTGAGAGAGAGTCCTCGGGGATTGTGAGTGTGAGAGAGAGTCCTCGGGGATTGTGAGTGTGAGAGAGAGTCCTCGGGGATTGTGAGTGTGAGAGAGAGTCCTCGGGGATTGTGAGTGTGAGAGAGAGTCCTCGGGGATTGTGAGTGTGAGAGAGTCCTTGGGGATTGTGAGTGTGAGAGAGAGTCCTTGGGGATTGTGAGTGTGAGAGAGAGTCCTCGGGGATTGTGAGTGTGAGAGAGAGTCCTCGGGGATTGTGAGTGTGAGAGAGTCCTCGGGGATTGTGAGTGTGAGAGAGAGTCCTCGGGGATTGTGAGTGTGAGAGAGAGTCCTCGGGGATTGTGAGTGTGAGAGAGAGTCCTCGGGGATTGTGAGTGTGAGAGAGTCCTCGGGGATTGTGAGTGTGAGTGAGAGTCCTCAGGGATTGTGAGTGTGAGAGAGTCCTCGGGGATTGTGAGTGTGAGAGAGTCCTCGGGGATTGTGAGTGTGAGAGAGAGTCCTCGGGGTTTGTGAGTGTGAGAGAGAGTCCTCGGGGATTGTGAGTGTGAGAGAGAGTCCTTGGGGATTGTAAGTGTGAGAGAGCCCTCGGGGATTGTGAATGTGAGAGAGGTTCCTCGGGGATTGTGAGTGTGAGAGAGAGTCCTCGGGGATTGTGAGTGTGAGAGAGAGTCCTTGGGGATTGTGAGTGTGAGAGAGAGTCCTCGGGGATTGCGAGTGTGAGAGAGAGTCCTCGGGGATTGTGAGTGTGAGAGAGAGTCCTCGGGGATTGTGAGTGTGAGAGAGAGTCCTCGGGGATTGTGAGTGTGAGAGAGAGTCCTCGGGGATTGTGAGTGTGAGAGAGAGTCCTCGGGGATTGTGAATGTGAGAGAGTCCTCGGGGATTGTGAGTGTGAGAGAGAGTCCTCAGGGATTGTGAGTGTGAGAGATTCCTCGGGGATTGTGAGTGTGAGAGAGTCCTCGGGGATTGTGAGTGTGAGAGAGAGTCCTCAGGGATTGTGAGTGTGAGAGAGTCCTCGGGGTTTGTGAGTGTGAGAGAGAGTCCTCGGGGATTGTGAGTGTGAGAGAGAGTCCTTGGGGATTGTAAGTGTGAGAGAGTCCTCGGGGATTGTGAATGTGAGAGAGGTTCCTCGGGGATTGTGAGTGTGAGAGAGAGTCCTCGGGGATTGTGAGTGTGAGAGAGAGTCCTTGGGGATTGTGAGTGTGAGAGAGAGTCCTCGGGGATTGCGAGTGTGAGAGAGAGTCCTCGGGGACTGTGAGTGTGAGAGAGTCCTCGGGGATTGTGAGTGTGAGAGAGAGTCCTCGGGGATTGTGAGTGTGAGAGAGAGTCCTCGGGGATTGTGAGTGTGAGAGAGAGTCCTCGGGGTTTGTGAGTGTGAGAGAGAGTCCTCGGGGATTGTGAGTGTGTGAGAGAGTCCTCGGGGATTGTGAGTGTGAGAAAGAGTCCTCGGGGATTGTGAGTGTGAGAGAGATTCCTCGGGGATTGTGAGTGCGAGAGAGAGTCCTCGGGGATTGTGAGTGTGAGAGAGAGTCCTCGGGGATTGTGAGTGTGAGAGAGATTCCTCGGGGATTGTGAGTGTGAGAGAGAGTCCTCGGGGATTGTGAGTCTGAGAGAGAGTCCTCGGGTATTGTGAGTGTGAGAGAGAGTCCTCGGGGACTGTGAGTGTGAGAGAGTCCTCGGGGATTGTGAGTGTGAGAGAGAGTCCTCGGGGATTGTGAGTGTGAGAGAGAGTCCTCGGGGATTGTGAGTGTGAGAGAGAGTCCTCAGGGATTGTGAGTGTGAGAGAGAGTTCTCGGGGATTGTGAGTGTGTGAGAGAGTCCTCGGGGATTGTGAGTGTGAGAAAGAGTCCTCGGGGATTGTGAGTGTGAGAGAGAGTCCTCGGGGATTGTGAGTGTGAGAGAGAGTCCTCGGGGATAGTGAGTGTGAGAGAGTGTCCTCGGGGATTGTGAGTGTGAGAGAATCCTCGGGGATTGTGAGTGTGAGAGAGTCCTCGGGGATTGTGAGTGTGAGAGAATCCTCGGGAATTGTGAGTGTGAGAGAGAGAGTCCTCGGGAATTGTGAGTGTGAGAGAGAGTCCTCGGGGATTGTGAGTGTGTGAGAGAGTCCTCGGGGATTGTGAGTGTGAGAGCGTCCTCGGGGATTGTGAGTGTGAGAGAGAGTCCTCGGGGATTGTGAGTGTGAGAGAGATTCCTCTGGGATTGCGAGTGTGAGAGTCCTCAGGGATAGTGAGTGTGAGAGAGCCCTCGGGGCTTGTGTGTGTGAGAGAGTCCTCGGGGATTGTGAGTGTGTGAGAGAGTCCTCGGGGATTGTGAGTGTGAGAGAGAATCATCGGCGATTGTGAGCGTGAGAGAGTCCTCGGGGATTGTGAATGTGAGAGAGTCCTCGGGGATTGTGAGTGTGAGAGAGAGTCCTTGGGGATTGTGAGTGTGAGAGAGAGTCCTCGGGGATTGTGAGTGTGAGAGAGTCCTCGGGGATTGTGAGTGTGAGAGAGTCCTCGGGGATTGTGAGTGTGAGAGAGAGTCCTCGGGGATTGTGAGTGTGAGAGAGAGTCCTCGGGGATTGTGAGTGTGAGAGAGTCCTCGGGGATTGTGATTGTGAGAGAGAGTCCTCGGGGATTGTGAGTGTGAGAGGGAGTCCTCGGGGATTGTGAGTGTGAGAGAGTCCTCAGGGATTGTGAGTGTGAGAGAGTCCTCGGGGATTGTGAGTGTGAGAGAGAGTCCTCGGGGATTGTGAGTGTGAGAGAGAGTCCTCGGGGATTGTGAGTGTGAGAGAGACTCCTCAGGGATTGTGAGTGTGAGAGAGAGTCCTCGGGGATTGTGAGTGTGAGAGAGAGTCCTCGGGGATTGTGAGTGTGAGAGAGAGTCCTCGGGGATTGTGAGTGTGAGAGGGTCCTCGGGGATTGTGAGTGTGAAAGAGTCCTCGGGGATTGTGAGTGTGAGAGAGAGTCCTCGGGGATTGTGAGTGTGAGAGAGTCCTCGGGGATTGTGAGTGTGAGAGAAAATCCTCGGGGATTGTGAGTGTGAGAGAGAGTCCTCGGGGATTGTTAGTGTGAGAGGGAGTCCTCGGGGATTGTGAGTGTGAGAGAGAGTCCTCGGGGATTGTGAGTGTGAGAGAGTCCTCGGGGATTGTGAGTGTGAGAGAGCGTCCTCGGGGATTGTGAGTGTGAGAGAGTCCTCGGGGATTGTGAGTGTGAGAGAGAGTCCTCGGGGATTGTGAGTGTGTGAGAGAGTCCTCGGGGATTGTGAGTGTGAGAGAGAGTCCTCGGGGATTGTGAGTGTGAGAGAGAGTCCTCGGGGATTGTGAGTGTGAGAGAGTCCTCGGGGATTGTGAGTGTGAGAGAGTCCTCGGGGATTGTGAGTGTGAGAGAGCGTCCTCGGGGATTGTGAGTGTGAGAGAGTCCTCGGGGATTGTGAGTGTGTGAGAGAGTCCTCGGGGATTGTGAGTGTGAGAGAGAGTCCTCGGGGATTGTGAGTGTGAGAGAGAGTCCTCGGTGATTGTGAGTGTGAGAGAGTCCTCGGGGATTGTGAGTGTGAGAGAGAGTCCTCGGGGATTGTGAGTGTGAGAGAGTCCTCGGGGATTGTGAGTGTGAGAGAGAGTCCTCGGGGATTGTGAGTGTGAGAGAGAGTCCTCGGTGATTGTGAGTGTGAGAGAGTCCTCGGGGATTGTGAGTGTGAGAGAGTCCTCGGGGATTGTGAGTGTGAGAGAGAGTCCTCGGGGATTGTGAGTGTGAGAGAGAGTCCTCGGTGATTGTGAGTGTGAGAGAGTCCTCGGGGATTGTGAGTGTGAGAGAGAGTCCTCGGGGATTGTGAGTGTGAGAGAGTCCTCGGGGATTGTGAGTGTGAGAGAGAGTCCTCGGGGATTGTGAGTGTGAGAGAAAATCCTCGGGGATTGTGAGTGTGAGAGAGAGTCCTCGGGGATTGTTAGTGTGAGAGGGAGTCCTCGGGGATTGTGAGTGTGAGAGAGAGTCCTCGGGGATTGTGAGTGTGAGAGAGTCCTCGGGGATTGTGAGTGTGAGAGAGCGTCCTCGGGGATTGTGAGTGTGAGAGAGTCCTCGGGGATTGTGAGTGTGAGAGAGAGTCCTCGGGGATTGTGAGTGTGTGAGAGAGTCCTCGGGGATTGTGAGTGTGAGAGAGAGTCCTCGGGGATTGTGAGTGTGAGAGAGAGTCCTCGGGGATTGTGAGTGTGAGAGAGTCCTCGGGGATTGTGAGTGTGAGAGAGTCCTCGGGGATTGTGAGTGTGAGAGAGCGTCCTCGGGGATTGTGAGTGTGAGAGAGTCCTCGGGGATTGTGAGTGTGTGAGAGAGTCCTCGGGGATTGTGAGTGTGAGAGAGAGTCCTCGGGGATTGTGAGTGTGAGAGAGAGTCCTCGGTGATTGTGAGTGTGAGAGAGTCCTCGGGGATTGTGAGTGTGAGAGAGAGTCCTCGGGGATTGTGAGTGTGAGAGAGTCCTCGGGGATTGTGAGTGTGAGAGAGAGTCCTCGGGGATTGTGAGTGTGAGGGAGTCCTCGGGGATTGTGAGTGTGAGAGAGTCCTCGGGGATTGTGAGTGAGAGAGAGTCCTCGGGGATTGTGAGTGTGAGAGAGAGTCCTCGGTGATTGTGAGTGTGAGAGAGTCCTCGGGGATTGTGAGTGTGAGAGAGTCCTCGGGGAATGTGAGTGTGAGAGAGTCCTCGGGGATTGTGAGTGTGAGAGAGTCCTCGGGGATTGTGAGTGTGAGAGAGAGTCCTCGGGGATTGTGAGTGTGAGAGAGAGTCCTCGGGGATTGTGAGTGTGAGAGAGAGTCCTCGGGGATTGTGAGTGTGAGAGAGTCCTCGGGGATTGTGAGTGTGAGAGAGTCCTCGGGGATTGTGAGTGTGAGAGAGCGTCCTCGGGGATTGTGAGTGTGAGAGAGTCCTCGGGGATTGTGAGTGTGTGAGAGAGTCCTCGGGGATTGTGAGTGTGAGAGAGAGTCCTCGGGGATTGTGAGTGTGAGAGAGAGTCCTCGGTGATTGTGAGTGTGAGAGAGTCCTCGGGGATTGTGAGTGTGAGAGAGAGTCCTCGGGGATTGTGAGTGTGAGAGAGTCCTCGGGGATTGTGAGTGTGAGAGAGAGTCCTCGGGGATTGTGAGTGTGAGAGAGAGTCCTCGGTGATTGTGAGTGTGAGAGAGTCCTCGGGGATTGTGAGTGTGAGAGAGTCCTCGGGGATTGTGAGTGTGAGAGAGAGTCCTCGGGGATTGTGAGTGTGAGAGAGAGTCCTCGGTGATTGTGAGTGTGAGAGAGTCCTCGGGGATTGTGAGTGTGAGAGAGAGTCCTCGGGGATTGTGAGTGTGAGAGAGTCCTCGGGGATTGTGAGTGTGAGAGAGAGTCCTCGGGGATTGTGAGTGTGAGAGAAAATCCTCGGGGATTGTGAGTGTGAGAGAGAGTCCTCGGGGATTGTTAGTGTGAGAGGGAGTCCTCGGGGATTGTGAGTGTGAGAGAGAGTCCTCGGGGATTGTGAGTGTGAGAGAGTCCTCGGGGATTGTGAGTGTGAGAGAGCGTCCTCGGGGATTGTGAGTGTGAGAGAGTCCTCGGGGATTGTGAGTGTGAGAGAGAGTCCTCGGGGATTGTGAGTGTGTGAGAGAGTCCTCGGGGATTGTGAGTGTGAGAGAGAGTCCTCGGGGATTGTGAGTGTGAGAGAGAGTCCTCGGGGATTGTGAGTGTGAGAGAGTCCTCGGGGATTGTGAGTGTGAGAGAGTCCTCGGGGATTGTGAGTGTGAGAGAGCGTCCTCGGGGATTGTGAGTGTGAGAGAGTCCTCGGGGATTGTGAGTGTGTGAGAGAGTCCTCGGGGATTGTGAGTGTGAGAGAGAGTCCTCGGGGATTGTGAGTGTGAGAGAGAGTCCTCGGTGATTGTGAGTGTGAGAGAGTCCTCGGGGATTGTGAGTGTGAGAGAGAGTCCTCGGGGATTGTGAGTGTGAGAGAGTCCTCGGGGATTGTGAGTGTGAGAGAGAGTCCTCGGGGATTGTGAGTGTGAGGGAGTCCTCGGGGATTGTGAGTGTGAGAGAGTCCTCGGGGATTGTGAGTGAGAGAGAGTCCTCGGGGATTGTGAGTGTGAGAGAGAGTCCTCGGTGATTGTGAGTGTGAGAGAGTCCTCGGGGATTGTGAGTGTGAGAGAGTCCTCGGGGAATGTGAGTGTGAGAGAGTCCTCGGGGATTGTGAGTGTGAGAGAGAGTCCTCGGGGATTGTGAGTGTGAGAGAGTCCTCGGGGATTGTGAGTGTGTGAGAGAGTCCTCGGGGATTGTGAGTGTGAGAGAGAGTCCTCGGGGATTGTGAGTGTGAGAGAGAGTCCTCGGGGATTGTGAGTGTGAGAGGGAGTCCTCGGGGATTGTGAGTGTGAGAGAGTCCTCGGGGATTGTGAGTGTGAGAGAGAGTCCTCGGGGATTGTGAGTGTGAGAGAGAGTCCTCGGGGATTGTGAGTGTGAGAGAGAGTCCTTGGGGATTGTGAGTGTGAGAGAGAGTCCTCGGGGATTGTGAGTGTGAGAGAGAGTCCTCGGGGATTGTGAGTGTGAGAGAGAGTCCTCGGGGATTGTGAGTGTGAGAGAGTCCTCGGGGATTGTGAGTGTGAGAGAGAGTCCTCGGGGATTGTGAGTGTGAGAGAGAGTCGTCGGGGATTGTGACTGTGAGAGAGAGTCCTCGGGGATTGTGAGTGTGAGAGAGAGTCCTCGGTGATTGTGAGTGTGAGAGAGTCCTCGGGGATTGTGAGTGTGTGAGAGAGTCCTCGGGGATTGTGAGTGTGAGAGAGAGTCCTCGGGGATTGTGAGTGTGAGAGAGAGTCCTCGGTGATTGTGAGTGTGAGAGAGTCCTCGGGGATTGTGAGTGTGAGAGAGAGTCCTCGGGGATTGTGAGTGTGAGAGAGTCCTCGGGGATTGTGAGTGTGAGAGAGAGTCCTCGGGGATTGTGAGTGTGAGAGAGAGTCCTCGGTGATTGTGAGTGTGAGAGAGTCCTCGGGGATTGTGAGTGTGAGAGAGTCCTCGGGGATTGTGAGTGTGAGAGAGAGTCCTCGGGGATTGTGAGTGTGAGAGAGAGTCCTCGGTGATTGTGAGTGTGAGAGAGTCCTCGGGGATTGTGAGTGTGAGAGAGAGTCCTCGGGGATTGTGAGTGTGAGAGAGTCCTCGGGGATTGTGAGTGTGAGAGAGAGTCCTCGGGGATTGTGAGTGTGAGAGAAAATCCTCGGGGATTGTGAGTGTGAGAGAGAGTCCTCGGGGATTGTTAGTGTGAGAGGGAGTCCTCGGGGATTGTGAGTGTGAGAGAGAGTCCTCGGGGATTGTGAGTGTGAGAGAGTCCTCGGGGATTGTGAGTGTGAGAGAGCGTCCTCGGGGATTGTGAGTGTGAGAGAGTCCTCGGGGATTGTGAGTGTGAGAGAGAGTCCTCGGGGATTGTGAGTGTGTGAGAGAGTCCTCGGGGATTGTGAGTGTGAGAGAGAGTCCTCGGGGATTGTGAGTGTGAGAGAGAGTCCTCGGGGATTGTGAGTGTGAGAGAGTCCTCGGGGATTGTGAGTGTGAGAGAGTCCTCGGGGATTGTGAGTGTGAGAGAGCGTCCTCGGGGATTGTGAGTGTGAGAGAGTCCTCGGGGATTGTGAGTGTGTGAGAGAGTCCTCGGGGATTGTGAGTGTGAGAGAGAGTCCTCGGGGATTGTGAGTGTGAGAGAGAGTCCTCGGTGATTGTGAGTGTGAGAGAGTCCTCGGGGATTGTGAGTGTGAGAGAGAGTCCTCGGGGATTGTGAGTGTGAGAGAGTCCTCGGGGATTGTGAGTGTGAGAGAGAGTCCTCGGGGATTGTGAGTGTGAGGGAGTCCTCGGGGATTGTGAGTGTGAGAGAGTCCTCGGGGATTGTGAGTGAGAGAGAGTCCTCGGGGATTGTGAGTGTGAGAGAGAGTCCTCGGTGATTGTGAGTGTGAGAGAGTCCTCGGGGATTGTGAGTGTGAGAGAGTCCTCGGGGATTGTGAGAGTGAGAGAGAGTCCTCGGGGATTGTGAGTGTGAGAGAGAGTCCTCGGGGATTGTGAGTGTGAGAGAGAGTCCTCGGGGATTGTGAGTGTGAGAGAGAGTCCTCGGGGATTGTGAGTGTGAGAGAGCCCTCGGGGATTGTGAGTGTGAGAGAGCCCTCGGGGATTGTGAGAGTGAGAGAGAGTCCTCGGGGATTGTGAGTGTGAGAGAATCCTCGGGGATTGTGAGAGTGAGAGAGAGTCCTCGGGGATTGTGAGAGTGAGAGAGAGTCCTCGGGGATTGTGAGTGTGAGAGAGAGTCCTCGGGGATTGTGAGTGTGAGAGAGTCCTCGGGGATTGTGAGTGTGAGAGAGCCCTCGGGGATTGTGAGAGTGAGAGAGAGTCCTCGGGGATTGTGAGTGTGAGAGAGTGTCCTCGGGGATTGTGAGAGTGAGAGAGAGTCCTCGGGGATTGTGAGTGTGAGAGAGAGTCCTCGGGGATTGTGAGTTTGTGAGAATGTGTTCGAGGATTGTGAGTGTGAGAGAGTCCTCGGGGATTGTGAGTGTGAGAGAGAGTCCTAGAGGACTGCGAGTGTGAGAGAATGTGAGAGACAGAGGGGCCGATTTCCTGGAGCCGTCAGGCGGGCTTTCAGGCGTGGGGGGGGGGGGAAATCGCAAAAATAGGTGGTCGCGACCCCCCTGCCTGATTCCCCGTCCCGTCCGATTCTCACCCAGGCATTCTGTCCGACCCGAGTCAGTCCCGCTCGCAGCAGGCGGGACTGGTCTTCAGGCACCTTAATCACCAATAATTGGCATCTTTTATGCCATTTTAAGGGGCCCTTGCTATTTTCAGCCTTTTCCCACGTTAAACACGCCTGGTGGGAACCCCGCTGATAAAACCTGGCATGAACAATATCGGATTGCTGACTATCAGCTGCAGGTCAATCAGGAAAGATGAGATTTAATCAGACATCATTTGTCGGTTGCAGGACCTTGTTGTTTCAGGCTTGGGGCTACTTGTTCCAGGCTTAGGCACAGCTGTGGAAGGTTGGAGCCTCACACACTTCTCCAGTGTGACCTCCTGGGAAGCACCTCTCGCCGCCCTCACTCAGCGCTTCCTCAACTGAGGCACCTACCAGAAGCATGGGAGGCCTTTTTTTCCTTCCCCTCTTGGCATTAGAGGACCTCCAGCCCCATTCGCGAAATGACACACGCCACAACTGCAGAAGTTGCCATCAGAAATTTTATTTGCAATAACCAGCTGATGGCATTTTTCAAATAAACACAACATTTCACCCAAGTGACTACCCTTGTGACTATTAGTGCTTTATTTTCCTCTTACGTGTGCTCCTACGTAGTGATTCCCCTGTGGCTTCAGCAGATGTGGAGGCCCCTTGCTCACTTTCCTGCTGCTCCTGTCTCGACACCTTTGGCAGGCGTCCTCTTGGATGGCGAGCCTGTGAGGGCTCGCCAGCAGCCTGCTGCTCCTGCGGCTGTGCAGGGGTTGAGACCTCTATCACCATTGGGTGTGTACTCCGGCGGGGCTTTGACCGAGGGCTCTGCAGTGGCATGAAAGTGTAAGCGCTTGGAGAGGAGCCCCCACTTACATAGATACATAGATACATAGAGATAGGAACAGGAGTAGGCCATTCGGCCCTTCGAGCCTGCTCCGCCATTCAATGAGATCATGGCTGATCTTCGTCTGAGATCATAGCTGATCTTACCAGTTCAGTACCCCGTCCCCGCCTTTTCTCCGTAACCCTTAATCCCCTTAGCCTTCAGAAATATATCCAATTCTCTCTTGAAAATATTTATTGAATTAGCCTTCACAGCCCTCTGTGGCAGGGAATTCCACAGGCTCACCACTCTTTGAGTGAAGAAATTCTTCCTCATCTCTGTTTTAAATGATTTGCCCGCTATTTTTAGACTGTGGCCCCTGGTTCTGTGCTCCCCGGCCATTGGAAACATTCTCTCTGAATTCAGCCTGTCCAGGCCTGCCATAATTTTATATGTTTCGATGAGATCCCCTCTCAATCTTCTAAACTCCAGAGAGTACAAGCCCAAACTATTTAATCTCTCTTCGTAGGTCATTCCCGCCATTCCAGGTATCAGCCTGGTGAATCGCCGTTGCACTCTTTCCATGGCAAGAACATCCTTCCGCAGATGGGGCGACCAAAACTGTACACAATACTCCAGATGCGGTCTCACCAGCACCTTGTACAGCTGTAGTAAGGTATCCCTATTCCTATACTCGAACCCCCTTGATATGAAGGCCAACATACCATTTGCCTTCTTAATCGCCTGTTGCACCTGCATGCTCTCCTTCAGTGACTGGTGCACAAGAACACCCAGGTCCCTCTGCACTTCCCCATCTCCCAATCTATTGCCATTTAGATAATAATCTACCCTCCTGTTTTTACCCCCAAAGTGGATAACCTCGCATTTATCCACATTATAGTGCATCTGCCATGTATCCGCCCATTCCCCCAACCTGTCCAAATCACACTGTAGCCTCCTGACATCCTCATCAGAGCCCACCCCTCCTCCTAGTTTAGTGTCGTCAGCGAATTTGGAAATATTGCATCCAATTCCCTGATCCAGATCATTTATATATATTGTGAACAGCTGGGGTCCCAGGACAGATCCTTGCGGCACCCCGCTGGTCACTGCCTGCCACTCCGAAAACGAGCCGTTTATTCCAACTCTCTGTTTTCTATCCGCCAGCCAGTTCTCTATCCACGTTAATACTTTGCCCCCAATCCCATGAGCCTTAATTTTGCATGATAATCTTTTGTGTGGAACCTTATCGAAGGCTTTCTGGAAGTCAAGGTACACCACATCCACTGGCTCTCCCCCATCTATTCTACCAGTTACCTCCTCAAAAAATTCCAGCAGATTAGTCAAACACGATTTACCCTTTGTAAATCCATGTTGACTCTGTCCGATCCTTTCCCCATTTGTCAAGTGCTCCGCTATTTTATCCTTAATAATGGACTCTAGCATTTTGCCCACAACCGATGTAAGGCTTACTGGTCTATAATTCCCTGCTTTCTCTCTACCCCCCTTTTTAAATATTGGGGTAACATTAGCTACCCTCCAATCCACGGGTACTGTTCCCGAGTCAATGGAGTTCCGGAAGATGATCCTTAGAGCATCTGCTATCTCCAGGGCCACCTCCTTAAGTACCCTAGGATGTAGTTTATCAGGCCCCGGGGATTTGTCGGCCTTCAGTCCCCTCAACTTACCCAACACCATATCCCTAGAGATACTAATTTCTGTCAGCTCCTCCCTCTCATTAGTCCCTATGTTTGCTGATATTCCTGGGAGGTTATTTGTGTCCTCCTTTGTGAATACAGAACCAAAGTATGAGTTTAATTGGTCTGCCATTTCCTTATTCTCCATTATATATTCTCCCGAATCGGACTGCAAGGGACCGACTTGGGATTTTACCAGTCTTTTCCTCCTGATATACCGATAAAAGCTTTTGCAGTCTGTCTTTATGTTTGCTGCAAGTTTACTTTCGTATTCTATTTTCCCCTTCCTGATTAATCCCTTTGTCCTCTTTTGCTGTATCCTGTACTGCCCCCAATCTTCCGGTCTGGTGCTTTTTTTTGCCAGTTGATATGCCCTTTTTTTTGATTTTATGCTGTCCCTAATTTCCCTCGTTATCCACGGTTGAGTCACCTTTTTAGGTTTATTTTTATGCCAAACCGGTATAAACATGTTCTGGAATTCTTCCATTCTATCTTTGAATGCTTGCCATTGTCTATCCACTGTCAATCCCCCCAGAAACACCACCCAATCAATCTTACCCAATTCCCGTCTCATACCCTCGTAATTCCCTTTATTTAAGTTCTGGACCTTAGTCTCTGATTCAATTTCCTCACTCTCCATCTCGACTGAGAGCTCGATCATATTATGATCGCTCTGACCCAAGGGGCCTCGTACAAGAAGATTGCTGATAAGTCCCTTCTCATTGCACAATACCCAGTCTAAAATGGCCTGATCTCGAGTCGGCTCCTCGACATATTGGTCCAGATAACCGTCCCGAAAACATTCCAGGAATTCCTCCTCCTCAGAATTTTTACTAATTTGGGTAGTCCAGTCAATATGTAAATTAAAGTCACCCATGATGACAGCTGTGCTCTTATCGCACGCTTCTCTAATTTCCCTTTTTATGCCTTCCCTCACCTCCATATTACTATTTGGAGGCCTATATATCACACCCACTAACGTTTTCCTCCCCTTGCTATTTCTCATTTCTACCCATACAGATTCCGTTTCATCCGAGTTAATATCCTTCCTTTCCATTGCATTAATCCCCTCCTTTACCAGCAATGCTACCCCACCTCCCCTACCTTTTTGCCGATCCTTCCTAAATATTGTATATCCCTGGATGTTAAGTTCCCAGCCTTGCCCACCCTGCAGCCACGTTTCTGTAATCCCAATCAAATCATACTTGTTTACCTCTATTTCCACAACTAATTCATCCACCTTGTTCCTAATGCTTCTAGCATTAAGATACAAAGCCTTCAGGCTTGCTTTTTTCACACTCTCATTATGAATTAGTTTGGCCCTTTGTGTTTCTCTCCTTTGCTTATTGCTTCTCACCTTTCTACCATCTATTTCTGACTTCATATGACTTCCCTCTTTTCCACTACCTAGGTTCCCATCCCCCTGCCAAATTAGTTTAAATCCTCCCGAACCGCCCTAGAAAATATTACCCCGAGGACATCGGCTCCCTCACAGTTCAGGTGTAGACCGTCCCCTTGGTACAGGTCACTCCTCCCCAAGAACTGGTTCCAATGCCTCAGGAATTTAAATCCCTCTCCCTTGCACCACTGCTCAAGCCACGTATTTAGCTTATCTATCTTATTCTCTCTAAACTTATTAGCTCGTGGCACTGGTAGCAATCCAGAGATTACTACCTTTGAGGTCCTACTTTTCAATTTAGCTCCTAACTCCCTAAATTCAGCTTGTAGGACCTCCTCCCTCTTTTTACCTACATCGTTGGTACTTCCTTGAGGTCTGCCACCAACCTCCCTCTCATGGGTCAGGTCCCCCTCAGTGCCTGCAAGTGGCTTGAGAGCAGCTTGCTGCACATCAGGGGGGCCATGGGGGGCCGTTTCTACAATGGCAGTCCTACTCAGAGGGCCTGCCATGAAGGTCTGGTTTCTCTGCTCAATAACTGACCATCGCTCCTCCAGAGATGTCAGTCTATTCTGTACACTCACCATGTTTTCAACACTCTGGCGACTTATCTCCTCCATGGCCGTAGCCATCCTTTCCTCTACTGTAGCCATCCTTTCCGCGGAGGTTGCCATCCTTTCCGTGGTGATGCGTTCATGCACCAAAGACTCCACAAAGGCTCTGCTCATGGTTGCTATGGACTCCTCCATTCACTCCGCACTCGCAGCGACCCTGGAGAAAAAAAACCTGCCAGAGACTCCTGCATCTGTGCATGGAGATCCATCACATCTTCTCTTGTGGATGGACCCAGAGGCAGAGGGTCGACATGCAGCTGAGCTGAGCTGGCAGAGTCCTGCACCCTCCGACGAGGACTCTCCACTGCTGTCCCTGTCTCCACCATCTGCTGATGCTCACTTGTGAGCTGTGATACACCAGGTGACAACACTACTCTATCTCGCGAAGGTCCCACCAAGGTGTGAGTGTCTGCGCTGGTGCTGGGTGTGCTGAATTCTGCTGACGCTGTGCCCTCAGAGGTTGGAGCTTCCTCTGAGGTGTCTGGCTGCTCGGCCTCTTCTTCCTCCGCAGTGGGGACGGGGGCTCTGGATGGTCCTGTGGGGGAGTAAAGGAAAGAGTTAGAGATGTGATGCCAAGGTTACATGCACATTGGATTTTACAGATGTTCATAAGTCCAAATGATGTAGCTTCAGAATCATAACAGCGACTCATGCTATGTCAGTGAGAGAGATGGAAAACTATTCTGTCACCAGCTTGCAGGACTGCCCCTGTCTCTCCTTCCCCAGCTTCCGCAGCCACATCAGCCCCGACAATTTCCAGCACTCCTTCCTCCCAGGGGGTCAGGTGGGCTACTGAGGGTGGGCCTCCTCCAGTCCTGGCTCGCTCTCTGTTGTTGTGAGTTCTCTTTTCCTGCAATGAGGGAGACAAGTGGAGGTTGAGTGAGAAGGAAGGAGTGAGTGCAGAGATTCCATAGCATAGATACTTAGAAGGAGACAAAGATGGTGTGAGGCTGCAAGACCAAGGGCTCTCCCTGTGTGTTGTCAGTTGTGTTCAAAGCATCAGAGTGAGAGGGACTGTGAGGGCTGCATGGTGGAATAGTTATGTGAATGTGAGCATAGAGAGAGAGGGAATGGGTAAGGGTGCATGGATGTGACTGTGAAGTGGGATGTGGAGGAAGAGAGTGCTAAAGCTGAGTGCTGGTGGGGAAAGGCAATGGAGATCAGTTTGAGGGTGATGGAAACTTCATACTTACTTTTCCTGTACGGTGAAGGTCATGGAATCGTTTCCGACACTGTATCCAGGTTCTTCTGGTGACTCCCAGCGAGTTGACATCTGCTGACACCTGCATCCATGCAGCCTTGGTCTCAGTGGGAGGCCTCTTCCTCCCTGACCTAGGGAAGAGGACCGCCCTGTGGGCCCTCACCCCATCCAATAATGCCTGCAGTGAAGCCTCGTCGAATTTGGAGGCAGCTCGGGGTCTGGCACTGCCCACAGCTGCTGCAGGCTCCTCTGCCATCCTGTGTGGTTCGTTTGGAAGCCTGCAGAAGAAGCAATGCTTGCTGTGGACCTTAAAAGCACCACGAATGATGACATTATACTGTGCGACTCTCTGACTGGAAATAGTCAATTAGCAAGGGTTCCCACACGCTGGAAATGAATTGGCCAATTGAGGGAAAATTGCATCAATCTGGCAGACCCATTTACATTCGTGTGGGAACCCCGACATTCGGGAAACCCGACAATTCCCCACACCTGCAGGAAAATCGGCTCCAGAGTCCAAGAAGAATGTATGAGAGAGAGAATGTGCTAGAGGAATCATAGAATCATAGAATACTACAGCACAGAAATAGGCCATTCGGCCCATCGAGTCTACGCCGGCTCTTTCGAGGAATGTGAGTGTATGAGTATACAATAGCCTTTGAATGTATTTTACAGCAGACTAGTTTTACTATAAACATGCCTGCAATAGCACCAGGTTAAGCCCCTTTACACCTAAAGCTCTGAAGAATCGGAGAGATACAGGCCGTGGGCCTCCTAGAATAACATCAGCTGCTTCAGTTGTGGGGGAGGCGCCGAATCTCTGTTCATATTACCTATCTCCTGGACTATTTTCCATTCCCCCAGCCATTTTTCCCATTCTGTCCTGAAGAAATGGGGTTAACTTTTCAGCTCCAGTATTCCAGGGGCAGAGGATCATACAAGAGGGCCACCTACCATAAACGTGGGTCCATACCGCCAGGATTTCCCATCCATTCAAGCAGCAACACTTACCCCATTGCAAATCTTTTTCCATTTGAAATATATATCCGATTCCCTTTTTAAAGTTACATTTTTGAAAGTTGGGGGAGGCGACTAAAGGAGTGGTTGGCAAGGGAAGGTCTGTGTGTCCTTGTACACCAGTCACTGAAAGCCAACATGCAGGTGCAGCAAGCAGTTAGGAAGGCAAATGGTATGTTGGCCTTCATTGCAAGAGGATTTGAGTACAGGAGGAAGGATGTCTTACTACAGTTGTACAGGGCCTTGGTGAGACCGCACCTGGAGTACTGTGTGCAGTTTTGGTCTCCTTACCTAAGAAAGGATATACTTGCCATAGAGGGAGTGCAGCGAAGGTTCACCAGACTGATTCCTGAGATGGCAGGACTGTCGTAAGAAGAGAGATTGGGTCGACTAGGACTGTATTCACTAGAGTTTAGAAGAATGAGATAGAATCTCATTGAAATGTATAAAATTCTGACAGGGCTAGACAGATTGGATGCAGGGAGGATGTTTCCCCTGGCTGGGGGGTCTAGAACGAGGGGTCACAGTCTCAGGATACGGGGTAGGACATTTAGGACTGAGATGAGGAGAAATTTCTTCACTCAGAGGGTGGTGAACCTGTGGAATTCTCTACCACAGAAGGCTGTGGAGTCCAAGTCACTGAATATATTTAAGAAGGAGATCGATAGATTTCTAGACACAAAAGACATCAAGGGGTATGGGGAGAGAGCGGGGATATGGTATTGAGATAGAGAATCAGCCATGATCATATTGAATGGCGGAGCAGGCTAGAAGGGCCGAATGGCCTACCCCTCCTCCTATTTTTCTATGTTTCTATGTCTTGGGTTGGCTCAGGAGGAAGAGATGTGTCAAGATTGGCTTTGGGAAACAGCTTGAAGAGAGAGCGTCACTCTCAGTGCCAGTTTTTAAAAATAGTTAAAGAACAATATGATGAACTTTGACAGTGCATCCAACTGTGCTGTGCCTGACTTGGGAGCGCTGGAACTCAACACTGACACTAAGGGCTAGAAATTCATTATAGCCCAGGAATGGGCAATATCTTTAGAAAAGTTTGAGAATTAGCACCAGGCGCTAATGCTTCAGACTGCACACAAAATTCATTCTCACTGCTCAAAGAAATGATTGGGGTGCTAAATCAAGTCTTAAAGGCTTAGCTCAGTGGCGTTACACTCAAAGGGTGGACCAATATCGGGTGCAGTCTAACCTCAATTCATCATTGCCACAGGCTTTTCCCAGTACTTAAAGGGGAGGGTCATTGATTCTGCAGCACCTCATTCTCAGCATTGCTGGCTGTGCAGTTGCCTCAGCGAGGAGAAGCACAACAAGGAGAAGGAGCCGAAGGACTGAAGCAGGTGTGCTCATGGCTAGATCCACCTCAGTTGGGTGGTCAGGGTGATTGAATGCTTCAACAAATGCTACATACCACCATCTGTACCACAGTGTTCACACACTGCTCAAAGCACCACACCCCCAGCACTCACACACCAACAATCTCTACCTACCAACACTCACACCCACATCTCATGCCTTGCACACAATGACAGCTATTCAACTATAGCAGGCACAAGGACTGTTAGTTAGTAGAATTAATGTGATATGTGTGATATGTTTATGCATAAATGTATTAATGGAGTTTGCAATATTTTGTGGTCTCTCTCATTTCACCTTTGCACCCAGGAGGGTGCTGTGATATGGCATGACACAGGGGTGGTATGTTGGACATGTGGTGAGCAAAGGGGATCTGGGGTTTAAGTCAATCTGCTGTGAGGCTGGAGGTCTGTTTGGAGGAGGTGGCAGACTTCTGTGACCATCACCTTCGTGAATCGGAGCTGTCTAATATACTGCTCCTTGCTTCACTGAAGGTAGGAGACGTGCTGTCAGAATACCCTCAGAGGGTAAGGCCTCCTGGTGAGAGCCCTGATGTCCCTCCTCATCCCTCTGCGCACATGTTCCCGTATTCCTGGCTGCCTAGATAGATCTGCCACCATAGATCCTGGAGGGCGAGGTGGCATGCCAGTACAGCCCCCCATTAATGATGCCAAGTGTAGCAGTTTGAATCTTTGAACAATAAATGTAGTCACTTTGCACTTGCCAGAAGACTGCTGATAAAAAAGAAGCTTGAAATTACTCATACAAACTCATCCACTGGGCAAACTGACAAGAAGCCATTGAAAACAACCTGCTCTGACAGCTGCGAGTGATTAATGCTGATGCCTTTAAATAACGTCGCTGGAGCCGGCTTCCATCAGCTGTGCGCCTGCTCTCCCTGTCGCTGTCTGGTCGAGGCGCAAAGGTAAGTGGCGACAATGAATTTTGCAGATTGGGCGCCCGGTGAGCGTTGCACACTCACTGACGTCACGATCTGCCTGGCCGTACCTCGTACCGGCAGCACAACAGGGTGGGGGTGGGGTGGGGGTGGGGGTGGGGGTTGGTCAGATTTGCCATGCAGCGCTAGATTCGCCTCGCCCTGCCGCTACTGCGTCAACGCCACGTTACCGCCCTCTGCAGGTGCTAACGGGCGGCGCTAACCTACCGATTTTTCCCCCCCTAAATGTTTAAAGTGGAAAGTGCTCAATCCCTCACCGCAAACATCCCTCAGCTCGATGAGCACAAAATTAAGACAGTAAAAAAAAAATTTCCAACCCGTTTTTCAATGGTGAACGGAGTAAAATAACAAAACACAATATATTGCAGCAATTCATGAAAAAGAATAGATTTTGCATATCGTGAACAATAGCTTGCTTCATGTCGGACACAGTATTTGGGTCTCACAAAGCATTGCGAGCTAATAGAGGATTGTATTGCACTTTCTCATGTTGAGAGTCACAGTGACTTTAGTGATAGAATGATTGCTGTATAAATGCCCAGGTAACTTTAAACTTCTGACCTCATACTGCAGTTGCAACGTTGAAAGCGAAAACTTAATTGTGAAGTCAGCCCTAACCGTCAAAACTGAACAAAGGTGCTTTCTACCCGTTATTGCCTCTCAGGGGATGAATTCACTGGCAAGAGTGTAATGATTCACCCTTTTCATGATTCGGATATTCTCCACATTGAAGCTTGAACTGGCACTTATTCCGACTAATAGAACCGGGGCTGAAAGGGAGCGCGGTCCTGAGTGATAAGGCAGGATAAGGGGGCGTGGCCACAACGGGAAAGAAGAAGCGGAGAATTCCACAGTTCAATACTGACAGAAAAATGAGCCGTTCTCTTGCTATAATGTTTCCTCCGCTCTTCAGAAACAACTAGCATTTATACAGCGTCTTCCATGACCTCAGGACGCTCCCACAGCGCTTCACAGCCAATGAACGTTTGAAGTGGAGTCACTGTTGTAATGCAGCAGCCAATTTGCACACAGCAAGCTCTCACAAACAGCAATGTGATAGCGACCAGATACAGGAAACTCTTTATTATCCGACACCAACGGGACCGGCGTGGTGCCGGTTTATCAAAAAGTCCGGATTACAGAGAGGTATAGTTTTAAAAGGTACGAGAGCTCCGTACACAGCAACAAATCCAGGCTTCCCTGTTGCTTAGCAACATGTGCAGGAACTCCGGCCACAGACCAAGCATCCCTGTTGCTTAGCAACAAGTGCACAAACCCCAGTTACACAGCCACAGATCCAGGAACTGCCACTAATATGAAGTAAAACTTATCTGAACCTACTCCTGAATTTTGCCGGTTAACAGAGGTTTCCGGTTAATTTAGGTGCCGGTTAAAAGAGAGTTTCCTGTAATCTGTTTTAGTGATGTTGGTTGAGGGATAAATATTGGCCAGGACACCGGGGAGAACTCCCCTATTCTTCTTTGAAATAATGCCATGGGATCTTTTACGTCCACCTGATAAGGAAGACGGGGGCCTCGGTTTAATGTCTCACCCAAAAGACGGCACCTCTGACAGTGCAGCACTCCCTCAGTACTGCACTGAACTGTCAGCCTGGATTACGTGCTCAAGTTTCTGCGGTAGGGCTTGAACCCATAACCTTCTGATAAATGCCTCTGAGCCACAGCTGGCACCTTGCAGGGAGGTGTATGTCTGGTCTGTGCTTCCCACCGTGGCTTCGCTGAGGTCAAATAATGCAGTATTGCAAACTATCAAAGATTGCAACCCACGTTGCCATGGAGCTACGCATTGGTGCTCAAGCACAATGTATGACTGGACAGCCGTCTGTACTAACACCATGAGACTCGGTCACAGTCCTAATCATTTTTGTAACTACAGCACATAGGAACAGGAGTAGGCCATTTAGTCACTCGAGCCTGTTCCACTGTTTTCCACTAATTTTTGAATAAATAAATCAATTGATCAAACCCCAAACCTATGTAACCAGTGCTAGACAGGATAAGAAGCGATGGGATCTTAAGTGAAGTCCCTAAATATTAATATCTTCCAAAGTTCTGACAGTATTTTGGCTGGTCAATTCCACAGCTAAGTTTACTTGTTGGCAGCCACCTTTAATAGTTTTGATGCATATTTTGCATCAATCTGTTCAACAGCAGGCTTGCTTCCATGTGATACCCTCATTTCCACCAAATCCCAGATCTTCTCCCATCCACACCAAACCGCCAATAACATTTTGATGCCCCACAGACTAAGGGCTGAATTTTCCAGGGGGTCAGCGGGCGGAATCGGTGGTGGGTCGGGTGGGAAAGTGTTTTTTTCCCCCAGCGGGTCGGGACCCCACTGTGAACCTGCCGCCACTCACCTTTACCAAATGTCGGGTCTGTCAGCGCTGAGCAGACCCGACATGCAGCGGGAGGAAGCAATTAAAATCATTAGTGGCTTGTTTACAGCCACTTAACAATATTTTTTTTCCCTGCTTTTTGAATTTGACAGGCACCCCACCAGATTCCCGCTGTGCCGAGACCTCGTCCGTGAAGCTGAGGCGGGACGTCATTGGCCATTGAATCAGCTGATGAGTTGACAGCTTCAAATGTCAAGTCAAAGCTCCCAGCTGATTGAGAAATGTTCCCTTAACCACTAGCTTCTCTAAACTGCATTTTCACGACAGATTCAGGATGCTGCAAGTCTTTACACAAGTCTCCATCCAGTCTGACCTCATTACCTCTTCCAACATTAACAGATCGCTTCTGTCATCTCAACCTCACCTGCCATCTATTCCATCGGCAAAGGTGCCTTTGAAAATCTCTCACCTTGGTCCTCAGAGTCCCACCACGATCAGCCCCAACACCAACATCACCAGGCACACCTGCAGAACCAACAACAACACCAACCTTCTCCGCAATCAACTGATGCTGCACAGGACACAGGGCATCAGCACCCGAGCACATTGCTGCCCAGGAGGCCAGGGATGGCCGCACCATGGCCAGATTTACTTCACTTGATGCTGTACACCCTGGCTGCTACATGATGCACAAGGTTGGCACCACCCCACACCAATACCATAAAGCATCCCTACAATGCCCAAGCCATTCCTTTCACACTCATCACCATTGTGGGGGGTACCGTTATGTCTCACCATTCACTGCAACTCACTAAGCCACTTCCAAAGGTGCACACAAATCTGTCCAAGAATGCAAAGTGTTGAAAATAAAGGTTTCAATATTTGACACCACACTAACAGAAACATTACATGAACATTGCATAAAACACCCAAGTGCTTACCCTTGTGTGTTGTTAGTTGGTATGATTGGACTAGGATGAGGGTGAGTGTGAGGGGTGGCTCGTGAAATGGGGATGTGATAATGTAGATAGAGAGGGATGGGTGGAGGTGCAACGTAAGTTGATGTGAGTAAGGATGTGCAGGAGTAGGGTAGGGAAGGCAGAGTGATGGGGATGTGATGAGAGGCACAGCAGGATGAGGTTGAGTGTGGCTTTGCAGTAACGTTTTGTGATCTACTGAGATCATTGAAATGTTTGTGGCACTGCACCCAGGTTCTCCTTGTTATGTTCATTAATAAATAGACATTCTTATTATGAACACAGCTAGCTTTTGCTAGCTACTTTTATTGAGCACATGTGGACTTGTACAGCATCTTGTAGAGGCTTCCATCTTGACTGCTGCCTTGTGGGTAGCCTAGCCTCATGGGTAATGTAGCCTTAATATATATACAGCTGGGTAGTGTAGTCTTAATACATACAGCTATATACAGCTCTACGGCTCCACCTAGTGTCCACTATAGAATGACATGTTTTTGATCGTTACACTCCTGACCACATTCCTGCTTGTGCGCTCCTGTGGAATGTGCAACCAGGCTGTGTTGATCTCCTAGAGAGGTCTTCTCTGCCCATGGGATGGGAAGAGGACCTCTCTGTGTGCTGTGACTCCCTCCATAAGCATATGGAGTGCAGTGATTGTCAGTGTTTGCAGCACCTCAATGTTGTAAGGACACTGACAGCACAAATGTCAAATTAAAGTTGGACATGGTCCCTTTAACGAAATTGACTGATGACGCGTGAACAAATGACATCACCAGACCTGCTTCCTCTAATTGACAGGGAAACACGCTGGGCGGGCTTAACAAGCCCAATCAAGATAAATTCATTTTATACAGCGGGCTAGAGCCAGCAGCGGGGCTGAGACCCACCACTGATGTCACCAGCCACAGACCCGCCGAGGTTGGTAAAAATCCAGCCCTAAGACACATTTAGCATATGGCCAGCCTGGCTGGTCCAGCTCAATCAGCTCAAGCAAAGCTACTTCTCCCTTCTCACTGACCAAATCTTCCTCTTACTTCAGGATCATCCTGTTGAGCAAGGACAACCCCAGATTTCACTTCTCCACCATATGTGTACTGTCTCTGCACCTTCCTACCTATTCTTACCTCTGATACCAGATATGAGGAACTTGTGAATTTCATAGTATCTAAGAACAAAACCACCCCTTTGGGCTACCTCATTGCAGTCTCCTTCCTCTCTCCAACCCAGCCTCCATCCTCCTTGCAATCACTCTTACCCCCTTCACCCTCAATCTCATTATCTTTATGAAGTTCATCACCTGCTCCATCAACTCCCTCACAATCCAACCGATGATGTTCCCACCTCTCATACAATTGCCATTGCTATCCTTTCCTGAAAAAGTATATACTCAAATCTTCTATCTTTGCAAATTGCAGCCCGATTTCTAACCCATGCTTTTTCCCCTTAAATGCATTGTTGCCAATGAATTTCACACTCACCTTCCTCTCCACTCGTTGTGCAAGTACCTCCAATCTAGTTTCCAAAGAGGCCACAGCGACAACCCTGTTCAATTTTGTAGTGTATGTAACCTGTACCACCTTAAGAGACTACCTTAAGGTGATGAACTACTTTCTGATGGCTCCTGTATATTGTAGTACCGGTGGTGACCACACCGGTATATAAACCCTGTGGAGCAGTTTGTATTTCAGTTCAGCCCTGACCCTCAGTTACTAAAGACCTGTTGAAGTATTCTGTTGTCTGTGTCCAGTTGTTCAGCATAACTACACTTGGGAAACACAGACTCAACAGTGGCGACGAGTCTGATCGTACCTAGCGGCAGTTTTGTATCCAGGGAAGCTTCGTCCTCAGAACGGGCGTCGAAAAGGGGCATCCGCCCTCATCATCCTGCTGAGCACCGCATCGCACGGGAGGCATCGAGAACCCGGTTTGGATTTGCTGGCCACGAAGTCCACCATCAGCAACAGGCAGTGATCATCCCTTCTACGACAGCGGCGGGTAAGCCGATCTAGCGACACGGAGAGAAAGTCGGCCGAGTTGTCAGTGAGAGAAGGGGAGGGAAACCGAAGAAAAGGGCGGAGAACACGACCGCAGCCGATGTAAGGGGCCGGACTGCAATCGGGGCAGAGACGCGCAGCAGCCAGAGAAGCGTTAATGTCCTCGAGGACCGCGGGAGCGGCGGTGAACAAGAGCAGCAGCGTCGGGGAAAATAAAGGACCGCTGGGAGGTGAGAACGGCAACAGCGCGGTAATCGTCATTTTAGTCGGCGGGGGAAGAAGACAAGCGCGGGAAAAGCCGCCAAGCGCGGGAAGCCGCCATTTTGGAAAATAAATAAAATAAGGGAAACTCAGCAAGATGCCAAAAACGGGTAACATCACTGCTTTTGATAGCGATGTAGAAGATTGGGCCACTTATGTGGAACGCGTTGAAGTTTACTGTACAGCGAATGAGGTACCGGCGGATAAGAAAGCACTAACCACATTAAACTCGATGGGTGCGAAGACGTACGGGTTATTAAGGCACCTTGTAACACCAGATAAACCGGTAGGACAGAGTTTCACGGAGATTGTTACTATCCTGCAAGAGTATTTAAACCCCACGCCGCTGCTGAGCGGAACGATTTAAATTTTACAAAAGAATCCAGCTTAAAGAGGAAAGCAACGCTGAATTCTTAATCGAACTGCGCAAGTTATCAAAGTACTGTCAGTTCGGTACAGGACTAGCAGACGCTCTGAGAGATAAGTTCGTGTGTGGGCTACTAAAGGAAGGAACCCAGAAGCGACTGCTAGAGGAAAAGGATCTTACGCTGGACAAAGCTTTCAGCATTGCAGCATCGCACGAGGCAGCAGCACGAGGCACTGCGGAAATGCAGCAAAGGCCATCGGAATTCAGCACCAATGAAATGGCATTGGGTGCAGTAAAGTGCTATCGTTGCGGAAGGACAACGCATGATCAGAACCAGTGCTGGTTCAAAGATAAAGAATGCAGGAAATGTGGCAGACTTGGTCACATAGTGAAAGTATGCCGGTCAGGAAAAAAGACCAGCAACAAAAAGTCGCCGCAGGAGAAGTACAAAAAAGTACACAAGGTGACAGAGAGCAGTTTGGATGAACAAAAGACGGATTCAGACTCCAGCAGTAAGGAACTGGGTTGTCTAAAAATACATAATGTGGGTAACACAGCAGACCACCAAACTATCTGGGTCATGCTTCAGATAACAGGAGTCCAAGTGAAGATGGAATTGGACACTGGATCGGCATTGACAGTCATGAATAAGCAAGATTACAAAAGGTTATTCTCACACATTCCTCTGAGGGATACGGAGATTGTATTGAAAACATACACGCGGCAAAGGGTATACCCCATCGGAAAGATAAAGGTAAAGGTGGCCTACAATGGTAAAGAAAGTCAGGGAATGGACTTGTATGTGTTACCTGAGGGAGGTCCACCACTACTGGGACGGGAATGGATCCGGAGAATAAATATGGACTGGCATTCCTTACAAGCACTAACTGTGGATTCCTGTAAAGAGGATGACGTCAAACCTAAACGACTGTCCAAAATATTGGACGATGCTAAGGAGGTGTTCCAACAGGGACTGGGAACACTGAAAGGAATTACGGCAAACATCAAGGTTGAAGAACATGCAAACCCAAAATTTTTCAAAGCCAGACCGGTACCTTATGCGATACGACCTGCTGTGGAAGCAGAGCTGGAAGGGCTAGAACGTTCAGGAGTACTGTCAAAGGTGGACTGGAGCGAATGGGCCACGCCCATTGTTCCCGTCATGAAGCGTTCGTTGAGCAACAAGCCGGGGGAACCTGGGAAGGTTCGCATCTGTGGAGATTTCAAGATCACTGTTAATCCGGTTCTTCACACGGTGCAATATCCGCTTCCGCGGATTGAGGATATCTTCGCTTCGCTGTCTGGCGGGAAACACTTCACCAAGATAGACCTGGCGCAGGCGTACTTACAGATGGAAGTTGATGAAGCGTCACGCCAGTATCTCACGATCAACACACATAAGGGCTTATATCGGTATAATAGACTGGTTTTTGGAGTGGCATCGGCTCCAGCGATTTGGCAAAGGGCCATGGAGCAGGTATTACAGGGAATTCCAGGCACACAATGCTACCTGGACAACATTCTGATTACAGGAGATGATGATAAGGAACACCTCGCGAATTTGGAGCAGGTGCTCACCAGATTGAAAGAATATGGACTCAGAGTTAATCGCCAGAAATGTGAGTTATTTCAGAAGCGAATCTCGTACTGCGGTCACGTCATTGACCAGGAGGGGCTTCATAAGTCACCTGACAAGATCGAAGCTGTTGTGAAAGCCCCCGCTCCAAAAAATGTATCCCAGTTGAGGTCGTTCCTTGGGTTGATTAACTATTACCACAAGTTTCTTCCAAATTTATCCACGGTGTTACACCCGCTGAACACTCTTTTGCAAATGGGAGTACCATGGAAGTGGAGCGAGGACTGTAAGCGGGCTTTTCAAAAAAGCAAGGCACTGATCACCTCTAAGGAAGTGTTGGCTCACTTTAACCCAACGCTGCCTATTCGTTTAGCTTGTGATGCTTCTCCATATGGTATCGGGGCAGTGCTATCACATAAGTTGCCAAATGGCTTGGAAAGGCCAGTCGCGTTCGCATCCAGGTCATTGACCTCCACTGAGCGCAACTATGCTCAGATAGATAGGAAGGCTCTCAGCCTCATGTGGGGAGTTAAGAAATTTAACCATTACCTGCAAGGCCAAAGGTTTACGCTGCTGACAGATCACCAGCCGTTGGTTTCCATTTTTAACCCTAAGAAGGGTGTTCTGGTTATGACGGCACAGAGGCTTCAGAGATGGTCCCTTTTCCTAGGGGCACATCAATATGATATTGAATTCCAAGGTACAAAGCAACATGGTAATGCTGATGGGCTGGCGCGCCTGCCACTACCTACAGCGGAAGAGGCACCGGCAGTTGAGCCTGTCGAGATATTTCACTCGGCCATCATCGAATGCTTACCAGTCACCAATGCGAGTATTGAGAGAGAGACCAGAAACGACCCGACACTGTCTCGGGTCTACGATTTGACAGTGAAGGGATGGCCAACACATGGCGAACCACTATTACCTGCATTCTCAGCCAGACGAGAACAGCTGTCCGTCTGTCAAGGAACATTGATGTATGGAACAAGGGTGATTATTCCTCCTAAATTAAGGGAGAGAGTTCTGAAGGAACTGCATGAAGGTCATCTGGGGGGAGTCAAGATGAAAGGCCTTGCTAGGGCTTATGTGTGGTGGCCAGGTATCGACAAACAAATAGAGGATCTGACTAAAAGCTGCTCAGGGTGCCAAAAAGTTCAAAATGCACCTCCAATTGCACCGCTGCATCTGTGGGAATGGCCTTCAACCCCATGGCAACGTGTGCATATTGACTTTGCAGGCCCATTCATGGATTCCATGTTTTTGATAGCGGTAGACGCACATTCTAAATGGCCAGAAGTGATTAAGATGTCGACCACTACCTCTGAAAAGACGATCGCAGTTCTAAGAACCATATTTGCAAGGAATGGATTGCCGGAACAAATATGTTCAGACAACGGACCACAGTTCATGTCAGAAGAATTCCAGAAATTCATGAAGAAGAATGGGGTGAAACACTATACATCTGCCCCATATCATCCGGCTACAAATGGGTTGGCCGAGAGATTTGTACAAACGTTCAAAAAGGCGATAAAGGCCATGAGCGAAGACCATATTCCACTACAACACAAGGTGGACAATTTCCTGATGGCATATCGAAATGCCACGCATGCAGTGACAAATCAAAGCCCTGCCATAATGTTCTATAACAGGAGGTTGCGGTCCCGGTTGGACTTGTTAAAACCCAATTTGCGTAGGGAAGTCGAAAACAAACAATTCCAGCACGTAAATAACAAGGCCACTCGGAGTTTCGAAATAGGACAACCAGTGTTGGCCAGGGACTATAGGAATGATAAATGGCAATCCGGAACAATTCGTGCCCGACAAGGACCCTTGATGTACACGGTAGACGTTGGTGAGAACGTAATACGACGTCATGCTGACCAACTTGTGGAATCGAGAACAAGGGTCGACCCCATGTCTACGGCAGAGACACCAGTTGAAGAAGTTATTGAGCCTGTAGCATCTACCTCAGACTCGAACGTACATGATGATGTTCAATCCATAAGAGATCAAATGGATGAGTCACCCCAGCAACGAGAACCAGAGACCCCTGAAAGGCGTTATCCGGCCCGGATCAGGAGGCCTCCTCAGAGACTGAATCTTTGAACAGTTTTGTATGAAAGTTGTATATATGTTATCCATGTTATGTTTAAATTGGGGTGTACACTGTTAAGCTAAAAGGGGAGGAATTGTAGTGTATGTAACCTGTACCACCTTAAGAGACTACCTTAAGGTGATGA
Organism: Somniosus microcephalus; assembly: GCF_052327205.1. NCBI lineage: Eukaryota > Metazoa > Chordata > Chondrichthyes > Squaliformes > Somniosidae > Somniosus > Somniosus microcephalus. The sequence goes on along the minus strand of NC_140992.1, from coordinate 266,792,706 downwards.
ACTACTTTCTGATGGCTCCTGTATATTGTAGTACCGGTGGTGACCACACCGGTATATAAACCCTGTGGAGCAGTTTGTATTTCAGTTCAGCCCTGACCCTCAGTTACTAAAGACCTGTTGAAGTATTCTGTTGTCTGTGTCCAGTTATTCAGCATTACTACACTTGGGAAACACAGACTCAACAAATTTACCAATGATGTCCTTGCACAACTGTGACCAGGGCTCACTGTGCCTCTCCCTCTCTCAGATTCAGCTGTGTGGCACCTGTGACTCAATGAGTAGCACCCTCGCCTCTGAGTCAGAAGGTTGTGAGTTAAAGACCAGCTCCAGAGACTTGAGCACAAAAATCTAGGCCGACACTCCAGTGCAGTGCTGAGGGAGTGCTGCACTGCCGGAGGTGCCGTCTTTCAGATGAGACGTTAAACTGAGGCCCCGTCTGCTCTCTCAGGTGGACGTAAAAGATCCCACGGCACTATTTTGAAGAAGAGCGGGGGGAGTTCTCCCCGGTGTCCTGGCCAATATTTATCCCTCAAACAACATCACTAAAGCAGATTATCTGGTCATTCTCACATTGCTGTTTGTGGGAGCTTGCTGTGTGCAAATTGGCTCCCGCATTTCCTATTTTACAACAGTTACTACACTTCAAGAAGTACTTCATTGGCTGTAAAGCGCTTTGGGATGTCCAGTGGGTGTGAAAGGTGCTATATAAATGCAAGTCTTTCTTTCTTTCTATTCGAGCCCAGAGCTTCTAAGTGAAGTAACTTTCACTCAGTAAGCAATAATGACGAATTACGTGTCCAATTCCCAAGTTTGTCACTGTAAATCAATATTATAGGGACTCTTCACAAGTAGTCAGATGCATGTTAATGAGGTGGAGGGGAAGGGGGTTCCTGGCCTCCTTCCTCCTTCCCCTTTTTGACCATTTGCTTGTCACTCAAAGAGCATGGCACTTTGGCCTTCCCCAGGCCCACCACTAAAGGGCGTGTGAGGATTCAAGGAGAAATCCGAAGACTTCCACGTGAGGGCTTTATTCTTTTTTTAAATTGCCTCCAACCCACAAATTTTTCAGTTCAATCAGGACGCCATCGGCAGCCAGAAGGCCCCGATATCCCAGGAATGAGAGGCCTGAGCTGTGCCCTGCTTTCCTGCCCCTTCCGCCAGCGCTGGCCTTCAAGGACCTGGGGTCTGTATCGGAGTGTCCCTTGGGCCACATAAATGGACTGGGACAGGAATTCCCAGCGATCCTGGTTTGGATGGCAGCAGCAGACTTCAGTGGTGGACAGAGCGGGGCGTGAACGGTGACAAAAATATACCCTCATCATTTTAAAGTAGAATCGTAGAATCATAGAATGGGTACAGCACAGAAGGAGGCCTTTCAGCCCGTCGAGCCCGTGCCGGCTCTCTGCAAGAGCACTTCAGCTAGTCCCTGAAAATGTTTTCCCCTCAGATACTTATCCAATTCCCTTTTGAAAGCCATGATTGAGTCTGCCTCCACCATCCTTTCAGGCAGCGCATTCCAGATCTTAACCACTCGCTGCGTTCCCTCATGTCGCCTTTGGTTTTTCTGCCAATCACCTTGAATCTGTGTCCTCTGGTTCTCGACCCTTTCGCCAATGGGAACAGTTTCTCTCTATCTACTCTGTCTAGACCCCTCATGATTTTGAATACCTCTATCCAGCTTCTCCAGTCTATCCAGGTAACTGAAGTCCCTCATCCCTGGAGCCATTCTTGTAAATTTTTTCTGCACCCTCTCTAAGGCCATAACATCCTTCCTAAAGTGCGGTGCCCAGAGTTGGACACAATACTCCAGTTGAGGCTAAACCAGTGTTTTATAAAGGTTCATCATAACTTCCTTGCTCTTGGACTCTATGCCTCTATTTATGAAGCCCAGGATCCCGTATGCGTTTTTTAACTGCTTTCACAACCTGCCCTGCCACCTTCAATGATTTGTGCACATATACCCCCAGGTCTCTCTGTTCATGCACCCACTTTAGGATCGTACCCTTTAGTTAATATTGCCTCTCCTCATTCTTCCTACCAAAATGTATCACTTCGCACTTTTCTGCATTAAATTTCATCTGCCACGTGTCCGCCCATTCCACCAGCCTGTCTATGTCCTCTTGAAGTCTATCACTCTCCTCCTCACTGTTCACGATACCTCCAAGTTTAGCGTCATCTGCAAATTTTGGAATTGTGCCCTGTACACCCAAGTCCAAGTCATTAATATATATCAAGAAACGCAGTGGTCCCAGTACCGACCATTGGGAACACCACTGTATACCTTCCTCCAGTCTGATAAACAACCGTTCACCAATACTCTCTGTTTCCTGTCACTTAGCCAATTTCGTATCCATGCTGCCATTGTCCCTTTTATTCCATGGGCTTCAACTTTGCTGGTAAGCCTATTATGTGGCACTTTATCAAACGCCTTTTGGAAATCCATACACACCACATCAACTGCATTGCCCTCATCAACCCTCTCTGTTATCTCATCAAAAAACTCGATCAAGTTAGTTAAGCACAATTTGCCTTTAACAAATCCTGGCTGGCTTTGCTTAATTAATCCGCACTTGTCCAAGTGACTGTTAATTTTGTCCATGATTATCATTTCCTAAAGCTTCCCCACTTCCGAGTTTAAACTGATTGGCCTATAGCTGCTGGGTTTATCTTTACACCCTTTTTTGAACAAGGGTGTAACATTTGCAATTCTCCAGTCCTCTGGCACCTATCTAAGGAGGATTGGAAGATTATGGCCAGTACCTCCGCGATTTCCTCCTTAACCTCCCTCGGCATCCTAGGATGCATCCCATCTGATCCTGGTGACTTATCAACTTTAAGTACAGCCAGCCTTTCTAGTACCTCCTCTTTAGCAATTTTTATCTCACCCAGTAACTCCACTACCCCCTCTTTCACTATGACTTTGGCAGCATCTTCTTCCTTGGTGTAGATAGATGCAAAGTACTCATTTAGTACCTCAGCTATACCCTCTGCCTCCATGCGTAGGTCTCCATTTTGGTCCCTAATCGGCCCCACCCCTCCTCTTACTACCTAATTATTATTTATAAGCTTATAGAAATAAGTTAAAACCAATGTACTTGTGAGTTTCCTGCTCATGAGTTATTCAATAAGGTTTAGAACTGTGATATCTTCCGTCGAGATCTCCCGTGCCCCAGCATACTCCCCATCTATAACACACTTATACTCACTGGACAGTTAAAGAAGTGAATTTTAGGTAGTGCTCCAGTATGGGATGTTGTCAACAACAACAACTTACATTTATATAGTGCATTTAACCTGGCAAAACGTCCCAAGGCACCAACAAGAGCAATATCAAAAAAACATTTTGACACCGAGCCACTGAAGAGATCGCAAAGTGTCTATTTGAAGAATGGACTCAGTTGAGAATATTTTTGTGGACTTTAGGAGCTGAGGGTGTTTTCCCTGTGGTGGGATCGCCCTGTGCAGATGCGTGGGGGGCTGGTTTGTTAAAACTCCAGAGAACGCATGGCAGTTGGCTGTGACAAAAGAACTGTCAGTCATCCAGAATGTATGGGTTCGCCCGACAGTCCTGGAAAAGGGACGGGGGCCATTGAACTTGAACTTATTAAAAGGTCACTCTAATATGCAAAAGCACTTCTCACCTCCATCTCAGAAGAGAAGCAGAACAATGAACCCACTGGCCTCTGCCAGCCGAAGAGGAGCCAGTTTTTCCCAACACAAAGACCAAAGATATGTCCCAGACTTAGGGCCATTAATCCAATTACGGAATACTCATGGGCCCGATGATGACCCATCACTGATTAAGCACCGGAGTGCTTAGAAACAAAAGGATTTTAAAGATTGGCGGGAAAGATAGGGGTAGCCAGACTCCTATAAAGATACGATAGCAAAATACTGCGGATGCTGGAAATCCAAAATAACAACAGAAAATGCAGGAAAAACTCAGCAGGCCAGGCAACATCCGTGGAGAGAAAATAGAGTCAACGTTTCGGGTGAAAACAAAGTCCACCATAGCAACAAGGGAATTACTGCATGTTATAGTCCCCAGTTTTGTACTGTATGTATGATATTTGTAACCTGGATTTTATTCTCCACAGAGACAGTGATTTCGTTCAGTAGTGCATGTTTTAGCCAGTGTATGTTAGACCAAATAAATATAAATTTGATTTTTCACTGAAGCATTCCTGTCCATGACTTATTTCATTTACACTCTGAATAATAATTCCTGGGTATAGAACTTTCGTAAAGCGGGGGGCGATTCAAACCGTCCGTCTAGCAATTGGGCTAGGATCAAAAACCGCTTACACCACATAAGGAGATATTAGGGCAGGTGACCAAAAGCTTGGTCAAAGAGGTAGGTTTTAAGGAGCGTCTTAAAGGAGGAAAGAGAGGTGGAGAGGCGGAGAGGTTCAGGGAGGGAATTCCAGAGCTTAGGGCCCAGGCAGCTGAAGGCACGGCCACCAATGGTGGAGCGATGAAAATCAGGGATGCCCAAGAGGCCAGCATTGGAAGAGCGCAGAGATCTCGGAGGGTTGCGGGGCTGGGAGAGATTATGGAGGCAGGGAGCGCTGAGGCCATGGAGGGGCTTGAAAACAAGGACGAGGATTGTCGGTGAATTCGTCATTTTCAGGCTGGTTTCGATAATGTGGCCCACTATACTATGAATTCCCCACTGGACCAGGGTGCTTTTTGTTTCAATTCTGACAGCGAATAAATCACGTAATAGAATCTGATCAAGAAATATAATAACAAATATCCAGCGTTTCTGTGCCAAGGGTATGTCACCACTTTCTCTTTCTTTCTCCATTTCACTGGATGATGTTGTAGGTTGAACAGCTAACATCAGGATCGTGGCTGAGATTCAATCCCTCATATCCTTACGACGTCCCAAAGTGCTCACAGCCAATGAGTTACTTCTGAAGTGTAATCACTGTTGTTTTGTAGGCAAATATGTCAGCCAATTTTGTAAAAGGGGATTGAGGGGTGATCTGATGAAGATGTTTAAAATGTTAATAGGATTTGATAGGGTAGACACAGAGAAACGATTTCCTCTGGTGGGGGAATTAGGAACGAGGGGAAATAATCTTAAAAATAGAGCCAGGCCGTTCAGGAGTGAAATCAGGAAGAACTTTTCACACAAAGGGTAGTAAAAGGTTTGGAACTCTCTCTTCCAAAAGGCTGTGGATGCTGGATCAATTGAAGCTTTCAAGACTGAGATTGATCGATTTTTGTTAGGTAAGGGTATTGAGGGATATGGAGCAAAGGTGGGTAACTGGAGTTAAGGTGCAGATCAGCCATGTTCTAATTGAACGGCGGAGCAGGCAAAACAAGTAATTTGTTTTGGTGGTATTGGCCAGGAGGCACATAGATCACCCCTGCTCTTATTTGAATAGTGCCATGAGATCTTTTACATCCACTTGATCAGGCAGAGGGGACCTCCGTTTAATGTCTAATCTGAAAGGCGATGCCTCCAACAATACTCCCTCAGTACTGCACTGGAGTGTCATCCAAGATTTACCTGGAGGGGAGGTTTGAACGCACAACTGTCTAACTCAGAGGCAAGAGTGAGACCATTGAGCCAGGGCTGACACTGTGGCCTAGAAATTCACTGCCCTTAGCACCGATTTTGCGGCGCTAGAGGGCCTAGCGCTGCAATTGGCGCCGGTTCCTAAATTGCCTGGGGCCCTTCCGCGGCGGTAGACCGGTAGCGCTGCGCCGGCACCGATGACGTCATCGGTGTGCGCAGCGTCCCGGTTGCCATGGTAACCCGGCCCCAAGCCGAAATTCAGTTGCGGCCGCCTCGCCAGTGGCAGCCGCAACTAAGACTCCGGCAAACGAGTGTTGCCGGAGCCTGCGCTGGCGCTTTAAGGAGGCGCGGCGGCCGGCCGCTTTCCCGCCGGCCGCCTGCCCGCAGCTCCCTCCCCAGACTTCCCCGCCCCCCCCCCCAGAACAGATGCAAGCCCGGCACTTGTCCGAGGTGCCGGGCTCATTTTTGAAGAGATTTGCGCGGGCCGTGGCCGGGTGCAGGCAGCTCCTCCTTAACGGAAGGAGGAGGCCTGCACTTCCCGAGCCTGCCGCACCGCAGCGGGCGCCGCAGCGCTGGAATAGCGCCGCAATGCGGCGCGTTGTGCCAGTTTTCAGGCGCTAAAACCCTTCAGTAGCGCCGGCAGCCGTTTGGGCGCGGCGCTACTGAATTTTTGGCGCGCGCAAAGGGACTTAGCGCCGGCGCTAACTTCCGGCGCTAAAGCCCTGGCGCAGCGCAAACTCAATTTCTAGGCCTGTGGGCCAGAATTTGCGGTGGGTAATAACGGCAAACTAACAGCGTTCGCCATTATCATAATCATAATCATAATCATAATCAACTTTATTGTCATTGTGCAGTACAATGAAATGTAGGCTTGCGGCTCCTGAGATTGTACATTTAGATTAAGACATTTAAACATTCAACATACATTTGGCTTGTAATACATTAACATAAACATAACCATAATAAAGTGCATTGGCAGATGTGCAGGCTTTAGAGTTTATTTGTGGAGTTCAGTAGGATGACAGCCCTGGGAAAGAAGCTGTTCCTAAATCTGGTCGTTCGGGTGCAAATGCATCTGTAGCATCTCCCAGATGGCAGGAGGGCGAACAGACTGCGTGATGCGCTATCAATTACTCATAAAAGACTGAGAGTTAAGAGAGTAACTAAAGGCTTTTATTAACAAAAGAATGAAGGTCTGCCTCGAGTGGTCGACCGGTCCAGAAATACAAAGGGCTGGGGAGCAGTCACCTTTATACTAGGACTTGTGGGAGGAGTCAGCCGAGGCATGTCCAGGCATGTACACAGTGGAATACAAACAGTGGTTTACCACATTCACCCCTTGTTTAAAATTGAGTCCGGCGGGGTGAAGTGTATTAAAAGTTAGTGTATTGGAGTCTCTCCGGAGGTCTTGTCTGCCGCTGTGATCGGCGTGGCGACAGCAGGGGTAGTGAAGCTTCCGGCATCGAGTCCTGCGTGGGCTGTGGCACAGGCGTGTCGTCCTCGTAGATGTCGAGCGGGTCGCGGGGCCCAGGCCTGCCGTCTGCTGGGGCTGGATATCGGATCGTGGGGGGGGGTGGTAGTGAGTAGTGGGTTACTGCGGCCCCCGAGGGTGCAAGGTCTCTTATGGAGACTGTGTCCTCCCGCCCGTCCGGGTATGCAATGTAAGCATACTGGGGGTTGGCGTGGAGGAGGCCGACCCTCTCGACCAGGGGGTCCGTTTTATGGGTCCTCACGTGTCTTCTCAGTAGGACCGGCCCTGGGGACGTCAGCCATGGCAGTAGCGATGTCCCCGATGTGGACTTCCTTGGGAAGACAAACATTTTCTCATGAGGGGTGGCGTTAGTGGCAGTGCAGAGCAGTGACCGAATAGAGTGGAGCGCATCGGGGAGCACATCCTGCCAGCGGGAGGTTGGAAGGCCCCTAGACTTTAAGGCTAGCAGGGCGGCCTTCCAAACTGTCGCATTTTCTCTTTCCACCTGTCCGTTCCCCCGGGGGTTGTAACTGGTGGTCCTGCTTGTGGCAATACCCCTAGTTAGCAGGTACTGACGGAGTTCGTCGCTCATAAACGATGAGCCCCGGTCGCTATGGATATAGCTGGGGAAACCGAACAGGGTGAAGAGGTCATTCAGACATTTAATGACCGTGGCACTGGTCATGTCCGGGCAGGGGATGGCGAACGGGAAACGGGAGTACTCATCAATAATATTGAGGAAGTACACATTGCGGTCGGAGGAGGGGAGAGGCCCTTTAAAATCAACGCTCAGGCGCTCGAAGGGGCGAGTGGCTTTTATCAGGTGGGCCCTGTCTGGTCTATAAAAGTGCGGTTTGCACTCAGCGCAGACTTGGCAGTTCCTGGTCATGGTCCTGACCTCCTCAATAGAGTAAGGCAGGTTGCGGGCCTTGATGAAGTGGAAGAACCTGGTGACCCCCGGGTGGCAGAGGTCATTGTGGAGGGCCCGCAGTCTATCGATCTGCACGCTGGCGCAGGTGCCACGCGATAGCGCATCCGGGGGTTCATTGAGCTTCCCGGGCCGGTACAAGATCTCGTAATTGTAGGTGGAAAGTTCGATTCTCCACCTCAAGATCTTGTCATTTTTGATTTTGCCCCTCTGCTTGTTGTTAAACATGAAAGCAACTGAACGCTGGTCAGTGAGCAGGGTAAATCGTTTTCCGGCCAGGTAGTGCCTCCAATGACGCACAGCCTCCACAATCGCCTGGGCCTCCTTCTCAACAGCGGAGTGTCTGGTCTCCGGGCCTTGGAGGGTTCGTGAAAAGAAGGCCACGGGTCTCCCCGCCTGATTGAGGGTAGCGGCCAGGGCAAAGTCGGACGCGTCGCTTTCCACCTGGAAGGGGATGGATTCGTCCACTGCGTGCATGGTGGCTTTGGCAATGTCCTCCTTGATACGGTGGAAGGCTAAGCGGGCCTCTGCCGTCAAGGGAAAAGAGGTGGACTTGATCAGCGGACGGGCCTTGTCCGCATAGTAGGGGACCCACTGGGAGTAATAGGAGAAAAACCCTAGGCACCTCTTCAGGGCCTTGAGGCAGTGGGGCAGTGGGAGTTCCATAAGGGGACACATCCGGTCGGGGTCGGGGCCGATGACTCCGTGTTCCACAACACAGCCAAGGATGGCGAGGCGGTTTGTGCAGAATATGCACTTCTCCTTGTTATATGTCAGGTTCAGGAGTTGGGCGGTGCGGAGGAATTTTTCGAGGTTTGCGTCATGCTCCTGCAAGTCACGGCCGCAGATGGTCACATTGTCCAGATATGGGAAAGTGGCCTGCAACGCATTTTGATCTACCATCCGGTCCATCTCCCTTTGGAAGATGGAGACCCCGTTGGTGACGCCAAAGGGAACCCTAAGGAAGTGATAGAGGCGGCCGTTTGCCTCAAAGGCAGTATACTGGCGGTCCTCAGGGCGGATAGGGAGCTGGTGGTACGCTGATTTCAGGTCAATGGTCGAGAAGACGCGGTACTGCACGATCTGGTTGACCATATCAGCTATGCGGGGGAGTGGGTAGGCGTCCAGCAGGGTGTAGCGATTTATTGTCTGGCTGTAGTCGATGACCAGGCGCTGCTTCTCGCCGGTCTTAACGACCACAACCTGGGCTCGCCAGGGGCTGGTGCTGCCCTCAATAATCCCTTCCTTCAGGAGCCGCTCTACTTCGGTTTTAATGAAAACCCTGTCCCCGGCACTGTATCGCCTGCTCTTTGTGGCGATGGGCTTACAGTCGGGGGTGAGGTTAGCAAACAGTGGGGGGGGGTGACTCTGAGTGTGGAGAGGTTGCACCTGGTGCGCGGCGGGCAATTTGGAAGCTGCTGGCTGCGGACTGTGAGTGGGGGTAGGGGTCCACCGTACGCCATCGTAACACTTTTAAGGTGGCACTGAAAATCTAACCCCAGCAGGACGGCAGCGCAGAGGTCGGGCAGGACCAGAAGTTTAAAATGATCGTACACAGTCCCGTCTACTACGAGTGTCACCACGCAGTAGCCGCCGATGTCCGCCGACTGGGACTCGGAGGCCATAGAAATCCGCTGGTGCGCAGGCAGGACTGGGAGAGAGCAACGCCGCACCGTGTCGGGGTGGATGAAGCTCTCCGTGCTCCCAGAGTCAAAAAGGCAGATTGTATCGTGACCATTTACCTTAATGTCCATTGTGGAACTGGCCAGCTGGTGCGGTCTCGCTTGGTCCAGTGTAACGGATGCCAGCGTAGGGGTCGGTGTGTCGCTGCGGGTATCAGATGAGGCGGTGTTGGGGGCCTGCTGCATTCCGGCTGTCGTCCAAGATGGCGGCGTCCATGATCCCCATGTGGCTGGAGGCGTCCAAAATTGCTGCTGTACCGGTGGTTCGCACATGGCCGGGGAGGCCCAAGATGGCGGCCCGCATGGCCCACACACGGCGCTGCTGGGGTTCGGGGTGGCTTTGACCCTGCAGACGCTAGCGTAGTGTCCCTTCTTCCCGCAGCCCGAGCAGATCGCGTTTTTCGCCGGGCAGCGCGCTCTGGGGTGTTTTGCCTGGCCACAGAAGTAGCATTTCTGGCCTTGGGGCACTGCTGTCTGGCCTTGGGACACTGCTGCGGTATTTGGGCCGTTGCTGGGGTGTGGCTGGGGTGGCACGGCGCTATGAGGCGGTCCTACCGTGTCCCAGGCTGTCATTCCCCGCGGCGTCCATGGTGCAGAGGAGTAGGCATCCATGCCCCGGTAGGCTGCATCCAATGATAGTGCGAGTTCAGAGGCCTTGTTGAGGTCGAGGTCACTCTGCTCCAACAGTCGCTGTCAGGTGTAATTGGATCTGTGGCCCGCTACAAAAGCGTCCCGGATAAGTTCCTCTGTGTACATGGCGGTCTTTACATCCTTACAACCACAGGCCCGGCCAAGCACAGACAGTGCCTGAAGGTATTCCACGGTCGATTCCCCAGGTTGTTGTTTACGACTCCCCAGAAGGTGCCTGGCGTACACTTCGTTCACTGGGCGCGTGTACTGGTCCTTGAGGAGCTTGATAGCGTCCGCGTACGAGGTCGCGTCTTGGATGACCGAGTACACTCGGTGGTTCATTTGGAGGTCAGGACATCTAGTTTGTCCTCGTCCGATTTGATTGCTGCGGAGGCGGTCAGGAATTTTTCGAAACATTTAAGCCAGTGAGTAAACTTGATGGATGAGTCCGCCTCCCGAGGATCTAAGTCCAGGCATGCTGGTGTGAGGATCTTCTCCATTATAAAAATTTTGTTAATAAAATTGATGCGCTATCAATTACTCATAAAAGACTGAGAGTTAAGAGAGTAACTAAAGGCTTTTATTAACAAAAGAATGAAGGTCTGCCTCGAGTGGTCGACCGGTCCAGAAATACAAAGGGCTGGGGAGCAGTCACCTTTATACTAGGACTTGTGGGAGGAGTCAGCCGAGGCATGTCCAGGCATGTACACAGTGGAATACAAACAGTGGTTTACCACACTGTGGCTGGGGTGGGTAGGGTCTTTGATGATGGACCGTGACCTCCGTAAACAGCGTTTCTGGTATATGTGCTCTATGGTCGGCAGCCGGGTGCCAGTAATGCGTTGGGCAGTTTTGACTACCCGCTGCAGGGCTTTCCGGTCATAGGAGCTACAGCTGCCATACCATACTGTGATACAGTTCGTCAGGATGCTCTCTATTGTGCAGCGGTAAAAGTTAGAGAGGATCAGGGGTGACAGGTTACATCCCTTCAGCCTCCTTAGGAAATATAGGCGCTGCTGGGCCTTCTTCACCAGAGAGGAGGTATTGAGGGACCAGGAGAGGTCTTCCGTGATGTGGACTCCGAGGAACTTAAAGCTGTCCACCCTTTCCATCACAGCCCCATTGATGTGGATGGGGGTGTGACTTCCGCCTTTAGATTTCCTGAAGTCCACAATGATTTCTTTGGTTTTCTTGATGTTAAGGGCCAGGTTGTTATTGCCCCTTTGAAACTGACCGCAACTTCACGATGCAGCGTATGCGCATCTAAACGCGGAAATCCTGAGTTGCGGTCAGTCATTCACCGGCTGCGCTATAGCAACAACATTTTTACAGCACGTTCATGATCTTTCAGCTTCCACCTTATCCCATGTGAGAACCCCAATCTTTGTTTCGCTCTCTGTAACGTTTCGCTCTCTGTAACATTTTTAAAAAGTCCGGATAAAAGCAGCTTCTCATTTCCTGATTCCCTGTCTGTGAGAATTTTTGCAATGTGATTGGCTGCTTCGACAGCTTGTGGACGTCACAGCAGCTTGCACTAGGGAATCCCCACTACACTGCACTGAAATCACTTACGCGTCGAACAAGGCAAGCCTCTCGCCACAGAGGTCGCGAGATCTTTGTGGGCAGCTTTCTTCGGGACCAGCGGCAAATACGTCTGCTTCGCCACTGACTGCAAATTATGGGCGATTGTATTGTTTCTGGAACAGCCCAAGGAGAGCAGAGGGAGCAAAAATAAATATGACAATTAAAGTGAAGGTGCATTTTTTTCAAATTTGAAACCTAAACATGCCCGTTCTTTTTTTTAATTATTCATTCCTGGGATGTGGGCGTCGCTGGCAAGGCCAGCATATATTGCCCCTCTCTAATTGCCCTCGAGAAGGAGGTGGTGAGCCACCTTCTTGAACCACTGCAGTCCGTGTGGTGAAGGTGCTCACACAATGCTGTTAGGGAGGGAGTTCCAGGATTTTGACCCAGCAACGATGAAGGAATTTCCAAGTCAGGATGGTGTGTGACTTGGAGGGGAACTTGGAGGTGGTGGTGTTCCCATGCGTCTTGCTGTCCTTGTCCCTCTAGGTGGGTTTGTGGGTTTGGGAGGTGGTGCTGAAGAAGCCTTGACGAGTTGCTGTAGTACATCTTGTAAACACTGCAACCACGGTACGCCGGTGGTGGAGGGAGTGAATGTTTAAGGTGGTGGATGGGGTGCCAATCAAACGGGCTGCTTTGTCCTGGATGGTGTCGAGCTTCTTGAGTGTTGTTGGAGCTGCACTCATCCAGGCAAGTGGAGAATATTCCATCACAGTCCTTACTTGTGCCTTGTAGAATGGTGGAAAGGCTTTGGGGAGTCAGGAGGTGAGACACTCGTCGCAGAACACCTGGCCTCTGACCTGCTCTTGTTGCCACAGTATTTATGTGGCTGGTCCAGTTAAGCTTCTGGTCAATGGTGACCCTCAGGATGTTGATGGTGGGGGATTCGGCGATGGTAATGCCATTGAATGTCAAGGGGAGGTGGTTAGAGTCTCGCTTGTTGGAGATAGTCATTGTCTGGCACCTCTGTGGCGCAAATGTTACCTGCCACTTATCAGCCCAAGCCTGAACGTCGTCCAGGTCTTGTTGCATGCTGGCATGGACTGCTTCATTATCTGAGGATGTGGGGCTACACAGTGAGTGTTGAAAAGAAATTTAACAATAGCCGCATCATAGCAAAGAAAGAAAGACTTGCATTTATATAGCGCCTTTCACGACCACCGGACATCCCAAGGCGCTTTACAGCCAATGCAGTACTTTTGAAGTGTAGTCACTGTTGTAATGTGGGAAACGTGGCAGCCAATTTGCGCACAGCAAGCTCCCACAAACAGCAATCTGGTAATGACCGGATAATCTGTTTTTGTTATGTTGATTGAGGGATAAATATTGGCCAGATTGTGTCCTCACCTGATGTACATACACGTAGGAATATAGGAACAAGAGTAGGCCATTCAGCCCTTCGAGCCTGTTCCACTATTCAATGAGATCATGGCTGATCTGTATCTTAACTCCATCTACCTGCCTTGGCTCCATATCCTTTTATACCCTAGGCTAGCAAAAACCTATCGCTCTCAGATTTAAAATTATGTATTGAGCCCCAGCATCTACTGCTTTTTGTGGAAGAGAGTTCCACACTTCTACCACCCGTTGCATGACGAAGTGTTTCCTAACTTCTTTCCTGAACCCCCTGGCTCTGATTTTAAGGTTATATTCACCTTGTCCCACTCCCCCAACCAGCGGTGAAAGATTCTCTCTATCTACCCTATCAATTCCTTCCAAAATCCTAAAAAAAATCTCAAACAAATCATCCCTTAACCTGCACATCAAGTTTGCAGACGACACAAAGCTGGGTGGGCATGTGTGATGTGAGGAGGATACCAAGAAACTCCAGGATGATTTGGACAGGTTGGGTGATTGGGCAGAAGCGTGGCAGATGAAATACAACGTGGATAAATGTGAGGTTATCCACTTTGGTGTCAAAAACAGAAAGGCAGATTATTATCTGAATGGCAATAGATTGGGAGAAGGGGAAGTGCAACGAGACCTGGGTGTCCTTGTGCACCAGTCGCTGAAGGTAAGCATGCAGGTGCAGCAGGCGGTGAAGAAGGCAAATGGTATGTTGGCCTTCGTAGCAAAAGGGTTTGAGTACAGGAGCAAGGATGTCCTGCTGCACTTGTACAGGGCCTTGGTGAGACCACACCTTGAGTACTGTGTGCAGTTTTGGTCACCTTATCTGAGGAAGGATGTTCTTGCCATGGAAGGAGTTCAGCGAAGATTCACAAGGCTGATCCCTGGGATGGCAGGAATGACGTATGAGGAGAGATTGGGTCGATTGGGTTTATACTCGCTGGAGTTTAGAAGAATGAGAGGGGATCTCATCGAAACTTATAAAATTCTGACAGGTCTGGACAAACTAGATGCAGGTAGAATGTTCCCGATGGTCGGAGAGTCCAGAACCAGGGGTTATAGTCTAAGGATAAGGGGTAAGCCATTTAGGACAGAGATGAGGAAGAATTTCTTCACCCAGAGAGTGGTGAACCTGTGGAATTCTCTGCCACAGAAGGCGGTTGAGGCCAAGTCTTTAAATATATTCAAGAAGGAGTTAGATATATTTCTTAGAGCTAAAGGTATCAAGGGATATGGGGAGAAGGCAGGTACGGGGTACTGAGTTTGGATGATCAGCCAGGATCTCATCGAATGGCGGAGCAGGCTCGAGGGGCCGAATGGCCTACTCCTGCTCCTATCTTCTATGTTTCTATGTTTCTATGGTCATCAGATAGCGATCAGGAGCACGGACTGTGGCTAATATTTTCCCCTTTTCCTACGCCAAGGATTCTGCAGTCCAGTTTTAGCAACCCTATCACCATCCCAGCGGAAACCATCTGACTCAGCACATGGCCAGGGATCGAACCGGGGGCTTCCTGATCTGCAGTGCTCAGTTCCACGCTGGGGAAATGTTCTCATTTTGCGAAAGGATTCATTTCTTTCCAGATTGAAAACCACCCTGTAATTTTCACTTGCAGTGTAGAAATCCTGTCACAGCGCCAAAGAGGAAAATTGACATCCCCAAACTAAATAAATGATGGCAAACTCCTTCAGAGGATCAAGCACAATGGACAGAGTAGGTTGTGTATAGTTATTTGGAGGCAGCAGACTCCACAGATAGAATATCAGTTTCTTGTGCTATGCGTTGAAAGAGAAAATGTGGGGAGCATTTGAAAAATTCATTCTTGGGATGTGGGCATCGCTGGCAAGGCCAGCATTCATTGCCCATCCCTAGTTGCCCTCGAGAAAGCGGTGGTGAGCCGCCTTCTTGAACCGCTGCAGTCCGTGCGGTGAAGGTACTCCCACCGTGCTGTTAGGTTTGGCAGTTCCAGCATTTTGACCCAGCCACGATGAAGGATCGGCCGATATATCTCCGAGTCGGGGTGGTGCGTGACTTGGCAGGAAACTTAGGAGGTGATGGTGTTCCCACGCACCTGATGCCCTTGTTCTTCTAGGTGGTGGAGTTCGTGTGTTTGGGTGTCACTGCCGAAGAAATACTGCGGGTTTGTTAGCATCTGAAAAGGGTAAATTTTTGTGTGGCTCCCGACACAGATCAGCTTTAATTAATTCTTTGATCCACTCCACCCCCATCAAGCGACTTCTATTCCAGGAGCCTTGTCTCACAAAGGTTACTCCTACATCTCCACTCGGAATGTTGACCTATCTTTCAGTTTTTCAGATGTTAATGGGCCTGCTGGGACCTTCGTGCTAAGTGTGGCAAAATCGTCAACATGTTCTTTATGAATGGGATTTCATGTTAGCCATGGCCCAGTGGGTGGCACACCCGCCTCTGAGTCAGAAGGTCTCTGGGTTCAGATCCCACTCCAGAGACTAGAGCGTCAAAATATCCAGGCTGACACATCAGCGCAATACCGAGGGAGTGCTGCACTGTCAGAGGTGCCGCCTTTCGGATGACGCGTTAAACCGGGGCCCCGTCTTCCCGCTGAGATGCACGTGAAATATCCCACGGTACTGTTCAATAGAAGAGTAGGGGAGTTCTCTTGGTGTCCTGGCCAACATTTATCCCTCAACTAACACCACTAATCATCTGGTCATCCAACAGTGCAGTCATTCCCTAAGTACTGCCTAGGTTACGTGTTCAAGTCTCTGGAGTGGGTCTTGAACGCAAAGGGTTAAGGCAGGATTCCCTGAGCCGAGAGCACCCATATTGCAAGACAGCATTCATCAACATGAACTAAGGTCTTATAACCAGATTTGCTCTGAAGTTTATTATTCTATAATAATTGATGCTTTCATGGCTGGACGCTGTAAATTTTAAAAGATTAAAGTAGAGCCAAGTTGTGTCTGCCTTTTACTTGCATAACGTAATGTTCTCAGTCAGAGTATCAATGTAAAGGGGAAAAAATGCCAGTTTCATAGGAATATGAAACGTGAAAGGAGAAGCCAGAATTACTTCTTACAGCTGCTGAGCAGAATTGCTAAATGCCTGGAGACTGCACTCACACCTGTCCTTGTTTTCAAAGGCTTGCTGTTATAGTTCCTTGTCTGAACTGTTGCCTAGACAGTCATTAAAAAAATCAGAAGCAATTCACTCTTTAATTAGTCAACCCAATCTAGAGGAAAATCGTGGTACTTTCAGAATTGTGTTGTGTTGTACTCAATGAACTATTTGTTCTCGCTAAGTTTTTCACCATAAATCAAAGGCAACAAGCACACGTTACAAATTATGTTATAAACTATATGGGGTTTTGGGGCAAAGCATATTACAGTGTAAATTGTGATTTTACAATCAGTATAATTTCAATGGACTCAGCAGCTCGGTATTCTGTTGCCTGGGCCCTAAGCGGTGGAATTCCCTCCCTAAACCTTTCTGCCTCTCCGCCTCGCTCTCCTCCTTTAAGACGCTCCTTAAAACCTACCTCTTTGACCAAGCTGTTCGCCATGTGCCCAAATTTCTCTTTATGCGGCTCGGTGTCAATTTTCTTTGTCTCATAAAACTTCTGTGAAGCGCCTTGGAACGTTTTACTACGTTAAAGGTGCTATATAAATACAAGTTGTTGTTGTTGTTGGTATTCTATAGAGGGCAGGGTGGTGGGAGGTCAAAGGGTTAGAGCATGTGCATTTGGGGGATTTTATAATCTTGGAGAATGTTGTCCTGGAAACCGTTTAAAAAAAATTTTTTATTCGTTTGTGGGATTTGAGCATCGCTGGCAAGGCTAGCATATATTGCCCATCCCTAACTGCCCTTGAGAAGGTGGTGGTGAGCCGCTTTCTTGAACTGCTGCAGTCCGTGTGGTGAAGGTACTCCCACAGTGCTGTTAGGGAGGGAGTTCCAGGATTTTGACCCAGCGATGATGAAGGATCGGCGATATACTTCCAAGTCAGGATGGTGTGTGACTTGGAGGTGGTGCTGTTCCCATGCGCCTGCTGCCCTTGTCCTTCTAGGTGGTAAAGGTCGCAGGTTTGGAAGGTGCTGCCAAAGAAGCCTTGGCGAGTTGCTGCAGTGCATCTTGTAGATGGTACACACTGCAGCCACGGTACGCCGGTGGTGGAGGGAGTGAATGTTTAAGGTGGTGGATGGGGTGCCAATCAAGCAGGCTGCTTTGTCCTGTATGGTGTTGAGCTTCTTGAGTGTTGTTGGAGCTGCACTCATCCAGGCAAGTGGAGAGTATTCCATCACACTTCTTACTTGTGCCTTGTAGATGATAGAAAGGCTTTGGGGAGTCAGGAGGTGAGACACTCGCTGCAGAATACCTTGCCTCTGACCTGCTCTTGTTGCCACAGTATTTATGTGGCTGGTCCAGTTAAGTTTCTGGTTAATGGTGAACCCCAGGATGTTGATGGTGGGGGAATCGGTGATGGTAAGGCCATTGAATGTCAAGGGGCGGTGGTTAGACTCTCGCTTGTTGGAGATAGTCATTGCCTGGCACTTTTGTGGCACGAATGTTACTTACCACTTATCGGCCCAAGCCTGAACGATATCCAGGTCTTATTGCATGTGGGCATGGACTGCTTCTTTATCTGAGGAGTTGTGAATGGCGCTGAACACTGTGCAGTCATCAGCGAATATCCCCATTTCTGACCTTATGTTGCACCCATTGTCAACTTCAACACTTGTGGGTTATAGTGGACTCAGGGGGCTGCAGCTTGGATTCACTTAGAAAGCATCTTATCTCGTCCTTAAGATGTCCCAAAGCGCTTTCCCGTAAAATGAATTACTTTTGAAGTGCAGTCACTTGTTTTGCAGTCAATTCGCATACAGCCAGGTCCACAAACAGCAAATGAGACAAATGACCAATTAACCTGTTTTTACATCGAATTACATTGTAGTTTACAGTGCAGTAACAGGCCATTCGGCCCAACTGGTCCATGCCGGTGTTTATGCCCTACACGGAATGGAGCTTGGACCTTCTGAAGCAGAGGTAAGAGTGTTGCCAACTGAGCCAAGCTGACGTTAAGAAATAGGACTAAACGTAAGAGTAGGTCCGAGTTACCTCATCCAGGAACTCTCAGTTTTCAAGTGCAAAGCAGAAGGGAATAAAAAAGGGACAAAGACCCATTAGGCTGGGGGGGGAGGGGGAGGTGAGGGGGGAAGAGTTATACCCGGTGTCAGAATCAGGGGAACTTATAATGGGAAACAAGGAAATGGCAGACCAACTAAATACATACTTTGGTTCTGTCTTCACAAAGAAGGACACAAATAACCTCCCAGAGATGCCGGGGAACGTAGGGTCTGATGAAAGAGAGGAACTGAAAGAAATCAGTATTTGTAGGAAAATGGTGTTAGGAAAATTGATGGGACTGAAGGCCGATAAATCCACAGGGCCTGATGGTCTACATCCCAGGGTACTTAGGGCGTGGCCCTAGAGATAGCAGATGCATTGCTGGTCATCTTCCAGAACTCGATAGACTCTGGAACGGTACCCATGGATTGGAGGGTAGCTAATGTTACCCCACTATTCAAAAAAGGTGGTAGAGAAAAAGCAGGGAATTATAGACTGGTAAGCCTGACATCGGTAGTGGGGATAATGCTAGAGTCTATTATAAAAGATGTAATAGCAGAGCACTTGGAAAGCAGTGACAGGATCGGACAAAGTCAACATGGATTTACAAAAGGTAAATCATGCTTGGCTAATCTACTGGAATTTTTTGAGGATGTAACTGGTAAAAAAGATAAGGGAGAACCAGTGGATGTGGTGTATTTGGACTTTCAGAAGGCTTTCGATAAGGTCCCACATAAGAGATTAGCGTGCAAAATTAAGGCACATGGGATTGGGGGCAAGGTATGGACTTGGATAGAGAACTGGTTGGCAGACAGAAAGCAAAGAGTTGGAATAAACGGGTCATTTTCCGAGTGGCAGGCAGTGACTAGTGGGGTACCGCAAGGATCGGTCCTAGGACCCCAGCTGTTCACAATATATATTAATGATCTGGACGAGGGAATTGGATGTAATATCTCCAAATTTGCAGATGACACAAAGCTGGGTGGGAGGGTAAGCTGTGAGGAGGATGCCGTGAAACTCCAGTACGATTTGGACAGGTTGGGTGATTGGGCAGAAACATGGCAAATAGTGTGGATAAATGTGAGGTTATCCACTTTGGTGGCAAAAACAGGAAGGCAGATTATTATTTGAATGGCAATAGATTGGGAGAAGGGGAAGTGCAACGAGACCTGGGTGTCCTTGTGCACCAGTCGCTGAAGGTAAGCATGCCGGTGCAGCAGGCGGTTAAGGAGGCAAATGGTATGTTGGCCTTCGTAGCAAGAGGGTTCGAGTACAGGAACAAGGATGTCTTGCTACAGTTGTACAGGGCCTTGGTGAGACCACACCTTGAGTATTGTGTGCAGTTTTGGTCACCTTACCCGAGGAAGGACATTCTTGCCATGGAGGGAGTGCAGCGAAGATTTACCAGGCTGATACCTGGGATGGCAGGAATGACGTATGAGGAGAGATTGTGTCAATTGGACTTATACTCACTGGAGTTTAGAAGATTGAGAGGGGATCTCATCGAAACCTATAAAATTCTGTCAGGCCTGGACAGACTAGATGCAGGAAGGATGTTTCTGATGGCCGGGGAGGCCAGAACCAGGGGTCACAGTCTAAGGATAAGGGGTAAGCCATTTAGGACTGAAATGAGGAGGAATTTCTTCACCCAGAGAGTGGTGAGCCTGTGGAATTCTCTGCCACAGAGGGCGGTGGAGGCCAGTTCATTAACTATATTCAAGAAAGAGTTGGATATATTTCTTGAGGCTAAAGGGATCAAGGGATATGGGGAAAAGGCAGGGACAGGGTACTGAATTTGGATGATCAGCCATGATCACATTGAATGGCGGAGCAGGCTCGAAGGGCCGAATGGCCTACTCCTGCTCCTATCTTCTATGTTTCTATGTTTCTATGTGTCATAAATCGCAACTTCTACAAGAAGTAACTCAGGAAGTACTACTGAATGGCCAGCTGAGGGCGCCGTCCGAGGAGTATAAATACTCGGGCGTGGGCCGAACTTGGCCAGAGACAATCTGGAAACAGGAAGCTAGTGACTACTAACTAGACCTCCATGTTTTGTTGCAAGTCGATTAAAGCCTTGCTTTATGTACAACCAAGTGCGTAGTGAGTCTTTATTACATCACCCAGCACTGCTGCTGCCTTGTCTTCCTGTTTGGTTGATGGGTAGGTGCCTGTTTGGATGGTGCCCAGAAGAAGTAGGCCCCAGGCTCTAAGGGTTTGAGGGGACAGGCAGCAAGATGGATATCCAGAAAAGGGCAAGCATTTTTTCCCCACATTTTACCAGACACATTCTTTATGGTTTGTGGTCCAAAAGTAGTAGGCCGAAAGCCCCGACGGCGGTGGCCATTATAGCTGCTGCAGAGTGGGTGGGAGTGGGCAAGCACTGAAGCAACATCTGGCCCAGGTCCAGGCTACTGACTGTTACGTTCATTAATAAATATACATTCTTATTATGAACACAGCTAGCTTTTGCTAGTTACTTTATTGAGCCATGTGGACTAGGTACAGCATCTTGTAGAGGCTTCCATCTTGACTGCTGCCTTGTGGGTAGCCTAGCCTCATGGGTAGTGTAGTCTTATACATACAGCTATATACAGCTCTACTGCTCCACCTAGTGTCCACCACAGAATGACATGTTATTGATCACTACATCCCCCTTTCTTTGGAGGTTTAACAAAATCAATATCACTCAACTTTCAAGAAAACAATAAAGATAATATCAGTAACACTTTTGTTAGTGCTCTATAAACATAAACATTTTCAAAACAGTCAACACATTTTCAAAGCTTTACATTGTATTCAAAGATTAAGTCTATCAGGCTCTTTTACTTCACGTGTGGAACTTTTCAACACAGGTAAGTCTGATGTGACTTCATGAGATTGTTCTGGCGGTGAATGACAAGATGCAGTTACGGCATTGTAAGTATCCACCGGAACTGCTTCCTGCTCTGGTGCAGGCTTCTTCTTTTTCTTTTTCTCTTTCCACTGCTTAACAACATCTGCTGCGGTTATATCTTTGGACTTTTTCTCCTTGTGTTTTTTCTCTTTGTGCTTTCCTTTGACCTTAAAGTCTTTTTCTTTCTTCTTGGAGAAACTAGGCTTTTTGAAGACATGGATACCCTTTGGCCTTTTCATCCTTGATGGGCTCTCTGCTTCATCACCTGAGTCATCTGGTCTGCTTATGGCACAGTTTATACGGTAGACTCTCTTGACCAGTTCTAAGTCTTCACAAGCTTTGTCACCTAGTATCGAATCAAGTCTTTCAGCCACAACAGAAAACATGAGATGATGCACTTTGTCTTTGACTGTCACTTTAAGTCTGCATACACCTAAGCTATCTATTTTCTGTCCATTATAGTCCTTCAGTAGTACTGACTTTTTCTGTATTTTGGGCTTTTCTTTGATATTGTTAATGTCACTCATACTGATTAAGTTTGCTTTTGCCCCAGTGTCCAGTTTCAATGTAACTAATGCTCCATTGATCTGCAGTGGGATCATCCATTTGTCCTCTTTTACTGCATTAACTTTATGTTCAGCATTGTCTATTTCTGAGGGCTGCACATTTTCTGTATCTTTTTTGATATCGTCACATGACACCATTCCTACAAAAAATGTCTCACTTACATCAGTGTCCTCAATCACATTAACTCGTTGCCCTTTCGTTGTTTTTACTTTTGAAAAGCATTGTTTGGCAAAGTGATTCTTTCCATTACACTTTGTGCACATTTTTCCAAATGCTGGGCATTGTCTTAACTGGTGTTTGTAACCACAGCGTTTACAATTAAAAATTTCATCCTCCGATTGCTTTTCATTTCTGTTCTGCCCACGTTTCTTCCCCTTGTAGGACACAGCACCGACAGCAGCATTATCACTCATTACATTCGCACCATTATTGATTTCACTGAAAGTCTTCGCGTGATTTCGAGCTAGCTCGCTGGCTTTGCATATTGTCACAGCATTTTCCAATGTTAGTTCGGTTTCTCTCAACAGACGTTCCCTGACTTTTTTATCATGAATACCAAACACAATCTGGTCACGAATCATGGATGCTTTGAGCTCAGAGAAATTACATGTCTGTGCTTTCAGTTTCAGATCAGTTATAAAGCTATCAAAAGTCTCATTTTGTTGCTGTGTCCGAGAACAGAAGATGTATCTTTCATAGGTCTCATTCTTTTTGGGAGAGCAATGTGCATCAAATTTTTTTAGCACATCTTCTAATTTTTTTCTGTTTTCCGCTGGATTAAATACAAATGTATTAAATACCTCTATCGCCTGTGGGCCTGCAACCATAAGCAGCAACGCTATCTTCCTTGCGTCTGGCTTCGTACCAAATCCGATGGCTGCAATGTAGAGTTCGAATTGCTGTTTAAAAGTCTGCCAGTTGTAGTCAATTTTTTCTGTGAGATTCAAACGCTCTGGTGGCTTCAAATTCTCCATTTCGCTTTTCACAATTTTCAGCAGATCTTCACCACCCTGGTACCATGTTACGTTCATTAATAAATATACATTCTTATTATGAAAACAGCTAGTTTTTGCTAGTTACTTTATTGAGCCATGTGGACTAGGTACAGCATCTTGTAGAGGCTTCCATCTTGACTGCTGCCTTGTGGGTAGCCTAGCCTCATGGGTAGTGTAGTCTTATACATACAGCTATATACAGCTCTACTGCTCCACCTAGTGTCCACCACAGAATGACATGTTATTGATCACTACACTGACCTGAACCCAGAAATACAGGCGGATTCAGATCGTGTCAGGCGGAACGCACTTTGGGTGTGCTCTGCCTCACTAGAGTCACAACTGGGGTAAGGGGGGCAGACATGGTGCGGTTGGCGGGTGGGGCGGGGGGGTGGAAATCAGCTCCAACTTCTCCTTGTTTATAAATGGTTCACTAAACTCCAAGAACATAATTCACAATAAAGCATTATCCGGTTGGCAAGGGGTCATCCAGTAAAAGTGTTATTTGCTGCGAGACATCAGATTTTTGCTGAGAGTTTTTTTTGTCGATGAAGAACGGAACGGCGGTCTAAAAACCAATGAAAACAGCCTGCTTCACACGTGCAGTTTGTTTACAGATCATAAAAGTGATTGTCTGGGCTTGAAGTGGCAGTCATACAAAGAATACCATTATTTACTGGCAATAAACCTTTTACGCATAATCCTTCTAACTCTATAATGCCTTCCAAATGTCTGCACCTGGGTTTGTTTTGAACAACATGTGCAGAATGTGGTTAACTTCCAAGTAAATTATGGGGCATATTTTACGCCCTAGGGCTGATTTTCTGGTTACTATGCCTGGTGGCACTGGGGGGGGGGCGGGGGGCGGAAATGGGTAATCAGGGAAGTTCAACTTTTACCCATTGTGTACCAGACGTCCCAAAATATCAAGGACCTCATCATTCTGTAATAAATTTGCTGTGTATTGACTATTCCAATACTCTCCTGGCCGACCTCCCATCTTCCACCCCACATCAACTTGCGCTCATCCCAAACTCTGCTGCCCGCATCTTAGCTCACTCCAAGTCTTGTTCGCCCATCATCCCTGTGCTCACTGACCTACACTGGCTCCCGGTCTGACAACACCTCAGATTTAAAATCCTCATCCTTGTTTTCCAATCCCTCCACGTTCTCGCCCCCCGCCCTAGCTTTGTAATCTCCTCCAGCTCTAAAAGCATTCGAGATCGCTGCGCTCCTCCAATTCTGGCCTCTTATATATCCCTGATTTTAATCGCTCCACACTTGTCAGCTGTGCTTTCAGCTGCCTAAACCCTATGCTCTGGAATTTCCTCTCTGAACCTCTCCACCTCTCCACCTCTCTCTCCTCCTTTAAGATGCTCCTTAAAACCTACCTCTTTGACCATGCTTTTGGTCATCTGTCCTGATATCCTCTTAAGTGGTTCAGTGTCAAAAATGTTTATATAGATATCGCTCTTGTTAAGTGTCTTGGGACATTTTGCCACTTTAAATGCGCTCTATAAATGTAAGTTGTTGTGTAGATCACGTACTCTTCACTCGTCTGTCGCCATTCTTTCAAGCTTCTAGGTGGCATCGCGACAGGATTTTCCCATTACACAGCTCCCTGTCACGCCTGCAACTACACACATCTACCACTAGATGGAGCTTCATCAGCGCCTGAAGATCCAATTCACCATGCTGCTATCCGAAGCAGCTATAATAAACTGAGGGCAGTTTCTTTGGTCCTGTCTTTCCATGGGCAATGCCATGAGTGATCCATTAGTTTAAACATGAAAATCAATAGAAATTATGTGATTTTCTTGTCGGATTGTGGCGTGCACTCTGCTTGTCCATAAAGAGTCATAGATAGAGTCATAGGGCTGGATTTTGATACTGGAGGTGTGTAGGAGGCGGGACTACAACATTTGGGGCTGTAGTCCCGCCTCCATCGAGTTGTGGCCAACCCACTCGATTTTCACTTGAGTGACCCGGGCTCAGCAGGCCAATTAAAGGCGACCCGGCAACAGATGACGTCACAGATTGACATTTCATCTGTCAAGAGCTTTTGACAGGTAAGTAAAGTTATGTAAAACTTCTTTAAACACTTTACACACACCAAACACACTTACCTCTGCACTCATGCACCCATCACTCACCTGAACACCGGACATCTCGACCCCTCCAAGTCCTTCAGCCCGACGGTCCGCCTCGCTAACTTGGCGTGGTTTGGAGCCATCGGGAATCCCACACTTCAGGGATAAAAATAGGGATTAGGCTAAAAACTGCCTGTTAACTACCTGTTAACAGGCAGTTAATTGGCACTAATCCCTTTCCCGGCTCGGGGAGGCGGCTTCCAGCACAGGTCGGGTATCCACCTCCTTTGAAACTGGCATGGAGGCGGGTTGGGGGCGGGATGGGTTCGTGCCCTCCGATTTCGCGATTTTAAACCCCCACACGCCTCCAATCCCGCCTCCACGGCCCAATGAAAATCCTGCCCATAGAGTTATACAGCACAGAAAGAGGCCCTTTGGCCCATCGTGTCCACGCCGGCCATCAAGCCCTGTCTATTCTAATCCCATTTTCCAGCACTTGGTCCGTAGCTTTGTATGCTATGGTATTTCAAGTGCTCATCTAAATGCTTCTTGAATGTTGTGACGGTTCCTGCCTCTACCACCCTTTCAGGCAGTGAGTTCCAGATTCCAACCAACCTCTGGGTCTAAAAGTTTTCCCTCAAATCCCCTCTAAACCTCCTGCCCTTTACCTTGAAACTATGCCCCCTGGCTACTGACCCCTCTACTAAGGGGAAAAGTTCATTTCTATCTACCCTATCTATGCCCCTCATAATTTTGTACACCTCAATCAGGTCCCCCCTCAGCCTTCTCTGCTCTAAGGAAAACAACCCCAGCCTGTCCAGTCTCTCTTCAAAGCTGAAGCGCTGCAGCCCAGGTAACATCCTGGTGAATCTCCTATGCACCCTCTCCAAAGCAATCACATCCTTCCTATAGTGAGGTGACCAGAACTGCACACAGTACTCCAGCTGTGGCCTAACTAGCGTTTTGTACAGCTCCATCATAACCTCCCTGCTCTTATATTCTATGCCTTGGCTAATGAAGGCAAGTGTCCCATATGCCTTTTTAAGCACCTTATCTACCTGTCCTGCTGCCTTCAGGGATCTATGTTCATGCACACCAAGGTCCCTCTGATCCTCTGTCCTTCCTAGGGCCCTACCATTCATTGTGTATTCCCTTGCCTTGTTAATCCTCCCAAAATGCATCTTCTCACACTTTTCAGGGTTAAATTCCATTTGCCACTGTTCTGCCCATCTGACCAACCTGTCTATATCGCCCTGTAGCCTGAGGCTTCCCTCCTCGCTATTTACCACCCCACCAATTTTCGTGTCTGAAGAAAGAAAGAAAGAAAAGAAAGGAAAATAACCTATATTTATATAATGTCTGAAAAAGTAGAATCTGGAGAAAATACTTGTAATATCTCTGATGATGCTGGTTCATCATAAGAACACTGATTTAAGGTGATTGGCAAAAGAACCAGAGGCGACATGAGGAAAAACTTTTTTTACGCAGCGAGTGGTGAGGAGCTGGAATGCACTGCCTGAAAGAGTAGTGGAGGCAGACCCAATCGTGGCTTTCAAAATGGAATTGGATAAGTACCTGAAGGAAAAGAAATTGCAGGGCTACGGGGAAAGGGCGGGGGAGTGGAACCAGCTGAAGTGCTCTTGCAGAGAGCCGGCACGGGCTCGACGGGCCGAATGGCCTCCTTCTGTGCTGTAACCATACTATGATTCTATGATTCTATGATAAGAGATAGGAGCAGGAGTAGGCCATACGGCCCCTTGAGCCTGCTCTGCCATTCAATAAGATCGTGGCTTATTTTCTGCATCAGCTCCACTTTTACGCCCGATCCCCAATGACACCCTTATCTTGTTATTTTTCTCATATAGTAATCTCTCACTCCTAATTTTTCTTCACGCTCAATAATCCTTACAGGCTGAACTCAGAGCTTCAAGCCTGGGTCGTTTCTAAGGGGAAAACCCTCAGGTGCTTGAACATTACAGAGGAGTGCGGCCATCCGAGAAACCAACAGCACGGTGGGCCCGTGAAAAGGTGAGTCTTTCGATGTGGGACAAAAATGTATCTTTTATTGCGAACCTGCAAAAATCTTGATCTGCCTTCCTTCTGATGAAATAATAATTAGACAGATTGCAATTTTAACTTGCTGGCTGTGCTGGGCTCAATGAGCAAAGCAGTAACCCAATCTCTGCCTCAGTGGAAAGATGCTCTGCTCACTTCGACCAATGACGCATTTGAAGAGCCATCTTATCGTGGGCCCTCGCTGCTGTTGGTTCTCCGATGGCCGCACCCCTCCATAATATTGAAAGTACCTGAGGGATTTCCCCTTAGAAACGACCCAGGCTTGAAGTTCTGCGTTCAGCCTGTCAGGATTATTGAGCGTGAAGAAAAACTAGGAGTCAGAGACTACCATTTGAGAAAAATAACAAGATAAGGTTTCATTCTTTAGCCAGTGAGATTAAGCAATGACACAGTGATGTATTATTCAAGTCTTACAATGTCAAGGTTGACATGCTGAAAAGAAAATGTTGGAAATCCTCATTTTTCTTCCATACTTCTCTGAGACCTGTGTATAATCAAACAAATTTGATGATCTTGGGAAAACCTTTGCTACCTTTAGCTTGTGGATGACGAGCTCAGTGAAAAGGGATTACATTGTAGAGAAGCTCTTAAAGGCCTGCCGTGTAATATAATGCAATGCTTTAGAGGGAGATAGCGCTTTGGGATAACAACAGAAAACGCTGGAAAAACCCAGCAGCATCCGTGGAGAGAGAAACAGAGTTAACGTTTCAGGTCAAAGACCCTTCGTCAGAACTGAAAAAAAACAGGAAAAGGGATAGATTTTAAAGCAAGTGGGGGCTGGGAAAAGGGGGAGGGGATGAAAAAACAAAAGGGAAGGTCAGAGATAGGATAGAAAGCAGGAGAGATTAAGAGGCACTGAGAGACATTAAGAGATATTCAAGGAATAAAGGATGGCTCTAGATGAAGTGTGAATGGCGCTGGCAGAATGAAGGACCATGTGGGAGGGAAGAAAAAAGCCCAGACGAAAGTGTTGATTAATAAAAAAGAGAAAATATATATATGATAGGGGCCGAGGTTATGATCTGAAATTGTTGAACTCTATGTTGAGTTCAGAGGGCTGTAAAGTGCCTAATCGAAAGATGAGGTGCTGTTCCTTGAGCTTTCACTGAGCTTCCGTGGAACAATGCAAGAGGCCGAGGACGATGAGGTCTGAGTGGGAATGGGGCGGTGAATTAAAGTGACAGGCCACCGGGAGCTCGGGTCCCCCTTACGGACTGAACGGAGGTGTTCCGCAAAGCGGTCACCCAATGGCCTTTTGCGA
This sequence comes from Somniosus microcephalus, assembly GCF_052327205.1. Lineage (NCBI taxonomy): Eukaryota > Metazoa > Chordata > Chondrichthyes > Squaliformes > Somniosidae > Somniosus > Somniosus microcephalus. The sequence goes on along the minus strand of NC_140992.1, from coordinate 266,764,550 downwards.
AATGGATCCATTGGGGTTGAAATGAGAATGGGTCTGTTTCTCAGGCCCGGACTCGGCACTGCCATCGCGAACAGCATCCTCCACGGATGATGGAGGCCCGGGGGATCGATAGAAATTGCTCCTCGGAACCTCACCTACAAACTCGGGGCCAGCTTTGGGCATGAGTCGCACCTTCACAAGCGGCTCGCCCAATGGGAGAAAGCAATTTAGGATCTCTTGCCTCACTGGCAGCGAATCTCAGGTAAATCATGTGGGTGAGGAAGGGCGGGGGTTGGCGCGAGCTACCGGGGCTGCGGGTGGGGGCTGGCGATCGTGACGCCTGCGGAAGCGACGGTGCACTCCTGCTCCTCCTGGCTCCATAGGAAGATTTTGTTAAAAATAATTTTTAACACTTACTTTTGGTTACGGGAGGGGCTGCTGAAGAATGCTGAGCTTAGCGTCAACTAATTTTATAGAGGGGGGGCGGTCCATCAACAGGCACTAGGACCCTAATTAACATAGCCAAGGGGCCTAACGCCTGTTTTAGGCATCTGCCTGGGATGCCCGAAAAATGGGCAACACGAGTTTAGAAAGACTCGCATTTCTATAGCGCCTTTCATGGCCACCGGATGTCCCAAAGTGCTTTACAGCCAATGAAGCACTTTTTGGAGTGCAGTCACTGTTGTAATGTGGGAAACGCAGTGGCCAATTTGCACACAACAAGCTCCCACAAACAGCAACCTGATAATGACCAGATAATCTGTTTTAGTGATGTTGATTGAGGGTCAGCGGAGATAACTCTCCTGCTCTTCTTCAAAACAGTGCCGCAGGATCTTTTACATCCACCTGAGAGAGCAGACGTCAGTTTAACGTCTACATCCGAAAGACGCCCCGCCCCCGGACAGTGCAGCGCTCCCTCAGTACAGCACTGGGAGTGCCAGCCTAAATTTTTTGTGCTGCAAGTCTCTGGAGTGGGACTTGAATCCACAACCTGCTGATTCAGAGAGCGAGAGTGCTGCCCACTGAGCCACAGCTAACACTCAGGCCCAAAGCTGCACAGATTGGGAGCAGGCCTTTCCAACTGCTAAATTGGCATGCTTTGTGATGGGTTTTATGCCTGAAAAACAGGTGCAACGCGTACCAATTTCTGCTCCATTGCATTTTGTTTGTCATGCCCTGTCCCTCATCTCCTTTTACAGGCTTCTCGTCGTAGTGCTATCCTTATGAATCAGGAGGGATCGGACCACTTGACTCGTGGGTTTCTCCATAAGCCAGACCCAATGCAGCTATCACTGAATGCAGCTAAGAGATGGAAACAAAGGCAGGCGATGAGAGCGGGGGCGGGGATGGGGGAGGGGCTGCCTATAGATTGTGCCTCACTATGCTTCAAATACTCAGCGCATCACCACTGACAGAGAACCTTCCAAAATCCTGCCATAGAAGGGGCGAGAAGTTCTACTGTCAAATCTCGGGCCCTCTACGCGGGAGTCCAACGACAAATTGCTTAAAGTGGATCAAATTCACAAGCTATATGGTTCAAGAATGTTTTTAGCCTCCTATGCTCTGTGTAGCTCACAGGAGCCTCTCCCCATCAGGGAGTGGAGCTGACATTAAGTATCAGAATACCACATTTCACTGCCCAACCTCAAGGACACCACAAAGACATCTGTCCCGGGCTGAAGGGAAGTTCCCTGCCAAGATTCACTTAGCTCATTGGATTTTGTACAGATGCCCTGCCAAGCACTTAACCCATGAATCTGTGAGGTTGAATCCTTCGTGGACCCTTTATCGTGAAGCGTACCTTTAATCACTGCCCGAGGTTTACGTAAACTTGAGGTCATCCAAAACTCGGCTGTCCGTGTCCTAACTCGCACCAAGTCCCGTTCGTCCAGCACTCCTGTGCTCGCTGACCTACATTGGCTCCCGGTTAAGCAATGCCTCGATTTCAAAATCCTCATCCTTGTTTTCAAATCCCTCCATGTCCTCGCCCCTCCCTACCTCTGTAATCTCCTTCAGCCCCACAACCCCCCGAGATATCTGCGCTCCTCTAATTCTGCCCTCTTGAGCATCCATGATTAAAATCGCTCAAACTTTGGTGGTTGTACCTTCTGTTGCCAAGGCCCCAAGCTCTGGAATTCCCTGCCTAAACCTCTCCGCCTCGCTACCTCTCTTTCCTCCTTTAAGACGCTCCTTAAAACCTACCTCTTTGACCAAGCTTTTGGTCACCTGCCCTAATTTATCCTTATGTGGATCGGTGTCAAATTTGTTGTCTTAAAATACTCCTGTGCAGCGCCTTGGGACGTTTTACTACGTTAAAGGCGCTATATAAATACAAGTTGTTGTTGTTGTTATTCCTTTCTGAATGATCACAAGAATGTTGTGAATAGTTGCTCTGTAGCTGTAGCAGAAAATGTGAGTCAATAGAAAAGAAAGAACTTGCTTTTAAAAAGCACTGTATCACATCTCTCAGAAACATGCCAAAGCACTTCACTTGGGGTGTATTACAATGCAGCCATTTTGCACACAGCAAGATCCCACAACCAGCAATGAGATGATTTTTTTTTTGTTAGTTGATGTTGACCAGAACACCAAAAGAACTCGCTGCTTTTCTTCAATCAGTAACATGGGATCTTCAACACCAACCTGAACAGGCAGGTGGGTCTGCATCTCATCTGTGGAAAGGCACCACTAACAGTGTAGCACTGCCACAGTGTTGCACTGAAGAATCAACGTAGAGTATGTGCTGAGATCATGAAAGATGTGGGGGTGGGGTTTGAATACACAATCATTTCATTGGAGGCAGCATTACTACCAGTGAACCAATCCAGTAGTTTACGGGTAGATTTTTTTTGGCCATTCATAGTTAAGGGTCAATGTACCCACAACAAGGCGTAGATTTTTGTCTTCATTGCCTAGACAGTAACCTTACAGAACGGGTTTCACATCCAACAACAACAACAACTTGCAATTATATAATGCCTTTAACATAGTAAAACTTCCCAAGGTGCTTCACAGGAGCCGTATCAAACAAAATTTGACACCGAGCCACATAAGTAGATATTAGAACAGACTTGGTCAAAGAGGTAGGTTTTAAGGAGCATCTTAAAGGAGGAGAGAGAGGTAAGGAGGCAGAAAGGTTTAGGGAGGGAATTCCAGAGCTTCAGGCTGTTGAAGGCATGGCCGCCAATGGTGGAGCGATTAAAATCCGGGATGCGCAAGAGGCCAGAATTGGAGAAGCCAGAGATCTCGGAGTGCTGTAAGGCTGGAAAAAGTTACAGAGGTAGGGAGGGGCAAGACCATGGAGGGATTTGAAAACAAGGATGAGAATTTTAAAATTGAGGCGTTGCCGAACCAGAAGCCAATGTAGGTCAGTGAGCACAGGGGGCGATGGGTGAATGGGACTTGGTGCAAGTTAGGACACGGGCAGCAGAGTTTTGGATGAGCTCAAGTTTACATAGGATGGAAGCAGACCCATTATGGAACTCGTCCAATTTTCATCCCGTCGATTTGTAAAAAATAGTGGGGGAAAATTCAGTTGGTTAGTGCCTGGCACTGATGCAGTACCGCTGGGGCAAGGCAAATCCAGCTTGGCTTGCAACAGAAAGGAAAGTGTGTGAGTGAGTGTGGAGCAATGTGTTTGGGTGATGTGGTTGCCATAGTTGAATAGCTGTCATTGTGTGCAAGGTATGAGACGTGGGTGTGAGTGTTGGTAGGTAGAGATTGTTGGTGGGTGAGCGCTGGGAGTGTGGTGCTTTGGGCAGTGTGTGCAGACTGTGATTCAGACGGTGGTATGTAGCATTTGTTGAATCACTGACTCACCCTGACCACCCGAGTGAGGCCATTAAATTTCATCCTGCACTGTGTGTGGGTCCTGGGGATGACAGTGCCTGAGACGTGCTGGGCTACCTCCCTCTACATGGTGCGGAAGATTTGCAGCGAGGGCCTCCTGCCTCCTGTTGGGTAGAGCACCAGCCTCCGTCTCTCCACAGCAAACACCAACGCCGCCAATGCTTCATCGCAGAATCTGTGGGCTCTCTCCCTGGGTTGTGGATCTGCCCTGAGTATAGCTGCTTGAATCATCCGGCTCCTTCAACTTGACCTGCTGCTGCTGGCTGAGGCAGCTGCACAGCCAGCAATGATGAGAATGAGGTTCTGCAGCATCAATGAACCTCCCCTTTAAGGACTGGAAAGAGCCTGTGGCAATGATGACTTGTGATTAGACTGCACCTGATATTGGTCAGCGCTTCAAGTTTAACGCCACTGAGCTAGGCCATTAGCGCTTGATTTAGTGCTCCAATCCTTTCTTTGTGCAATGAGACTGAATTTTGCGTGCAGTATGAAGCATTAGCGCCTAGCGCCAATTCTCCAACTTTTCAAAAGTTACCGCCCATTCCTGGGCTATAATGAATTTCTAGCCCTTTAAAATCTACAGCATTAAAAATGAGCTTTTTGTCTGGTCCATTTTCTCTAAATAAATATCTTGTTTGTGCTGAACTTGCCTTTTGGTCATGCGAATTTTCTCCAACTATTGCTAAAATTAAATTATTTTTTCTTCACATTCCTGGAGAGACTCCAAGAGGCAAGGCTTTTAGATTCTTTCAGTGAGTAATTATCAGGAGGCTGTGTTTGTCCACCACAGTATTTTTTGTGTTAACCTCGCCACGTAGTATTGCTCCAATTCATCGTCTCCACCCACTCCGCCCAATGGAATACTACTTCTCTTAAAGGGAAATATAACTCTATGCGGTAGTCCCATAATTCCTAAAAATTAGCGAGAGAGAGCGATGTCTACAGTCACCCCTGTCTCTCACTCACTCCCCGTTATTGTACTTTATGACTATAAGTACTTTTAAGAACAGAAAGTAGCCATTAGACCCATGAATTCCATTCCCCATTGAGAGATTTGCACCACTTTAACCATCTTACATAGAAACATAGACGATAGGAGCAGGAGAAGGCCATTCGGCCCCTCGGGCCTGTTCCACTATTTAATGAGATCATGGCTGATCATCTAAATTCAGTACCCTGTCCCTGCTTTCTCCCCATATCCCTTGATCCCTTTAGCCTTAAGAAATATATCTAACTCCTTCTTGAATATATTTAATGAATTGGCCTCAACTGCCTTGTGTGGTAGAGAATTCCACAGGTTCACCACTCTCTGGGTGAAGAAATTCCTCCTCATCTCTGTCCTAAATGGCCTACCCCTTATCCTTAGACTGTGACCCCTGGTTCTGGACTCCCCGACCATCGGGAACATTCTTCCTGCATCTAGTCTGTCTAGTCCTGTTAGAATTTTATAAGTTTCAATGAGATCCCCTCTCATTCTTCTAAACTCTAGCGAATACAAGCCCAATCGACCCAATCTCTCTTCATACGTCATTCCTGCCATCCCAGGTATCAGCCTGGTGAATCTTCGCTGCACTCCCTCCATGGCAAGAACATCCTCCTACATCTCTCAGTCCCTTCTCCCTCGATATGTAATTGCCTCTTGAACCCACTCTCTGCTTCAAAGGACATTTCTGATCATTTGTTCCGCAACTCTTTGGTTGAAAAACTTTTGCCTGATGTGATAGCCGAGTAGTAAGGTCAGAAACTGAGAGAAGCGAGATATTAGGAACAAAACCCAACTGTTTAATACACTGTGTAGCAGAGAGACATAGCTCTTACAAGCTGTAGGCAAAGCACATTTCTTACTGCACGATGGCAAGATGGAGGATTCACCTCTGAGTCATACCCATAATGCAATGCCACAATACCTTAATAACTGGTGTACCAGGACATTGACTACATGACCCATTACCTTAAACACTGGTGAATGTGATCCCATAATATTTGGCTTCATCTGGTGGATAACTTAAACATTACATCCCAGATTACTATATCCCTCCCCTCTTAAGATGAACATTAATTTCTTAACAACATTCTTAAAAAGTCCCATAAGGAAACTCCTTTAACGATAGTCCATACTGAACGAATCTAGCAGGTCGTTATCAATCTCTCTGGCGGCTTGTGAGCCCTTGGTGAACGTCTTACAGTCAAGTCCCTGCTTGTTTGTGGTAGAGCCACCTGCTGCTCCTGAGCAGTACTCAGCGTATCTGACTCTGCTACGATGGTTTCCTCTTGACTAAGGGGTCCAGGTGGAACTGGCTCTGTTCGTGGTGGTGGTACCACCGATGCATTTGGATAACTGGGGGCCAACTTGTCCTCCGACATCTCCTCTGGAACCTCCATTTCGATTTCCCCTTGTCTGGTCAGTATCTGATCTACATGTCTGCGTACTACCTGACCAGTTCCCACCATGACCGTATATGATGCTGGACCGGTCATTGAGTCTATGACGCCAGGAATCCCTTTTGGACAATAACTGAAATTCCTGGTAAGGACCGCATCTCCTTCTCCAAAACTGCAGCTCTTTGTCCTTCTGTCATGGTTCTCCTTTTGTTTGACTTGTCGGTTTTCCACCTTTCTTTTTAGGTCTGGGTGAACCAGGTCAAGAGTGGAGCGTAGTCGACGTCCTAACAACAGCTCAGCAGGAGAGAGTCCTGTGGTAGATTGAGGTGTTATTCTGTAGCTGAACAGAACTCGTGACACCTTTGTTGCCAAACTCCCTTCCGCACTTTTTTTCATCATCTCCTTAAATGTTTGTATGGCTCTCTCCGCAAGTCCATTTGAAGACGGATGATATGGAGCTCAGGTCACGTGCACTATGCCATTGTTTCTCATGAACTCTTTTGTTTCTGTACTCACAAAACACGTGGCATTGTCACTTACTATGATCTCCGGTAGCCCTTGATTACTAAAACTCCTACGCAGGCAGTCTATAGTAACAGTAGATGAAGCAGAATTTACAGGATACACATCCATCCATTTGGAATGTGCATCAATGATTATGAGGAACATCTTTCCCATGAATGGACCCGCATAATCTACATGTAATCTTCTCCATGGTTTATCCGGCCACTCCCAGGGGTGGAGAGGAGCCGCTGCTGGTGCCTTCCTGTGTACTTGACAAGTGCTGCATGTCTTGACTAGATTTTCTATCTCCTCATCTAGCTTTGGCCACCACAAGTAACTCCTTGCCAAGGCTTTCATACGCGAAACTCCAGGATGACACTGATGTAGTTGCCCTAGGATAGACTGTCGTGCTGGCTGTGGAATAATCACTCGTGCTCCCCACAACACGCAACCATCCTGCACACTCAGCTCTGTCTTCCTGACACTGTAAGGTATGAAATCAGTCCCTTCCGGATGCTGTGGTCAACCCCTCATCACATATTCTCGGACTCTAGACAGTACTGGATCTTTACCGGTCCATGTCCTTACTTGTTCTGCGGTCACAATTGCCATGTCCGTGTCCTCCAACATCAAAACTCAGTCCTCTGGAGCTGCACGGATAGGTGTACCTGGCAGTGGAAGACGGCTCAAAGCATCTGCGTTCCCATGGTACTTGCCCGCCTTGTAAATGATGACACACTCATATGCCCTCAACGTCACTGCCCAACTCTGGATCCGGGGTGACACCATCTGTGGTACTGCTTTCATTTCATTAAAAAGAGATAGAAGAGGTTTATGATCGGTGCATATGGTGAATTTCCTGCCATATATGTACTTGTGAAACCTCTGTAACCCAAACATTACTGCTACCCCCTCTTTATCTAACTGGGAATAGTTTTTTTCCGCTGGGGTCAGAGTTCGAGACATAAACCCTATTGGTCTTTCTGTTCCATCTTCCAAGCTGTGTGAAAGAACCGCCCCCACCCCGTAAGGTGAAGCATCACAAGAGAGAATTATGTCTTTCTCTGCATTGTAGTGAACCAGCACATCCGAGGACAGCATCAGTTTCTTGGACTGTTCAAATGAAACCCTCTGTTCCTCTTCCCACTGCCACTGTGTCTCCTTATGCAGAAGTTTGTGAAGGCTAACACTGTTGACAAGTTTGGTAAAAACCTGTTATAATAGTTTAGCAGTCCCAGGTAAGCTTTTAACTCAGTCACATTGGTAGGAGCTGGGGCCTCCTGCAGTGCTTGTACCTTCTCCTTGATTGGATGGAACCTGGTGGTGTCCACTCTGTGTCCCAGGAACCCGGCCTCATTCCCCAGGAAAGTGCACTTACTCCTCTTGAGCCATAACCCAGCCTTATCCAATCTTTGTAGCACCTCTCTCAGAGTGCTCAGATGCTCCTGGCCGGTTCTTCCCATCACCAGAATGTCATCCAGCTAGATTGAAACATGTGGGATCCCTTGCAGTACACCCTCGATAGTCCTCTGGAAAATAGCTGGACTAGATGAGACACCGAATGGTAAGCGGTTATAGGTAAACAAACCCTTGTGTGTATTTATGGTTACATACTTCTTGGATTCCTCATCTAGTGTAATCTGCAAGTATGCATGACTCATAACCAGCTTCATGAATTTCTTCCCTCCAGCCAGGTTTGCAAAGAGATCCTCTGTTTTGGGAATAGGATACTGTTCTAGTTTAGACAACCTATTTACTGTCAATTTATAATCTCCACAGAGTCTTACCGAATTGTTCGGTTTTAAAACAGGTACAATGGGAGCTGCCCATTCTGAACATTTCACGGGTTCCAGAATGTTCTCTCTCAAAAGACGGTCAAGCTCAGCCTCTACCTTCGGTTTCATGGCATACGGCACAGGTCGTTGTATAAAAAACCTTGGCAGTGCCTCCTTGTCTACATAAATCTTAGCTGGGGGGCCATTAAATGTGCCAAGTTCTTCCTTGAACACGTTCTCATGTTCAATCAACACTTCTTGCAAAGACAACTGTTTGCCTCCCTCTATTTGATTTATTGCTCCCCAATCTAATTTAATTTCTTGTATCCAGCCTCGACCTAACAAGTTTGGTCCAGAACCCGATACTACAACTACAGGTAGCTGTTCCACGGTGTCCCTGTGTTGCACAGTTACAGTAGCTGTAGCCAATGTCGCCACTCGTTCACCGGTATATGTTTTAAGCTGCATAGAGCAAGACTTTAACTCTGGAGCTTTTGCACGGTTCCACAATTTTGAGTACTCCTCCCTGTTCATTATGGTTACGCCGCATCCTGTATCCACCTCAAAGTTGACCTTAGAGCCATTTACTGTCAGTTGCAAAGTGATAGGATCCACTTTTGGAATGTTCTCTACCATACCATGCATTATGAACATGTCGTCTTCTTTCTCAGCTTCTCCGCTGATGTGATGTGCTCCCTGTCTTTTCACTTCTCTTCCTAGGTTTTGCTTTCCTCCCGCTTTTGGTTTGTATTCCTCCACGATTGCTTTTGCCCTGCATGCACGTTTTATATGTCCTTTTTTCCCACACTTGTGGCACTTTTCCTCAAGAAACCTGCATTCCCTCGCCAGGTGATCGCCATTACATCTATAACATGCCTTTACATGCTCACGTTGTGGTTTCTGATGCATATTTAACTTGTGCACAACAACCTGACCTGCAACTTGCTTTGTAGTAGCCCAGTCGGAACCTTGTATTTCTTTTACATCTCAGTTCGCTGTCTCTATGGCTTGAGCAAGTTCCAATGCTTTTTCATACGTAAGCCCAGCCTCGGACAATAATCTCCTCTGCATTCGATTATCCAGTATTTCGCAAACTAGCCTATCTCTCAGCATGTCTTTCAGGCTGTCGCCGTAATTGCAATCGTGTGCCAATTTTCGCAACACCGCTACATAATCCAATACAGTCTTTCCTGGTTTCCTGTTCCGTGAATTAAATTTGAAACGCTGTACAATCTCACTCGGTCTGGGATTGAAATGGTCCTTCAGCAAGGCCACTAAGTTAGCAAATGTTCTGTCTCCAGGCTTTTCAGGACTGCATAAGTTTCTCATTAAACTATACGTCTGACTTCCCACGGAAGTGAGCAAAATAGCTCTCCTTTTTCCGACATCATTTATATCATTTGCTTCAAAGAAATGCATCAGTACCTCGCAGTATTCATCCCAGGTCTGTGTCTGAACATCAAAAGCAGAGATCTTTCCTGCCGTAGCAGCCATGATCCTCTATTCAGTGCTCTTTTCTTTTTTTCTTCAAGATGTGATCTGTTGATCATCGTTGCCAATATGTGATATCCGAGTAGTAATGTCAGAAACTGAAAGAAGCGAGATATTAGGAACAAAACCCAACTGTTTATTACACGGTGTAGCAGAGAGACATAGCTCTTACAAGCTCTAGGCGAAGCACATTTCTTACTGCACAATGGCAAGATGGAGGATTCACCTCTGAGTCATACCCATAATGCAATGCCACATTACCTTAATAACTGGTGTACCAGGACATTGACTACATGACCCATTACCTTAAACACTGGTGAATGTGATCCCTTAATATTTGGCTCCATCTGGTGGATAACTTAAACATTACATCCCAGATTACTATACCTGATGTGCCTTATTAGTCCTAATTTCATTGAATCATGGAATATTACAGCACAGAGCCAGGCCATCTGGCCCATCAAATCTGTGCTGCTGTTTTTCTCCACATGAGCCATCTAGTCTAATGCCACTCTCCTGCTCAACCCCCAAACCATAAACATTCACTCCCTCCACCACCGGCATACCATGGCTGCAGTGTGTACCATCTACAAGACGCACTGCAGCAACTTGCCAAAGCTTCTACCTGAGCACCTCCAAAACCCGTGACCCCTTCCGCCTAGAAGGACAAGGGCAGCAGGCGCATGGGAACACCACCACCGCCAGGTTCCAAGTCACACTTCATCCTGAGTTGGAAATATATCGCCAATCCTTCATCGTCGCTGGGTCAAAATCCTGGAACTCCCTCCCTAACAGCACTGTGGGAGTACCTTCACCACACGGACTGCAGCGGTTCAAGAAGGCAGCTCACCACCACCTGCTCGAGGATATTTAGAGATGGGCAATAAATGCTGGCCTGCCAGCGACACCCACATCTCATGAATGAATAAAAAATGTCTCTGTTTTAAGCATGTATCAAATATCCATTTAAAAGATTTTTCTGATTGAACAATGGTTTGTGGTAGAGAATTCTAAACTCTAGCCACGTTAATTCTTAAATTGATTCCCCTGGTATTTAACAACAACTTGTATTTATACAGCGCCTGTAACGTAATAAAACATCCCAAGGTGCTTCACAGGAGCGATTATCAGACAGGATTTGACACCGAACCACATAAGCAGATATTAGGGCCGATGACCAAAAGCTTTGTCAAAGAGGTAGGTTTTAAGGGGCATCTTAAAGGAGGAGAGAGAGGTGGTGAGGTTTAGGGGGGGAATTCCAGAACTTGGGGCCCAGGCAGCTGAATACACGGCCGCCGATGGTGGAGCGATTAAAATCGGGGGATGTTCAAAAGGCCAGAATTGGAGGAGCGCAGATATTGCAGAGGGTTGTCAGAGATAGGGAGGGGGCGGGGCCATGGAGGGATTTGAAAACAAGGATGAGAATTTTTAAATCAAGGCGGTGCCGGACACCTTCAAAATAGTGAACAATTTGCATGGATCAACCTTTGCTAATCGTCCTCTTAATCTACAAAATTTCAATCAGGTCCCCTCTCTTCCAAACAAAACAAGCCCAACTTCCTTAATCCTTCATCGCAATTTACATTCCCGAAACCTGGAATTATCTTTATTGCTGGTTACAGGGAGGCAGGGAACAGGTATTTTAAGGGAGGGAATATTAACTTCCTCGGCCCGGCAGAAACCTGGCTGAACGGGAGTTAATTTGTTTGCGGTGCAGTTGCCCGCTTTGAGACTTCGTGGGTGATTTTGCCAATGGGGACGTGACGGAGGCGGGGCTGCCGCTTGGCGGGTTTTAGTCCCGCCTCCATTGACGTCCGGCCAACCCACGCTATTTTCCCTTGATTGACCTTGTTAAGCCCGCCCAGCGGGCTTAGCAGGCCAATTAAGGGAAAGCCGGTTACTGGTGACGTCAGCGAGTGACGTTTCATCTGTCAAGAGCTTTTGACAGATGAATTGTCATCGTTTGACAGCTCTGTGAAGCTGTCAAACACGGAGGGCAGGATTTTCATTGGGCCGTGGAGGCGGGATTGGAGGCGTGTGGGGGGTTAAAATCCCAAAATCGGGGGGCACGAACCCATCCCGCCCCCAACCCGCCTCCATGCCAGTTTCAAAGGAGGCGGGAACCCGACCCGCACTGGGAGCCGCCTCCCCGAGGCGGGAAGGGGATTAGTGCCAATTAACTGCCTGTTAACAGGTAGTTAACTGGCAGTTTTTATCCTAATCCCTATTTTCATTGTTGAAATGTGGGATTCCCAATGGCTCCGAACCACGCCAAGTTAGCGAGGCGGGCCGTCGGGATGAAGGGCTTGGAGGGGTCGAGATGTCTGGTGTTCAGGTGAGTGATGGGTGCATGAGTGCAGAGGTAAGTGTGTTTGGTCTGTGTAAAGTGTTTAAAGAAGTTCTACTAACCTTTACATACCTTTACAGCCTTCCTTCCTTCAAGTCTCGGGAGTCCCTCATCTCACCAGCACAGAAAGCAGAATGGCCGCGAACTGTCAAAAGTTCCAGCATTCAGCTTTCTATTCCAGGGAGATCTCTAAATCATCCTGAGAGGAAGGAATTAACTTAGAATACAGATTGTCAGTGTTTGACAGCTTCAAACAGCTGTGAAATGCTGATATTTCATCTGTCAAATGGTCTTGACAGATGAAATTTCAATCTGTGACGTCACCTGTTGCCAGGTGGCCCTTAATTAGCCTGCTGAGCCCACTGGGCGGGCTCAACAAGGTCAATCAAGTCAAAATCGCGTGGGTTGGCTAGAACTCGATGGAGGTGGGACTACAACCCTGAAAGTTGTAGTCCCGCCTCCTACCCGCCTCCTCAATGAAAATCCAGCCCTGACAATCTGTCTTCTAAGTTGAGTCCTGGGACACAGGCTCAGTTAGAGATCTCTCCTGAGCAGAAAGCAGAAGGCTGATGTATTTGAGAATGCAGCGGCCATTCTGCTTTCTCTGCCGGTGAGATGAGAGACTCCCGAGACCTGAAAGGTTGAAGCCTGGAGGAAGAAGCAAAGTTAAGTAAAGCTTTTAAAACACTTAAGACTCACCTCACACACTTACCTCTGCACACATGCACCCATCACTCACCTGCACACCGGACATCTCGGCTCCTCCGACCACCGCAGACCCACGGCCCACCTCGCTGACCCTGGTGAGGTTCAGAGCCGTCGGGAAGCCCGCACATTAGGGCTCAAAATAGGGATTATCCAAAAAACTGCCTGTTAACTACCTGTTAACAGGCAGTTAATTGGCACAAATCCCCTTCCTGCCTCGAGGAGACGGGACCCGGTGCGGGTCGGCTAGCCGCCTCCTGGGAAGATGGCACGGAGACAGGTCGGGGGCGGGATAGGTACCCGCCCCCAGATTCTGCCATTTTCCCAGCAGTCCCGCCTCCATACCCGCCTCCCCAGGGCTGGCAAAATTGCCCCCTCAGACTAGGGGGCATAGTCTAAAATTTAGAGCCAGACCTTTCAGGAATGAAATTAGAAAACACTTCTACACACAAAGGGTGATAGAAGTTTGGAACTCTCTTCCGCAAATGGCAATTGATGCTGGATCAATTGTTAATTTTAAATCTGAGATTGATAGATTTTTTTAACCAAAGGTATTAAGGGATATGGGGCAATGGGTATATAGAGTTCGGTCACAGATCAGCCATGATCTCATTGAATGGCGAAACAGGCTAGAGAGGCTAAATGGCCTCCTCCTGTTCCTATGTTCCTGTGCTTCCGCCCCTGTTTTCCTGGGTGTTGGATGGAGGCACCTTGCATGACTTAGGTGATCGCATTGTAAGTATATGCAAATCGGGGTCCTAATGAAGCACCGTTAACTTCCATCTTTTTTTAAAACTTCGTTCATGGGATGTGGGCGTCGCTGGCAGGGCCAGCATTTATTGTCCATCCCTAATTGCCCTCGAGAAGGTGGTGGTGAGCTGCCTTCTTGAACTGCTGCAGTCTGTGTGGTGAAGGTACTCCCACAGTGCTGTTAGGGAGGGAGTGCCAGGATTTTGACCCAGCGACGATGAAGGATCGGCGATATACTTCCAAGTCAGGATGGTGTGTAATTTGGAGGGGAACTTGGAGGTGGTGGTGTTCCCCTGCGCCTGCTGCCCTTGTCCTTCTAGGTGGTAGAGGTCGCGGGTTTAGGAGGTGCTGCCGAAGAAGCCTTGGCAAGTTGCTGCAGTGCATCTTGTAGATGGTACACACTGCAGCCACGGTGCGCCGGTGGTGGAGTGAGTTATTGTTTAAGGTGGTGGATGGGGTGCCAATCTGATTTAGTTTTGTTCTATTTGAGTTCATTTTATTTGAGGGGGGTGGTGGGGCCAGAATATTTTTCTTTAAACTTCTAGTGATATCATCGGTTGAACAGCTTGGACAAACAACGGAGAATGAGACTGAATTGGCAACAAGAGACACTACCCTCACAGGGGAGGGTTTAGTACCAGGATTGGAAGAGTACGGGACTTTCAGTAAGAGTATCCCATTAAAGCTTTTCTGTTCCTTTTTTTTACTTTTAACACGTTCTTCGTATCCTTAGGGATACAAAATGCTGTAATGGAAATTGAATAATTGGGAGCCTTTACATTAAGCTTTAAGTTCTTGGCTATTCAGATTACCTCACCAAGTTCCCAACGTGTGCGGATAAGCTTCTATTAAAAAAATGACGCATTCTTGCACAAAGAAATGCAGGCAGCCCGATTCCTGCTGGTCTCGTGCACCCTGAGCAAAAATATCAAAGCTGTATGGATCGTGAATTCTACCATCTACTGGGGGTATCTGCCGCTGACACTGCTGGACCAGGAACCTGGAGTCTGTCAAAAATAGGTAGCTGCACGGGCTTAATGGGTTTTTGCAAACATTGAGATGCTCACGGGAACAAGAATTGAGGCCCTACTCCCTCAAAAGTTAAGGCAGCACTCCCTTAATAATTGAGGCCCCACTCCCTCAGTAATTGAGGCCCCACTCCCTCAGTAATTGAGGCCCCACTCCCTCAGTAATTGAGGCCCCACTCCCTCAGTAATTGAGGCTCCACTCCCTCAGTAATTGAGGCCCCACTCCCTCAGTAATTGAGGCCCCACTCCCTCAGTAATTGAGGCCCCACTCCCTCAGTAATTGAGGCCCCACTCCCTCAGTAATTGAGGCGCCACTCCCTCAGTAATTGAGGTCCCACTCCCTCAGTAATTGAGGCCTCACTCCCTCAGTAATTGAGGCCACATTCCCTCAGTAATTGAGGCCCCACTCCATCAGTAATTGAGGTTCCACTCCCTCAATAATTGAGGCCCCACTCCCTCAGTAATTGAGGCCACATTCCCTCAGTAATTGAGGCCCCACTCCCTCAATAATTGAGGCCCCACTCCCTCAGTAATTGAGGCCACATTCCCTCAGTAATTGAGGCCCCACTCCCTCAGTAATTGAGGCCCCACTCCCTCAGTAATTGAGGCCCCACTCCCTCAGTAATTGAGGCCCCACTCCCTCAGTAATTGAGGCCCCACTCCCTCAGTAATTGAGGCCCCACTCCCTCAGTAATTGAGGCCCCACTCCCTCAGTAATTGAGGCCCCACTCTCTCAGTAATTGAGGCCCCACTCCCTCAGTAATTGAGGCCCCACTCCCTCAGTAATTGAGGCCCCACTCCCTCAGTAATTGAGGCCCCAGTCCCTCAGTAATTGAGGCCCCACTCCCTCAGTAATTGAGGCACCACTCCCTCAGTAATTGAGGTCCCACTCCCTCAGTAATTGAGGCCTCACTCCCTCAGTAATTGAGGCCACATTCCCTCAGTAATTGAGGCCCCACTCCATCAGTAATTGAGGTTCTACTCCCTCAATAATTGAGGCCCCACTCCCTCAGTAATTGAGGCCACATTCCCTCAGTAATTGAGGCCCCACTCCCTCAGTAATTGAGGCCCCAGTCCCTCAGTAATTGAGGCCCCACTCCCTCAGTAATTGAGGCCCCACTCCCTCAGTAATTGAGGCCCCACTCCCTCAGTAATTGAGGCCCCACTCCCTCAGTAATTGAGGCCACATTCCCTCAGTAATTGAGGCCCCACTCCCTCAGTAATTGAGGCCCCACTCCCTCAGTAATTGAGGCCCCACTCCCTCAGTAATTGAGGCCTCACTCCCTCAGTAATTGAGGCCCCACTCCCTCAGTAATTGAGGCCTCACTCCCTCAGTAATTGAGGCCCCACTCCCTCAGTAATTGAGGCCCCACTCCCTCAGTAATTGAGGCCCCACTCCCTCAGTAATTGAGGCTCCACTCCCTCAGTAATTAAAATTCTGGAGAATAATATAGAATGTGAATAATGGGAATTAAGAGAATCAAGGGATGTTGATGTTTCAGCTGCAACCCTTCATCAGAGTGGAAATGTTCTGACAAAGACTCTCCACCTAATATATTAACACCGCTGTATTTTTCTATTTTGATTTCAGATTCTCAGTGGTGAGGTTTTAATTTTTAACTCTAAATATTCTTCTGAATCACACTGAAATGAAAGAAAGACTTGCATTTCTATAGCGCCTTTCTCGACTTCAGGATGTCCCAAAGCGCTTTACAATCAATTAAGTACTTTTTGAAGTGGAGTCACTGTTGTAATGTAAGAAACACGGCAGCCAATTCGCGCACAGCAAGCTCCCATAAACAGCAATGTGATAATGACCAGATAATCCGTTTTAGTGATACTGGTTAAGGGATAAATATTGGCCAGGAGACCGGGAAAATATTTTTCATTGAATATTGCCATGGGATCTTTTACATCCACCTGAGAGAGCAGACGGGGCCTCAGTTTAATGTTCCATCTGAAAGTCGGAACCTCTGACAGTGCAGCACTCCCTCAGCACTGCACTGGGAGTGTCAGCCTGGATTGTTGTGCTCGAATCCCTGGCGTGAACCACACAATCTTCAGACTCAGAAGCGAAAGTGCTGCCCTTTGCGCCAAGCCTGACCTCTCTGTTGGGTTGGGCACAGGGAGAACTCCCTGTTCCTCCTTAAATAGTGCCATGTGATCTTTTACCTCCAGCTGAATGGACAAAAAGGGGGAACCTGGTTTGATTGTCGCACCCAAAAGACGGCATCTTCGACAATGCAGCGCTCCTTCAGTATTACATTGCAGTGTGTTGTAAGAAGTTTCAGATCCCCAGATTAACGTGATTTATCTGGTGTCCAAATCCCAATGAAAGGAACTCGGGCCCTGTAAAGTTGGACTGAGATTACTATGGTGACTTCTAGTTTCATGCTTAAAATTGTGTGCAGCTTTGGTCACCTTATCTGAGGAAGGATGTTCTTGCCATGGAAGGAGTGCAGCAAAAATTCACCAGGCTGATACCTGGGATGGCAGGAATGACGTATGAGGAGAGTTTGGGTTGATTGGGCTTATACTCGCTGGAGTTTAGAAGAATGAGAGGGGATCTCATTGAAACTTATAAAATTCTAACAGGACTGGACAGACTAGATGCAGGAAGGATGTTCCCGATGGTCGGGGAGTCCAGAACCAGGGGTCACAGTCTAATGATAAGGGGTAAGCCATTTAGGACAGAAATGAGGAGGAATTTCTTCACCCAGAGAGTGGTGAACCTGTGGAATTCTCTACCACAGAAGGCAGTAGAAGCCAATTCATTAAATATATTCATGAAGGAGTTAGATATATTTCTTACGGCTAAAGGGATCAAGCGATATGGGGAGAAGGCAGGGACAGGGTACTGAATTTGGATGATCAGCCGTGATCTCATTGAATGGCGGAGCAGGCTCAAGGGGCCGAATGGCCTACTCCTGCTCCTATCTTCTATATTTCTATGTTTAAAATGTCAAGTAACGCTTCCAGAAAGTGTTTTTAAATTGAAAGGCAGAATTACAGTAAGCTCTGACATGCAGGAAAAAGCATCAGATATATCATCAAAAAACAATTTTAGGCCTGGGGTGGATAGCACATTTCCCTAAATTCCCCCAACAAAATAAATCTCATGCCTTCAGTGCTCATGTTCCCAGCCCCTGTAAATTTTAAACTCACCACTGCTGAAAAATGTGCTCATGTGTAGATTACGGGGGGGGTTCCCCCTGCAATGAAAGTGATTAAATGTTGAGCATATCTGCAGCTTAAGTTGTGACAAGCCTTGATCCCACTGCACTTGCAGTCTAACACCCTTGGCCCGGATTTTGCAGTGGTGATGATGGGGAAACTGTCAGCGCTTCCCGTCATTACCCCCTCGGAAACTGACAGTGAGCTCTGGAGATAGCGCGAGCGCATAAAAGCGGATATCCAGAAGTTCCTGTCAGTGGTTCTGAGCTTCTCCATAAGGTGCGATATTGAACTCCCTAAAGGAGCTGGCAATCTTTGAGAAATCACTGAACTGACGAGAACTTAAGCCTTCACCCTGTGTAGTAACGCTCTTAAAAGACCCAGCAACATTTAAGCCTTGTTGAATGAGGTGTAACTGGGTTTTTAATGGCGTACGGAGTCAAAGGGCTGGATTTTACCAACCTCGGCAGGTCCGTGGTGGGCGACGTCAGTGGCGTGTCCCGACCCCACTGTCGGCTCCAGCCCGCTCTGTAGAATGAATTTACTGTGATTGGGCTTGTTAAGCCCACCCAGTGTGTTTCCCGGCCAATTGAAAGAAGCGGGTCTGGTGACGTCATTTGATGACATGTTATCAGCCGGTTTCCTTAAAGGGACCACGGCAAACTTTAATTTGACATTTGAGCTGTCAGTGTTCTACAGCATTGAGGTGCTGCAAACACTGACAATCACTGCACGGAGGTGCACGGCTGCACCCAGGCTCTCCCATGACTCCCTCCATATGCTTATGGAGGGAGTCACAGCACGCAGGGAGACCCTCTTTCCTTCCAATGGGCGGAGAAGACCTCTATAGGAGATCAACACAGCCTGGTTGCACATTGCAGAGGAGGGCACAAGCAGGGATGTGGTCAGGAGGAACTGGGTGCAGTGCCGCAAACCTTTCAATGATCTCAGTAGATCACGAAATGTTAGTACAAAGCCACACTCAACCTCATCCTGCTGTGCCCCTCATCACATCCCCATCACTCTGCCTTCCCTACCCTACTCCTGCATATCCTCACTCACACCAACATGCCTTGCACCTCCACCCAACCCTCTGTATCTACATTATCACATCCCCATTTCACTAGCCCCCCTCACACTCACCCTCATCTTAGTGCAATCATACCAACGAACAACACACAAGGGTTGGCACTTGGGTGTTTTATCCAATGTTCATGTAAAGATTCTGTTAATGTGGTGTTAAACATTGAAAACTTTATTTTCAACACTTTGCGTTCTTGGACAGAGTTGTGTGCACCTTTGGAAGTGGCTTAGTGAGTTGCAGTGAATGGTGAGACATAACGGTACTGTAGTGTATGTACCCATCTACCTTTAAGGAAACTATTGTATGTAACCGTTCACCTTTAAGAGAACTACTTTAGGTGTGGCACTACTTGTTTGGCTTCTGTATACTGTAATACCGACAGTGACCACACCAGTATATAAGTGTTGTGGCAGGATTGCTGGGGCAGATTCGCCCTGACCTTCGAATAGTAAAGACCTGTTTGTTTGTTACTCCTGAAGTCTGTGTCGTTATTAACAGTACAACCCACAGACTTTACAATGGCGACGAGTCCAATCGTACCCTGCGGCAAGACTACCAAAGCAACTAAAGAGCGTCGAAGAGAGGCAACCGCCCTCGTCGTTCTGCTGGAAGAAAACACGAGGCTGCAGCAATAGAAAGGAGGAAGACTTTAGCAACAAAAGCTTCCATCAGCAACAGGCACTGACTACCCTTCTACCACGGTGCGGAGTGAGCCGATCAGCAGGAAACAAGGCGGCCGCGGAGACTGTGAGTAGGGAAAAGTGTAACAAAATCCGGAGGATAAGGGCTGTGCACTCGACCACGGTCGAGGGGGAGCAGAGCTGGTCAGGAAGGCGGGTCCAATGGCGTCATGAGATAGCCGGACCGCGATCGGCGGGAAAAGCCGGGCAGCGACCGAAGCCACGAAGCGCTGAGACCGGGAGCAGGCGCGGGAAGAGAGAAACTCAGCCGCAGCCGGGGAGGGAAGCACCGGACTGCGTGAGGGCTGGGAGGCGAACGGGAGCCGGGCGTGTGGGAGAGGCAGAGCCGACCAAAGGAGGCTGCGCGAGAGCCAGTCCAGCGGCTGAACTGTTCTCCACCAACGGGGTACCCAGCGCCGGTAGAGCCGAACGTGGGGGAGAGAGAGACAGAGCCGAGCAAGGGGAGAGAGACTGCGCGAGAGCCAGTCCAGCGGCTGAACTGTTCTCCGTGAACGGGGTACCCAGCGCCGGTAGAGCCGTGCGAGCGGGAGAGAAAGACAGAGCCGAGTAAGGGGAGCTGTGCGGAAGCCAGCCCAGCGGCTGAACCTGTCCGCTGTGGGGAAAGCGTACCCCTCCCACCAGGGAAGAAACGCGGGAAGCCGCCATTAGGCGGAGAAGACGACAGACGCGGGAGACCGCCATTGAAGGGGCGGGGAGAGAAGGAAAGAGCGGGAAACCGCCATTTTCGCGGGAAAAACCGCCATCTTAGAAATAAATAAATAATAAATAAGAATTTAAAGAAATACTTGTGCTGCTCCCAAGGAAAGGAAGATGCCTAAGCGAGGGAATATTAACGATTTTAATTCTGAGATAGAAGACTGGGCCACGTACGTGGAACGCATCGAGATCTATTGTGAAGCCAACAAAATAGTGGAAGACGACAAAGCGATAACATTGCTAAACTCGATGGGCGCAAAGACATACGGGCTCTTGAAGGATTTACTAGCACCAGCTAAACCGGCGGATCAGTCTTTCGAAGAGATTGTGGTTGTTCTGAAGGACCACTTGAACCCCACACCGTTGATGTTGGCTGAACGATTCAAATTCTATGCAAGAACGCAACGGAAAGACGAAAGCAACGCGGAATATTTGGTCGAACTGCGTAGGCTAGCGAAATGCTGCCAGTTCGGAGGGAATCTGACAGAGGCACTGCGAGACAAGTTCGTAGGCGGATTGTCCAAAGAAGGGACGCAAAAGCGACTACTGGAAGAGAACGACCTCACACTAGACAGGGCTGTTCTTATAGCTGCATCGCACGAAGCCGCAGTGAAAGGAACGGCAGAAATGCAGCTGAAGGCGGCGGCACTCGGGGTGGACCAAATTACCTCGAATACAACAAAATGCTATCGTTGTGGGAAGACAACGCACGACCAGAATCAATGCTGGTTTAAGAACCAAGAATGTAGGAAATGTGGCAAACTGGGTCACATCGCAAAGGTATGCCGGTCAGGGAAGAAGACCAACAACCAAAGGAAGCCACCACAAGAAAAATACAGCAAGGTACACAAGGTGGCTGAGAAGAGTTCAGACGAACAGAATTCAGACTCAGACCCAAACAACCAGGAGCTGGGTAGTCTGAGAATTCACAATGTGGGGAGGGAAGCTGATCTACAAACTATCTGGGTCATGCTAAGAATAGCTGGAGTCCAAGTAAGAATGGAGTTGGACACTGGATCAGCTCTATCAGTCATCAATCGAAGGGACTACCACCGGCTATTCTCTCACATACCCTTAAGGAATACCAAGTTCGTATTACAGACATACACGGGGCATAAGGCATACCCCATGGGGAAGATAAGAGTCAAGGTGAGAGATAGGGGTAAAGAACACCCAAGAATGAACTTGTACGTATTATCTGAGGGAGGACCACCACTTCTAGGACGAGAGTGGATCAAGAAAATAGACATGGAATGGCACTATCTAAAAGCCATAATGAGTGAGGACTCGGTGCAAGCTATCAGCTCAGATTCTGAAACGGATGACGATAAGACCAACTCAAATATGGAAGACAAGGCTAAAATGAACTTGCCGACTATGGTGGAGAAAACGAAGACATGCATAAAGGCTTATGCTACCGAGAAGAATAAAGCTTCAGAGCAGAACTCCAGTTTGACAGAGAATTCTGAGCCTGTTCAAGTTAAGGACTTATCCACGACGGAAAAACACCGAACTCGGACTCAAACTTATTTCAAAGTACGACAACAATTAGAACAGTTGAGTTACCGTCTCGTACAAGAGATGAAAACAATGGAAAAGTTCTGGGACACCGAATGGGAGAACCTGGAAAGACAGCAGAGGCAGCTAGCTCAAGCAAAGAGCGACCATAGAGCCATCGTGACCAATTACCGATCACATCTCCCTTATGATGTTCAGGAGTTAGAATATTTGCATGATCTAGAGATACAGCATAAAGGCAAACCACGCTACACTGAGGATTTTGTTCTGCAATTGGAGACGGAGCTAGTGCAAGCAAGGTTAAGAGAAGCTGAATCGCAGTGTGCACTTAAAGATATGCAGAAAAAAATCTTGGACATGGAAAAGAGAAACGCTTCTTTACCTGATGTGAATAATGTGGCCATGTTGCAAGAGGAGCTTATAGGGGCGAAACTGAAAGAAGCTAAGCAAAGGATGTTGGAACTTGAAACACAGAACCAAATCAGCAGTAACCAGCTATGTCGAGCAGAGAAGGAGTGCTATGGTCTACATGAGAAGGTGCAATATCTCTCAGCCCAGAATAAGGGACTACTCACTCAGTTAAATGAAAGTAATTGGAAAATGGCTGAGATAGACTGCAAGAATAAAGAAGATTTGATGGCAGTGAGACTTCGAGAGGCAGATAGCATAGCAGCCTTGGCTGAACTCCAACAGGAAATTGCGAAAGAAGCAAATGAAGAGGAATCTTCAGGAAGCCAGGATGTTATTCCAGTTCTTCTCTATGACTCCTTACAAGCAGAGTGTGAGAAGTTGAAAGAACAGTATGAACAGGCCCAGGCTACAATTCTGGAGGGGGTTAACTCGGCAACCTCCGAAAAGCTAGTTTCAGTAGAAGCATATGAACAACTAAAGGTTGAACATGAGCAAGAAGTCCAAAGGCTGCAGGAAATTCTTGATGAGCTCAAGGCCAAGACAGACTCATCGGTAGAAGTTCCATCCATAGATGAGAAATTAGAGGTGAAAGACATGGCAGAACATGAAAGACAAGGGGCTAGATTTTCAGTATAGACAGTTTTGGGGCGCTAACCTTAGCGCCCGCCCGAAGTTAGCGCCCGCCCCAAAGTAGCGCCCCGTTGCCGGAAATTCAGTGGCTTCGCCCTAAGAGGTTGGTGGAGCGCTAAAAGAGGCGTTCCACTACTATCTTTAGGCGCTAAGCCGGCGGTGCAGAGCGCAGCGCCCGAGCTCGGGCGCAGCGCACGGCAGACACTCTGGTGCCAGGGAGCTCTTAAAGGGGAAGGGTGCATGTGTTATAGGAGGAGGAGGAGGAGGAGGAGGAGGAGGAGGAGGAGGCGGAGGAGGAGGAGGTGGTGGTGGTGGTGGTGGTGGTGGTGGTGGTGGTGGTGGCCGGAAACATAAATACACCGTTCACAACAACACACTGGATCCTTCCACACAACACATGCAGACTGCCGTTTATAGTGCAGGAGG
The DNA here is from genome assembly GCF_052327205.1 of Somniosus microcephalus. Lineage (NCBI taxonomy): Eukaryota > Metazoa > Chordata > Chondrichthyes > Squaliformes > Somniosidae > Somniosus > Somniosus microcephalus. The sequence goes on along the minus strand of NC_140992.1, from coordinate 266,741,100 downwards.
AGTGCCCTTTAATTTGCGCTCCCCAGGGTGTGTTGCGTTCCATTTTACAAACGCTCTGGACGCCAGCCGCAGAATGGGGCGGTCCGACTGAAGTTTGCAATCGGGGCGGCCAAAGGGCGTTGCACGAGGATGTGACGTCATTTTCTGCGCGCGCATCCGGGCGGGCGCTAAACTTTGCGCCGGCGCTAACGGGCAACTTAATCTGGGGCGGGGCGCAAACTGCGCTGCGCCCGGGCGCTACACGCATAGCGCCCGGAAATCACTTCTCTTAAGGCGCTAACTGCTGGCGCAAGCGACTGAAAATCTAGCCCATAGAGAGTTGGTGGCGCTACAGCTGGCAGCCGAGAAAGGAGCCCCGAGAGTCTCAAAAAGGCAGAAAAGAAAAAGAAGAGGCAGAAGACAATAACTATCTAAAATATTATCACTTCTACCAGCTCAGGAGGGGACCTACGAAAGGAGCTAAATTAGTTGAAAAGTGGGAAATTATCAAGACAGCCAGTTGGTTATAAAAGTCGGCACTGCCGGTTCAACAGGACGAAAGTTCAAGCTGTTACGTCAAGGAAAAGGCTATGGAGGAGTCACACTATCCATGTGAACCGGCTACACCAAAGAGATGTTGTTCGGACCAAGTCAAGATCGGAGACTGAATCTGTGAACTGTTCCCGCAGAGACTGACTTTGTGAACTGTTTCCCACCGAGATTATATCTGTAAAGTGTTTTATATGAAGTTGAAGATATGTATGTTAATGGGACTCTGTAAGTAATAAGCTAAAAAGGGAGGATTGTAGTGTATGTACCCGTCTACCTTTAAGGAAACTATTGTATGTAACCGTTCACCTTTAAGAGAACTACTTTAGGTGTGGCACTACTTGTTTGGCTTCTGTATACTGTAATACCGACAGTGACCACACCAGTATATAAGTGTTGTGGCAGGATTGCTGGGGCAGATTCGCCCTGACCTTCGAATAGTAAAGACCCGTTTGTTTGTTACTCCTGAAGTCTGTGTCGTTATTAACAGTACAACCCACAGACTTTACAGGTACCCTCCACAATGGTGATGAGTGTGAAAGGAATGGCTTGGGCATTTTAAGGTTGCTTTCTGATGTTGGTGTGGGAGGTGCCAACCTGGTGCATCACGTGGCAGCCAGGGTGTACAGCGTCAAGTGAAATAAATCTGGCCATGGTGAGGCCATCCCTAGCATCCCGGGCAGCAATGTGGTCGAGTGCTGAAGCCCTCTGCTGTTCGAAATAGTACCATGGGATCTTTTACATCCACCTGAGGAAGCAGACTGGGCCTAGGTTTAACGTCGCATCTGAAAGATGGCACCTACGACAGTGCAATGCTCCCTTAGTCCTGCACTGGGAGCGTCAGCTGGATTATGGGCTCAGGTCTCTGGGGTGGGGCTTTGAACCCATAACCTTCTGACTCAGAGGAGAACAGGTGCTGAGCCATGAAGGGGGAGATCAGGAGGTGTTTTGACTGAAAGTTTGGTTGAAGAGGTGAGTTTTGAGAAGGTTGTGGAGTTGAAGAATAAACGCTGCCCACAATGGGCGGGGGAAGGAGGAGGATATGCACAGGCTGAGTGTGGAGGTACAGAGGGTTTGTGGGGTGGGTATAGAGCTGCAACAGATTGCAAACCTAGAGTGGAGCACGTCGATGGAGGAATTTATAGACGAGGGGTAGGATTTTGAAATGAATGTGTTGGGGTGTGTAGGACCAAGTGATGGGTGAGCTGGGCTTAATGTAGGACTGGATAAGTGCAGAAAGAATTGGACTTATGGACTGGACCAATGCAAGGGCAGTCTCCATGGAGCAAAATCCTGGAACTCCCTCCCTAACAGCACTGTGGGAGTACCTTCACCACACGGACTGCAGCAGTTCAAGAAGGCAGCTCACCAGCACCTTCTCAAGGGCAATTAGGGATGGACAATAAATGCTGGTCTTGCCAGTGACGCCCACATTCCATGTACAAATAATAAAAAATATATTCTTAGGATTAGGGGCTGTCCTTTTTTGACTGAGATGAGGAGGAATTTCTTCACTCAGAGGGTTGTGAATCTTTGGAATTTTCTGCCCCAAAGTGCCATGGATGCTCAGTCGTTGAGTATATTCAAGGCTGAGATCGATAGATTTTTGGACTCCAAGAATGAGAGGTGATCTCATTGAAACAGATAACATTTTTAGAGGGCTTGAAAGGGTAGATGCTGAGAGGCTGTTTCCGCTGGCTGAAGAGTCTAGAACTAGGGGTCAGAGGACAAGGGGTCGGCCATTTAGGACTGAGATGAGGAGAAATTTCTTCACTCAGAGGGTTGTGAATCTTTGGAATTCTCTACCCCAGAAGGGTATGTTCAAGTATATTCAAGACTGAGATTGTTAGATTTTTGGGAATTAAGGGTTATGGGCATTGGGCAGGAAAGTGGAGTTGAGGTCGAAGATCAGCCATGATCTTATTGAATGGCAGAGCAGGCACAAAGGGCCGTATGGCCTACTCCTGCTCCTAATTGTTATGTTCTTATGTACAGTGAGAGGCGTTCTGTGTTCAACCCCTGGGCTCGCTACATTATTATTTCCTACATTACAACAGTGACCACACTTGAAAAGCACTTCATTGGCTGTAAAGCGCTTTGGGACGACCTGAGCTCATGAAAGGCACTGTATAAATGCAAGTCTTTCTTTATGGTCTTTATGGTCTAGATATGATCTATATAGACTGTTGGGTTCAGTGTCTCTGGTCACTGTTGGGAATGTTTCTCTATCTCAGCCTCTCACACTGGCTTTATGTCAGTGTTTGTGTTGTGACTCTTCCTCATGAAGATCAGATTTGAACATTAAACAGGACGTACACTACCCACAGGAGACAGATCGTGGCACTCTCTCCGCATCAGTGTCATTTCCTGGAACTCTGGCCCTTTTATAAACCACGCATTGAGATCTTCCCTGATATACTATTTTCATCAGGTCCTTTGAGACACACCCTGAAGTATTGCGTACCTCAGGTAACTTGCATGAGATACTCTCCAAGGATTCTCTGTTCCCTGAAGTCCTGCTTCTGTCAGGTAGATGAAAGCTAGAGCAGCTGCCTCAGTGTGTAGGCAAACACAGCAAGTTTTTTATTCATTCTCGGGATGTGCGCATCGCTGGCAAGGCCGGCATTTATTGCAAAAGCAAAATACTGCGGATGCTGGAAATCTGAAATAAAAACAGAAAATGCTGGAGATACTCAGCAGGTCACAGAAATCACAGAAACCCCACAGTGCAGATAGAGGCCATTTTGGCCCATCGAGCCTGCACCAACACATATCCCACCTGATCCCCGTAACCCCATGTATTTAATCCCCCTAACACTAAGGGTCAATTTATCATAGCCAATCAACCTAACCCGCACATCTTTGGACTGTGGGAGGAAACCGGAGCACCCGGAGGAAACCTACGCAAACACGGGGAGAATGTGCAAACTCCACACAGACAGTCGCCCGAGGCCGGATTCGAACCCGGGTCCCTGGCGCTGTGAGGCAACAGTGCTAACCACTATGCCACCGTGCAGGTCAGGCAACATCTGTGGAGAGAGAAACAGAGTTAATGTTTCAGGTCGATGACCCTTCGTCAGAACTGGCATTTATTGCCCATCTCTCATTTCCGTTGAGAAGGTGATGGTGAGCCGCATTCTTGAACAACAATAACTTGTATTTATATAGCACTGCAGTCCGTGTGGTGAAGGTGCTCCCACAGTGCTGTTAGGGAGGGTGTTCCAGGATTTTGACCCAGCGATGATGAAGGAATGGCGATATATTTCCAAATCAGGACGGTGTGTAACTTGGAGGGGAACCTGCAGGTGGTGGTGTTCACATGCGCCTGCTGCCCTTATCCTTGTAGAAGTTGCGGGTTTGGGAGGTGCTGCCGAAGAAGCCTTGGCGAGTTGCTGCAGTGCATCTTGTAGATGGTACACACTGCAGACACGGTGTGCCGTTGGTGGAGGGAGTGAATGTTTAGGTTAGTGTTTCGGAATACCATCCATCAGATATTCCAACAGGGTGGGGAGGAGGGGGAAGGTGGTTCGGGTAGGTGAGAGGAGATGTGGGGGGCTACCGCAGGCCCTTGCCCATGAACTCCCAGCCCCATCATCCTCTACAATTGGGCTGCCCTGAATATAGTTCAGGCACAGTCCACACTGCGGGTCCTGGACTATCCAAGCACACTCATTGTTTCACAGCACAGCCGCAGTACGATAAGCTGCCTCTACTTCCTCAAAGGGATGGTTAGTGACAGAATTCATCACAACAACAACAACTTGTATTTATATAGCGCCTTTAACATAGTAACATGTCCCAAGACGCTTCACAGGACTGTTATAAGACAAAAAATTGACACAGAGCCACATAAGAAATTAGGGCAGATGATCAAAAACTTGGTCAAAGAGGTAAGTTTTAAGGAGCGTCTTAAAGGAGGAAAGAGAGGTAGAGAGGTTCAGGGAGGCAGTTCCTAGAGCTTAGGGCCTAGGCAACAGAAGGCACAACCACCAATGGTTGAGCGATTATAATCAGGGATGCTCAAGAGGGCATAATTTGAGGAGTGCAGATATCTCAGGGGGTTGTGGGGTTGAAGGAGATTACAGAGATAGGGAGGGGTGAGGCCATGGAGGGATTTGAAAACAAGGATAAGAATTTTGAAATTGAGACGTTGCTTAACCAGGAGCCAATGTAGGTCAACGAGCACAGTGGTGATGGTTGAACGGGACTTGCTGCGAGTTAGGACACGGGCAGCCGAGTTTTGCATGACCTCAAGTTTACGTAGGGTAGAATGTGGGAGGCCAGCCAGGAGTGGGTTGGGATAGTCAAGTCTAGAGGTAATAAAGGTATGGATAAAGGTTTCAGCAGCAGAATAGCTGAGGCAAGGGCGGAGACGGGCGATGTTATGGAGGTGGAAAAGGGCGGTCTTAGTTATGCCATGGCTATGTGGTCGGAAGCTCATTTTAGGGTCAAATATGACACCAAGGTTGCGAACAGTTTGGTTCAGCCTCAGACAGATGTTAGGGAGAGAGATGGAGTCAGTGACTAGGGAACAGAGTTTCTGCCGGGGCCTGAAGACAATGGCTTCGTTCTTCCCAATATTCAATTGGAGAAAATTTCCGCTCATCCAGTACTGGATGTCGGACAAGCAATGTGTCAACTTAGACACCGTGGAGGGGTCGAGAGAAGTGGTGGTGAGGTAGAGCTGGGTGTCATCAGCATACATGTGGAAACTGATGCTGTGTTTTCGGATGATGTCACCAAGGGGCCGCATATAGATGAGAAATAGGAGGGGGTCAAGGATAGATCCTTGGGAGACACCAGAAGTAACGATGTGGGAGTGGGAAGAGAAGCCTTTGCAGGTGATTCTCTGGCTATGATTAGATAGATAAGAATGGAAACAGGCGAGTGCAGTCCCACCCAGCTGGACAACGGTGGAAAGGCGTTGGAGGAGGTTGGAGTGGTCAACAGTGTCAAAAGCTGCAGACAGATCGAGAAGGAAGAGGAGGGATAGTTTATCTTTGTCACAGTCACAAAGGATATTGTTTGTGAATTTGATGAGAGCCGTTTCGGTACTGTGGCAGGGACAGAAACCATATTGGAGGGATTCAAACATGGAGTTCCGGGAAAGATGGGCATGGATTTGGGAGGCGACAACATGTTCAAGGACTTTGGAGAGGAAAGGGAGGTTGGAGATGGGGTGGTAGTTTGCAAGGACGGAGGGGTCAAGGGTTGTTTTTTTGAGGAGGGGTGATGACGGCAGATTTGAAGGAGAGGGGAATAGTACCTGAGGAGAATGAACCATTAGCAATGTCAGCCAACATGGGAGCCAGAAAAAGAAGCTGGGTGCTCAGCAGTTTAGTGGGAATAGGGTCAAGGGAGCAGGAAGTGGGTCTCATGGACAAGATGAGCAGGGAGAGGTCAAGAGGGGAGATTGAAGAGAAACTGCAGAAAGATGCGAGTTCAGGGCTAGAGCAGGGAGAACCTTAAAGGAAGTTTGGCCTGGTGGGCATGGGGAAGGAAGGGAAGTGGCAAAGGCAGCTGATCAGATAGTCTCAATCTTAGAGGCAAAGAAGTCCATGAGTTCCTCACACTTGTTGTTGGAGGGGAGTGTGGAGGAGACAGGGGAGAGGGGTTTAAGAAGGCTAGCGGTAGAAAATAGTAGCTGGGGGTTATCTTTGCAATCCAGAATGATCCTGGAATAGTGAGCAGTTTTGGCAGACAAGAGTAGGACCCGATAATGCTTTATGTGGTCCAGTCAGATCTGGCGGTGAATGGCTAAACCAGTTGTCCACCATATCCGTTCAAGTCTGCGTCCCTTGGACTTCAGGGAGCGAAGATGTGGGCAGAATCAGGGGGAATGGCCAGTGTGAGAGAGAGTAATGGTTTTAACAGGGACTACGGCATCAAAGGTGGTGGTGAGGGTGTGGCTGCAGAAATGTCATGATGAATGGAGGGCCAAAGGCTGGAGAGTTGGGATTTCGTAAATGCAGTTGTAAGAGAGTTGGTAAATTTTTTTCCAGGGGCGGACACAGAAGGAAGTAGGGTTGGGTGGGGGAAGGGGGATGTGGGTGGAAAGCGATACAAAGAAGTGGTCAGAGATGGCCTTATCTTCGCTTGACACGGCGGGAGTAGCGAGGCCTTGAGAAATGGCAAGGTCAAAGGGGTGACCTTAAATATGGGTTGGGGAGTTCACATGGAGGGAGAAATTAAGGGAGGATAGGTTGGTTTTCATGGTGAAAACCAACCCTCCTGCCTCCCCTGGACTACAGCAGTTGAGCGGTGGGGGTGTGGGTGGTGGGGGATGTCCTCAGTGCTGGATTCCAAAGTAAATGCAGGCTCGTTCGGCTTACATGGAAACGGGCCACATGTCAAGCAGATTCAACTCTGGGAGTAGAGCCGCATTAAAAATTCCTGGGGCCTCAAGCACCAACATTCGAGCTCCTCTCCCCCACCCTGCCCACCTCCCCCACTTCACAACACTCTCCCCGCTGCCCCCTTCCCGCCCTCCACACAACACTCCTCCAGGGATGAGGGACTTCAGTTATGTGGAGAGACTGGAGAAACTGGGGTTGCTCTCCTCACAATAGTGTGGAGATGCCGGTGTTGGACTGGGGTGGACAAATGTAAGAAGTCACACAACACCAGGTTATGTCCAACAGCTTTATTTGAAATCACAAGCTTTCGGAGCGCTGCTTAAGGAGAAATTATATGGAGGTATTCAAAATTATGAATGGATTTGATACAGTAAATAATGTGAAACTGTTTCCCGTGGCAGAAGTGTCGGTAACCAGAGGATGCAGATTTAAGGTGATTGGCAAAAGAACGAGGCAATATGAGGAAACATTTTTTCCACAGCGAGTAGTTGTGATCTGGAATGCGCTGCCTGAAAGGGTGGTGGAAGCAGATTCAATAGTAACTTTCAAAAGGGAATTGGATAAACACTTGAAGTGGTGAAATTTTACAGGGCTAAGGGGACAGGGCAGGGGAGTGGGACCAGTTGGATAGCTCTTTCAAAGAGCAGGCACAGGGACAATGGGCGAATGGCCTCCTTCTGTGGTGTAAGATTCTATGATAGATGCAGACAAGTGAAAGGAGACACGGGCTCTATGCAAGATGGTAACTGCAGGTGTCCGTGCAGCAGACCCCACAGCTCAGCACCTCCCTGTATGCCAACCCACACCCTGACAAGACAGGTCCCCAGTGTCCTTGTCGGGTAGGCATGCTGGGGCCTGCAGAAATGGCTTGGTGGCTGTGAGCAACCAAGGCAATGATGACACCTACAGAATGGGGTGCTGGCTGCGATTGAGGTGGTTCGCACGGTTAGTCAGGGGCTCGCAGATCTTAGAGAAGCTGCCGCAGTTCCTTTGGGAAGAGCAGCTGTGCCATAGGGAGAGGGAAGAGCTCGTAAGATAGGAAATGGGCAGCGAGGGAAGACGGAAAGCAGGCTAAAGAAGAAATTATGGTAGTGGTCACCGATAAAATAGAGGTGTGAAAATCACAGCGAAAGAAAAAGGGAAATTTAAGGAAAAGATTTTGAAGTAAGGTTGGAAGGACAGCAGCAAAATTGATATATTTTTAAATTAACAATGAAATTCCAGTAATATTGGTCCCACCAAGTAATTATGGATTAACATTGCTCGGTGCTAGGGAACTGATATTGCGACTAAAATCTTTACCGAGGCCCCCGTTTTTGTACATACATTAAAAAATAAAATGAATCAGATTTCAGTGGAGTGGTGTTTAATTAAAAAAAACAAAAGGAATCAGGTCAGGTCTCGGAGGCTCGCTGTTTAATGAAAGCAGGACAGCAAGCATCCATCCAGAGGTGCACCTGTGTTGATCCAGGTGGCAGCCGAGTGTGCTGAGGGCAACATTCATCACAAATAGACGAGATACAGGGAGGAGGAAAACAGCAAGTGGGCACATTTTACATCAACATGGAGAATTCTAGCAACTTGCAGCAGTCCATGTCAGCATCTGAGAGAGAAGATCAATTATCGTTAGGTGAGAGGTTTCATCTTCAACAACTCCTTGCACTGATACAGCGCCTTTAACATAGTAAAACGTCCCAAGGTACTTCACAGGAGCCCCATAAGGAGATATTAGGGCAGGTGGCCAAAAGCTTGGTCAAAGAGATAGGTTTTAAGGAGCGTCTTAAAGGAGGAAAGAGAGGTAGAGAGGTTTAGGGAGAAAATTTCAGAGCTTAGGGACTCAGCAGCTGAAGGCACGGCCGCCAATGGTGGAGCGATTAAAATCAGGGATGCTCAAGAGGTGAGAATTTGAGGAGCGCAGAGATCTCGGAGGCTTGTAGGGCAGGAGGAGATTACAGAGATAGGGAGGGGTGAGGCCATAGAGGGATCTGAAAACAAGAATGAGAATTTTAAAATTGAGGTCAGCGAGCACAGGGGTGATGGGTGAACGGCACTTGGTGCGAGTTAGGACACGGGCAGCCGAGTTTTGGATGACCTCAAGTTAATGATAGGGTGGAACGTGGGAGGCTGGCCAGGAGTGCGTTCGAATAGTCAAGTCTAGAGGTAACAAAGGCATGGATGAGGGTTTCAGCAGCGGATGAGCTGAGGCGGGGCGGAGACGGGCGGTTACAGAGGTGGAAATAGGCGCTCTTAGTGATGGCGTGGATATGTGGTCGGACACCAAGGTTGCGGACAGCCTGGTTCAGCCTCAGATAGTTGCCAGGGATGGAGTCGGTGGCTAGGGAATGGAGTTTGTGGCGGGGACAGAAGACACTGGCTTCAGTCTTCCCAATATTTAGTTGGAGCAAATTTCTGCTCATCTAGTACTGGATGTCGGACAAGCAATCTGACAATTAAGAGATGGCGGAGGGGTCGAGAGAGGTGATGGTGAGGTAAAGCTGGGCGCTGTTAGCGTACATGTGCAACTTGACGACTTTTCGAATGAGTCCAATGGCAACATGTTCCCGTAAAGGTCAAGGGTGGGACCAACAAGTCTAGGGAACCCTGGATGTCAAGGGATATACGAGGCTTTTGGCAGATACAAAGGACTAAAAACAGTGGAAGCCCTAGAGGAGTATAGAACGTGCAGGGGGGTATTTAAAAAAGAAATTAGGAGAGTGAAGAGGGGGCATGAAATAACACTGGCGGGCAAAATAAAGGAAAATCCCAAGGTGTTTTATAAGTATATTAAGGGCATGAGGATAACCAGGGAAAGAGTAGGGCCCATTAGGGACTAAAGTGGCAATCTGTGTGTAGAGCCAGAAGATGTAGGTGGGGTTTTAAATGAATATTTTGCATCTGTGTTCACTATGGAGAAGGACAATGTAGGCATAGAAATCAGGCAGGGGGATTGTGATATACTTGAACAAATTAGTATTGAGAGGGAGGAGGTACTAGCGGTTTTAGTGGGCTTAAAAGTGGATAAATCCCCAGGCCCAGACGAGATGTATCCCAGGTTGCTGTGTAAGGCAAGGGAGGAGATTGCAGGGGCTCTGACACAAATTTTCAGAACCTCTCTGGCCACAGGGCAGCACGGTGGCATAGTGGTTAGCACTGTTGCCTCACAGCGCCAGGGACCCGGGTTCGAATCCGGCCTCGGGCGACTGTCTGTGTGGAGTTTGCACATTCTCCCCGTGTTTGCGTGGGTTTCCTCCGGGTGCTCCGGTTTCCTCCCACAGTCCAAAGATGTGTGAGTTAGGTTGATTGGCTATGATAAATTGACCCTTAGTGTTAGGGGGATTAAATACGTGGGGTTACGGGGATAGGGTGGGATATGTGTTGGTGTAGGGGTTACGGGGATCGGGTGGGATATGTGTCGGTGCAGGCTCGATGGGGTTTCTGTGATTCTGTGCCAGAGGACTGGAGAACAGCTAACATAGTACAGTACCATTATTCAAGAATGGTAGTAGGGATAAACCAGGGAATTACAGGCCAATGAGCCTAACATCAGTGGTAGGGAAATTATTGGAAAAAATTCTGAGGGACAGAATTAGTCTCCACTTGGGGAGGCAAGGATTAATCAAGGATAGTCAGCATGGCTTTGTCAGGGGGAAATCATGTCTGACCAAGTTGATTGAATTTTTCGAGGGGGTGACTAGGTGTATGGATGAGGGTAGTGCAGTTGATGTGGTCTACATGGACTTCAGTAAGGCTTTTGACAAAGTCCCGTATGGGAGACTGGTCAAGAAGGTAAGAGCCCATGCGATCCAGGGCAATTTGGCACATTGGATCCAAAATTGGCTTCGTGGCAGGAGGCAGAGGGTGATGGTCAAAGGTTGCTTTTGTGACTGGAAGCCTGTGTCCAGTGGTGTACCGCAGGGATCGGTGCTGGGTTCTTTGCTGTTTGTAGTGTACATTAATAATTTAGATATGAATGTAGGAGGTATGATCAGTAAGTTCGCAGATGACACGAAAATTGGTGGAGTGGTAAATAGCGAGGAGGGAAGCCTCAGGCTACAGGACGATATAGACGGGTTGGTCAGATGGGCAGAACAGTGGCAAATGGAATTTAACCCTGAAAAGTGTGAGGTGATGCATTTTGGGAGGACTAACAAGGCAAGGGAATACACAATGAATGGTAGGACCCTAGGATGGACAGAGGATCAGAGGGACCTTGGTGTGCATGTGTATAGATCCATGAAGGCAGCACGACAGGTAGATAAGGTGGTTAAAATGGGATACTTGCCTTCATTCGCCGAGGCATAGAATATAAGAGCAGGGAGGTTATGATGGAGCTGTACAAAACGCTGGTTAGGCCACAGCTGGAGTACTGTGTGCAGTTCTGGTCGCCTCACTACAGGAAGGATGTGATTGCATTGGAGAGGGTGCAGAGGAGATTTACCAGGATGTTACCTGGGCTGGAGCTCTTCAGCTATGAAGAGAGACTGGACAGGCTGGGATTGTTTTCCTTACAGCAGAGAAGGCTGAGGTGGGACCTGATTGAGGTGTACAAAATTATGAGGGGTAGATAGAAAGGAACTTTTCCCCTTAGTAGAAGGGTCAATAACCAGGGGGCATAGTTTCAAGGTAAGGGGCAGGAGGTTTAGAGGGGATTTGAGGAAAAACTTTTAGACCCAGAGGGTGGTTGGCATCTGGAACTCACTGTCTGAAAGGGTAGTAGAGGCAGGAACCCTCACAACATTCAAGAAGCATTTAGATGAGCACTTGAAATGCCATAGCATACAAGGCTACGGACCAAGAGCTGGAAAATGGGATTAGAATAGACAGGGCTTGATGGCTAGCGTGGAAACGATGGGCCGAAGTTTTATTTGAAATCACAAGCTTTCGGAGCGTTGCTCCTTATAAGCTGTGTCTTTATGCATCTCTCCACTTCACCTGACGAAGGAGCAGCGCTCCGAAAGCTTGTGATTTCAAATAAAACTGTTGGACCATAACCTGGTGTTGTGTGACCTCTTACATTTCTTTTCTTCAGCTTTGCAATCAGTTCCGATATACATTTCTTTCTTTTCTTCGGCTTTCCGGTCAGTTCAAATGTACTTTTCTTTCTTTTCTTCAGCTTTTCAATCAGTTCAAATGTACATTTCTTTAACAACATAACATAAGAAATAGGAGCAGGAGTAGGCCATACGGCCCCTCAGGCCTGCTCCGCCATTCAATAGGATCATGGCTGATCTGAATCTAGACTCACGTCCACTTCCCTGCCCTCTCCCCGTAACCCCTAATTCCCTTATCTACTAGGAAAATGTCTATCTCCATTTTAAATTTATTTAATGTTGCAGCTTCCACAGCTCTCTGGGGTAGCAAATTCCATAGGTTTACTACCCTCTGAGTGAAGAAGTTTCTCCTCGTCTCAGTTTTGAAAGGGCAGCCCCTTATTCTAAGATTATGCCCCCTAGTTCTAGTCTCACCCATCAGTGGAAACATCCTCACCGCATCCACCCGTTCAAGCCCCCTCACAATCTTATATGTTTCGATAAGATCGCCTCTCATTCTTCTGAACTCCAATGAGTAGAGTCCCAACCTACTCAACCTTTCCTCATACGTCCACCCCTCATCTCTGGAATCAACCGAGTGAACCTTCTCTGAACCGCCTCGAGAGCAAGTATATCTTTTCTTAAATATGGAAACCAAAACTGCACGCAGTATTCCAGGTGTGGCCTTACCAATACCCTGTATTACTGCAGCAAGACTTCCCTGCTTTTATACTCCATCCCCCTTGCAATAAAAGCCAAGATTCCATTGGCCTTCCTGATCACCTGCTGCACCTGCATACTAACCTTCTGTGTTTCATGCACCAGGACCCCCAGATCCCTTTGTACTGTAGCACTTTGCAGTTTCTCTCCATTTAGATAATAATTTGCTCTTTGATTTTTTCTGCCAAAGTGCATAACCTCACACTTTCCAACATTATATTGCATCTGCCAAATCTCTGTCCACTCACTTAGCCTGTCTATGTCCTTTTGCAGGTTTTTTATGTCCTCCTCCCTCACTGCTTTCCCTCCCATCTTTGTATCATCGGCAAACTTGGATATGTTGCACTCGGTCCCTTCCTCCAAATCGTTAATATAGATTGTAAAGAGTTGGTGTCCCAGCACTGACCCCTGCGGAACACCACTAGTTACTGATTGCCAGCCCGAGAACGAACCATTTATTCCAACTCTTTGTTTTCTGTTAGATAGCCAATCTTCCACCCATACCAGTATATTACCCCCAATCCCATGATTTTTTATCTTGATCAGTAATCTTTTGTGTGGAACCTTGTCAAATGCCTTTTGGAAGTCCAAATACACTACATCCACTGGTTCCCCTTTACCCATCCTGTATGTTACATCCTCAAAGAATTCGAGCAAATTTGTCAAACACGACTTCCCCTTCGTAAAACCATGCTGACTCTGTCCTACTAAATTATGTTTATCCAAATGCTCTGTTACTGTTTCCTTAATAATGGACTCCAACATTTTGCCAACCACAGATGTTAGGCTAACTGGTCCATAGTTTCCAGCTTTTTGTCTACTTCCCTTCTTAAATAAGGGTGTTACATTAGCAGTTTTCCAATCTGCCGGGACCTTTCCTGAGTCCAGGGAGTTCTGGAAAATGATCACCAATGCATCCACAATCCCTACCGCCACTTCTCTCAAGACCCTAGGATGTAGGCCATCAGGTCCGGGGGATTTATCCGCCTTAAGTCCCATTATTTTACTGAGTACCATCTCCTTAGTGATTTTAATCGTGTTTAGCTCCTCTCCCCCCGCATTGCCCCCTGTTTGTCCAGTGTTGGGATATTTTTAGTGTCCTCTACTGTAAAGACTGATACAAAATATTTGTTCAGCGTCTTTGCCATCTCCATGTTCCCCACCACTAGTTTCCCGGTCCCATCCTCTGAGGGACCAACATTCACTTTAGCCACCCTTTTTCTTTTTATATAGCTGTAGAAACTCTTGCTATCTGTTTTTATATTTTTTGCTAGTTTACTTTCATAATCTATCTTCCCTTTCTTCATTCATCTTTTAGTTATTGTTTGCTGGCTTTTAAATGCTTCCCAATCTTGTATCCTCCCACTAGATTTGGCTACTTTATATGCCCTTGTTTTCAGTCGAATACTATCCTTTATTACTTTACTAAGCCACGGATGTCCGTCTTTTTTTTTACTCCCCTTTTTCCTCAGTGGAATATATTTATCTTGAAAGATGTAAAATATCTCCTTGAATGTAGACCACTGCTCTTGTGCCGTCTTACACTTTAATGTTTTCCCAGTCTACTTTAGTCAATTCTACTCTCATACCTTCATCGTCTCCTTTATTTAAGCTTAGTACGCTGGTTTGAGATCCAACTCTCTCACCCTCAAACTGAATTTGGAATTCAACCATATTATGGTCACTCATTCCAAGGGGATCCTTTACTAGGACATTTTTTATTAATCCTGTCTCATTACACAGGACCAGATCTAAGATTGCCTGCCCCCTGGTTGGTTCAGTTACATACTGCTCAAGGAACCCGTCCCTAATACACTCTATGAACTCTTCCTCAATGCTGCCATGCCCAATTTGATTAGTCCAGTCAAGGTGAAAGTTAAAATCCCCCATGATTATAGCTGTTCCCTTATTACAAGCCCCAACTATTTCCTGATTTATACTCCGACCAACAGAGTTGCAACTGTTAGGAGGCCTATAGACTACACCCACTAGTGACTTTTTCCCCTTATTATTCCTTATCTTCACCCAAACTGTTTCACTATCCTGATCCTTTGACCCAATATCATTTCTGACTATTGCAGTGATTCCATCCTTGATTAATATAGCAACCCCACCTCCCTTTCCTTCCTGTCTGTCCTTCCTAATTGTCAAATACCCTTGTATGTTTAGTTCCCAGTCATGATTATCTTGCAGCCATGTTTCTGTAATGGCCACCAGATCATACCCATGTGTAGTTATTTGCACCATCAACTCGTCAATTTTGTTACGAATGCTGCATGCATTCAGTAAAGAACTTTCAAATATGTTTTCTGACAATTTATTCCTGCTTTTACCCCATTTACTACTTTACCTTTATCATTATACATTCTGTCCCTTCCTGACACGCTCTGGTTTTTAATTCCCCCACTGCTACCTTGCTCTATTGCCTTCTCCGCTGTCATTTTTATTTTTCGCTCTCTTAAAACCTCCCCCCCACTAATTAGTTAAAAGCCCTCGCTACAGCCCTAGTTATTCGATTCGCCAGGATTCTAGTCCCAGCACTGGCCAAGTGAAGTCCGTCCCAACGGAACAGCTCTCTCCTGTCCCAGTACTGGTGCCAGTGTCCCAGGAAACAAAACCCATTTCTCCCACACCAGTCTTTGAGCCACGCATTTAACTCTCTAATTTTATTTACCCTAGCCAAATTTGCACATGGCTCAGGTATAAACCAGAGATTATTACCCTTGTGGTTCTGCTTTATAATTTGGCTCCTAGCTGCTCAAACTCCCTCAGCAGAACCTCCTTCCTTGTCCTATCTATGTTGTTGGTACCAACATGGACCACGACAACTGGATCCTCCCCCTCCCACTCCAAGTTTCTCTCCAGCCCAGAGGAGATGTCCTTAACCCTGACACCGGGCAGGCAACACAGCCTTCGGGACTCTCGCTCTCGGCTGCAAAGAACTCTATCTATCCCCCTAACGATACTATCCCCTACCACTACAACATTTCTTTTAACTTCCCCCACTTGAATGGCCCCCCGCTCCACGGTGCTGTGGCCAGGTTGCTCATCCTCCCCGCAGTCCCTGTTCCCATCCTCACAGGGAGTAAGAGCCTCAAACCTGTTGGACAAGAGCAAGGGCTGCGGCTCCTCGTACCTGCCTCACTTCTAGTCACACCATCCTGACCCTGGCCACGGACTACATCTGAATTAATTAATCTAATTGGTGTGACTACCTCCTGATACACAGAGTCCAGGTAACTCTCCCCCTCCCTGATGTGTCTCAG
Organism: Somniosus microcephalus; assembly: GCF_052327205.1. Classification (NCBI taxonomy): domain Eukaryota; kingdom Metazoa; phylum Chordata; class Chondrichthyes; order Squaliformes; family Somniosidae; genus Somniosus; species Somniosus microcephalus. The sequence goes on along the minus strand of NC_140992.1, from coordinate 266,725,200 downwards.
TGTTTGAAGCTCGGACTCCAGCTCTTCAACACGGAGCCGGAATTCCTCGAGCAGCCAAAACTTACTGCAAATGTGATCACCGTGAGCATCAATGGTGTCCACCAGCTCCTACATATTGCAGCAGCAACACATCACCTGATCTCCCATTCTATGTAATTAATTAAATTTATTAATATTATTTTTAAATACCCTCTGCCCCGATTCTAGATGATGAATATCACACCTTAGAAACTATAAACCACAGAGTTTAAGCTTAAAAAAGAGAGAAATACTTACCAACCAATCACTTACCTGCTTTCTGGTGACGTCACACTTGGATTAATTTTTACCTCTCTCCTTCCCTCCGAGTTCCGAGTTCGGAGACTGGTACGCCTTACCTGGTCTCTCGGGCCTTTTATAGCCCCGCTCTGCCGCTCGAGATTCCCACCGATGCTGTGAGGCCTTACCTGGTCTCTTGGGCCTTTTATAGCCCCGCTCTGCCGCTCGAGATTCCCACCGATGCTGTGAGGCCTTACCTGGTCTCTCGGGCCTTTTATAGCCCCGCTCTGCCGCTCGAGATTCCCGCCGATGCTGTGAGGCCTTACCTGGTCTCTCGGGCCTTTTATAGCCCCGCTCTGCCGCTCGAGATTCCCGCCGATGCTGTGAGGCCTTACCTGGTCTCTGGGGCCTTTTATAGCCCCGCTCAGCCGCTCGAGTTTCCCGCCGATGCTGTGAGGCCTTACCTGGTCTCTTGGGCCTTTTCTAGCCCTGATCTGCCGCTCGAGATTCCCACCGACGCTGTGAGGCCTTACCTGATCTCTGGGGCCTTTTATAGCCCCGCTCTGCCGCTCGAGATTCCCGCCGACGCTGTGAGGCCTCACCTGGTCTCTGGGGCCTTTTATAGCCCCGCTCTGCCGCTCGAGATTCCCGCCAACGCTGTGAGGCCTTACCTGGTCTCTGGGGCCTTTTATAGCCCCGCTCTGCTGCTCGAGTTTCCCGCCGACGCTGTGAGGCCTTACCTGGTCTCTGGGGCGTTTTATAGCCCCGCTCTGCCGTTCGAGATTCCCACCGACGCTCTGATGCCTTACCCGGTCTCTGGGGCCTTTTATAGCCCCGCTCTGCCGCTCGAGTTTCCCGCCGACGCTCTGAGGCCTTACCTGGTCTCTGGGGCCTTTTATAGCCCCGCTCTGCCGCCCGAGATTCCCGCCGACGCTGTGAGGCCTTACCTGGTCTCTGGGGCCTTTTATAGCCCCGCTCTGCCACTCGAGATGCCCGCCGACGCTTTCTTCGACTTTGCAATCAGTTCGAATGTACATTTCTTTCTTTTCTTCAGCTTTGCAATCAGTTCTGATTTACTTTTCTTTCTTTTCTTCATGGTGTGGAGATGCCAGTGTTGGACTGGGGTGGACAAATGTAAGAGGTCACACAACACCAGGTTATAGTCCAACAGTTTTATTTGAAATCACAAGCTTTCGGAGCGCTGCTCCTTATAAGCTGTGTCTTTATGCATCTCTCCACTTCACCTGACGAAGGGGCAGCGCTCCGAAAGATTGTGATTTCAAATAAAACTGCTGGACTATAACCTGGTGTTGTGTGACCTCTTACATTTCTTTTCTTCGGCTTTGCAATCAGTTCCGATATACTTTTCTTCCTTTACTTCGGCTTTGCAATCAGTTCCGATATACTTATCTTCCTTTACTTCGGCTTTGCAATCAGTTCCGATATATTTTTCTCTCTTTTCTTCGGCTTTCTGGTAAGTTCCAATATATTTTTCTCTCTTTTGGTCGGCTTTCCTGTCAGTTCCAATATATTATTCTCTCTTTTATTCGGCTTTGCAATCAGTTCAAATGTACTTTTCTTCTTTTCTTCGGCTTTGCAATCAGTTCTGATTTACTTTTCTTTCTTTTCTTCATGGTGTGGAGATGCCGGTGTTGGACTGGGGTGGACAAATGTAAGAGGTCACACAACACCAGGTTATAGTCCAACACTTTTATTTGAAATCACAAGCTTTCGGAGCGCTGCTCCTTATAAGCTGTGTCGTTATGCATCTCTCCACTTCACCTGACAAAGGAGCAGCGCTCCGAAAGCTTGTGATTTCAAATAAAACTGTTGGACTATAACCTGGTGTTGTGTGACCTCTTACATTTCTTTTCTCCAGCTTTGCACTCAGTTCCGATGTAGTTTTCTTCGGCTTTGCAATCAGTTCCGATATACTTTTCTTTCTATTCTTCGGCTTTGCAATCAGTTCAGATATATTTATCGGTCTTTTCTTCGGCTTTGCAATCAGTTCTGATAAACTTTTCTTTCTTTTCTTTGGCTTTGCAATCCGTTCAGATATAGTTTTCTTTCCTTTCTTCGGCTCTGCAGTCAGTTCCGATATACTTTTCTTTCTTTTCTTTGGCTTTCCGGTCAGTTCCAATATATTTTTCTCTCTTTTCTTTGGCTTTCCGGTCAGTTCCAATATATTTTTCTCTCTTTTCTTCGGCTTTTCGGTCAGTTCCAATATACAATTCTTTCTTTTCTTCGGCTTTCCGGTCAGTTCCGATATACATTCCTTTCTTTTCTTTGGATTTGCAATCAGTTCAAATATACTTTTCTTTCTTTTCTCCGGCTTTCCAGTCAGTTCCGATATCCTTTTCTTTCGTTTCTTCGGCTTTGCAATCAGCTCAAATGTACTTTTCTTCTGTTATTCGGCTTTGCAATCAGTTCTGTTTTACTTTTCTTTTGTTTCTTCATGGTGTGGAGATGCCGATGTTGGACTGAGGTGGACAAATGTAAGAGGTCACACAACACCAGGTTATAGTCCAACAGTTTTATTTGAAATCACAAGCTTTCGGAGCGCTGCTCCTTATAAGCTGTGTCGTTATGCATCTCTCCACTTCACCTGACGAAGGAGCAGCGCTCCGAAAGCTTGTGATTTCAAGTAAAACTGTTGGACCATAACCTGGTGTTGTGTGACCTCTTACATTTCTTTTCTTCGGCATTGCAATCAGTTCCGATATAATTTTCTTCCATTTCTTCGGCTTTGCAATTAGTTCCGATATAAATTTCTTTCTTTTCTTCGGCTTTGCAATCAGTTCAGATATACTTTTCTTTCTTTTCTTCGGCTTTCTGGTCAGTTCAGATATACTTTTATTTCTTTTCTTCGGCTTTCCGGTCAGTTCAGATATTCTTTTCTTTCTATTCTTCAGCTTTGCAATCAGTTCCGATATACTTTCTTTCTTTACTTTGGCTTTGCAATCAGTTCAGATATACTTTTCTTTCTTATCTTCGGCTTTCCAATGAGTGCCGATATACTTTTCATTTTTTCTTCGGCTTTGCAATCAGTTCCGATATACTTTTCTGTCTTTTCTTTGGCTTTCCGATCAGTTCAGATATACATTTCTTTCTTTCTTCGGCTTTGCAATCAGTTCCGATATTCTTTTCTTTCATTTCTTCGGCTTTGCAATCAGTTCCGATATTCTTTTCTTTCATTTCTTCGGCTTTGCAATCAGTTCCGATATTCTTTTCTTTCGTTTCTTCGGCTTTGCAATCAGTTCCGATATCCTTTTCTTTCTTTTCTTCAGCTTTGCAATCAGTTCCGATATACATTTCTTTATTTTCTTTGGCTTTGCAATCTGTTCAAGTTTACTTTTCTTTCTTTTCTTTGGCTTTGGAATCAGTTCAAATGTACTTTTCTTTCTGTTCTTCGGCTTTGCAATCAGTTCCGATATACTTTTTGTAGGGTTTGAAAATCCACAACCACGTTGTATTGGAGCCCTCTAAGGGCAAGGTGACCAAAATTGGATTGCCCTATACAGTTTAAAACCAACATTTTCGGCCAATGCAGTGGTCCCGAAAAGCAGGCTGGGATATCTGAATACAGGGGACTGTGGCTCAGAAGCGAGCCATAGATGTCGGCCAATAGAAACAAAGTGCATTCTCAAAGGCCAATCAGGGGACTGAGTCGGGCCTGAAGCAAGGATATGTGACTCACCCCTAATCGAGCTATGAGTACAGGCCATCATCACCTTAATCAACTCGGACTAGGGACAATAGTTTTGGGATCACTACAGTTAAGAGGTGGCCCAAAATAATCAAGTTCCAGGACTGACACAATGGGACAGCAGACTTGGAGGAGCCGCTGTGCACTCAAAACAATACCCCTGCCCTCGAACTTGTAAACACCAATTTAATTGGGCGCGAAGAGGCCGAAATGGAATTGGGTATAAAATACAGAACCAAGAGATTAAAAGAAAGACCAGAAGAAAGAGCAGGAGAGCGAGTTAAGAAGCTGAGGGAGAGACGAGCTGGGGCGAACTACCATCTAAAGAACTCCAACCACGCTGATGAGAAGATCCACCATCAGGCCCCAGACTCACTCGGCATACTGAAAGTTTACTCCGCTACCAGACGGCGCAACATCACCGCAAGAAACCGCACCGTATACCGACACCCGTCCCGGGGACATCAACAAGAAGACACCAACGACCGAAGTGGCTGTGGAAGACGGCATTCACTCCTGCTATTTCGGGAGCCTTTTCCATCAAGCACAAACCAACCAACAACAGCAACAACCCAACAACCGCACTCAAAATAGGCTGTGAGTATAATCCAAGGGCCTGCAACTGTCAGTCTAGTCTAGGTAGGAAAGTGCGTTGGTGGGATTGGACTTGGTAAAGTTAAAACAGTGTAAAACCTTTTCGTTATGCCCGTTCTCTCCCATATTTTATTTACAGTTATAGAGTGTGTGTGTTTATTACGTTTGTGGTAGAACCAAATAAAATTGGTTGTCACCTGTTTTTTCCAAGGACTACTTTATACTTATCTTTCTTTTCTTCGGCTTTGCAATCAGTTCCGATATACTTTTCTTTCTCTTCTTCGGCTTTGCAATGAGTTCCAATATACATTTCTTTTTTTTCTTCAGCTTTGCAATCAGTTCCGATATGCTTTTCTTTCTTTCTTTGGCTTTGCAATCTGTTCAGATATACTTTTCTTTCTATTCTTCAGCTTTGCAATCAGCTCCGATATACTTTTCTTTCTTTTCTTCGGCTTTGCAATCAGTTCAAATATACTTTTCTTTCTATTCTTTGGCTTGGCATTCAGTTCCGAGATACATTTCTTTCATTTCTTCCGCTTTGCAATCAATTCAGATATACTTTTCTTTCTATTCTTCGGCTTTGCAATCAGTTCCGATATACTTTTCTTTCTTTCTTTGGCTTTGCAATCAATTCAGATATACTTTTCTTTCTATTCTTCAGCTTTGCAATCAGCTCCGATATACTTTTCTTTCTTTTCTTCGGCTTTGCAATCAGTTCAAATATACTTTTCTTTCTATTCTTTGGCTTGGCAATCAGTTCCGAGATACATTTCTTTCATTTCTTCCGCTTTGCAATCAGTTCCGATATACTTTTCTTTCCTTTCTTTGGCTTTCAATCAGTTCAAATGTACTTTTCTTTCAATTCTTCCGCTTTGCAATCAGTTCCGATATACATTTCTTTCATTTCTTCCGCTTTGCAATCAGTTCCGAAACACATTTATTTCTTTTCTGCGGCGTTGCATTCAGTTCAAATGTACATTTCTTTCTTTTCTTCGGCTTTGCAATCAGTTCAAATGTATTTTTCTTTCTATTCTTCTGCTTTCTCGTCAGTTCCGATATACTTTTCATTCATTTCTCCTGCTTTGCAATCATTTCCGATATACTTTTCTTGCTTTTCTTCGGCTTTCCGGTCAGTTCCGATATACATGTCATTCATTTCTTCAGCGTTGCAATCAGTTCCGATATACTTTTCTTTTCTTCGGCTTTGCAATCAGTTCAAATATACTTTTCTTTCTTTTCTTTGGCTTTGCAATCAGTTCCGATACACATTTATTTCTTTTCTGCGGCATTGCAATCAGTTCAAATGTACATTTCTTTATTTTCTTCGGCTTTGCAATCAGATCAGATATACATTTCTTTCATTTCTTCGGCTTTGCAATCAGTTCCGATATACTTTTCTTTCTTTTCGTCGGCTTTGCAATCACTTCAGATATACTTTTGTTTGCTTCGGCTTTCCAATCAGTTCAAATATACATTTCTTTCTTTTCTTCCGCTTTGCAATCAGTTCCGATATACTTTCCTTTTCTTCGGCTTTGCAATCAGTTCAAATGTACTTTTCTTTCCTTTCTTCTGCTTTTTCGTCAGTTCCGATATACTTTTCTTTCATTTCTTCGGCTTTGCAATCAGTTCCAATATATTTTCTTTCTTTTCTTCGGCTTAGTAATCAGTTCCGATATACTTTTCTTTCTTTTCTTCAGCTTTGCAATCAGTTCCGATACACATTTATTTCTTTTCTGCGGCATTGCAATCAGTTCAGATATACTTTTCTTTCATTTCTTCGGCTTTGCGGTCAGTTCAGATATACTTTTCTTTCTTATTTTCGGCTTTGCAATCAGTTCAGATATACTTTTCTTTCTTTTCTTCGGCTTTGAAATCAGTTCAAATGTACTTTTCGTTCTTTACTTTGGCTTTTCAATCAGTTCCGATATACTTTTCTTCCTTTTCGTCGGCTTTCCAATCAGTTCAGATGTACTTTTCTTTGTTTTCTTCAGCTTTGCGGTCAGTTCAAATATCTCCTTCTCCTTCTTTTCTCCTTCTGTCCGCTTCTGAGGGTCCAGGAGCGGGGTATCCCGGGTCTGATACCACCTGGCAGGGTGTTGGAACAGGCAGGATGGTGGCCAGGACTGAGGGAACAGGTCTGTGAGTTTTGTGCCAGCTGTCTGGTGTGTGCTGCCAATAACCCTGACCCCCAGAAAAGGAAGGTATCTTTGGGACACATCAGGGGGGTAGCGGGACCATGGCAGTCAATCCAGATCGATTACATTGGGCCCCTACCCATCGCCCAGGGAGGCGACAAGTACTGCCTAGTCCTGGTGGATGTGTTTGCAAAGTGGGTGGAAGCTTTTCCCTGCCAAACAGCTATCGCATTGGGTACAGTCAGGGAAGTGTTCTCACGATGGGGACTGCCACAGTATGTGGAGTCTGACCAAAGGAGTCACTTTACTGGACAGGTCATGCAAGAGACCCTCATGGTACTCGGCATCGAGGGGAAATGGCACGCAGTCATCGGGTCTTGTGGAGCGTTTAAACCATACCATCAAAGAAAGGCTGCGCAAGGAGATGGGAGACTCACCCGAGAAGTGGGTAGAAGTCTTACCGTTGGTCCTAATGTGGATCCGAGCCAACCAGTCAAAAAGCACGGAGTATTCCCCACATGAGTTCATGACTGGTAGTGTTATGGGGACCCCCACCCATGTGCTAGACCCGGTGCTCACAGAAGGTCAGTTCAGGGAGGTGAACCGGGACAGCTTCGTTAGGAATCTGTTTGAACATCTTAAACAGATTCACTGGCAGGCTGCTAGCAACATGGGAGAACAGCATCGGAGTAACCGACTGCTGCTAGAACCCAACAGGCACCACGAGCAGGAGATAGAGGTTCAGGTCATGGTGAGGAACTTTGCCTGGTTCCGTGCAGCATTGTGGACAAGGCAAGCCCCATGGCCTATGCCATAAAGATGCCCCGCCGCACAAAGTGTTTCCACATTAATCACTTTAAATTGTTTAAACCCGAGAAAGGGGAACGGCCAGAAAGGGTGAACCATTTTAAAGATAGATATCATCAGCCTGCAGCTGTGGCAGACTCACAGACCACACCGGAGGGGGCAGTGGCTTGTGTTATTGGAGGGGCTATCCCACCAATTATTTGGGACACGCCCCCAGTAACTGGAGCCCTAAGGAGGTCTCCTCGCATACCACAGCCTAAACTACCGTGGAGGGCCACAACCCAAAAGGGAATGCCCAAGGTAAGGGATCATCCTAAAAATAGGGATCCCCAGCCTGCCGCCTTGAATGGTCAGGGTCTCACAGGAGAGGTAGCGTTGGGCAGAGAGAAAGACAAGGGTCCCCAGCCTGCGGCATCAGGCTGCGCGGAACCCACAGGACAGGACAGGGAGACAGCAATCACACTGAAGGGGGTAGTGTGCTGCAGCACAGGAGGTGACACTCCCCCGATCATCTGGGATTCAGGGAAACCCCCAGTTGGTTTAAGAAGGACTCTCCAAGTCCGGTGGCACAGGTCACCTTACGCCCAGGCGTACAAGCTGCCCAGAGGCCACAGAAGACAGAGGCTAAACAGGAATTAGCCTGGCCGTCCGGAGACAGGCGGTGGATGTACATAGCTTTCTGGTAAATTTTTAAGTCTTTTACAGTTGTTAGTTTTAGGATTTATTATTGTTTAATTTCAGTTTAAGAAAGGTTTAAGTTTGAGACTCGGTAACTTTGTCAAGCCAGAGAACCTTCTCGGGACATGGCTATTTGTTTTATGTGTCCCTACAGAAACGAAATCGGCATGGGAAAGTTTCTGCTCCTGCTCACCCTGGTAGGGGTGAGCATCGGTGACCGAGGAGACGTGGAGGACTCCCACATCTATGGGTGCTCGGGAGAGAGCACCAATTGTTACCGCTGGAGGAGGCGAACGGGGTGTGGAGGAGCTCGCTACTTATTTCCATGAGGGAAGGTGGCCAGGGTGGCTGGGGTCTAACTTGACCCAATACTCCAGCCAGACCGGGTTCACATACGGGGAGGCCTCCATACAGTGCCCCAGGGTACAGGTCGTTGCTACAAGGGTCAGTGTCACTGAGGGGAAATGTGTGTGTTTGACATGCAAGGGACAGATTCCCCTGGATAGGTGGTGGTGGCTCAAAAAGCTGAGCAGGGACATAGGGGACCGGACAGTCGACTGGGAACAATTGGGGAACGACACCCACCGTATGATCACAGGGACCCGAGGGGGAGTGAGTGTGTGTTGGGATAAGTGGTGGAAGTCGGAACAGGGAGTTTACATTTGTATGTGGAGGTCAGAGAAAGTCTGCCCCACAGGCGTATCCATCATCTTCCACAGACAATGGCAAGATGCCGGGGAGGGGATGGGGTGGAATTCTAGCCTGCATGCTGTGGTAAACCACGTTCACTATCGTATCACTGTTAGTAGTTAGCACTGTTCACCACTGTTCGTTATAACTGTATCACTGACCACTATTGTATCACGGTACGAGGTCGCCTCTTGCCACACTGCTATACCTGGGATGACCACTGCCGACTCCGCCTTGGCTCCACCCACCAGGCCAGGTATAAAGGTGAGCGACTGACTGGTATTCCTCCTGCTTGGATCGGATCACCCACGAGAGTGGGCTCTGTTATTTAGTCAATAAAAACCTTTAGTCACCTTCGTAACTCTTCGCCTTTTATTGGAGGAATTGATAGGTATATCAATTTTATTGACTAAATTTAATGATGTCCGACAACGAGTCACAACCGGCGGAGGAGCCACCAGCGCAGCTCCCAGGAGCACAGCCACACCAGCCAGCTTGGCTGCGAGCCCTCAGACCGCCGTACCTGGACCTGAACCCACGAGCAGCAAACTCAGCCGCAGACTTTAAACACTGGCTGGTCTGCTTCGAATCATACCTGAGAGAATCCAGCGTCCCTCAGGCATCCAAACTAAGTGTCCTGCAGGCGCAACTGAGCCCGAGAGTATACACTCTCATCGAGGACATGACTACCTACGAGACCGCCATCAACCTGCTGAAACAGAAGTACCGGACCCCGGTAAACTACATGTACGCTAGGCACCTCCTAAGATCACGGCCGCAACAGCCAGGAGAATCAGTAGCCGAATTCTCACAGGCGCTATATGCACTCGCCAGGAACTGTGACTTTAAATCGGTGTCGGCAGCCGAAAATACTGAAGATAATATCCGCGACGCATTCCTGAAAGGCCTACGGTCCGAGTACTCACGGCAAAGACTGCTGGAAGCTAAAGACCTCAGCATGGAAAAAGCTGAAGCCCTCGCTATCTCCCTGGAAGTGGCCCACCAAGATCAGGAAGCATTCACCAGGTACTGCTCGCGACCCTGGGACTCGGGCCCGACCCCTACCACAGCACCCTTCCCAGCACCGCCCCCGGGACCTACCTCTGCGTCGGCATCCCGGACCCGACCGGCCCCGCCACCCCCGGCACCGGCCCCGACATCGGGCATCCGCGATCGGGCCGCCGGCTGTTTTTTTTGTGGCCAGGAGAAGCACCCGAGGTCGCGCTGCCCAGCCAAGAACTCCATATGCAGAACCTGCCTGAAGAAAGGCCACTTCTCCAAGGCCTGCAGGAGCGGATCCTCAGAGGCCAGCAGTGCCGCATGCGAACTATGGGGGCGGCCATCTTCGTTTAGGGCAACTGAGGCCAGCATCCCCACACATGAGTCATGGGGGCGGCCATCTTTGTTTAGGGCAACTGAGGCCAGCATCCCCACACATGAGTCATGGGGGCGGCCATCTTTGATTAAGGCAACCGACCCCAATAGTGCCTCATGTGAGCTACGGGGGCAGCCATCTTCTCCGTCATTTTGCCCTACCTCGTGGGAGACGCCATTTTACTCACCACGCCCGACCGCCTCGCCCGCAGATGACAACGACTCGCTCAGCTACACACTAGCTTCCGTCACCCTGGACCAAGCCCGCCCGCACCATCTGTCCAAGTCAATGATGGACATCAAAGTGAACGGCCACGCCACGACCTGCCTGTTCGACAGCGGAAGCACGGAGAGCTTCATCCACCCAGACACGGTGAGCCACTACTCCCTCTCTGTCCTACCAACGCGCAGCCGAATCTCGATGGCATCGAGGTCCCATGCCACGGACATCAGCGGCTACTGTGTCGTGACCCTGTCGGTTAAGGGCACGGAGTATAAAAACTTTAAACTCCTCGTCCTCCCCCATCTCTGCGCTGCCGTCCTACTAGGGCTGGACTTCCAATCCCACCTCCAAAGCGTAACCCTAGCATACGGTGGACCCCTCCCCCCACTCACAGTCAACAACCAGCAAACGTTAAACCGCCCACCGCGTAACACCTGCAGCCTCTCCACCCTCAAGGTCCCGCCACCCTCTCTGTTTGCTAACCTTACCCCTGACTGCAAACCCGTCGCTACCAAGAGCAGGCGGTATAGCGCCGGGGACAGAGCCTTCATTAGCTCTGAGGTGCGGCGCCTCCTGAAAGAGGGCATTATCGAGGGGAGCAGCAGCCCCTGGCGTGCCCAGGTCGTAGTCGTAAAGACCGGCGATAAAAACCGCCTGGTCATCGACTACAGCCAGACCATAAACAGATATACCCAGCTGGACGCATACCCCCTCCCCCGCATATCTGACATGGTCAATCAGATTGCACAGTATAAAGTATTCTCGACCATCGACCTGAAGTCGGCCTACCACCAACTCCCTATCCACCCTGAGGACCGCCAGTATACCGCCTTCGAGGCGAATGGGCGCCTATACCACTTCCTTAGGGTCCCCTTCGGTGTCACTAATGGGGTCTCGGTCTTCCAAAGGGAGATGGACCAGATGGTTGACCAGAACGAACTGCAGGCTACATTCCCCTACCTAGATAACGTCACTATCTGCGGCCGCGACCGGCAGGAACATGACGCGAATCTGGAGAAATTCCTCCGTACGGCCCAACGGCTGAACCTCACCTACAATAAGGAGAAATGCGTGTTTAACACCACGCGCCTTGCCATCCTCGGCTGCGTAGTGGAGAACGGAATCATCGGCCCCGACCCAGAAAGAATGCGCCCCCTCATGGAGCTACCCCTCCCCCACTGCCCTAAAGCACTTAGGAGAACCCTGGGGCTTTTCGCCTACTATGCCCAATGGGTACCCAATTACGCGGACAAAGCCAGACCCCTCCTGAAAGCCACTTCCTTCCCCCTCACGGAGGAGGCGTGCACGGCCTTCTCCCTCATTAAGGGAGACATAGCCAAGGCCACGATGCACGCAGTGGACGAGTCCATCCCCTTCCAGGTGGAGAGCGACGCATCCGACTTCGCCTTAGCCGCCACCCTAAACCAGGAGGGGAGGCCAGTGGCCTTCTTCTCAAGGACCCTACAGGGCCCCGAGATCCGACATTCGTCGGTCGAGAAAGAGGCCCAGGCGATCGTGGAGGCAGTACGGCGCTGGAGGCACTACCTGGCAGGCAAACGATTTACCCTCCTCACCGACCAGCGTTCGGTGGCTTTCATGTTTAATAACAAGCTGAAGGGCAAAATCAAGAATGACAAGATTTTGAGATGGAGAATCGAGCTCTCCACCTACGATTATGAGATCTTGTACCGGCCAGGCAAGCTGAACGAATCCCCTGATGCCCTTTCACGAATGACATGCGCCAGCGCGCATATCGATAGGCTTCAGACCCTCCACGACCAGCTCTGCCACCCCGGAGTCACCAGACTCTACCATTTCATTAAGGCCCGCAACCTGACCTACTCCATCGAGGAGGTCAGGACCATGACCAGGAACTGCCAGACCTGTGCGGAGTGCAAACCGCACTTCTATAGGCCGGACCGAGCAAGCCTGATCAAGGCCACCCGCCCCTTCGAGCGCCTGAGCATCGACTTTAAGGGGCCCCTCCCGTCCTCTGACCGTAATGTGTACTTCCTCAACATCGTTGATGAGTACTCCCGTTTCCCCTTTGCCTTCCCCTGCCCCGACATGACCAGTAGCACGGTCATTAAGTGCCTGAATGCCCTCTTCGCCTTGTTCGGGTTCCCGAACTATATACACAGCGACCGGGGCTCCTCCTTCATGAGCGAGGAACTCCGGCAATTCCTCCTAGAGAGAGGTATTGCAGCAAGCAGGACCACCAGCTACAACCCCAGAGGTAACGGTCAGGTGGAAAGAGAGAACGCGACGGTATGGAAGGCCGTCCTCTTAGCCTTAAAGTCTAAGGGCCTCCCAACCTCCCGCTGGCAAGAAGTCCTCCCGACAGCGCTGCACTCCATCCGGTCATTACTTTGCACGGCCACTAACACCACCCCCCATGAACGAATGTTCGTTTTCCCCAGGAAGTCGACTACGGGAACCACTCTACCAACCTGGCTGACCGCCCCAGGGCCGGTCTGGCTGCGGAAACACGTGAGGGCCCATAAAACGGACCCCCTGGTCGAGAGGGTGAACCTCCTGCACGCCAACCCCCAGTACGCCTACGTGGCGTACCCAGACGGGCGGGAGGACACTGTCTCCCTACGAGACCTCGCACCCTCAGCCGATCCGGAAACACCGCCACCACCCCCCCCAACCCCAGCCCAGGTAGACGGCATGCCGGAACCCCACGAGCCCTCGCCGACCACGCAAACACCAGCATCAACACCGGATAAGGCACCAGCACCGGATAAGGCAACACCACCGCTGCGGCGATCGGAGAGGCTTACGAAGCCTCCGGACAGACTGACCTACCAGAATTGGTAGTACACTTCACCCTGCCGGACTTAATTCTAAACAAGGGGTGAATGTGGTAAACCACGTTCACTATCGTATCACTGTTAGTAGTTAGCACTGTTCACCACTGTTCGTTATAACTGTATCACTGACCACTATTGTATCACGGTACGAGGTCGCCTCTTGCCACACTGCTATACCTGGGATGACCACTGCCGACTCCGCCTTGGCTCCACCCACCAGGCCAGGTATAAAGGTGAGCGACTGACTGGTATTCCTCCTGCTTGGATCGGATCACCCACGAGAGTGGGCTCTGTTATTTAGTCAATAAAAACCTTTAGTCACCTTCGTAACTCTTCGCCTTTTATTGGAGGAATTGATAGGTATATCAATTTTATTGACTAAATTTAATGATGTCCGACAACGAGTCACAACCGGCGGAGGAGCCACCAGCGCAGCTCCCAGGAGCACAGCCACACCAGCCAGCTTGGCTGCGAGCCCTCAGACCGCCGTACCTGGACCTGAACCCACGAGCAGCAAACTCAGCCGCAGACTTTAAACACTGGCTGGTCTGCTTCGAATCATACCTGAGAGAATCCAGCGTCCCTCAGGCATCCAAACTAAGTGTCCTGCAGGCGCAACTGAGCCCGAGAGTATACACTCTCATCGAGGACATGACTACCTACGAGACCGCCATCAACCTGCTGAAACAGAAGTACCGGACCCCGGTAAACTACATGTACGCTAGGCACCTCCTAAGATCACGGCCGCAACAGCCAGGAGAATCAGTAGCCGAATTCTCACAGGCGCTATATGCACTCGCCAGGAACTGTGACTTTAAATCGGTGTCGGCAGCCGAAAATACTGAAGATAATATCCGCGACGCATTCCTGAAAGGCCTACGGTCCGAGTACTCACGGCAAAGACTGCTGGAAGCTAAAGACCTCAGCATGGAAAAAGCTGAAGCCCTCGCTATCTCCCTGGAAGTGGCCCACCAAGATCAGGAAGCATTCACCAGGTACTGCTCGCGACCCTGGGACTCGGGCCCGACCCCTACCACAGCACCCTTCCCAGCACCGCCCCCGGGACCTACCTCTGCGTCGGCATCCCGGACCCGACCGGCCCCGCCACCCCCGGCACCGGCCCCGACATCGGGCATCCGCGATCGGGCCGCCGGCTGTTTTTTTTGTGGCCAGGAGAAGCACCCGAGGTCGCGCTGCCCAGCCAAGAACTCCATATGCAGAACCTGCCTGAAGAAAGGCCACTTCTCCAAGGCCTGCAGGAGCGGATCCTCAGAGGCCAGCAGTGCCGCATGCGAACTATGGGGGCGGCCATCTTCGTTTAGGGCAACTGAGGCCAGCATCCCCACACATGAGTCATGGGGGCGGCCATCTTTGTTTAGGGCAACTGAGGCCAGCATCCCCACACATGAGTCATGGGGGCGGCCATCTTTGATTAAGGCAACCGACCCCAATAGTGCCTCATGTGAGCTACGGGGGCAGCCATCTTCTCCGTCATTTTGCCCTACCTCGTGGGAGACGCCATTTTACTCACCACGCCCGACCGCCTCGCCCGCAGATGACAACGACTCGCTCAGCTACACACTAGCTTCCGTCACCCTGGACCAAGCCCGCCCGCACCATCTGTCCAAGTCAATGATGGACATCAAAGTGAACGGCCACGCCACGACCTGCCTGTTCGACAGCGGAAGCACGGAGAGCTTCATCCACCCAGACACGGTGAGCCACTACTCCCTCTCTGTCCTACCAACGCGCAGCCGAATCTCGATGGCATCGAGGTCCCATGCCACGGACATCAGCGGCTACTGTGTCGTGACCCTGTCGGTTAAGGGCACGGAGTATAAAAACTTTAAACTCCTCGTCCTCCCCCATCTCTGCGCTGCCGTCCTACTAGGGCTGGACTTCCAATCCCACCTCCAAAGCGTAACCCTAGCATACGGTGGACCCCTCCCCCCACTCACAGTCAACAACCAGCAAACGTTAAACCGCCCACCGCGTAACACCTGCAGCCTCTCCACCCTCAAGGTCCCGCCACCCTCTCTGTTTGCTAACCTTACCCCTGACTGCAAACCCGTCGCTACCAAGAGCAGGCGGTATAGCGCCGGGGACAGAGCCTTCATTAGCTCTGAGGTGCGGCGCCTCCTGAAAGAGGGCATTATCGAGGGGAGCAGCAGCCCCTGGCGTGCCCAGGTCGTAGTCGTAAAGACCGGCGATAAAAACCGCCTGGTCATCGACTACAGCCAGACCATAAACAGATATACCCAGCTGGACGCATACCCCCTCCCCCGCATATCTGACATGGTCAATCAGATTGCACAGTATAAAGTATTCTCGACCATCGACCTGAAGTCGGCCTACCACCAACTCCCTATCCACCCTGAGGACCGCCAGTATACCGCCTTCGAGGCGAATGGGCGCCTATACCACTTCCTTAGGGTCCCCTTCGGTGTCACTAATGGGGTCTCGGTCTTCCAAAGGGAGATGGACCAGATGGTTGACCAGAACGAACTGCAGGCTACATTCCCCTACCTAGATAACGTCACTATCTGCGGCCGCGACCGGCAGGAACATGACGCGAATCTGGAGAAATTCCTCCGTACGGCCCAACGGCTGAACCTCACCTACAATAAGGAGAAATGCGTGTTTAACACCACGCGCCTTGCCATCCTCGGCTGCGTAGTGGAGAACGGAATCATCGGCCCCGACCCAGAAAGAATGCGCCCCCTCATGGAGCTACCCCTCCCCCACTGCCCTAAAGCACTTAGGAGAACCCTGGGGCTTTTCGCCTACTATGCCCAATGGGTACCCAATTACGCGGACAAAGCCAGACCCCTCCTGAAAGCCACTTCCTTCCCCCTCACGGAGGAGGCGTGCACGGCCTTCTCCCTCATTAAGGGAGACATAGCCAAGGCCACGATGCACGCAGTGGACGAGTCCATCCCCTTCCAGGTGGAGAGCGACGCATCCGACTTCGCCTTAGCCGCCACCCTAAACCAGGAGGGGAGGCCAGTGGCCTTCTTCTCAAGGACCCTACAGGGCCCCGAGATCCGACATTCGTCGGTCGAGAAAGAGGCCCAGGCGATCGTGGAGGCAGTACGGCGCTGGAGGCACTACCTGGCAGGCAAACGATTTACCCTCCTCACCGACCAGCGTTCGGTGGCTTTCATGTTTAATAACAAGCTGAAGGGCAAAATCAAGAATGACAAGATTTTGAGATGGAGAATCGAGCTCTCCACCTACGATTATGAGATCTTGTACCGGCCAGGCAAGCTGAACGAATCCCCTGATGCCCTTTCACGAATGACATGCGCCAGCGCGCATATCGATAGGCTTCAGACCCTCCACGACCAGCTCTGCCACCCCGGAGTCACCAGACTCTACCATTTCATTAAGGCCCGCAACCTGACCTACTCCATCGAGGAGGTCAGGACCATGACCAGGAACTGCCAGACCTGTGCGGAGTGCAAACCGCACTTCTATAGGCCGGACCGAGCAAGCCTGATCAAGGCCACCCGCCCCTTCGAGCGCCTGAGCATCGACTTTAAGGGGCCCCTCCCGTCCTCTGACCGTAATGTGTACTTCCTCAACATCGTTGATGAGTACTCCCGTTTCCCCTTTGCCTTCCCCTGCCCCGACATGACCAGTAGCACGGTCATTAAGTGCCTGAATGCCCTCTTCGCCTTGTTCGGGTTCCCGAACTATATACACAGCGACCGGGGCTCCTCCTTCATGAGCGAGGAACTCCGGCAATTCCTCCTAGAGAGAGGTATTGCAGCAAGCAGGACCACCAGCTACAACCCCAGAGGTAACGGTCAGGTGGAAAGAGAGAACGCGACGGTATGGAAGGCCGTCCTCTTAGCCTTAAAGTCTAAGGGCCTCCCAACCTCCCGCTGGCAAGAAGTCCTCCCGACAGCGCTGCACTCCATCCGGTCATTACTTTGCACGGCCACTAACACCACCCCCCATGAACGAATGTTCGTTTTCCCCAGGAAGTCGACTACGGGAACCACTCTACCAACCTGGCTGACCGCCCCAGGGCCGGTCTGGCTGCGGAAACACGTGAGGGCCCATAAAACGGACCCCCTGGTCGAGAGGGTGAACCTCCTGCACGCCAACCCCCAGTACGCCTACGTGGCGTACCCAGACGGGCGGGAGGACACTGTCTCCCTACGAGACCTCGCACCCTCAGCCGATCCGGAAACACCGCCACCACCCCCCCCAACCCCAGCCCAGGTAGACGGCATGCCGGAACCCCACGAGCCCTCGCCGACCACGCAAACACCAGCATCAACACCGGATAAGGCACCAGCACCGGATAAGGCAACACCACCGCTGCGGCGATCGGAGAGGCTTACGAAGCCTCCGGACAGACTGACCTACCAGAATTGGTAGTACACTTCACCCTGCCGGACTTAATTCTAAACAAGGGGTGAATGTGGTAAACCACGTTCACTATCGTATCACTGTTAGTAGTTAGCACTGTTCACCACTGTTCGTTATAACTGTATCACTGACCACTATTGTATCACGGTACGAGGTCGCCTCTTGCCACACTGCTATACCTGGGATGACCACTGCCGACTCCGCCTTGGCTCCACCCACCAGGCCAGGTATAAAGGTGAGCGACTGACTGGTATTCCTCCTGCTTGGATCGGATCACCCACGAGAGTGGGCTCTGTTATTTAGTCAATAAAAACCTTTAGTCACCTTCGTAACTCTTCGCCTTTTATTGGAGGAATTGATAGGTATATCACATGCGTGCGCGGTCCCACACTCCCCAATCCCAGTCAATGCCACCGAACTCGTAGCACGCCCCTGAAAGCCCCTGCCCACGACACCATGGACTATAGTACAGAGGTGTCCTACCACCACCAAGGGACCAGGGAATGGGTTAGTATTAGGGCCAACCAACAAGTTGCTGTACCAGGGGGTACACTATGCAGTGGCCTCAGTGATCCTGAACCTGACCGAGGTACACTTACCTGAATGGTGCCCTAAGGAGACAGAACAGCTATACCAGGCCCTGCTCAAAGAAATGTTCAGAAAATTTTATGAACCTTCCCTATCTCTTGAACCTCCTCCAGCCCCTACAACCCTCTGAGGTGTCTGTGCTCCTCCAATTCTGGCCTCTTGCGCATCCCTGATTTCAATCGCTCCACCATTGGTGGCTGTGCCTTCAGCTGCCTAGGTCCTAAGCTCTGGAATTCCCTCCCTAAACCTCTCTATCCTCTTAAGATGCTCCTTAAAAACCTATCTCTGACCAAGCTTTTGGTCACCTGCCCCTAATATCTCCTGGGACTCTGTCAAATTCTGCCTGATAACGCTCTCGCGAAGTGCTTTTTGGTGCTATGTTAAAGGTGCTTTATAAATAAAAGTTGTGTTGTGTGTCCACTCCCGTCAGCTCAGGAACCCTGACTCTGTTCACCACTTCTGTTTAGGGCAATGGCAGGGAAGCTGGCCGACTGCCGAGGAGAGAGTGCTATCCTGCAGGAAATGTTGCAGGTGCGTGCAACTGAAACAAAACGTTTAACTGATGACTTTGAAGAAATGAAGACCAGCAATCTGACTCTCTCACAGGGGCACAAGAGTGGGACATATCGGGGGGATGTAAAGTAGAGTCTCTGGGAGTGGTCAGAGGCGAATCGGTGGGTACCCGCAGATACGTAGCACCTGGCAAGAATTATGATTTGATATATTAACCCCTTGGGCTGTAAGCAGAGCCACAATGGATTCTCTTCTTTCTATTATTATATGAAAGTTATCTTGTAAACTAATTGCAGCACTTCTGTCTCTAATGTTAAAACACTGTAAGCTACCTACTCTGAGAATCACTTGTTTCTGAAATTGGAAATGGAAGATAAATTGATAGAAATGAAATTGAATATTGACAAAACCTATCAGTTCAACTGTACTGCTGTTTGGATTTTGGGATAATTTTGTAATAATGAAATGGACTCAGACACTATATATTGGGTTACTTTTGGGAAAATAAAAGATCCTCTAAAATAATGATACATAAAAAGTGTTAATAACTTGGACCAAGTGAGAATGTTTGATATGTTTTCAATCTTAAATATTGTACTGGACAGTAAAGTTCCTCCAGGGCTCATGAAAGAGATATGAATAGTAATTAATAGCATGTGTAAAATGGAGAGAGGAAGTGATTGAGGGTGTGAGATAGAAACAGAAGAATTACACAACCAATTGAGAATTTTCCAAACTTTCTAGTGAAAGTCAGGAAAGTGTAGTTAAGAATAGTAAATTGATAGCTTTCTCTTGGAGACATTTGTGTCCCTGGCTATAATGAACTTTTAAAGAAAACTTTGATAGTCCGGCCACTACCCAAGACATCAGAACCATGCGGTGGAAGATGAACAAAGACCTACAGGCAATCTTTTGATAAGATCACCTGAAAGCTCGAGAATGGCTTGTATCGAATGGCATGTGTGGCATAATATGGAGATACCGATGAGTGTGCAAATGGGATTTGTTATGTATGAAGCAATTACCATCCGCAAATGTATGTTGAATGTGCACTGAAGAACGGGTCTCAGACTTGCTCAGTTACTTGACAACAGCAAGACATGTGGCTCAGGAGAGCGAGACAACCTTTAAAGCATTGACATATACTCCATCGAGAAACTATCTAATTGATGAAACAATCAGAATAGAGTTAAACACACTGGTACCTGTTAGAGGGATTGAAATTGAAGTTGAAGTGGAGAGTGAAATAAAGAATAGATTTGCCTTTCTAATCTAGGCTTTATTAACTTTAAAAATCCAGTAGCACATCTTTCAACACCAGTCTCCAACCATGACTGGAGAGAACTGAATTTAAGATGGCCACCACAAATCACCTGACATCCACTACCAATGAGTTTACAGCATATATCTCAAGGTAGAAACAAACAACCAATTACAATACTTCTTACTAACACAGAGAACAACCACCCCATTCACCAATCACAATACTTCTTATTAAACATAGGAAATAATCACTACATTCACCCCTCCTTTTAAAACATGCTCCAACCTAAAACAACCTTTACAATTTATAATTAATTTATTTACAACTAAAATACAAATATAATTCAACAATTTTAAAACATTACTATCAATTTAAAAGTCCATTTTCAATCGGTCGACCGGATATCTTGTTCGTGTCGACCTTCTTAACCTTGGTGAAATTCCTTGCCCTCCCACACCCGGAGACACCGAAGTATCTTCTGCAGGAAGGCTATCCATATCCCAATTATCAACGGTTTCCGGATTGGAAATCCCATCAGGAAGTAAACTAGGATGGTCATGAACATCCATCAAAGGCTGACTAATAGAAGTATAATTATCTGCAGTAGGATTGGAAATATTCGTAGTATCTATAACAACATCCACATTATCTGAATCGTGACTATTATTAGTATCCTCAGAAGAGGGCTGGCCACCACAAGGAGCCAAATCTTTAATTGAAACAGTACTTTCTTTCCCATCTTAGAATCGAATATGAGCATATTGGGAATTTGCCTCCAACAGCTCCACCTCCTCCACTAAAGGATCATATTTTGACAATCTAACATGGCGTCGAAGCAGCACAGGTCCCTGCATAGTAAGCCATGAAGGTACCGAATATCCCGTAGTAGATCTCCGCGGGTAATTAAAGAGCCTTTCATGGGGGGTCACATTAGTAGCCGTTGAAAGCAATGATCTAATGGAATGCAGGGCATCAGGCAGTACCATTTCCCACTGTGTATTCTTAAGGTTCCGGGATGTCAAAGCCAACATAACTGCCTTCCAGATCACCCATTGTATCGTTCGCACTGTCCATTACCCTGGGGGTTATACAGGGTAGTTCTACTAGTAGAAATTCCCTGACTCTGAAGGTATTCCTTCAACTGGGAAGACATAAAAGAACTTCCCTGATCCGAATGGATATACGCAGGCATCCCAAAGATGACAAAAAGTTGAGTCAGACATTTGATAACTGTAGCAGCTGATACATCTGCGCAAGGAAAAGCAAAAGGAAACCTTGAAAACTCATCCACAACAGTAAATATGTATCGATTTTGAGTCGTTGAAGGAAGAGGCCCCTTAAAATCAATGCTCAGACGTTCAAAAGGAGAAGTAGCCTTTATAAGATGAGCTCGTTGAGGCTTAAAGAAATTTGGTTTACACCGAGCACAGATAGAACATGATGAAGTCATCCGCTTGACGTCTTCAACTGAAAAGGGCAAATTCTTACTGCGTACGAAGTGTATCATCCTCGTAACCCCAGGATGACATAAGGCATTGTGAAGATTAATAAGCGTATCTCCGTGAATCACAGAACAATAAGCCCTCGACAGTGCATCAGCAGCAACATTATCCTTCCCCGGACGATAAACGATATCAAAATGGTAACATGCCAACTCAATCCTCCACCTCATTATTTTATCATTTTTGATCTTTCCAACATGTTTAACATCAAACATAAAGGACACAGATTTTTGATCGGTTACCAACGTAAAATGTCGCCCCGATAAATAATGTCTCCATTTACGCAATGCTTCTACTATTGCATATGCCTCTTTTTCTATTGAAGAATGTCTTTTTTCACTATTGTTCAAGGTACGTGAGAAAAAGGCCACAGGTCTTCCATTCTGGTTCAGAGTAGCCCCAATTGCAAAATCAGAAGCATCCGTCTCAATCACAAAGGGAACCTGCTCATCAATAGAATGCACAACTGCTCCTAAGATATCCTTTTTAAAATTATCAAAACATGTCCTGGCCTCCCATGATAGAGGATATGTCGTAACCCGAATAAGGGGCCGGATCTTCTGTGAAAAGTTTGCAATCCAATTAGAATAGTAAGAAAACAGTCCAACAACTCGTTGCAAAGCCTTAGAATTAGTAGGATAAGGTAAATCGATCAATGGTCACAAACATTCTGGATCTGGTTTAATCTTATTTCCCGAGATAATATACCCCAGTAGATTTACCTCAGTAGTTGAAAAGATACACTTCTCTTTATTAAAAGTTAAACCAACTTTTTCCGCAGCTTGAAGGAATCTTTCTAAATTAGAATCATGCTCCACCCTTGATTTACCACACACCGTGATATCATCTAAATATGAAAAGGTGTCAGAGAGAGAGTTATCACTTATAAAAGCATCCATTGCCTGTTGAAAACAAGCAACACCATTAGTAACACCAAATGGTATTCGGCAAAACTGATACAGCTTTCCAGCAGCCTCAAAGGCTGTATATGGTTGATCCCTCTTAACAATAGGAATCTGATGATAAGCACTCTTTAAATCAATAGTGCTAAAAAACTTATACTGAGATACTTTGTTGATAAGCTCATCAATCTTAGGCAAAGGGTACGCATCTAATTGAGTATACCTATTAATAGTTTGAGAGTAGTCTACCACCATTCATTTCTTATGTCTCTCGTTAGTGGTGACAACTACCTGAGCCCGCCAAGGCGAACAACTAGGTTCAGTGATTCCTTCCAATAAAAGACGTTGGACTTCAGAATTAATAAATTCTCTATCCTGACTGCTATACCTTCTTGACTTGGTAGCAATTGGCTTACAATCCAGCATCAAATTGGAAAAAAGTGATAATGGAGAAATGGATAAAGAAGTTAATCCCCAAATGGATAAGGGTGGCTTAGTCCCTCCAAACGAAAGACTGAGAGACTCGTGTAATTTAAGCACATCATGACCAATCAAAATGTCCGCACAAAGATTAGGCAAAACAGATAGGCGTATATCAGTATACGTATTACCTAGAAGAATCATTTTCACAAGGCAACAACCAGCTACTTGTGAAGTAAGGGTCGTCTGAGCCATACACACCTGATAAGTAACAGGCAAGATTTTCAAACACTTTTCCTTCGCAAACTGAAGACTTATAAAACTCTCGGTACTGCCCGTATCTATGAGAGCCTTCACTTCTAACCCATTAACTTGGGCCATAACTATAGCTTTATTTAGGCCATGAGCAAATGCAGCAGAAATTGATGCAATAAACGCCCTCTCTACAGGTTGAATAGTCGCAGAAGAGGTAATTGAACCTAATGATTTACAAACACGTGCATAATGACCTCTCTTTCCACATTTACTACACACAGCCTCCCGGGCAGGACACTTCAAACGAGGATGCCAGACGTTCCCACAAAAATAACACTTCTGAATCCTAGAGGCAACAGCCACCGAAGTAGAAACTGTTTCAGAATCTAGTAAACCACTCCCATTAAGTCCACCTAATTCTTTTTCGTCCAGAACTGCCGAAACCATAGTCGCAGGTCGATTAGAAAGAGCATAAGAATCCGAACTTCTCTGAGCCATATCCAATGTAGAAGCTTGCTCAAAAGCACTCTTGAGATCCAAAGTCTTATTTTCTAACAACTGCTGACGAATTGATCTAGACAGTAGTCCATTAATAAAAGCATCCCGTACCGATTCTTCCTTATATTCTTCGGCCGTCACGGCTTTATAATTACAGTTAGCACTAAGGTGCCGAAGTGCTTGTAAATAAGTATCCAAAGATTCTCCCACCTGCTGCCTATGGGCAGCTAGAAGATAACGTGCAAATACCTCATTCTTTGGTTTAACAAAAATCTTCTCCAATGTAGAAATAGCCAATTCGTAAGTTTTACAGTCCAAAATATACTTATACACATCCGGAGCAATGGAGTTGATCAGCATATTCAGCTTATTCAGAGACTCTTGTTCCAACACACCCAAAAAGTTTGTAAATGTACAATACCAATGTTTCCATTTATCATCCACTCCTGCAGAATTAGGGTCAGCATTGAATCGTTCTGGTTGAAGATATCGCTCCATTCTGATAAAAAGTTAATAAATTGAAATAAAGAATAGATTTGCCTTTCTAATCTAGGCTTTATTAACTTTAAAAATCCAGTAGCACATCTTTCAACACCAGTCTCCAACCATGACTGGAGAGAACTGAATTTAAGATGGCCACCACAAATCACCTGACATCCACTACCAATGAGTTTACAGCATATATCTCAAGGTAGAAACAAACAACCAATTACAATACTTCTTACTAACACAGAGAACAACCACCCCATTCACCAATCACAATACTTCTTATTAAACATAGGAAATAATCACCACAGAGAGTTACATAGAATTTGGATTGGGACAATTGAGGGCTAAAGAGAAATCATGTTTAGTAAGAATTATCCACAAGATGGATACGAGTAAAAGAGATCTGGAGAATCTTTTAAGTCCATGATTTGTTGATTAGATGTTAAACTGTAATGTCACTTGAAATGATTGTAAGATTGAATCTAACTGTGACTGTAATAATTATGTTTTGTAGGTAACAGAGCGTGGGAAAAACCAGTGCGAATCTAGTTTGAGGTGATTTGTGGGGCCTCCTACTACCTCAACTACCATGCTTTATGGGTCTAACAGGACCTGTCCCATCAACCAACACATTTTTAAGTATGAGCCGAACAATTATGTGGCACAATTTGGATACGACATTCCCCTGTTGTCTGAGGGCTTCAGTGAGCTTGTGATGTGACTGAACTCCTCCCTAAAGCATTTTTATGTTTTGGAGCAAGACAATTCGAGAATAGATATTGAAATTGACAGCATAGGGGACAACTCACACTGGTGGGATATTGGGCTTAATACATCAGCACACCCTTACATTCGTATTATTTCACACGCTCTGGTAGTTATCCAACTTGTAATGACAGTGTATTTGATATATGTAATGTGTGGAGTAAGACTTTGATACATAAGCCAATTGTGTACTCATGCCCATGATTAATTAGCACTAACAAATTAATTGAGCACACCAAAAGAGAAGATCCGAAGCAATGTAGAGGAGACCCCAGGCGGGGTAACATCAGGAAAGATAGAAGAAACAGAGGATATCCCAGGCGGGGCAGAATTGGAACACCGGAACAGTGAATTGAATTTAAGTAAGGGGTCAGATCAGGGCTGCTACTGCCAGATTATATGATGCAGCAATAGGAGCAGAAATGATAGACTGGGACGCACTAGAAGGCAAGACATAACAGCACAGCCGACATGATGGTTGGGGAGACCACGGGGTGTCCTCCATCCAGGAGGATAGGCGGTTGTCGGCCCCTGTGAGTGTCATAGTTAGCACCCAGGCCTATAATGGAAAGGGGGATAAAACCTCATTTCAGAAGCATTCCGTTCCCCTCAATTAGAGGACTCTGATTTGCAGCAACACTAGTCAGAGAATAGATTGAAGTAGACGAGGAATCAATGTTTAAAACATTTCATCCTCGAGGCGGAGACTTGTACGAAAGGCTGATATTTAAAGATATTTAGTAGACGTGAATCATATATGTATAACTTCAAGTGTAGCCATTGACCAAATAATATTACCTATAATTACTCCTGGGTAACTAGAAAACTTGTTCAAAATGTAGCTGCACAGTCAAAAGCAGTTTTGACTAAGTTATGATATCAAACAGCCACAGGCTGCGAGTGAAGGTTAAATCATTAAATAACATATTGTAATGCTGTATAGAACTTAGAATTCGCTTAACAAAACTATAAACAAGATAACACTGGCAAAGTTGGTGGAAAAATACCGGAAAGGTGGGATGCTACCATAGTCTGAGTGACAATGGTATTTTGGCCATTAGAACCAATTAAAAAAGGTGATTTGTTAAAAACCATATATGGACACTGGCCAAACCAACTTTTGATAAGAAAAGGGTTAAAACCTCGATACCCAAAGAACAACTTCACACAGACGTAAAGCGAGGACAAAGGAACAGAATTAAGGCGACATCATCTGTGTCCGAGAGGTTCCAGAGACCTAGGACTGCGAGCTACTCGTTAAAACTATCGCCTAATATTAAGTATCTTACGCTGTATGCTGAATAAATCTTCATCTATTGCTCAAACAAACTGGCTGCTGCCTATTGGCGTCTTGTCCAAGAACTCAGAGATCTATAAGATCTTACAAGGAATTTAGGTATGTCCTACTTAATAATATAATAAATCAAATACTTAACTAATGTAATGGAAGAAATGAAGATCAGCAATTGGACTCTCTCCACTGTGGTTCAGGAAACAAAGGTACAATGTTCCATCTAATTTTTTTTTCCCCGTGCGTGGTCCCATAGAAACATAGAAGATAGGAGCAGGAGTAGGCCATTCGGCCCCTCGAGCCTGCTCCGCCATTCATAGAGTCATAGAGTCATAGAGTCATAGAGTCAAAGAGCTTTACAGCACAGAAAGAGGCCCTTCGGCCCATCGTGTCTGCGCCGCCCATCCATCCCTGTCCAGTCTAATCCCATTTTCCAGCATTTGGTCCATAGCCTTGTATGCATTGGCATTCCAAGTGCTCATCCAAATGCTTCTTGAATGTTGTGAGGGTTCCTGCCTCTACCACCCTTTTGGGCATTGAGTTCCACATTCCAACCACCCTCTGGGTGAAAAAGTTCCTCCTCAAATCCCCTCTAAATCTCCTGCCCCTTACCCTGAATCTATGCCCCCTTGTTATTGACCCCCCTACTAAGGGGAAAAGTTCCTCTTTGTCTACCCTATCTATGCCCCTCATCATTTTGTATACCTCAATCAGGTCCCCCCTCAGCCTTCTTTGCTCCAAGGAAAACAACCCCAGCCTGTTTAGTCTTTCTTCATAGCTGAGGCGCTCCATCCCAGGTAACATCCTGGTGAATCTTCTCTGCACCCTCTCCAAAGCAATCACATCCTTCCTATAGTGAGGCGACCAGAACTGCACACAGTACTCCAGCTGTGGCCTCACCAGCGTTTTGTACAGCTCCATCATAACCTCCCTGCTCTTATATTCTATGCCTCGGCTAATGAAGGCAAGTATCCCATATGCCTTTTTAACCACCTTATCTACCTGTTCCGCTGCCTTCAGGGATCTATGTACATGTACACCAAGGTCCCTCTGACCCTCTGTACTTCCTAGGGTCCTACCACTCATTGTGTATTCCCTTGCCTTATTTGTCCGTCCAAAATGCATCACCTCGCACTTTTCAGGGTTAAATTCCATTTGCCACTTTTCCGCCCATCTGACCAACCCGTTTATATCGTCCTGTAGCCTGAGGCTTTCCTCCTCGCAATTGACCACCCCACCAATTTTCGTGTCATCTGCGAACTTGCTGATCATACCTTTTACATTCTCATCCAAATCATTTATGTAGATCACAAACAACAAGGGACCCAGCACCGATCCCTGAGGTACCCCACTGGACACAGGCTTCCAGTCACAAAAGCAACCTTCGACCATCACCCTCTGCCTCCTGCCACTCAGCCAGTTTAGGATCCAACGCGCCAAGGCACCCTGGATCCCATGGGCTCTTACCTTCTTGACCAGTCTCCTATGCGGGACTTTGTCAAAGGCTTTACTGAAGTCCATGTAAACCACATCCACAGCATTTCCCTCATCCACCCCCCTAGTCACCCCCTCGAAAAATTCACTCAGATTTGTCAGACATGATTTACCCTTGACAAAGCCATGCTGACTATCCCCGATTAATCCTTGCCTCTCCAAGTGGAGGCTAATTTTGTCCCTCAGAATTTTTTCCAATAATTTCCCTACCACAGATGTTAGGCTCACTGGCCTGTAATTCCCTGGTTTATCCCTGCTACCCTTCTTGTACAATGGTACTACATTAGCTGTTCTCCAGTCCTCTGGTACATCCCCTGTGGCCAGAGAGGTTCTGAAAATTTGTGTCAGAGCCCCTGCAATCTCCTCCTTTGCCTCCCACAGCAGCCTGGGATACATCTCGTCCGGGCCTGGGGATTTATCCACTTTTTGGCCTGCTAAAACCGCTAGCACCTCCTCCCTCTTGATGCTAATATGTTCAAGTATGTCACAGTCCCCTTGCCCGATTTCTATGTCTGCATCGTCTTTCTCCATAGTGAACACAGATGCAAAAAATTCATTTAAAACCCCGCCTACATCATCTGGCTCTACACACAGATTGCCACTTTGGTCCCTAATAGGCCCTACCCTTTCCCTGGTTATCCTCTTGCCCTTAATATACTTATAAAACATCTTAGGATTTTCCTTTATTTTGCTCGCCAGTGTTATTTCATGGCCCCTCCTCGCCCTCCTAATTTCTTTTTTAAGTATGCCCCTGCACTTTTTATACTCCTCTAGGGCTTCTTCCGTCTTTAGTCTTTTGTAACTGCCAAAAGCCCCCCTTTTATTTCTAATGCATTTTTGTATATCCCTTGTCATCCAAGGTTCCCTTTGCTTGTTGGTCCCACCCTTGACCTGTACAGGAACATGTTGGCGCTGTACTCTCTCTATTTCCCTTCTGAAAGTCTCCCACTGTTTTGATGTGGATTTTCCTATAAGTAGCTGCTCCCAGTCCACTTTGGCCAGATCCTGCCTTATCATATTAAAATCGGCCTTCCCCCAATTTAGAACCCTTATTTCCGGGCCGTCTTTGTCTTTTTCCATGACCACCTTAAATCTCACCGAATTATGGTCACTGTCGCCAAAATGCTCTCCTACTGATACTTCCACCACTTGCCCGGCTACATTCCCCAGAATTAGGTCCAGTACCGCCCCCTCTCTTGTAGGACTTTCTACATGTTGGCTCAAAAAGCTCTCCTGGATGCACTTTAAGAATTCTGCACCCTCTAAGCCTTTCACACTCTGACTATCCCAATTTATATTGGGGAAGTTGAAATCCCCCACTATTATTACCCTATTATTTTCGCACTTCTCTGAGATTTGCCTACATATCTGTTCCTCTATCTCCCCCTGACTGTTTGGGGGCCTATAGTACACTCCCAGCAAAGTGCTTGCCCCCTTTTTGTTTTTAAGTTCTACCCATATGGCCTCATTAGAGGAACCCGCTAATATATCGTCCCTCCTTACAGCAGTAATTGACTCCTTAATTAATATTGCAACACCCCCTCCCCTTTTACACCCCCCTCTGTCTCGCCTGAAGATTCTATACCCCGGAATATTGAGCTGCCAGTCCTGACCCTCCCTCAACCATGTCTCCGTGATAGCAACAATATCGTACTCCCATGTGTTCAACAACAACTTCAGTTCATCCACCTTATTTGCAATTCAATGAGATCATGGCTGATCATTCAAATTCAGTACCCGGTCCCTGCTTTCTCCCCATATCCCTTGATCCCTTTAGCCTTAAGAAATATACCTAACTCCTTCTTAAATATATTTAATGTATTGGCCTCTACTGCCTTCTGTGGCAGAGAATTCCACAGGTTCACCACTCTCTGGGTGAAGAAATTCCTCCTCATTTCTGTCCAAAATGGCCTACCCCTTATCCTTAGACTGTGACCCCTGGTTCTGGACTCCCCGGCCATCGGGAACATCCTTCCTGCATCTAGTCTGTCCAGTCCTGTCAGAATTTTATAAGTTTCAATGAGATCCCCTCTCATTCTTCTAAACTCCAGCGAGTACAAGCCCAATCAACCCAATCTCTCCTCATATGTCATTCCTGCCATCCCAGGTATCAGCCTGGTGAATCTTCGCTGAACTCCTTCCATGGCAAGAACATCCTTCCTCAGATAAGGCGACCAAAACTGCACATAATACTCAAGATGTGGTCTCACCAAGGCCCTGTATAACTGCAGCAAGACATCCTTGTTCCTGTACTCAAACCTTCTCGCTACTAAGGCCAACATACCATTTGCCTGCTTAACCGCCTGCTGCACCTGCATGCTTACCTTCAGCGATTGGTGCACAAGGACACCCAGGTCTCGTTGCACTTCTTCTCCCAATCTATTGCCATTCAGATAATAATCTGCCTTCCTATTTTTGCCACCAAAGTGGATAACCTCACATTTATCCACGTTATATTGCATCTGCCATGCTTCTGCCCAATCACCCAACCTGTCCAAATCATTCTGGAGTTTCTCGGCATCCTCCTCACAGCACACACGCCCACCCAGCTTTGTGTCGTCTGCAAATTTGGAGATATTACATCTAGTTCCCTTGTCTAGATCATTAATATATATTGTGAATAGCTGGGATCCTAGGACCGATCCTTGCGGTACCCAACTAGTCACTGCCAGTTCTCTATCCAAGTCAATACCTTGCCCTCAATCCCATGTGCCTTAACTTTACACGCTAATCTCTTATGGGGGACCTTATCAAAAGCCTTCTGAAAGTCCAAATACACCATATCCACTGGTTCTCCCTTATCTATTTTACCAGTTACATCCTCAAAAAATTCCATTAAGTGGTTGCGCGTCCCGTTCAAATTTTCGTGTGGTTTCTCCCACTTAAAAGCCGGTAAATGGCCTGCGCGGGACCTCTAGACTGCCGCGCAACTTGGCGGCAGCGTCACATTTCTGGATGTTTTGATTGCCACCCCCTCTCCACAAAGGCTTTAAAGCATGCCTTAACTTAAAGGGGTTAGATTCACAGGCCCACAGGTGTATATCAGGCTAAAGAGGAGATAAATCAAGCAGCGGGTCAGTGATCCAAACTAGTTCCAGCTCAGCTGTGATGGTCCATGTTTCGCTATCACAGCCTCCCACTTGGGCACTGGTCACCTGTGAAAGGTACCAGGGAGGCACTGCATTGCCACACCTAAAGCTGCCCCAGAAGGACTTGCCTTTTCACATGAGGATACCTGGAAACGATAATGTAGCATTGGAGGGAGACCCATAAGATCAAGTGTCCAGTGGTACAATGTTGACTGATAACTCTGGAGGTCTGTGTTAAGAACTCTCGTGGTGGTTCAGCACTGCAGAGGGATCGGAGATGTGAGATGAGGTATTTCTGGAATTTATTTTCAGGGGTCACTGAGTCGGCTTTGGAGACTGAATTAGAATTGGCAGCTTTATGTGCCATGGATTTGGTTAGTGTTATCTTTAATCCTAATCTTGGATGACAACCTAGGAGGGGCATACCATTGCAGTTCAATGGATGATCCAGACTGACCAACTAAGTTGATTCTACACCCGGTTACTGGGGCAAAAGTTTTAGTTGGTTGTGTACCAACTTGGCAGGGGGATGGGATTCAGTATAGTATGGCGTGATGCACAGTCAAATATAGAGGAAAAAATAAGTTAGCCTGGAAGGCAGAGCAAATATGTAATGGCACAAGGGAGTATGGCAAGGCTGGATGGCATTTATTTTAATGCAAGGAGTCTTGCGAGTAAGGCAGATGAATTGAAGGTGTTGATGAACACGTGGGAGCATGATATTGTTGCTATCACAGAGACATGGTTGAGGGAGGGGCAGGGCTGGCAGCTCAATATTCCGGGGTATAGAATCTTCAGGCGAGACAGAGGGGGGTGTAAAAGCGGAGGGGGTGTTGCAATATTAATCAAGGAGTCAATTACTGCTGCAAGGAGGAATGATATTTAAGCAGGTTCCTCTAATGAGGCCATATGGGTAGAATTTAAAAATAAAAAGGGGGCAAGCACTTTGCTGGGAGTGTACTATAGGCCCCCAAACAGTCAGGGGGAGATAGAGGAACAGATATGTAGGCAAATCTCAGAGAAGTGTAGAAATAATAGGGTAATAATAGTAGGGGATTTCAACTTCCCCAATATTAACTGGGATAGTCAGAGTGTGAAAGGCTTAGAGGGTGCGGAATTCTTAAAGTGCATCCAGGAGAGCTTTTTGAGCCAGCATGTAGAAAGTCCTACAAGAGAGGGGGTGGTACTGGACCTAATTCTAGGGAATGTAGCCGGGCAAGAGGTAGAAGTGTCAGTAGGAGAGCATTTTGGTGACGGTGACCATAATTTGGTGAGATTTAAGGTAGTCATGGAAAAGGACAAAGATGGACCAGAAATAAAGGTTCTAAATTGGGGGAAGGCTGATTTTACTATGATAAGGCAGGATCTGGCCAAAGTGGACTGGGATCAGCTACTTGTAGGAAAATCCACATCAGAGCAGTGGGAGTCTTTCAGAAAGGAAATAGAGAGAGTACAACACCAACATGTTCCCGTAAAGGTCAAGGGTGGGTCCAACAAGCCCAGGGAACCCTGGATGTCAAGGGATATACAAGAATGGATTAGGGAAAAAAGGGAGGCTTTTGGCAGATACAAAGGACTAAAAACAGTGGAAGCCCTAGAGGAGTAGCGAAAGTGCAGGGGGGTACTTAAAAAAGAAATTAGGAGAGCGAAGAGGAGGCATGAAAAAACATTGGCGGGCAAAATAAAGGAAAATCCCAAGGTGTTTTATAAATATATTAAGGGCAAGAGGATGACCAGGGAAAGAGTAGGGCCCATTAAGGACCAAAGTGGAAATCTGTGTGTAGAGCTGGAAGATGTAGGTGGGGTTTTAAATGAATATTTTGCATCTGTGTTCACTATGGAGAAGGACGATGATGTAATGTATGTACCTTTAAGGGGGAGAACTACTTTTTACAGCTCCTGTATCCTGTAGTACCGGCAGTGACCACGCCTGTATATAAACCCTGAGTAGTGATCTGTACAGTCAGTTGCAGTTTGGACCCTCATTCAGCAAACACCTGTTGATCGTTCCCTGCAGTGTGTTGTCTAATTATTGAAGGACACAACATTAAGATACACGGATATAACATTGGCGACGACACAGATTCAAACCTACCTGCAACTCTGCATCACCTCCCAGGGATTCGCTCCTGGAGAATAATGGAAGGAGGTCGAGTCCAGAAGCACGGGCGTCGACCACGGGCAACCGCCCAGTCATCCAGCGGAGATTTGAGCATCGCAGGGGAGGCTGTCGAGAGCCAGACTTGGCTTTCCAGTCACGGTGGTCCAGCGAAACAGGCTGGCAACAGGTACTGCGCAGACCCTTCCCGGACAGCGGCAGCTAGAGCCGACCGAGCGGCACAGAAAAAGGCCGAGCAGCGTCAACGGGGGAGAGAGAGAGGGCAGAGCGCACAGGGCGCAGCCGGTGTTCAGGACCAAGCGGCGTCAACGGGGAGAGAGACGAGAGAGAGCAGAGTGCAGCCGGTGTTCAAGGGCCAAGCAGCGTCAATGGGGGAGAGAGGCGCACAGGAAAACGCGAGGCGCTGCCATTGCCACAAGGACCGCAGAGAGCAGCATTGGCAGCAGCGCAGGAGCAGCGCACGAAACCCACAGGGCGTCGTCATTTGCCATGAGGACCGCCGAGAGCAGCGTTGGCAGCAACGCGGGAGACGCCATTTTAAGCCGCAGCGGGGAAGAAAGGAAAGAGCGGGAGACACCATTTTAAGCCGCAGCGGGGAAGAAAGGAAAGCGCGGGAGACGCCATTTTAAGCCAGTCTAACCACACCCAAAAATGCCGAAGACTGGTAGTATCACAGTGTTCGACAATGAAGTCGAAGATTGGACGACATATGCCGAACTCATAGAAGTATACTGCAAGGCGAATGAAGTGCCAGATGACAAGAAAGCGCTGGTATTGTTGAATTCAATGGGTGCAAAAATGTATGACTTACTATGAAACCTAGTAACCCCAGAGAAGCCAGTAGAAAAGGATTTTGAAAACATAGTGTCAATCTTACAGGACCACTTAAACCCCACACCGCTGCTGATAGCAGAAAGATTTAAGTTTCACAAAAGGAACCAGCATAAAGATGAAAGTAATGCTGAGTATTTAACGGAACTGCGCAAGCTATCGAAACACTGCCAGTTTGGAACGGGACTAGCAGATACTTTAAGGGACAAGTTTGTGTGTGGGCTTCAAAGTGAAGGAACCCAGAAACAGCTTCTATCAGAAAAGGATCTTACGCTGGACAAGGCTTTCAGCATTGCAGTATCACACGAAGCAGCAGCACGGGGCGCTGCAGAGATACAATGGAGACCGCAAGAATATGGCACAAATGAAATGTCATACGGAACAGTGAAGTGCTATCGCTGCGGCAGAACAACACACGACCATAATGATTGCTGGTCCAAGGACAAGGTGTGCAGACAGTGTGGAAAAGTAGGACACATAGCAAGAGTCTGCAGGTCGGGAAAGAAAACCAGCAGCAAGAAATCTCCACAGGAGAAGTACAAGAAGGTACATAAGGTGACGGAGAGTAGTTCAGACGAACAGAAAAGTGATACAGAGTCCGGAAGCAAGGAGCTGGGTTGTCTGAAACTACATAATGTGATCAAAACGGAGGATCACCAAACTATCTGGGTCACGCTCAAGATAGCAGGAGTCCAAGTGAAAATGGAATTGGACACAGGATCAGCCCTAACAGTCATAAACCGAAGGGACTACAAGCGGCTATTCTCACATATATCCTTGAGAGATACAAAGATTGTCTTGAAGACGTACACGGGGCAAAAAGTCTACCCCAAAGGAAAAATAAGGGTGAACGTTATATATAACGGCAAGGAAACACCAAAAATGGGCCTATATGTATTGCCAGATGGAGGACCACCACTACTAGGACGTGAATGGATCCGGAAGATACAGCTAGATTGGCATTCCATAAAAGCACTGACTGTAGATGTCAAAAATGATGACGACGTCACACCTGGACGACTGTCAAAAATGCTAACTGACGCACAAGAAGTGTTCCAGCAGGGACTCAGAACACTAAAAGGCATAACAGCGACGATCAAAATAGAGGAAAATGCAAGCCCAAAGTTTTTTAAGGCCAGACCGGTACCTTATGCGATCCGCCCAGCCGCCGAAGCAGAGCTGGAAGGTTTGGAACGTTCAGGAGTACTGTCCGAAGTGGACTGGAGCGAGTGGGCTACACCCATCATTCCTGTAATGAAGAGGTCGTTGAGTAATACGCCTGGGGAACCAAAGAAGGTTCGCATCTGTGGGGACTTTAAGATGACAGTGAACCCAGTCCTTCACACTGTACAATATCCGCTTCCGCGGATTGAAGATATTTTTGCCTCGCTATCTGGAGGGAAACGCTTCACTAAGATTGATCTGGCCCAGGCGTACCTGCAAATGGAGGTAGAAGAAACCTCGAAACAGTACCTCACGATCAACACTCATAAAGGTCTCTACCAATGTTCGGGGTAGCGTCAGCTCCGGCTATTTGGCAAAGGGCAATGGAACAAGTCCTGCAAGGGATTCCAGGGACCCAGTGTTATTTGGACGACATCCTGGTCACGGGCGAAAATGACAGTGATCACCTCGCCAACATGGAGCAGGTGCTCACTAGATTGAAGGAATATGGGCTCCGAGCTAATCGCCACAAATGCGAGTTTTTCCAGAAGCAGATCTCATATTGTGGCCACGTTATTGATAAAGAGGGGTTACATAAGTCCCCTGAAAAGATTGAGGCAGTAGTCAAGGCTCCAGCACCGGAAAATGTGTTACAACTGAGGTCGTTCCTCGGGCTGGTGAACTACTACCATAAGTTCTTGCCGAATTTGTCTACCGTACTACACCCACTGAACACCCTACTGCAAACGGGGGTACCATGGAAGTGGAGTGACGAATGTAAACGAGCTTTCCAGAAGAGCAAAGCATTGATCACATCAAAAGAGGTATTGGCTCATATCAACCCAGCACTACCAATTCGGTTGGCGTGTGATGCATCACCCTATGGCATTGGAGCGGTGCTGTCACACAAATTCCCAGACGGCTCAGAGAGGCCAGTAGCCTTTGCGTCTCGGTCACTAACCTCAGCCGAGCGTAACTACGCCCAGATTGACAGGGAGGCCCTCAGCCTAGTGTGGGGAGTGAAAAAGTTCAATCACTATCTGCACGGGCAGAAGTTCACTTTGCTGACTGACCACCAACCACTTGTCTCCATCTTTAATCCAAAGAAGGGCGTTCCGGTGATGACTGCGCAACGGCTACAAAGATGGTCCCTTTTTCTAGGGGCGCACCAATATGAAATCGAGTATAAGGGCACGAAACAGCATGGAAACACTGATGGGCTATCACGCCTGCCACTGCCTACTGCGGAGGAAGCACCAGCAGTGGATCCTGTTGAAATATCGAAATATTTAATTCGACTATAATTGAATGCTTGCCAGTAACTAACGCTGGTATAGAGAAGGAGACCCGAAATGACCCGACACTGTCTCGGGTATATGATTTGACGGTGAAGGGATGGCCAGCACATGGCGACTCACTGTTGCCAGCATTCTCATCCAGAAGAGAACAGCTGTCAGTATGCCAGGGGACAGTGATGTGTGGATCCCGAGTGGTAATTCCACCCAAGTTAAGGGAGAGAGTGCTCAATGAGCTTCACGAAGGTCATCTGGGAGGGGTGAAAATGATAAGCCTTGCTAGGGCTTATGTGTGGTGGCCGGGGATCGATCAGCAAATCGAGGACCTGACAAAGAGTTGCTCAGGATGCCAGAAGGTCCAAAATGCACCACCACAGGCACCTCTACACCCATGGGAGTGGCCCTCATCTCCATGGCAATGGGTGCATATTGATTTTGCTGGTCCATTCATGGACTCAATGTTTTTAATAGCCGTGGATGCGCACCCGAAATGGCCTGAGGTGATCAAAATATCCTCCACCACCACGGAGAAAACTATTGCAGTCCTACGGACCATTTTTGCCAGGAACAGCTTGCCAGAGCAGATTTGCTCTGATAACGGACCACAGTTTGTGTCCAAAGAGTTTCGAAGATTTATGAAAAGGAATGGGGTAAGGCATTACACATCCGCCCCGTATCATCCAGCCACAAATGGATTGGCTGAGAGGTTCGTACAAACCTTTAAAGAAGCAGTAAAGGCCATGTGCGATGACGACATTCCACTGCAGCATAAGGTGGACAATTTCCTGTTAGCCTACAGAAATGCGACACATACAGTCACCAACCAGGCCCCGGCCATGATGTTCTTTAACCGAAGGTTGAGATCTCGTCTGGATTTGCTCAGACCAAATGTACGAAGAGATGTTGAGAGTAAGCAATTCCAGCACATCAATGAGAAGCCGACAAGGAGCTTCAATGTAGGGCAACCAGTCTTGGCCCGCGACTACCGAACAGAGAAATGGCAACCAGGAACGATATGCACATGGCAGGGGCCACTAATGTACACAGTGGATGTTGGGGAGAACATTGAGAGACGCCATGCTGACCAGAGCCTAGAGTCACAGGAACGAGTCAACCCCATGTCTCGGCCATACGTACCTGGTGAGGAACCCAACGTACAGGTCGCATCTACCTCAGAAACAGTAGCATTGGAAGCTGATGAATCAACTGATGACAGGGTGCTAGAATCGCCTCCGCACCAAGAGCGAGACACTCGGGAAAGGCGTTATCCAGAAAGAATCAGGAAGCCTCCCCAAAGACTGAATTTATAAATAGACTATTTTCAGCTAATGTTGCATGTTAAAAGTGTTAATTGTAATTAGTTTGATATTTAATTGTTAAATGAGTGTTGTGGTACTGTTAATCTAAAAGGGGAGGAATTGTAATGTATGTACCTTTAAGGGAGAGAACTGCTTTTTACAGCTCCTGTATACTGTAGTACTGGCAGTGACCACACCTGTATATAAACCCTGAGTAGTGATCTGTACAGTTAGTTCTAGAGTAACCCTCATTCAGCAAACACCTGTTGTACCGTTTCTCCTGCAGTCTGTGTCTTATTATACACAGACACAACACTTACCATTTGGAAGCACCACCTTTTGGTTCCTGAAGAAAATGGAGTTCGGGTACAACTACATTGCAGAACAGAGGGATACAGCCCAGAGGCACCGGAAGGCAAAGCCCTGGGATGGTACCAGAAGGTATCCACAGCATTGGTTAAAACTGGACTGATGGGAATACCCTATGATGTACAGAGTGAAAACTGGGACATTAAGAACTATGATTTGAATTGGCCATCCTTTTGGCCGAGACATGAGGGTGAGTATCAGTGGAAAGCCAAGTGACAAGAAAATAATACGGGAAATAACCCACGATGTTGTGTGGGGTGGTGTGTTAGTAGTGGAGGGGTAGTTGTAATAACACAAGAGAGAGAGGAGATCACGGTAAATAAAACTAGTAACAAGAAAGAAAACGGTCCCAAAATAACAGAAGGTCCCGATAATGGTTTAATGGTAACTCGAACCCATGAGAGCCTGTATAATGATGTTAGATATGAGATTGTCCCAGTGATATTTAATCTTTCAGCAGTCCAAATGCCAAAGGGCCTGTGCAACCATGCACATGAGCTATTTTACAGTTGTCTGGTGAGACAAATAGTTAAGGATTTTGTAGAAAGGAATGCGGGAAAAGACAGTGACGAATCTTGGCCCCCAATTGATGGACAATGGCACAAACCAGTGGTAGGCGGAGAAAACGGTACGACTAAGTCGAGAAGGAAGCGAGGGTTAGGGGAATGGCTAGGAATAGGAGCCATGGCAGGCACAGCAGCATGGAATAGAATAGACATAGAATCTACGTGGGAACATGATGAGGCGATGAGGAGACAATTGAAGGGAATTTTAACCAAAATAAATAAGGGAGATTCAGACCAAATTCAAGAATTGCAAGAAGCACTAAAAACAACCTTATAAATGGTACACAATTTTCAAGAGATTCAGGACAAGGTTAATGAGATAATCAAAGAATCTGAAGGAAGTACCAGTTTTCTAAGGGTATCACTTGTGCTATGTATGGGAGTTTCCTACTGGATCAGGTACCGAAGGGTCGGACATCGAAAATAATCAGATACCCAACGTTGTGAATGACAGACATTTAGAGAAATGGTTTAACAAGACTGAACCATGGTGTACTGCTAGGAAACATGGGTTAGCTTACTATGCCAAATTACCATGCCCAGGTGGGGAGATTAATTATTATCTAGACCCCAAAAGCATTCTGATACTAGTAGTCCTATGGTTGCCCCGATTGAACAAGACAAATAAGTGGGAAGTGTTCAAGGTCCAATCAATAGGATCTATGGATGGGAAGGTACACAAACAGTATGCAGAATATCCACACTACTTGATTAAGCAGGGCATGACCTGGAAGGCCCCTAATTTGGGTTGTTGCACTAAGAATAAAGGATCATGGATGTGTAGATGTGACAGTCTTGAGCCTTGCGTACAGTTCCGGTCGCTATATTCTTAAAAGGATATAGAGGCACTGGAGAGGGTGCAGAGAAGATTTACATTGATGATACCAGAAAAGCTAGGGTGACTTAGAAGTATATCGCCGATCCTTCATCATCGCTGGGTCAAAATCCTGGAACTCCCTACCTAACAGCAGTGTGGGAAGTACCATCACCACATGGACTGCAGCGGTTCAAGAAGGCGGCTCACCACCACCTTCTCGAAGGCAACTAGGGATGGGCAATAAATGCTGGCCTTGCCAGCGACGCCCAGATCCCATAAACGAATAAAAAAAAATACTGATCAGGAACGGATGAAAACGTTGGGTTTCCTTTCTCCTGCAGGTTGAGGGGTGACCTGATAGAGGTCTTTAAAATGAGGAAAGGTTTTGATGGAGTGGATAGAGAATGTTTCAACTTGTGGGGAAGAGCAAAATTAGAGGCCCTCAATATAAGGTAGTCACCAAGAAATCAAATAGGGAATTCAGAAGAATCTTCTTTATCCAGAGAGTGCTGAGAATGTGGAACTCGCTAAAACAGGGAGTGGTTGAAGCGAATAGTATAGATGCATTTAAGGGGCAGTTAGATAAGTATATGAGGGAGAAGGGAATAGAGGGTTATGCTGATAGAGTTAGATGAGGTGAGACGGGAGGAGGCTCGACTGGAGCATAAATGCTGGCATGGACTGGTTGGGCCGAATGGCCTGGTTCTGTGCTGTATATCATATGTAATCCTCTGTTACAGTGTAAAGCTCTTATCAAATACCTCCAGGGCAGGTACAGTGGGTTATATACAGAGTAAAGCTCCCTCTGCACTGCCTACCAAACAGTCCCAGGGCAGGTACAGTGGGTTAGATACAGAGTAAAGCTCCCTCTACACTGTCCCACTAAACAGTCCCAGGGCAGGTACAGCACGGGTTAGGTACAGAGTAAAGCTCCCTCTGCACTGCCCACCAAACAGTCCCAGGGCAGGTACAGCACGGGTTAGGTACAGAGTAAAGCTCCCTCTACACTGCCCACCAAACAGTCCCAGGGCAGGTACAGCACGGGTTAGATACAGAGTAAAGCTCCCTCTACACTGCCCCACCAAACATCTGCTCTGTGAAGCCAGCAACATTTTTCCAGTCCCAGTGAGTGAGGCGATGATTCGACTTCTCTCTCCACCTTCCTGAGATATTGCTCACTCCCAGAGACTGTCAATAGAATAATGATTCATATTAATCCCAGAATCTGTACCTGGAATACAGTGGGACTGTTTTTGTGATTGTGACGGTATCTAATTTCATTATATTTGCAATTAATGAGTGTGTTTGAATTACTTGCTTTAATATTAAATTGTTCCTTTCATCCCTTTGCCCTGTTTATTGGGACTAAACTCACTGCCAGTGTCTGCGTGGCTGAAGAGTTGGTGCAGGAGGGAGGGCTTTAGTTTCCTGGATCACTGGCTCTGCTTCTGGGGAAAGTGGGACTTGTACAAGTCGGACAGGTTGCACCTGAACCGGAATGGGACCAACATCCTTGTGGGAAGGTTTGCTAGTACTGTTGGGGGGGGTTTAAATTACTTGGCAGGGGAATGGGATACGGAGTGGAGCTATAGCAGGGGGTGATGCACAGCCAAATATAGAGGAAAAAACAAGTTAGCCTGGAAGGCAGAGCAAATATGTAACGGCACAAGGGAGTATGGCAAGGCTGGGTGGCACTTATTTTAATGTAAGGAGTCTTGCGAGTAAGGCAGATGAATTGAAGGCGTTGATGAACACGTGGGAGTATGATATTGTTGCTATCACAGAGACATGGTTGAGGGAGGGGCAGGACTGGCAGCTCAATATTCTGGGATATAGAACCTTCAGGCGAGACAGAGGGGGGTGTAAAAGAGGAGGGGGCATCGCAATATTAATCAAGGAGTCAATTACTGCTGTAAGGAGGGATGATATCTTAGCAGGTTCCTCTAATGAGGCCATATGGGTAGAACTTAAAAACAAAAAGGGGGCAAGCACTTTGCTGGGAGTGTACTATAGGCCCCCAAACAGTCAGGGGGAGATAGAGGAACAGATATGTAGGCAAATCTCAGAGAAGTGTAGAAATAATAGGGTGATAATAGTAGGGGATTTCAACTTCCCCAATATTAACTGGGATAGTCAGAGTGTGAAAGGCTTAGAGGGTGCAGAATTCTTAAAGTGCATC
This sequence comes from Somniosus microcephalus, assembly GCF_052327205.1. Taxonomy (NCBI): domain Eukaryota; kingdom Metazoa; phylum Chordata; class Chondrichthyes; order Squaliformes; family Somniosidae; genus Somniosus; species Somniosus microcephalus. The sequence goes on along the minus strand of NC_140992.1, from coordinate 266,683,831 downwards.
CAGGAGAGCTTTTTGAGCCAGCATGTAGAAAGTCCTACAAGAGAGGGGGGCGGTACTGGACCTAATGCTAGGGAATGTAACCGGGCAAGTGGTAGAAGTGTCAGTAGGAGAACATTTTGGTGACGGTGACCATAATTTGGCGAGATTTAAGGTAGTCATGGAAAAGGACAAAGATGGACTGGAAATAAAGGTTCTAAATTGGGGGAAGGCCGATTTTAATATGATAAGGCAGGATCTGGCCAAAATGAACTGGGATCAGCTACTTGTAGGAAAATCCACATCAGAGCAGTGGGAGTCTTTCAATAAGGAAATAGAGAGAGTACAACACCAACATGTTCCTGTAAAGGTCAAGGGTGGGACCAACATGCCCAGTGAACCCTGGATGTCAAGGGATATACGAGAATGGATTAGGAAAAAAAGGGAGGCTTTTGGCAGGTACAAAGGACTAAAAACAGTGGAAGCCCTAGAGGAGTATAGAAAGTGCAGAGGGGTACTTAAAAAAGAAATTAGGAGAGCAAAGAGAGGGCATGAAATAACACTGGTGGGCAAAATAAAGGAAAATCATAGAAAAACATAGAAAAATAGGAGCAGGAGTAGGTCATTCGGCCCTTTGAGCCTGCTCTGCCATTCAATATGATCATGGATGATCCTCTATCTCAATACCATATTCCCACTCTCTCCCCATACCCGTTGATGCCTTTTGTGTCTAGAAATCTATCTATCTCCTTCTTAAATATATTCCACAGCCTGTGGTAGAGAATTCCACAGGTTCACCACCCTCTGAGTGAAGACATTTCTCCTCATCTCAGTCCTAAATGTCCTACCCTGTATCCTGAGACTGTGACCCTGAGGCTTTCCGCGGATGCAAGCCTCCGACCTGCACTTTCCTAGCGCGCCAGCCGTTGAGCTGTGGGCCCACGTGGGATTCTGATCCTGGGCCTCCTCCCACTGCCGGCAGTTTTGGTCGCCTTATCTGAGGAAGGATGTTCTTGCCATGGAAGGGGTGCAGCGAAGATTCACCAGGCTGATACCTGGGATGGCAGGAATGACGTATGAGGAGAGATTGGGTCGATTGGGCTTGTACTCGCTAGAGTTTAGAAGAATGAGAGGGGATCTCATTGAAACTTATAAAATTCTAACAGGACTAGACAGACTAGATGCTGGAAGGATGTTCCCGATGGTCGGGAAGTCCAGAACCAGGGGTCACAGTCTAAGGATAAGGAGTAAGCCATTTAGGACAGAGATGAGGAGGAATTTCTTCACCCAGAGAGTGGTGAACCTGTGGAATTCACTGCCACAGAAGGCAGTAGAGGCCAATACATTAAATATATTTAAGAAGTTAGATATATTTCTTAAGGCTAAAGGGATCAAGTAATATGGGGAGAAAGCAGGGACTGGGTACTGAATTTGGATGATCAGCCATGATCGCATTGAATGGCGGAGCAGGCTCGAGGGGCCGAATGGCCTACTCCTGCTCCTATCTTCCATGTTTCTATGGGACCACGCACGGGGAAAAAAAAATTAGAAGGAACATTGTACCTTTGTTTCCTGAACCACAGTGGAGAGAGTCCAATTGCTGATCTTCATTTCTTCCATTACATTAGTTAAGTATTTGATTTATTATATTATTAAGTAGGACATACCTAAATCCCTTGTAAGATCTTATAGATCTCTGAGTTCTTGGACAAGATGCCAATAGGCAGCAGCCAGTATGTTTGAGCAATAGATGAAGATTTATTAAGCATACAGCGTAAGATACTTAATATTAGGCGATAGTTTTAACGAGTAGCTCGCAGTCCTAGGTCTCTGGACCCTCTCGGACACAGATGATGTCCTCTTAATTCTGTTCCTTTGTCCTCACAGTACGTCTGTGTGAAGTTGTTCTTTGGGTATTGAGGTTTTAACCCTTTTCTTATCAAAAATTGGTTTGGCCAGTGTCCATATATGGTTTTTAACAAATCACCTTTTTTAATTGGTTCTAATGGCCAAAATACCATTGTCACTCAGACTATGGTAGCATCCCACCTTTCCAGTATTTTTCCACCAACTTTGCCAGTGTTATCTTGTTTATAGTTTTGTTAAGCGAATTCTAAGTTCTATACAGCATTATAATATGTTATTTAATGATTTAACCTTCATTCGCAGTCTGTGGCTGTTTGATATCATAACTTAGTCAAAACTGCTTTTGACTGTGCAGCTACATTTTGAACAAGTTTTCTAGTTACCCAGGAGTAATTATGGGTAATATTATTTGGTCAATGGCTACACTTGAAGTTATACATATATGATTCACGTCTACTAAATATCTTTAAATATCAGCCTTTCGTACAAGTCCCCACCTCGAGGATGAAATGTTTCACTCAGTTGTCACAAACCGCTATGAAACAAAATAATAAGAATGAAACCGGACGGATCACCCGGCATCGACCTCAGCACCGGTTACGGACACAGCAATGGCACACCCAGCCCAGTCAACCCTGCAAAGTCCTCCTCACCAACATCTGGGGACTTGTGCCAAAAATTGGAAGAGCTGTCCCACAGACTAGTCAAGCAACAGCCTGATATAGTCATACTCACAGAATCATACCTTTCAGCCAATGTCCCGAACTCCTCCATCACCATCCCTGGGTATGTCCTGTCCCACCGGCAGGACAGACCCACCAGGGGTGGTGGCACAGTGGTATACATGCAGGAAGGAGTGGCCCTGGGAGTCCTCAACATTGACTCCGGATCCCCTGAAGTCTCATGGCTTCAGGGCAAGCATGGGCAAGGAAACCTCCTGCTGATTACTACATACTGCCGTCCCTCAGCTGATGAATCAGTACTCCTCCATGTTGAACAACACTTGGAAGAAGCACTGAGAGCAGCAAGGGCACAGAATGGAATCTGGGTGGGGGACTTCAATGTCCATCACCAAGAGTGCTTCGGCATCACTACTACTGACCGAGTCCTGAAGGATATAACTGCCTGTCTGTGCCTGCGACAGGTGGTGAGTGAACCAAAAAGAGGGGAAAAACCTACTTGACCTCGTCCTCACCAATCTACCTGTCGCAGATGCATCTGTCCATGACAGCATTGGCAGCAGTGACCACAGCACAGTCATTGTGGAGACGAAGTCACATCTTCACACTGAGAACACACTCCATCGTGTTGTGTGGCACTACCACCGTGCTAAATGGGGTAGATTCAGAACAGATCGAGCAGCTTAAAACTGGACATCCATGAGGCGCTGTGGGCCATCAGCAGCAGCAGAATTGTATTCAACCACAATCTGTAACCTCATGGCCCGGCATATCCCTCACTCTACCATTACCACCAAGCTAGGGGACTAGCCCTGGTTCAACAAGGTGTGTAGAAGAGCATGCCAGGAGCAGCACCAGGCGTACCTAAAAATGAGGTGCCAACCTGGGGAAGCTGCAACACGGGGCCACATGCATGCTAAAAAGTGGAAGCAGCGGAAGCAGCATGCTATAGACAGGGCTAAGCGATCCCACAATGAACGGATCAGATCAAAGCACTGTAGTTCTGACCCATCCAGTCGTGAATGGTGGTGGACCATTAAACAACTAACAGGAGGAGGAGGCTCCAAGAATATCCCCATCGTGAATGATGGTGGAGCCCAACACGAGTGTAAAAGACAAGGCTGAAGCGTTTGCAACCAACTTCAGCCAGAAGTGCCGAGTGGATGATCAATATCGGCCTACTCCCGAGGTCCGCACCATCAAAGAAGCCATTTCTCAGCCAATTCGATTCACTCCACGTGATATCAAGAAACGGCTGAGCCCACTGGATACAGCAAAGGCTATGGGCCCCGAAAACGTCCCGGCTGTCATGCTGAAGACTTGTGCTCCAGAACTAGCCGCACCTCTAGCAAAGCTGTTCCAGTACAGCTACAACACTGACATCTATCCGACAATGTGGAAAACTGCCCAGGTATGTCCTGTCCACAAAAAGCAGGACAAATCCAACCCGGCCAATTACCGCCCCATCAGTCTACTCTCAATCATCAGCAAAGTGGTGGAAGGCGTCATCGACAGTGCTATCAAGCGGCACTTACTCACCAATAACCTGCTCACTGATGCCCAGTTTGGGTTCCGCCAAGACCACTCAGCTCCTGACCTCATTACAGCCTTGGTCCAAACATGGACAAAGGAGCAGAATTCCAGAGGTGAGGCGAGAGTGACTGCCCTTGGCATCAAGGCAGCATTTGATCGAGTCTGGCATCAAGGAGCTCTAGTAAAACTGAAGTCATTGGGAATCAGGGGGAAAATGCACCACTGGCTGGAGTCATATCTAGCACAAAGGAAAATGGTTGTGGTGGTTAAAGGTCAATCATCACAGCCCCAGGACATCGCTGCAGGAGTTCCTCAGGGCAGTGTCCTAGGCCCAACCATCATCAGCTGCTTCATCAACGACCTTCCCTCCAACATAAGGTCAGGAATGGGGACATTCGCTGATGACTGCACAGTGTTTAGCACCATTCGCAACTCCACAGATAATGAAGCAGTCCATGCCCGCATGCAACAAGACCTGGACGACATTCAGGCTTCGGCTGATAAGTGGCAAGTAACATTTGCGCCACAGAAGTGCCAGGCAACGACTATCTCCAACAAGCGAGATTCTAACCACCTCCCCTTGACATTCAATGGCATTACCACCACCGAATCCCCCACTATCAACATACTGGGGGTCACCATTAACCAGAAACTTAACTGTACCAGCCACATAAATAAAGTGGCAACAAGAGCAGGTCAGAGTCTAGGTATTCTGTGGCGAGTGTCTCACCTCCTGACTCCCCAAAGCCTTTCCACCATCTACAAGGCACAAGTAAGGACTGTGATGGAATACTCTCCACTTGCCTGGATGAGTGCAGCTCCAACAACACTCAAGAAGCTCGACACCATCCAGGACAAAGCAGCCCACTTGATTGGCACCCCATCCACCACCTAAAACATTCACTCCCTCCAGCACTGGTGTACCGTGGCTGCAGTGTGTACCATCTACAAGATGCACTGCAGCAACTCGCCAAGACTTCTTCAGCAGCACCTCCCAGAACTGCGACCTCTTCCACCTAGAAGGACAAGGGCAGCAGGCACATGGGAACACAACCACCTCCAAGTTCCCGTCTAAGTCACACATCATACTGACTTAGAAGTATATCGCCATTCCTTCATCGTCGCTGGGTCAAAATCCTGGAACTCCCTCCCTGACAGCACTGTGGGAGTACCTTCACCACACGGACTGCAGCGGTTCAAGAAGATGGCACACCACCACCTTCTCAAGGGTAACTAGGGATGGGCAATAAATGCTGGCATTGCCAGCGACGCCCTGATCCCATAAATGAATTAAAAGAAAAAAATAAACGATTTGGACTCGGGAATTTGAAGTACAATTTCAAAATTTGTCAATGATACCAAATTGGGAGGTATAGTTACTATTGATGAAGACTGTGACAAAATGCAAGAAGACATTAATAAACTTGCAGAGTGGAAGTGTAATTGGCGAATCAATTTCAATATCGATAAGTGTGAGGTGGCGCCATTTGGTTGGAAGAATAAGGAAACCAGATGCTGCTTGGAAAATAAGAGTATAAATGGGGTAGAGGAGCAACGGGATCTCGGGGTACAGATACACAAATCACTAAAAGTAGCAATGGAGGTTAATAGGGCCCTAAAAAACAAACAAAGCACTGGGGTTCATTTCCAGGGGGATAGAATTGCAAAGCACGGAAGTTATGTTAAACTTGTACTGACCCTGGGTTAGATCATACTTGGAGTACTGTGAAAAGCTCTGGTCTCCATATTACTATGAGGGGCCGTATGGCCTACTCCTGCTCTTATTTTTTATGTTCTTAATATAGACGCACTGGAGAAGGAGATTTGAAACAATGATTCTAGATCTGAGAGGATATACTTATCAGGAAAGGCTGAACAGGCTGATTCTCTTTTCTCTTGAAGAAAAAGAAGGCTGATGGATGACCGGATAGAGGTCTTAAAGATTATGAAAAGTTTATAAAGGGTGGTCATGGAGAAAATGTTTCCACTTGTGGGAGTCCAAAACTAGAGGTCATCGATGTAAGATAGTCACTAATAAATCCAATAGAGAATTCAGCAGAAATTCTCCACCCAAAGAGAGGTGAGAATGTGGAACTCGCTACCACAGGGAGTAGCGGAGGCAGGTAGTATAGATGCATTTAAGGAGAAGCTAGAAAAACACATGAGGGAGAAAGAAATATACGGTTATGTGAATAGAATTAGATGAAGAGGGGTGAGAGGAGGCTTTTTGGGGGGATAAACACCGGCACAAACCAATTGGGCTGAATAGGTTAGATATAGAGTAAATCTCCCCCAACACTGCCCCATCAAACTCTCCCAGGACAGGCACAACACAAGTTAGACACAGAGTAAAGCTCCCTCTGCACTATCCCATCAAACACTCTCAGGGCAAGAACAGCAAGGATTAGAAACAGAGTAAATCTCACTCTACAAAGTCCCATCACACACTCCCAGGGCAGGTACAGAACATGTTTGACACTCCCAGGGCAGGTACAGAACATGTTTAATACAGGGTAGTGCTCCCTCTACACTGTCCAATCAAACACTCCCAGGGCAGCTCCAGCACGGGTTAGATACAGAGTAAAGCTCCCTCTAAACTGCCCCTTCAAACTCTCCCAGGACAGGCACAACACGAGTTAGATACAGAGTAAAGCTCCCTTAGCACATCAAACACTCCCAGGGCAGGTACAGCACAGGATAGACACACAGAGTAAAGCTCACTCTGTACTGTCCCATCAAACACTCACTTGTCAGGTACAGCAAGGGTTAGATACCGAGTAAAGCCCCCTCTACACTGACCCACCACACACTCCCATGGCAGGTACAGCATGGGTTGGATACAGAGTAAATCTCCATCTAAACTGTCAGCTCAAACACTCCCATGGTACTTACACATGGGTTAGATACAGAGTAAAGCTCCCTCTACAATGTCCCATCAAACACTCCTAGGGCAGGGACAGCACGGGTTAGATACAGAGTAAATCTCCCTTGACACTGTCACATTAAACACTCCCAGGGCAGGTTCAGACCATGTTTGATACAGAGTAAAGCTCACTCTACACTGTCCCAACAAATATTCCCAAGGCAGGTACAGCATGGGTTAGATACAGAGTAAAGCTCCCTCTGCAGTATCCCATCAAACACCCCCAGGACACGTATAACACGGGTAAGATGCAGAGTAAAGCTCCCCCTTCACTGTCCCATGAAACAATCCCAGGACAGGTTCAGGCCATGTTTGATACAGAGTAAAGCTCCCTCTGCACTATCCCATCAAACACTCTCAGGGTAGGAACAGCAAGGATTAGAAATAGAGCAAAGCTCACTCTACAAAGTCCAATCAAACACTCCCAGGGCAGGTACAGCAGGGGTTAGATACAGAGTGCAGCTCTCTATACACTGTCCATTAAACACTCCCAGGGCAGGTACCGCACTGCTTAGATATAGAGTAAAGCTCCCTCTACACTGTCCAATCAAACACCCCCAGGGCAGGTACAGCACGGGTTAGATACAGAGTAAACCTCCTTATATAACGTACCATCAAACACTCCCAGGGCAGGTACAGCACGGGTTAGATACAGAGAAACGCTCACTCTACACTGTCCCATCAAACACTCCCAGGACAGGTTCAGACTATGTTTGATACAGAGTAACGCTCCCTCTGCACTATCCCACCAAACACTCTCAGGGCAGGAACAGCAAGGATTAGAAACAGAGTAAAGATCACTCTACAAAGTCCCATCAAACACTCTCAGGGCAGGTACAGAACATGTTTGACACTCCGGGGCAGATACAGGACATGTTTGACACAGAGTGAAGTTCAGCTCTGCACTGTCCCATCAAACACTCTCAAGGCAGGTTGAGAACATGTTTGATACAGGCTTAGGATTAGAGTTAGGGTTAAACCTGTCCAGGGCAGGTACAGCATTGGTTAAATACAGAGTAAAGCTCCCTCTACACTGTCCAATCAAACACTCCCAGGGCAGGTACAGCACGGGTTAGATACAGAGTAAAGCTCACTCTACACTGTCCAATCAAACACCCTCAGGGCAGGTACAGGTACAGCATGGGTTAGATACAGAGAAAAGCTCCCACTGCACTTTCCCATCAAACACTCCCAGGGCAGGAACAGCACAGGTTAGATACAGAGTAAAGCTCCCTCTGCACTATCCCATCAAACACTCCCACGGCAGGTATAGCAAGGATTAGATATAGAGTAAAGCTGCCTCTACACTGTCCCATCAAACCCTTCCAATACTGGCACAACACGAGTTAGACACAGAGTAAAGCTCCATCAACACTGTCCATCAAACACGCCCAGGGCAGTTACAGCAGGGATTAGATACAGATTAAAGCTCCCTCTACACTGTATCATCAAACACTCCCATGGCAGGGAAAGTACAGGTTAGATTCAGAAAAAGGCTCTCTCAAAAATGTCCCATCAAACACGCTCAGGGCAGGTACAGCATGTGTGAGATACAGAATAAAGCTCCCTCTACACTGTCCCATCAAACTCTCCCAGGGCAGGAACAGCACAGGTTAGATACAGAGTAAAGCTCCCTCTGCACTATCCCAAAAAAACAATCCCAGGGCAGGTACAGCAAGGATTAGATGGAGAGTAAAGCTCTCTCTACATTGTCCCAACAAACACTCCCAGGGCAAGTACAGCAAGGGTAAGATGCAGAGTAAAGCTCCCTCTACACTGTCCCATCAAACTCTCCCAGGGCAGGAACAGCATGGGTTAGATACAGAGTAAAGCTCAATCTACACTATCCCATCAAACCAGTCCAATACTGGCACAACATGAGTTAGACACAGAGTAAAGCTGTAGAGAGAGCTTTACTCTGTATCAAACGTGGTCTGAACATGCCCTGCGAGTGATTGCTGGGACAGTTCAGAGGGAGGTGTACTCTGTATCTAACCCATGCTGTACCTGCCCTGGGAGTGATTGATGGGACAGTGTAGAGGGAGCTTTACGCTGTATCTAACCCATGGTGTACCTGCCCTGGGAGAGTTTGATGGGATAGTGTAGAGGGAGCTTTACTCTGTATCTAACCCATGCTGTACCTGCCTTGGGAATATTTGTTGGGACAGTGTAGAGTGAGATTTACTCTGTATCAAACACGGTCTGAACCTGCCCTGGGAATGTTTAATGTGACAGTGTCAAGCGAGATCTACTCTGTATCTAACCCGTGCTATCCCTGCCCTAGGAGTGTTTGATGGGACATTGTAGAGGGAGCTTTACTCTGTATCTAACCTGTAAGTGCCATGGGAGTGTTTGATCTGACAGTTTGGAGGGAGATTTACTCTGTATCCAACCCGTGCTGTACCTGCCATGGGAGTGTGTGGTGGGTCAGTGTAGAGGGGGCTCTACTTGGTATCTAACCCTTGCTGTACCTGACAAGTGAGTGTTTGATGGGACAGTACAGAGTGAGCTTTACTCTGTGTCTATCCTGTGCTGTACCTGCCCTGGGAGTGTTTGATGTGCAAAGGGAGCTTTACTCTGTTTCTAACTCATGTTGTGCCTGTCCTGGGAGAGTTTGAAGCGGCAGTTTAGAGGGAACTTTACTCTGTATCTAACCCGTGCTGGAGCTGCCCTGGGAGTGTTTGATTGGACAGTGTAGAGGGAGCACTACCCTGTATTAAACATGTTCTGTACCTGCCCTGGGAGTGTCAAACATGTTCTGTACCTGCCCTGGGAGTGTTTGATGGGACTTTGTAGAGTGAACTTTACTCTGTTTCTAATCCTTGCTGTTCCTGCCCTGAGAGTGTTTGATGGGATAGTGCAGAGGGAGCTTTACTCTGTGTCTAACTCGTGTTGTGCCTGTCCTGGGAGAGTTTGATGGGGCAGTGTTGGGGGAGATTTACTCTACATCTAACCTATTCAGCCCAATTGGTTTGTGCCGGTGTTTATCCCCCACAAAAGCCTCCTCTCACCCCTCTTCATCTAATTCTATTCACATAACCGTATATTTCTTTCTCCCTCATGTGTTTTTCTAGCTTCTCCTTAAATGCATCTATACTACCTGCCTCCACTACTCCCTGTGGTAGCGAGTTCCACATTCTCACCTCTCTTTGGGTGAAGAATTTCTGCTGAATTCTCTATTGGATTTATTAGTGACTATCTTACATCGATGACCTCTAGTTTTGGACTCACACAAGTGGAAACATTTTCTCCACGACCACCCTTTATAACCTTTTCATAATCTTTAAGACCTCTATCTGGTCATCCATCAGCCTTCTCTTTCTTCAAGAGAAAAGAGAATCAGCCTGTTCAGCCTTTCCTGATAAGTATATCCTCTCAGATCTAGGATCATTGTTACAAATCTCCTTCTCCAGTGCGTCTATATTAAGAACATAAAAAATAAGAGCAGGAGTAGGCCATACGGCCCCTCATAGTAATATGGAGACCATAGCTTTTCACAGTACTCCAAGTATGATCTAACCCAGGGTCAGTACAAGTTTAACATAACTTACGTGCTTTGCAATTCTATCCCTCTGGAAATGAACTCCAGTGCTTTGTTTGTTTTTTAGGGCCCTATTAACCTCCATTGCTACTTTTAGTGATTTGTGTATCTGTACCCCTAGATCCCGGTGCTCCTCTACCCCATTTATACTCTTATTTTCCAAGCAGTATCTGGCTTCCTTATTCTTCCAACCAAATGGCGCCACCTCACACTTATCGATATTGAAATTGATTCGCCAATTACACTTCCACTCTGCAAGTTTATTAATGTCTTCTTGCATTTTGTCACAGTCTTCATCAATAGTAACTATACCTCCCAATTTGGTATCATTGACAAATTTTGAAATTGTACTTCAAATTCCCGAGTCCAAATTCATTAATTTTTTTCTTTTAATTCATTTATGGGATCAGGGCGTCGCTGGCAATGCCAGCATTTATTGCCCATCCCTAGTTGCCCTTGAGAAGGTGGTGGTGAGCCACATTCTTGAACCGCTGCAGTCCGTGTGGTGAAGGTACTCCCACAGTGCTGTTAGGTAGGGAGTTCCAGGATTTTGACCCAGCGATGATGCAGGATCGGCAATATACTTCTAAGTCAGGATGGTGTGTGACTTGGAGGGGAACTTAGAGGTGGTGGTGTTCCCATGCGCCTGCTGCCCTTGTCCTTCTAGGTGGAAGAGGTCGCGATTCTGGGAGGTGCTGCTGAAGAAGTCTTGGCACGTTGCTGCAGTGCATCTTGTCGATGGTACACACTGCAGCCACGGTACACCGGTGGTGGAGGGAGTGAATATTTTAGGTGGTGGATGGGGTGCCAATCAAGTGTGCTGCTTTGTCCTGGATGGTGTCAAGCTTCTTGAGTGTTGTTGGAGCTGCACTCATCCAGGCAAGTGGAGAGTATTCCATCACAGTCCTTACTTGTGCCTTGTAGATGGTGGAAAGGCTTTGGGGAGTCAGGAGCTGAGACACTCGCCACAGAATACCTAGCCTCTGACCTGCTCTTGTTGCCACAGTATTTATGTGGCTGGTCCAGTTAAGTTTCTGGTTAATGGTGACCCCCAGTAAGTTGATAGTGGGGGATTTGGTGATGGTAATGCCATTGAATGTCAAGGGGAGGTGGTTAGACTCTCGCTTGTTGGAGACAGTCATTGCCTGGCACTTCTGTGGCACAAATGTTACCTGTCACTTATCAGCCCAAGCCTGAATGTCGTCCAGGTCTTGTTGCATGTGGGCATGGACTGCTTCATTATCTGTGGAGTTGCGAATGGTGCTAAACACTGTGCAGTCATCAGCGAACGTCCCCATTTCTGACCTTATGTTGGAGGGAAGATCATTGATGAAGCAGCTGAAGATGGTTGGGCCAAGGACACTGCTCTGAGGAACTCCTGCAGCGATGTCCTGGGGCTGTGATGATTGACCTTCAACCACCACAACCATTTTCCTTTGTGCTAGATATGACTCCAGCCAGTGGAGCGTTTTTCCCCTGATTCCCAATGACTTCAGTTTTACTAGGGCTCCTTGATGCCAGACTCGATCAAATGCTGCCTTGATGCCAAGGGCAGTCACCTCACCTCACCTCTGGAATTCTGCTCCTTTGTCCATGTTTGGACCAAGGCTGTAATGAGGTCAGGAGCTGAGTGGTCTTGGCAGAACCCAAACTGGGCATCAGTGAGCAGGTTATTGGTGAGTAAGTGCCGCTTAATAGCACTGTCGATGACGCCTTCCATCACTTTGCTGATGATTGAGAGTAGACTGATGGGGCGGTAATTGGCCGGGTTGGATTTGTCCTGCTTTTTGTGGACAGGACATACCTGGGCAGTTTTCCACATTGTCGGATAGATGCCAGTGTTGTAGCTGTACTGGAACAGCTTGGCTAGAGGTGCGGCTAGTTCTGGAGCACAAGCCTTCAGCACGACAGCCGGGAAGTTTTCGGGGCCCATAGCCTTTGCTGTATCCAGTGGGCTCAGCCGTTTCTTGATATCACGTGGAGTGAATCGAATTGGCTGAAAAATGGCTTCTTTGATGGTGGGGACCTCGGGAGTAGGCCGATATTGATCATCCACTCGGCACTTCTGGCTGAAGTTGGTTGCAGACGCTTCAGCCTTGTCTTTTACACTCGCGTTGGGCTCCACCATCATTGAGGATGGGGATATTCTTGGAGCCTCCTCCTCCCGTTAGTTGTTTAATGGTCCACCACCATTCACGACTGGATGGGACAGGACTGCAGAGCTTCGATCTGATCCGTTGATTGTGGGATCGCTTAGCCCTGTCTATAGCATGCTGCTTCCGCTGCTTCCACTTTTTAGCATGCATGTGGTCCCATGTTGCAGCTTCCCCAGGTTGGCACCTCATTTTTAGGTACGCCTGGTGCTGCTCCTGGCATGCTCGTCTACACACCTTGTTGAACCAGGGTTGGTCCCCTGGCTTGGTGGTAATGGTAGAATGAGTGATATGCCGGGCCATGAGGTTACAGATTGTGGTTGAATACAATTCTGCTGCTGCTGATGGCCCACAGCGCCTCATGGACGTCCAGTTTTAAGCTGCTCGATCTGTTCTGAATCTACCCCATTTAGCACGGTGGTAGTGCCACACAACACGATGGAGGGTGTTCTCAGTGTGAAGATGTGACTTCGTCTCCACAATGACTGTGCTGCGGTCACTGCTGCCAATGCTGTCATGGACAGATGCATCTGCGACAGGTAGTTTGTTGAGGACGAGGTCAAGTAGGTTTTTCCCCTCTTTTTGGTTCACTCACCACCTGTCGCATGCACAGACAGGCAGTTATGTCCTTCAGGACTCGGTCAGTAGTAGTGATGCCGAAGCACTCTTGGTGATGGACATTGAAGTCCCCCACCCAGATTCCATTCTGTGCCCTTGCTGCTCTCAGTGCTTCTTCCAAGTGTTGTTCAACATGGAGGAGTACTGATTCATCAGCTGAGGGAGGGCGTTATGTAGTAATCAGCAGGAGGTTTCCTTGCCCATGCTTGCCCTGAAGCCATGAGACTTCATGGGATCCGGAGTCAATGTTGAGGACTCCCAGGGCCACTCCTTCCTGACTGTATACCACTGTGCCACCACCCATGGTGGGTCTGTCCTGCCGGTGGGACAGGACATACCCAGGGATGGTGATGGAGGAGTTTGGGACATTTGCTGAAAGGTATGATTCTGTGAGTATGACTATGTCAGGCTGTTGCTTGACTAGTCTGTGGGACAGCTCTCCCAATTTTTGGCACAAGTCCCCAGATGTTGGTGAGGAGGACTTTGCAGGGTTGACTGGGCTGGGTGTGCCATTGTCGTGTCCGTAGCCGGTGCTGAGGTCAATGCCGGGTGATCCATCCGGTTTCATTCTTATTATTTTGTTTCATAGCGTTTTGTGACAACTGAGTGACTTGCTAGGCCATTTCAGAGGGCAGTTAAGAGTCAACCACATTGCTGTGTGTCTGCAGTCACATATAGGCCAGACCAGGTAAGGACGGCAGATTTCTTTCTCTAAAGGACATTAGTGAACCAGATGGGTTTTTGCGACAATCCGATAGTTTCATGTTTACCATTACTGACATTAGATTTTATTCCAGATTTATTTAATTACCTGAATTTAAATTCCCCAGCTGCCGTGGTGGGATTTGAACTCACGTCTTTGGATCATTAGTCCAGGCCCCTGGATTACTAGCCCAGTGACATTACATATGGGAACGGTAGCGTAGTGGTAAATTGTGAACAGCAGTGGTCCCAGCACCGATCCCTGTGGAACACCACATTCCACCTTTTGCCAGTCTGAGCAGCTACTCTCTGTTTTGTGGCATTCAATGGCGAGGTGTTTACCCATGATCCTCCGCACGGCAGAAAGTGCTCAATCAATGACTACAGGAGCCCAGTGCGCAGGCGCGGGCGAGTGGTTCCGACGGAGCAATGGCGGACAGCAGGAACATCGTAGCGAGAGAAACAGAGCCAACGTTTCAGGTCGAGACCTTCGTCAGAGCATTTCCTGTTGTACTAATGGCCGAACAAATGACTCGAGGCAGGAGATAATTCTAGGGCCGGGGAGGAACAGGCGCCGTGGTGTCTGGGAAGTTTCACAAACATTTGGAGTCGTCCTCAGGCCCTGAATAAGACCCCGCGGGGCCTCGAGTTTGCGTCGCAGCGCCAGGCCCGGCCCGGCCGCCCGGGTGAGCAGGGCAACTGTCCGCCACCTTGCTGAAGGATTTCTCCCCGGCGACAGGCCCAGGTTACCCGGGCAACCGGCCGCCATCTTGGTGAAGGACTTGTCCCCGCACTGCCATCTTGGACAGGGCGCAGTCGCGGCAGCAGCAGAACCCTGAATAACAGCACCACCAACAGCAGGAGCGACAAGCTGCTGCTCAACCACCTGAAGCTGCAGAGGCCGGAAGGCATCAGCAGGCGACCACATTGCTGCCCGGGATGTAAGGGACGCATTCATGTTGGCCAGATTTTCTTAGCCTGTACAATCAAACACTTCTGCCTCGCAGCTTCTTACCAGAGCATCGACAATGGACAAGAACCTGCGGATTCTTATCTTTCTTGCTGCTCCTGTCTCGACACCTTTGGCGGTCGTCCTTTGGGGTTGTGAACCTGTGAGGGCTCGGCAACAGTCTGCTACTCCTGTGGCTGTGCAGGGGCTGAGACGCCCATCTCAGTTGGGTGAGGACTCTGATGGGGCTCTGACTGAGTGCTTTGCAGTGGCATGGTCATGTGAGTGTTTGGAGAGGAGCCCCCACTTCCTTGTTGTCTGCCACCAACATCCCTCTCATGGGTCAGCCCCACTTCAGAGCTAGCAAGTGGCTTGACAGCACCTTGTAGCACTTCAGGGGGGCCATGAGGACCAGTTTCTGCACTGGAGGTCCTACTCCAGAGGACTTCCATGAAGGTCTGGTTTCTATGCTCAATAGCTGACCATTGCTCCTCAAGAGATGTCAGTCTATTCTGAACAATGACCATGTTTTCAATACCCTGGTGACTAAGCTCCTCCATGGCCGTAACCATCCTCTCCTCTACTGTAGCCATCCTCTCCTCTATGGTAGCCAGTCTTACCACGGAGGTAGCCATCCTTTCCTCAAAGTTTGCCATCCTTTCCGTGGTGAGTGTCTGCGCTGGTCCTGTGTGCGCTGAATTCTGCTGACGCTGCGCCCTCAGAGGTTGCAGCTTCCTCTGAGGAGTCTTTGAGGCTCAGGCTGTTCCTCCTGGACAGTGGGGACGAGGGCTCTCGATGGTCCTGTGGGGGGAGTAAAGGAAAGAGTTAGAGATGTGAGGTAAAGGTTACATGCACATTGAATTGTGCAGATGATCATAAGTCAATCTGTTAGAGCATCAGAATCATTATCAGTCACTCATGCAATGTCAATGAGAGAGATGCTAAACTATTCTGTCACCAGCTTGCTGTGATGCGCCCGTCTGTCCATCCCCCACTTGCGAATCATCCTCCACTCCAGCGATCTGCAGGGCCGCCTCCTCCGAAGTGGTGAGCTGGGCTCCTGAAGGTGGCCCTCCTCCTGTCCTCGCTCTTTCCCTCTTATTGTGGGCTCTCTTTTCCTGCAATGAGGGAGACAAGTGGAGTTTGAGTGAGAATGTAGGTGTGAGTGTAGAGAATCCATAGCATAGATGCTTAGAAGGAGACAAAGGGCCCTCCCTGTGTGTTGTAAGTTTTTGTCATTGCATCAGAGTGATAGGGAGTGTGAGGGCTGCATGGTCGAATAGTTAAGTGAATATGACCATAGAGAGAGAGGGAATGGGTAAGGGTGCAGGGATGTAAGGGTCAAGTGGGATGTGGAGGAAGAGGTTGGCAAAGCAGAGTGCTGGTGATGAGAGGCGATGGGGATCAGATTGAGGCTGATGGGAATGTCATACTCACTTTTCCTGTGTGGAGGAGGTCATGAAACCTCTTCCTGCACTGCAGCCAGGTTCTGCTGCACAAAGAAATTGCGTTTACCTCTTGGGCCACTTGCAGCCACGCAGCTTTAGTCTGCTGGGGAGGCTTTTTCCTCCCTAAGGAAGGGAAGAGCACCTTCTTATTTGCTCTTGCTCCCTCCACCAGCGCTTGAAGGGAGGGCTCATCGAATCTTGGAGCACACTTTGGTCTACTGGTGGACATAATTGGAGAAGGAAGCGCTCAGAACAATGGGCATAAAGCTTAAAGGCTGAAAAAGAAGCAAGGCTGCTTGCAGGCTTTAAATCCAGCAGCATTGATGACGTCATCGGAGGCGACTTTCTGTATGAAAAGGCCCATTGGGCCAGGGGTTTCCACACGCTGGAAATCAAGTGCCCAGTTAGGGCAAAATCGCACTTTTGTCCCACTTCACATCGCAGCCCACCCCCAGCCCACCCCCAATGACAAAATCCAGCCCACAGAGTCATAGTGGGCAATTCTGCCAGCCCTTGGGAGACAGGTATGGAGGCGGGACTGCCGGGAAAATGGCAAAAACTGGGAGCGGGTACCGAACCCGCTCTCAACCCGCCTCCATGCCATCTTCCCGGGAGGCGTCTCCTCAAGTCGGGAAGGGGATTACAGCCAATTAACTGCCTGTTTACAGGTAATTAACAGGCAGTTAAGAGGCTTATCCCCATTTTACCCCTTCAAGTGCGGGCTTCCCGACATCGGGAAACCCCACCAGGGTCAGCGAGGCGAGCAGTGGGTCTGTGGGGATGAGAGGGGTTGAAAGGTCCATTGTGGAGGTGAGTGATGGGTGCAAGTGTGGAGAGGTAAATATGAGAGGTGAGTGTAAAGTGTTAGAATAAGTTTACTTACCTTTGTTTCTTTCTGCAGGCTTCAACCCTTGGGGATCCGGAGGTGCCTCATCGCAACGGCAGAGATGACAGAATGGCTGATGCATTCTCCGATGCAGCAGCCATTTGATTTCAGCGGAGGAAATAGGTTTTGTTGAGCCTTCAGTAAGGGCACACCATAAAACAGATTGTCAGTGTTTGATTGCTTCTCACTATATTCACTTCAACCTCTCTCTACATTCGACTGCTACGGACCAAGTGCTGGAAAATGGGATTAGAATAGACAGGGCTTGATGGGCAGCGCAGACACGATGGGCTGAAGGGCCTCTTTCTGTGCTGTATAACTCTATGACTCTATGACTCATTCTGGTAAATCTCCTCTGCACCCTCTCAAGGGCCTTCACATCCTTCCTAAAGTGTGGTGACCAGAACTGGACGCAATACTCCAGTTGTGGCCTAACCAGCGCTTTATAAAGGTTCAGCATAACTTCTCTACTTTTGTACTCTATGTACCTCTATTTATGAAGCCCAAGATCCCATATGCTTTGTTAACCACTCTGTCAATATGTCCTGCCACCTTCAGGGACTTATGCACATTAACTCCTAGGTTCCTCTATCCTTGCACAATCTTCAAAACTGTGCCATTAACTGTATATTGCCTCTCCCTGTTCCTTCTGCCAAAATGCATCACCTCACACTTCTCTGTATTAAATTCCACCTGCCACTTCTCTGCCCATTCTGTTAGCCATCATTGGATGTGAAGGGCTTTAAAACATCATGAAAAAATCAATTTTATATTAATGCAATTTCTCAAGTTCCTCAATGTACATCACAATGTGGTTCTGCAATTTTCTACACGGGCAATGATAGATTGTGGCTGCATGTGTAGACATTCTGAATCATTGAGGACACATTCAGTACAAATCTACAGTGACAAATACTCCGAGTAATACATGGCCACTTGGGTCAGGTGCTCCACTCCGGTTCGTGACCCACACTCAGTACAATTATACAGTGAAAGATACTCCCAGAAATACCAGTGAGTTGTCATCACTGAGAGCTGCTGCAGTCTCAGAACACATTCCACCAAAGACAATAATTTGTTCATAAATTTGCCTGTGAGATTCAAACAGACTTATATTTTCAGTTAAGACAATGGGATAAAATGAGTATTGGAACTTTGGGATATCAATTTATTGCAATTATATCACGAATTTGATAATTATGTAACAAGCATCACCAGGCACCAGAATCTAATGTAGTTAATTACAGAGCAAAACCAGAGACCAGCTCTCACACACAGATTTACACAACATATATGGTTATAGTCTCTTACCAAGAACACGAATGACTTCAAGGATCGTGTAGAATAATTTTGTAATAGTATGAAATGTTTCAATCATTTTCTATGTGAAGTGCTCTGTCCCTTCGTGTTGCATGCAATCTCTCTGAATTAAACTCAAGTTGATACATTCCCAGAACCTGTCATTTATACCATGTGGAATCTCCACTGGGACAGACAGGTTTCCAACATTGTTCAAATTAGTTCTAGTTGTCTGAACAAATTGATTACGACAGCCGATTTCAGTCCCTGATGTGAGAGAACATATTTAAATGAGCATTGCCGAGATTTAAGGCAAAACCTCAAAAAGTGTACAATTCTTATATTTATGAACTAATGAAAATTGGAAGTTGTATTCTCACAGCAATGGTGTTGTTCCTTTAAACAGCATCAGGCCCATCTCTAGATCTCGTATTGTTTCGGTGACTTATCACAATAAACTACATCTTCACTCTCGATATCCACTTATTATATACTTAATATAAACTACATCTTAACTCTCGATATCCACTTATTATATATTAATATAAACTACATCTTAACTCTCGATATCCGCTGATTATATACTTAATATAAATTACATCTTAACTCTCGATATCCATTTATTATATACTTAATATAAACTGCATCTTAACTCGATATCCACTTATTATATATTTAATATAAACTACATCTTAACTCTCGATATCCACTTATTATATACTTAATATAAACTACATCTTAACGCTCGATAGCCACTTATTATATACTTAATATAAACTACATCTTATCTCTCTGTATCCACTTATTATATACTTAATATATAAACTGCATCTTAACTCTCGATATCCACTTATCATATACTTAATATAAACTACATCTTAACTCTCGATATCCACTTATTATATACTTAATATAAACTACATCTGAACTCTCTGTATCCACTTATTGTGACAGGTTTTACTCTGACTCTGTCTGACCCGCACGTGGAGCAAAGGGTCAACCTGTCAATCAAACTGACTGAAGGCTCTCAACAAAATGGCTGGTTTTCGGATCGCGAGCGTCTCCTGCTGCAACCCAGGTAGGGAAATCTCGGGATAAATATTAGATTAACGAGGTGGAAACGTTCGGAACCAGGTCTGGGCTGAGATCAGTTGCTTTTTTATTATTTAACTCATTTAACAATAAAGGTAAACAGATATTTCACTGCGCTTTTGAACTGCGTCACGCCATAAATAAATGTGTTTGAGCAGCAACATCGATTCTGAAGCATAGCTCCGGCATAGGCGAATATATACAAAGAATCATTGTAATCTGTGGGATTTGCCTCTGCAATGTTATAATAAAAGAATTCTATAAAATATGTCAGCCACAGAACTATGAAGCTGCCGGAAATTGTGAAGAGCAAAATCACAGACTTCCTTCTGCTCTCCATCTCTGGGTCACTGCCATTCTCTCCCTTGCTCTGACCCCTGAGGCCCTTACGGAGTCGACTGTCCACTAAAATATGTGTGTCTGACTGTCGAGGTGTTGAACAGAATTGATGCGAATGGGAGCAATGGGGTTAAAACCGTATCAAACCCGTCAAATCCCACCCACCTGGGCTCAGTAAAATAACTTAGTTTTACATCGCAAAACCATGATACATTGTTCATTATCTCCACAGATTCAAATATAAAGTAGAAGGGGACATTTTTCAAAGAAAGCAAAATGCAGGTTGTTGCTAGAACCACAAGCCGCAGTTTTCTTGGTGCAATATTGAGTTTTCAGCTTCTGGCAACAAATGGCCACAAATTGATCAAAGGAGAAAGTGACTGTTAGCCAGACTGAACAGTCTGTTGATGTGTGACTTAGGACAAAAATAACATTACACACAGGGGTGATGTCCAGAAAGGATCCCGGGAAATAATAAGAACTGATCCGAGTCAATATGACATCAGTGATAATGACCAGTAGATCCGCCATTGCCATGGCCACCAGGTAGCAAATGGTGCAGGTGGAGAGCCCGCACTTTCCTCGGGACAGGATCAAAATTGCCACTAAATTAACTGTAAGGAAGAAGAAAAAAGATCAAATGCAACAGAACGATACTGCATCCCTGAGCCTAGACAGTAAGCTAGCAAATTCTGCCATTTTTTTCAGTTCTCCTTAAATATGTAAAATGTGTTGTGGAACTGGGGAGTAGCTGATGTAACATTCTTGTTTAAGAAAGGAGAGGATGGCACATTGGGTAACAGCAGCAACTGGCATTTATATAGCGCCTTTGACATCGCTTCACACAAGGGGGGCGATTTTGCCAATGGGGGCGCATATTGGAGACGGGACTGCTGCTTGTCGGGTTGATGTCCCGCCTCCATCGATTTGTGGCCAACCCATGCTATTTTCCCTTGCTTGACCTTGTTAAGCCCGCCTAGCAGGCTTAGCAGGCCAATTAAGGGAAAGCCGGTTACAGAGAACATTTTTGACAGATGAATTGTCATCGTTTGACAGCTCTGTGAAGCTGTCAAACACGACATTCTCTGTAGTTTGATGAGTTCTTGAATTTCAGCAGAAATTAGATGGTTGTTGCATTGGAAAATGGAACAGCCATCTGTCATCTCTGTCGCGGAGGTGCGAGACTCTCTGCATACCCAATGATTGAACTCTGCAGGAAGAAACAACGGTAAGCAAAATTTTTCTAATACTTTCCACTTACCTCACATAGTCACCTCTCCACACTTGCATCCATCACTTACCTTCACAGCGCACTTTTGCACCCCTCTGACCCCCGGAGACCCACTACTCACCTCGGTGACCCTGGTGGGGTTTGGAGCCTTCGGGAAGCCTGCACTTGTGTGGGTTAAATGGGGATAATCCTCTTACCTGCCTGTTAACTGCTTGTGGCTTTAATCCCCTTCCCACCTCCAAGGAGACTGGACCCGGCACGGGTCGGCTACCTGCCTCCTGGCAAGATGACATGGAGGCAGGTTGGGCACCCGCCCCCAAATTCTACCATTTTCCCGGCAGTCCATATCCGCCTCCCCAGGCCTGGCAAGATCGCGCCCCAAGACACACAAGGAGATATTAGGGCAGAGTTGGTCAAAGAGGTGAGTTTTAAGGAGCATCTTAAAGGAGGAAAGAGAGGCAGAGAGGTTTAGGGAGGGAATTCCAGAGCTTAGGGCCTCAGCAGCTGAAGGCACGGCTGCTAATGGTGGAGCAATTAAAATCGGAGATGCACAAGAGGTTAGAATTGGTGGACCGCAAAGATCTCAGAGGGTTGTAGGGCTGGAGGATACTGCAGAGCTAAGGAGGGGCGAGGCCATGGAAGGATTTGAAAACAAGGATGAGAATTTTAAAATCAAGGCGTTGCTTAACTGGGAGCCAATGTAGGTCAGCGAGCACAGGGGTGATGGGTGAAGGGGACTTGGTGTGAGTTAGGAAATGGGTGGCAGAGTTTTGGTGAGCTTAAGTTTATGGAAAGTGGAAGATGGGAGGCTGGCCAGGAGTCCTTTGGAATAGTCAAGTCTAGAGATAACAAAGGCATGGATGAGTGTTTCAGCAGCAGATGAGCTGAGGTGGGGTGGAGTTGAGTGATGTTATGGAGGTGGAAATAGATGGTCTTAGTGATGGCATGAATATATGTTCGGGAGCTCATCTCAGGGTCAAATACAACACCAAAATTTTCCTTCCTTTTTTTTCCTTTCCTTTCATAACTAAAGCAGTAGACAGGGGAATGTCGATGGATGTAGCTTATATGGACTTCCAGAAGGCATTCGAAGGTTCCACATAAGAGACTGTTGGCTAAAATTAAAGCTCATGGAATTGAAGGCAGATTATTGACCTGGTTAGGAGATTGGCTAGGTGGTATAAAACAGAGAGTATGGATAATGGGCATGTACTTAAATTGGAAGGAAGTGACTAATGGCCTCCCACAAGGATCTGTGCTGGGGCCTCAACTATTCACTATATTTATTAATGACTTAGATATCACAACAAAGAGCCATGTATCCAAAATAACAACAGAAAATGCTGGAAAACTCAGCAGGCCAGGCAACATCCTTGGAGAGAAATTAGAGTCAACGCTTCGGGTCAAAACCCTTTATCAAGACTTGATAAAGGGTTTTGACCCGAAACGTTGACTCTAATTTCTCTCCACGGATGTTGCCTGGCCTGCTGAGTTTTTCCAGCATTTTCTGTTGTTATTTCGGATTTCCAGCATCTGCAGTATTTTGCTATCGTACTAGCCATATATCCAAGTTTGACGGTGTTACAAAGATTGGTGGTATAGTAAGTACAGTAGTTTAGATGGGAGCATAAAATTACAAAGAGACGTTGATAGATTTAATGAGTGGGAAAAACTGTAGCAGATGGATTTCAGAGCAGGTAAATGTGAGGTCATCCATTTTGGACAAAAGAAGGATAGATCCAAGTATGTTTTATATGGCGAAAAGTCAAGAGCAGTGGCGGTCCAAAGAGATTTAGAGGTCCATGTACACAAATTACTAAAATGTATTAGTCAGGTACAAAACTAAAAGGCTAATGGAATGTTAGCCATTATAACTAGAGGACTAGAATATAAAGGGGAGGAAGTTTTGCTGCAGCTATACAAAGCCCTGGTTAGATCACATCTGGACACTGTGCACGGTTCTGGGCACCGCACCTTAGACAGGATATATTGGCCTTGGAAGGAGTGCAGATTCACCAGAATGTTACCAGGACTCCAAGACTGGATTATAATGAGAGATTAGACAAACTGGGCTTGTATTCTCTGGAATATAAATGGTTAAGGGGTGATTTTGTTTTAGTTTTTTAGGATTTTGGAAAAATTGATCGGACAGTTAGAGATAAACTGCTCCTGCTGGTGGGGGAGTCCAGAAGAAGGGGATGTAACCTTAAAATCAGAGCCAGGCCATTCAGGAGAGAAGTTAGGAAACACTTCATCGCGCAAAGGGTCGTAGAAGTGTGGCTCTACCCCCAACAAAAAGCAATAGATATCAGCTCACTTAATAATTTTAAATCTGAGATCGATAGATTTTGCGAGCCAAGAGTGTAAAGGGATATGGAGCCAAGGCAGGTGGATGGAGTTAGGATACAGATCAGCCATGATCTCATTGACTGGCAGTACAGGCTCGAGGGGGTGAGTGGCCGACTCCTGTTCCTATCTATATATATAAACTGGTACGTCTCTCTGTCTGTCTCTCTGTCTGTCTCTCTGTCTGTCTCTCTGTCCGGCTATACAATCAAAAGTTATAGAGCGTACCTACATGTTGACCAATCAGTGCGTCACGGGCGGGTCCTAATCCTCCAGTCTCCCTAAACTTCGCTGCCATTTTTTCCATCCCCACAGGGACAGCAGCAGCAAAAGAAACCCCCACATTGCGGCTCCCGATCCCGCTCCCGCCCCGCCGCAGCGGCAGGTAAGTTGGGCTCACTTGGGCCGTACCTCGCAACTGCTCGGCCCGACACACACAGCGGTCGGGGGAGCGGCAGCGGCCAGCCGTCAGCCGCGCGATCCGCGGGGGAGCTCAGCTCGGGTCCATCTCGGCCCAACAGCCTGGCCGCGCCTCAAGCACTAGGCCCCGCATGGCTGCTATCACAACGGCACCGGGCCTCAGGTGCTAGGCAGGGAGAGGGGAGGGAGGGGGAGGGGAGGGAGGGAGAGGACAGCACAGGGAGAGGGGAAGAGGGAGAGAGAGGGGGGACAGACAGGGGCAGGCAGACCGCGCAGCCCAAAATTGCCCTGGCAATGCCGGGCACCCCCTGCTAGTGTTATATAAAGCTTCATGAGTATGCATCACTATATTACATTTACAGGTCCTTCCAGAAGATTGGGGGACTGAGCCTGCTTTATTTCCCGAGCTTTCAAATTCATAGTTTTATTCGAGACAACCTCAACTCATAGGTTAAGTCCACAGACTGCACAATGAAATGATCACACCGATAGCTGACCTCCTGTTGGTGCAAGAAAATTGGATATTTATAGTTTGTATACAGTTCTGATATTTTGATCCCTGTCACATATCATTGTACCCATGTATGGAACACCCACACTGCCAATTCTTTCCCAACCAGGGTTTCATCTTGACTTATCCTCTAGTCTCCTCTGGAACAAATACACATCCAGGTCCATCTGTAAGTTGTGCCCAGTGATGCTACATTCAAGGACAACTGGACTACTGCTTGTCACACTATACCGCATGCTCCATCTCTGACCTCTGCCTCTCAGTGTTATATGCCTCTACTCTCCACGGCATATAGCTGCCATCCGGATGAGCAGTATTCTCATGGATACCTGCTAAAGACAAAAGGAAAGAAAACCATCAACGGTCCAGGAAACCCTGATGCGTTTAGTCCAGGGTACCTTTAAATTATTTCAACTGTATACTGTGGAGCCACTTATGTGGTGCCTGACTTGCCAGAGTCTAATCGCACTAGATAAAATGAATGGCTCTCCTTTTCTACAATAACATACAACATTTCTGATGTGGGCTTGGGAAAAGGTTAATTTTCACAATCTGTTGTACCATCACCCGATCTCCCATCTGATACTCCACAGGTGTTGCAACTTTGTTAAAGTACAGCTGCTTCTTTTTATGATTTTGATCACTTGCTGAGGTTATCTTTTTATGTATCTTCTTGTCTTGAACCAGCTGTTGCACCCACTGTTCTGTGCTCGTGCCTCTTTCTGTAATCTTGTCATGGGTGTACAGAAAAGGTGCTCTGGTAGCCGCATTATGCAGCCTGTGACTGCCTCAAAGCGTGTTATCCCCTGTACTTGAGGTGACATACCCACAGATAGTCATTCAAATCAGGGGTACTTTTAAATCCCAATCTTTTCCTGACTCTTCAACCAACTTTTTCAACACTATTTTGATGGTATGATCTACTCTCGCTCTCTGACCTGATCTCTGAGGGTGATACGGAATTCGAATCTTGGGAGAGGGATACTCAGCCACCACAACAGTTTCAGATTTGCTTTATGGAAATTTGCAGAAAAAAAATGAGTTGTAAGAAATAGACATCATCCTGTAACTGTAACCATTGACTTTCTAAACCTCCATTTACTTTTTTTGTAACTTCTTATGCATTTAACATTGGTATAGTGTAAAGTGCAAATGTTTCCAAATTGCTACCGTGTGCATAAATTTTGCAGGTATACGCTATAACCATCTAATTTTCATCTCATTAAAAATAAGGGCCTAGAAATTCAGTTGCGTCCGCCAGCCGTTAGCGCCATAAGAGGGGTAGATTTCCAGCGCTAGGCACTTAGCGCCCGGGCGCAGGCCGATCTGCGCCTACGCCCAACTTCAGTTGACATTTAGCGCCGGCGCAAAGTGTTTGCGCCCGCTCAGCTGCGCGCGCAGCTTATGATGTCATTTCGTCGTGCAACGCTGTTTGTGCGCCCCAAACCGGAAATTCAGTGGCGCCCGCCCAATGTGGGCGTGGCGCTGTTAAGAACTGTGAAGTGGAACGCAGCAGAGGCCCTGCGGGCCTCGGGGAGCGCTAATTAAAGGGCACTTACACTGAACTATAAAGGCCAGCCATTTTGCTGCAATGACTTTAGTGCTTTGGATTTCTGGACAGAGACCAAGGAACAGACCTTCCTGATTTGGGACAACATAGGAGAGGTATTTTTGGCTTCTGGCCAGAGCTTGGAACTTTCACTCATTGTGATTTCACTGTTTGCAAGTTTATTATGGGGGCTGCATGGGGTTCCAACCCTCAGTTCCAGCATTATGTGCGAAGGGCTCGCAGACGCTGTGTGAGAGGGCCAGCCATGCCTAGACGCAGAGGGGCCATCAGGCGTCGGCAACGTAGGCCTTACCCACTCAGGGAATACCGGCAGCAGGTGTCCTATCTCACCATGACTGCCACGCATTGTGTTAAGAGGCTGCGCTTCAGAAGGGAGGTGGTTGCAGAGATCTGCCAGCTGCTTCACAGAGATCTGCGTCCACAGCTGATGTGCAGGACGTCTCTGTCGGTGGAAGTGAAGGTCACGGTGGCTCTGAACTTTTATGCAAGCGGATCATTCCAAGCCGCTGCTGGGGACATAGCGAACATTTCCCAGTTCGCCGTGCATCGCTGCATCCGGCAGGTCACCGATGCCCTGTTCGCAAGGAGACACCAATTCATCTCCTTCCCCATGACCCTAGAGAGGCAGGAGCAGCGTGCAGTCGGATTTGCCAGGATCGCCGACTTCCCCATGGTGCAGGGCGCC
This sequence comes from Somniosus microcephalus, assembly GCF_052327205.1. Taxonomy (NCBI): domain Eukaryota; kingdom Metazoa; phylum Chordata; class Chondrichthyes; order Squaliformes; family Somniosidae; genus Somniosus; species Somniosus microcephalus. The sequence continues at coordinate 266,657,063 of NC_140992.1, read as the reverse complement.
ATTGACTGCACGCATGTGGCTATGCGGGCACCTATCGACAATGCCGAGGATTACCGCAACCGGAAGGGCTACCATTCCCTCAATGTACAGCTGGTGTGTGACCACAGGCAGCGCATCCTAGCTGGCAATGCCCGCTTTCCAGGAAGCAGCCACGATGCATTTATCCTGCGCCAGACTACTGTGGCTGACATGTTCGAGGCACAGCCTCCACCAAGGGGATGGCTTATTGGGGACAAGGGCTACCCTTTGTGTACATGGCTCATGACCCCACTCCGCGCGCCCAGGACCCCTGCGGAGGAGACATACAACGAAAGCCATCAAGCCACAAGGAACATCATAGAGCAAACGATTGGCGTCCTCAAGCAACGGTTCCGCTGCCTGGATCGTTCCAGCGGATCTCTACAGTATTCACCGGATAGAGTCTCCCAGTTCGTCGTCATTTGCTGCATGCTGCACAACCTGGCTATCCGCAGGACTCAGGCACTGCCACCTCACGTTGGACCACCACCTCAGGAGGACGAGCAGGAGGACCATGAGGAGGAGGAGGAGGAGTACCAGCCCAGGAGGGAGCCACAAGGTCCAAGGGCCGTCCGCCAGCGGCTTATTGAACGGCACTTCTAGGCCCCCTGTCAGGGAATGGCTTGTGGCAATGAACGCACCTGAATGCAGCCGCTCCGCAAGCCCTCAGCCGGTTAACGCAACAACCACTTGAAACATGACACCTGGACAAGCTGAATAAATAAAAAGCTTTATTTAACAAACTCAGGGCCCTTCCCACATGAAACAGAGAAACAGACAAGACCCCCAAAAAACAGTCAAAAACATATCTCACTCCCACAACCTGGGGAGGAATAACAAAACTTGTCAATAACATTTGCCTTCATCCTCGGCCTTCCCAAAATAAGCCCCCCCGCCTCCAGAACACAACTACTCCCATATAAAAAAACATTTGCCTTCATCTTCGGCCTTCCCAAAATAAGCCCCCCCCCCCAGAACACAAACACCCCCATATAAAAAAAACAGTTGGCAACACACTCTACTTGGTGTGCCGAGAGGGCGAGTCCTTGTGCAGGCTTCTCCGGCCCCTGCCCGACCTGTTGCTCCGCCTCAACCTGGGCCCTGTGGGTGTGGCAAGGCTGGGGGAAGGCTCCTGAGGGGCACACTGCGTGACGGCAGATGCCCTTGGGGGGCGGCCTAGACGATGTCCGGCCCTGGAGGGGCCGGCTGCTGACTGCTGCAGCTGTGGCTGGGCAGCATCAGTCTCTGCATCAGCTCGTCGCACCTTGGCTGGGGGAGTGGCAGTGGCGGCTGCAGCAATGGGGGCAAGCTGGCTGATGCCAGGCGCTCGCTGGTCGCCAGAGACACTGGCACTCGGCCGGGCTGGCACTGCAGCAAGCGCAGCAATCTGGTGGAGGCCAGACCGCTGTGCTGCAGCAGGGCGGCGGGTGCCCTGGCGATGCTTCCGTGACACCGCGAGTGTGGCAGAAGTGAGTGCCCGAACTGCCCTGGTCTGTGCCCGCATCAGATCAGCCAGTGTCTGCACGGCACCACTCATGAACTCGCGACTCGCGTCCTGTGCTGCCGTGAGTTGGTCGACACCCCTGGCCTGTGCTGCCGCGAGTTGGTCGACACCCCTGGCCTGTGAGTCCCCGAAAGCGGCCACACTATGAGCCAGGGACTCAATGGCCTGAGGCATCTGTCCCACAACCCCCATGAACTCGTTGTGGCGCCGCTCCGATGCCGCGGACATTTCATCAAGGAGGCGCACCTCCTGGGCGAGGACCGTCTCCGGACTGGAGGGCGGACTCTCCCTCTGGGGAGAAGGCCGCCGAGCTGCCCGACCCTTCCCGCGTGCCTGGACGCCACTGGGCCCAGCAACTGCCCTCCCCTGCAACACTTCCCCCCTCTGGGGAGAAGGCAGCCGTGCTGCCCGACCCTTCCCGCGTGCCTGGACGCCACTGGGCCCAGCAACTGCCCTCCCCTGCAACACTTCCCCCCTCTGGGGAGAAGGCAGCCGTGCTGCCCGACCCTTCCCGCGTGCCTGGGCGCCACTGGGCCCAGGAGCTACACCCCCCTGCAACACTTCCCCCTGGCTCTCCTCCAGGCAAGACGTCTCCCCTCCATTGCCATCCCCTGGCGCGGATGAGGGTTCCCCCGATGTGCCGCCTTCCTCTTGGTCCTCGTCGTCCTCCTCTTCCGAGGGACTGGCACTCTCAGCTTCATGGACCTCCTCCTCACCAGCTGAAAGCAGGAAGGCACAAGAGTAGCTTCAGAGTGAGGACAGGGCGTCAGCAAGGGAGGCATGAGTGGTGGCATTATGCGCATTGGTCGGACAGTGGCAAAGGATGTAGATCTGAAGCGCAAGGGGAACGAGAGAGGTCCAAACGGTCATGTCCTTACCATTGGGGCCCAGCACAGGGTCCACATCACCAATAGCAACAGGGCCAACCACCCGGCCACGCATGAGTCGAGCCACGCGCTCCTCCAGCTCACTGAGCTCCTGGAACTGGGCACGGCCTCCCCCGGTGACATTCCGGCTCTTCATATTCTGGGCCAGCTTGGCCTGCAAGAGAAAGGACGGCCTCTAAGTACAGTGTGGTGCCCTGTTGTTGTGTGCACTGCCTCCCATGGTGGAATAGCTTGGCCAGTGTGGTGCCCTGTTGTTGTTTGCACTGCCTCCCATGGTCGAATAGCTTGGCCAGTGTGTAAAGTGCAGAAAGTCCTATTGATGATCATGCCAGTGCCATAGCTGCGGGAGGAGGGATGGCCATTAGGCCTTTGAGGTCCCTTTGCCCATAATGTGAGGTACACATGCAAGGATGAGGAGGACACTGGAAAGGCTACTCACCTTGACCAACCGAGTGAGGTCGTTGTACTTCTTGCGGCATTGGTCACCAGTCCTGGGGACATCGCTGGTGGCTGACACCCTGTGGGCGATTTCCCTCCAGGCTCTCCTGAACTGCCTCCTGGGAGCCTTCTTGCCACTGTCCGGGCACAAGATCTCTCTTCTCTTTTCCAAACCCTTAAGCAGCACCCACAAAGCAGGCTCTGAGAAGCGCTGCGCTCGTTCACGGGCCTTCTGCATGGCTTCAGGCGCTATTTGGGTCCACCAGCAGTGTTGAGGCCTAGCTGCAGGGCTCCACTATCCAGGGCGTGGCAGCAGACAAAGTCGACCCTTCCCCCTTTAAGAGCTGGCCGGCGTCAGGGTGTCTGCTGTCAATCAAAACATGACCGCACCTGCGCTGCGCCCGGCCTCGGCGTTATCAGTCCGCACCGCCGGCTTAGCGCCTAAAGATAGGAGTGCAACGCCAGTTTCAGCGCTCGCCCAAACTCCTTGGCCAAATCTACTGAATTTCGGCGAAGTGGCCTACACTTTCCGGCGGGCACTAACTTTAGCGACCGCCCGACTTTAGCGCCCCAAAAGTGGCACGACTGAATTTCTAGGCCAAGAGGTTTTTCTTTTCCTGACCCTGTCTCGTGTGTTCACAATGAGACACAGTAAACTCTTTCGTATCCGGCACCTACAGGACCAGGATGGTGCCGGTTGATGAAAAGTTCTGGATAACAGAGGGGTAGGCAATTTTCAACACAAAAAAAATAAAAACCAGTGACTAACTCGGCCACCGCGGGAAACTCGGACTCGGGTAAACGAGTGCCGGATGGATTCGGCAAGATTACCGGATATCTGTTTTGCCGGTTATTAAAGAATTCCAGATGATTAAGTGCCGTTTAAACAAGAGTTTACTGTATCTACAATGATAGGCGAGCAGGGTGTCATTCATTTTTACACTGTTGCCCCCAAAGACTAGGTCACCGGTTCCAACTTTTAATTCTAGAACCTCCTTAATGAGATCAGCAAAGTTATCATCTTGTGTGACTGATTGAGAGCTCCTTAGATTGTGTGCACTTCCCATTGCCTTTTCTGGGATGCGTTAAATGTCCTGAGCTGCCAGATCATTCGGTACTCAGAGCCACTCTAAGTTTTCAATGATTCTACCAGCTCGTAAACCATAACCCCAACACTAAACCCTTAACCCCTAACCCTAACCCCAACCTTAATACAGTGTCCTAGATCTTTTAAAAGCATCTCCACAATGCTCAGCGTTCACATTTGAACCGTAGTCTGTACTGTGGATGGTTAGAGTTAGGGATGGGGTCACTGCATTAGAGTTAGGGTTAGGGACTCTGCAGTATGGTTAGGGCTAGGGTACATCAGGGCTAGGATACATTAGGGTTAGGGCTAGGGGTTAGGATTAGAGTTAGTGCTTTAGGGTTAGGGATAGTGACACTGATTTAGGGTGAGTTAGGGTTCGGGTTAGTGCATTAGTGTTAAAGTTAGTGCATTAATGTTATGGTTAGGTTTAGTGCATTAGGGTTAGCGTTTGGGATAAGGTTAGGGTTAGGTTTACGGTTAAGGTTTCAGGGTTAGGGTTAGGATTAGGATTAGTGCATTAGGGTTTGGGTTAGAGTTAGTGCATTAGGATTAGGACTAGGGTTAGGGGATAGGGCCAGGGGTACACTGCATTATGGCTAGGTTTACAGGTTAGATTTAGGGTTAGGATTAGGTTAAGGGTTGGGGTTAGGGTAAGGGTTGGGGTTAAGGTTTAGAGTTTGGGTTAGGGTTAGGGTTAGAATTAGGGTCACTGACTAACACTTCATGTTAGGGTTAGGGTCAGGGTTAGGTTTACAGGTTAGGGTTGGGTTAGGGTTAGTTCTAGGGTTAGGATTTAGGGATTAGTGGTTAGGGTTAGTGCAGTTAGGGGTTAGGGTTTAGGGGTTAGGGTTTAGGGTTAGGGTTAGTGACACTGCATTTAGGGTTAGGGTTTAGTTAGGGTTGGGTTTAGGGTTACAGCATAGGGTTCGGGGTTAGGGTTAGGTTAGGTTTAGAGTGAAGGTTAGTTCAAGGGTCAGGGTTAGGGTTAGGGCTAGAGTTGAGGTTTAGGGGTTAGGATTAGGGTTGGGGGTTTAGGGGTTAGGGTTAGTGTTAGGTTTTAGGGTAAGGGTTAGGATTTAGGGTTAGGGTTAGGGGCTAGGGCTAGGGTTAGGGTAACTGCGGTTAGGGTTAGTGCATTTAGGGTTAGGGTTGGGCTTTAGGGTTAGGCTTTAGGGTGAGGGTGGGGGTTAGGGGTTAGGGTTGGGGCTAGGGGTTAGTGTTTAGGGTATTTAGGGTTAGGGTATTTAGCGTATTTAGTCTTAGGGCATTTAGGGTTAGAGTTAGGGTCACTGACTAACACTTCATGCAGGGTTGAGTTAGGGCATGGGTTAGGGGTTAGGGTTAGGTTTACAGGTTAGGGTTAGGGGTTAGCATTAGGTTAGGTTTAGAGTTGAGGCTAGTTCTAGGGTTAGAGTGAGTGTTAGGGTTAGGGGTTAGGGGTTATGGTTGGGTTAAGGTTTAGGGGTTAGGGTTAGGGTTGCGGTTTAGGGGTTAGGGATAGGTTAGGATTTAGGTGTTAGGGTTACGCTTGGGGGTTTAGGCGTTAGGGTTAGTGTTATGGGTTACTGTTAGGGTAAGGTTTAGGGTTAGGGGGTTAGGGTTAGGGGTTCGGGCTAGGGTTAGGGTTAGTGCATTTAGGGTTAGGATTAGGGTTAGGGGGTTAAGGTTAGGGGTTCGGGCTCGGGCTAGGGTTAGGGTTAGTGCAGTTAGGGTTAGGCTTTAGGGTTAGGGGTGCAGGTGGGGGTTAGGGGTTAGGGCTGGGGCTCTGGCTAGGGGTTAGGGTTAGGGGTTAGGGTTAGGGTTAGCAATACTGCATTTAGAGTTAGGTGTTAGGGTTAGGGTTAGCAACACTGCCTTTAGAGTTAGGGGTTAGGCTTAGCATCACTGCATTTAGGGTTAGGATTTAGGGGTCAGGGTTAGGGTTTAGGGTTGGGGTTGGGGTTAGGGTTAGGGTTAGGGTTAGGGTTAGGGTTAGGGTTAGGGTTAAGGTTAGGGTTAGGGTTGGGGTTGGGGTTAGGGTTGGGGTTAGGGTTAGGGTTGGGGTTGGGGTTGGGGTTAGGGTTAGCAATCTCAGACTGACGGCGGCGTTCCGGAGCCACGTTATGATTCAAAAAGTGATGCGGACGAGAGGAAGCAGCTGATTGGGTGAGTACGGCCAGGTGAGTTTTTATACTACTCTTTCGTTTGACAGTTAAGATTAATAGTTTATAAAATTTAGGGTTTAGGGTTAGGCTTAGGGTTAGGGTATTAGGGTTAAGGATTAGAGTTAGGGTTAGGGGTTAGGGGTTGGGGTTAGGGGTTGGGGCTAGGGCTGGGGCTGGGGCTGAGGCTGTGGCTGGGGTTAGGGTTTAGGGGTTTGGGATTAGGGGTTGGGGTTAGGGGTTGGCGTTGGGGTTGGGGCTGAGGCTGTGGCTGGGGTTAGGGTTTAGGTGTTTGGGGTTAGGGGTTAGGGCTAGGGTTTAGAGTAGGGTTAGGGGTTAGGGTCAGGGTAGGGGTTAGGGTTAGGGGTAGAGTTGGGGCTGGGGTTGGGGTTAGAGGTTAGGGTTGGGGTCAGGTGTGAGGGGTGAGAGGGTAGGGTTAGGATTTAGGGTTAGTGTTAGGGTTAGGGTTAGGTTTAGGTTTAGGGTTAGGGTTAGTGGGTGAGGGTTCAGGTCAGGGTCCGGGTCGGGGTTAGGGGTTGGGGTTAGGGTTACGGTACAGGAAACTCTTTGGTATCCGGCACCGACGGGACCGGAATGGTGCCGGTTGATAAAAAAATTCCGGATAACAGAGAGGTATATCTACTGAGGCTACTTTAACAAACAAAAATTTAAAAAATCAAGAAATGTGCAGTATAATTGGGTACTCACCTACAGAATGTTGTGTTAAATGGATGGTGGAAGATGCTTGATTAAGTACAGTAATGCCAGTTGAGGGTAATCCATAACTCTTTAACTACTTAACAGTAAAACAAAACTTAGAAACGACAGTATACTGTAGTTTTCAGAGTGAGGATTGTGCCGGTTATTAGAGCGTTCCGGTTAAATGAAAGTTTCCTGTATTAGGATTAGGGTCAGGGGTTAGGGTTAGGGGGTTAGGGTTTAGGGTCAGGGGTCAGGGTCAGGGGTAGGGTCAGGGTGAGGGTGAGGGTCAGGGTTAAGGGTCAGGGTTAATGGTCAGGGTTAAGGGTCGGGGTGAGGGTCGGGGTGAGGGTTGGGGTGAGGGTTAAGGGTCAGGGTAAGGGTCAGGGTAAGGGTAAGGGTTAGGGTTAGGGTCACTGCATTTAGGGTTAGGGTAGGTTAGAGTTAGGGTTGGGGTTGGGGTTAGATATAGGGTTGTGGTAAGGGTTACAGTCACTGCATTTATGGTTAGGGTTAGGGTAGGTTAGGGTTTAGGGTTAGGGTAAGGGTTAGGGGTTGGGGTTAGGGGTTAGGGGATGGGGTTAGGGTTAGTGAGTTAGGGTTAGGGTTCGTGAGTTAGGGCTAGGGTTAGGATTAGGGTTAGTGCAGTTAGGGTTAGGTGTTAGGTTTAGGGTTAGGGTTAGGGCTAGGGCGAGGATGAGGGTTAGGGTTAGGGTTAGGGTTAGGGTTAGGGCGAGGGCTAGGGTTAGGGCTAGGGTTAGGGTTAGGTTCAGGATCGGGTCGTGGTTAGGGTTAGGGTTGGGGTTGAGCTTGGGGCTGGGGCTGGGGTTGGGGTTAGGTTTAGGGATTGGGGTAGGGGTAGGGTTATGGTTAGGGTTAGGGCTAGTGTTTTGGTTAGGGCTAGGGTTAGGGCTAAGGCTAGTGTTAGGGTTAGGGTAGGGTCGGGGTCGGGGTCCGGTTAGGTTTCGGGTTAGGGGTTAGGGTTAGGGTTAAGGGTTAGGGTTAGGGTTAGGGTAAGGGGTTAGAGTAAGGGGTTAGGGTTTAGGGTTAGGATTAAGGTTAGGGGTTATGGCTTAGGGGTTGGGGTTATGGTTAGGGGTAGGGTTAGGGGTAGGGGTTAGGGGTTAGGGGTTAGGGGTCAGGGTTGGGGTTAAGGGTTAGGGCTAGGGTTAAGGTTAAGGGTTAGGGTGTTAGGGAAGGGGTTAGTGTCAGGAGTTAGGGTCAGGGTTAGGGGTTTGGGGTTAGGGTTAGGGTCCCGACTCTAACACTGCATTTAGGGTTAGGGTCAGGGTTAGGGTCTAGGTTAGGGTTAGGGTCAGGGTGAGGGTTAGGGGTTAGGTGTTAGGCGTTACGGTTAGGGCTAGGGTTAGGGGTAGGGTTAGGGCTAGGGGTTAGGGTTAGGTGTTGGGGTCAGGGCCAGGGTTAGGGCTAGCGTTAGGGTTAGGGCTAGGGCTAGCGTTTGGGTTAGGGCTAGGGCTAGGTCTAGGGCTAGGGCTGGGGTGGGGGTGAGGGTGAGTGTTAGGGTTAGGGTCAGGGTCAGGGTTAGTGCATTTAGGGTTAGGTTTAGGATTAGGGCTGGGGTTAGGGCTAGGGTTAGGGTCAGGGTGAGAGCTAGGGCTAGGGTTAGGGTTAGGGTCAGGGTTAGGGTTAGGGTCAGGGTCATGGGTCAGGGTTAGGGTTAGGATTTAGGGGTAGGGTTAGGGTATGGGGTTAGGGTTAGGGTTAGGGTTAGGGTGAGGGCTAGGGTTAGGGTTTAGGGTCAGGGTTAGGGGTTAGGGTTAGGGATTAGGGTTATGGTTAGGGTTTGGCGTTAGGGGTTAGGGGTAGGGTTAGGTGTAGGGTTAGGGGTAGGGCTAGGGCTAGGGCTAGGGTTAGGGCTAGGGTTAGGGCTAGGGTTTAGGGTTGGGGTTTAGGGCTGGAGCTAGGGTTAGGGGTTGGGTTAGGGCTAGGGTTAGGGTTAGGGCTAGGGTTAGGGCTAGGGTTAAGTTTAGGGTTTAGGGTGAGGGTGAGGGTATCGGGTTAGGGTTGGGGTCGGGGTCATGGTTTAGGGTTGGGTGTCAGGGTTAGGGTTGGGGTTAGGGTTAAGTTAGGGTTAGGGCTATGGTTAGGGCTAGGTTTAGGGGTAGGGTTAGGGGTTAGGGTTAGGGTTAGGTTTAGGGATAGGGTTAGGTTTAGGGTTTAGGGTGAGGGTGAGGGTATCGGGTTAGGGTTGGGGTCGGGGTCATGGTTTAGGGTTAGGTGTCAGGGTTAGGGTTGGGGTTAGGGTTAGGTTAGGGTTAGGGCTATGGTTAGGGCTAGGTTTAGGGGTAGGGTTAGGGTTAGTGTTAGGGTTAGGGTTAGGTTTAGTGTTGGGGTTAGGGGTTAGGGTTAGTATTTAGGGTTGTTTTTGGGGTTACGGTTAGGGTTAGGGGTCAGGGTTAGGTTTAGGGTAAGGGGTTAGGGTTTAGGGTTAGGGTTAAAGTTAGGGGTTATGGCTTAGGGGTTGGGGTTAGGGTTAGGGGTCGGGTTAGGGGTAGGGTTAGGGGTAGGTTTAGGGGTTAGGGGTTAGGGGTCAGGGTTAGGGTTGGTATTAAGGTCAGGGTCAGGGCTAATGTTAGTGGTTAGGGTTAAGGTTAGGTTTAGTGGTTAGGGTTAGGGTGAGGGTTAAGGGTTAGGGCTAGGGTTAAGGTTAAGGGCTAGGGTGTTAGGGCAGGGGTTAGTGTCAGGGGTTAGGGTCAGGGTTAGGGGTTTGGGGTTAGGGTTAGGGTCCCGACTCTAACACTGCATTTAGGGTTAGGGTCAGGGTTATGGTTAGGGTTAGGGTTAGGGTTAGGGTCAGGGTGAGGGTTAGGGGTTAGGGGTTAGGGTTAGGGCTAGGGTTAGGGTTAGGGTTAGGGTTTAGGGTTAGGGTTAGGGTTAGGGTTAAGGGCTAGGGTGTTAGGGTTAGGGTTAGGGTAAGTGTTAGGGTTAGGGTTAGGGTTAGGGTTAGGGTTCGGGTTAGGGTTTAGGGTTAGGGTTAGGGTTAGGGTTAGGGTTAAGGGCTAGGGTGTTAGGGTTAGGGTTAGGGTTAGGGTAAGTGTTAGGGTTAGGGTAAGGGTTAGGGTTCGGGTATGGGTAAGGGTTGGGGTGAGGGTGGGGGTGAGCGTCGGGGTTGCGGTTAGGGGTTAGGGTTCGTATTTAGGATTGTTGTTGGGGTTAGAGTTAGGGTTAGGGTTAGGGTTAGGGGTAGGGTTAGGGTTAGGGTTAGGGTTAGGGCTAGGGTTAGGGTAAGGGTTAGGGTTAGGGTAAGGGTAAGGGTTAGGGTGAGGGTCAGGGTGGGGGTGGGGGTGAGCGTCGGGGTTGTGGTTAGGGTTAGTATTTAGGGTTGTTGTTGGGGTTAGGGTTAGGGTTAGGGTTAGGGCTAGGGTATGGGGTAGGGTTAGGGGTTAGGATTAGGGTTAGGGCTAGGCTTAGGGCTCGGGTTAGGTTTAGGGTTTAGGGTGAGGGTGAGTGTATCGGGTAGGGTTGGGGTTGGGGTCGGGGTCAGGGTTTATGGTTAGGTGTCAGGGTTAGGGTTAGGGTTAGTGTTAGGGTTAGGTTAGGGTTAGGGTTAGTGTTAGGGTTAGGGTTTGGGTTAGGGTTAGGGTTAGGGTTAGGGTTTGGGTTAGGGTTAGGGTTAGGACTAGTGTAAGGGTTAGGGTTAGTGTTAGGGTGAGGGTGGGGGTGGGGTGAGTGTCGGGGTTGGGGTTAGGGGTTAGGGTTAGTATTTAGGGTTGTTGTTGGGGTTAGGGTTAGGGTTAGGTTTAGGTTAGTGTTAGGGGTAGGGTTAGGGCTAGGGTTAGGGTGAGGGTTCGGGTTAGGGTTAGGATTAGGGCATGCTTAGGTTTAGGGTGAGGGCGAGGGTCTGGGTTCGGGTTCTGGGTTGGGGTTGTGGTCAGGGTTAGGGTTTAGGGTTAGGTTAGGGTGTGGGTGAGGGTTAGGGTTAGGGTTAGGGTTAGGGTTAGGGTTAGGGTTAGGGTTAGGGTTAGGGTTAGGGTTAGGGTTAGGGTTAGGGTTAGGGTTAGGGTTAGGGTGTGGGTGAGGGTGGGGGTCAGGGTCAGGGATAGGGTTAGGGTTAGGGTTAGGGTTAGGGTTAGGGTTAGGGTTAGGGTGTGGGTGAGGGTGGGGGTCAGGGTCAGGGATAGGGATAGGGTTAGGGTTAGGGTTAGGGTTAGGGTTAGGGTTAGGGTGTGGGTGAGGGTGGGGGTCAGGGTCAGGGATAGGGTTAAGCCCCGTCTCTAACACTGCATTTAGGATTTAGGGTCAGGGTTTAGGGTTTAGGGTTTAGGGTTAGGGGTTAGGGGTTGGGGTTATGTTTAGGGGTGAGGGTGAGGGGTGAGGGGTGAGGGGTGAGAGGTGAGGGTGAGGGTGAGGGTGAGGTTGAGGGTTTAGGGTTAGGGTTAGTGCATTTAGGGTCGGGGTTAGGGCTAGGGGTAGGGTTATGGGTAGGGGTAGGGTTAGGGGTAGGTTTAGGGTTATGGTTAGTGTTAGGGGTTAGGGATAGGGTTAGGGCTAGGGTTAGGGCTAGGGTTAGTTTTAGGTTTTAGGGTGAGGGTTCGGGTTAGGGTTAGGATTAGGGCAAGGTTAGCTTTAGGGTGAGGGCGAGGGTCTGGGTTCGGGTTCTGTGTTAGGGTTAGGGTTAGGGTGTGGCTGAGGGTGGGGTTTAGGGGTCAAGGGTTAGGGTTAGGGTAAGAGTTACGGTTAGGGTGAGTGTTAGAGTGAGTGTTAGAGTGAGTGTTAGGGTGAGTGTAAGGGTTGGGGGGTTTAGGGTTGGGGGTTTAAAGTTGGGGGTTTAGGGTTGGGGGATTTAGGGTTGGGGGTTTAGGGTTGGGGGTTTAGCGTTAGGATTAGGGGTAGGGGTTATGTTTAGGGTGCACTGCATTGCAGTTAGGGTTAGGGTAAGGGTTAGGGGTTAGTATTACGGTTAGAGGTTGGGGTTGGGGTTAGGGTGTTAGGGTTAGTGAGTGAGTGCATTTAGGGTTAGGGGTTGGGGTTAGGGTTAGGGTGTTTAGGGTTGGGTTTGGGGTTAGGGGTAGGGTTGGGGTTGGGGTATTTAGGGTTAGGGTATTTAGGGTTAGGGTTAGGGTTAGGGTTAGGGTTAGTGTTAGGGGTAGGGTTAGGGCTAGGGTTAGGTTTAGGGTTTAGTGTGATGGTTAGTGTTAGGATTAGGGCAAGCTTAGGTTTAGGGTGAGGGCGAGGGTCTGGGTTCGGGTTGTGGGCTGGGGTTGTGGTCAGGGTTAGGGTTTAGGGTTAGGGTTAGGGTTAGGGTTTAGGGTTAGGGTTAGGGTGTGGGTGAGGGTGGGGGTCAGGGTCAGGGATAGGGTTAAGCCCCGACTCTAACACTGCATTTAGGATTTAGGGTCAGGTTTTAGGGTTTAGGGTTTAGGGTTAGGGGTTGGGGTTATGTTTAGGGGTGAGGGTGAGGGGTGAGGGGTGAGGGGTGAGGGTGAGGGTGAGGGCGAGGTTGAGCGTTTAGGGTTAGGGTTAGTGCATTTAGGGTCGGGGTTAGGGCTAGGGGTAGGGTTAGGGGTAGGTGTAGGGTTAGGGGTAGGGTTAGGGTTATGGTTCGTGTTAGGGGTTAGGTATAGGGTTAGGGCTAGGGTTAGGTTTAGGTTTTAGGGTGAGGGTTCGGGTTAGGGTTAGGATTAGGGCAAGGTTAGCTTTAGGGTGAGGGCGAGGGTCTGGGTTCGGGTTCTGGGTTGGGGTTGTGGTCTGGGTTCGGGTTTAGGGTTAGGGTTAGGGTGTGGGTGAGGGTGGGGGTCAGGGTCAGGGATAGGGTTAAGCCCCGACTCTAACACTGCATTTAGGATTTAGGGTCAGGGTTTAGGGTTTAGGGTTAGGGGTTAGGGGTTGGGGTTATGTTTAGGGGTGAGGGTGAGGGTGAGGGGTGAGGGGTGAGGGGTGAGGGTGAGGGTGAGGTTGAGGGTTTAGGGTTAGGGTTAGTGCATTTAGGGTCGGTTTAGGGCTAGGGGTAGGGTTAGGGGTAGGGTTAGGGTTATGGTTAGTGTTAGGGGTTAGGGATAGGGTTAGGGTTAGGGTTAGGGTTAGGGTTAGGTTTAGGGGTAGGGTTAGGGTTATGGTTAGTGTTAGGGGTTAGGGATAGGGTTAGGGCTAGGGTTAGGGCTAGGGTTAGGTTTAGATTTTAGGGTGAGGGTTCGGGTTCGGGTTAGGATTAGGGCAAGGTTAGGTTTAGGGTGAGGGCGAGGGTCTGGGTTCGGGTTCGGGGTTGGGTTTGTGGTCAGGGTTAGGGTTTAGGGTTAGGGTTAGGGGTAAGGGTGAGGCTGAGGGTTAGGGGTCAAGGGTTAGGGTTAGGGTAAGAGTTACGGTTCGGGTGAGTGTTAGGGTGAGTGTTAGGGTGAGTGTTAGGGTGAGTGTAAGGGTTGGGGGTTTAGCATCAGGATTAGGAGCAGGGGTTATGTTTAGGGTGCACTGCATTGCAGTTAGGGTTAGGGTAAGGGTTAGGGGTTAGTGTTAGGGTTAGAGGTTGGGGTTGGGGTTAGGTTGTTAGTGTTAGTGAGTGAGTTAGGGTTAGGGTTAGGGTTAGGGTTAATAAACTCAGGGATATACCTGTTTATACACTGTATGAATGGAACCGCGTTTATGTGTTCAACCATAAATGTATTTTGATGCTTTGGCAACATAAGATGTACCTTATCATGCCAATAAAGCGATTTGTATTGTATTGTATTGTATTGAGTGCATTTAGGGTTAGGGCTTGGGGTTAGGGTTGGGTATTTAGGGTTGGGGTTGGGGTTGGGGTTAGGGGTAGGGTTAGGGTTAGGGTATTTAGGGTTAGGGTATTTAGGGTTAGGGTATTTAGGGTTAGGGTCAGTGTTAGGGTTAGGGTTAGGGTTAGGGCTAGGGTTAGGGCTAGGGTTAGGGCTAGGGTTAGGTTTAGAGTTTAGGGTGAGGGTTAGGGTTAGGGTTAGGGTTAGGGTTAGGGCAAGGTTAGGTTTAGGGTGAGGGCGAGGGTCTGTGTTCGGGTTCTGGGTTGGGGTTGTGGTCAGGGTTAGGGTTTAGGGTTAGGGTTAGGGTGTGGGTGAGGGTGGGGGTCAGGGTCAGGGATTGGGTTAAGCCCCGACTCTAACACTGCATTTAGGATTTAGGGTCAGGTTTTAGGGTTTAGGGTTTAAGGTTAGGGGTTAGGGGTTGGGGTTATGTTTAGGGGTGAGGGTGAGGGGTGAGGGGTGAGGGGTGAGGGTGAGGTTGAGGGTTTAGGGTTAGGGTTAGTGCATTTAGGGTCAGGGTTAGGGATAGGAGTAGGGTTAGGGGTAGGGGTAGGGTTAGGGTTATGGTTAGTGTTAGGGGTTAGGGTTAGGGTTAGGGCTAGGGTTAGGTTTAGGTTTTAGGGTGAGGGTTCGGGTTAGGGTTAGGATTAGGGCAAGGTTAGGTTTAGGGTGAGGGCGAGGGTCTGGGTTCGGGTTCGGGGTTGGGGGTTGTGGTCAGGGTTAGGGTTTAGGGTTAGGGTTAGGGGTAAGGGTGAGGGTGAGGGTTAGGGGTGAAGGCTTAGGTTTAGGGTAAGAGTTACGGTTAGGGTGAGTGTTAGGGTGAGTGTTCGGGTGAGTGTAAGGGTTGGGGGTTTAGGGTTGGGGGATTTAGGGTTGGGGGGTTTAGGGTTGGGGGTTTAGCATTAGGATTAGGCGTAGGGGTTAGGTTTAGGGTGCACTGCATTGCAGTGAGGGTAAGGGTTAGGGTTAGGGTTAGGGTTAGGGTTAGGGTTAGGGGTTAATGTTAGGGTTAGGGGTTGGGGTTGGGGTTAGGGTGTTAGGGTTACGGTTAGGGTATTTAGGGTTAGGGTCAGTGTTAGGGTTAGGGTTAGGGTTAGTGTTAGGGCTAGGGTTAGGGCTAGGGTTAGGTTTAGGGTTTAGGGTGAGGGTTCGGGTTAGGGTTAGGATTAGGGCAAGGTTAGGTTTAGGGTGAGGGCGAGGGTCTGGGTTCGGGTTTTGAGTTGGGTTTGTGGTCAGGGTTAGGGTTTAGAGTTAGGGTTAGGTTGTGGGTGAGGGTGGGGGTCAGGGTCAGGGATAGGGTTAAGCCCCGACTCTAACACTGCATTTAGGATTTAGGGTCAGGGTTTAGAGTTTAGGGTTAGGGGCTAGGGGTTGGGGTTATGTTTAGGGGTGAGGGTGAGGGTGAGGGGTGAGGGGTGAGGGGTTAGGGTTAGGGTTAGGGTTAGGGTTAGGGTGGGGTAGGGTTAGGGTTATGGTTAGTGTTAGGGGTTAGGGCTAGGGTTAGGGCTAGGGTTAGGGCTAGGGTTAGGTTTAGGTTTTAGGGTGAGGGTTCGGGTTAGTGTTAGGATTAGGGCAAGGTTAGGTTTAGGGTGAGGGCGAGGGTCTGGGTTCAGGTTCGGGGTTGGGGTTGTGGTCAGTGTTAGGGGTTAGGGTTAGGGGTAAGGGTGAGGGTGAGGGTTAGGGGTCAAGGGTTATGGTTAGGGTTAGGGTTAGGGTGAGTGTTAGGGTGAGTGTAAGGGTTGGGGGGTTTAAGGTTGGTGGGTTTAGGGTTGGGGGATTTAGGGTTGGGGGGTTTAGGTTGTGGGTTTAGCGTTATGATTAGGTGTAGGGGTTAGGTTTAGGGTGCACTGCATTGCAGTTAGGGTAAGGGTTAGGGGTTAGTCTTAGGGTTAGGGTTAGGGGTTGGGGTTGGGGTTAGGGTGTTAGGGTTAGTGAGTGAGTGCATTTAGGGTTAGGGGTTGGAGTTAGGGTTAGGGTATTTAGGGTTGGGTTGGGGTTAGGTGTAGGGTTAGGGTTAGTGTATTTAGGGTTGGGTAGTTAGGGTTAGGGTAGTTAGGGTTCGGGTATTTGGGTTAGGGTCAGAGTTTAGGTTTGGGGTTAGGGTCAGTTTAGGGGTCAGGGTTATGTTCAGGCTTTAGGGTTAGGGTCAGTGTAGGGGTCAGGGATGGGTTAGGGTTAGGGGTAGGCTTAGGGGTAGGGTTAGGGGTAAGGTTATGGTTAGGGGTAGGGTTATGGTTAGGGGTAGGGTTAGCGTTAGTGTTAGGGGTTAGTGTTGGGGTTAGGTCTAGGGTTAGGGGTTAGGTTTGGTGTTGGTGTTGGGATTAGGGTTAGGGGTTAGGGGTTAGGGTTAGGGTAAGGGTTGGGGTTGAGGTTAGGGTTAGGGGTTAACGGTTAGGGTTTAGGTTTACGGTTAAAATTAGGATTAGGGAGTTAGGGTTTAGGGTTAGGGTTAGGGTTTAGGGTCAGTGTTTAGGGTTAGGTTTAGGGTTAGGGTTAGGGTTAGGGTTAGGGTTAGAGTTAGGGTTAGGGTTAGGGTTAGGGTTAGGGTTTAGGTTTAGGGTTAGGGGTTAGGGTTAGGGAGTTAGGGTTTAGGGTTAGGGTTAGGGTTTAGGGTCAGTGTTTAGGGTTAGGTTTAGCGTTAGGGTTAGGGTTAGGGTTAGGGTTAGAGTTAGGGTTAGGGTTAGGGTTAGGGTTAGGGTTTAGGTTTAGGGTTAGGGGTTAAGGTTGGGGTTAGTGTTAGGGGTTAGGTTAGGGGTTAGGGTTAGGGTTAGGGTTGGGTTAGGGTTAGGGTTAGGGTTAGGGTTAGGGTTGGGTTAGGGTTAGGGTAAGGGTTAAGGTTGGGTTAGTGTTATTGGTTAGGGTTAGGGTTAGGATTTAGGGTTAGGGGTTAGGGTTTAAGGTTAGGGTTATGGGTTAGGGTTGGGTTAGGGTTAGAATAAGGGTTAGGGGTTAGGGTTAGGGTTGGGTTAGTGTTAGGGTTTAGGGTTAGGGATTAGGGTTAGGGCTTAGGGTTCAGGGTTAGTGTTTATGGTTAGGGCTTTGGCTTTAGGGTTCGGGTGTTGGGGTTGGGGTTAGGGTTAGGTTTAGGGTTAGGCATTAGGGTTAGGGGTTAGGTTTAGTGTTTAGGGTTGGGGTTGCGGTTCAGGGTTAGGGTTAGGGTTCGTGGTTAGGGGTTAGGGTTAGGGAGTTAGGGTTAGGGTTAGGGTTAGGGAGTTAGGGGTTAGGGTTTAAGGTTAGGTTTAGGGCTTAGGGCTTGAGGCTTAGGGTTTAGTGTTAGGGTTAGGTTTAGGGTTTAGGGTTAGGGGTTAGGCTTAGGGGTTAGGTTTAGGATTAGGCTCAGGGTTAGGGTTAGGGCTAGGGTTAGGATTAGGGTTAGGGCTAAGGCTAGGGCTAGGGTTAGGGCTAGAGTTAGGGTTTAGGGTTAAGGGGTTAGGTTTAAGGGTTGGGGTTAGGGTTTAGGGGTTAGGGTTTAAGGTTAGGGTTAAGGTTAGGGTTTAGGGTTAGGTTTAGTGTTAGGGTTTAGTGTTAGGGTTAGGTTTAGGGTTAGGGTTAGGGTTTGGGGGTTAAGGGTTAGGTTTAGGGTTAGGGTTAGGGTTAGTGTTAGGGCAAGGGTTAGGGTTAGGGTTAGGGGTTAGGTTTAGGGGTTAGGGTTATGTTTAGCGTTGAGGGTTGGTGTTTAGGGTTAGGGGTAGGGTTAGGGTTAGGGTTTGGGGTTAGGGTTTAGGGTCGGGGTCAGGTCAGGGTCAGGTTCCGGGTCAGGATTTAGGGTTTAGGGTTAGGTTAGGGGTTAGATTTGGGTTGTGGTTAGGGGTAGGGTTAGGGGTAGGGGTAGGGTTAGGGGTAGGGTTAGGGTTATGGTTAGTGTTAGGGGTTAGGGCTAGGGTTAGGGCTAGGGTTAGGGCTAGGGTTAGGTTTAGGTTTTAGGGTGAGGGTTCGGATTAGTGTTAGGATTAGGGCAAGGTTAGGTTTAGGGTGGGGGCGAGGGTCTGGGTTCAGGTTCGGGGTTGGGGTTGTGGTCAGGGTTAGGGGTTAGGGTTAGGGGTAAGGGTGAGGGTGAGGGTTTAAGGTCAAGGGTTATGGTTAGGGTAAGAGTTACGGTTAGGGTGAGTGTTAGGGTGAGTGTTAGGGTGAGTGTAAGGGTTGGGGGTTTAAGGTTGGTGGGTTTAGGGTTGGGGGATTTAGGGTTGCGGGGTTAGGGTTGTGGGTTTAGTGTTAGGATTAGGTGTACGGGTTAGGTTTAGGGTGCACTGCATTGCAGTTAGGGTTAGGGTAAGGATTACGGGTTAGTCTTAGGTTTAGGGTTAGGGGTTGGGGTTGGGGTTAGGCTGTTAGGGTTAGTGAGTGAGTGCATTTAGGGTTAGGGTTAGGGTTAGGGTTAGGGTTAGGGTAGGGTTAGGGGTTGGGGTTAGGGTTAGGGTATTTAAGGTTGGAGTTGGGGTTAGGGGTAGGGTTAGGGTTAGTGTATTTAGGGTTAGGGTAGTTAGGGTTAGGGTAGTTAGGGTTAGGGTATTTAGGGTTAGGGTCAGAGTTAGGGTTTGGTGTTAGAGTCAGTGTAGGGGTCAGGGTTATGTTCAGGCTTTAGGGTTAGTGTCAGTGTAGGGGTCAGGGATGGGTTAGGGTTAGGGGTAGGCTTGGGGGTAGGGTTAGGGGTAAGGTTATGGTTAGGGGTAGGGTTATGGTTAGGGGTAGGGGTAGGGTTAGTGTTAGGGGTAAGTGTTGGGGTTAGGTTTAGGGTTAGGGGTTAGGGTTGGTGTTGGGGTTGGGATTAGGGTTAGGGGTTAGGGTTCGGGGTTAGGGTTAGGGTAAGGGTTGGGGTTGGGGTTAGGGTTAGGGGTTAGCGGTTAGGGTTTAGGTTTAAGGTTAAGGTTAGGGTTAGGGAGTTAGGGTTTAGGGTTAGGGTTAGGGTTTAGGGTCAATGTTTAGGGTTAGGTTTAGGGCTTAGGGTTTAGGTTTAGGGTTAGGGGTTAAGGTTGGGGTTAGGGTTAGGGGTTAGGTTAGGTGTTAGGGTTAGGGTTAGGGTTGGGTTTGGGTTAGGGTAAGGGTTAATGTTGGGTTAGAGTTAGTGGTTAGGGTTAGGGGTTAGGGTTTAGGGTTTGGGTTAGGGGTTAGGGTTAGGGTAAGGGTTACGGGTTAGGGTTGGGTTAGGGTTAGGGTAAGGGTTTGGGGTTAGGGTTAGGGTTGGGTTAGGGTTAGGGTTTAGGGTTAGGGGTTAGGGTTTAAGGTTAGGGTTAGGGGTTAGGGTAAGGGTTAGGGGTTAGGGTTGGGTTAGGGTTAGAATAAGGGTTAGGGGTTAGGGTTAGGGTTGGGTTAGTGTTAGGGTTTAGGGTTAGGGGTTAGGGTTAGGGTTTAGGGTTCAGGGTTAGTGTTTATGGTTAGGGCTTAACTTTAGGGTTAGGGTGTTGGGGTTGGGGTTAGGGTTAGGTTTAGGGTTAGGCATTAGGGTTAGGGGTTAGGTTTAGGGTTTAGGGTTGGGGTTGCGGTTCAGGGTTAGGGTTAGAGGTTAGGGTTAGTGGTTAGGGGTTAGGGTTAGGGAGTTAGGGTTAGGGTAGGGGTTAGGGTTAGGGAGTTAGGGGTTAGGGTTTAGGGTTAGGTTTAGGGCTTAGGGCTTAGGGTTTAGTGTTAGGGTTAGGGTTTAGGGTTTAGGGTTAGGGGTTAGGGGTTAGGCTTCGGGGTTAGGTTTAGGGTTAGGCTCAGGGTTAGGGTTAGGGCTAGGGTTAGGATTAGGGTTAGGGTTAGGGTTAGGGTTAGGGTTAGGGTTAGGATTAGGGTTAGGGCTAGGGCTAGGGCTAGGGTTAGGGCTAGGGTTAGGGTTTAGGGTTAAGGGGTTAGGGTTAAGGGTTGGGGTTAAGGTTTAGGGGTTAGGGTTTAAGGTTAGGATTAAAGGTTAGGTTTAGTGCTGGGTTTAGTGTTAGGGTTAGGTTTAGGGTTAGGGTTAGGGTTTGGGGGTTAAGGGTTAGGTTTAGGGTTAGTGTTAGGGCAAGGGTTAGGGTTAGGGTTAGGGGTTAGGTTTAGGGGTTAGGGTTACGTTTAGCGTTGAGGGTTAGCGTTTAGGGTTAGGGGTAGGGTTAGGGTTAGGGTTTGGGGTTAGGGTTTAGGGTCGGGGTCGGGTCAGGGTCAGGGTCAGGTTCCGGGTCAGGGTTTAGGGTTTAGGGTTAGGTTAGGGGTTAGATTTGGGGTTGTGGTTAGGGGTAGGGTTAGGGGTTTAGGGTTAGGGGTTAGGGTTAGGGTGAGGGCTAGGGTTAGGGTTAGGGCTAGTGCTAGCGTTAGGGCTAGGGCTGGGGCTAGGGTTAGGGCTAGGGTTATGGTTAGGGGTTAGGGGTTAGTGTTAGGGGTTAGGGGTTAGGGTTAGGGTTGGATTTAGGGGTTAGGTTTAGGCTTTAGGGTTAGGGGTAGGGGTGGGGTTAGGGCTAGGGTTAGGGCTAGGGTTAGGCTTAGGGTTACGGTGAGGGTAGGGGTTAGCATTTAGGGTTAGGGTTACGTTTAGGGTTGAGTTGGATTAGGGGTTAGGGTTAGGGGTTAGGGTTGGGGTTAGGGGTTAGCGGTTAGGGTTAGGGGTTAGCAGTTAGGGTTAGAGGTTCGGTTTAGGGTTAGGGGTTAGGGTTAGGGTTAAGGTTTAGGGTTAGGGAGATAGGGTTAGTGTTAGGGTAAGTGTTAGGGGTTAGGGTTGGGGTTTAGTGTTAGGCGTTAGGGTTTAGGGTTAGGGTTTAGTGTTTAGGGTCAGGGTTGGGGTTAGGCTGTTAGGGTTAGTGAGTGAGTGCATTTAGGGTTAGGGTTAGGGTTAGGGTTAGGGTAGGGTTAGGGGTTGGGGTTAGGGTTAGGGTATTTAAGGTTGGAGTTGGGGTTAGGGGTAGGGTTAGGGTTAGTGTATTTAGGGTTAGGGTAGTTAGGGTTAGGGTAGTTAGGGTTAGGGTATTTAGGGTTAGGGTCAGAGTTAGGGTTTGGTGTTAGAGTCAGTGTAGGGGTCAGGGTTATGTTCAGGCTTTAGGGTTAGTGTCAGTGTAGGGGTCAGGGATGGGTTAGGGTTAGGGGTAGGCTTGGGGGTAGGGTTAGGGGTAAGGTTATGGTTAGGGGTAGGGTTATGGTTAGGGGTAGGGGTAGGGTTAGTGTTAGGGGTAAGTGTTGGGGTTAGGTTTAGGGTTAGGGGTTAGGGTTGGTGTTGGGGTTGGGATTAGGGTTAGGGGTTAGGGTTCGGGGTTAGGGTTAGGGTAAGGGTTGGGGTTGGGGTTAGGGTTAGGGGTTAGCGGTTAGGGTTTAGGTTTAAGGTTAAGGTTAGGGTTAGGGAGTTAGGGTTTAGGGTTAGGGTTAGGGTTTAGGGTCAATGTTTAGGGTTAGGTTTAGGGCTTAGGGTTTAGGTTTAGGGTTAGGGGTTAAGGTTGGGGTTAGGGTTAGGGGTTAGGTTAGGTGTTAGGGTTAGGGTTAGGGTTGGGTTTGGGTTAGGGTAAGGGTTAATGTTGGGTTAGGGTTAGTGGTTAGGGTTAGGGGTTAGGGTTTAGGGTTTGGGTTAGGGGTTAGGGTTAGGGTAAGGGTTACGGGTTAGGGTTGGGTTAGGGTTAGGGTAAGGGTTTGGGGTTAGGGTTAGGGTTGGGTTAGGGTTAGGGTTTAGGGTTAGGGGTTAGGGTTTAAGGTTAGGGTTAGGGGTTAGGGTAAGGGTTAGGGGTTAGGGTTGGGTTAGGGTTAGAATAAGGGTTAGGGGTTAGGGTTAGGGTTGGGTTAGTGTTAGGGTTTAGGGTTAGGGGTTAGGGTTAGGGTTTAGGGTTCAGGGTTAGTGTTTATGGTTAGGGCTTAGACTTTAGGGTTAGGGTGTTGGGGTTGGGGTTAGGGTTAGGTTTAGGGTTAGGCATTAGGGTTAGGGGTTAGGTTTAGGGTTTAGGGTTGGGGTTGCGGTTCAGGGTTAGGGTTAGAGGTTAGGGTTAGTGGTTAGGGGTTAGGGTTAGGGAGTTAGGGTTAGGGTAGGGGTTAGGGTTAGGGAGTTAGGGGTTAGGGTTTAGGGTTAGGTTTAGGGCTTAGGGCTTAGGGTTTAGTGTTAGGGTTAGGGTTTAGGGTTTAGGGTTAGGGGTTAGGGGTTAGGCTTAGGGGTTAGGTTTAGGGTTAGGCTCAGGGTTAGGGTTAGGGCTAGGGTTAGGATTAGGGTTAGGGTTAGGGTTAGGGTTAGGGTTAGGATTAGGGTTAGGGCTAGGGCTAGGGCTAGGGTTAGGGCTAGGGTTAGGGTTTAGGGTTAAGGGGTTAGGGTTAAGGGTTGGGGTTAAGGTTTAGGGGTTAGGGTTTAAGGTTAGGATTAAAGGTTAGGTTTAGTGCTGGGTTTAGTGTTAGGGTTAGGTTTAGGGTTAGGGTTAGGGTTTGGGGGGTAAGGGTTAGGTTTAGGGTTAGTGTTAGGGTTAGTGTTAGGGCAAGGGTTAGGGTTAGGGTTAGGGTTAGGGGTTAGGTTTAGGGGTTAGGGTTACGTTTAGCGTTGAGGGTTAGCGTTTAGGGTTAGGGGTAGGGTTAGGGTTAGGGTTTGGGGTTAGGGTTTAGGGTCGGGGTCGGGTCAGGGTCAGGGTCAGGTTCCGGGTCAGGGTTTAGGGTTTAGGGTTAGGTTAGGGGTTAGATTTGGGGTTGTGGTTAGGGGTAGGGTTAGGGGTTTAGGGTTAGGGGTTAGGGTTAGGGTGAGGGCTAGGGTTAGGGTTAGGGCTAGTGCTAGCGTTAGGGCTAGGGCTGGGGCTAGGGTTAGGGCTAGGGTTATGGTTAGGGGTTAGGGTTAGGGGTTAGTGTTAGGGGTTAGGGGTTAGGGTTAGGGTTGGATTTAGGGGTTAGGTTTAGGCTTTAGGGTTAGGGGTAGGGGTGGGGTTAGGGCTAGGGTTAGGGCTAGGGTTAGGCTTAGGGTTACGGTGAGGGTAGGGGTTAGCATTTAGGGTTAGGGTTACGTTTAGGGTTGAGTTGGATTAGGGGTTAGGGTTAGGGGTTAGGGTTGGGGTTAGGGGTTAGCGGTTAGGGTTAGGGGTTAGCAGTTAGGGTTAGAGGTTCGGTTTAGGGTTAGGGGTTAGGGTTAGGGTTAAGGTTTAGGGTTAGGGAGATAGGGTTAGGGTTAGGGTAAGTGTTAGGGGTTAGGGTTGGGGTTTAGTGTTAGGCGTTAGGGTTCAGGGTTAGGGTTTAGTGTTTAGGGTCAGGGTTGGGGTTAGGTTTAAGTTTAGGGTTAGGGGTTGGGGTTAGGGGTTAGGGTTTAGGGTTAGGGTTTAGGGTTGGGTTGGGGTAGGTGTTAGGGTTAAGGGTTGGGGTTAGGGGTTAGGATTAGGGGTTAAGGTTAGGGTTAGGGTTAGGGTTAGGGTTAGGGTTAGGGTTAGGATTTAGGGTTAGGGTTAGGGTTAGGGTTAGGGTTAGGGTTAGGGTTAGGATTTAGGGTTAGGGTTAGGGGTTAGGGGTTGGGGTTAGGGTTAGGGGTTAGGTTTAGGGTTAGGCTTAGGGTTAGGGTTAGGGTTAGGGTTAGGGTTAGGGTTAGGGTTGGTGTTAGGGTTAGGGTTAGGGGTTAGGGTTAGTGGTAGGGTTAGGGGTAGTGGTAGGGTTAGGGTTAGGTTTAGGGTTAGGGTTAGGGTTTAGGGTTAGGGTTAGGGGTTAGGGGTTGGGGTTAGGGTTAGGGGTTAGCTTTAGGGTTAGGGTTAGGGTTAG